>NC_067400.1:633443542-634643542 GCF_016432865.1 Antechinus flavipes | reverse complement strand
TCCTATTCCCATAACTTTCTATGATTGGGTTCTTTCTCCTTTACCTGCTCATTGTTCTAAAATTACAACTTACCAGTGTAACCAACTCTAGTGCTGGGATGGGGGGAGGAATGCTTCTAGCTTCACTTCAGTTCTTCTTTCTGCTCTAGAACCCCCCACCAAGTACTCCACTCTCCTGTAAGTGCCCACAGTCAGCAGTTCCCCTGCCCTACTTACTTCTGCATGCTCCAGGTGGGTGCTGGCTCCTTCTGACTGAGGGCTGTGTCTCAGCTATTTTTGATCAGCTGAGATTCCCCCAGTCTTCTCAGACCCAATCCCCTGCCTCTCCGTGCTGTCTGGATTGGGTTGAGGCTACCCACTTGCTGTTTCTGTGGCTAGGAGGTGTTTATGTTTCACACAAACTAATCCTCCCTCTTGGAGTCTTTCTCCTGGTCTTTTGGGGTAATCCCATGAGGGATTGCTCTGCCCCAAAGTTTTATTTGTTTTTCATCAGCCTATGTTCACCCCAAGGTGCAATTTTGTTTTGTTCCTAGAGAAAATCTGGAGAACTTGGAATTTTCTACTCTACTGTCTTCCCAGGATACCCCCTCCTCCTGCACTCTTGAAGATAAAAAGATATCATTCAAACTGCCTACTGGAAATTCCTCATTTATTTAATAAGGATTTATCTTGTTCATAATGTTGCTGGTTAAGGTGTTTTTGCCAAAAGGCCTCAGGGATTCAAAGTCATTAACTTTGATCATCCTCATATAAAATATTCCAGCTTTCTAAGCCACTTAAAGATTTCCTTCTGATCTGTGAGCACGAACAGTCCTGGGGTTCACTGTAACCTCTGGAAACGGAGGTCGTGAGAAAAACCCTAGATAGATCAGTCACCCGGAAGAGATCAGCCTCCATGGAAGACTTGGACAAAGTCATATCAGTAAAAGGGATCCCTTTCTTTAGCAAAATCCATAATGTGGAGGCAATCGAAAAAATGTACGATGAGTTTGAGATTCGGGACAAAGATGTCATCATAATGACCTACCCCAAGTCAGGTAAGGGGCAGGGTGGGGAACTGGGAGGGGGAGAAGGAAGCACAAGAGGTGAATCTGTTGTTCCTGCATACCCAAGCCTCAGATCTTGAGATTCAGAATCAAATTTCTCCTTGTTGGGTCCTTCACCTTTTGGAGGCAAGTCAAAACAAGCCAACCAACCTTTAAAAAGCCATGGGGATCAGTTCTCTGCTGCTTGTGCTAAATTGTTCCTAATCATTCACACCAATCATGGGCTTCATCAGCCACACTATTCATATGCAAATGGAGAAATGTTGAATTCTGTGGATAAATTTGCTTACCTTGTCAGTACAATTTCCTGAGGCTTGGAAGGAAAGTGTGAGAAGAGGAGAGGGATTAGACTGATTCCCAGATGGAAGTTCTCCAGAGCCCTTGTGCTGATCTCATGGTTGTGTGCCTGGGAAACCTAGACAATCCATCAGTGCCACGCTGGCAAACTGGCAAACATTTGAATTGTCTTGGGACGATGTGAAGGTCACTTGGCAGGATCAGGTACTGGAAACTATGATCCTTTCTTGAACCAAACTGCCATCTTCAATAAGCTAGCCATGTTGTTTTAATGCCAAATTTATGCTTGCCAAAAGGACTATTTTATGGGGGGCCCACACAGTACAAATGTTCACGTGGTGGTCAGAAAAATTAATACGAGGACACTTCTCGAGAACTTTGGAATTTGTGGCACTGGACCACCCAGCTTGGTGTGACCTCATCAGAGAAAGTGCTGTGTCCTGTGAGCAGAACAGAACTGAATCAGCTCAAACCCAATGGGAGATGTGCACGTTCAGAGAATCCCACCCAGGGTCAGCTGTAACTCTTGTCCTGACCTCAGAGCAGTCGGAGGCTCATACTGGTCCAATTGGCTACTGTTGGACACACTATAGCTCAACTCTAATATGGTGATGTCATTTCGGCCCACTTCAAGAGAAGAGGTGTGCAACCAGTCCCCGATATCATGTACCGGGCACCCAGTGAAATTGTGGGGATGCAGTGAAAAGTAAGAAATCCTTGCCCTCGAGGAGTTCACAGTCTATTGGGTGAGACAACTTTTAAGCAGTCCAAAAATTTATCAAATGGAGATAATCAGCAGAGGAAAAGCGACAGCATTTAGCAGTCTTGGCAAGGACTTCTTTTAGAAGATTGCATTTGGCTGAGCGCTGAAGGAAACCTGGAATCCAGGAGGTATTTATGAGACAAGAGAGTGTCCCAGACCTGTGAAATAGCCAGAGAGGATGCTTGGAATTGGGTGATGAAAGACTGTGTGTAAGAAATAGCAAAGACTCTTTCAGTTGTCCTTTGCTTGCATTTTTGCTTTTCTTCCCAGGTTATTTTTACCTTCTTTCTAAATCTGATTTTTCTTGTGCAACAAAAATAACTGTATAAATATGTATACATATATTGTATTTAACATATACTTTAACATGTTTAACATGTATGGGATTACCTGCTATCTAGAGGAGGGGATGGAGGGAAGGAGGGGAAAAGTGGGAACAGAAGTTTTTGCAAGGGTCAATGTTAAAAAATTACCCATGCATGTTTTGTATAAAAAGCTGTAATAATTATATATTATTCATTATATATTCATAATCTATTATATTATTATATATGAATATTATGAATTATATGTTAATATTATATATTCATATTATTCATATAGCTATATAAAAAAAAGAAATAGCAAAGATTCTTTCGATTGTTCTTTGCTTGCATACTTTAACATATTTAACATGTATGGGACTACCTGCCATCTAGGGGAGGGAGTGGAGGGAAGGAGGAGAAAAGTTGGAACAGAAGTTTTTGCAAGGGTCAATGTTAAAAAATTACCCATGCATGTTTTGTATAAAAAGCTGTAATAATTATATATTATTCATTATATATTCATAATCTATTATATTATTATATATGAATATTATGAATTATATGTTAATATTATATATTCATATTATTCATATAGCTATATAAAAAAAAGAAATAGCAAAGATTCTTTCGATTGTTCTTTGCTTGCATACTTTAACATATTTAACATGTATGGGACTACCTGCCATCTAGGGGAGGGAGTGGAGGGAAGGAGGAGAAAAGTGGGAACAGAAGTTTTTGCAAGGGTCAATGTTAAAAAATTACCCATGCATGTTTTGTATAAAAAGCTGTAATAATTATATATTATTCATTATATATTCATAATCTATTATATTATTATATATGAATATTATGAATTATATGTTAATATTATATATTCATATTATTCATATAGCTATATAAAAAAAAGAAATAGCAAAGATTCTTTCGATTGTTCTTTGCTTGCATACTTTAACATATTTAACATGTATGGGACTACCTGCCATCTAGGGGAGGGAGTGGAGGGAAGGAGGAGAAAAGTTGGAACAGAAGTTTTTGCAAGGGTCAATGTTAAAAAATTACCCATGCATGTTTTGTTAATAAAAAGCTATAATAGTTATCTATATGAAAAAAAAAAGAAACAGCAAAAAGTGGTAATAATGGTCAAGGGTGGGAATCGGGTTAAAAAGGGGCTAGGTTATGGAGGGATTTAAAACCCAGGGAGGCTATGCTATTTGAAAAGAGCATTGCAAGTGAGACAAGATTCATTGCAGCTCCTTCTGACTCGAAGTCCAACTTCATTTGTAGGTAAGTGGCAGAGCAAGTCTTAAAACCCAAGTCCTCAGACCCATAGGAGAGAGAAGCACTTTAACTTCCACATGTACCTGTATTATAACCAAACTCTTCTGCTCCTTCAACCATCGAAATCTCCATGCTGCCCTCTTTCCGTGCTTTTCTTCTGTTTTTTTTTTCCCAAGTCCAGAATGCCCGTCCCATCCCCACCTCTCGTGAAAAGTCTTAACCAAATGTTATATCCCAAGAATGGCTGCCTTATCCTTCCAGTCCCATCAGTCTTTGCCTTGTCTGGTGTCTCTCTAATTAATGCTTCCATGAAGATCCAGTATTTGGCTATGTTTCATAGAATCCCATCCCATAGCCCTACCCAAGCCATGATTGTGAGCAACAAGAAATCAGGGATCCTGTATTGATGCCCCCCAACTTTGACCACATTAACTTTTGCACTAGCTGTGTCTCTTTTACCTAGAAGGCTCTCCTCCCTCACCTCTGCCTCTTAGCTCCCCTGGCTTCCTGCAAGACTGAGCCCACATATCATCTTCTGCAGGAAGCCTTCTCTGAAACTGCCAGTGCCCTTCATGACCTAGGCATAAAGAATGATATTATAAATAAATTGGAAGAGCCTAGGATAGTTTACCTCTCAGACCTGTGGAAGAGGGAGGAATTTATGACCAAAGAAGAACTAGAAATCACTATTGAACACAAAACAGAATATTTTGATTATATCAAATTGAAAAGTTTTTGTACAAACAAAACAAATGCAGACAAGATTAGAAGGGAAACAATAAACTGGGAAAACATTTTTACAGTCAAAGGTTCTGATAAAGGCCTCATTTACAAAATATATAGAGAATTGACTCTAATTTATAAGAAATCAAACCATTCTCCAATTGATAAATGGTCAAAGGACATGAAGAGACAATTCTCAGATTAAGAAATTGAAACTATTCATAGACATATGAAAATATGATCCAAAGTATTATTAATCGGAGAAATGCAAATTAAGACAACTCTGAGATACCACTACACACCTGTCAGATTGGCTAGAGTGACTGGAAAAGATAATGCTGAATGTTGGAGGGGATGTGGGAAAACAGGGACACTGATGCATTGTTGGTGGAATTGTGAACACATCCAGCCATTCTGGAGAGCAATTTGGAATTATGCTCAAAAAGTTATCAAACTGTGCATCCCTTTGACCCAGTGGTGCTACTACTGGGCTTATACCCCAAAGAAATACTAAAGAAGGGAAAGGGACCTGTATGTGCCAAAATGTTTGTGGCAGCCCTGTTTGTAGTGGCTAGAAGCTGGAAAATGAATGGATGCCCAGCAATTGGAGAATGGTTGAATAAATTGTAGTATATGAACATTATGGAATATTATTGTTCTGTAAGGAATGACCAGCAGGATGAATACAGAGAGGACTGGCGAGACTTACATGAACTGATGCTAAGTGAAATGAGCAGAACCAAGAGATCATTATATACCTCAACAACAATACTATTTGAGGATGTATTCTGATGGAAGTGGATTGCTTCGATAAAGAGAACTAATTCAGTTTCAAGTGATCAAGGATGGACAGAAGCAGCTACACCCAAAGAAAGAACACTGGGAAATGAATATAAACTACTTGCATTTTTGTTTTTCTTCCTGGATTATTTATACCTTCTGAATCCAATTCTCCCTGTGCAACAAGAGAACTGTTTGGTTCTACACACGTATATTGTATCTAGGATATACTGTAACCTATTCAACATGTAAAGGACTGCTTGCCATCTGGGGGAGGGGGTGGAGGAAGGGAGGGGAAAAATCGGAACAGAAGTAAGTGCAAAGGATAATGCGGTAAAAAATTACCTTGGCATGGATTTTATCAATAAAAAGTTATTTAAAAAAAAGATCTGCATTTCAGATCATATAATTTTATTTGAATAATAATATAATATTATTTGACTACATGAATTAAAAAAAATCTACTTGTCAAAAATGCTATAATAATATTAACTTGAGAACTCATTTTCTCTGCTTTTATTAGTCATAAATACTTCGATACTCTAATATATAGTATTCATGAATTTCTGTGGATAAGAATGTTCATCACCAAGTGGTCAGACTTTTGGTGATGAGACTTCCTAAATGAAACTTTATTGCTCCTCAGATAAAAACCACACAATATTTTATCAATATGAATATATCTAACTTTGATTGGAACCTTAAGATCATGGGATCTTGTTATGCAGCCTTAAAAACCTAAAGATGAGCACAATATTATGTTAAAACATCATGTTAAACATGACTTATATATCTAAAATTCCATAAATTAAAAAAATATTCATTTGAAAAAAAAAAAAAGAAAGTAACTGCCAGTGCCCTCTTCTCTTAGATTTCCTTCCATCCATTCTGTATGGTTTTCCTGTGAACTGAGTTAGTTACATGCCACCCCACACCTTAGACTGTGAATTCCCATCGAGAAGAGACTGTGTTTTCACCTTCTTTTTTGGTATCAGGCATTCACTCACCACAGCGTTTGAGATCACCAAGTGCTCAAAAAAAATTGCTGAATGATTACTTATTATTTGATGTGTGTATCCAACTATTCAGGCAAATTAGAGCTTCATGCCAGGGGAAATTTTCTTGACAGGTAGCATGTCTCAAGTAAAGTTGGGCATTCTTCCTTCCCTGCCTTCCTGGAAGCCCTTCATTGATTTGATCAAATATAGGCTGCATTAATACCTCTGTGGTGTCTCCTATCTCTAAATGTCTATGATTGTATGAAGGAAATGTTCATGAGCCTCCTCCCTCTTTTTTCTTCTATTCAGGAACCCACTGGATGATAGAGATCCTCAGTTTGATCTACTCCAATGGGGACCCCAGTTGGATCAAATCTGTCCCTGCTTGGAAACGCTTTCCCTGGATAGAAATGAAAAATGGCTCTGAATTAATCAAGAATAAGGAAGACCCAAGGCTCTTGACTTCCCATCTTCCAATCCATCTTTTCCCTAAATCCTATTTTAGCAGCAAGGCCAAAGTGAGTACATAAGACCCTCAGAAGCTAGAGCACCTCGGCTATATTTCTTAGTAATTCAGAGAGGAGAAGAAGCAGACAAAGAAAGCTCTCCACCTCCGGTACTCTCCACACCACCCTAATCATCTTCCTGCTGATCCCTTCCCACCAGGTCACTGCTCATTTTCCCCTCTGGCAGCCAAGGACCAAGACTCTGTGGAGAACAATTGGCTGAAGGGAATGAGATAAAGGAGAAGGGAAAGGGAAGAAGTTTGCCTAATTCTTTCTTCTTCCTCATTTCTTCATTCTTTTTCAATTTCCTTAAAGTTCTCTTGCCTTCTCCTCTACAGCCCTCTTTTGCTAATCTTCTTGTCCTTATTTTATCTAATTCCTCTTCCCTCTCTCCTTCTTCTCCCCAACCCCTTCCCATCCTCCTGATTGTATGCATTTCCTACTTTGCCATCCATTCATCAGCCCTTAACCTTCCACTTCCTACTTTTCTTCCTTTCTTCCTTTCTTTCTTCCCCTCTCCTTCCTTTATCTTTCTATCTCTTCAGGATCCATCCTTTCTTTTCCCATCCACATCTTCTCATTATATTTCTTCCTTCCTTTCCCTCCTGCTCTTCCTTTTTAAAAATGATTTCTTTCTTTTCTTCTATCTCTCTATTCCATTTTCTCACTCTTTTTCTCCAAATTTTCTTTCTAATTTCTCCTCCTTTCTCTTTTCTTCCAAATCTTCTTCCTGAAAAAAAAAATGGAAGGCAGCTCGATGGCTCAATGGATAGAGCACCAGTCCTGGAGCAGGAGGAGCTGAGTGTGACTCTGGGCAAGTCACTTAAGCTCAAATGCCTGCCAAAAAAAAATTTCAGAGTTTCTTCTTGTTTTTTTTTTTATCTAATTTTCTTTTCTTCTTCTTCTTCTTTTCTCTCTTTATCTCTACCTTCCCCACAAGCTCTTCACCCATTCACCATATCCCCTACATTTACTGTGGTGTTCTCTTCTTTAAAATATAATGGTTCTCTCTGAGCAGGTTTCTTGGGGAGGTTTTCTGGAGGCAGCCTTAGTTTTCGTTCAGAGTAATAATCACTTCAAATACAGCCAGCTGATAAAATCCAAATGTTTATTTTCTCTTTCTTTGATTCCAAGAGCTCTTGCAGCTTGTCCTTTGCTTCTGCCTCTGTTTTCTTCAGCCTCCAGCCAACACAAAGGTGGAAGATGGAATGAATCTGACTTCGCCTCCGAGAGTGGGCTTGTGGGCTTCTGTATCTCCCAGAGTGCTCTCTGGCCCTGAGAGCTTCTTGCTTATATGCTGTACACTGAGTACATACCAATCATTATATCACTGGAAACCATTATTTGTTGTAGGATTAAATCAATTCTAAACTAGATTTAAAGATTGTCTCCTCAATTCCACTTAGTACCTTGTTTCAAGTTCTGGCCCATAACATCTCCTCGTGGGATCAGATCAATCATGCTGGACCATGCTAAATTAGATAATTATTGTCTCTATCAACTCTAATGAGGTAACACTTTGTAAAGATTCCAACAATTTATTTCCTTTTCTTCTTCCCTATGCTCCCTCCAAATCCTCATCCTGTTTTCCTTGCTTGCTTAATTCCCTTCCCACTGTTGTTCCAGCGCTCCCTCTCCTTGCCACCTCCAATTCCGGCTCCCATTCAGTTCCTCCTCTGCCCCCAGCCTCCAATTCCTCTTCCCTCTGCACTTCCCCTCAGATCTTCCCCTAAGGCTCTTCATTTTCTCTGCTTCTCCTAAATCTCCTATATCTGCTTCTGTTACCAGAATACTTTTCTTCTATCTCCTACACTCACCCCCTATGCACTTACTATCTGCCTCTTCCCTAGTCTCCTCTTCTTCTCTTTTCTCATTTTGGCTTCCCCTTTGTCCTTCTTTTCTTTCTTCCTGCCCCAGAATTTGAGGGTGTGATGTTTTCTCCTAGGATCTCAAGGTCAGTGTGGAGAAGATTTGTGAATTCCTGAAAAAAAAGTTGAGTGAGGAAGAAATAAGCTCAGTCTTAGAGAATGCCTCCTTTCAAGCTATGGAAAAACATAAACTGAAAAATAACACGCCAAATGAATATATGAAACCTTTCCAAGTGGTGCTGATGAGAAAAGGTGAGGAAGAATGGTCTAGGGCTACATGGGATTTAAATAGGGGAATTCTTGCCCCACCCCAGCAGAAATCTAGGCATCCCAGAAATAGTATCAGAGAATCACAAAACACAAAACAGTTGGTAGGCAGCCAACAAATTTCCTTCATTTATGCCAAAGGTAGTGCCATGTTATCTATGCTCTGATCTACTCAGAGATAGGCTGCCCAAGAATCCAAGAAAACCTCCCAGAAAAACAAGAAGAGGGAAAGAAAAAAGATTAGCTAAAATCAGGCAGACTCATCATCCATACTCCCTGAATGATGAATGAGAATAATGGCTCACTGGTTGCAGTGGAAGGTACTGACCATAAATGGCAGTCACTAAAGGTCCATCAACTATCTCCTTACAGAGTTGAGGAGGGAGGGGAAATGAGATGGAAAAGAATGATCACCAAAAGATCTGTTTCCAGAACATGTTGCCCTCTTTTTGCATGTGGCAGGAATCTGTGGAGAGTGGAAAAATTATTTCACAGTGACCCAGATGGAAACATTCAACAAGCTATACCAAGAGAAGATGGAAGGGTTGGACCAGGACCTGTTCCCATGGAATCAATGCTGAAGTTAACTGTGAAATTTTTGGTGTGCTCTAATTTGTTCATATTTGATCTTCATATAAGAAATAATTCTTCCTCCTCTTCCTTAGCCCTGTTCCCCTACTTTCTCTCCTCTCTTTCTTTTCCTCTCCTCTCCTCTCACCTTCTTCTCTCTCCTCTCCTTTGCTTTCTTCTCCTCTCCTTTTCTCTCCTTTTTTCTTTTCTTCTTGCTATAATCAGCACAAAGAAAAGTAATGTTAGAGACTCAGGGCATCCATAATTCTTTCCAGAAGAAAACCTCCAGTGTGATTCCATTACTCATCGTGTTAATGCTATCTTTGACAATCATGCTTTGAACATTGGGAAATGGTTTTTTTAATCCTATGACTTTGAGTGTTTCAAACAAAAATGAATGTTGAATGTTGTGGGCTTTTTCTATCTATTGATATAATGGTTATTATAATTATTTATTAATAAATTATGTTGAGATTATATAATGTTAAAGTTATCTCCCTCAAGTAATTGTAATAAATTCGATCTGATCATGGTGAATAATTTTGAAAATGTCTTATTTTTTGCATCACTATTGATCCATTAATTTCTGGTCCATCTCTGGCTTAATATAACAAAAAACAAGCTCCCAGAAAGGGAGGGATAATGCATGAAGAAGGCTAAGAAGAATGCTTTTTTCTGGACTGTTACAAATATAATCTGAAGAGCTTTAAATTAGAAAGAAAAAAATGAGATAATTGTTTACACATATTGGTGACAGTATAGACTATAAAGAATTACAGTCAGATTCTGGCTAGAATTGATTAATTGTGGCAGAATGATTAATTGGGGTAGAGCATCTGCCTGAACAGAAGGAACAGAAGTACAATTCAAGTGCAAAACCCAGAACTATTTATTGTGCAAATACAGTACATGGTACTTGTATGTCCTCTCCAAATATTGGGGGTTTAGGAAGTGATTTATATGATTTTACAACAAAAGGAGGCAAGAGAATCATGAAGCAATACATATTAAGAATAAATAATTTTTTAAAAAGATTTTATAAATTGACTTCTTAACACCATCAAACTTGTGCTTCACACATAGATCTCTCATACATACATTTGGTCCAATATGGCTGCTTTCTCATTTTTTCTCCTCTTTGTTGTCATTTGTGGACACCAGGTTGTTATTATTTGCCTTTCATTTAAAGTTTTTTTTTTAAGCTTTTTATTTTCAAAATACATGTAAAGATCGTTTTCAACATTCATTCCTGCAAAACCCTGCATTCTAAATTTTCTCCTCCCTTCCCCCCACCTCCTCTTCCAGACAGCAAGCACTCCAATCTATGTTAAATATGTGCAATTCTTCTCTATACATTTCTTCATTTACCATGTAGCATAATAGAAATCAGATCAAAAAGGATAAAAATGGAAAGAAAACAAACAAAAAAACAACAACAACAACAACCACCAAAAAGGTGAAAATTCTGTGTTGTGATCCCCACAGTCCTTTTTCTGAATGTGGATGGCTCTCTCCACCACAAGTCTATTTGTCCTTCATTCTCAAAGAGCACCATGACATCAGGGAGGTGAATGGGACTGAGGTGAGGAAGAGTTGTGCAAGGTCACCTGCCTCACTCCTCCCCTCCCCCAAAGTTAGCTGAGTATAGTGGCCAGATAAAGATCAGGATGATGACAGATGATCCTGGACACCAAGGACCCTAATGTTAGGTTACAAGTATGATAATTGTCTTTGATAATCATGACAAGCCTTCTGTTTTCTTTTCCTTTTTTCTGTTTTCTTCCTTAAATATGTTTTACCATGATTTTACTTCCTTGATATCTTATCAAGATTCTCTCAATAGCTTTTTCTTATAGTGCTCATCCCTGCTATGAAATGCTGTAATAGCGATCTTCCAACCTTCTTCGTAGGGTTTCACTGAGGAGTTTTTCTTCTTTTTTCCTTTTAAATTGCTATTATTATTTTTATTTGATATTTCCCCCCAGTTACATTCAAAATGAGTTTTTAAACATTCGCTTTTGAGATTTTTGAGTTTTAAGTTCTCTCCCTTATCCCCACTCACAATTAAGAAACTACATGTGAAGTTACATAAAACATTTCCATAAAAGTCAAGTTGTGAAAGAAAAAAGAGATCTCCCATCCTAATGAAAATAAAAACCCTCAAGAAAAATGAAATTAAAAAGAAAGAGAGAAATAGAGAGTGCTTCATTCTGTACTCAGACACAACCAGTTCCTTCTCTGGGTATGGGGAAGAATTTTCATCACAAGTCCTTTAGAGTAGTTGTGGATGATTATCCTACTGAGAATAACAGTCATTTATAGCTAGTCATCCCAGAACATTGCTATTTCTTTGTATACAGTATATTTCATTTCATTCATGGAAGATTTTCCAATCCCCCCCCCCCCGACAGCATCCTGCTCATCATTTCCCAGAGAATAATAATATTCCACCACAAACATATACAACGGTTTATTGAGCCATTCTCCAATTGATATTAATCCCCTCAATTTCTAATTTTTTTTGTCCTGAGAAGAGAGCTGCTATATATATTTTTTGTATCTATAGGTCATTTCCTTTATTTTTCCTTTCTGTTTTTTTCCGAATCTCTTTTTGGAGTTTTTGTTCCCCTTCTAAATAGGGGCTGCTTTAAATGACCATCTCTCCTCTTGGAAAGTAGGTCAAGTGTTTGCTGACTAATCCTGTCTTGGCTCTTTTCCTCTTCTGATTGTGGCAGTTGAACAGTCTGTGTTCTCTTAATGTATTTAACACCAAGGTCATCTCTATTTTTCTTTGCCCTTTTTCCATCATCAATGTCTTGTTTAAATAGATCAAGGTTTAGTTAGTTCCTTTTCAGATTTGGTGTACTGAGACTCTAAAGGTTCAAACAAACATTCCCTTTAATTGAACTGTATTTAATTTCTCTCAAGGGAAAACAGTTTCCTAGGAAATATTGACAGAACTGTTCCTGAGGCAAGGAGGTCATTTCAACTTTCTGGCCCCACCTTGCCATGTCCAGTCAAGAAATTCAAGTTCTGTCAAATCCTTGAGATTAAAATCCCTCTATAAATCTGTCCATGGCTCACGCCATCTTTACTGAATCCCTCTTGGGGTTATAATCCACCAAGGCATTCTGCCTTGTGGAGTCTTTCTCCTCCCTCTCCCCCACACTATGGTGTCTCTGATCCCTCACCATGGCGCATGGTGTCTTTCTCCTTATAACTAACTCACCCTTTTAGGGTACTTAAACTCCTCTATGGATTTAACCTGCCAGCTAAGGGTATGCTCTAGTCTCATGGGTGTTCTCTTTCTCTTGCCCAGAGGAAAGAAAATCTCTTTTTCTTCCCTCTTCCCTCATTCCCTGACTGCAGCAGGAATATTAGAACAAAGGAGTGAGAGGGAGGGAAAGAAAATGTACATAGTTCAGTGAAATTTGTTATTTGAAATATGATAGTAATAGGTCTTTTTTCCTGGAGGCAAGTGACTTGCCCAGGGTCACACAGCTAAGAAGTTGTTAAGTGTCTGAGTCTGAATTTGAACTCAGATCCTCCTGACTGCAGGGCTAGTGCTATATCCACTGAGCCATCTCGCTGCCCCTATAATACTAATACTAATTTTAAAGGAGTTCTAATCAAAGCCCAGTAAAGGGATATGCACATTGTAATCTATTTGCACTATGTTTATAGAAGATTTAAAAGTTCCTAATTTTAGGAAAAGAAAAAAGCAGTTCGCTGCTACTTTAAAAACTCTGACAACAAGCAGACTGCTTTGGAATGAATTATCTAGAGTCAAACTTCTGAGGGACAGGTTAGAAAACCTTCCTTTCAGGAATGTGAACTATTTGCATTTTTGTTTTTCTTCCCGGGTTATTTATACCTTCTGAATCCAATTCTCCCTGTGCAACAAGAGAACTGTTCGGTTCTGCAAACATATATTGTATCTCGGATATACTGCAACATATCTAACATATATAGGGACTGCTTGCCATCTAGGGGAGGGGGTGGAGGGAGGGAGGGGAAAAATCAGAACAGAAGCGAGTGCAAGGGATAATGTTGTAAAAAAAAAAATTACCCTGGCATGGATTCTGTCAATATAAAATCATTATAAAATAAAATAAAATATTTTTTTAAAAAAGAGAGAGAGAGAGAGAAAAAAAAGAAAACCTTCCTTTCCTGGCTCACAAAAGAGAAATGATTTGTGTGAACTGGAAAGTAACCAGATGGCAATTCAATTTATCTGGAACATTTAATTAGAATTTAGGGAATCTCATGAACTAAAGTTTAGTCAATTTTTAGAAATTATTTTGTTTTCTCCCTAAAACAAAGGGGAACTTTATTTAAGATAATGGAAATCCTCCCTGAGAACTTTCAAAGCTCAATAACTTGGGGACAGAATAAATATAACAACTACAAGAAAGTGGAAAGTTTACTTAACCTTACTAATCTTGTTTTATAATATTTTGTAAATTTAATTTAAGGAAGTAGGTATTTTCACCCTTGCGAGAAAATTAGGAATAAATTACAGCTAAGATTATTTGTCTATTATTTAGGAAAAATCTAAAATTGTTAACTAAGTTATTTGGAGTTACTATCATCATGTTAAAACTAAAATAGGTAGTTATTATCTGTGGAACAAGGGGGAGGAGGTAAAAGCATTATCAGTTTGCCTTCAAGTATAAGAGTATGCATCACCTTTTTTCCCCTTCACAGAGTTGGAGGAGGTATCAAACAGCATAGATTAATGGAGGTGAGCAACAGCAAACTCAGCCCTTTTTCTGGGGTCTCTGTCAACTCCCCTTCATTTATAAGCTTACCAGTTTTCTTGAAACTGTGAGGGATGTAGAAGACCCTTACCCAAAATGACTACTCAGAGATCCCTCAGTAGAAGGCAGAAAAGTTGTTTATTGAAAACCTCCGGAGGATGAGCCATCCCATCGCAAGATAAGAAAGAGAAAGCTCGCGGTAGGAGGGCTAAAGAAGTAGTAAAGATACATAGCTTTTATACAAGAAATTACATCACAAGTAAGAGAGCATTGAGAAGGGGAGGGGGAGGCATCTAATTGGTTGTTGCTATTTGGGGAGATTGGAATGGAAGGTTTCTGCTTCCCTGAAATCTCCTGATTTCTGGGAAAGAGAAAGTCAGGCCTTCAGGCTTAATCAAGCAGACAGTGGTCCAGCTAATAGACTAAATATCGATAAGTGTCAAATACCAATAAATGTGATCAGCTCAGGTTAATATGTTTCTAACTGGCCAAGGCTCAAATAGATATGAGCCTGCACATATACAGGTCATAGGGGAGACACAGAAATAATAAAATACAGAAAAAGAATTCATACATTCCTGTAAGTTCTTCACCTTATCTATTCCCCACAAAACTATCAGGGTAAACAAAGTCATCAGCCCTGAGAAATGAGCCTGTTTAGGATATATAGTTTCTAAACAAGGAATATGTTCACTCGGAATCTATAATGTTTAATGATTGATCCTTTGCACCAGGATAAGTTTAAACATATAAAACAAGTTAAACAAAATCTCCCATGTGTATAAGTCTTGGTAACCTTTTAAAAAATAATTTATCTAATCCTAAACTGCAATTAGTAGAATTTGCTGTTAGAGATAAAATCTCTTGGGATTGTAACTGATATTCTTTTGAGTTTTGAATTTGAGTGCCTGATCATTAAATTAGTAACCCACTATTTGAGAGAAATACCATAAGCTATTCTGAGAAATGTGATCCTGAACTGTTGCAGGTTGAAGCTTGTATCTGGACAAGAGTTAAAAGGACAATCTTGGCCTCCGCTCAAGGTGGGATCCTTCTGACTCAGTTTCTCAGTTGTGTCTCCTTGAATAAGAATCTACCTGATTATTCCTGAGTCTGGCTATCGAGTGGAACTGTTATAATTGGATATCAAACTGAGCTAAGGATGCTTTATCCTGTCATGTGTGTGCTCCCAGTCTGAGGCCTGAAGAACCAGTTTTGGTGGTGGTATAATCATATCCCTGTATTTTCCTTCTATAGCAAATTTCTATAATCAGAGAAAAAGGTCAATATTAGCCATAAGCACAACCCAATTATGTAATATCTTGCTGATTTCAATCTGAAAATAGGTAGTCATCATATTCCAAATAATTGGTGAATGAATATTTGTGGTGATTTTCTTCTTTTAAAATAATATAATGGTTCTCTCTGGGAGAGAGCAGGTTTCTTGGGGACATTTTCTGGAGGCAGTCTTAGTTTCAGTTAATAAGTAATAATCACCCAAATGCAGCCAGGTGCTAAAAGTTCAGATCTTTTATTGTCTCCAATATAGCCCGGTTAGTTTTCTTAGAGGCCTATCTCTGTGCTTGGTTCTAAGAGCTCTTAAAGCTTTGTCCTTTGCTTCTGTCTCTGCTTCCTTCAGCCTCCAGCCAGCACCAAGTTGAATCTGTCTTGCCTCCAAGAGAGGGCTTCTGGCTCTCAATCTCCCAGAGTGCTCTGTGTCTGTCCCAGAGTGCTCCTCTCCCATCTAATTCAGCTGAACTCTCTTGACTGGCTCACTGAAGCTCTATTTATGCTCCTTCTCCGAGAGAGGGATTGTGGAATACGAGAGAATGGGATTATGGGTTTCCTCCCAGAGTGCTCTCTGGCCCTAAGAGCTTCAAGGGAGGTGTGAATTCATAAAGTTACAAAGTTTACTTTGTGACTCTCCCATACTTGTGAACTCCAATGAGTACTTAAACACTTCTTGCTTATATGAGCTCTCTAAAGGTGTGAACACAAGCATTGTATCAATTAGTTCTACTTAGTACCTTGTTTCAAGTTCTGACCCAAAACATCTCCTTGTAAGATCAGATCAATGATACTGAACCATGCTAAATTACATAATTATTGTCTCTATCAACTCTAAGGACTTAACAGTTTGTAAAGATTCCAACAAGTATCTGGCCTAGTCATCTATCAGTTACTAGTTGTTTGTGTCTGTAGGAACTAAGGTCCTTAAAAGTTTCCAAAATAATGTGAGAATAATTAACAAGGTTGTCTGTAAGATCTATTATTTTATTGATTATTGAAACTAAAACTAAAGTGTCTTTAATATTTGTATGTACTGTGTGTCCTGTGACACAAATACATTTCTTTACATGAAAAGCTGCTGGCCAATCTATATTGGTCTCTATACATCTTATAGCAGTCCTTGTGGGCTTGTCTTTCTAACTTAGATGAGCCTAACCTCTCTCTGTTAGATTTGTTTTTTATTCTAGATATTGGTCAGTTACAGCTGCATTAACCAGTTTCAAGGAGCTGAATCAACCATTGGATGCTTCAATCAGTTCTAACTTACACCCCCACCATAAAAGAATGGGACCCTGCAGGTGATTCAACTCAATGCCCATTCTCAGCAGGAAGAAGTTTCAGAAGATGAGATCATTGCCCCTGCCCCCAGAGGACTTTGGGGCCCATTGGTTTGGAGAGAAACTGGAACTGATTGGTGAATGGACTCCAAATTATCCAGTGTCTGGATGGCTCTCCTGTTACAATGTATTGGGGTCTTAAGGATGGGACAAATTTTCACATCTCAGATATGGGATTCCATGATATTTCAGGCCCCTCAAAAATATACCGTTCAGACATGTTTGAAATATCCTGAAAATAGTCTGACTTCTGTGCTCTTGCATTTTGCTCCCCTTGCATGGGTCATTCTTATACTCACTGGCTTAGCCCCTTGTGTTTTCCAGTATGTTTTTCAATCATTGTCAGCTATGGGAACTGAAGTTCATGGGCTTTGCCTTCTGAATAAAACAAGGGGGGAATGTAGAAGGCCATTATTGAATAAATCCATGTACAGGAAGAGCCTGGTCCAAGTTTACTTGAGCCCTGCTCTCTATATGGGCACACAGTTCAAAGCATAGGCTCACCTTCTCCCTTAACAATGAATGAATGACATGTTTGAGATAAATTTAGGGTAATCTTGATGAAGAATGCATGTGACAGGAACAAGGGTGCACAACTATGCTATTTACCACTCTTATGATAAACGCATTGTTATTGTCAGTTACCGCTATTTACGAGTTTATTATAATTACATTGTCAAAGTCAGTTGCTGCTGCTGATAAATATGTTTATTGTCAGTTACTGCTATTTATGACTGTTATGATAAATACATTGTTATTGTTTGTTACTGCTATTTGCAACTCTGTTATGATAAATACTTTGTTATTGTTAGTTACTGTTATTTGGGACTCTTATGATAGATACATTGTTAGTTAATGTCAAAGTATAGTCTATACATTAACCCTGGAATGTACATAGTGTTGTGTGGAGGTAGCTGAGTTAATGCAACACGAGTGTAAAGAGTAAATAAACTCTGGATCTCAGATTAATAAATGAAAATTGCTGGACGTATTTTCCACCTGGCTCATGCATATTCACCACATCCATACTCTTGATGTTCATTAGAGCTGGACACCAACAGTCATGTATCCATTCATAATCTACTATGGCGTATGGGATAAGATATTGATTTGTCCAAGTTCTGTCTGATTGTTTCCCAGTTTTCCCAACAGTTTTTTTTCCCAAATAGGGAGTTCTTTCTTAAGTAATTCATGATTTCTCTTTCATCAGCCACTAAGTTATTGAGTTCCATTGTTTTTTATTTCTTTTTATATCCCTGATCTGTTCAATTGACCCACTTCTTAACCAGTACCAAATAGAATTGTTGATTGTTCCCCTATAACATAGCTTAAGGTTTGAGTTGCTAATTCTTCTTTTATTCCTAATTTTTTTATTATTTATTCCAATTAATTGTTTTAAAATATATTTTTATTTATTTTTTATAATGTTTTTCTATTATATGTAAAAAAAAAAATTAAAATTCATTCACAGTTTTTTTTTTGAATTCCAAATTCTCTACCTCCTTTTCTCCTCTCTCCCATCTCTTAAAAAGGCAAGCAATATGATATGGATTATACAGATGAATTCATGCAAAATTAATTTCCATTTTAGCCATGTTGCAAAACAAAACACCAAATTAAACTCCCCCCACCAAAAAAAGATTTTTTTGAAAGTGTTTTTCAATCTGTTCTCAGAGTTCTTTAGTGCTCCCTCTGGAGGCAGACAGTGATTTTCGTTATCTGTCCTTTGGAATTGTCTTGATCAGACACAGACCATCTATATCTTTTACTATTGATCTTCCTTTGAATATTGCTGATATTATGTTCAATGTTCTTTTGGTTCTGCTCACTTAGTTTTGTATCATTTCATATAAATCTTCTCAGGCTTTTTTAAATAATGCAGTTCATTATTTCTTATAGCAAAATAATATTCCAGCATAATCATCTACCATCTCTTGTTAAGTCACGTTTCATATCCCTCCAACTTTCGAATTGTTGCCACAACAAAAAATCTGCTATAAATATTTTTGCATACATAAGTCCTTTTTCCTTTTCTTTGATCTTTTGGGGATACAAACCTAGAGATGTCATTATTGGGTCAAAGGATGTGCAGAATTTTATAAATCTCTGTGCTTGTTCCAAATTCTTCTCTAAAGTCTTCCCTGGCTCAATCTTCAAACCTCCCCCACCAACTGTGAGTGAGGTGGATGTCCCTGAAGGCTACCCCTAGCCCCAGCTGCTCCCATGGCATGTTTTTTTGTTAATTCAGCAGAATTTGCCTGAAGGTTTGCACTTCAATCATTATTTTTATTGTACTATGTTACGGAAATGCTAGTTTAATTCTATAAATTAAAATTATAAATTCTATAAATTAAAAATAAATAAATAATGGCAATAAGGCCAGACTCTGACTCTGGAGGACAGGCTTTTCTTAAGATTCCCTAAACTTGTCTTAAGAGAACAATTGCTTTGCCCCAACTCTTAATTATTTCTGCCGTTCAAACAATGTTTTATTTTGTTTGTGGAATAAATCTTTAGAGATGGTATTTCCCACCATATTGTCATTTTCCCAGCATCCTCTCTACTTTTTTCATTTTAAAATGATAGAGTGATCTGCAAAAAAGAATTATTCATTATGTTAAGGTTACTGTTTATTACTGAGGTGTGAATAAAACTAAATGAATGCTCACTATTACATCCAAACAAATAGACTCTCAGTTTCTACCTGAAGACCTACAGGGATGAGGATGCTGTCACCTCCTAGGAAAGCCTGCTCCATCCAGTTTTATTTATTTTTTATTAGTTATTTGTTATAAAAAGTATTAATTGATTTTTTACTTATAAATCGAGGTAGACAACCTGGAGACATTCTCAACTGCTGCACCCGATGAACATTGTACCCATGGAGGGTGCCCAACAAGTACTGATTATAAGGGAATGATCAGAGAGAGATCCCAAAGGATTTCTGTGCCATCTCGGGACACAGGTGGACCCTGCTAGACAGTTTCTTTATCCAGAACTCCATTCTGGGCCCAACAATAGGGGAGGGAGAAGAGGAAGCAAGGGCAGTGACCAAAAGGGCAGAGACCAGCCCTCTCCCTTTCACACCATTTTGGAAGCACTGAAAACCCATGGGTATCTAGGCACAGCTAAAAAAGCAGCAGTTGAACCCAAAAGCCTAAAGCTCCAATCACTCCTTCACCCCCAATGGGAAGAATCCCATTCTAACTGCAATACTGAAGAGGTATGTAAAGTGAAGTTCAGTTTTGGGGTTTGCAAGACTATCTGGGGTAATCAGAATCAAGAGACACAGATAAATAAAGAGTCAAAAAGAAAGACATAGAGAGAGGTTGAGACAAAGGAATAGTGATAGAAAAAATAGAGAGAGACAGAGAGAAAGCAGGACAGATGGACAGACAAAGGCAGAGACAGAGAATTAAAATAAGAGATCATTTATACTGATACAATATAGACTCGAAATCCAAATTAAAGGCAATGAAAAGTACATAAAGGTACTCCCCAAAACAGCAAAAAATATAAATATGAGCCTTCATTTTGATTACCCAAAATGAATAAAATAAAACTGGTGACTTGTCACCCAAGCTAGACAGTTCCCAGTCCTTATCTTTGCCAGTCACGATAAGTTTCAGCACAGCCAGGACGTATGGAAACACTACAGAAACTTGAAGAGGCTTCCAGATAGCACTAAAAGATCAGCCCTTACAAGTGGTGGATTCGACCTAGACAAATTCTTGCTTTTCCTTCACAAAACCATAGTTAGTTTGGGGATTTGTCATGATTCCAAGCTTGATTTCATAAATTAATAATAATATCTAGCATTGTACTATGTACAAGGCACTGTAGAAATCTGGTCTCATTTGGTCCTCATCACAACAATACAAAGTAGGTGCTTTTATTCTTGATTTTACAATTGAAAAAACCGAGGAAGACAGAAGCAAACTCACTTGCCCAAGGTCATACAATGAGTAAGACCAGGTGGTCATATTTGAATTGAGATTTTCCTGACTCCTGGCCCAAGGCTCCATCCACTGCACCAGCTGGTGGCCTGCATTCTATTTGTTCAGTAGTTGGAATCATGTTAACAAGCTTTCAAATTGAGTCATGTAAAATTTAAATTTCTATTAGGTTGAAGTGGTTGTTGTTCTTCATTCCAGAAGAGGTCCAAAATGACCTCACTATGTTGGAGTCAAGGTACAGTGTGTCTGACCGTGGCTGAGCAGATCACTATAAATTCAGAACGCTCTACTATACATAGGTCGGGCACAAATAATCCAACATTTAAAATGGATATGTGTCCAAATTTGCACATCTCACAATTTGTTGAGCTTCTGCAGTTCTGCTTTCCTCATGGAGATTTCTTTGATGCTGTGCTGCATGCTCCTTTGCCACTTTCTCCCGTGTCAAACAATCAATTCCAAAGCTCTCCAAGAGATACTGGGAATGTCTTTGTATGGCTTCTTCTGACTATCATGCGAGTCTTCCTTTCATAGTTTTCCATAAAATGGTCTCTTAAACAAAGCTATATTTGGCATTCAAACAACACAGCCAGCCTATCAAAGTTGCAATCTCTCCAGTGTAAACTCTGAAAAGATATGCTTAAGACTCAGTACCATGAGATAGTGATTCTCTAGCTAAGTACACACGTAGTGTGATGCTTAATGTGATGTAAAGCTGTAATGCTCTACAGCTGGCACATGCTCAGAATGATGATGTAATTGTACTGAAGTATTTAAGGGCTGAGGAAGGAACACAGAGTTCTCACCACCACAGGCACAAGAGAAGACGCCAGATTCCAGACTCCATCTTTGACCAGCCACGTGGCAGCTCTCCTGCCTCCTTCACTTTTCCAGTAAGACCAAGGACTCAGGCTAATCCCAAGGTCCTCCAGAGAACTAGTCGGGACTTTACACTCCAGTAGTTTGAATGCTGCTTGATTTCATATTGTTCACAAATATGGGTTGAGGTGGGCCATGGGGTAGGACTCTCTAGCAACTAGCACATCTCCTGGTAACCAGCATGGTAGCATACAGGAGAGATGAATGAGAGAGACACTGATCACAGCAATATCCATCACTGATGGCATTGGAATTGTAAAGCAGAGATTCCTGGGCCATAAATGTTGGATAGAACTTCACCCAATGCATGGGGATGGGATTTGGGCTTTGGAGGTCAGGATAAGTGAAGACAAGGGAGGAGGAAAGTACAGAGAATTTCTAGGGCTCAAGGAGTAAGAAGAGTTTGACTGTTGCATAGCATGAATTTGAGGGACAGCTACAAAATTTGCTTTCTTGGAGAAGTTTATCAATATTGTATATTAATTTTGTGATGTCATACTTGTCCATGTTCTGGATAATGGAGTTAGGGTTAGGGTTAGGGTTAGGATTAGAGTTAGAGTTAGGGTTAGAGTTATCTTGCACTTTCCCAGTCACCAATGGAGTGAAGCAAGGCTCCGTACTTGCTCTCCTGTTTTTAGCATGATGTTTCCAACCATGTTTTTGTTGCATACAGGAACCCACTGGATGATAGATTTCCTCAGCCTGATTTACTCTAAAGTAGATCCAACTTGGATCAAATCTGTCACTCTCTGGAAACATTCTTCTTGGCAGTAGATCAAATGCAGTATGGAAATAGTCAAGAATTAGGGAGACCCCAGTGAATCTCTTCCCTAAATCCTATTTCACCAACAAGGCCAAGGTGAGCACATGAGGGAGGTCCCTGACTAAAAGTGAAACAGGTATCAAAGGGAGGATAGGACAGACAGAAGCTGGAACTCTATTCCTGGTTCATATTCCATAGGAATTCAGAGAAGTTAGGAGGCAGACATGAATCTCTCTGCTCTCCATCCTCTCCACACTGTCCTAACCACCATCCCAGTGGAACCCTCTGACAAGGTCACTGACTTTTACCTCTGGACAGTAAAGGGCAACAGTTCTATAGAGAATAACCAGACGAAGTGAGAGAAAGGAGAAGGGGAAAGTGAACAAGATAAAAGTGAAAAGCTACTTTGGATAGCTTTGGAAGAATCCAGAGACTGAATTGGAGAAGTGAAAATGTGGAAAGAATCGAGGAGACTTCATAGGAGAACGAGTAGTATGGAGGGACTCAGGATAGACAAAAGAGCTCTTCTTCCAGTATCTGAAAGACCAAGATATGGAAGAGGGGTTAGGTTTGTTGCACCTGGCCCCAGAGGAGAGAGCAAGAAGCAGTGGGGGTAAGTTACAGAGGGGACAAATGAGACAGGAAGCTGGAAATGTCATAGAATGGAACATGCTTCCTTAAGAGGTGGTGGAGTCCCCCTCTCTGGAGATATTCCCACAGAAGGGGGGAGGTTATTTGTTGGGATGTAATTGGGAGCATTGTTTTTTCCCCTGAAAATATTAGCTTTTATTCCTACCTCAGAGATTAGCAATATCTCTAACATAATGAATAGATATTTTGCAGATCACTGCATCACATTAAAATGAAACAAGCAGATGGCTAGACAGGAACATTAAATAGGGTCTTCCAGAAAATTCTTAAGCATATACTTGTTTCTTTTCCAATCTAAATTGAATATTCTTTATGTCTCCTCGTTAGTGCTCATCTCTTCATTTCTATAACAAAGGGATGAAGACATAGCTAGTGCAAGCAGACATAACCCATTTCAACTCCTGGGTTGAAAAATACTTTGGTCGGTCATTCAGAAGGATTTTTTTTTTTTTGTAATCAAATAGTAGTCTCAATGAGCAGTCTGAATAATTTTCAAAACAACAGTCCAATGACTCCATGAAAAACAAAGAGCTAAAGAGTCACAATACACATGAATCAGGGATGTCTTATGTTGTACATATCTGGTGGGAAAGCATGTTATGAAGATGCCTAATAGAATGAGCCCCTGTTCTGAGCTGGTTCTCAACGATCATTTTATCTTTTTTTCCCACTTTAACAAAAATTGTTTCCCCGATTCTACCAGGAAAATTCAAAAATCTATGTTATTAAGAGTTTTTCTGAAGCTATTTCCAAACAGGAATATTCCAGGCCACATCCACTCTGCTTCAGGGGGTTTTTCTGTACCACTGGATTTTATTCTTTCTTCAGGTCATCTTCTGGATCATTTTCTTCATCAGCTTCCTCTTCCCTTCCTTATCATCAGTCTGTTCACTTTTTCATGTCCTCCTCCTTTTCCTTTTTCCCCTCTTTCCACTCTTCCTCCTCCTTTTTCTCCTCTTTCTTCTTCATTTTTCTCTTTATTATAATCACCATCTTCATCCTCCTCTCTTCTCCTGTAGAATATAATACTGATCCTGAAACTTTACATTTGTTTTCAGTCAGCCATGTCAAACTTCATGATGCATGGACCATAGCATACCAAGCCCATCTTTACTCCACTAGCTCTTGTAATATATCCAAGTTCCCATTCCTTGTTTCGTGAGTCTATCTATCTCATTCTCCATATTCCACCTTTTTCTTTTGCCTTCAGTTTTTCCTGACATCAGGGTTTTTTCTAATGAGTTCGATATTCTCACTGTGGCCAACTTGAGCTTCGGCTTCAATATTTCAGTAAATAACCTAAATTAAATATTTATTGGTTTGAACTCCTTGCTGTCCAAAGGACTCTCAAAATGATTCAGGAGTGTAATGGGCCAGAACTCTGGAGAAATATACTTGAGGCAAGGATTCTTACAACAAGTTGTTGACTCAGTGGAATAGATAAGACAATGGCTATCTAGTTTAGCATGGTGATTAATAGTTCTCTAGTTTAGTATGACTGAATTAATCTTACAACAAATAATGGTTCCCTAGTGATATAATGATTGGCTTATAATCAGCGTGATGAATTGATTTAATTATAATAGAGTATATAAACTGGGGACAAACGCAGCCACAGAAAGAACACTTGACCAGCCTCATGGTCACTTCTCCACTAAGACCAAGGACTCAGGCTGGTCCCGAGATCCTCCGGAGAGCTAGTCTGGACACTTTATTTTAATCCACCCCGGTGTGGGGGCTCTAGAAAGCAATGATACGTTTAGTCACTCCAACTTGGGGACTCTAGAAAGCAGAACATTACATTTGGATGTGCAGATTGCTGTCTGGTTCATTGGATAGGATCAGAGACTGACTGAGACTGCTGGTGCAGACTGGGAGACTGAAGGAGACAATAAAGACTTTGAACTTTATCCCTGACTATTCTCATGGTGATTATTCTACCAAAACCAAGGCTGATGGGAGACCTCCAGAAAGCTAACCAGAACATTATAGGCATTGTTCAGTTTTCCTTATATTTCTTATATTCACAGCCATATATGACCATTGGAACAACCATAACCTTAACTATACAGATCTTTGTCAGTAAGATGATGGCTCTGTTTTGTTTTTGTTTTTGTTTTTGTTTTTTTTTTTTTTTTTGGTATGCTATTCAGATTTACTGTAGCTTTTATTTCAAGAAGCAAACATCTTTTTACTTGAAGGCTACAGTTCCTATCCAAGTAATCATTAAGCTTATGAATATAAAGGGCAGCTAGGTGGCACAGTGGACAGAGCACCAGCCCTGAAGTTAGGAGGGCCTGAGTTCAAATCTGGCTTCAGACACTTAACATGTCCTAGCTATGTGACCCTGGGCAAGTCACTTAACCCCAATTGCTTCAGCAAAATAATAATAATGATAATAATAATAATTTAAAGAAAAGAAAGCTATAAAAGCTTATGAATATAAAATCTGTCACTATTTCTATTTCCTTTCCTTTTAGTTGCCAGATGATGGGGCCAATTGCTAAGGTCTTGGCGGGGTTTTAATGTTAAACTTCAAGTCAGCTTTTAGCCTTTCCTCTTTTATTCTTTAGCCTAGTCCTTATTAATTCCTCTTCACTTTCTGCCTTCAGAGTAGTATTGTCTGTATATCTGAGATTGTCGATGATTTCTCCATCTTTGGCTGCAGCTGCAATTGTTCAGCTTTATACTATTCACTATACATCTAGTTAAAATGAGATTTGACTATGGCTCAGATCATGAGGTTCTTATTGCAAAATTTAGACTCAAATTGAAGAAGGTAGAAAAAACCACCAGACACTATAGATAGAGCATAGGTTAGGGTTAGATCCTCGGGAAACCATCTCTCTCCTTTTTCTCCTCCCATCTATCTTGATTCTTCATTTCAGCCTCCTTTGCCAGATCCTATTCCAGATCATGTTCTCCAGTACAAGTGTTCTTTACGGCTCTGCCCTCTTCTCTTCTCCTATTAAATTCATTTCATCAACTCCTATGGATTTAATTGCCATCTCTATGCCAGGATTCTTAAATTTACCTTCTCACTTCAATTTCCCTGCTAACTTCTAATGTGACATCTTTGATTGCCTTTCAAATGTTTCAAACTGGATGTCCAGTAGACATCTTCAGCTCAAGAGGCTTCAAACAGAACTCATTACCTTTCCCCATAAACCTTCTATCTTCTCTATTACAATAGAGGGCAATATCATCCCTTGTTTTGATACAAGTGGCTACTGGAGGTCTAACTTGGACCTGTAGACTGGATCTCTTTGTGTGAGAAGATGATGCTGATACAAGGAGATTGAGAGGCAGTTGCATTCTCTGACCTCTCTGACCTCTTTCCTCTTCCCTCTGCCTCCAATATATTTCATTCCCAATCCACAAGGAACATCTGCGAAGGCTGCTTTGCAACTCCTTCAAGGTTATAATTCCCAGCTGTGGGAGGTTCTAGGAGAATCGACCTGCCCCTTCACCCAGGTATGGTCCGTAACAATTCCTCTAGTCTCTCAGCTTCACCTCTAGGACATCTCTCAAATACCCCCCTTCTCTCCTCTGATGTTGCCCCAAACCCAGTGATGGCCCTTGTTACCTCATGCATGGACTGTTTCATTGGCCACCTGGGGGGGGGGGGGGAGGGCGAGGGCTGCCTGCCTCAATTCTCTCAATCTCAATCCATCTTCAATTCAGCCACCAATGTGATATTCCTAAAGCACAGGACTGCTTATGTCACCTATCCCACTCAATAAACTTCAGTGACTTCCTACCATCTCAGGGATTAAATTCAAAATCCTCTTTCCAAACTCACCCCCTCTTGCCTTTGAAGTCTTCCTACATTTTACCTCCAAACACTTACTCCTTGATCCAGTGTCCTTCACTTCACAGCTGTTCTCCCAATAAAACCCTCCATCTCTTGGCTTTGGGTAGTGACTGTATTCCATGCCTGAAATGCTTTTTGCTCCCTTCTGATGACTGGCCTCTCTGGCTTCCAGCTCCCCCTGAAATCTCACCTTCTACAAGAGGCCTTTCCCACCCCCTCCCATTCCCAGTGCCTTCTCTCCAATTTATCACACAATCACATCCTCAACATATATATACACATACACATATAGACATCTTATGCACACAATAGCTATGTCTATGCATACAATGCGTGCGTCTGTGTATATGTAGTCTTGTTTGCATGTTATTTTTCCCATTAGACTGTGTGTCTCTTGGGGTAGTTTTTGCCTTTGGAGGCCCCAAGTGTCAGAGATACTTATCACAGTACCTGGAACCATATAAGCATTCAGCAAATATTTGTTGATTGAGACAACTTGTAAACAATTTGTACAAACAAGATATACACAAAATAAGTTGGAAGTAATTGGCAGAGCAAAACTGGTAGTAATATTGGGGACCTCTTGGAAAGATGCCAAAAGAAAGGGACAGGGACTCTCCTGCCTGAGGAAGTTCCCCATAGTTTAGGAGCAAACATTTCTCCAAATCTTTCAGGGGAAGCCATCCTCTGAAGTGGTCAAACCAGGATCCACGCACGACTGAAAAGGAATGAGGTTGGACAGCCGGGACCCCAGGTCATTTCTGTTTTACAGGTTCATAAGGTGCTCCCTCTGTGCTAAACGCAGGTCAGAGCTAGTCATGGACAAAGAAGTGAGGTCTTCTTTCATGTGACTTACAGTCTGGGATGGGGGTGGGAGCATGAATCCCAGGCAAAAAGAAATGTGACTCATGAGAAAGTCACAGAGTAGGTCCTGGTCTTAGCTTGAGAGATCTTGGCGAATATGGTAAATCATGAATTAAATGACAGGTTGGGTTCCCCGGAGGATATGCCATGTAGCCTTCACCGTGAAGCAAGAGAACGCGAGTGACCTGCATTTTAATCCAGCCTCTAAACTGGTCTCTTAGCACTCGTCTTAGATTCAGAAGATCTGGGCTCAAATATGAATCAGTTCTGCAAATTTCTTGCTTTGTGTGGTTGGGGAAGTCTCTTCTTTGGCCTGGGCCGCTGTCTCGAACATGGGAGTTATCTTGTCTTTGTCCCTGGGCTATCTTGTGCATTGTTTCTCCGAGGATATGGAAGGATACCCATAAAAATGCACTTTCATTATGATGCAAAAGATGATGGGGAGGAAAAAGAAAAAGGGAAGAAGCAAGAGAATTTTATATGGTTCCACCATTCCTCCTTCACTCTCCATTTCCCTGCAGGAACCTCTTAAGTAAATGCTTGGAAGCTGACAGTGACTGGTTATAATGGCAACTGGTTTGGGAAATGGTAAAAAGGTAAAATGACAATTTCTGACAATTTAAATAATCTGAAAGAAAAATTGGGATTTTGGGAGGTGGGAGAATATATTTTTCTTCCTCATGAAGTTTCTCTCATAGGGAGCTCCTTGGAGCTTAATAAATATTTATTGACTCACTGACTAAATTATCTCTTGCACATGCTGCCTGCGTAGAATATTCCCACTGTGTTTCTCATCTGTGTATAATTGCTGAGTGGAGTGAACCCCCTACAATGGTAGCATTTCATACCTCTCTTATGGGTGTGCAGATACCTACTCACTCTCCTATCCCCACCTACTCTCACATGGGAGATAGCGATTCCAAGAGGAAAAACCACTCTGGAATTAGAGCATTCTGATTCTCTTCAAATCCTAGAAATAGGGGCCGCTAGATGGCACGGTGGAGAGGGCACCAGCCCTGAAGTCAAGAGCACCTGAGTTCAAATCTGTCTCAGACACTTAACACTAACTAGCTGTGTGATCCTGGGCAAGTCACTTAACCCCAGTTTCCTCAGCAAAAAATTTAAAAAGTAAATAAAAATTCTAGGAATATTTCTTTTGTGGATTAATTCATTCTCTCACAAGCCATTTTACTTCTTGAGTCCCAACCATTGTGTTTCCATTCATACAAATCAGCAATTCGCAAAAATGATACTCTTAGATGTTAAATATAGCCATTTACTTAGCAATCCTTGCTGAGGACCAGATAAAAAATGGCTATGGCTGGGGGTTTGTAATTCAAGCCCAAAGGGAAGAAGAGGTGAGCAGGAAACACTGGAAGGGATGAATGCTCTGCTGCAAGGGGAAACTCCCTTGAAAGAAATCCTGAAGACACAAAAGGAGACAATTCTAGAGACAGATTGAGTACTTATTAAATGTTTATTGATTGATTAGTGAAAAAGGAAAGGGGATAATTTGCAGAAATTAATGGGCGTGTTCTAGGCACTGGCCAATTAACTTATTTTTTAAATGTGCAGATAATGGAAGTACTGGTCACAGAGAAGGTACTCTAAAGCACAGAATGAGCCTGGGTACCAAGGTTAGGGAAAATGGATAGGACAGGGAAAACTGGGGGGAGGAGGAACATTCTAAGATTTTCATCCTCCCTCATTGGCTGGTATATAGATTTTCCAATGAGTGCAATATTCCACACTGATACAAGCAGCAGTATCTCATATATTCCAGACATCAAGTGTCCTCTGGAGGAAAAGGTGAACAAAAATGTGTGACAGCCTTGATCTGCTTCTTTTTCCTCCATCAGCCTGAGTCCTCCTGTTCTCTTTGTTCTTTCAGCTTCTTCTCCTTGATTCCTTCTTCTCTTCTTCCTTCGGCTCAAGTCCTTCTTCAGAGAACTCTAGCATCACAGAATGAAAGAGTCCAAAGAAATACAGCAGCTATCTAGTTAAATCCATATATTTAAAGAATGCCTGTTCTTTTAGTGCCCTGGGTCTCCTTGTCTTTCTCCTGTTTCTCCTCTTCACACTTCTCCTCCTTCCAATTCTCTGATTCGTCAAAGCCTGAATAGAACTTTCCTTTGAATCCACTGAATAGTTCCCAAAGGAGCCTTTAAAGGAAGACATATTTAATCGGAGCCAGATAATTCAGATCTCTTCTTGTCTGATAGACCAGAAATTAGGGGTTGCCAGAGTTTCTGGAAAACTGGAATTGAAAGGTTGTTTTGACGACCATTAAGAAAAATACAGAAATACAAGGGACATGGAACAATTTGAACTGTGATGAAAACTGTTTCCAAAGTCTTTTTTTTTCTCTTTCTGAAATGCCTTACAGTGGAGAACTGGATGATATTTCTACAAATTTCAAAACTGTTATTTTATATGAACCTATTATAAAATCTTTATAAAAATCATTTGCCATCATGGAATTTCATTGCAAAGATATTAGAATAGTTTGCTATTTCCTTCTCCAGGGGATCAACTTTTGCTAAAACTCTGCACTATGATCTCTCTGTCTTGAGTAATCTGTCCAACAAAGCTCCTAGTTTCACTGAGTTACACAAACCTTTCCACCGTGAAAAGACAGTGATAAAAGAGATGACATCAGATAAGCCCCTTAGGTCTGTAAGGGGCCAACATGCTACTGGGAAAATATGGAGGGCAGCTAAAAGTAGTTCTAGCATAATGAAGTGGTTGGGCCCAAACTGAAAGTTCATTTGTGGATGCATCTAATAACAAAAGGAAAGTCTGATGCTGAAAGATGACTATTGTACAGGAACCTGAGATATAAGATATATGTACCAACATACATCTGCATGTGGTCAAACAGGAGATGGAAAGACTGAAGATGTCACTGTGGACACAAGGGAATGAGTGAAATTAATTCACACGACCAAGGCAAGAATCCCTTAGAAGAAATGAAGTAGCCCTTGTACTCAATGAAAGGGTCAAAACAATCAATATTGGTGTATAACATCCAAAATGACATCTATTCAAATCCAAAGCAAACTGATAAATATCAGTCATACAAGTTTATGCCCCAATCATTTATGCCAGGGAGGCCAAAATGGATCAGTTCTACAAAGACGTACAATATCTCCTAGAAGTAATACCTAGATCACACTCAATGATCAAAAGATAATGGGAAGAAAAAAAAGATAATGGGAAGAACACGCAAATTTGATCGTGGAGGACAAAATGAGGCAAGGCAGAGACTAATAGTTTTGTAAAGATAACTCACAAGTCATAACAAATCTCTTTTTTCAACAACCCAAATGGTGATTCTACACATGGACATTGACAGACAGGCAAGGCAGAAAGCAAATTGATTACATCCTTCGAAGCAGTTTTTCAGTAATTTGAACAGTCCTCACAGTCACCCAGACTAGACTCATGCTAACAATAACAAGTATGGTAATAATGCTTTCTCATGGTGGAAAGTGACAACCCTGCTTCCTCTCCCTTCTTAGTGACTTTTTCTATCCAGGACTGTCAAGCTCAGCCCCAGTGGTACACTTCTATTTAACGAATTAGCCCAGATGAACCTGGTCTTAACATGGTTATTAACAGCTTGAGAGTAATCTTTTGAAAATTTTGAAAGAGTGATCTTTTTGAAAATTGCACTTTATGTTTTGACTAGTTATTAATGGAAAATAGTATTTAGTGAGATACATATGTACATATGTATATATACATACTACTAATTGCTTACATATCCTAGATAGAAAGTTTTTATCAGAGAAATTTGATGAAAAGATTTTTTTTTATCCCCATTTGATCCACTTCCTTTCATCTCCTTGGTGCATTAATTTTGTTTGTGCAGGAGGTTTTTCATTTCATTGCCACTGTCCTGCATCTCCTGCTCATAGTTGTGAAAGATATCATATTTGTTTCTCTTCTAATTTTTTATAACATTATCTTTAATATTATGGTCAAGTGTCTATTTGTAATGTCCTGTGGAATGAGGCATAAGATATTGATCTAAGTCTAATTTCTGTCAGACTGCTTCCTAATTTTTCCCCATCAGTTTTGATAAAATAGGAGCTATTTCCTAAGTAAGTTTGGTTTTCTCTCTTATCAATCACGGGGTTATTAGGTTCCATTGTTTCTGATTCTTCTTTCTTTCCCTGCTAGGTCCCACTGACCTACTTCTTTATTTTTAACCAATACCAAATAGTATTGATTGTTGTTTCTGAATGTAATTTGAGATTTGAGTGAATTGTTTTCTCTTCATTTCTACCTTTTCCCATTATTTCCTCTTATGAATTGTTTTAAAATATATTTTAGTTAAATATTTCTCAATTTCAGCTAAAAAAATTTGGAATTCATTTTTTTTACTTTTAAGTTTCAAATTTCTCCCAATTCTCTTCTTTTTTTTTTTGCCTTTCTCACACTACTAGAAAAAGCAAGCAATGTGATTTTGATTTCATATGTGAAATGAAATAAAACATTTTCATTTTACCCATGTTGCAAAAGAACACACCCAAAAACCTCCAAAAGAAGAAAGAAATTTTTAAAAAAAGGTATGTTTCAATCTCTACACAGAGTTCCTCCTACTCCTTCTCTCTCTCTCTCTCTCTCTCTCTCTCTCTCTCTCTCTCTCTCTCTCTCTCTCTCACACACACACACACACACACACACACACACACACACACACACTTTTCATCATGGGTTCTTCTTTGGAATATTCTTGGATCATTGTGTTGATTGGAATAGCTAAGTTTTTCACAGCTGAGTATCTTTAGAATATTGCTGTTACTGGGTTCTGGTTCTATTGATCCATTTGGCCCAGAACACTAGCGCTAGCCAAAGTCCTTTTGTATATCAACTCTGCCATCTACTGGTGTGCCAAAGGAAAACCTGACAAGGAAAAGCCATTGAATTAGATACCATGGAGCAATGGTCTCCCAATTAGGACCAATGACATCACTAGTTTTGAGGTCCTAATTCTCTCTCTCCCACTCCCTTTCCTTTCACTACCCTGAAATGGGAAGTAATTTCACATAGACTATATATGTGCAGCCATATTTCCATATTAGCCGTGTTATTTCAAAAACAAATACAGTCAATAAGAAACCCCCAAAAAAGGAAAAATAAAATTTACAAAAGGATGCTTTGGTCTGCATTCAGACTTCATCTGTTCTTTCACTGGAAGTAGACAGCATTATTTATCACAAATCTTTTGGCACGGTCTCGGATTATTGTAGTACTAAGAATAACTAAGTCATTAGCAGTTGATCATTGTGCAATATTGCTGTTACCACTTACAATAGCCTCCTAGTTTTGCTCACTTCACTTTCATTTAAGTCTTTCCAAGCAAATCCACGTTTGTGTCACAGAAGGAATTTGGTAGGACTTCTTCTTTACCTGTTTTTCAAATAGTTTATATAGTAAGGGGAATAATTGTTCTTTAAATGTTTGGTAGAGCTCACCTAGGGATTTTTCTTTATGCAGTTCATTTACCGCTTGTTCAATTTCCTTTTCTAGAATAGGTTCATTGAGAGGATTCTAGGAAGATGACTGAATAGTCAGACAATTCCAAATTCTCCACATCTTCCCTACAAACAAAACAAAATTGAACTTCAGGGTGTCAGAAAGGTGAAAAACAAATAAGATTTGGGGCAGAACAGTGGTGCTCCTGGGACAACTGGAGGAGATCCAAAGAAAGACACCCCCCCCCCAAGTTTGGCTCCTGTGAGGGGTAAATAGCTCCAGACTAGCTCTTCTGAAAAAGCAAGCAGAGAACCCTGAGGCTAGTTGGATTTGGAGGCAGCCTTAGTTTCAACAACAGGGACTTTCACCTTCCAGACAGTGTGGAAAGTTCAGTCAGGTTTGATTCCAGGAAGACTGAAGGAACCTCTACTGATAAGGAGGGCCAGGCCCAGCTGTGTGTTGCTTCCCTGTGAAAAGAGCACACACCCAGTAAGTGCAGAAGCAGTCAGGGAAGCTGTAGGCTATGGACACGTACAGGAGGGTGGAGTTCTTGCTTTTGAGAGGGGGAAACTCAGGAAAGACCTAGAGTCAGAAGTACTATCCCAACTCCCTTCAAACCAAAACGAGAGGTAATTACACTAACAAGTTCTTGCTTTTTAAAAAATGAGTAGACTAAAGAAAAAGAACTAAAATATAGAAAGTGACTATGGAAATAGGAAGACTGGGGTTCATCTTCAGAGGAGGATACTGAGATAAAAACATTCTTGCCTGTCCTAAAGAGTAATACTAAATGGTTATCTGCCCAAAAATAATTCATAGAAGAACTCAAAAAGGACTTTAAAAATCAAATGAGGTAGACTGAGGGAAAACTAAGGAAAAAATAAGAACAATTCAAGAAAAACAAGAAAGGAAAGTTATCCAACTAGAAAAAGGAGATCCAAATTCCTAAGGAAGAAAATGACTCTGAATATTAGAACTGGGCTGCAGGGGTGGAGCCAAGATGGACGCAAAAAGGACAAACTATTTTTGTTTTTACATGGAAATGTAAACCATATCTCTAAGATTGTCATTAGCAATTGGATAATCCAAAAGAAAGACTGCAATAGAGCTGAGTGTGATGTGGTTCTAAGAAAGCCAAACAATGTAGGAAAAGGTAAAAAGCAGTAATTATGCTATACTAATGAGATGCAAGAGCAGGAACTGACATAGAGGAATTCGATAGGAGAAGAGAAATGGTAATTCTGAAATCCTGCTCACATTAGGAATTAGATAAAGAGAGAAAAATACAGATAGACAAACAAGAATATAGCACTCTCCAAAATCTATAAATAAATCAGGGGAGAAGGAGGAGAAAAAAATGGGATATAGACGTGTGTGTAGATTAATAGAGGGGAATAAGGTATATAGATTTATGTAAAAGGGATAAAGAGGGAGGGAAAGGATAAATGGAAAAAATAAGTGAGGGATCTGTGGGGCAGGGGTGAGGCTATGGAGGTTAATTAAGAGCAAGACAAATTAGAGAGTAGAAATAAAGTAGAAGAGTTAGCAGAGATAGGAAATAAGACATAATGCATATATATGGATGTGTATATTTGTGTGTACATTTGTGTGTATCTGTGTATATACAGACATATATTATGAACAAGAAAAGGGGTTTTTAACAATTAACAATGGAAAAGACAAGTGCCCTAAGGGAACTCACAATTAACCAGGAGAAAGGAATTACGATATTAGGTGTAAGTATGCCATTGACTGATAGGCTAAATCCACAGAAAAGTGGGGCAGACACCAGATTGAGCTAGAGTAAGGAAAAAGATGCCATTAAAGGGAAGACACTATGACAGAAAGGAAGGGAGACAGAGCCTCATAATGGGTTTAGTTCTGAAAAGGACTCAGCAAAGATATTCATCATAGCTTTTATGGGACTATGGCTCCAGAATAGTAGATTTCTTCTGGATGCTTACTGTATTTTCTCCTTGGCCTAGGAGTTCTGATATTTGGATATGAAATTCCAGGGAGCTTTCATTTTGAGATCTTTTTCAGGTGGTAAATGGTAGCTTCTTTCCACTTCTGTTTTCTCCTTTGTCTCTAGGATATCAGAGAAGTTTTTCTTGAAATATGATATTCTGGTTCTTTTTTATCATGGCTCCAATTATCTTAAGTTATCTCTCCTGGAACTATGTTCCACATCAATTTTTTTAATGATAAAATTTATATTTTCTTCTATTTTTTCATTCTTTTGATTTTGCTTTATCATTTCTTGATATCTCATGGAGTCATTAGATTCCTGTTGCTCAATTCTAATTTTTAAGCTATTATTTTCTTCAGGGAACTTTAGTGCTGTTTTTCCATTTGGCCAATTCTTGTTTTAAGGAGCCATTTTCTTCCATGAATCTCTGTATCTTATTTTCCACTTTTTTTATGCTTGCTTTACCAAACTGTTAATCTTTTCCCTGGGATTCTCTTACATTAATTTCTTGTGCCACAGTTCTCTTTTGTTGTCCTGACTCAGTTTTCATAATTATCCTGACTCAGTCCTGCCTCAGTTTCCCTAATTGTTCTTCCTCAGTTTATAATTGTTCTGCTCAGTCCTGGGAAACCACCCCTCCCTCTTAATCAGAATAGTTGATAAGGATAAAAGATCTTATGTTTTAGAATATCAGAATGCCTCTCCCCATCCCAAGCTATTAGAATATCAGATATTGTCTTATCAAGATGCTTCTCCCCATCTCTGGGGTGCCTCCCCCCATCTCCGGTGGTTCACCCCACCCAGTCAGAGTCCCATTCCCACTCTCAGCACCCTGACTCTGTCCCTGCCTCAGTCTTCCCCTCTGAGTCTGAGCCATGTGTACATAGGTCATTGAGAACTCACATTGTTGGCTGAATTCTCAGAGACAATAGTCTCATTCAGCCCCGGGACCAAACCATGGATCCATTTGGTCCCAGTAAATCACTCCATTAAATAAAATATTAAATACTCTCTAATCTCTATCTTGCCTCAATTTCTCTGGCATTACAATTTTCTTTCCCAGTTCTTCTGCTTCTCTAAGTTGGGCTCTGCTGCTAGAGTGGAGAAATCATTGCTCCAAACTTGTCTGCTAGGTGTTCACTTTCACAGGAAGGGAGCGGCCTCCGTTGGCCTGCCCTGGAGATGAGGTCTCCCTGCTGATTTTCGGAGGAATCTCTGGGTGTGGCTTGTGTACTATGTTCCGCTCCCACCCCAGAGAGAGAGAACTTTCCTGCTGACACTCCAAAACGGGTTCTAAGGTGTTATTGCAAGGTTGTTTGAAGGAGAATTTGGAGGAATCAGGCCTCTAGGTAGCATTTCTAGTGCAATATTGAATCATATTCTGACCTTACTGAGATTTCTAGTTTATTTCAATACAGATAATGATTGCTCTTGGTTTCAGATAAAACTACTTGTCATCGTAAGAAAGGCTCCATTTATTCCTATTTTTTCTAGTGTTTTAAACAAGAATGGATATTGTGTTTTGTCAAAACTTTTTTCTTTATCTCTTGAGATTACTATGTGATTTGTGTTGTTTTTGTTATTAATATGCTCCGTTACACTGATAGTTTTTCTGTTCCTGAACTAGTCCTGCATTCCTGGTATGAACTCCACCTGGTCATAATGCAGAGCTTTTGTGATATATTGCTGTAGTTTCCTTGCAATATTATTTTGCATTTCATTTAACATGCATTTAATGCATTTTTAAAATGCTATTTAAATTTCTTGCATTTTACTTTAAAAGTTTGCATCAATATTCATTAAGGAAATGGCTGATCACTTTCTTTGAATTTTCTCTCCCTGGTATAGGTATCCAAAGCATATTTGGGTCATAGAAGGAATATGGTTAAACTCAAAAACACTGGATTTTAGTCAGGACTTGAAGAAAGTCTGAGAGAGACGTAGCTGGAAAGAGAAAGAGAAAGAAAGCATTCCAGGCATAGGAACTGCTAGAAAAGATACCCAGAGATGGAGGGTCTGGTTTGTGAAATAGCCGGAGGGCAGTGTCACTGGATGGAGGAGTATATATTAGAGAGTGAGACTGGAAAGGTAGGAGGAGGTGGTAGGTTTTGAAGGGCTTTGAATGCCAAACAAAGCATTTTGTATTTGATCCTAGAGGTGATGAAGTAAGTGGAGTCTATTGTGTAGAAAGGGGAACTGGTCATATCTGAGCTTTGGGAAAATCACTTTGGTCGCTGGAAGAAGGATGGAGTGGAGGAGAGAGAACTGAAGCAGGCAGACCAACCCCTCCCCTCCCAATGGGAGGGGTGCTGCCAGACTGCAGGAGATGAGGATCATCTTGTTCTCTTACATTCGTATTCCCAGTACCTAGCACATACTGAGTGCTTACTGCTCTTTCTTCCAACATATTTCTCTACATGACCATCTAACTAGTTCTCATCTAGCAATCTATCCAAATATCTGTCTGTCTATCTATCTGTCTACCTATCTATCATCTATCTAGCCATCTACCTGTCTACTTAACTAGCTACTAGTCTTAATGTCTCAATTGGGGCTTTTTGCTAGGGCCAACCCCGTTCTCAAAATGTTTCTAACCTAGTGTTTGAAAGTCTCACCCTAGGTCCCCTGTTTCTTGCATAAAACTTCAGAATGCTAGATCTTTATTATTCTCTTGGCATCTCAGGACAGCATGTTAGAGATATCGAAGCCCCTGTGATGCTCATGGTCCATGCAGGGGTGTAGCTGCCTCTCTCCAAGGCTTCCAAGGTCCCCACTCTTGGGATTTCTGATGGCCTTACTGGTTTCTCAGGAATACTCTTCTCCGTGGTCTTAGGCCACATGGAGCCTTCACTTTCTTGGGGAAATAGGTTTTCCTCTTGTCCTTGAGTTGATTTTTTGGTATAGTTTGGGGCAAAGGCAATGCTCCCCTAAGACAAAGAAGTTAACGAGGAGATGAATTGGTAGTGAAGGGGGAAGCATGACCAAAGCCTCTCAAGAAATGGGGATCCTAGTCAGGCATCCAGAAAGTAGTGTAAGGGTATCATCATCCTGAGGTCGGCTAGGTAGTGGTGTGGTGATGAGGCAGTCTAGAGAGCAAGCCATCTCTAAGTGAAAATAAATTAATTTTTAAAAGGGAATTAAATGGAGGCTCATGAAGATTCAATTGCTTTTGCTCCATTTTTATCAAAGATGTAGTGTCCACTTAGGAGAATCATAGATCCTGGAGGGCAGTATTTTGTGTTTGCCTTTGAATGCCCAAACCAGCCTACTGCTGGCACTTCCCACAAACCAGCCGTGACTTAGCTCACCTGTACTTCTCATTCATAATCCTAACCCTAGCACTACTGCCACCTCCAACTACAAACCTATTCCTCAATCAGTAAACTCTTGTAAGGCATCTTCTACATGTCAGACATTGTGGTAAGTACCAGGGATACAAAAGGAGGCAAAAGACAGTCCCTGTCCTCAAGGAGCTAAAAATCTAACGGGGGAGACAACATACAACAAATGTGTACAAAGTAAAGTATGTACAGGGTAACTGGAAATAGGCCACAAAAGGAAAAAACTAGAAGTAAAGAATGTTTGGGAAAAGCTTCTTGGAGAAAATGAGATTTCAGTTAGAATGTAAAGGAAGACAGGGAGATCTGAAGGTCAAATGTTTCCTCTTTTCCAGAGAGAGTATTTCAGGTTTGAGGAATGGTCAGGAAAAAAAGCTCAGAGTCAAAGAAGGCAGTGTCTTGTTCACAACCAGGAGGCCAGAGACAATTAAAGAATAAGAAGAGAAAAACCTAGAAAGGCGAGGTGAGGCTGGGTTCTGAGAGGCTTGAATTGTCTAACAGAGCATTTTGCCTTTGATGCTGGAGGCAAGAGGAAGCCACTGTGGTTTATTGAGGAGGAGGGATGTGTTTGGTCTTGCATTTTAGGAAAACCACTTTGGTAGTGAAGTGCAGCATGGATTGGAGTGAGAAGAAACTTGAGACAGGCAGACATCTTCTGTTCCATAAGGATAGACACCATTCCTAACACACCCCCTGCTTTGACTACAGAATACTTATCCTTCCCTGATATTTAGTCAAAATCTGAACTAGATCCAGCACCATTTGAAATCCTGACCTCGACAGCTACCTTGGACAGCTCCCACTGAATTCTGAGGCTGGGAACCAGCAGAAACACCCTCCCCCCCCCGCCCCAACATAAGGTGTTCTGGAAAGAAGAAAAGGGGGAGAGGACAATGAGCCCGTCAGTGGGAGACATTCCCAATCCCTGCCCTAGATCAGTGATGGGCACTGCACCAGGCAAGTCTAGTGCCAACAAATTGTGAGTGGACTCAGTACCCAGAGATGGGGGATTCTTGGTCCAGCTCCCAACTCTGCCTAGCATCCAATTCTGGGGGCTGCTGGAGGGTGGGGATGAAAGGAAGCAGAGCCAATGTTTAGTGGGCAGTGACCATGGGAGGGACCTCATACCACTTTAGATGTCTCAAAAATGTACTGGTGCCCAGACCTAGCTGAGAAAACCTAAAATTAACTGAAGGAAATGATGGTTCATAGAATAGCTGATCCATGCTCTGGATGGACCAACACCCTGACATTGCTGGTGTCAAACCTTTGTAGCCAGGAGAACCCAAAGGACTCTGTCCTCTAATGGCCCCTGAAGATGATCAGTCCAAAATGCCAGCAAGGATATAGGGCAAGGGAAGAGATGTTCTCTTTTATTATTATTATAGCTTTTTATTGACAAAACATATGCATGGGTAATTTTTCAACATTGATCCTTGCAAAAACTTCTGTTCCAACTTTTCCCCTCCTTCCCCTCACTCCTTCCCCTAGATGGCAGGTAGTCCCATACATGTTAAATATGTTAAAATATTTGTTAAATCCAATATATACAAACATATTTATACAGTTATTTTGCTGCACAAGAAAAATCAGATTTAGAAGAAGGTAAAAATAACCTGGGAAGAAAAACAAAAAAGGAACAAACAATAACAGATAGAGTGGAAATGCTATGTTGTGGTTCACTCGTTTCCCAGTGTTCTTTTGCTGGGTGTAGCTGGTTCTGTTCATCACTGATCAATTGGAAATGAATTGGATCTTCTCATTGCCGAAAAGGGCCTCGTCCATCAGAATTGATCCTCATACAGTAAGTATTGTTGTTGAAGTATATAATGATCTCCTGGTTCTGCTCATTTCACTCAGCATCCGTTCATGTAAGTCTCTCTAGGCCTCTCTGTATTCATTCTGCTGGTCATTTGTCACAGAACAATAATATTCCATAACGTTCATAAATTACAATCAGCCATTCTCCAGCTGATGGGCAGTTTCCAGTTTCTGGCCACTACAAAGAGGGCTGCCACAAACATTTTTGCACATGTGGGTCCCTTTCCCTCCTTTAAGATCTCTCTGGAAAACAAGCCCAGTAGTAGCACTGCTGGATCAAAGGGTATGCACAGTTTGATAACTTTTTGAGCATAGCTCCAAATTGCTCTCCAGAATGGTTGGATTCGTTCACAGTTCCAACAACAGTGTATCAGTGTCCCTGGTTTCCCACATCTCCTCCAACATTCATCATTATTTTTTCCTGTCATCTTAGCCAATCTGGCAAGTGTGTAGTGGTATCTCAGAGTTGTCTTAATTTGCATTTCTCTGATCAATAGTGATTTGGAACACTTTCATATGAGTGGAAATGTTTTCAGTTTCTTCATCTGAAAATTGTTCATATCCTTTGACCATTTATCAATCAGAAAATGGCTTGATTTCTTATAAATTAGAGTCAATTCTCTCCATATTTTGGAAATGAGGCCTTTATCAGAACCCTTGAATGTAAAAATGTTTTCCCAGTTTATTGCTTGGAAGGGACGGCTCTCCATGTAACTGTCTAGATGAGTTCAGCTGGGCTGATGTCACTTGGCAGGTGGCCACTTTGGTTTCATTGTACCTTTCTGTCTCATTTTGTGATAGCATCGAGTCTACAGCTTCTAGCATTATGACTCAGGGAAACTGATGGGTGTAGAAATGCTGATTTCTGGGATGAGACTCAAAGTGCGAGACCTTTGTATTAGTGTCTAGAGGACTGGGCCTAGAGACAATTCTCGATTCAATTCTTTCCTCAGAAAGCATTTGTCATTGTTCTTGAGTTGTTTTAGGCAGGAACAGCTCATCCTGATCCCATTTGGGATTTTCTTGACAAAGATAGTAAAAAGGTTTCCCTTTTCCTTTTCTAACTTATTTGACAGATGAAAAATGGAGGCAAATAGGGTAAAGGGACTTACTCAGGAACACATAGCTGGGAAGTGCCTGAGATCTGTCCAACACTCTATCCAGCTGCTCCAGAACATATTTATTAGATATTTGACCCTGAATCCCTTTGTCTTTCTTTTAAAGTGAGGGTCACAGTACTACTTACTCACAAGTAGTTGTGAGAATCTAATGAGAAGATAATTATAAACACTTTACAAGCACAAATATATGTGTATATATACATATATATATACATATATATATGTATATATATATATATATATCTTCTCACTAGTATCAACCTTAGAGTTCATCTAAAAAAGAAACAGAATTAAATTGTTTATCTGCTTTTGTTTCTCTCTAGTGCGAGGCATGCAAGCAAGGTTGAACATTGAGCTCTAGTGGGATTAGGCAGCAGGGGCTATAAAGACAAAAAGTGTAAGTAGGTGAGGGGAGGGTACATTAATCGATCTGTAGCCTAATCAAGGTCAGCCATTGGTCTCCTGGGCTGGGTGCTTCCCAAAGATTACAAGATACCTTTTGAGTTCAGGGAGATCCCTACAGATCCTTTAATTCACTGACTTGGCAAAAGCAAGTCTGAACGGGTTCTAGGACAGCTGGCACACTGGAAGGAGATCAGGGTTCGACAATCGAACCCCACAAAGGATCTCTGGTATGTCAAGCTTAAGAGATGATCAATCTTCCTCCTGATTGGCTAATTCTGATTGCCAGGTCAGTCTGGATTTCTCTAGGTAGTAAGGGAACTCAAACAAATCAAGGTAATTAGTAGCACTTAAACATCCCATTTCCATGCAATGATTATTGATATTGTTAGGAGGAGGAGGAGAACTTTTTTGTGATCTTATCAAACACCTTTGGAAGATAGAGTGCCTCCCTGATTAAAGTCTGAAGTATTCAAGTGGATGCATTCTGGTTTGTTCAAAATTAAGTCACTCTGATTGGGGGGAAGCTCAAGAGACCTTGGGAAGTCTCAGTGTCAGAGAAGAGTGACAAGAATAAATGGTTTGCTTTGGTAAGAGCAGAAAGCCTTCTCAGCTCTGGTCAGAAATAGCTGCAGAAATGTGAGCATGGATAGTGAGAAGGGAACAGTTCTACTGAGAGACTACACACACACACACACACACACAAACACATGCACACACACATGCACATGCTCCAAGGTTTGCTCATTGAGTAATGAAGTGATCTATACATTGCATTGTCTAATTACTGATTATAGATTCTAAAGAATCTAACTGGTTCAGTTGCTCTTCCTCCAGGATATGTCCAGTTACATTAGTGAGTCCAGTTTGGTTCAGTGGGCCCCAGTTTGAAAGATTTCCCCTTTGGAACCTAGAGGCCCAAATTCTCCAGAGTAACTATAATCTGTGCCCTTCTGGCTTGTGAGTGTATTATTATTCATTCATTCACTTTATGTGAAAGTCACTAAATGTAATTATTTCCTTCTTATGTAACGATGGATTCTTTGCATCAGAATGTGTTCAACGAAGAACATGAACCACATGAAACTTTGGGGTGGTAATCATTATTTATTGGGACTGACTGTTTTTGTTGTTAAGTTGATAAACAACTGTGGCTATCCTGAGACTTGGGCAGGAACTTGCGATGAAAGGAGACATGGATTTTCTTGAAGAAACCGACCCAGGCTTATCTGTTTGAATGGTCATTACGCCGGTACTCCCCCCAATCAGAGTGACCAGTGAAGGACAAATGCCAAGAAGTGTTCTTCAACCTTTGAGAGGAAATGCTCAGAGCCCAAATCTGATTTTACAAATAAGACCTAGGACAGGTTGCATTCAGCCCTGAAAAACCTAAAGTAAATGTTCCATCGGTCTCTCCCCTTGGAGCAGCAAGACCCATGTTTCTGGAGGTCTCTAGCCAGAGTGGCTGAGTGGAGGGCTATCCAGAAAGACAACTAGCAGGCTTATAAAGCTCCAACACTCCAACAGCCCCTCATTAGATCACTCTGTGTGTGTGTGTGTGTGTGTGTGTGTGTGTGTGTGTGTGTGAGAGAGAGAGAGAGAGAGAGAGAGAGAGAGAGAGAGAGAGACAGAGACAGAGAGACAGAGAGAGAGAGAGATTATGTGTGATTTCTCAGTTTATTTTCACTTTTGGAAAAAAAAAATCTTCCTCTCTACTATCCGTGTGTGTTTTACAAGTCACTATTAACTCTGGAGCTTTAGTTAAAAGAAGCTGATAGAAAAGCACTTAGAAGTTTTTACATTGCTTTTCTTTTCTTTTCTTTTTTTTATTGTAGCTTTTTATTGACAAAGCATATGCATGGGTAATTTTTCAACATTGACCATTGCAAAAACTTTCTGTTCCAACTTTTCCCCTCCTTCCCCCCATCCCCTTCCCTAGATGGCAGGTAGTCCCATACATGTTAAATATTTACATTGCTTTTCAACATCAACACAAACTACTGAGGACAGGCAAGAGGAAGGACTCAAAGACACACAATTAGCTTTTTTGTCATGGATAACCGTAAGCCATTTGATGTGTATTTCCGAAGAGCTGAGTCAGACAAGGCCTTATTTCTGCTTGGAGGAAGGAATCTCTGAATAGCACCACCACCACTGCTTCAAAGGCCTATGGGACAATTAGTAACCACGGTGTCTTTCACTCACCTAGCTATAAAAGGCAAAGAATGAGAGGGCTCTGCCCCTAACCCTGCTCTAATTTGATGGTCAGCTATGGCCAGAAGAGGTTGGGATTTTATACAAAATGCAGTTTTCTGAAAAATTGCAAACACTGACTTGGTGATTTTTTAAAAAGGTCAATTGATAGAGCACCAGCTCTGAAGTCAGGAGGACCTGAGTTCAAATCTGGTCTCAGACACTTAACATGTCCTAGCTGTGTGACCCTGAGCAAGTCACTTAATCCCAATTGCCTCAGCAAAAAAATTAAAAGGGTCAATTGGTTTCTCTCCCTTGCAGGACAGAGGGGTAAATCTACGAGCTTTGGAAAGCCTATATCTCCCTATCCTGGCATTCCAAAGAAACAATAAATATCTAGTCACTGACTGATGGAGCGGCGGAATCACTCTCACGAGATCTCCACAAATTGCCAGCCTGGGACTTGGAACAGGGGGAGCAGCTGGAGGGCCTGAGGGGAAGAAGAGGCTGCCTAATGGTGTCGGTTTCCACAGTCTGCAGCAGGTCACTCTCACTGGCAGGCACTCCGAGCCTCCAGCACGCTTTCGATTTTCTTTGCTGATGTTTCAAACCCTCCCTCAAAGCCATTTTTCTAACAAAGCTGCTCCATCTCGAGTCCACTGTGGAGAAGCTCATCTTTCCTGGCTAACAGAAGGGCTGCCGCCGGTTTGCTATCAAGAAGAGCATGTGTCACTTTCCCACTTTGTCACTGCTTTGAGAGAGGCTGGCTGGTGCCACCGACGACTCTAAAATGCTCCCGGGGCTTCTTGGTGACAGGTCCTTGTCATTTTTCGAAACTGTCTCGGCCCCTGTGTCCCAGAGATGCAGGCGAACTATGGTTTGAGTCCCACTGAAGCACCGTCAGGGTGACTTCCACCTGGGGGGCGGCCCGGGAGTGAAAGGAGAAATTCTGTGCTTGAGGATGCTGGTCTTGCCCACCTGCAGGCCATCACTCACCAGTGCTCTGGCTCTGCATCCTGCTTCTGCATGCTGACGGCGTACCTGGCACACCTAGCTCTAGAGGCACACAGCCTGGGATGGAACCCGGTTTGGATGGGAGTGTGTGATTATGTTTGTATGTGTGCTTGTGTGCTTGTGTGTGTGTGTGTGTGTGTGTAAAAGAGAGAGAGAGAGAGAGAGAGAGAGACAGAGAGACAGAGAGACAGAGAGAGACAGAGACAGATAGAGACAGAGACACAGAGAGAGAGACAGAGAAAGAGACATAGACAGACAGAGACAGAGAGAGAGACAGAGAGACAGAGACAAACAAAGAGAAAGACAGAGACAGATGGAGAGAAAGAGACAGAGAGGGAGAAACAGAGACAGAGACAGAAAACCACAGGGAGAGACCAAGGGCATGCCTGCATGAGTCAGGGTCATTTTAAGAACGTGTCCTTCTTCCTGTGCTCTCGTGGCTGCTGAGCAGAGAAGTTGGGATTTGCCTCTTGTCCAGAGTTGCTTATTATGAATAGGGGTATGCTTTCTCTAGCAAGAAAAGCAGAATACAGGGGCTTCTGTTGCCAAATGGCTTCAGCCTTAATGGCTGCCACATTCACAACCTGGTGGGAGGAAGTGTGGTAAACTAGAGCCAGCTCTCCACAGGGCTTTTAGAGGGGAATGTGTGCACATTCAGAGGGTTCGGAGGGATGTGGTGGTACTTCTGCTCCTCTTATATCTCAGGATCATTGCAAAAACTAATGGACAACAATTGCCTGTCAATAATCATCAATAACCACAATATAGTCATTAGGAAGCGATTCTGGACACATAGCCCAATTTGGCCTTTGTAGTTCTCTCCTACTCTGCTCCCGGAGCCAAAACAAACAGGTCTAATCTCCCTTCTCCATGACAGTCTTCCTGGAATCTCGAAAGTCTGTGTGCCATGGGAACTGACACCGGGAAGTGGTTTCCTTCAGCTGAGATTTGTTGTTCTGCTCCTATGTTCATGTTTGGCTGTTCCTTTTGCCAAAAGATCTTAGGGATCCAGATTCCTTGGCCCTGGCCATTCTTATCCCAGAAAACCCAGCTTCCAAAGCATCTTAATTATCCACACTGACCTTTGGGTACTCAACAAGCATGTGGTTCATTGTAACTTGGGCACAACTAAGAGTGTGGGAGTAGGAGCAGGGGCAGAAGTGAAAGGATCTAGAAGAAAGCAGTCACCTATCCAGAGATGGTCTGCCTGCCTGGAGAATCCCCCCAAAATCATAGTTTTTGAAGCAGAGCCTTCTTGTTCCTAGGTTTCACAATGTGGAGGCTACTGAAAGAATACAGGATGCTGAGTGACATGAGCAGGACCAGGAGATCTTTATACACTTCAACAACAGTACTGTATGAGGATCAGTTCTGAGGGAAGTGGATATCTTTGGCAATGAGAAGATTCGATTCAATTCCAATTGATCAATGATGGACAGAAGCAGCTACATGAAGAGAAAAAACTCTGGGAAATGAGTGTGGACCACCACATAGCATTTCCACGCCTTCTGTTTTTGTCCGCTTGCATTTTTGTTTTCCTTCTCAGGAATTTTTTCTTTCCAAATCTGATTTTTCTTGTGTGGCAAAATAATTGCATGGATATGAATATATATATTGTATTTAACATATATTGTATTTAACATTTAACATGGAGGGGACTACCTGCCATCTAGGGGAAGGAGTGGGGGGAGGGAGGGGAAAAGTTGGAACAGAAGTTTTTGCAAGGGTCAATGCTGAAAAATTATCCATGCATATGTTTTGTAAATAAAAAGCTATAATTTAAAAAAAAGAAAGAAAGAAAGAAAGAATACAGGAGGTAGAATCAAGATGGCAGAGTTAAGACAGGGACTTCTCTGAGGTCTCCCCAACCCCCTCCAAATACCTTCAAATAATGATTCTAAACACATTCTAGATGGCCCAAAGCCTCAAAAAGATGGAGTGAAACAATTTTCCACTCAGACAACTTAAAAGGCAGACAGCAAAGTCCTGTTGCCCTGGGGGGAGAATGGAGCACAATCCAGTGCAGGCTGTACAAGAACATCCCCGGCAAAGCAGAAACAGGTCTTGGGAGCCACTGAATCAGCCTCAGCAGCAGCTGCTTCCCCACTGTTCAGCCCATGGATGGCAAAGGGTCAAACCACTTTTTTGCTACCATTGAGGCAAGAATCTGTTGTTTTTGCCTATACTCAAAGCTGACTCAGAGTCACGAGTGGCAATCCCGGTGAGGAGGAGTACTAGTACACTTGAGATTGCATCCCCAATGGAACAGAACCCTCCTCCGTTCCAGGGCAGAAGAGAGTGCTTGTGGTCACTCATAGGCCAGAGCACAGGCCAAGAGAGTAGGAAACACATTTCTCCTGATATCCTAGCACCTTGGGAATTGAAAAACTTTCAGATCCTTAGAAGTATCTCTGAAAACAACTGCACAAAACCCCTGAAGCTCGGGGTAGTGCACCCTCTACCCTGGAAACAAAGTCCTGCTTTATTTTTTTAATTAAAGTTTTTTGTTTTCAAAACACATGCATAGATAATTTTCAACATTCATCCTTGTAAAACCTTGTGTTCCAAGTTTTTCCCTCCCTTCCCCCCACCACCTCCCCTAGATGGCAAGTAATCCCATATATGTTTAACATGTGCGATTCTTACATATTTGCACAATTATCGTGCTGCACAAGACAAATCAGTTCAAAAAAGAGAAAAATGAGAAAGAAAACAGAATGCAAGCAAACAACAGAAAGAGTGAGAATGCTATGTTGTGATCCACACTCAGTTCCCACAGTCCTCTCTCTGGGTTTCAATGGCTCTCTTCGTCACAAGATCATTGGAATTATCTCATTGTTGAAAAGAGTCACGTCCATCAGAATTGATATCACATAATCTTATTGTTGCCATACAATGATCTCCTGATTCTACTCAACTTAGAACCAGTTCCTGTAAGTCTCTCCAGGCCTCTCTGAAATCATCCTGCTGCTTGTTTCTTATAGAACAATAATATTCCATAACATTCATGTACCATAACTTAGTTAGCCATTCCCCAACTGATGGGCGTCCACTCGGTTTCCAATTTCTTGCCATCACAAAAAGGACAAGCAAAACCCTATTTTAATAAAGAGCTAAAGTTCAAATATTGTGTCATATGATAGGAGAAAAATATTCTGACTTTAAAAAGATACTATGGGGCAGCTAGGTAGTGCAGTGGATAGAGCAGCAGCCCTGAAGTCAGGAGAACCCGAGCTCAAATCTGGCCTCAGACATTTAACATTTCCTAGCTGTGTGACCGTGGGCAAGTCACCTAACCCCAATTGCCTCAGGGGAAAAAAGGTACTATGGTGACAAGGAAAACTGAAACACACTCAGAAGGGGATAACAAGGTCAAAGCTTCTATATACAAAGCCTTCAAGAAAAATATGAATTGGTCTCAAACCATGGAAGAATTCAAAAAGGACTTTGAAAATCAAGGAAGAGAGAGAGAGGAAAAAATGGGAAGAGAAATAAGAGTGATGCAAGAAAATCATGAGAAACAAGTCAACAGCTTCCTAAAAGAGACATAAAAATGCTGCAGAAAATAACATCTCCAAAACCAGACTAAGCCAAAGGGTAAAGGAGGTAGAAAAAAATCAATGAGGAAAACGCCTTGGAAAGCAGCATTGGCTAAATGGAAAGAGAGACACAAAAACTGACTTGAGAAAAAAGTTCCTTCAAAATTAGAGAAAATGGAAGCTAGTGATTGTATAAGCAATGAAGAAACAATAAAAGTAAACTAAAAGAAGGAAAAAATAGAAAGCAATGGGAAATATCTCATTAGAAAAACAAGCAATCTGCAGGATGAATTTGAGGTTTGTCATGATAGTGAGCTATTCCAAGTCAAATTAGGGGCAGGGGAAGGAAACAGGACATGGGAAAGGAAGCTAGAAGAGATGAGCTTTCTTCTTCTGTTCCTCTACATTCTAGGCTCAGGCTTTGGAGAACAGAGACTGTAGAGCGCAGGTAGCCCAGTCTTCTCTTTTTTTTTTTAAATTTTTATTTAATAATTACTTTATATTGACAGAATCCATGCCAGGGTAATTTTTTTTTTACAACATTTTCCTTTGCACTCGTTTCTGTTCCAATTTTTTTCCCCTCCCTCCCTCCATCCCCTCCCCTAGATGGCAAGCAGTCCTTTATATGTTGGATATGTTGCAGTATATCCTAGATACAATATATGTTTGCAGAACCGAACAGTTCTCTTGTTGCACAGGGAGAATTGGATTCAGAAGGTAAAAATAACCCGGGAAGAAAAACAAAAATGCAGATAGTTCATATTCGTTTCCCAGTGTTCTTTCTTTGGGTGTAGCTGCTTTTGTCCATCATTTATCAATTGAAACTCAGGTCTCTTTGTCAAAGAAATCCACTTCCATCAAAATATGTCCTCATACAATATTGTTGTCGAAGTGTATAATGATCTCCTGGTTCTGCTCATTTCACTTAGCATCAGTTCATGTAAGTCTCGCCAGTCCTCTCTGTATTCCTCCTGCTGGTCATTCCTTACAGAGCAATAATATTCCATAACATTCATATACCACAATTTACTCAATCATTCTCCAATTGATGGGCATCCATTCATTTTCCAGTTTCTAGCCACTACAAACAGGGCTGCCACAAACATTTTGGCACATACAGGTCCCTTTCCCTTCTTTAGTATTTCTTTGGGGTATAAGCCCAATAGAAACACTGCTGGATCAAAGGGTATGCACAGTTTGATAATTTTTTGTAGCCCAGTCTTCTCATTGGTGACCAGAGATTCCTAAACTTTGATGCACCCTGGCCTCTCTGGCAGGGAGTTTGGTGAAGCTCATAGACCTCTTTTCAAAATAAAAAGGTGAAATAATTAGATGGAAAATTAAACTTTAGCAAGAAGCTTATTAAAAATAAAGTTGTCCCCTTCAACTTCGTGGATCCTCTGAAATCTCTCCACACATTCCCCCTGGAGGTCCACAAACCTCAGATTAAGAACCCACGGTATAAACAGAATGTCTTGAGATACTTAAATAGTATAGTAGAGTCAGGAAAACTCATCTTTGAGAGTTCAAATCTGGACTCAGACACTTACTAATTATATGTCTCTGGATAAGTAATTTAACTGTGTTTGCCTCAGTTTCCTCATCTGTAAAATAAACTGGAGAATGAATAGCAAATCATTCCAGTATCTTTGCCAAGAAAACCCCAAATGGTGACAGAAAGGGTCAGCTAAGACTTTAAAAAATGCACCAAGAACAGGGTCTGAGGAGGGAAAAACTGGCCAGGAGTTATACGGCTACCAAAAAAGAGACTGTGGAGACCTCGAATCCAGATGCCATGGTCTCTCCATCTTGTCCTGATGCTCTATAAAGGAATGTTCGGCACATCCCAGCGGCGCCAAACCGGATTCGTGCTGAAACAATGAGCTGTATCACAGGAGTCCAGTGGCACTCATAGGGAAAGAGTCACTTGCAGGAAGACTGGAAAGGGAATAGGTTCAGACAGCTATAAAACTCAAACTGAGTTTGCGTGGAAATGGTACAGTTGGGATTAGAACTCAAGTCAAGTCCTCAGACCCACAAGGCAGAGGGACACTTGTACACATGCTGTGCTACAGCCCTGCTGACCCACCTCCTTCCATGCCTTTGCTTAAACTGTCCTCAGAGCCCAGAATGTATTTCCCATCTCCCTCTTGTTTGATCCATCCTTTATGGACCAGGAATCTCTGCCTTATCCTTTTAATCCCAACAGGGATGAACCTTCCCCACGACGGCTATGTCTTTCTTACATCCCTCATGCTTCAGCAAAGGTCTGGCAATCGGGATGTGTTTCACAGAGCTGAACTGTCTGGGCCCACCTCAAATCATGATTGACGTGAAATCTGAAACCCATGGTTATGTCTCTCAGCTCTGACCATAAACACTCTGGAAGCCTAGTCTTTCTCCCGCCCTGGTCCCCTGTGCCTGGAAGGCTCTTCCTCTTCACCTCTGCCTCATACCTTCTGTGGCTTCCTGCAAGACTGACCATAAATCCCAACTTGTACAGAAAGCCTTCCATGACCTGCCCCACCCCCGCCTGTGCCTTCCTCTCTGAGATCTCCATCCATGCTCTATGCCTCTGATATAAACTGAATTGCTCCCATTTCTCTTCTCACCTTAGATTGGGAGCTCCTTGTGGGAAATGACTGAGTTTCTGCCTTCTTTTTAATCCCTCGCATTCAGCACAGTGCCTGGCAGCCAGTAAATGTTCAAAAGCTGCTCTTTGGCGTAGCCATCCGACTATCCCAGCAAATTTGAGCTTCATCTGGGAAATTTTCTTGATAAGGAGCCCTATCACTTGTGAGGAAGACAGTCATCTGCATCCAGAAAGAGGCCATGGGGACTGACTGAATGGATCACAACATAGTATTTTCACCTTCTTGTTATTTGCGTGCTTTTTGTTCTTTCTCACTGTTTTTTCTTTTTAGATCACATATTTCTTGTGCAGCATGATAATTGTGGAAATACGTATAGAAGAACTGCAATGTTTCACATATATTGGATTACTTGTGGTCTAGAGGACGAAGGAAAGGAGGGAGGAAGGAAAAATTTGGAACACAACCTTTTGCAAGGATGAATGTTAAAAACTATCTTTACATGTATTTTGAAAAAGCTATTATTAAAAAAAAAAAAAGATAAGTAGCACTCTCCCAATTAGAATTGGGCAGTCTTTCTTTCCTCCTTCCCTGGAAGTCTTCTAATGGTTGATTCAAAAATGGGCAAGAATGAAACCTGAAGTCTCAGATCCCTCTGAGTGTATGTGATTCCGTGAATGCAGTATTCATAAGAGCCCTTCAGCTTTTTTTATTCCATGTAGGATAACCCACTAAATGATAGATACCAGCAGTCTGACTTACTCAAAAAAAGACCCCACTTGGATTAAATCTGTCCTTTGCTGGAAACATTTTCCCTGGAAAGAAACCCCGCCCCCAAACCATGGAAATGGTCAAGAATAAGGCAAACCCATGACTCTTCACTTCCCACTCCCCAATCCATCTCTTCTTTAAAGTCCTATTTTTCTAGTAAGACCAAGGTGAATACATGAGGCCCCTGATTAAAAGTAAAAGAAACAGCCATCTAGGAACTGGAAAAAATATGGGATGGAGAGAAGCTGGAGCATCATTTCTAGTGGACATTTCATAGGAGTTCAGGGATGGAAGGAGGCAGACAGAAGGAGCTCTCTGCTCTGCATCCTTTCCACATTGCCCTAATCATCTTCCTATTCATCTTTTCTGGTCATGTCGCTGTTCACTTCTACTTCCAGCAAGTAACTACAAAGATCCTGTGGAGAACATTCAGAATAAGAGCAGAGATAAAGGAAAGTCGCTGGAAGCATGAAGCTGATTTGGATAGGTTTAAAGATATATCAGAGATTGGACTAGAGAAGAGCAAATCTGGAGGAAGTTAACGGCTTCCTGGAGAAAAAAGGTGTAGTAGTAGGGAAGGACTTAGGAGAAACAGGATAGCTCTTCTTCTGGCATCTAAAGGGCCAACATGTGAAAGAGAGGTTAGGTTTTTATGTCTGGCCCCAAAGGAGAGAGCCAGGAGCAATAAGGGAAAGTTAAAATGAGGCTAATTAAGGCTAGATATCAAGAATAACTTTCTAATAATTAGAGATGTCATAGAAGGGAAGAGGCTTCCCTGGGAAGTGGTAGAATCCCTATTCCTGGAGAACTTAAGGTAAAAATTCAGAGGCTATTTGTTGGAATATAATAGTGAGTATTCTTTTTTTCTAAAAATATTAGTTTTTATTCACACCCTAAAGGATAAACAACATCCTTAATATGATAAATATATATCAATACCTATATATATCTGTATCTATCTACCAGATTTCTAGATCACATTAAAATGAAACAATCAGAAGAATAGGAACATTAAGTATGGTCTTCCAGAAAATTCCAAATCTATAGTCATATATCCATATAGATGTAATCCATATACTAATCTCCTAATAAAATATCAAAATACATTATACATACTGGTCGGAACAAATCACTTCCTTTCTAAAATAAAGGAATGAAGATGCAATTAGTGTGAACAAATATTTCGATTCCTGAGACCATACTTTGGTCAGTTCTTCAGGAGGATTTTTTTTTCCTAATCCAATAATTGTCTCAACAAATAGTCTGGATAATTTTCAAAGAAACAGTTTGATGGCTACATGACTTCACAAGAACATGATGTCAAAATGGGTATACTTCAGGGAAGGTCCTGTGCTTTACACATCTGGTGAGAAATCATGCTATTAAAATGTATGGTATAATAAGTCTATGTTCTGAACTGAACTGGTTTCTCAATGTTCATTTTTTTTTTACCTTTAATAAAAAATGCTTTCTTGATTATACTAAGAAAATACAAAAACCTAGGTAACTAAGGTTTTTTTGAGGCTATTAAAGTGCAGGAATCCTCCCAGTCTACATCCATTCTGCTTCAAGGTTATTTCTGTATCCTTGAGTTTTAGTCTTTCTTCAGTTCAACTTCAACATCAGCTTCTTCTTTAACATTAGCCTGTTTGCTTCTTTACCTTCTCTGACGCCTCCTCTTCCTTCCTTTCTCTTCATTTTCTTATTGTTATTTTTCTTCTTTGTTGTCATCATTATTAACTTCATCCTCCTCCCTTCTTTTGTAGGAAATACTGTTTTTGAGATTTCACATTTATTGTTCAGTCATGCAGTCATGTTGACCTCCTTATAACCCCATAAATCATCATACTATGCTTCTATTCTCCTATTTCTATTCTCCACCATCTCTGTCCAATTTTACGTTCATTATTTCCATGATAATATCTATCCATCTCAACCTCTGCTGTGCCCTTTGCCTTTGTTTTCAATCTTTCCCAACATTGGGTTCTTTCCCACTTAGTCCCATCTTCTCATTACACGGTCCAAGTATTTAAACTTCAGCTTACATTTGACCTTCTGATGAAGAACCTGAATTATTCTCTTTAAGTGTGGAGTGATTTGATCTCCATGGTGACCAAGGGACTCACAAAAGTCTTCTTCACTGCATTGCAAAAACACTGATTCTTAATGCAGACAAGATTAGAAGGGAAACAATAAACTGGGAAAACATTTTTTACAGTCAAAGGTTCTGATAAAGGCCTCATTTCCAAAATATATAGAGAATTGACTCTAATTTAAAGGAAATCAAGCCATTCTCCAATTGATAAATGGTCAAAGGATATGAACAGACAATTTTCAGATGATGAAACTGAAACTATTTCCATTCATATGAAAGAGTGTTCCAAATCACTATTGATCAGAGAAATGCAAATTAAGACAACTCTGAGATACCACTACACACCTCTCAGATTATCTAGGATGACAGGAAAAGATAATGCTGAATGTTGGAGGGGATGTGGGAAAAGTGGGACATTGATACATTGTTGGTGGAATTGTGAATACATTCAGCCATTCTGAGAGCAATTTGGAACTATGCTCAAAAAGTTATCAAATTGTGCATACCTTTTGACCCAGCAGTGTTACTACTGGGCTTATACCTCAAAGAGATACTAAAGAAGGGAAAGGGACCTGTATGTGCACAAATGTTTGTAGCAGCCCTGTTTGTAGTGGCTAGAAACTGGAAAATGAATGGATGCCCATCAATTGGAGAATGGCTGGGTAAATTGTGGTATATGAATGTTATGGAATATTATTGCTCTGTAAGGAATGACCAGCAGGATGAATACAGAGAGGCTTGGAGAGACTTACATGAACTGATGCTGAGTGAAATGAGCAGAACCAGGAGATCATTATATACTTCAACAGCAATACTGTATGAGGATCAATTCGGATGGACGAGGCCCTCTTCGGCAATGAGAAGATCCAATTCAGTTCCAATTGATCAGTGATGAACAGAACCAGCTACACCCAGTGAAAGAACTCTGGGAAATGAGTGTGAACCACAACATAGCATTCCCAATCCCTCTGTTTTTTCCACTTGCATTTCTGCCCTCAGTCTGTATATCTGAGAGTGAACATCTTTTCCAGCAACCTTGTTTCCAGCTTTTGGCATTTCACACGATGCGCTCTGGATATGAGTTGAATAAGGTTAAAGTACTCCTTTCCAATCTGAAAGCAATCACTTGTCCAATGTTCATTTCTAAATGTTGCTTCTTGTCCTACATACAGGTTCTTCAGGAGACAAATAAGATAATCTGGTAATCCCATCTCTTTGAAGACTTGCCATATTTTGTTGTGAGTCACACAGAGGCTTTAGTGTAGGCAATAAAGCCGAAATAAATGTTTTTCTGAAACTCCCTTGCTTTCTTCATAATCCAGTGAATGTTAGCTATTTGATCTCTACTTCCTCTACCTCTTTGAAACCCAGCCTGCTCTTCTGATAATTCTCAGATCACATATTACTGAAGCTTTGCTTGCAGGATCTTAAGCATAATTTTGCTGGCATGTGAAATGAGTGCAATTTTTTGGCAATTAGAACATTCCTTGGCACTGATCTTCTTTAGGACTAGAATGTAAATTGATCTTTTCCAATACAGTTGCCACTGTTGTATTTTCCAAATTTGCTATTATATTGAGTGCAACACTTTAACACAATCATCTTTAAGGGTATAATGTAGTTCAGCTGGAGTTCTATCATCTCCACTAAGCTTAATGTAGTAAGATTTCCTTAAGGCCCACTGGCCTTCATTCTCCAGCATATCTAGCTCTAGATCTGAAATCATCCCATCCTGGTTATCAGTGACATTTAGATCTCTCTTCTCTAGTTCTTTTGTGTATTCTTGCCATCTCTTCTCAAAGCTCTTCTGCTTTTGTTAAATCCCCACATTTTTGTCTTATCTTACCCATTTTTGCATGAAATTTTCCATTGTTAGCTCTAATTTTTTTTTGAAGAGATTCCTTGTTTTTCCCATTTTTGCATTGCTCACTTTAAAAAAAAAACTTTATTTCTCCTTGTTAGTCTCTGGAATTCTGCATTCAATAGACCATATCTTTCACTTTCTCCTTTACCTTCCACTTTTCTTCTTTCCTAAGCTATTTGTAAAGCCTCATCAGATAGCCATTTGTTTTCTCACTCTTCCTTTGAAATGTTTGTTGTTGCTGCCTCCTCTACAATATTGCAAACTTTTGTCCATAGATCTTCAGGCACTTTATCTTCCAGATGTAATGCATTAAATCTATTTATCACTCTGTATTCATAAGGGACTTCATTTAAGTCATACCTATAAATTCTGATAGTTTTCTTCCCACTTTTTTCAACTTAATTCTGAATTTTGCTACAAGGTCTTGATTTGAGCCACAATTAACTTCAGGCCTTCTCCACATTTGGATACAGATTGTATAATCAATCTGATTTCTATTTTGATGATCTGATGATGTCTATGTGGAGAGTCCCCTCTTAAGTCATTGAAAAGAAGTGTTTGCTATGACCAGTTAAATTATTTTGACAAAATTTATTAGTCTCTACCCTGGTTTGTTTTGTATAGCAAATTGCCAATTACCTTTTGATTTCCTACTTTAGCATCCCAATCCATATAATGAATGACATTATTTAATATTATTTCTAAATAACTGTTGATAGCATAAAATATTTGGGAATCTATCTACCAAAGGAAAGTCAGGAATTATATGAGCAAAATTACAAAAAAGTTTCCACACAAATAAAGTCAGACTTAAATAATTGGAAAAATATTAAGTGCTCTTGGATAGGCCGAGCAAATATAATAAAGATGACAATACTCCCTAAACTAATCTATTTATTTAGTGCTATACCAATCAGATTTCCAAGAAAATATTTTAATGACCTAGAAAAAATAACAACAAAATTCATATGGAACAATAAAAAGTCGAGAATCTCAAGGGAATTAATAAAAAAAAATCAAATGAAGGTGGCCTAGCTGTACCTGATCTAAAATTATATTATAAAGCAGCAGTCACCAAAACCATTTGGTATTGGCTAAGAAATAGATTAGTTGATCAGTGGAAAAGATTAGGTTCACAAGACAGAATAGTCAACTATAGCAATCTAGTGTTTGACAAATCCAAAGATCCTAACTTTTGGGATAAGAATTCATTATTTGATAAAAACTGCTGGGATAACTGGAAATTAGTATGGCAGAAATTAGACACGGACCCACACTTAACACCATATACCAAGATAAGATCAAAAATGGGTCCATGACCTAGGCATAAAGAACGAGATTATAAATAAATTAGAGAAACATAGGATAGTTTATCTCTCAGACTTGTGGAGGAGAAAGAAATTTGTGACCAAAGATGAACTAGAGACCATTACTGATCACAAAACAGAAAATTTTGATGATATCAAATTAAAAAGCCTTTGTACAAACAGAACGAAGGCAAACAAGATTAGAAGGGAAGCAACAAACTGGGAAAACATCTTCACAGTTAAAGGTTCTGATAAAGGCCTCATTTCCAAAATATATAAAGAATTGACTCTAATTTATAAGAAATCAAGCCATTCTCCAATTGATAAATGGTCAAAGGATATGAACAGACAATTTTCAGATGATGAAATTGAAACTATTACCACTCACATGAAAGAGTGTTCCAAATCACTATTGATCAGAGAAATGCAAATTAAGACAACTCTGAGATACCACTACACACCTGTCAGATTGGCTAAGATGACAGGAAAAAATAATGATGAATGTTGGAAGGGATGCGGGAGAACTGGGACACTGATGCATTGTTGGTGGAGTTGTGAATGAATCCAACCATTCTGGAGAGCAATCTAGAATTATGCCCAAAAAGTTATCAAACTGTGCATACCCTTTGATCCAGCAGTGTTTCTATTGGGCTTATACCCCAAAGAGATACTAAAAAAGGGAAAGGGACCTGTATGTGCCAAAATGTTTGTAGCAGCCCTGTTTGTAGTGGCTAGAAACTGGAAAATGAATGGATGCCCATCAATTGGAGAATGGCTGGGTAAATTGTGGTATATGAACGTTATGGAATATTATTGTTCTGTAAGGAATGACCAGCAGGATGAATACAGAGAGGACTGGCAAGACTTACATGAACTGATGCTGAGTGAAATGAACAGAACCAGGAGAACATTATATACTTCGACAATGATATTGTATGAGGATGTGTTCTGATGGAAGTGGATTTCTTTGACAAAGAGATCTAACAGTTTCAGTTGATAAATGATGGACAGAAGCAGCTACACCCAAAGAAAGAACACTGGGAAACGAATGTGAACTATTTGCATTTTTGTTTTTCTTCCCGGGTTATTTTTACCTTCTGAATCCAATTCTCCCTGTGCAACAAGAGAACTATTCGGTTCTGCAAACATATATGGTATCTAGGATATACTGCAACATATCTAACATATATAGGACTGCTTGCCATCTAGAGGAGGGGGTGGAGGGAGGGAGGGGAAAAATCGGAACAGAAACGAGTGCAAGGGATAATGTTGTAAAAAAAATTACCCTGGCATGGATTCTGTCAATATAAAGTTATTATTAAATAAAATTTTTAAAAAGTGAAAAAAATAATATTATTTCTAGATGATGTTGTAGATCCTCATAGAACTGACTCACTTTCTTCCTCCTCCTCCACCTCTTCTTCTTCTTCTTCTTTTTTTTTTTGTAGAGGCAATTGGGGTTAAGTGACTTGCCTAGGGTCACACAGCTAGGAAGTGTTAAGTGTCTGAGATCAGATTTGAACTCAGATCCTCCTGACTGCAAGGCTGGTACTCTATCCACTGTGCCACCTAGCTGCCCCTCCATTTCTTCTAAGAGGCTCTTGTCCACAGTGATATATGTAATGTTCATGTGAATTAAATTCATCCATTCCCTTTCAATTTAAGTTCACTTTAAGTTACATTTAAATTTATCAATCTGCTTTTTTCTTAAATATATATACATTTAGAGATAGAAATTTTCCCTTGGTACTGTTTTAGCCCCATCCCATTTGCTCTTGGACCCACTCATTCTTAAGGATTTCATTATTTAGTGGATGTTTAATCTATGTTTACATGATTCTTTATTGAATGGATTTTTATTGCATCATAATCTTAAAGAGGTACATTTACTATTTCTCCTTTTCAACATCCCATTTTGTGTTTGTGTTTTTATGCCCCAGTATATGGTCAATTCTTGTAAGGTGCTACACAAATAACTTAGTAAAATGTATATTTCTTTCTATTCTTGTTTTCTGCAGCAATATATCATAGCTAACTATCCTAAAATTCTATTTATTTCCTTGGGGGCAGATAGGTGATGTAGAAGAGAGCTGGACCTGAGTTAGAAAGACTTATCTATTTGAATTCAAATCTGGCTCAGACATTTACTAGCTGTATGACCCTGGGAAAACCACTTAATCCCCCCTCTCTCAGTTCCTCATCCGTAAAATAAACTGGAGAAGGAAATGGCAAATCATACCAGCATCTCTGCCGTTATAATCCCAAATAGGATCACAGAAAGTTAGACATGACTGAAAAACAACTGAACAAGAATATTCTTATTTTTTGAGTAGATTTATTTGGTGCTGAAAAGGGAAAACAGTTTTGCTATCCTCCTACAACTCATTTAAGGTTTGAGAATTTGGGTGCTAAGCTATTTGGTGCATATATGCTTATATTGATATTATTTCATCATCTATGTACATTTTAATAAGCTCTAGTTTCACTTATCTTTTTAGATCTATTTTACTGCTGCTCTGTATGAAATTATATTTGCTACCCAAGTCTTTTTTTCACTTCAGATGAAGCATAATATATTCTGCTCCAGCTATGTGTCTTTATGTTTCAATTGTGTCTCTTGTAAACAATAATTTTTGAATTTTGGTTTCTAACCCATTCTGCTGGCCACTTCCATTCAGATGCACAGTTGTGATTACTTATATACATTTCCTTTTATCCTATTTTCTCTTGTTTATCCTTCTCTTTCTTTTTATCTTTTTATCCTGTTCCTCACCAAGTCTGTTGTTTGTGACCACCATCTTCCTTGAAGCAATCTTACCTTTATGAACATCCCCTTTCTCTTATATCCTTTACTATTGAGTAAGATATATTTCCATGCCCAACTGAATGTGTGTGTATATATTCTTTCATCTTTGAACCAATTCAGATAAGAATGTTCAAGAATTGCTCATACCATGGATGCCCATCAATTGGAGAATGGTTGAGTAAATTGTGGTATATGAATGTTATGGAATATTATTGTTCTGTAAGGAATGACCAGCAGGATGAATCACAGAGAAGACTGGTGAGAGTTACATGAACTGATGCTAAGTGAAATGAGCAGAACCAGGAGATCATTATATACCTCAACAATGATACTGTTTGAGGATGTATTCTGATGGAAGTGGATCTCTTCGATAAAGAGAGCTAACTCAGTTTCAATTGATCAATGATGGACAGAAGCAGCTACACCCAAAGAAAGAACATTGGGAAATGAATATAAACTGCTTGCATTTCTGTTTTTCTTCTTGGGTTATTTATACCTTCTGAATCCAATTCTCCCTGTGCAACAAGAGAACTGTTCGGTTCTGCACACATATATTGTATCTAGGATATACTGTAACCTATTTAACATATAAAGGACTGCTTGCCATCTGGGGGAGGGGGTAGAGTGAAGGAGGGGGGAAATCGGAACAGAAGTGAGTGCAAGGGATAATGCTTTAAAAAATTACCCTGGCATGGATTCTGTCAATAAAAAGTTAAAAAAAAAAAAAAGAATTGCTCATGTCCCCACATTTTCCCCACCACTGTAAAAGCTTTTTCTTTTACTGAGATAATTGTCCTTATTCTTCTTATCCCTGCCTTATTCTCCCAGTGCAACCTTCTCTCACACTAATTGATTTTTGGAGATCATTCCATTGACCAAATCATTTCTGTGCTCTTTGTGTGAAAACATTCTAATTGTCCTAATAATGATAAAGTTCTTAGGAGTTATTTATATTATCTTTTGTTAGAATTCTTACAAGATGCTAAATCAGTGGAATTGATAGAGACAATGGTTGTTTAGCAGGGTGTTTAACAGTTCTCTAGATGTATTTAGCACTTACTATATAATTCCACAAGATTCACACCTTTAAGAGAGCATATATAAGCTTGGAGCCTCAACCAGGATGGACTTCAGGAGATTCACAAGTCAGAGATGGCAGTCAGGCAGAACGAAGGAAGACAGAAAAGTGGGGGCAGGTTGTCCTGTGGAAAACACTGAAATCAAGATTCAGAAGGCCTCCAGAAAACTAGCCTAGCCCCAAGTGAAGGAGATAAGAAGCTGGCAGAGACAAAGAACTAGTGGCAAGAGCTTTGGAAGCAAGGAGAGAGATTGGCCTCTAAGAAAGCTAACCGGGCTATTTTGAAGGAGACAATAAAGGATTTGGATTTTAACTCCTGGCTGCATTTTGGGATGATTACACTGAACTGAAACTAAGGCTGCTCCCAGAAACCCCCCAAGAAACCTGCTCTCAGAGACTATATTTTAGAGAAGAACATTACAATCTTTCTATAAAGGCTTTCTTTAGCCTTATTGAGCCCTCTATGATTTCTCTTTACCATTTTGCGCATCTCTCAAATCTTGCACTTGAAAACTAAATTTTCTATTCATCTCTGGTCTTTTCATCAAGAATATTTGACAGTTTTCTATTCCATTAAATATTCACTTCCTCTCAAAGGATTATACTTAGTTCTGCTTGGCTGATTGTAATTCTAGCTTCTTTGATTTCTATAATATTAAATTCAAAATCCCTCCATTTCCTTCAGGAGGAAGTTGTTAAATTTCCTGTGATCCAGAATTTATCTCCATGGTATTTGACTGGATTTTTTCTGGCTCTTCTTTTCTTTGACCCAGGACTAGTGAAATTTGGCTATAATATTCTTGGTACTTTTCATTTGATGATGACTTTTAATTGATGATCACTGATTCATTCATTTTCCATTTTACCCTTTGCTTCTAAGATTGAGTAGTTTTCCTTCATAATCTCTTGAAATATGATGTCTAGAATCTTTCTTTTTTCATGGTTTTCAGGTAGTCCCAGGAATTCCTAAATTATTTCTCGTTGGTGTATTTTCCAGGTCAATTGTTTTGCTGAAGAGATATTTCTCATTTTCTATTTTTTTCAAATTTTTTGACTTTTATTTCTTAGTGTCTCATAGAGTCATTAGCTTCCATTTGTTCAATTCTACTTTTTGTGAAATTATTTTCTTCAATGAGTCTCTGTACCTCTTTTACCATTTGGACAATCCAGTTTTTTAGTGTCATTTTCTTCAGTGTTTTTGAACTTCTTTTTAGCAAGCTATTAATTCTCTTTTCATAGTTTTCTTGCTTTGCTCTCATTTGTTTTTCCAATTTTTCCTCTACCAGTTTTATTTGATTTTTAAAATCTTTTTTTTATTTATTCTTTAACTCTTCCTGACATTCCTTTAAGGCTTGTATTTAATTCATGTTTTTCCTTGAGGTTTTGCTTATAGCTGCTTTGACATTATTGTTTTCTGAGTTGTGCCTTAATCATTCCTGTCATCATAATAGCTACTTATGATAAGACTGGTTTTTATTGTTTGCTTCTTTTCCTAGTCTGTTCTTATTCTTTCTCTTGTCTTATTGCTATAATATAACTAGAATTTCTAATGGAATATTGGATAATAGTGGTGCTAATGGAATTCCTGGTTTCACTTCTAATCTTATTAGGATGGTTTCTAGCTTATCTAATTACAGATGTTTTTGGTTTCAGATAAAGACTACTTGTCATTTTAAAACTTCATTTATTCCCATTTAAAGAGGAATGGATGTCGTATTTTGTCAAAAGCATTTTCTGCATCTCTTGAGATAATATGATTTGTGTTGCTTTTTATTATTGGTATGGCCAACAAGGTCAGTAGTTTTTATAGTGCTGAACCAGCCCTACATTCCTGGTATAAATCCCAGTCAGTCATACTATATGATCTTTGTGACATATTGCTGTAGTTGTTTCATTTAAAATGTCTGCAGCAATATTCGTTGGGGAAACTAGCCTACAACTTTCTTTTTCTGAGGTGCTCTCCCTGGTTTAGGTATCAAAACCAAATTTTGTTATAGAAAGAATTTAGTAAGACTCAGAAGGTTGAATTTTAGTTGGGAGTTGCCGGTCAAGGAAGTCAGTAGTTGAAGAAGATGAAGGAGGGCAGTCCAGGCATGGGGACAACCAGAGAAAATGAGATGAAGGGTCTACTTTGGGGAGCAGCCAGGAAGGCAGTATCACTGGATGGAAGAGAAAGATGGAGAGTGAGGTGTAAAGAGACTAAAAAGATAGGAGGGTGCAAGTCATCAAGAGCTTTGAATGCCAAACAGAGCATTTTAGATTTGGTCTTTGGAGCAATAAGGAGCCCTGGGATTTACTGAGTTAGGGGTTGGACCTAACTTTTGGAAAATAATTTTGGTGGCTGAATGAAGGATGGAATGGTGGAGAGAGACCTGAGAGGCAGAATCCCCCATAGCTACTGCAATTAGCTAGGCATGAGATGATTGGGACTTGCACTGGAGAAGGGATCGTTTCTTGCATTTGTATTCCCAACATCTAGCATATAGTGAGTGGTTTAATGTGCACTCTTTTTCCTACATATTCATCTACTGCCCATCTGCTTACATAACCATCTACTGCGCAATCACTCTACCTATGTACTAGTTTTAGTTTTTGAATTAGGGCTTTTTGCTAGGGTCAGGCTCTATCCTCATGATACTTTGAGCCTAGGTGGTTCACCCTTGTCTGCCTCACCCTGGATCTCTGCTTCTTATGTAGGACTTTACTTCCCAGGAATCAGACACCCTGGTTCTTTGAGGTTCAAAATGCTAGATCTTTATTCTCCTCTCTGGCATCTTAGATCAGCATGTTAGGGGCCCTGGAGCCTCTGGGCCTGCACTTCTTCTTGCAGTGGTACCGCTGCTATTTGCTGCACCCATAGCTTTTAAAGTCCTCAGTCTAGGGATTTTTGATGACCTCACTCATTTCTCAGGAATTCTCTGCTCTGGGGCCTCAGGACACACATATTCCTCACTTTGCCATAGTATTGTCTTTGGGTTGCATTTTGTGCAGTTTGGAGTGGGGGCAGTATTCATGTACGGTTAGGCAACTCATGAGGAGATGGAAGGCTAGAAATGGAATTGAATTGGCAGTGAAGTGAGCAGCTGGGATAATGCCTCTCAAGAAGAGGATCCTGATCAGGAAATCACCATCAGGAGAGCAGTTATTAGGGTGTCCTCATCCTGAAATAGGCTAGGCAGCTGGTGGAGCAATAAAGCAATCCAGAGAGTGAGTCTAAGTGAAAATGAATTTATTTTTAAAGGGGATATCAAACGGAGATTTGTGGATTCATCAAGATTCTGCTCTTGTGTACTGCTCTGTGTGGAAAGCAATGATTCAAAATACAAATTAAATACAAAAGAGAAGGGGTACTGTGAACTGAAGGTTTGAGTGTGGTCGTAAAGAGTGGACAATACAGCAAAGCTAGGAGAGCTTTAATAACCAAAACAATATGAAAAATTATAGCAAATTTAACCCACGACAGGTATGAGCAGATTCCAAGGAAACATTGAATTTTCCATAAGGCAGAAAATGAACCTTTCAAACAGATTCAATAGGTAAACTAAATCAGGTTACATATTAAACTACATCAGCGGATTCACAAAGAAGCTGATTGTAGAGGAAAATTTACATGTCACCAAGAAATCAAGGATTCTTTGGCTGACTTCTTATCTGAGGCTTTACATAAATTTTCATGTCCTATAAAACAACAATTTCTCAACTAGGAGAAACAGCCCTGGACCTTCCCTCAACACTATTATTCCATGAGTCAGGTTTTAGTTAGGTGAGGTCAATAAGTCAAAATTCAAAAGTTCCCATTAGTTTCCCCTGTTTTGATCATAAAGAAGTCTGCAATATCTTATAAATTCAATCTCTTCTTTGGGCATATCCTCAACTGGACTGACACATCCCTAGAGAAATATTAAAAACAGTGGATACTAAATATTAGCAACTGGTTCCAGGATGTACCAAATCAACTGTAGAAAGAATATCAGATCAGAAAATCAAAGGCATATTAGACAGACTTACACGAAGTGATGCTAAATGAAGTGAGTAGAACCAAAAGGACATTGTGCACAGAGGCAACAAAATTATGTGATAATCAAGTCTGATAGATTGAATCTTTTCAACAATTAGGTGATTCAGGCCAATTTCAATAGATTTGTGATAAAGAGATCCATCTCCATCCAGAAAGAGGACCATGGGGACTGAATATGGATCACGACACAGTATTTGCACCTTTTTTATTATTGTTTGCTTGCTATTTTTTTTCATTTTTTTCCCTTTTTGAACTGATTTTTCTTCTATAGCATAAATGTGGAAATATGTATAGAACTGTACATGTTTAACCTACTACTTGCTGTCTAGAAGGGGATGGGGGAAGAGAGGGGAAAAACTTGGAATACAGGATTTTGCAAGGGTGAATATCGAAAACTATCTTTGCATGTATTTTGAAAATTAAAAGCTATTATTTTTTAAAAATAAAATTCAGATGAAACATTAAAAAATGTTTAAAAAGAAAGAAAATCAAAGGCATTGCATTCAAACTAGACTCTACCAAATAGAAATACATATGACCTTGATTAGTTTTTAACATTACATTCTCAAAATTAGATTAAGGATTTTAAATACAAAACTGTATTAATAATAAAAAAAGAAAATCAGGATAAAGATTCCTTAACTGTAACTCCAGGTAAGAGACTCTTAAACAATAGCCAAACTATCTATCAAATTTAAAAACAAAACAAAAACCAATTTATGAATCCAACTTGAAAGCCCCCTTTAAAAATCCATTAAAAAGATCCTAGTTTCTCATTAAAAATGAAGTGTATAAACATTTCATTATTTTAAAATTCTACAATATGCTGTCAACAAACCTAATAAAATTTTATGACCCTGCCCAAGTAGAAGGTCCCAAGAAGCCTGGTAAGACTCAAAGAATTTCACATATAAGGAATGTCGAACATCTATTAAGGTCTGACCTCTCTACAGGTCACAAGTAGCTATATATGGCTATATACAAGTATCCTGATAGGAGAATATATCTCATTTTATTCTCCGCCCCCCCCCCCCAGCTTTTTTTTATTAAAGCTTTTTATCTTTCAAAATATATACATGGATATTTCTTCAACATTAATCCTTGCAAAATCTTGTGTTCCAATTTCCTGCTAACCCTCCCCCCCACATACACACACCTCCTCTCCTGGATGGCTTCTAGTCCAATATTTGTTAAACACGGTAGAAATAAATGTCAAATCCAATGTTTGCATACATTACATCTCACTTTAAATGAAACCACATTATAATTTAGTTTCAGGACAAATTCAATCAAATCAAATCTAGATATACAATCATAAATGGCATCATTCAAAAACCTCAATTTTCCCAAGAAACCATTGGCTGCCAGCATCTCAAATCGTAGACCCATTGTTTTCAGTTGGCTTAATCCCAAAGAAAGACTTATAGTAGCAGTCATACATCCCGTCTCCCTCGTGGAAATTGTAAATATAATGATATTGTTTTGTTGAGTTGTTTCAGTTATGTACGAATCTCCATTACCGCTTTTGGGGTTTTCTTGGCAAAGATACAGAAGTAGTTTGCCATTTCCTTCAACAGCTCATTTTAAAGATGAAGAAACGGAAGCAAATTAGGTTTGGTGACTTGGCCAGAATCGCACAGTTAAGAAGTATCTGAGGCCAGATTTGAATTCACAAAGATGAGTATCCATGTCTCCAGGGCCAGCGCTTTATCAGCCTGCTATGCTACCTAGCTGACTAGAATATTATAACTATATATTGCTCAAACAAAAACTGGATCATACTCTTTTGATGGTCCTTCAAGGACAGAATTTTGATATGCTGTATCCAAATAATTATGTACTGAAAATGTATTTCTATAGTTTCCATGAGATGAAATTTGGTGGAATCTTGTCTCAAATTGCTAAGAGGCACTTATTCAAATTATTTCTTATAAACTTCTTATCTCAATGAGATAAAAAACTTGTTAAAATCTCTCTTTTCCAAACTCCAATTCTTGACTTTCAAAGTCTCCATTCATACTTTGTCAGTGAAAATGGACTCCAACTTCTTTTAACTGTCCACTCATTCTTTTCTCATCTCTACTTGTTTAAAATTCCCCTCTTTTCTTTTCCAAGAATACCCTCTGGTTTCCTTTATCTTCAGTATTTTCCTTTATTTCCATCTTTATTCTCATCTTATCCTTAGTTCACAATTACATACAAGTTTAGCCCTCACTGAATCTTTCTTGTGTGAACTTTCTTATTTACATTTCAAGTTGTGTGTTATTGGTGTTTAGTCATTTTCAGTTGTGTCCAAATCGTCATAACCCCTAGATCCTGGATACTGGAGTGACATATCATTTCCTTCTATAGGACCTTGTGTCCATGAAAATATAATAAAAGAAAGAAGTGAAAAATGGGTTGAGCAAGAATTGCAATGAATCAAACTGTTCAGAGAGCTTTTCCCTATCTTGGGAGCAATGGAAGTACTCATTGCAGTCCTCACATTTTCAGACTCTAGAGGCCAATCAAAAGCCTTGGGATTCTAGAGTTAGCTGTCAGATTCCTGTTTCAAGGGTATATATATATCTGCATTTTAGGTAGAGAGGACACTGGAAATGGGACTACTCCTTTAGCTCTACTGGCATTGTTTCAATTTCTTAGAGAAAGTTTATACTTGAAACTCCATTATTCTTGGATGGTTGGAAAATTGGGATGATTCAACACAATTATTTAAGTTAATTAATAAAGTTTTTATTCCTACATCCTCTCTCCCTAATCTTTGTGATGTACTTAAGTTTTGTTTCTGAACTTCCCTTCTCAATAAGCAGACTTCCACTAACTCTTTGATCAGAGAGAGAAAAATAATCTCTTCTTCCATCTTAATCCTAGCTGGGTACAGAGAAAGAGTACAAACAGGGAAAAAGGGAGAATTTATGGCATTGTGATCTGATTAGAGAGTAAATTTGTAACTAAAACATGATATCTTTACTGTAAATGTCTAAATTCTGATTTTAATGTTTTGGTGAATTCCAAAATATCTTAATGGAGTTTTTAGAGGGAAAGGTTTGAAGTTTCTTAAAACTAAGGTCAAGCGGCAGCTAGGCGGTACAATGGATAGAGCACCTGAATTATTATTCTCAGGATATGATACCTGAAGTCAGGAAGACTTGAGTTCAAATCTGTGTGTTTAACACTTCCTAGCTGTGTGACCCTGGGCAAGTCACTTAACCCCAATTGCTTTAGCAAAAACAAACAAAAAAATAAGGTCAAATGTAAATAATGCTTAAGGTATTTTTTTTTTTTAATCACTCTTTCCCTAGGAAGGTGATTCATTAGTTTAGTCATTTCTCCACCTCAAGAATGAAAAAAACAAAAACAAAGAAAACCTGGCTATTTGCAGCTTGTTCCCTCAACAAAAAACCCCAAAAAACCTAAGGTCAAACGTAAATAATGGTTAAGATATTTTTTTAAATCACTCTTTCCCTAGGAAGGTGATTCATTAATTTAGTCATTTATCCACCTCAAGAATGCAAAAAAAAAAAAAAAAAGATTGGCTATTTGCAGCCCATAGGCCATATCAAGGGAACTTTCTCCCATGAATGATTTCGCAGAAATGTTTCAGTACATTAGCGACTAAAACAAACTGCCACTTGAAGGGAAGCTAGGTGGTGCCATGATGGATAGAATATTCAGCCTATACTTAGGGAGACTCCTCTTCTGCCCTCAGACACTTACCAACTGGGTTACTCTGAGCAAATCACTCCACCCTGTTTGCCTCCATTTCCTCATCTGTAAAATGAGCTGAAGAAGGCCAAGACAAACCACTCTAGTATTTTTGCCAAGCAAGCCCAAAATGTCATGAAGAATCAGACAGAGCCAAACAACAATAACCTGTGGCTGGAAGGTGAGTCAGGTAGAGGGTAAAGATCATTGCCCTGCAGAAATGTTTGTCCAGATCCATAAATATGTGACAATGACTGACAAATAATTCTTTGACACGCTGCAATCCACACATTCTTCTTAGTCCACAAAAAGAGGTTAGAGTCTTAATCCCAACTTCCTTCATGTCATAAAAGTTGAGCAAACTGAGGTAAACAGTCATAATCTTCTATATATCCTGAGGAAACAAACTTTGTCAAATAAACTCTGAAGGAAAACTAAGCCAAGTTATAGATTAAACTAATAGGGTTCTCAAATAAGCTGCTGGAAGAGGAAGATTTACTTCTTTTCGAAGGAATATTTAAGTCTTTAAGTAAGTTTTCACATCTGGGATAGATTTTGATCAACTCAACAACTTCTGAACTAACATAAACAGCCTGACCCTTCCCTTTAACATATACCTCAAATCAAATTTTCAGCAGATGATATTAAGTCAAAAATCAAAAGTTTTCATTACAGGGATTTGGTGACAGAAAGTCATTTGTTCGGGAAAGAGCAAGTTGGAACCCCTGGGGACGACTGACACCTGGAGAATGGCAGAGAGTGGATGGAGAGAGATTTCCATGCCATTGGAGAAAGATCAATAAGAGCGTGTAAAACAGTGCAGGGACAGGGGCCTTACCACGGGGATAGCGTTCTCTCTGACCTCTGCCATCATCCACACTGTTCTGGGAATGAGGAACAATGGAAAAAGGAAATCCGTGGGGTGAGCCCTACAAAGCAGAAGCAGAAAATTGTTAAGGGGAGACACTAGAATTAACATTCTGGATGTTTTGACTGCATGACAAATAGAGATAACAAAGAAATCAAATAATTATAGGAATCAAGAACAGGTGAATGAGGCTCTAGAGTAAACAGAGAAAAGATGGATGATGAAGAGAGTAAGAGCTATCTTTTTTAGAAAAGAAATTTTAAATAAATAAATGAACAGGACTACCCGAAAGAGAAGAGAGAAGGGGGAAGTTATTTGACTTAGAAAAAAGAAAAAGGGGGAAAGAATTCTATAACCAGTTAAAAGCGAGAGATTAAAAAGTAATTAATAAGCAAACCTCCAAAAATAGAGGAAAGAAGGGCACACAGGAAGGGAAAAGGGAAGATGTAATGCCAGAGAAACTGAGGCAAGATAGCAATTAGAGAGTATTTAATATTTTATTTGAAAGGGAGAGATTTACTGGGACCAAATGGATCCATGGTTTGATCTCAGGGCTGAATGAGATTATCATCTCCAAGAATCCAGCAAGCAATGTGAGTTCTCAATAAGCTATGTATACATGGCTCAGACTCAGGGGGTATACTGAGGCAGGGGCAGAGTCAGGGTGCTGAGAGCAGGAACATTCTGACAGGGTGGGGTGAACCACCTGAGATGGGGGGAGGCACTCTGAAGAAGGGGAGAGGCATCTTGATAAGACAGTATCTGATATTCTAAAAGCTTGGGATGAGGAGAGGCATTCTGATATTCTAAAACATAAGATCTTTTATCCTTATCAAATATTCTGATTAAGAGGGAGGGGTGGTTTTGCAGGAATGAGCAGAACAATTATAAACTGAGGCAGAACAATTCGGAAAGCTAGGCAGGACAATTTAGGGAAACCGAGTCAGGATAATTAGGGAAACTGAGTCAGAACAAAAAGACAAAAAAAGACCCCAAAAAGTTGTGGCATAACAAAGAGAGCCGATGGGAACAGGGCTATCTTAAAAAAGATTAAGGAATATAGTACTGTGTTTCCTGCAGAAGTTGTGAGGGGGAGGGAAAGAATTATAACTTTTTTTTTTAATCCAATATCAGAGATAGATAGAAGAAAATATAAATCTAACTCTCAAAACTAAATGTAATTGAATAAAAAAATCCAATAAAATGAAAAAATGACAGGTTAGATAAGAAAACAAAACTCTATAATCCATTGCTTGCAAGTAACACATTTGAAAAACAAAGATACACACCAAAGAAAGCTGAGGGGATGGGAAAAAATTTCCTAGGCATAAAGCACTCCAAAAAAGAGTTTCCATCATGCTATCTGGCAAATTCAAAAACGACCATTCCAAAACCAGATATAACCAAGGAAACAATATTATGCTAAAAGGAACTACAGACAAGAAATTGATCTTTCCATTCATATGCTCTGAACGTCTTAACATTCAGACTTATAAAGAAAATGCTCTCTGAGCTACAAGACAAACAGAAACACAACAGTGAAAGGAGACTTCAATATTCTTCTGTTTTGGATAAGTTTAACAGAAAGAGAAGCAAGTGGGAAAATACATAAGTGAACAAATGACTAGAGAAAGCAGAATTTAAATACGTAGCATTTTCTAAATGAGGCTACAAAAGAATACACATATTTCTCAGCACCTTATGGAATGTTTGCAAAAATGGATGTTGTACAAGGGTACAGATATATTGAAAATAAAATGTTAAAAAATAGCAAAAATAGTTAAGACATTTTTCTACAGACCATAACAATAAAATTAGTCACTGGTTCTTGGGACCACAAACAAAAGATATAAAATGAGTGAAGTTAAGAACAAATCATAGATAGAAATACTTATTTGGAAAACTGTTTTAAAAAAATATGGCAGAAATTAGGCTTAGATCAACACTTTATACCACACTCCACAATATTATTCTAAGTGGACACATGACCCTAATATTAAAGATTATACTATCAAGAATTAGAAGAGAAATGGATCATATGCTTATATACACATATATATACTCAGAGCTATGAGAAAGAAATGTAAAAGACAATCACAAAAGATAAAAATGATGACTTTGATTACTTGAAACTGAAAAGCATCCACATAAACATTAATGTACTAGGATGATAATAATATCTAATAAGTAAAGAATAATAATAGCAAACACTTATTTAGTGCCTACTATGTATCACTGTGCTAAACACTGAGAACTATTATCTCATTTGATCCTCACAATATTAGAAGGCAGTTGTTATTATCCTCATTTTACAGTTGAGGAAACTGAGGCAAGCAGTAGCAAAGTAACAGCTAGTAGTGCCTGAGGCTGGATTTAAACTCAGGTCTTCCTGACTCTAGGCTTATTGCTCTGGGTACTGTGCCACCTAACCTCTCTAAGGCAAATAAGGATTAAAAAAATAAAAAAACTCAATAGAAAAAAATATCTTTGGATCAAATTTCTCTGATAAGGATTTGGTATCCAAGATACTTAAACTACATACAAACACACACATAGTGTTTATAAATCAATATGATTAAGTCATTTCCTAATGGATAAATGGTAAAAGAATATGAACAAAGAGGTATCAAAAGAACTGCAAAATATTTACAACCCCACGAAAAATGCTCCAGATCACTAATAGAGAAATGCTCATCAAAGTAATCCTGAGGTTTCCCCTCACACCCTGCTCTGATAAAAAAAAAAAAAAAAATCAGCAATAGTCAATGTTGAAGGGGTGGTAGGAAGATAGGCACATTAATACATTGTTGGTGGAGCTGTGAAAAGGAACAGCCATTTTGGAAACAATTTGGAATTATGTAAATACAATGACTAAAATAGCCACACTTTGAATTAAAAGCTCCATTGCTAGGTTTATACCCCAAGGAAGTAACCAAGAAGTAGGAAGTCACCAAATACTCTAAATTATTTCTAGCAGCATTTGATAGTGGAGTTAGAAGAAACAGTGGGTAATGGCTGTGCAAATTGTGGTATGTGAACATAATGGAATATTACTGAGCTATGAGAAATTTTGCGTGTGATGAATATAGAGAAGCGTGGGGAAAAACCAACATAGAGTGAAGTCAGCAGAACCAAGAAAACAGTCTACACGGTAATTAAACATAAGTGGAAAGAACAAAAAGTCAAAAGTGAATATTAAAAATATATGTAAAGATAAAGCAGGACTTAAAGGATCTGAGCAGATCCCAACTCCTCCCTTTGTGGAGATGGAAGATCTACAGATATTAACACATGACAGATTTGGGGACTTTACTGACAGATCAACCACTTGGACTGACTATTTTCCCTTTCAAAAAATACTATTTGTCATATGGGATGGCTCTTGGGAAGAGGGGAGGGATAGATGAGATAACCATAATGATGAAAATGTCAACTGAACTTATTTAAAAATGAAAAATAAAAAAACAGGTTGGCTGCTAGAATTGATGTTAGTAGTTCCTTTCTTCTCCCTCTCTTAACCCTCTGTAACCTGACTTTCAACCTCACCATTGCACTGAATGCTCTTCCTTAGTTGCCAAATCAGTGGCCTTTTTTCCATCCTCACTCTCCTTGACCTCCCTGCCACCTTAGGCAAGTTTGATCATTGGATATTCTCCAGCACATTGTTCTCTCTGGGTTTTCAGGTCACCTATTCTCTCCTGGTTCTCCTTCTTCTCTGACCAGTCCTCCATCTCCTTTGCTGGCTCCTCTTCCAGATCCCCTCCACCACAAGTTCTGTCCTGGGCTCTCTGCCTTTATACCACTTCATTTGATCTCATTAGCTCTCCTGGATTTCCTTTTCGTTTCCATGCTGCTGATTCTCAGACACAATCGTCCACCTCTAACCTCTCCATCTGCCCCCTGGAAATCTTGGATTAGCTGTCTCACAGACTCTTAAATTCAAGATGTTCAGAATCTGAACGTGTCATCCCCCATGTGCACACCCTCCTCTCTTCCTGATTCCTGCCATGCTTCCAGTCCCCTAGATCATCCTGGACTCCTCCCTCCCTTTTATCCCCCAGGCCAAGGACTTCACCTGTCACAACAGCTCTCGAATCCACCCCCTTCTGACCCCGCCTTCATGCTGCTCCAGAACTCATCTTCTGATATCAGGACCACCGTATTAGTTGCTGGCACTACCGCCAGTCTTTGTCCACTCAGCTGTCAGACAGGTCCAGCCCATGCCATCCCCCTCTCAACAAGCTGCAGGGGACCACTTGTCACATCAGGGTCGAACGTTCAATCTTCCCAATCTCCCCCTCTAACCCAATACATTTCCTTTGATCCTTTGTCACCTGGGGACACGCAATCTCTAAGCTGGGGGTACTTTTTCTGGCCACCCCTCATGCGGAAGCACTTTCCCTCCTCTCGTGCCAGCCTCCTGGCTTTCCTCATTTGCACACAAAATCCTGCTCTGTACAGGAAGCTTTACCCCCACGTTTCTTAATTCCCGTGCTCTCCTCTGTGGATTTTCCCCCCCATTTATCCTGGTCATAGTTTGTACGTAGTTGTTTGCAGTTTGCCCCACTGGACTGAGCTCCTTGAGGCCAGACTCCCTTTTGCTATTCTTTCTATTCTCCACACCCAGGACCATGTCTGTCACAGAGCAGGTGCCCGATAATTGTTTCTGATTGAGAACCGAGAGAACGATTTATACAGTAACAACAACGTATACAGTAACAAGCCATTCTGAAACACTTTGTAACTGGTCTACCCAACGACCATGATCTCAGAGGACTCCCGATGAAACATGTTTCCCATCCCCGTGAGCAAGGTGAAGAACTGGATATTTTAGTTCTGATAGACTGAGATATTTTTATTCTGGGGACGAGACCAATCCTGCAGTTTTTCTTTGGCTTCTCGGTACGTGTTTGCTGCAGAGGGCTGGTTTTTCCTTCTTGTTTTGGCAAGGATCAATGGTAGTTTTGTTGATTAAAAACTTAAATTTTTTTCCCTCCAGTTTGATTTCATACATTCTACCATGGCATATCTGCCACGTTCAGGGCCCTGGGGTTTCAAGGACAAAATGAACAAGACAGTGTCTGTCTTCTCGGAGCTTACATGGGGAGATAGGCCATGGCAAGAACACAGAAAACCCCCACTCGTCTTTCTTGGGGGAGGAACTGCAGGATCCCAGAAGGCATTCCGAGTGCCACAGGGAGCTTAGCTAATGAGCGAGACTAGTCATGGAGGGCTTTCCTGGTGGCCCAGGCACAGCCCGTGAAGATATTCCCTCCTCGGTTTTGATCAAACAAGTTTGCAGAGCCTTCTTTCAGCCAGGATTAAGCCGCTCAAGTAGATTTCCTCTTGGGTGCAAAGTGAGCCATACAAAAAGGTTTAAGCAGATGATCTCACTGTCTCGTGGTGACGTCCAAGACGGAAAGAAGGCTGTGAGCAGGAGACAAGGCAAGTTGTATGCAGCCCCCTACCTGGCCACCGTTTGTCCCTGGGTTCACTGGACCCCCATTTCTGTTTCTTCTCTCCTTAGGCAAATGGGCATTTTAGATAGGAGTGCCCAGGCAACTGGGAAAAATGCATCTCCATCAATGCCCGTGAGGTCCCACCAAGACCCTGAGCTCAAAGCCAGTGGGAGTGGGAGCAGATGCCAGAAGAGACAAAGACCACTTATCCCAGCACAGCACAGCCTCGTACCCAGCATCCCTGGAGACACCTGCAAGAGCCCCCAGAGTGGAGAAAGGGAGCGACTGAGTCACTCTCTTACATCAAGTGAACGAAGTAAGGATGAGGGATCGCTGAAGGGAAAGGGGATATTTTAGAGCCAAGCCGCAGGCCCCGAGTTGTTTCTATATTTGCACCATAAGCATGGGGCCAAGTTTGAGCTTGTTCTTCCCAGGGTGTGTGTATATGTGTGTCCCGTGTGCCCGTGCACACTACACAGGCAAGGGGCTCGGGAGAATCACTGTCATTTCTATTCTTGTTACACCTTCTGGGTAAATAGCCCTTTACCAAGGTAATTGGGGCCAAACGTTCATCAGCCTTGGAGAGCACAGACTAACCCCCCAGGAAGCCGAGGAGAGGGACGGAGAGCGTGCCTCGGAGGGAGTGATGGCCGCTCATGGGGATTTAGCCCATCTCAAGGCTTGCAAAGGAAGGCTGAGCGTGGGGACAGCAAAGCCAGTTTGGCTAAAATTCAAGTGAGGGGCTGAGCTTCCAGTGCCCAGTGGAGGGGTCTGCGCCAGATCCTTGAGCCACAGGGCCCTGGAAGGGCTGACGGAGGCGCTCCGGCACAGCTGGGACAAGCGGGAAGACCCCACAAGGAGGGCCAGTGACCAGGTCTTTGCAGCATTTGGGGGGGGGGGGGAGATGAGAACCTAAGCTCTTCAGGTAGAGAAGGGGATTCACGCAAGCAATGATGGGGTGGGAGGGCAGAGGTGTAGGGAAGTGAAATCCATGTTTTAAAAAAATACAATCATTTTCTAAAATTTTAAAAATTTTCCTCCAAGGCTGGAGCAAGGGAGAACATGGAGAGGGAGGAGTGAGGTTCTGAGACAGCAAGAGAGGACCTTGTGAAGACCGGCCGCCACTCTCTGGGGTCTCCTCTGAGAGGGAAGGCGGCCGGAGAGGCGCCAGGCAGCAGCGAGGGCTCTGAGGGAACCCGCCTTGAAGGCCTGGCCCGGTGGCGGGCAGAGCCAGAGCTGATGGCGGGCTGCGCAGAAGGCAAGGAGGTGGGGGAGCCGGAGCAGAGCCTGCAACAACCGAGCTCGGGCTCAGGGCTGAGCCTCAGAGGGGGCCCCGGGTAGGCTCCCAAGGGATGCCCGGCCCTAGAAGGCTCCACCTGTGCCCCCGAGCTCTCAGGAAAGCAGCCTCCGAGCAGCATGGGGGGCTCTCCTGGCTGCCGCAGCCGCCCTCCCCTTGGTGCCGACTCTGGGCTAGAAGAATGGGTTTGTGCCACCTGGGTCTCACCAGAACAGGTAAAGTGACTCCCCCGTCGTGGGTCATTTCCTTCCCCCACCCCACTCCCCTCCTTGCTTTTCTGCTTGTTTTTTTTTTTTGGGGTGGGGTAAGCTGGCCACTTTATAAAGGCGTGTTTTCAGACGACCCTCCCCCCACCTGGCAGATCCGAGTGTGGCCTCCGCTTCCCCCCAGTGCCGCCTCCTCAGCAGCAGAACCTTCAGGGGGTGCCCCAGGAGGCTGATCACCTCCCCAAAATCTGGCTGGGGGGAGGTAGTTACCCCTGAAGCGCGAGATCCGGGCCAAGCCTCTGTGCCCTGGCTGCGGCCGAAAGCTCAACTGTCCGCGATCCGCCCGAGGCAGCGCCCACTGGGCCTGCGGCCGGCTGTGGCTGCATTCTCACCGCCCAAGGCCCGTCCTGGGACCCACGGATCCGTGTCTGCGCCCCCACCCTGCCCATCACCCCCCAGTGGAGAGCAGGAGCGACGCCTGTGAGGGGCCGGGGATGGCCCAGAGGCCGCTCGGGAAGGTTCGGGCCGGACCCAAGCACCTGGTCCGGTGCAGCTTCTCTCAGTATGGATGACCAGAGGGTCTGCAGTCCCCTTCTCACCACGGCCACAAGTCTGGCCATCGGGCTGCTCTCCCAGGGCAAACACGGCAGGTCTGAGCAGCTCGGGGGGACCGAGGCGGGGGCCTGAGGGATGCCCCCGCGAGCTGGTCCCAGATCTAACAGAAGGGCCTCTCTTACTCACACACTGAGGCACAGACGCGCGGCCTCCTACCCGGGCACCAGGGGCAGATCCAAGCTCTCGGCTCAGAGCCCCCGCCAGGGTCCCCGAGGCTCCAATCACCGCTTCCGCCTCCCGCTCCCACCCATGACCTCCCCCCCCCACGACCGCAGCTGGTTCTAGTCGAGCTGAACCGCTGTGTGCCACCCCAGGCCAGACGCTGCGACTCCTGACCAGGCCGTGGGCGACATGGGACACGAGGGAGAAGCGGAAATCCCGGCCCGGCCTCCTTCGGCGCCAAGGCCAGAGGGGCAGCGGAGGGAACCCAGGGCCCGACCACCAGCCGTCTGGAGTCCAGCGGTGGCCAGCGCCCCACGCCCCGGACACTTCCCTGTCCCCCGTCTGCCTGAGATTTCGCGGGCTCGCTCGTCCGTGAGCACCCAGGGTGCAGAGGGCTCCCGCAGGCCAGGGGGGCTGCCGCTGGAGGACTTGGGAAACCGCTGGAGAGCAGCGGGCCGGGGGGAGGACTCCAGGCCAGGCCCTTGCCCAAGGCATGGGCAACGGCTGCCTCCTAGGGCCCTTCCTCTCAGAGCTGCAATCCCTTCCCCTCAAATGTCTCCTGTTCCACCATCACCCCCTCCTCACAAACGAGCCCCTGCCGCTTGGGGAGGGAAGAGGCTTCACAGAGCGCTTCTCCCCACCCATGCAGCAACAGCACTGGTTTTAGAGATGAGCTTCACTGCAGACCCCCCGATTCCCGGCCCAGGGCCCTTGGGGAGATCGTGGACCGAGTGACGGGGAGCTGAGGGCAGAACACCTCCGACAGGCTGACTCGATCACAGGACCCCCGTGGCTTTGGATCCTTCTCCCTCGGCACAAAGCCCAGGTGTGACGGCAGCCCCGACACTTCCTCCTCCACACCCCGCCGAGGCAGCAAGGCCCTCCCGAGGGCCTCCCCCCACTCCAGAACCCCCAACGCCGTTCGGCACTTCCGCCAGACAGGAGAGCTGGGCTCCCCGCACCTGCCACCACAGGGTCATTGGCGATTTTAAATGGGGCCAGATCCCTGGGTCATGCACGGGAGGGGCCTCCTGGGAATGCCCGAGATGACCTCCACGACCCTGACAGCGTCCCGGAGGCGTTATTATGCCCAGCATAGCTGTGCCCGAACACCTCTCCCGCAGGGCACAAGACTTTGTCCGGGGGTCTGCCGATGCCCAGGGAAAGGAGGGCTGGAGGGACACAATCCTACCCAGGAAACCTTCCTGAAACCCGGCCCGGGCTGGCTCTGGGGGCACCGCGGGCCATTTACTCACCGTTCCTTCCCAGGGAACCAGTCTTCCCTCCATAGAACACGGAGACATCGTGGTGCCCTGCCCGTTGCCAAGTCTCGGCCACAGTGCCCCGTGGCCCCCGGATGCCAACCCTCCACACTCAGAGAGCTCGGCAGCTCGGGAAGGCGCCCCCGGACTGGAACCGGCCATTTCCTGCCCCATCGGCCCCCCCAGGGGCCCGGATCCTTTGCCAGCATTTGTGACGGGCAGCCTCGAGCTCTGCACCCCGACAGGCCTCCGGACAACCCCGGCCAGCCTTGTTCCAGCCCCAGAGGCCGTGGCCCCGTTCACCCCCTCTCCCCAGGTTCCCTTGGCTTTACCTTTGAGAGACAGTGCTCCTCTGGGCCTCGTCCCTCCCCCCTTCCCAGGTGACCCCCAGTCTAGATCCTCCTGGCCTTGCCCTCTCCACCCCCCCCCCAAACTCAAGAAGCACACAGGGAGGGACAATCTGATGGCTCCATTTATTGTTCCCAACTCCCCCTCCCCCAACTTTGCCTGGGATGGGCAGATCAGCACGGCTGCCCCAGAGGAGGAAGGGGAGGGAGAACCCCCAATGGAGTAGAGATTGGGAATAGAAAAGGGAGGAGGGGAAGGGGCTGAGAGGAGGGAGGGGGTAAGAGAACTAAAATAAAATGCTAAATGAGAGAGAAAAGGGACTCCTTTTCCTCTTTGCTCCCCCCCTTGGCTCAGGGAGGAGGGGAGATCTCTCCCCTTCTCGCAGGGGTCCCCAGATTACAGGGGGCGGGGGGCCTGTCTCGGTCTCTCTCTCTCTCACTGTGTCTATCTGTCTTTTGGGCCCAGGGAGGGGAGGAGGGAGGGGAGGCACAGCACCAGAGGATCCGCCGTGGCTCCGCCCCACGTGCCCAGACGCCCCAAGTCCCCTATCTCAGACCGGGGGGGACGGAGGAGGAGCTCCCCTCCGCCCGCCGCCCGTCATTCACTATGTCTAACTCCCGCTGAGTGTCTCTTGGTCTGGCTCGATTGCGCTCTCTCTCTCTCTCTCTCTCTCCCAGCCCGAGGAGCCCTCCCCCCGGGCCCCGCCGCCCCTACCGGACCCGGCACTCGCTACAGCGGCCCTCGTCCACGACCCCGGCGGCCCCGTAGTAGTTCTGCCCGCAGACCTGGCAGACCAGGGGCGCTCCCACGGCGTGCGTCTTCTTGTGTCTCCGCAGGGCGGCCCCCTGGCCGAAGCCCTCCCCGCACTCCACGCAGATGTGGGCGGGCTCCTCCCCGGCTGCGGACTCCCCCCCGTCCTCCTCCTCCTTCACCCCCCCATCCCAGCTCCCCAGCCCGTGCTGGGCCCGCTGGTGGGCCAGGAGCTCCGCGCCCTGCAGGAAGCCCTTGCCGCACTCCACGCACACGTAAGGCTTCAGAGTGGGGGCTCGCCGCGGCCGGGACACCACCCCGCCGGCCCCGACCTCCACCTTAATCACCCTCTCCCCCAGCTCCTTCTCATCCCGAGCTCGGCCCGAGGCCAGCCCCCCCCCATCCCCGGCGGCGGCCGCGTCTCCATCCTCCACCGCGGATCCCCCCATGGAGGCGGCGGCGGCGGCGGCGGCAGCGGCGGCGGCGGCGGCGGCAGCCACCTCGGCCTCCACCTCGGCCACCACGGCGGCTCTGGCTCTGCGGGCGGCCGCCTTGCCCTCGGCGGCCAGCTCGGGGTGCAGCCGCAGGTGGCGGGCCAGGCTCTTGGCCTGGCTGAAGCCCCGGCCGCAGCGGGGGCAGACGAAGGGCTTGAGGCCGCTGTGGGAGCGCCGGTGCTTGGCGAGGCTCTTGCTCTGGGTGAAGCTGCGCCCGCACTCGGGGCAGGCGTAGGGCTTCTCGCCCGTGTGGATGCGCTGGTGCTGCATGAGGTTGGAGCTCCAGCTGAAGCGCTTGCCGCACTCGGAGCAGGCGTAGGGCTTCTCGCCCGTGTGGATGCGCCGGTGCTGGACCAGGTGGGAGCTCTGGGAGAAGGTCTTCCCGCAGTCGGTGCAGGCGTTGGGCCGCTCGCCCGTGTGCGTGCGCTGGTGGCGCGTCAGCTTCGACCAGTGGCTGAAGCTCTTGCCGCACTCGTTACAGATGTAGGGGGCCGGTGGGCGTGGCCGGCCCCCGGGCCCCGAGGGAGGGATGGGAGGCGGCGGCGGGGAGGGCTTGGGAGGGGGCCAGCTGGGCTCATCCTCGTCATCGTCCAGGAGGAGGATGTCCACTGGAGGGAGGGAGGAAGGCAGGTCAGGAGGCGGCCCTCGGCCCACCCCTGGGGGCCTCCTCGGGGGTCTCGGTTTCCTCATCCGTAAAAAAGACAGGGCTGAGATCCTCTCTCTGCTCGCCCCCTTTAGAGCAGGAGTCCCCGAGGCACAATCTCGGCAGCCAGGGGGAGGCCGGCCGGCTAAGGCCTGACAGAAGGGCCTGGAGGCTTGCCAAGGCCCACCCCGTCTTCTCTCCCTCAGGCTCCTGGTCCCCAATTCCTTCACTGACCCCCCCTTCTCTAAAACGTGGGTGTGCCTTCCCAGGAGAGCACCGAGGAGCCAAAGGGACCCAGGGAAGGCCAGGCTCACGGAAGGGGGAGCCCTGAGCCCCAGAAAGAAGGTGCCACGGGCCAGAGCTGCTCAGTCTCCAGCGAGGTGGGGGGCTGCCTTGGGGGGCACCCTGCTGGCCAAAGGGGGGAACCCTGAGCACCCCAGAGCCAGGAAAGCGAGTTCCTGGGAGGCCCCTGCCACCCAAGGGCCCCTCAGGGGAAATGGAGGGGGAGGAAGTGAGCTATGGCTGTGGCCCCTGGGGCTCTCTCTGCATGCTGGAGCTCCCCCCCAAAGCCAACCTGCTGGATAGCCCCAGAGTCCTTGTCTCTGGAGACCGGAGCTGACAAGTGCTTCTGTCCGTCTGAGCCGCTCTGCCCCCCCTCCTTCCCCTCCCTTCCCCCACCCCTCACCTGGGTGCTCGCGGCTGGCCATCTGCTGCTCCGAGGAGTCCAGGGGCTCGGGGGACCAGTCCTCCTCCCGCAGCTCCATGCCTGGGGCGGAGATCCTGGGGGCGGAGACAGGGGCCAGGGGACACTGAGTGTGGGGGAGGGTCAGGACCGAAAGGCGCTGGGGGAAGGGGGCGGGAAACTGAGGCTGGGGAGGGCTGCGGCTCCCTCCGGGACCGTCCTGCGGAGTCAGGAAAGGGGGGGATGGGCACAGGGTGACCTTGGGCCAGTCACTCCACTCCCCGGGTCTCAGTTTCCCTCTCGGGGACAAGATGGGGAAGGGGGTGAGGTTACGGCCCACCTAGTTCGGGCGGAGCCCAGAGGGAGAACTGAGGCTCTCCCCTCCCCCTTTCGGCCTCAACTTCCCCTTGGAGCCTCAGAAGCAGCTTCCGGTCTCGAGGCCAGGCCTGGCCAGAGGGGGGGAGGGGCAGGGTCACGTGTCACTCCTGCCCCTCCCCTCCCCCAACATCCGCAGGAGGCGAGAGCGAGCACCAGGAGGAGCCCGCTACCTGGGCGCGCGCCCCCAAGCGGGAACGTTACCCCGCCCCTCCCCCCGCCTCGGGAGCGCGCGGGCGCGGCCCCGAAATGTCCTTCCTCTCCCCGCGCATGCGCGTCCCCGAGGCGCGCGCCCCCCACCTCCACCCCGAGAAGGGGGCCCTCCCCGAGGAACGCGCATGCGCGTCCCCAGGCGCTCCCCTCCCCGTACCCCCCCCCTCCCGCTCACCGGCGCGGTTCCTGTTCCTGTCCGTGTAGGTCGGGCTGCGGCTGGACTCCCGGAGCCGCCGCCGCTCCGTCTTCCTCCTCCTCCTCCTCTTCCTCCTCCTCCTGGTCCTCGGACTTCTTCCTCCTCTTCCTCCTCCTCCTCCTCTTCTTCCCTGACGGCGGCGGCGGCGGCTCCTCGGGGCCCGGGGTCAGGGGGACGGCCGGCCAGACCGGAAGTGACCTTGACGTCACGTCCGTTCCCTCCCCAGGCCCCGCCTCCCCCGACCCCGAGCTCGCGGGCCGCTCCAGGGCTCCGGGACCAAAGCCGCCCGCTCCTTCGCGGGGCCTGCCGGCGCGTCTGGGCCGCGGGCCGCCCGGAGGCTCCGCTCGCCAGGAGGCGGGCGGTGTCCACACAGGCCCCGCCCGGTACTCGTTTCCGGGCCCCTCTAGGACGCCGAGTCCTCCCGCCCGCGCGCTCGATGGTCGGAGGCGGACTGGGGCGGGACCGACTTTGAGGGGGCGGAGCCTCGGTCTTTCCTTGCGCCTCGTCCGGCCCCGCCCCCTCGGCGACCTTCCTCCGCGGATACAAAGTATAAGCTGGGGGGGGGGCGGGGCCGCCGCCCAGCGGCTACTAAGTAACTCCCGCCTGACGTCACCGCCCGGCGCGGACCAGGCTGTCCTGGGAGCGCGTGGGCCCCACTGAGCCAAAAGTCCAGAGCCCGGAGAGGAGGGACTCGCCGCGTGGGAAGGCCCCGGGGTGCCCCACGGTGGGACGAGCTTGCGATGTTAGGCCGCGCGGTCCTAGCGCCGCGCGCTGTCCGCGATCCTCAGGCTGGCCGCTGACCCGGGAAAGGAGGGGAGGGCGTGGGAAGGGCAAGGGGGTGGGTTACTTCCCGCCTCTGACCTCTAGGGACCTGGGGGAAAGGCGCCCGGGGGACCCCCAGCCTCCAGTCTGTGGCCCAGGGGCTTGAGGCGGGGACATCCACTGGGAGCTTACTGCAGTGACCGGGAAAGGCCAGGCCCGGCCTGGGTGAGAGCGCTCTCCTCTCGGTCCGGAAGAAAGGGGGGTGGGGCAGTCCAGGGAAGTGTGGAGGAGGCGGGGAACTGGGGACTGAGGCGGGCCTCGGGGAAGTGGCCGGGAAACATCACGGTGTTCCAAAAGGTGCAGCGCAGTTGGAAGCTCTCCCGAGATGTGGGGGGTGCCCTGCAAAGGAGGGAGACGGATTTCGGGGGTCCCTGGCGTCCTTGGGATGATGAGAAGGGCCCAGGAGACAGTCTTGACACGTTCCTCCCCAGGAAAAGGTGGAGATAGTGGGCCTGCTGAGGCCAGAAGACAGACCCGAGTTCCACGTGGCCTACTTCCCAGCCGGTAGCTTTGACTACCTCAGTTCCCTGGTCTGCAATATGGGAAGGAGAGTAGCACCCAGAGTGGTTGTGAGGGTCGATTGAGAAGCTGTTTATAAAGTGCTGGCACATGTAGGCACTCTCTACACTGGGGTTTAGGATTATTATTGAAGGCAACTGAGGCAGGATCAGAGGGAGGGGAGGAGGGCCAAGGGAGCCCCGAGGGTGGACCTCGGTGCCCAGCTCTTCCAGGAGGACAGAGGAAAAGCCAATCTGCAGTAAAGAGATGGCTGGGCCTGGGGAGCCCTCTGGGGGCTGCCTTGCCACAAGCTGAGGCTCCTGGACTGGCTCTGGGCAGCTCGATGGCTTAGCCCACAGGCTCTGACAGTAGCTTTCCAAGGAACTCAAGGATCCAGCGCTTCTCCCCTTCTACTCCAGAAGTAGCCCTTCAAGCCGGAAAACCCACTCTGTAATTAGCCCGGCCTGGCCAAGGCAGGGTCCGACCTATGGTTTGCCATCTCAGTAGGAAAGAGCTTCCCCACTGGGGCCCTGCTCCCCTCACTTGGTGTCGGGGAGGGCTCGGCCAGTCTCCCTCCCCCGCCCCCATTCCTTGTTTCTGAGGGTACTGGACTCCTCCATCACGTTCAGGTGGTCCATTGCCCTTCAGGGAGAAGGGCCTGTTTCTGCTGCCAGCCTCTGCCCAAAGGACCCCACAGATTTTGCATACAGTTATTAGGTAGGCACCATGGGTAAGCTCTGAGTCTAGGCAGTGGAGGGGAGGGAGACCAAGTCAGAAGGAAACATTCTCCTGGGGGAGACCAGACTGGAGCCCAGGCCCATTGAGTCTGCCCACCTCTTTAAAACTGCCACAGGTTTCTGGGGGGACTTCTCCAATGCCCTGGGATTTTTCAGAAGGACTCTGGGAGAAGGAGCAGAAACTCCTGCCCTCCCTGGGCTGGGCAGCAAGGTGGGCAGAGGGAGAAGGGATCTGCTCCCTGGGCCGTACCCCGAAGGGGGACCGAGAGGAAGACCAGGGTCATATCTTGTGTACTGAAGGTACACAATCTTGTGTACACGGAAGGAAATCTGTGCTTTACACTAAAGGGAATGGGGGGGGGGGGGGGGAGGAAGGAGACTGGAAGGGGTTCCACTGGGGTGTGATACAATAGAGAGGAAAAGGATGCAGGCGTGGGGGTGGGGTGGGAGCACACTGGGCACAGGCAGCAGGAAGCTGCAGACTTGTGCTGGGGGGCAAATAGGTGAGAGCCCTTCCTAGGAGGGATGGGCCTGAGGGTGAGGAGGTGCTGCCATTTCATCAGCCACACTTGCTTCACTGACTCGGGGCTCCCGTGGGGCACTTCTTAGCCCTCATCCTTCTTGAGCCCTTTGCTCGGACCTGGGGACTCCAGCTGAGTCCCGGGACCCGTCCTCTGCCGACCGCTGAAGCAAGGACTGCCCCCATGCCCCCGAGGTGCCGAGCCTGAACCCACGCACCGCAGATGTGGATGATAAGAGGGGAGACTGTTCTGCCCCCTCACGTTGCTCTTTCTGCAGCTTCACAACAATTAGCACTGGAGAAGCTAACATGAACTGTTTAAACAGAACTGAGTGCTACTCACAGACTGACCTCAGCATAGCTAGAATAGGGGCTTGAGCTGATGATGTTAGAGAAGAAACGACCCCTAAGTTATCCCTCAAGTCTTGGCCTTGAGATGCTAAACCCAAAGCATGCTTGAAACACATTAATACGTGCCAGGCGCAGCTACACGTGGTAAGCAAACCCCCAAGCAAAGATAGAGACCATTTAACAGGGAAACCCACAGAGGGCGACCAGGAAGGAGTTCTCTGGTCCACATAGTCACACGGATAGTTAATGGGGCCATCCAAAGTATATGACACAACCCGTCCAGGAACAGTGGCCGGGGCAGTGATCATGGTTTGTGCTGTCAAAACTGAAGACGCTTCCCAGAAAAAATTCCAGGAGAGCTAAACCAGTCAGGAGAAGGGGGCCCCAAAGCTTAAGGTCATTCCTTTTGGCAGGTTGACAGTGGGAGAAGAGAGAATGATGTGAAGGCTGCTGGGTAGCAAGGAGGCTAGGCAAAGAGGGAGGCTGTGAGGTGTCTCCTAGGCCTGAACTCTCCTCACCTTTGCTTCTTGGAACATTTTGGGGTGACTCCTACATGTGCCCCTCCAGGCTAGCTTGCCTCCATCTTGTGTTGTTGGCTGGCCCTCAGCATGGGGCTCGGCACTGCCTCTGGTCCTCCTCTGGCCATCCAGCAGCTCCTTCTCCTAGATCTCCCTTCTATTTTCTATAGAAAAAATTTTTAGAAAATAGGCAAATGTGGCGAGCCCTGAGATCCCTCTTCTCTTACAGTTCAAAGCCCGCGCTGACCTCCACAATCATCCCCACCCCACACTTCATTCTCCCTAAACTGTCCCCTGACTCCAGGCTAGAGACTGGTCTCCTCCCTGGAGCTCATTCGGGCTCGGAGCTGCTTTTCCCCAGGTAACCGGGAGCCTCTCCCCATAATTGACTGGGTTTTCCCAGAACCTCCCCTTTAAAAAGAAAGCCCAAGGCAAGCGTGACTTCATTCCTTTACGGGTTATCTTCCCAATCCTTTCTAGGTACCTTCATCCCTTCCCTGCCCTCTCCATTCCAAAGGAATCTGGGCTGAGGTATCTTTCTATGGGCAGGTAGGCAGCACAGGGATTCAGTCAGTGCACTGGATCTAGTCAGGATGAATCATCAAATCTGCACAGAGACACTCACTAGCTGTGTGACTTAACCCTGTCTGCCTCAGTTTCCTCATCTGTAAAATAGCAAACCCCTCCAGTATCTCTGCCCAGAAAACACAAATGGTGTCAGGAAGTATCAGACCTGACTGAAAGGACTGAACAGCAATAACAAAGTATCTTTCTGGTTGTAATTGTATTCCCAGGCCACACTGTGAGGCATGTCAAAGCTCTTGACTTATTTCCATGGTCCTTCCTCCCAGCTCTGACAAAGAGCCTGTCTCTCTATCTGCTCCAACTCTTCAGCGAGTATCCTTAGTTCCCAATCGATTGTTCCCACCACTGTCCCAGGCCTCTTTCATCTTCAGCCTCTCCATTTCTGTCTCTTCCCTCCTCCTTAGTCTCTTCCATTCTTCAAAATCTCCCACCAGACCCTATGTAGAAGTTAATAAGTGCATAATGATCGATTGACTCGTTACTCCCTTCTAAAATCCTTAAGTGGACATTATTCACCTTGTCGAATAAACCACTGGCTCCCTATCAACTCTAGGAAGAGTCACACTTGAATTCTATTTAACTCAAAAAGCTCTTTCTGACTGGATTCCAGCCTGCACTTCCACTTTTACTTCTCTTCTTCCCTTATGTTAAAGTCCTTCCATTGTGGTACACTTTTGTGGCCTTACAATATACTTTCTCCCACTTAATTTTTGTGCTATCCCCCAAGCCTGGAATGCCCCCTTCTCTCAGGACCCACCTGATACAAGATGCCATTTTTTTAGACCTAGAACTAGGGCCTTGTACTTCTCACACCCCAAATATGTATTTATTTTCTCTGGAACTTAGAGAGTTCATGTTGTATATGTCTCTATCAAAAGAATATAAGCTTCAGGGTAGAAACTTTCATTTTTATCTATACGGCATGGTAAGCAGTAGGTGCTTTTTCATTAAAGTTAATCAATTGATTGCCCCAATTTCATCCTCCCCAAACGTCGATATTTCTGCTTAGGAGCCTCTAAATCATCCTTAACTCTTATTTACTCAAGGTAAATGGACTCAATGGTCATATCTCCTTTAAAAAATATATTTTATTGATCTTTTATTTTTACATAATCTAGATTTGCCCCAGTAATCCTTCCCAGGGAGCAATCCTGTAAAATAAAAGATTCCCCCCTCCCCCAACCAAAAAAGAGAATGAAAAGAATAAAAAACAATAAAACATCAACATGTTGAAAAAAGTCCACTTTTATATGCAGCATCCTGCACAGGGGCCTCTCACTTCTGTGCAATGAGAAGAGGTTTCTTATATTTCTCCTCGTGCATGCCTTCACAATTAAGGTGGGGGCACCACCTCTGGGTCCTTCCCAACCTAAGTCATTCCTGGGTTCCTCATTCTCTCACCCCCTACTTGGTGCAGAGGCCTGTTAATTTCATCTCTGCAACATTTCTTGTGGATTCCACCTCAGTAACACTCCTGACTAGTTCACCTCTGTAATACCTGTTGTGGATTTCACTTCTGCAACACCTCCTGACTAGTTCACCTCAGTAACACCTCTTGTCTATTTCACCTCTGTAATACCTGTTGTGGATTTCATCTCAGTAACGCCACCTATTTCACCTCTATAATACCTGTTTCACCTCTGTAATACCTGTTGTGGATTTCATCTCAGTAACGCCACCTATTTCACTTCTATAATACCTGTTTCACCTCTATAATATCTGTTGTGGATTTCACTTCTGCAACATCTCTTGTCTATTTCATCTCTGTATTACCTGTTGTGGATTTCATCTCAGTAACACCACCTATTTCACCTCTATAATACCTGTTTCATCTCTGTAATACCTGTTGTGGATTTCATCTCAGTAATGCCACCTATTTCACTTCTATAACACCTGTTTCACCTCTATAATATCTGTTGTGGATTTTACTTCTGCAACATCTCTTGTCTATTTCATCTCTGTATTACCTGTTGTGGATTTCATCTCAGTAACACCACCTCTTTCACCTCTACATGTGGATTTCACTTTTGTAACACCTCTTGTCACTTCACTTCCACTACTGTCTGATTCACTTCAGCAATATTTCTTCAATGTTCCCCCTTCTCTCCTCTGACATTGATTGCCCCATCACAGTGCAGACCCTCAATCATCCTAGGCCTGGTCTATTGCGATGGTTGCCAGAGAGCTGGCCTGCCTCAAAGCCACACCCCTTTCCAATATATTCAGCACTCAGTTGCCAAAGTGAGAGTGTCTGTGTGCTTACTCTTCTTCCAGGCCACCCACACCTCCTATCTCTTTAGGAATCTATCTCTCCCTCTCCTCCCCAATTTTTTCTTTGTGTCTCTCTTTCCCTGTCTCTGTTTCCTTCCTCTTCTTTTTCTCCCCCCCCCACTTGTGTCTCATCTCTATTTCTCCTTTTGTCTCTTATAGTGTCTTAAATATTCAAAGGTGAATGAAACATAAATTGAAAGGAAGCTGGATGCCTTGCTGGATACCATAGTGTTCAAGGGAAGGAACCCCAGGACTGGGCTGGGCCTCCAGGGCAGAGAAAGGATGGAAGGAATGTGGAGAAGAACTAGCCTCCAACTAGTTCTCCTGGGGGTAAGAAAAAGTGTCTTGTTGAACATGGAGCTGAAGGAGAGTTTTCAAGAAAAAAGCTCAGAAGCCCTGTCCTTTACCAAAGAAGGGCAGAGGATGGCTGAGCTCTGGATAAAATCTAAGGGGGAGATCATCCTGGATAAGACAACTGCACTCCTGTAGCTATCACCACTCTACTTTAGAAGTTGCCATAGCTCCCTTTTATCTCTGGAACCAAAGTATAAATGTCTCATTTTCACTTTCACTGAAAATCTTTCTTCACAGCCTGGGTTCTGTTGTACTTCAAGGTGGAATTATTTTCCTCTCATGCTTCCAGTCAAATGCCCTTTATTTGGGAAGCAACTAGAGCATGCAGTGGATAAGAACCATTGGGAAGAACTGAGTTCTACAAATCTATGAAACTCACTTTGATGAAAGTCTTTGCCTCAGGCTTCCTCTTCCCCATAAAGTGGGGATCTTCTTAACACCTACTTACCAAGACTGCAGTAAAGATCAAATGAGATAACACAGGAGAAAGTGCTTTGCAAACCTTAAGCTAGCAATTGTGACCATGGCATTCCCAACTCCCATTACCATGCTTTTGCACAGGCTGACTTCCACACCTGGCATGCCCTCCTACCTCACCTCAGATATGGATCTCCATCTTTGCCCTCAAGGAGCTTTGAATGCAGTCTGCTCTGAGTACAGAAGAGATCCAGGTCTTCTTCTTAACCTGTTGTCCGCCTCTATAGTACTACCAGCCATGCCAGAAGGCCCCGGCTAGCTGGCCTACCAAGAGATTGTGTGCCGGGCGCCTCCAAGGACAGAGATTAGAACGAGGCTACTCCCTCTTCCTCCTGCTTCTAGGAAGAGCTCTGGAACATAGCTCTCTTGGGCCACCGCTCTCAACGCCCTCCCTCCAGTTTCTCCTGTGGCATGGATCTGGGACTGATCACTCCGCAGCTTGGGTAAACTGACCCCCTCCCCAATCTCCCAGGGGGGACCTAGAGGGAAAAAGAGATGGCCCTCCCAGCACCCCTCAACGAGTGCTGCTGGCCTTGCCTACAGGACCTCAGCATCTGGCCCCTGCTGGCCTCCCTCAGCATTCCTAGACCACCTCCCCTTCCCCCACTTCCCTATCAGAGTCGTCCCTTCACGTGCCCTCCACTCCATTCCACCATGTGCTTCCCTCCCCGCCTCCTCCGCCATCAGGAGGAAGCTCCATGAGGTCAGGGACCTCCCTGGCCTTCCTCCCCTCCCCCCTTTGGCTTTCTCTTTATCCCCAGCACTCAGGGCAAGACTGCGCACAACAGACGCTAAATAAATGCTTGTTGACTGAAAAACAATCTAGTCCAAACTCTGCATTTGACAAACGGAAACGCAGCCACAGAGTAAGGAAGAGCCTGACCCAATCGCGGCTCCTGTGTCCCGAGTCCAAGCCCCTTCATCAGGGGAAGGCCGGGGGTCAGCTCTGGCCGAAAGTCCAGGCTGAGGCAGCCCAGGAGTGGAGGGGAGAAAGGAGAACGAGACAGCAGAGGCTGAAGGGTACGGTCAGCACGTGTGGGGTGATCTCTGCCCCGCAAGGCCGGAGTTCCTCCGAGATCCGGGTCGCGAGGCCCGCCGACTCCCCTCCCCCTCCCCCCCAATCTTCTTCTCAGCGTCCCTCCCTCCTGAGGGGGCGGGGAAGGCTGGGAGTAGTAATCCAGCCGATTACTCTCGCCGACTCCCATTGGCTGGGGCTTCGAGGGCTGCAGCTCGGGATTAGTCCAGAGTCCGGCCAGACCCCGCCCCCTGCCGTCTCTCCTCCAAGGCGCTGTCATCCAGGGGCCCCAGCTTCCGGCGGAGCCATCTCCTCCCCGCCCTCCCTCCCACTGCCGTCTCCACAGCAACCACCCCTCCCTCCCGGGGCCCCACAGCGCGCGCCTGCGCCCTCACCAGCCTCCCGCCCCCCACCGCCCCGCCGCCTGCCTGTCGCGCGCCTGCGTACTTCTCCGCATTCTACGGCTCCCCGCCTCTCGCCGGAGGACGGCCTATGAGGAGCCAGGCCACCGCGCGAGGCTTCCCGGGAAGTGTGGTTCCCGCGGGAAACTAGGCTCACTGCGCCGCAGAGGCTGCTGGGACATGGAGTCCTAGGTGTGCTTGTGCGCATGTGCGGGCGGCTGAGGGGGCTTTCGGGGGCGCGCGGGCGGGCGGGGGGCCTGGTGGTAGACACGGACACGGACACGGGCACGGGCGTGGGCTCCGACACCGAGTCGGGCGCGGGCTCAGAGGGAAGTGGGCGGACGGACCGACGTGCCCGCGGTGAGCGATCTGGGAGAGATAGAGGGGGGACAAAAGGGAGGGGGCGGGGCGGCGAGGGAGGGGAGCCCCCCGCCTCTCGGACGCCGAACTCCCCTCCCCCCTTCTGCCCCGCCCCACGCTCTCCCCCTCCCCCTCCCTTCACCTGCCCCTCCCCCTTGGCTAGCCTTCCCAGCTCTTCTGCCCCTCCCTCTGTGCTCCCCCTCGACCCCGGCCTCTCCCCTCCCGCCCCTCCCCCTGGTATCTGCCTCTCCGCCATCCCCCCTTGCCAACCCTTCCACCTGCCCCTCGGGCCTTTCCTCTTTCCCCTCCCCCTCCCCCTCTGTTCTCCCGCCCCCTCCTCTGCCCTTCCTTTATGTCCCCCTCCCCCCTTCCCTTTTCTCTTTCCTCCTCCCTCCCCCCCTCCCCCGGGCGGAAATAGGCTTTGGGTTCAAATTCCAGCCCCACAACTTAATGACCCGGAGCCTCCATATCCTCCTCCTCCCTGAAAGAGGGGGTGGGGGGAGGGGTGCCGGGGGCGGGGCCGAGGCCGGAGGGGGAGGGGCCCCACCCCGGAGGCCAATGAGAGGGACCACAGAGGAGGAGGGAGCCCGCGGCCCCGGGCGCCAGGGGCAGGCCCTCGGCCTCAGTTTCCCCGCGCTAAGGGCAGCGTCTCCCCGCAGGCTCCGGCAGCCCCTCCATGGAGGTGACGCCCCCCCTGCTGCCCCCTCAGGGGCCCCCGGTGAAGCAGGAGGCCCGCGCGGGGGAGGCCCTGGCCCCCGACTCCCCGTGGTGCCGTTTCCGCCACTTCCACCTGGGGGACGCCCCGGGGCCCCGGGAGGCGCTGGGCCTGCTGCGGGCGCTGTGCCGGGACTGGCTGCGCCCCGAGATCCACACCAAGGAGCAGATGCTGGAGCTGCTGGTGCTCGAGCAGTTCCTGAGCGCGCTGCCCGCCGACATCCAGGCCTGGGTGCGAGGCCGCCGGCCCGAGAGCGGCGAGGAGGCCGTCAGCCTGCTGGAGGAGCTCTGGGTGAGGGGCCGCCCCGGGCGGGGGGCCGGCCTCCCCACCCCCCCCCCCCCCCCCCGCGCCTGGGACCCTGTCCGGGCCACACCCCCAGCCCGGGGCCGGGAGGGCGGGGCCCCTCTCCTGTGCTGCGGGCGCTCCCGGAGGAGCCTCCCCCGCCCCTCTCCTGTGCTGCGGGCGCTCCCGGAGGGGCCTCCCCGCCCCTCTCCTGTGCTGCGGGCGCTCCCGGAGGGGCCTCCCCGCCCCTCTCCTGTGCTGCGGGCGCTCCCGGAGGAGCCTCCCCGCCCCTCTCCTGTGCTGCGGGCGCTCCCGGAGGGGCCTCCCCGCCCTCCCTCCTGCCTCCCGCGGAGCTCTCCCTCCCCCGCTTCCTTCAGGCAGCCCTAACCCTGAAGTGCCTCTTCCCCAGGAAGCCTTCCCTGATTCCCCGATAGAACGCGAGCCTGAGGTCCCAGGGGATTTCTTTTCCGCTCTAGTCCGTGGGAATAAAGGCTTGTTAATCCCCCCCACACGCAAGGAACTGAAATGGGCAGATGGGCCCGGAGCTCCCCCTGCCCCCTCCGTGCCCTGGGTCCCGCTCTGGGGGGGGGGGGCGCCCACGCCTTGCCCCGGGCCGTCTCCTCCCCTCACCCGGGGCACTGCCCGGGAGCCTCCCAGAGGGGCCAGCTCCGCCTTCATCAGACACCCCCCCCCCCTTTATTTTTCTCTTGAGTGTCTGGCATTCGAGGTCTCCGCAGTTTGGCTGCTCTCCTCGGCCTCAGTTTACCTTCCTCTGCTTCTGTCACATTGTGCCCACCTTCTCCTTCCTGTCTGGGCCCCTCCCCCGCTGCTCCCTGGCCTCTCTCTGAGCACTGCCCCTCCCCCCAGGGCTGCAGAGCCCCCCCCTTGGGCCCGACTAGTGGAGGAGAGCCCCCGGGGTGCCCCCCCTCACGTGACCTCTGACCCCAGCTGCCCGGCCACGTCCCCTCCCTCCCCCTCCTGCCACCCTCGCTTTGCCGGGAAGGGCCGGGCTCCCCAAGCCTTGTGATCTTGACCCTGGTCCCCTCGTGCTCCTCTGAGCCTCCTCACTGCGCTCTCTGCCCCGGCCGGAGCCCAGGGCAGCTTGGCCCACCCCCTCTTGGGCTCGGGGTCTCTGAGAAGGCCCCCGTGCTGGCCCCCGAGAAGGTTCCCTGTGCCCCCCCCCCCCCGAGAAGGACCCCCCCTGTGCTGGCCCCCGAGAAGACCCCCAATGCTCCCCCCCCCGAAAACTCCTCCCCACGCTGACCCTCGGGGGAGTCTCCTGGGGCCCGGGTCCCCTCTGGCCTGCGGGGGCATTTCCAGGCCTGGGGGGGGGGGGCAGAGATGGAGCCGGGGCCTCCTCCCGGGGAAGCCGCTCCCCACAGCGCCCCCTGAAGGTCCGGGGTGTGAGGGAGGTAGGCTTCTCACCCAGCCCTTCCCCCGTTTCAGGGGCCGGTGACGGCCCAGGATCGGCCCCAGGAGCTCAGGGGGCAGCGAGAGATGGCCGGCGTCGCCGGGGCCGGGAAGGAAGACGGCGGGATGATGCCGCTAGGTGAGAAGCGGCCCTGAGCCCGAGGGGAGGGGGAGGAAGGGGTCTCTACTGCCCTCGGACCCAGCCCTGCCCGAGCCCAGGGGCTCCCCGTCCTTCTCGGCTCCCGGACCCTCATCCGGAGCACGGCCTGCTGGCTTGTGGCCACGTGACCGCCAGGGAGGGGCTCCCCCAGTCACCCAGCAGGGTCTGCGGCCCCCGGGAGGGAGGGCGGCAGGAAAGGGGGCGTCCGTAAGGGAGAGAAAGGCGGGGGGCCCGGGGGGCCTTCCCGGCCACAGGCAGGGGAGCAGCGTCGGTAAGTGCGACCGGCCTGGGGGCCGCAGCTCGGGTTCTCCCGGGTTCTCCCAGCCTCCCCCGCCCCGGGCCCGGGCGCCCCGTCACCTTGTTTGCAGCTGGCCCCAAGCCGGGAGGTCGCAGTGAGCTTCCAGACCAATGAGGGCGCTGGGGGGATCCCCCAAGGTGAGGGGGACGATGGAGGCTGGAAAGGGGCGCGGGCCCAGCCCCCACGGCGGAAAGGAGAATGGGGGGGGGCGAGGGAGAGGCTGGACCCTGGCCGGCGGGGAAGGTGCCCCTTGGGAAGGGCCCGAGGAGCTGTGGAGAGTCCCAGGAAAGCGCTCCCGGAGCTGAGCCTTCCTCGTCCAGGGGCCGGAGGCTGGCGCCACCGGGCTGGGCACGGGCTGCGGGGGCTGCTGGGGCTGCTGGGGGCCCAGCCCGGGTGGCTCTCCTTGCAGACCCTCTCCCCCTCCCTCCTCACAATCCCCACCCCCCCCCATTGTTTCCCCTTCCTCCTTGTACCCCTGACCTCTTTGGGGCCCCTTCCCCTTTTGTTCCCTCCCCCTTGTGGTCTCTCCCCCTCCCCCTCCCTCATACCCCCTCTTGTTCCCTCTATCACATGCCCCCTTCCTCCTAGGGCTCCCTTGCACCCCCTCCTCCCTCACACTCTCCCCCCTCCCTCACACTCCCCCCTCCTCCCTCACACTCTCCCCCTCCTCCCTCACACTCCCCCTTCCTCCCTCACACTCCCCCCTCCCTCACACCCCCCCTCCCTCACACCCCCCCTCCCTCACACTCCCCCCTCCTCCCCCACACTCCCCCCCTCCACCTTTGGGGCGCCCCCTGGCAGCTGCTTTGAGCCCGAGGGCAGAGCTCGCGCTTCCTTCTCCTCCCGGAGCAGACTGGAAGGCCGGGGGGAGCCCCAGCTCGGACCCCGGCGTCCCTCCCCCGCCGGCCCCTAACTCCCCGTCTCTCCGGCAGGAGGCGAGCCGCCCTCGGGGGCCGTGAGTGTGAACGCCGCCCCGGCGCCAGCGGGGGCCTCCTCGGAGCTGGCGCGCCCCTACAAGCAGGAGCCGGGCAGCCCCCCGCCGCTGCCGGCGCTGCCCTCCTGCCTGCCCTGCTTCCTGGGCCCGGCGGCGGCCGTGGTGGCGGCCGCGCCGGCCTCCTGCCTCGAGTGCGGCAAGGCCTTCCTGAAGCCGGCCCACCTGCTGCGCCACCGGCAGAGCCACTCGGGCGAGAAGCCCCACGCGTGCCCGGAGTGCGGCAAGGCCTTCCGGCGCAAGGAGCACCTGCGGCGGCACCGGGGCACCCACCCGGGCCCGCCCCCGGGCGCGGGGCCCGCGCCCACCCTGGGCCTGTGCGCCGGCCCCCGCCCGGCCCGCGAGAAGCCGCACGCCTGCCGCGACTGCGGCAAGACCTTCTACTGGCGCGAGCACCTGGTGCGGCACCACAAGACGCACTCCGGGGCCCGGCCCTACGCCTGCTGGCAGTGCGGCAAGGGCTTCGGGCGGCGGGAGCACGTGCTGCGCCACCAGCGCACCCACGGCCGGCCCCCGGCCCCCTCCGGCCCGGCCGCCGCCGTGGCCGCCACGGCCGGGGGCGGGCCCTTCGCCCCGTGGCCCGTGGGATAGGGGCGCCCGGCGCCCGGCGGGCCGCGGCCCGACGCTGGTCGCTCCCCCTCCTCCCCGACCCTCCGGACCGAGCCCGCCCCGAGGAGGCGAAGGGGAGAGCCCCGGACGTTCGGGGCGCTGGGGAGGGGGCCGGGGGGAGGGCCCGAGGCCGAGGGGCCGCGGGGGGGACCGGACCCCAGGGATGGGGCGGGACCACATGCGGCCCGGAGCCCGGGAGGCCGGGCCGGCTGGGCTGGGAGGACGGTCACCCCGGGCCGCCCCCGCCCCACCCCGACATAGGATTGGAAGCCAAGAACACAATAAAATCATTGAAGCTACGGACGAAGGGCCCCGCGCAGAGTCCCCGTGAATCTGGCCTCCGGGGGGTGGTTTGGGTGTCTGGGGGGGGGCCCGCCCCCTGTCCCGGCCGGGGTCTCCCGAGGCACGAGGCAGGGGACTGATGGTGTTGGCTTTGGGGTCTCGAGGTCGCTGAAAGTCTGAAATGGGTGGAAAAAGTGCTTTCTGTGGGGCCGTTTGGGAACATTGGGGTCCTCGGGCAGCCAAGAGAAGCCCCCTGAGGTGGGGGGGTCCCGTGGTGGGCACCTGGGGAGCCTCTGCCCGTATGCCGGGGGCAGCCCTGGACGGGAGAAGGGTGTCCCCTGGAAGGGGGGGCTGCCTCGGGGGTCTTTGGGGAGGCCCCTCGGACAGAGCTCCCCCTCCCTTTGCGGGCCTCGGAGTGCCGGCTCCAGCACAGGGTCTGCTACCTGCAGGGCAGCCGCTAGGCTGGGATTAGGCACCTGCTGTGTGCTGCCGAGGGCGACGGAGAAAGGCCAGCAGCAGACCCTGCCTCGGGGGAGCTGAAGGGCCAGCAGGGGACGGCAGGGCAATGGCCGACCCCGGACGAACGGGGAGGGAGGACGGAAAGTGGGGGACAGAAGGGGGCCGGGAAGGCTTCCTGAGGGAGGGAGGCCCCCGGGCGGGACTAGGCTGGTCACCGGGCGGCCTGTGGGTCTGTCTCTGTTCTCTGGCCTTTGTGACTGGGGGGGCCTGGGCCGCCGGAGCCGTGGTGGGAGGGGTGTCGGGGGACTCGGTCTGGGGGCAGGGCCTGGCCCGGCTCTCCGGGGCTCGTCCTGCCTTGGGCTGGTGGCCGGGTCCTGGGCTCTGGGTCAGTCAGTGGGCGGGGCTGGAGATGCGGGTCACAGCTGGAAGGAACCTGAGGTCTGTGGGTGCCCTGGGCCTGGATGCGAATCCTGCCTCGGGGCCGACGCAGCCAGAGGAGGAAGGGGGGGACGAGTGCCGACGGCCGCAGACCTGCGCGCTCTGAGCCCGCCTGCCGTCCCGGCCCCCACGGAGGCCCGGGAACCCGAAACCTCTGCGCCCCCTCCGGCCCGGGCTGGCCCCCGTTCCCCGCGTCCCTCCTGCAAATCCCAGCTCCGGGTTTCCTCCGTCCCCATCCCCAGAGGCCGCTGACAGTACGGGCTAAGCGGGTGTTCTCCATGTTGCTGCCCGAGAAAAATCAGATCCAGGAGGGGAGAAGCGAGAAAGGAAACAAAAGCAAACGGACAAAAGGAGGAAGTGCTCCCGGCGCCGCAGACTCCCCAGCCCCGGCCTCCCTGCGCTCCAGGGAAGCATCCGCAAGGGTGCCCAGCCCTCGGGCGCTGAACAGGACAGCGTCCCGGAGCTCCAGTCTTGCTGTTTAGTTTATTTCCCCCCAATCCACACAAGGCCCTTGGAAGATTTTGGCTTCCTGGTTTTTCTCTGTCCTCCCCCCCCCCACATCCCCTTTTCGCTCTTTCTGCCCAGAATCTCGGGGTAGCTGGAAGAGTCCGTTGTGGCCCAGAACACAGCTTTTGTCACCGGACCGGGACGGTGGGGCGAGAACGAGGGCCGTTCTCTACACCAGTGCCGAGGGGGATGAGGCCACAGACCTCCCCCCCCCAGTTGGATTGAGCAAAGCGACCCCACGGGGGCTTCTTTCCAGCCATGAGACGGGGGCACGGGGGCCACCGGCCGCTCGGCGAGGCTCCGAACAACAGGGAGGCCGGAGTTTCCTTCCACACGCGAGTCTCTGAGTGGGAGCAGGGGGATCTCGGCCATCGCTCACCCCCTTTTGACGGCCCAGCTGGGTAATGGAGAAACGCCCATTGAGCGCCCCCCAGATGCCAGCTGGTACAGACCCCAGGTTGGTTAGGTGAGAAAAGTCATTAACAGCGAAGGCACTGGAATGACCAGGGAGGGGAAAAGCCGTTTCTGTCCAGAGCGGAAGACGAGAACCGAATTGGGACTCGGTGGGAACCAGGGAAGTCAGAGGTGGGGATGGAGCGAGGCTTCTGTCAGGGACACAGCCAGGGGGATGCCCAAAGCTGGGGAATGGGAGGGGGTCTCACTCCTGGGATGGCCGGGAGCCGGGCCAGTGTCCTTATTGGGGACTGGGAAGGGCCCCGGGCTGGTTTCCGAAGTCCTGACCGTCTTTGCTGTGGGGGGTCATGGGAGCCTCTGGAGTTTTACCGGATCGGGCACGGGGGTCCCGCCGGCTTTAGGAAAATCACTTCAGTAGCTGAATTAGAGTGGCAAGAGACCCCTCCCCCCAGGGCCTCCTGTGGCGGTGCAGACATGGAGCCTTCGGCCGGAGCCGGCTCCGAAGAAAAGGCAGGGATGCTTCAGAGCCGAGATCCGCAGCTCAGACCCCGAGGGACTGGAGGGTCGGGGTGCCCGGCGCTGGGAGAGAGAAGGGCGAGGCGGGAGGAGTGGGGCTTGATGGCCGAAGGCGGCCAGAAGTGATGGAAGACCGATGGGAACTTAAGGACTGTCAGCAAAGAGCTGGTAATTAAATCCCTAGGGATCGGTGGAATGAGTTTGGATCAAGGGAGAAAGAGGGACCGCCATGGAATTCTGAGGGACACCGATGATGATCTGGTGGTCAAGGAGGCCACCGGGGAGCTTTGTGAGAACCGGGAGAAAGCGGGGTCCCGAAGGTCTGGGGAGAAGTGGGTGACCCAGGGGGCGGCTGAGATCACTGGAGGGAGCCCTGCAGGGGAGTGACGAGCTTGGAGGCCGCGCCGAGAGCTTTAGAGGAATCGGGGAGAAGAGTGGGAGCGCCCACTGGGGTTCGAGAAGTTTAATCATAAAGGGCAGAAAGGAGCTGGGGGGGGGCGAGGCTGGGAGACGAGGCGCGCGGAAGGCGGGGCGGGGTTGGCGGGCTGGAGGGGCACGAGCCGGGAGGGGGGCAGCCACCCGGGCACAGGAAAGAACCGCTCCGGGGGAGGAGCAGACGGGAAGGGAAGGGGCTTCTGGGGGAGGCAGCCGGGAGGAGCTGTGCAAGAACTTGGAGGGACCCCGCAGGAAGAGGGGTCCGACTTTTCTCTCCCGGGCTGGATTGCCGGCAGGAACGGGGGGGATTGCCGGCAGGAATGGAGGGGGGAGGGGGCGCGGATTGCCGGCAGGAACGGGGGAGGGGGGGCGGATTGCCGGCAGGAACGGGGGGGGGGGGCGGATTGCCGGCAGGAACGGGGGGGGGGGGGCGGATTGCCGGCAGGAGGGAGCGAGGGGGCCGTGCGGAAGGGTTTACCGGGGAACAATGAGAGACCGGGGGCGGCAGACGAGCCGGTTCGCCCTGACGCCCCTGGGGGCAGTTGCTGCGGTCCCGATTCCCAGAAGAGGAAGTCGAGGCGAATTTAGGCTTAGGGTTACATGAGCGCTGCCCTGGGCTGACGCGCCCGGGCCGCAGCTGCTGAGCTGGAGGCGGAGTTCCAAGGCCCAGGCCCGGACGCGCGGCCATCGGCCGCTCCCGTGACCAGCCCCCCGACTCGGCTCCGGTCCCGGGGCTCCCGGGATGGGGGGGGGGGGAAGGGAATTCAGAGCGAGGGCGGAGGCCCGGGGAAGCCTCAGGCGAAAAGGCCCGTTTTGGGGGAGGGCTCTCCTAGGCCACGCCCACCCCGACCTCGCTCCCAATCCCCTCTGCCCCTCCCCCCGCTCCTCGGAGCCTCTCTGGCCGAGGTCTCCCCCTCCCCCACCTGCGCTGTCCCAGCGCGTCCCCACGAAAGCCGGGAGGAGTCGCCGGCACCCCGGCCCTGGCCCAGACTGGGGCTTCGGGGCCGCCCGGCGCGCGCCCGGCCTTGGGGGTTTGCTGCGCCGCCTCTGGGCCCCTGTTGCGCGGGCTTGCAGTTCCAGAAGCCTCCCCCCGCCTCCCCGCCGCCCATTCTCTGCCCTCGGGCTTGTGAGCGAGTGAATCTGGCACAGCCCGAACCCGCTCTGGCTCCCATTTCCCCTCCCGGTCCTGGGGACTCGGTGTTTCCAGGTTCCTTGAAATCCTGTTGCAGCTGCCTCCCCTGGTCCTCCCAGGCCTGCCCGAGTCCTCCCGGGCCTCCCCTGGTCCTCCCAGGCCTGCCCGAGTCCTCCCGGGCCTCCCACTCTGCCTTCCCCTTTCATTGTGCTCTCCTTAACAACCCCTTCGGCTCCGCCTTCCTCCTCTCCAGCTGCTTCTGTCCTGGGACATCTTGCCAAGCGTGGGATCCCCTCTGCTGTGTCCTCTACTGGGCCAGGGGCCGGAGTAGCCCCTCACACCCCCTTTTTCCCCTCAAGTTCACTGTCTCCTTTTTATTGGCCCAGCCATGCAGTAAGGGGACTCCCCCCCAGCGCCCTGCAGTAAGGGGCCCCCCAGCACCCTGCAGTAAGGGGACTCCCCCCCAGCGCCCTGCAGTAAGGGGCCTCCCAACGCCCTGCAGTAAGGGGCCCCCAGCACCATGCAGTAAGGGGACTCCCCCCAGTGCCCTGCAGTAAGGGGCCCCCAGTGCTCTGCAGTAAGGGGACTCCCCCCCAGCACCCTGCAATGAGGAGCCCCGCTCTCAGCTGGGGCTTCTTGATTCCCGTTGCCCTCGGTTGAGCAGCCTTTGGTCCAGCGCCTGTCGGGTCTGCCACCATTGGGGTCCTGGGGCTTGATACTCCCACTCGGGTAAATCCGTGTGTGGATCTGAGTCCGAGACTCTTGGGAGGAACAGAGGGAAGTGGGAGAGAACGGGAAGGGGAAGGCCAGGGACGGGCTGGAGTCTCAGCCCGAGCTCTGGGGCCGGACCCCTGCCCGATGACCGTCCCACACGCCCCTCGGGCCCCCCAGTCACCCTCGGGCTCCCGGCCAGCGCCCTCCCCTATGTCCAGTTCCCGAATGATGTCACTGGGAACTTTCCCGAAGCACTGCCCGGGGAGCTCCTCCTGTGCCCATTTCTCAGAGGAGCAGATCCCCTCAGGGTGCGGGGGTCGCCCCCAGCTGGGAAGCGGGAGGCGGCTCTGGCTGCTGCCAGGTGGTTCTCCAAGTGGCCGGGGCCGCCGGGGCCCTTGCCGGGAGTCCCAGGGTGGGCATTGTCCGCTTTAACACGAAGGCATAGAGGCTCGGGGGAGCTGGGTCCTGGGTCATTTTGAAGAGTGAAAAGGTCGAGAGGTTTGGGAACCTCCGGTTCAGCGGGCCAGCTTGCCCAGCAACCCTCAGGCTGCCCAGGAAACCTCTCCTCCCTTCCTGTTTTCTGCCGTCCCGGGGTTCCCCGCTCTGCGCCTTCCCCTTCCCTTGTATCTGAGACGCCCACTCCCCCCCATCCAATATCCAGCCTCCTTCCTGCCGGCCTCACCACCCTTGGAGCCCGAGTCAGGGGCTGGCCCTTCCCTGCCCACAGCAGCCCCTCCACTGGTGCCTTGGAGCCTTTCCCATCTTGCGCGTTTTTGATCCTCGCCAACCAAGGGGGTCCCGGGGTACAAATGCTGAGTATGTGTGTGTGTGATTGTGTGTGTGACTGTGTGTGTGTGTGTGTATGTGTGTGTGACTGTGTGTGTGACTGTGTGAGATTGTGTGAGATTGTGTGTGACTGTGTGTGTGTGTATGTGTGTGTGACTGTGTGTGTGACTGTGTGAGATTGTGTGACTGTGTGTGTGTGTGTATGTGACTGTGTGTGTGAGTGTGTGTGTGTGATTGTGTGTGTGTGACTGTGTGAGATTGTGTGTGACTGTGTGTATGTGTGTGAGATTGTGTGTGTATGTGTGTGACTGTGAGTGTGTGTGTGTGTGTGTGTGATTGTGTGTGTGACTGTGTGTGTGTATGTGACTGTGTGTGTGAGTGTGTGTGTGTGTGTGTGAGATTGTGTGTGTGTGTGACTGTATGTGTGTGAGATTGTGTGTGTGAGTGTGTGTGTGATTGTGTGTGTGTGTGTGTGTGTGTGTGTGAGATTGTGTGCGTGTGCGTGTGTGTGACTGTGCGTGTGAGTGTGTGTGCGTGTGTGTGAATGTGTGTGTGACTGAGTGTGACTGTGCGTGTGCATGTGTGAGTGTGTGCGTGTGTGTGACTGTGCGTGTGCATGTGTGAGTGTGTGTGTGAGTGTGACTGTGCGTGTGTGTGTGAGTGTGACTGTGTGTGAGTGTGTGTGTGTGCGTGTGTGTGACTGTGCGTGTGTGTGACTGTGCGTGTGTGTGTGACTGTGCGTGTGAGTGTGTGTGTGCGTGTGTGTGCATGTGTGAGTGTGAGTGTGTGTGTGTGTGAGTGTGACTGTGCGTGAGTGTGTGTGTGACTGTGAGTGTGTGTGTGTGATTGTGTGTGTGACTGTGAGTGTGTGTGTGTGAGGTTGTGTGCGTGTGCATGTGTGTGACTGTGTGTGAGTGTGTGTGCGTGTGTGTATGTGTGTGTGTGCGTGTGTGTGTGTGACTGAGTGTGACTCTGCGTGTGCATGTGTGACTGTGTGTGTGACTGTGTGTGAGTGTGTGACTGTGCGTGTGCGTGTGGGAGTGTGTGTGAGTGTGAGTGTGTGTTGTGACAGTGTGTGTGTGTGACTGTGAGTGTGTGTGTGAGTGTGTGTGAGTGTGTGTGTGAGTGTGTGTGTGTGCGTGTGACTGTGCGTGTTCATGTGTGAGTGTGTGTGTGTGCGTGTGCGTGTGCGTGTGCACATGCACGCAGCGGACAGAGGCCAGGCTGGGTCCAGGACGCCTGACAGACTCGTGCCTCAGACACTCAGTTTACCCCTCCATGAGGTGGAGATGATAGTTGTGGCGAGGACCATCTGCGCAGATGCTTAATAAGCAAACCCACACACCAGCTACCGTCACACCTGCACACACCGACGATGCCCAGGGGTATGTGCGGGCCCATGGGGGGGCGCTTGCCGGGGAGCTGAGCCTGCCTCTGGTCTCTCCTCCGGGGTTCCTCGGGGAGACATCGGGGCCCAAGTCAGAGGGCAGTGGGTAAGCAGCCCAGGGAACGAATCGGTCCCGGGGACTCGGGCGGCCCCTAGAAGGGCCGTTTGACCTCATGAAGTCTCGACCCCAACCGAGAATCAGGCCTGGGGTCACTCTTCCCTTCTAAGGCCTGAGGGATGTGGGGCCCTGCCTGTGTCACGTAACCCCGCTATGTCCACTTTTCTCACCTGAAAAAGGAGGTGATGGTTCTTTCTAAATCAGAGAGTCCTTTTGTGGGTATCCCGGACCCCCCGGTGTCTTAAGGGCAGCTGGTGGCAAAGTGAATAATGTGACCCTGGGCAAATGACTTCACTTTGTTTGCCTCAGTTTCCTCATCTGTAAAATGAGCTGGAAAAGGAGATGGCCACCTTCTCCAGTATCTTTACCAAATGAAGTGGGGCCCCATTGAAACAAAAGAAAAACAACCCCCAGCAAGTGGTGTGAAGGCTGCAGACCCCTCCTGGGGCTAGACTAGATAGAACTGCAAAAGAAACCAACATTAAAATGCGGCTCTCAAACTATTTCTGAAGACAAGTTTACCGGCCCCGGGTTGAGATTTGGGATTGCCACGGAGCTGTCTGGCAGCCCTTTCTGCAGCGACCCAGAACTGCCCATCGGCTGGGGAACGGCTGAATAAGTCCTGGTATATGAATGTTAGGAAACAGTGTTCTGTAAGAAACAACCAACGGGGGATTTCAGAGAGAGGCGAGAGGGACTCACACGAACTGGTGCTGAGGGAAGTGAGCAGGGCCAGGAGATCATCATACACGGCAACAGCAAGATTCTGCCATGACCAGCTATGGCAGACTCGGCTCTTCTCAGCGATCCGGTGATCCAAGACAATTCCTAAACACTTGGGATGGAAAATGGAGAAGAATGGAGACTGCATGGAAGCATAGGATTTTCAGCTTTTCTTTTGTTTATTTCTTTGCTTTTTCTTTCTCATGTTTTTTCCCCTTTTGATCTGATCTTGCACAACATGACCAATATGGAAATATGCTTAAAAGTATTGTACGTGTATAACCTATATTCCTTTTTCCAGATGGGGAATCCGAACACAAAATCTTACAAAAATGAATGTTGAAAATGATCTTCACATGTACTTGCAAAATTAAACTAGTATTAAGATTTGGAGTTCCTATGCACTCTAGGGCCCCATTACATTCCCTTTGGTGGGGGAGGAAAAGAACTGCCTGAGGAAAGTTTTTATTTTTTCTGCTGTTTTGCTGGAGTCATCGTTATGGTGGTTGTTATCATTGGAATACATCTATTTTGTGTCGAGAGAGATTTAGACCAAAACGTCTACAATGATTTGTCAATAAAGTTTAGTCCTTTTTAAAATCAAAGGAAACTAAAAAGAAAAAGGAAGAAAGCTCCAACTCATTGCCCTTTTACACCTTCAAGACATTCAAGATGCTTCAGTGCCCTTCCTGGAAGACAGCACCATTAGATAGACTAACCTTCTGATGCCCCCTGTGGCCGAGGCCAAACTTGCAGGCTCCACAGGTGACCTCCCAGGCTCTCGGATCTCTGAAAGTGTCTACAGATTCCCCCACATCCCTTGAGTCCAGCTCAGTGAACCTAGAGGAATGAGCGACATTACTGTGTTTGGAATGAGGGTTTGCATCAGGGATGCCCAATTCCAAGAAGCCTGGACCTTCACAAAGCCCTGAGCCGGGACACTAGGGAAGGGCTGGTGGGGACCCTTGGGGGGACGTAAAAGACTCAGAGAAGAGGGCGGTGTAGGTGCTACATGGATGCTACAGGCTGGATAGCTGCGGAGATTTCCCAAGTCCACAGGGAGATCTCGGAGGTTTGGAGTGTGGGCCAAAGTGAAGTCGGGGGCGGTTTTTAGAGACCAACGTTTTAACTAGAGGAAGGATGCAGACAGTGTGTAGTTATCTGGTCTCTGAAGGTGCCTTCCTCAGAATGTGGGACATCTCCTGTGACATCCTGGAGAGAGTTGGGGAATCTCTTGAATGGAAAGTGGGAAATCTTTCTCCCCGTGGACAATGAGTGCCTTTCCCAATGACTGGGGATGGAGGGGGTGCATGTCTGGTTCGACCTTCCTCTTTATTTTGGTTCTTCAAAGGGGATTTGATGATTTTTGCAGAGATAAGAGAACCTCTAGGGTTGAGAGGGGGGTTCCCCACATAGACAAGATCTTGGGATGAAGCCAGATCCTCTGAAAAGCCTGAAGTTGGAGCCACTAGAAATAAGGGCAGGATCCTTCAGATAGGGAGATCAAGGAGGGCTTCACGCCAGAAGTGAGGGAGTCTGTGAAGCCGAGTGTGTAGTGACTTCATTGTATATTCAGTTTTTACATTTCTTCCACAACTAAATGACTGCTAGTTGTGGTCAAAGTATAGAGGATTCCTCTTCCATGAGAGCAGAGGAAGGAGTTCAAGAATACTCCCCCATACTCTAGGTTTCCACCAAGCCAGTGGCTGTGACAGAAAGAAGGGAGTGTATTGGAGAGATTCTGCAGAGATGATGGACTAGAGATGGAGCAGAGATGAAATGGACCAGAGATGGAGCAGAGATGAAATGGACCAGAGATGCTGCAGAGATGAAATGGACCAGAGATGCTGCGGAGATGAAATGGACCAGAGATGCTGCGGAGATGAAATGGACCAGAGATGCTGCGGAGATGAAATGGACCAGAGATGCTGCGGAGATGAAATGGACCAGAGATGCTGCGGAGATGAAATGGACCAGAGATGCTGCGGAGATGAAATGGACCAGAGATGCTGCGGAGATGAAATGGACCAGAGGTGATACAGAGGTGTAAGCTTGGTCCTGGCCAGACAGGGCATCAGGAGGTTAGTCTCTCCATGGAGCTGTTTTCTAAGAAGGGCATTGAAGCATCTTGGAGAAATGGAAGGACAGGGACAGGAGAAAGTGTTTAAAAGGGCAGATTGGTGATCCTGACCTAGGCAGGTTGATAGGGTGACTTTCATGACTGGTACAGAGATGCCCTCAGCTCTTTCTCTTTGAGTTCTCCCCACCTGGAAATTACAGAGTTTCTTGACCCTGACCTGAAAGTCCTGTGGAATCCCCTCCTCCCCCACCGTTGTCCTTGTGGGAGAATGAAGGGATGAACATTTCCAAAATCTGGACTTTGGGAAGGCTTGAAGGGAGCAAAGGAGGGAGGAAATGGAAAAGGGAACAGGAAGAGAAAGGCAGGAAAGGAGGAAGAAGAGACAAAGGGGCAAGACCAGGAGGAAGAGAAAGAATAGAGAAATGGAGGAGAATTGGGAGGAGAGACAGGAGGAGAAGAAAATGAACTGGAGAATAAAAAGGAAGAGCCATCTGGGGCAGGAGCAGGGGTAGAGGACCGTGGACAGAGCAGAGGAAGGCGGCTTTGCCTGTCAGTTAAATGTTAAGAACTTCCTATATACCAAGTCCTGGGCATTCCGGTATCTGGAAAACCAGAAGCAAAGTCCGTGGATATCTAATAAAGGAGACACCATGGGAATGCCCTGATACAGAAGAGATGCACGCGCTCAGAGAGAGGGAAGGCACCAGCCCTGGAGCGGGGCATGGAGGGGCTAAATGAGAGCTGACGGGTAAAGGAGCTGAAGGGGAGAAGAGGGGGAGCCTGCAAAGTGGTCCAAACCTGGCAGATGCCAAAGGGCAGACTGCAGGGAGAGAAGTCAAATGTAAGAAGACTAGAAGGGGAGGGAGAAGTCAGCTTGTGAAGGGTTCTAAAAGCAAGAGTAGAGTTTACATTTGATCCTGGAGGGGATCTTGTGTGTGTGTGTGGGGGGGGGGGGTGGAAACGTGACCTGGCTGCTCCCGGCAAGATCAGTTAGACTTCTGAGTGAAGAATGGACCAGCGACGAGGAGATCCATCAAAGCTACTGACCGGAGTAGTGACATGAAGTGAGGAGGGTCTGTCCTCCCGAAGGAACTCAAAACTCTTTTATTCAGATGCAGTACTATCTTGGCAAGATTTTCCAACATATATTTTAAAATGTTTTGTCTTATTACTTGTTTGTTTTATTACATTCTAATTTTCTTTTAAAAGTTTTATTTACTTTTGAACTATTCTAAAGATTCTTACTATCATGACATGATTTCTGGGGGAGCTTCAGAATTCATTACCTTGTTCTTTTTTTCATTGGTTGGTTTTTGTTTCTTTGACTGGCTTGGTGGATTCTCTTTTCTTTAAAGCACAGCAATCATCCATCCTTTCAGGAACACTTTTTTCCCACATTTTCTTCTTGATGAGTCATATTGTGGTTTGTGCATTTGAGAGCTGGTCTTTCTCTCTTGGCCATTATGGCTTTTCATCTTCAATTTATTTATTGATTCTATTTATTTATTTGTTTTTTTGCTGAGGCACTTGGGGTTAAGTGACTTGCCCAGGATCACACAGCTAGGATGTGTTAAGTGACTGAGGTCAAATCTGAACTCAGGTCCTCCCGACTTCAGGACTGGTGGTCATCTAGCTGCCCCTCATCTTCAATTTCTGATAATTTTCACCAAGTCTCCTCCAGCCTTCCGTTTTCATGGTGTGCTCACATATTTCCCCCTGCTTTGACCCCTTGGGATTGACCTTAGCCTTCTTGAGAAGCACAGACGAACTCCCTTTCCCTCCTTGTGACTCTGGGGCCATGTCTCCCTGCCCTCCTGCACAATTAGATCTTCTTTCTGTTAGGTTCCTTCTTATGAACACAGGATGCTTCCGGAACATCTGCATGCTCTTAATATTCTTCGGACAAAGATGTCACACTGAGCGAGAGCAGCAATCTCCGAGTTAATATTTAGATTAAACATTGGTTAATATTTAGCCGTCCATCAACATTCATTAAGCACCCACTGTGTGACAGTGCCACATGCTAAACACTGGATTAGGTAACTGAGGACCCCCCATTTACCCTTCTTAGCACTGCCCACTTGGTGATGAACTCTTTGTCAGGAGCAGCCCACGTGATAAGAAAAATGCAAATGGTCCCCGTGTGATCACCCCCTTTTGCTTCTCCATCTGCGGTGGCAAAATCTCCCCGCCCTTTGCTTGGAAAAGAAACATTAACTCCTGCAAACCCATAGAGGGTCAGATTTTCCAGCTCTGGCTGCTTGGAGCCTCCTTCTCTGCCTTCTCCACTTATCAGTCATCTCCTTTTTTGACTTTTTTTAGCTTGATGACTAAAGGTTAGGGACAGAGCTGGAGGGTGGCTCCTGAGATGACTGGGCAACAAATGGGGAAGTGAGCCCTTCTTGAGCAGCAGAGGACGGGCAGCCCATCCTGCTAGGGAGGTGAGGGAGGAATTTAGGATCCCTTATGCAGGCTGTGAAGGAGGAGGTGGAATTCAAGCGGCCCAGAGCATGTCAGGAGTCCGTCTTAGCCATGTTGGAAAGCGAGATCAACTGCAGGGGTACGGGAGTGTTGGGCTGGTCCCAGTAACTCTGGATTCTGGTCATCTTTTGATGACCTAGAGGCTGGAAATCAGGAAGGGCTCCACCCCTCTATACTGATCCTCATGTGCATAGTAGGTGCATAATAAATGCTGGTTTGATTGGAGGTACAGCCTGCTTTCCTCATGACTCATGAGTCATGAGTTTCTCTGAACTATTTGAATTGATTTTTCTTGGTAGTTAAGGATATGAGAGGTAGAATAACGTGGAAGAAGAACACTAGGTTTAAATCTCTGTCGATTGACTCCAATTTTCCCTATCTATATTTTGTTGGTATATAAATGTTTTCATGTCTTCTGACTCATTACGCTATGAGCTCCTTAAGAACAGGGACCATCTTTTGCCTTTTTATTTCCGGATCTTAGCACAGTGCCTAAAACATCTTAGGTGCTTAATAAGTACTGCTTAAGGTCCTGAGTTCAAATTCATCCTCAGACATTTAACACTTATTAGCTGTGTAACCCTAGGCAAGTCACATAACCCCAATTGCCTCTCCAAAAAAAAAAAAAAAAAAATTAATGCTCATGATGGATTGACTGAATCTCACTTCTGGAATTTGGGACTAGGGACAAGTCAACTTGTTTCATTATCTGTAAAATGGGGATAATAAAATCATCTCTATTATAGCTATAAGGATAAAAAAAAAAGTCATTTGTGTAAAGAACTTTGCAAACCTTAAATGCCATGTAAAGTTATTTATTATTAGTTTTCTTTGCTTGACATTGAAAGTCTGAAGTTTGACCACTACATTTCCGAGTGAATTAAATTTCTCATTTATCTTTATTGAAAGCCTACAAATTTTATTAATCTGTACTTTGTCTTCTTTTCCAATATTTCTGGCCAAGATTTTCTTTTTTTGTTTCCTGCTATATGACATTCAGAATATTAAATTCATAGTCCTTTTCTGGAATACCTATGCTCTTTAAATAATATTCATTTCAAAGTCAGTCACTGTGATTTATATAAACCAAAAAGTGCACACTCATATATATGTTTTTTAAGGACTGAGGTCTTTTTATTCCACCCTAATTATATTTCACTTCTGTCTTTTTTAGTAACAAAAAGACCATTCTTTTTCAGACACTATTTTGTTTTAGAGTCTTCATCATCACTTTACAATTGTCTCTTCTCTTCTTTTTCTTTTATATTTCTTTGAGGTTTCTAATTTCTGCACTAATTTTCATTTTTATTCTTCTTTTAATTATTTTCTTAATTAAGGAGTTTTACTTTCTTCTGGAGATTACAAAGAACTTCTGGTTTTGTTATCTCTTTCATGAGGATGTTTTCAAATTGCTCACCTTCAGTGTGCAGTCTTTGTTCACTGTGTTCTATTTACCTTTTGTCCTTCTTTGCTGTATCTCACTATTGTTCTTCAGTGAAGTGAGAGAAGATGGACTTATATACAACCTTTCTCTCTGAAATCTTCCTGTTTGTACTTTCTATTCTGGTCAAAGGAGCATTGGATAAAATCCTTGGTTCTCCTCCCATGTAGTGCTATTTCCTCATGTTGCAAATAACACAGCTGAGTTATTTCACTGAGTTAATCATGAGTTTAGGAAGAAGGCCTGGCTGGATCCCTGCCATGTGGAAACTACATGGAAAAACAACTCTAGCAACGCTCATATCCCCATTTCTAGCAGTATAGAGGTTCTTTCTCCTCTAATCAGTTTTGTATTCCCGAGTCCCATCCTTTCCATAGTTAACCACTTTCTCCACTTCAGGAAAATTGAACTCTCTTCTGCTTCTCTGCTTCACACTCTGTCTCACTACTTTTAATTCTCTATCTTAAAGTAGCTCCTGCTGTCAATGATCTCTCCAGTAAGGAGTGAGTCGCCAGGGGAACAAACTTTCCATCAGCTGGAAAGACATCACTGGTGTTTTGTGAATCAATTAAACTGGTCCTCAAATGTCAACTCTAATGCCTCCACGTGATTCCTGAGGGTTCTATTTCTGGTACTTCTCACCAGAAAGCTCACTGAGCCATTGTGTCCAGATTTTCCCTACTTGCTTGACTGTGTGCAGCCAATGCTCAAAAAGATTCCTCCTATGGGACAAGGTAAAGAGTGCTTCTGTGTTCTCAAGGTCCCTCCTCAGCTGTAATGCTAACTGACCAAGACCCGGTCAGTCCTCTACTTTGGACAAGCATATTCCAGATGAAGGCTGAAAGGACAGCTTTTCCTGGTGTATTCTGAGATCTTCAAGATGAATGTGGCCCTCTGCATAGCTCTCATCATCAGCCTCGTGGCAAGTGCTCCTCAGAGGGTGCCTTTAGACAGGTGAATGCTGCTGGGCAGGAGGCAGCCTCTTCCCTTTATCAATAGGACTTACCTTAGAGGTCTAAGGCAGGAGACACCCTTTTGGCGATTAGACGAAGTAGGGCATGGGAACTCCTGGTGGAATAGTTAATGATAACAGTGATAACGATGATGATGATGATGATAACAATAACAGTAGCTACCATTCATAGTGTTCTCAGGATTTCATAGAATTTTTACAAATATTATAGCTAGAACTTATGTAACACTGTGTGTAGTGTACTGTATTAAGCATTTTACAATTTTTATCTCATTGAATCCTCCCAACAATCCTGGGAATTAGGAGCTATAATTATCCTCATTTTACAGATGGAAACTGAGACAAGCTGACAGAATGGTCATGCAACCAGTCAATAGTGGAGACTGGATTTGAATTCAACTCTATTAGACTATAGAGCTGTTCCATTTTATCTTCATAATTCTGGAAAATGGATGCTATTTTAGTCTGTTTTATTGATGAAGAAACTGAGGAAGACATCCTCTTATCCCTGGCCTAAATTTTCTTTAAAAATATATTTCATTGAATGCCCATCATTTGGAGAATGGTTGGGTAAATTGTGGTATATGAATGTTATGGAATATTATTGTTCTGTAAGGAATGACCAGCAGGATGAATAGAGAGAGGCTTGGAGAGACGTACATGGACTGATGCTAAGTGAAATGAGCAGAACCAGGAGATCATTATACACTTCAACAATGATACTGTATGAGGATGTATTCTGATGGAAGTGGATTTCTTCAACGAAGAGAACATCTAACTCAGTTCCAATTGATCAACGATGGACAGAAGCAGCTACACCCAGAGAAGGAACACCGAGTAAACTGTTTGCATTTTTGTTTTTCTTCCCAGGTTTATTTTTACCTTCTGAATCCGATTCTTCCTGTACAACAAGAGAACTATTTGGTTCTATACACATATATTGTATCTAGGATATACTGTGACATATTTAACATACGTAGGACTGCTTGCCATCTGGGGGAGGGGGTGGAAGGAGGGAGGGAAAAATCGGAACAGAAGTGAGTGCAAGGGATAATGTTGCAAAAAATTACCCTGGCATGAGTTATGTCAATAAAAAGTTATAATTATATATAAAAAAAGAGATAATGTTGTAAAAAAAATTGCCCAGGTCTATGTTGTCAATAAAAAATTATTTTAAAAAATAAAATATATTTCATTTTTATATCATCACCTTTAATTCCCAATGTATCCCTCTCCCCACAGCCAACCCTTGCAACAAAGAATCAAAAAGAAAAAGAGCAATTCAGCATGAGTAACCAAGTATCAAGCCAAGTTGGAAGTGTCTGTAGTGCTCCACTCCCTGGGACCCCACCCTCGTAGTGCCAAGCCTGGTCATTATATTTACTGGGTGATTCATTTGGATTTCTGTTGTCCTGTCCTTGACATTTATACTTCTCTAGTTCTATGTGTGTTGTCTCATTGGCTCTGCTTACTGTATTTGGCCAAGTTCTTCCTAAGTCTTTTGGGCTTTTCTGGGCTCAGTGTGTTTCATCATTCTTGGAACATGAGCTATTCCGTCCATCCATCCATCCACCCATTCATCCATTCATTCGTGATTCAGACATTTCCCAGTCAGACAGCACCTACTTTCCAGTATACATTCCAGTCTTTTCTCTTACAGAAAATGCCACTAGAAATATCTTGGTGGGTGTGGATCCTTCCTCTCCATCTTTGACCTCGTTGCTCACATATGTCAAGGAATGGGATCTCTGGGACAACGGGAATGTTCCAAGCATCCTCTCCTCATGGAAGCTTCTCTGTGGGAGACAATGGCTTGAAAGGACTGCCAGATATCCCCCATATGGCAGCTGCCTGGTGGCTTTCTTACTGGACTCTAACCTTCCCTTCCCTCTCACCTAAGTAAGACAGAATCAGTCAGCATTTATTGACTGGCTGATGTTTTCTGGGTCTGAGCGGATCGTAAATCCCATTCAGTACTGTGAAGTGGACAAAATGCTAAGGAGATCTTAGGTCTTATTGTAAGAAGCATGAGGGAGAGACAGTCTCACTGCCATTTGGCCTTGTCAGACCACCTGAAGAGTGTTCCATACAGGGAAGGACCTTGGTTCCCCAACATAGGAAACAGCCCGGAGATAAGAGACCTGGGGCTAAAAGAGCCAAGCCCCAGCATCCCAAGTCCTGGCCCCTGGAGGCTGAATCAGAGGCTGCTGCTGGGTCCCCCAACAGGCAGAGCCATGAGGGGAACAGACTGGCATTTAAGAAAATATTTTGAAATCCATGCTGTCCTGATCTTGCAAAGATGTCAGGGAAGAGTTGATCAGAGATGTAGCAGAAGAGAATGTGTAATGAGGAGGCAGCAGGAGAGGTCTGCACCGATTATTTGTGTTGAGGGGCTGAAGATGAGAATGAAATAAGAGAAAAGACAAGAACAGACTGGAAGGGAATAAGAGAGTCTGAGAGCTGGAGGGGAGGCAGCTGCTGTCCAGCCTGCAGGGTGGGAAGAGTGTCAGCTCTTCCATTGTGTCAACAAGCATTATTTATTTTATTTTTTTCTTTTTTTAAAAAGCTTTTTATTTTACAAACATATGCATGGAGGAGATGTGGACCGGAGATGTTGTAGAGGTGAAATGGACCAGAGACACTATAGAGAGGAAATCAGCAGGCCTTGGCACCGTTGGGGTGAGAGAATCTAGGGTGGCTCCTATGTTGAGAGCCTGAGGGCCTAAGAGGATGGTGGACCCCTCTGCTGTTGTTGTTTGTCCTTTGTTCTCAGAGGGGACCGTGGAGTGAGGGAGGTGATACCATGACATGCAATTGAGTTGGATTGAAGTGAGTGGGGGCTGTGAAAAGTCATCAGCCTCACTAATAGGGAAGGCAGGAAGAGGGTCAGAATCAATAAACATGAATTAGGCACTTACTATTTGTCAGGAACTGTCTTAAGTGCTGGGGATACAAAGACAGGTCCTGTCCTCGAGGAGTTCCCAATCTGATGAGGTCCGTATAAAAACATATGAAAAGAAGCTGAAAGGTAGGAAGGGTCCCTGGCAGGACAGCGGTGGTAGAAGACAGCATGAAGTCCTGGAGCCGGAGTGAGAAAGGGTCTGGGGAGGTGTGAGTTACACAGCTGAATTTATCTTGCAGAATGATGTGTTTTGGGGATCACAAAATCTGGGGAAAAAAGGGGGGATTCGGGGAGAGGGAATGAATGAATTCAATTTTGAACACGCCGAGTTTAAAATGTCTATAGGACATCAAGTTGAGTTGTCCAACCAAGAAGCTGGCGATGTGGGATAGTGTAGCTTGGGAAAGAAGTTAGGCTAGAAAAGTCAATCTTAGAATGATTAGCATAGAGATAAGTGATTCTAAGGGGAGCAGATGAGATCACCCAGTAAAATAGTGTAGACATGGAAGAGAAAAACAAAGAGAAGAGACAGAGATGGTGGGAGGGAGAAAGGAGAGAAGAAAAGAAGGAAGGGACTGAGATAGAGACAGGAATAGAGAAAGGTGTTCTGTGTAGAGAAAAGAAAGTCTCCATTAAGAGATGATGATCAATAGTGTTGAGGGATTTAGAGAGGAAAGGGAGAATGTGGATTGAGAAAAGGCCCTGAAGGGATCACCGGTGACTTTGGAGAGAGCAGTCTGGGTGGAATGAAGAGCTGGAAGCCAATTGTAAGAAGAGAGGGAGTGCAGGCTCTGGGTACATGTGGACTTTTTTTTTTTTTTTTTTTTTGCTGAGGCAAGTGGGGTTAAGTGACTTGCTCAGGGTCACACAGCTGGGAAGTGTTAAGTGTCTGAGACCCGATTTAAACTCAGATCCTCCTGACTTCAGGGCTGGTGCTCTAACCACTGCGCCACCTAGCCATAGAAGCGGGTGGGGAGGGAGGGGAGGAGGAGGGGGAGAGGGGTGAGATATGCTAGCAGGAATGGAAGGATAAGGGAGTTTCGGGAATAGGAGAGCCATGGGCATGGTTGCAGGCAGTGGGAAATGTGCCAGCAGGGAGAGAGAGATTGAAGAGAAATGAAAGACGCCAGATGACTGATAAGGAAATCTCTTCTGCGTGACTGCACATGCACGACCTATAGAAAACTGCTTGCCTTCTCAATGAGGGGGAAGGGAGGGAGGGAGAGAGTTTGGAACTTTAAATTTAAAAAGGTTGTTAAACATTGTTTTACCTGGAATTAGAAAAATAAAACAAAAAAAAAGCTAAGTGAATGAGGGGAAGGCCAGAGGGAGCAACCTGCTGGAGGAGATCACTGAGCAGCGGAGGGATCAGCCTTGGGCAGAAATCGGGCTGCTCCTTATGGAGTGGGGGGCGGGGTGGGGGGGAAGAGGGCCAGAGGGCACCTGAGGGAGGAAGGGAGGGGAAGAGGGACCTCAGAGGGAATGTCCTCATTTATAAAATATGAGGCAAGGTCTCGGATAAAAAGCATGAGCAGGAAAAGCTGTGAGAGGTTTACGGAGTCTTGGAGAAGAAAAGGCTTGGAATTGCCCCACCGGGGAAGGTGAGAGAATGAGCGGATAAAGGGAGGTGCAGTAAGATTGCCTGGCAGCAGAGAGGGCCCAGCGGGGATTATATAACAGGAATTTGTAGTGGGCCCAGTGCGATCCCTTTGAGACTTTCTCCACTTTCATTTAGTAGCAGGAGGAGGAGGATGAAGGAAGGGGATGGGGAACACGATCCAAGACTGGGGCAGAGCACAATCGTCGATATGATGGGGGAACGGCTTGAGAGAGGGTGGTGTCCAATGGACTGGTACGGGGCAGGAGAGGGGTGGGGAGAGCTCTAGGACACGACTGTGGGGTGGCAGGACTGGAAGTCACTCTTTGAGGTATAGACAAAGGAGAAAGGACGACAGCTTGTGAGCAGAAAAGGCATTTCAGGCTTCGAGAACATGAAAGGGGTGATGCAAGCTCCAGCACAGTCATCTTTGGGTGGGGTCTGAGGCCACGAACGAAATGGCTGGAGGTCCCCCAGCTAAGCTGTGTCTGAGTATGGGAACTTGCCAAGGGCCCGAGAGGGTGCTCTGGGGGGCCCAGCGGTGTCCCAGGTCCTGCTGCTGCTGGCGCACCTCCCTGGGAAAGACCGGAGAGAGGGAGCCAGCTCGGCCTTTAGACTTTGTACCAATCGTTCTCTTTGTAGCACCCTAGTGAAAACCTATTTAGAAAAGCTAGCTGTCCTGACCCTTATCTGGCCACTGGATTCTGCTGAGCCTGCAGGAGAGAGAGGCTGATGGCTTTGCTGAAATCCAATTCACTCGCATCCTTCTGATGTCATTGATCCTCTTCAAGAAGGAAGGACCAATAACAACAAAACAAAAATCAAGCTAAATCTGGCCGGCCAGTTGAGAGAGAGAGAGAGAGAGAGAGAGAGAGAGAGAGAGAGAGAGAGAGAGAGAGAGAGAGAGAGAGAGAGAGAGAGAAATGGATGGATGGATGGATGGATAGACAGATTTATAGCTAGATAGCTGGATAGATAAATGGATAGACAGATGATAAATAGATGGAAAGATGATAGATGGATAAATGGATAAATGGACGGATAGCTAAATGGATGGATGATGGATAGATGTATAGATAGCTGGATGGATAACTGGATGGATAGATGGATGGACAGATGATAGATGGATAAATGGATGGGTGATTGATAGAGGAATAGATGGATGGATGATAGATGATTGATGGGAGATCACACTGGTGCTCATAAGTCTATTGTACCGAGAAATCCCTCCCCAGCTCTCAGGATTTTTCTAGTGAAATAGCCCCAGGGAGGGCTTTTGTTAGTTCCTCTGGGCCGTTGACCGAGGGGAACAGCAAAAGCTATGGGTCCCCAGCAGAGCCGCTAGTTCCAGAGTCTTGGTGAGTTCCCAACCAATCGTTAAGAGTAACTCCCCCAGGAAGAGATGACCATTTTCCCGTGATTGCTCTCCCCCCCCCCCCAAGCTGCTTCCCCTGAGCACCAGTTCCCGGACGCCCTTTGGGTCCATCTGCTTTTATGACGATAAAGGCCCTTCCTTCGAGGAACGAGTCTGGCCTCCTGGGAAAAGTTAGGCCCGCGACCCCGGGCACTAGGGTGGGGACAGACAGGGGGTCAGGAACTTTCTGGATTCTCGACGGGCCTGGGCAAGGATGGGGGTCAGAGCCACCCCGGATCCCCGGGAGATGCTGGGATCGCAGCAATCTCATTCTAGTGTGGTGAGATTCCCCCGGCAATGAGCGCTGAAGCGGGTTCGAAACCTGGCTCCGGCACTTCCTGGCCACGTGGTCCTGCACAAGTCCCTGCCCCTTTCTCCTCTGGAGAGAGCACTTCTGCTCTCCTCCCTCGAGGGGCCGAGAAGAAAATCTCCGCTCCTCTGTACCATGGGGACGACGCCTAGAGCATCAGTGCGCTGTGAAGCGCGTTTCAGGCCGATATAAAATCACCGGGCCGCCTTGCCCCGTGCCCAGTCCTCGGTAAGTGTCCTCTCCTTCGGTCCCCGCGGCTGCTGGGCGTCGGAGGCGGGGTTTGAACTTCCTGACCGGCTAGCAGCGAAGTCGGGCGGCCCAGGGGGGCGCGGGCGGCTCCTTGCTGTGGTCCCGACGGCAGCGCGTCCTGCAGCCAGCATTCTGACCGCGCTCCAGGCGTTTGCTCAGGAGGACTAAAGGCGAATTTTCTGGCGGCTGAAACCAAGCGCCAGGGCTTCTGGTCCCTCCCCCTCCCCTAGTCCCTTCCCCCTCCTTCACCCCTTCCCCAGCTGGATCTGACCGCCACGTTCCTGCCCCGGGGCGGGCGCTTGGGGAAGAAGAGCGCCCCCAGCGTGGTCCTGCTGAGCTGGGCCCACTGTGGCCGCGGAGGCAGCTTCGAGTCCAAGGCTAGCCTGGCTCTCCTCGCTCCGGTCTTGGCCTCTTTCCTCCTGTTCATACTTAAAAGTACTGGAGGGAGGGCTGTTTTTGCCCCCCAACTTTCCCTAACGTCGGGGCTTTCCCTCTTCCGATGTAAATCAGGATTATGTAAACACTTAGTGAAACTTACTTTTCTATTTGGAGGTTTCAGCACACAGGAAGCACTTAATAAATGCGCAGTCTTTCCTCCTTTCCCACAGGCTAGTTTCCCCCCTCCCAACGCTATGCTCCTCAGAAGCGAGCCAGGCCATCAGTATCGATTAGGCGCCAACCGCGTGCCAGGCACTGTGCCTAGTGAGCGGGGCTGGACACCAGCGAGGTGTGAGGGAGTCAGTAAAAGGAGGCTGTTGGCCTTGGCGGCCCGGGAGGGCACAAGGAGCCGGGGACCCAGGCCTCAGTTTCCCTATCTGTAAAAGGAGGCTGTTGGACTGGGCGGCCCTAGAGAGCACAAGGAGCCGGGGGCCCGGGCCTCAGTTTCCCTATCTGTAAAAGGAGGCTGTTGGACTGGGCGGCCCGGGAGGGCACAAAGAGCCGGGGGCCTGGGCCTCTGTTCCCCCATCTGTAAAATGAGGCAACCCCAGAGAGCACAAGAAGCCGGGGGATTGGGTCTCAGTTTCCCCATCCGTAATTTGAAGCTGTTGGACTGGGCAGCCTCAGAAGGCACAAGGAGCCCGGGAACTGGAACCTCATTTATAAGTTGCAGTCCCGAGGTCTCTGTGGCTGAGAGGAAGGAAATGGGGGTGCCAGAAAAAAAAGCCAGAGATGCGAAGTGGGGAGGGGAGGAAGAGTTCCGGTCCGGCAGGGCCTGGCCAAAGGTATGGCCCCAGGAGCCAGACTGTCTCTGCCCCCCCCCCCATGGGGGGCTGCGCCTGGGGCCTCATGGACCATCGGGAAGGCGGTGCCCTACTGGGGTACCTAGCATGTGGCGGAAGCGAGGGACCCCAGGCCACAAGCCACGGGGAAGCTGGGGGGGAGGGGCACTGGAGCTCAGGCTCTAATGGGGATATGACGCCAGGCCGGGTCCAGGGACTGCCCACGCCGAGACTGGGAGGCAGGAGATGGGGGGCAGAGGCGGGGTGTAGATAAGCCCTTCGGGAGCCCCCTCAGCCCGGGACAGTTCTAGGGGAGACGTCCCCTGTCAGGGGTCTCCAGTTAGACTGGAAACTCACTGAGGGCGGGGCGGCAGCGGACGGGTCGAGATCCCCAACTCTGGCCCAGCTGCCCCTCCCCCCTACATTGGCCAGAGGGGAGCTGTGGGGGTGGGCGAGCCCAGCAAGTGGAGACGCCCCCAGGGAGACCCCAGGTGGCCCAGGTGGCCACTCCAGGCCGCAATGGGACAGACGGCAGCCGTCCCTTTGACCTTGGAGGAATATCCCGAAGGGTGGGAGGGTTCCCGAGGGGCTGCCACCGGGGGACAGCCTGCTCCCTGCTTCCGGGATGGTGAGTCCCGGCGGGAGGAGGCAGAAGCCGATCCGGCGGTTCCCCGTGCTCCCAGCGGCAGAAGCGCTCGTCCGAGGTGCCGGCCCCAGGGCCCAGACTCGGGGGCGCAGGACCCAGGCTCAGGGGCGCAGCCCTGCTCAAGGACGTCTCTGAGGACCGAAGTGTCCAGTGCTGCAAGGGCTCCCAGGGAAGAAGTCTCCCGCAGGGAAACTGAGGCAGGGTACAGTGGCGGAGGAAAACCAGACCAAGGGTGATTTCAATGGTCAAAGGAACTGCCGGGGTGGGGCAGTAAGAGAATCGCTGACAGTGGCGCTCTTAGTGGGCTGGAGGCAGGGAGACCCACCAGGAGGCTCTGTGGGCAGGACAGCCTGATGGCTTAGGTATTGAGAGACCACGAGTTGTTTTGGGTTCCTCCTGAAGTGATGCCTGGGTGAGCAGAAGGGTGCCCAACTTGGAGGCTCCTGGGCGGGCCAGGCTGATGCCCACCAGCAGGCAGCCGGGGCCTCCGCGGTGATGGCGAGGGGAGTGGAGAGGGAGGTCGGGAAGCTCGGAGGCCCTGGAGCATTCCTCCTGACTGCACCCTGAAGGGACGTCGATCAGGCGGCTACGGGGCTGCTCTGGGCTAAAGGCTCCAAAGGGAAGACCACCTCCAAGCTCTCCTGAGATTACTCCTGTCCGATGCCTCCCAGAAAGCCCATTTTCCCCGCAAAGAAAACCCTTAAGTTTTCCCGGAGCCCACGCCTGCCGACATCCCTGTCGGGGCAAACCCTTCCTTCCTTGGAAACTCCTTCGTGGGCGGAAGTTGATGTTGGGTGGAAAGTGGAACCCACGGAGCCCCCGACCCGACCATAGCTCTTGAAAAATAAAAGATCCGGCGACTGACTAAGCTAATAACGAGAGCTTGCTCTCTGTAGCTGCTTGAAGGGCGACAGCAACTTTCAATGCCGACCGGGGAAGGCCACGGGACAGAACTGGCACCTCCCGCCTTCCTCTTTCCTTCTGTCCTATTAAGCAACAGCAACAAAATTCAGAAAAATGCCCACGAGGAAGAGTTCCGAAAGGGACACAAACAACGCAGACTTGGTCTTCATCTCGTGATATTTTATTTATTTATTTTTTAATTCGACAAACTCAGTATTACAGCTTCATATATAATATATTTTTGCTTGTGTATTTGAATGCTTTTTTTGTGGATTACTAAGTTTAGAAAAATGGAAAAGAAAAGAAAAAAAAAGAGGTGAAGTCCCTTGTAACTAGTTATGCATATGACACTATAGAAATGTTAGCCATGATTAGCTTATATATATGTATATACACACGCACATACACAATACATATACACGTACACTGAACATTTCAGTAGTTTTACTAAATGGGTTGTTTTTGTGCATCTGGAATTGGGGGGGGGGATGATTACTAAGCTTAGAGTTACATAAAGAAAATAAGGCTGATCCTAATGATATGGCATCAGAATAGGAACAAATGTAAAATCTTACTCTCGGGTTCAAGAAAACAACTTCACAAATACACAGTGGGGGAAGGCGTGATTAGACAGACGGGATTTTGTCTGAAAAAGACCTGGCAGTTCTAGTGGACTAAAAGCTCAATATGAGTCAAATGGGATTCAACAGCCAGGAAATCGAGGGTGATTTCAGGCTGCCTGCTCTAAGAGAGGTATGGCTTCCAAGAGTAAAGAGGGCTCCTTGTGGGCTCCCGTGGTCAGACCACAGTGTTCAGTTTGGAGGCCATAACTGAGGAAGAACCGGGATAAATTGGAACACTGTCCGAGTGCCTCTGGTCATGCATTTGGAGCCTAGAGAAGACCTGGGGATCATGGTAACTGTCTTCAAGTATCTGAGAGGCCATCCCATGGAAGGGGGATGGCCAGTCTTCTCAAGGGCAGAAACGGGAGCAAGGAGGGGATGCTGCAAAGAGGTAAATGTAGTTTCGATAGAAGCAAAAACTTACTCTTAGAGCGATCCCAAGTGGAAAGTGCTACCGTGAGGGCTCGGTCCGAGGCGCTGAATCCCACCCACCTGCCTGCAGTCTCTCAGGTGCAGAGCGGCAGGGCTGGGCTCAGCGCCCCATTGCCGGCCTCCCACTGGGCTCTCCCCTCACAGAAGAGCCTTCACCAAGGCTGGGATTCTTCTCATCTTCTCTGTTACCGGGGGAAGAGCGGAGAGGCAGACCGTGGGGGTCTCTTCCCAACGAACATATCTATACATGCATGTAGGTAAGCTATACATCCCCCCAATACATACATATCTACATGTCAGTGGTCTGAAGGAATCGCACAGTTGAGGCACTATTGGACTCGGCGCAGGAGTGTGGACCCCTGCACTGACTCGGGCTCCTGCCACCGGAGGCAGCTAACGGAACGACAAGATGCGAGGCGGTCTCCAAACATCCAGCGGCCCTGGGCATGCTGGGAGACTCTGCCATCTCCAGTCTCCAAGAGTCAACAAATGGCTTCTCTACGAAACTCTTCCCACAGGATCCCATCCCTGCCACTAACATCCAGGAAGAAGTCTTGCACGTGGGATATAGCAAGATGGCATAAAGTCATTCTATTATAAAGAATTCTCACGTAATTTTCTATGGATTTTCTGGGACATAATCATTTCCCTATAACCTATTCCCTCCCCGTAAATGCCCCCCTCCCACCCACCCCGACCCCATGAATAGTCCCTTTGTTTAGCAGAAATACTGAATGTGGTGATTTCGAAGAATAGCACATCTGGCTCTTCATTCACTGTTGAGCATTTCTGAACAGGGAAGAGGGAATCATGTTTTACTCCGAGTCTTGGGGACGAGATTGGTCACTGTGCTTGTGCTGGACTCTAAAGTTGCCTCTGTCACTCCATATGTTGGCCTTCTGCTTTTTCACACCAGCCAGATGGTTCTCTGCATCTCGAATACTATTTGGATACGTTTGTATGCCACAATTTGCTCCGTCATTCTCCCAACTTTTGGGAATTTCCAGGTTTTTTGGTACTAGATGAGTCAAATGCAAACTTCAAGTGATATGAAAATATATTCTAAGTCACTAACAGTCCAAGAAATTCAAATTAAAATAACTTCTCAGTTTTACTTTATCCTATGCAAATTGGTTTAGATAATAAAAGATGGGAACCACGGTGAAGTAACCATGGAAAACAGGCACCTTGATGCTTTTTTGGTGAACTGTAAAGCAGTCTGAACATGGTGGCTTTTGGTTTGAAATCACCCAAGTAAATTGACTAGAATGTCTATACTTTTAACCCAGATAGCTCACTACTGGGTATGTAGCCCAAGGAAGTCAAAGAGAGAAACCAAAGTCCAATCTGTAAAAAAAATATCTAAGAGCAGCACTCTTCATGGTAGCAAGATGTTTGAAATGAAGCAGGTGGCCTCTTGTTGGAGGAACAAGATTGTGGAAAGGGATTGTAAAGGGTTATTTCTGGGCCATGAAAAGCGATATATATATATGAGGCAGGGGGAAGTAAGCAGAATCAAGAGAACAATATATGATGACAACATAAATGGGGAGATCACTAAAACCAAGTCAAAATGAGTAATAGAAAACCAAGGAAGGTTATGGGACATGATGAAACAAAATCCCTTCCCCTCATGGCAGAGAGATGGGGGAATACTAATGTAAGATTTTGTTTACATTGTCACACAAAGTTCTTTATCATATTTTTTAAAAATTATTTGTTTTGTCATAAGGGATGGCTGAACCTGGAAGGGGTGGGTGGCAAAAAGCTATGATATAAAAATTAGTCAAATATTTTAAAAGGCTGAAGTCCCAAAGCCTAAATAATATACAACTTTAGGAGAGGATATCGTACAGTTAGTCACATAAGGTCTCAGCATCACTATTTCTATATAACTGTTTTTGTCAAGAGAAAGGGTTCATTTTGGGGATGTGTGGGAAAAGTGAGGTAACAAAAGGTGAAATGCAGATATAAAATACTGCTGTGATGAATTTTGCTGCATACTGGACCTTTCTTTCAATGACATCCTTGGGGGTATAAAACTTGTAGTGAAATAGTGGGGCCAATGGAGAGGAACAGCTCTGTAACTCTGCTCACATGATTCCAAGTTGTTTTCTAGAGAACTCGATTCCACTTGTAAATCAACAGTGTATTAAGGTGCTGTCTTTCCAGAGTCCCCCAGCACAGACCATTTCCATTTTTTACCATCTTCACCAACTTAACAGATGTGATCTCTCACTTCCACTGATACCTCACTCTCACTGTTAATGAGTCAGAATCCTTTGGCCATCTATCCACTATGGAATGGGTTTTTGATAACTGTTGCCCTATCGTTGTTAATCCCTCATATTCTGAATGTCTGCAAATACTCTTTGCTAAACTGAAAGCTTGTTACTTTACTCCGTTTTCCAGTGACTCTGTTATTGTAAAAGTATTTTGATCTTAAACAACTGAAAATGACAATTTTTAATTTGTAATCTTCTCCCTCCCTCATCTGGTTGCGAATTCTCCCCAACACTATTTGTGATTAGTACACTCATCCAGTTACTCTTGTAACGTGCCCTTTTACATTTATATGCATTATCTTTGATCTGACATCTAAAATCTACAAGGGGTTGGCAAATGCATAAGATCGAGTGATCCTCCAAGAGATAAATGGTCAAAGGATAGACAATTACTATTACTCCGATCGAGTCCTTCTTTTCATTGTGGCATAGAGGCGACTCTATGGGTACTCAAAGGAATGAAAGCTGTCAAGTCCTACACTAAGGTCGAGAGGCTACAGGAAAGGTCGAACAGGCTCACTCAGACTGGCTACGGGATAAACTTTTTCAGCTAAAGCAACCGTAAAAGAACTTCTAAATCATGCAGGAGCTGTCTGCGCTAGCACAAGCAGTACTCACACTGATGCACATCGATTATCTGATGCTTCCCAAGGAATCGGCCAGGGCTGCGGGCGTTTCTGCGTTCATTTCATCTATGAGTTTCTCACCAGCATGGATTATCTCTTGCTCATTTAAGGGTCTGATCTGGCTGAATGGTTTCCCGAATTCATCACACCCAAAGGGCTTTTCTCCAATGTGGATTTTCTGATGTTTCCTAAGACTTCCATAACGGCTGAAGAGTTTTCCACATTCGTTACATCCGAAGGGTTTTTCGCCAGTATGAAGTCTCTGATGGTGAAACAGAGATGACCGGTGGCTGAAGTTTTTCCCACATTCATTACATTCAAAGGGCTTCTCACCAGCATGGGTTCTCTGATGTTCTGTGAGGTGTACTTTCTGGCTGAAGGCCCTCCCACACTCGGTGCATTCAAAGGGTTTTTCTCCAGCATGGATTCTTTGATGTTTTGTCAGGTTTCCTCTCTGGCTGAAGGATTTCCCGCATTCCTCACATTTAAAGGGTTTCTCTCCGGTGTGAATTCGTTGATGTTTTGTAAGGCTTCCACTCTGGCTGAAGACCTTGCCGCATTCATTACATCCGAAAAGTTTCTCTCCTGTATGAATTCGCTGATGATAAAAAAGGGATGTCCTGTGGCTGAAGTTTTTGCCACACTGATTACATTCGAGTGGTTTTTCTCCAGCATGAATCCTCTGGTGTTCAGTAAGGTGGCCCCTCTGGCTGAAGGCTTTCCCGCATTCATTACATTCGAAGGGTTTCTCTCCAGTATGAATTCTCTTATGTGTGTTAAGGTGCCCTCTCTGGCTAAAGACCTTCCCACATTCACTACACTCAAAAGGTTTCTCTCCAGTATGGATTTTCTGATGCACAGTAAGGCTCACCCTCCAGCTAAAGGCTTTTCCACATTCACTGCACTCAAAGGGTTTCTCTCCAGTATGAATTCTTCTATGTGCATTAAGATGGGCCCTCTGGCCAAAGACTTTTCCACACTGGTTACACTGAAAAAATTTCTCTCCATTATGGCTTCTCTGATGTAAAGCAAGGCGTGAATTGTTGCTGAAGGCTTTTCCACACTCATTACACTCAAAGAGTTTCTCTCCTGCGTGAATTCTCTGGTGTTCAGTAAGATTGCCACTCTGGCTGAAAGTTCTTCCGCACTCATTGCACTCAAAGGGTTTTTCTCCAGTGTGAATCCTCTGATGATAAAATAGGGATGTTCTGTGGCTGAAGTTTTTCCCACATTCAGTACATTCAAGGGGCTTCTCTCCAGCATGAATTCGTCGATGTTCTGTAAGGCAGATCCTTTGGCTGAAAGCTCTTCCACATTCATTACACACAAAGGGTTTCTCTCCGGTATGAATCCTTTTATGTGCATTGAGGTGGCCCCTCTGACTGAAGACTTTTCCACATTCGTTACAGCCAAAGGGTTTTTCTCCAGTATGAATTCTCTGATGCACAATAAGGCGTACCCTCCAACTAAAGGCTTTTCCGCAGTCGTTGCATTTAAAGGGTTTTTCTTCAGTATGAGTTCTCTGATGTATAGCAAGACATGAGGTGTTGGTGAAATTTTTTCCACATTCATTGCATTCAAAAGGTTTCCCTCCACCGTGAATTCTCTGATGTTTAGCAAGGTTTCCCCTCTGGCTAAAGGATTTCCCACATTCATTACATTCAAAGGGTTTCTCACCAGTATGAATCCTCTGATGTTTAGAGAGGCTTCCACTGCGGCTGAAGACTTTCCCGCATTCTTTACACGAAAAGGGTTTTTCCCCAGTATGAACCCTCTGATGATAAAAAAGGGATGTCCTCTGGCAGAAACTTTTCTCACATTCGGTGCATTTAAAAGGTTTTTCTCCCGTATGACTCCTCTGATGTTCAGTAAGGCTTCCCCTCTGACTGAAGGTCTTTCCACACTGACGACAATGGAAAGGTTTATCTCCAGCGTGAATTCTCTGATGTTCGATAAGGCTGCCCCTGCGGATGAAGGCTTTCCCACATTCGTTACACTGGAAGGGCTTCTCTCCAGAATGAATTTTCTGATGTACGGTAAGGTTTCCCCTGCGGCTGAAGGCTTTCCCACATTCATTACACTGAAAGGGTTTCTCTCCTGTATGAATTCTCTGATGTTTGGTAAAGTTACCCTTGTGATTGAAGGACTTCCCACATTCATTACAGTGAAAGAGCTTCTCTCCAGCATGAATTCTTTTATGTTCACTAAAGTAGCTTCTCTGACTAAAGCCTTCCCCATTGAATTGAAAAGGTTCCTCCCCAGTATTCATTATCTGATGATAAATAAGGGATGTCCCTGGGCTGAAGGTTTTCCCATACTCATTATAGTCAAAGGGTTTGTTTCCAGGATTTACAGTAGGGAATGGAAAAAGATCTGGGGGGTAATCGAAGGGCTTCTTCCATTTATTGTACTTACAATGTTTATTATCTAAGGACATTCCATTAAATAAAATCAGGTCTGAAAACTGATCAAAACTGCTTCCAAGTGGATCAAATTTAAAAAGATTTTGTCCCGAAGGAGTTCTCTGTTGTGGAACAAAGAGTGACCCCAGATCAAAATCTCTCCCAAAAGTACTACCTCCGTGGATGCTCATCTCATCAAAATTTTTCACATTAACAGTTTCTAGTTGACTATATTGATTCTCTTGGTTGGCTTTCTGCCTTTCTAACATGATGTCATATTCCCAATCTTCTCCCATCTTAGAATCCCAAAAACCATCTTTTGTGAGTTTCTCATCAGATGTTTCCATACAAATGATGTGCTGTGGAATTGAGTCCAAGGTTTCACATTTAATCTCCTGATTAAGGGAATCTGAAAGAAACACAGAAGTATCAATGTTCCTGTTCTTTGTGTGAGGAGAAAATTCTGTTAGAGGAATGATTATCAATCTGGAAAAGGTCAGAAAAACACTGTTAATTCAATGAAATTCAACAAGCATTTATCGAGTTTCTGCTACAAGTGAAGGGATGTATGTATTCAGGAGACAAAGAAAATTCAACAGGAATTGCTTTCAAAAAGCAGAGCATGATGGGAGGAGAGACACAGGAGCAAAAACTTCAGAAAAATCGAAAGTCCAAAGACAGATGACAAGATAGTACCTGCACCCACAGTTAGACAAATGCCATGAATTCTACTCCAGAACATGGGAGGCGCTCAAAGATGGTCTCCAAAAATCACAGTTGGGAATTACTGGGAAAATGTCTCTGTCTCTTTTTTTGGTGAAATGATGGAGTTATGTGACTTGCCCAGAATCACACAGGTAGTAGGTGTTAATGGTCTGAAATCATATTTGAACTTGGGTCTTCCTGACTTCACTTTGCCAGTTAGCTGCCCCCAATATCTCTTATTTTCAAAACAGGAGAAATCTGCTAATTATGAAAGCTACAAACTGGTAAAACTGGTGCTGATTTTGGGCCAAACTAAATTAATCATCAATAAACATAAAGTTTGTGAGTATTCAGAAAAGATCTAATTACTAAGGTTCATTCATCGGGACTAAATCATTCTGAATTATAAATCACTATAAATATAGAAATAAGACAGGAAGGGGATAGGGAAGGAGAGAGGATAAGAGAGGTACTTTTAGAGGGAACCTACTCACATTGGAGTTAAAGAGAGAACATACACATTTAGAAGGGAATAAAAATCTTCTAAATTTACAAAGAAATAAGAGGGTGAGGGAATAGAATAAGGGGGTACAGAATGACATATAGAAGAAATGGGATAAGGTGTGTAGATTAATGGGAATAGGATAAAGAAGGAACAATACACACTCACTTCCTCCTTCCTCTGTCCATCCCTTCCTTCCCTCCTTCCCATCTACTTCCCTATCTATCTATCTGCCTGCCTATAAGTCTTCTGAATTCAGATAAAAGGGAAAGGGTGCATGGAGAGGATAAGAGAGGGATCTCTGTCGGGGCTAAATAACGGGAGGGCAAAGTAGCGGGGAGAAGAAAAGTAGAGGGGTCAGGAGGGGTGGGAAATGAGAGAACTACGCCAACAAAATAAAGATCAGGAGTAGAACCTGTCACGTCAAAAACAGCAGGGTCGGAAGCGTGAGCTCAAAGTTAAAGCTAAAGGAGACTTAGTCAAAAGGGAACCCAGGGAAACTCCACCACTCATCGCTACGACCATCAGTGTCGTTTCAGAACATCTCGATAACTGGACAGGATGAGCTGGGAACGCTGGCGCGCTGCAGGAAACGGGAGCCACAGCGTTGGAGGCGCGGCCTCCTGGGGAAGACGGCGCCCGCTTCCAGGGCCAGCCTCCCCACCTCCCGGCACAGGGGCCAGAGCTTCCAGGGCGCCGGGCAGCCCGGCCCGAGCGAGGTGCGGACTCCCGGGTGGGACTGGGCACATGGCCCGACACGTGGGCACCCTTTCCCCCTTCCTCCCTCCCTCCCCCAAGGCCACAATTAAGCACACGTGTGTGTCTGTGTCTGCGTGTACAGAGACACGGACGCGTTCACATACACACGTCTGCAATCACACGCGGACCATCACCATCCTCCCCCTGATCAACGCCATCAGCACCCCCCACCCCCACCTTCATCACTTCCACCCCCCCATCCTTTACCGCCCCCATCACCACCACCACCATCACCCTCCCTTCCCCTCATCACCATCACCATCATCACAATCATCACCCCTCCCCCTTCTGGATCAAACACGGGCTCCTTCACGCCGGACCCCCACATCCCTGCCCAGCCTCGTTGCACATCACCTCTGGACTTTGCCCTCTGACCCTGCTGAGTCCAGCCTTCAACCTCTTCCCCTGCCTCATAGAAGGCTCTTTCCGCCCCTCCCTGCGTGGGGGCCGGACGGACCTGGGCTGAAGGCCCTGACTCGGGCCTGGGAAAGGGGCCGCTATCAGCCTGGGCCCGAGTCAGACCCGCGTCCCGGGAGGGCACCGAGGCACCACCAACGGGCATTTACAAAAGGCGACCCAGATGTCCGGCCACGGGGAGGTCCGACCAGAAGGGGGTGTGGGCGCCCAGACTCGCCCGCCGCCGCCATCGTCCGGACCGGCTGTGAGGCAGGCGCTGCCGGGCCTCTTCTGCCCATTTCTCAGGTGAAGAAACTGAGGTTGGAGAAGGCAAGCTCTCATTCGCCGTGAGCCGCCGTCTGCAACAGCGCTGCTCACCACCTCCCGGCCCCGGGACCTCCCTCCCTGGCACCGGGGGCTTGTCTGAGGCCGGCTCTCTGCCCCATCTCAAGCCCTTGCCAGGCGGGCACCCCCACGGACAGTCCTTCGGCGGGCTCACGCGGTGAGGAAGGGCCCCTCGCGCTCTCCTCCAAGGGCCGGCCCACCGCGGCCTGGAGGCCCCCCAGAGGGGCAGGGTTCTGGGGCCGGCCCGCAGCTCTGCCCAGCCAGGGGGGCTTCCCGCCCTGCCAGCATCCTGCCGAAGGGTCCCTGGCGGCCGGGGAGAGCCCCGCGGGGGGGCTGCACTCACCTGTGCACAGGCTCAAGGAGGATTCTGGGGGCTCCACAAATGGAGGGACTTCGCCCTTTTCCAGCTGGCAGATGACCTCAGGCTTGGTCACGGGGAGCCCTAGGGGGATGGAAAGGGGGGGTTGGCGACTGGCTCGTGTGCCGGGCAGCCCCTGCCAGGAGCCTCGCCGCCACCCAGGCAGAGGATGCCCAAGGGCACCCCATGTGATGTGGGGGAGCTGAGGCCGCGGGGGCCCCCACGGAGCTCACGGCCCACCTCCTGCTGCTCGCTGGGACCACCCGGGACCCACAGGGGGCCCGCGGGGGCAGACTCTGGGCCTCCTGGGCGGCATCTGCCAGGGGGAGGGGTGAGCCTGGCGTGCCGAGCTGAGCCCGGGGCCTGGCACACGTAGGGGCTTCAGAACCAGGGCTGAGCCCGCCTTACCCAGGAAGACCAGGTTCTCGTAGTTCTCCAGCATCACGTCCCGGTACAGGGCCTTCTGGGTGGGATCCAGCTGCGCCCACTCCTCCTGGGTGAAGTCCACGGACACATCCCTGAAGGACACCGGCTCCTGGGGCGCGGCCGTGCTCGGGCAGGGCAGCCATGGATCGCTCGTCCCAGGGAGCCCAGGGGAGGCCTGAAGGCAGGAAGGAGCCTGTGGTCACATCACCCGGGCCCTAACCTCCCTGCCTCCTGGCACAGGGGCCCCTCCCAATGCCCCCCCCCCCCCCCGCCCAGGGGCCAGAGCACCGGCCCCCCCCCCCACCGCCTCTCTGCCTCCCAGCACAGGGGCCAGAGCACCGCCCCCCCCCCCCCCCCCTCCCGGCACAGGGGCCCCTCCCAATGCCCCCTCCCCCCCTCCTGCCTCCCAGCACAGGGGCCAGAGCACCACCCCTCCCTCCTCCCCCCCTCCTCCCCCCCTCCCCGCCCCCGCCTCCCGGCACAGGGGCCCCTCCCAATGCCCCCCCCCCCCCCCCCCCCGCCCAGGGGCCAGAGCACGCCCCCCCCCCTTGCTTTGAGGCGTTGGGCCCCGGGTCTGGGGGCAGGAAGGGCTGCCTGTGCAGCTGAGCAGGCCCTTTCTCTTGTGACTCAGTTTCCTCACAAAACAGGGGTCCTCGTGGTGCCCCCTCCCAGCCCCTGGTGGGGCCACGGAGCACTCCGCAAGCCCCCAGCCCGAAGTCCCTGCGGCCGTTCCCTGGGCAACGACTCTGGCTCAGCCAGCTGGCATCCACTGAGCACCTACTGTGCGCCCAGCGCTGGGCTCGGAGCCGAGGGCGCCCGAGGGGGGGGAAGGGGAGAGGGCCCGGCCCGGGGACCAGCCCAACGCTCCAGATCCCGGCCCCAAGAAGCAGCCGAAGGGACAGCTTTGGGGGGGGGGTCACAGAGAGACCGGCCAGAGCCGCTCCCGCACCGAGAGGGGCTCAGCCGGGGGAAGCGCGACGGAGAATATCTGGGGGACGATGTAGCTGGGGGCCGGGGGGGGGTGAGGAGGGGGGCTCCACCACACTGGGGCCCGGGGGGGGGAATCTTTGCCCAAACTGGAGCCCTCGGCCTCCCCCATGGGCTCCATGCTTTTGTGGGACCTCCCGACGGGCCGAGGGGCAGCGGCCATACACCTGCCCCTTCCTCTCGTTCCAGCAGCGGGGACTAGCCAGGCGCACCGCCCCGCCCCCCAGCACTCTCCCACTGAGGAGAGCGGCCCACAAACGGAGGCCCCGGGGCAGGGCGAGAAGAGGCTGCGCCACCCTCCCCCCCACAGGCACGGCCAGACCGTCCCCTCGGAGTCGGCCTCCCCCACACAAGGGGGCTCCTCCCCAGGGCAGGGACCGACCCGGCTCTTCCCGAGGGGCTGGGCCTTCTTGGGCCAACCGGCATCTCTTCCGGTCCTTTCCGGAGGCGTGGTGCGCTCAGGGGCGGGGCGGGGCGGGGGGGGGGGGGGGGCCGGGGCTGGAGCTTGGGGGCGCAAGGGGGGGGCGGGGAGAGGGGGCCGGGGCGAGGAGGAGGCCGGGGGCACAGAGTATGGAGGTGCAGGGGCGGCGCGGAGGGGGCCGGAGTGGGGAGGGGCCGGGGCGAGGAGCTTGGGGGCGGGGGGAGGGGCCGGGGCGAGGAGCTTGGGGGCCCGGAGGGGGCCGGAGTGGGGAGGGGCCGGGGCGAGGAGCTTGGGGGCGTGGGGGGCGGGGGGAGGGGCCGGGGCTGGAGCTTGGGGGCGTGGGCACAGAGCGTGGAGGTGCGGGGGCGGCGCGGAGGGGACCAGCGACCTCTCGGAGGCGGACTGGGACGGCCGTGGCCGGGCACGGGGTAGAGGTGGGAAGGGGCGTGGCTGCCGGGGCGACGGAGAGCCTGGGACCAAGGCGCCGGGCAGACAGTGCCTGGAGCTGAGCGACGGGTCAAGGGGCAGGGGCGGCAGGTGCCCCCATGGAGCCTTGGGCGGAAAGGTGCGGGAAGGGCCCTGAATGCCGAGCAAGGGTTTTAGCTTGGATGAGGAGGCGCGGGAGGCTCAGAGAGCAGAGGCCCCAACACCAAGGGGCGGGAGATCCCGGTGCCTAGACAGGGGATGGGGGAGGGGTTCAGAGGGCCCGGCCCGAGCCCCTCGGAAAGGTTACGCGCAGCCGCAGAGAAGCCGAAAGGGAAACAGACCACACCTGGGGTGGGGGGGGGGTGCACAAAAGGGTAGAAGTTAGCGGGGGAGGGGGGGAGGAGCTGAGAAAGCGGGGAGGGGAGGGGGAGCTAAGCCCATTTCTGTTCAGTGCCATCCTCAAACATGCCCCTCAGGCCCCGCCCCTCATGGCCCCCCATGGTCTCCACCTCCCAGGCCCCGCCCTGTTCCACAATGTGACTTTCTAAAGCCCAGGATCTCCCTCCCCCCCTCCCGTGTCCCCCAGAATCCGGCCGCCATTGCCTCCCTGCGAGTCTGGGGGGAGGGGGACGGCCCGGCCCCAGAGGCCTGTGTCTGGACCAGGGAGCCTGCAAGGAGCCCCCGGGGGGGGGGGGTCCAAGAGGACTCGTCCCGGCGTCCCCCTCTCCTCACAAGCAGCTGAGGGGGGAGAAGACCCCCCCATGTCTTTGCCTGCCAACCCTGATTCCAAAGACCTTCTCTGCTCCCCTCAAGTCTCTGTCTGAGACCAAGGAAATCCCCCCAGCCATAGGGCAAGAAGGAGCCCTCCCTTCTCTGCCAGGGCCCCCGACCCTGAGCTCCCTTGTCCCTCCTGTGCCAGGCCCCCCCAGCTCCCTTGTCCCTCCTGTGCCAGCCCCCCCACTCTGAGCTCCCTTGTCCCTCCTGTGCCAGCCCCCCCAGTATGAGCTCCCTTGTCCCTTCTGTGCCAGGGCCCCCCCAGTCTGAGCTCCCTTGTCCCTTCTGTGCCAGGCCCCCCCCAGTCTGAGCTCCCTTGTCCCTTCTGTGCCAGCCCCCCCAGTTTGAGCTCCCTTGTCCCTTTTGTGCCAGGGCCCCCCACTCTGAGCGCCGTTGTCCCTTCTGTGCCAGGGCCCCCAGTCTGAGCTCCCTTGTCCCTTCTGTGCCAGCCCCCCCAGTCTGAGCTCCCTTGTCCCTTCTGTGCCAGCCCCCCCAGTCTGAGCTCCCTCGTCCCTCCTGTGCCAGGCCCCCCCAGCTCCCTTGTCCCTTATGTGCCAGGCCCCCCCCAGTCTGAGCTCCCTTGTCCCTCCTATGCCAGGCGCCCCCCAGTCTGAGCTCCCTTGTCCCTCCTGTGCCAGGGCCCCCCCCCGTCTGAGCTCCCTTGTCCCTCCTATGCCAGGGCCCCCCCAGTCTGAGCTCCCTTGTCCCTTCTGTGCCAGGGCCCCCCCAGTCTGAGCTCCCTTGTCCCTTCTGTGCCAGGGCCCCCCCCCGTCTGAGCTCCCTTGTCCCTTCTGTGCCAGGGCCCCCCACTCTGAGCTCCCTTGTCCCTTCTGTGCCAGGGCCCCCCCCCGTCTGAGCTCCCTTGTCCCTCCTGTGCCAGGGCCCCCCCAGTTTGAGCTCCCTTGTCCCTTTTGTGCCAGGGCCCCCCACTCTGAGCTCCCTTGTCCCTTCTGTGCCAGGGCCCCCCCAGTCTGAGCTCCCTTGTCCCTTCTGTGCCAGGCCCCCCCCAGTCTGAGCTCCCTTGTCCCTTCTGTGCCAGGGCCCCCCACTCTGAGCTCCCTTGTCCCTTCTGTGCCAGGGCCCCCCCAGCTCCCTTGTCCCTTCTGTGCCAGGGCCCCCCACTCTGAGCTCCCTTGTCCCTTCTGTGCCAGGGCCCCCCCAGTCTGAGCTCCCTTGTCCCTTCTGTGCCAGGGCCCCCCACTCTGAGCTCCCTTGTCCCTTCTGTGCCAGGGCCCCCCCAGTCTGAGCTCCCTTGTCCCTTCTGTGCCAGGGCCCCCCACTCTGAGCTCCCTTGTCCCTTCTGTGCCAGGGCCCCCCCAGCTCCCTTGTCCCTTCTGTGCCAGGGCCCCCCCAGTCTGAGCTCCCTTGTCCCTCCTGTGCCAGGGCCCCCCCAGTCTGAGCTCCCTTGTCCCTCTGTGCCAGGGCCCCCCCAGCTCCCTTGTCCCTTATGTGCCAGCCCCCCAGTCTGAGCTCCCTTGTCCCTTATGTGCCAGCCCCCCAGTCTGAGCTCCCTTGTCCCTTCTGTGCCAGGCTCCCCCCAGTCTGAGCTCCCTTGTCCCTTCTGTGCCAGGGCCCCCCACTCTGAGCTCCCTTGTCCCTTCTGTACCAGGGCCCCCCACTCTGAGCTCCCTTGTCCCTCCTGTGCCAGGGCCCCCCCCCTTGTCCCTCCGTTGCTTGTCTGTCTGTTATAATCCACTAGCTAAGAATGAGCATCATATTTAAAATAAATGCGCCTTGTGTTTACGATGTAACCGCCATTCTTAGCCTGCGGGGGCCGAGGCTGCCTCTTTGCCCCTCCCTGCGTTAAAGTCCGGTGAATTTTATACGTAAAGGACCTGCCAGTCATGTCTGCAGATAAATTAATTTCAACTCGACCAATCAGAAAGTTTTAGGCCGTGGCGGGGGGGGGGGGGGGGGGGGGGGGGGGGGTGGACAACAGCCCTCCACAAGGCAAAGCGGCTGGGCTGGGGTCGGGCCGCAGCCTCCGGTTGTGGGACTACTCCCCAGTGCCCCGGGGCTACTTCAGATAAAAGGGAGCGGAACAAGGAGACCCCGGCCCGGGAACCCCAGAGATGGGGGCTGTGGGGAGAGGGCGGGCGCTGAAGGACCGACCTCCCGGGGTGCTGGGGGGCAGGAAGAGGCGGAAGCGGGCAAGGGTCCGAGGCCCGAGGCAGCCGTGGAGGCCCAGGAGGCCTCGGGCAGGAAGAAGCCACAAGGCAGAGTCGGGGGGACTGGCTGCCAGGCCCGGCCCGGAGGACGCGGACTCCCCCCCCAGGAAGGCCTGAGAGACACCTCCTTCCCTCCCCCCCCCCTTCCCCCAGACAGAGGCCGGGGGATCCCTGGTGCTGCTTCCCCTGCCGTGTCCCAGGGGATGCTGGGAAAGAAAAGGGACTAATTTGTAAGGAAAAGCCACGAGCTGCAGCCCCCGCCGCGGGGCCAAGGGGAGCGGCCGCCAGGCCCGCACAGGGTCCGCGGAGAGTCTGACAGAAAGCGCGCCCCCTGCTGGGGCCTCTCTCCACCCAGCCCTTCCCCCAGCCCCGGCCGGCACTTTGGGTTGGTGCTGCACGCGAACCTGCTCACGTGTCCACACACCACAGTGCGCACGCGCGCGCACGCACCACACTGCGTACACATGGTTACGTACAGGTACACGCCACCTCCGTGTACACGCCTGCCCTCCTGCTTGCTCACACCTGACGAGGCCCTAGAACACACGCGGGTTCTCGGCGGCCTTAGAATGCACCCTGACGGCCGGTAGCTGGTGAGTTATGGGGGTGGGGTGGGGGAGGGGCCCGAGCCTGCCCCAAGGCCCCCGGCGGCCTGAGTGAGGAGCCCGGGAGGACGCCGGAAGGTCGTCCTGCGGGTGCACGTGTGTTATGATCCCATGATCCACATCTACCCTGGCAATAAGTGGTGGGTGGGCGAGGGCAGAGATCAGGGCCCCGCCCCACCCACAGGGGGCGCATTTAGGGTTAGCATTAGGAAAAAGGCCGATGGGGAGGAGAAGTGGGAGCCGGCCCAAGAGGTCGGGGACCACCGGGCAGGGGTGGCCCGTCCTCTTTCTGCTCCACCGGGGCCTCGAGGGCTGCACCCGACCTGGCTGGAGTGGGGGCGGCCGGACCAAGGATCCGGGCTCTTTGGCCACAGGAACTCAGGGAGCCAAGAGAGAGCCCGAGGGAGCCCGAGTCCCGCGCAGGCAGTCCTGCCGAGGCAGCAGCTCCCCTACCCTTGGCCCCAGGGAAAGGGCTCCCCACCTGGTGTTCATGCTGGATCCTGCTCCACCCCCATTGTGTCACGCTCCGCCCCCTGGGTGTCCCCCCCCAAGGTGTGTCCTGCTCCGCCCCTGGGTGTCTCTCTACTGTGTCCTGCTCCACTTCTTGCCCCTCCCTCCGTATTTTGCCCGGCCCCAAACTGTGTCCTGCTCCACCCCCATTGTGTCACACTCCGCCCCCCACTGTGTCCTGCTCCACTCCCCCAGTATCCTGCTCTGCCCCCACAGTGTCCTGCTCCGCCCCTGAGTGTCCCCGCAGTGTCCTGCTCCGCCCCCTGGGTGTCTCCCCACTGTATCCTGTTCCACCTCTTGCCCCTCCCTCCAGATCCTGTCCCCCCCTAGTGTCCTGCTCCACCCCCCAGTGTCCTGCTCCACCCCCTGAGTGTCCCTCAGTGTCCTGCTCCACCCCTCCACTGTCATGCTCCGCCCCCCCACTGTGTCTTGCTCCGCCCCTGGGCATCTCCCCACTGTGTCCTGCTGCACTTCTTGCCCCTCCCTCCGTATTTTGCCCGGCCCCCCACTGTCCTGCTCCACCGCCATTGTATCACACTCCGCCCTCCACCATGTCATGCTCCGCCCCCCACCGTGTCCTGCTCCACCTCTTGCCCCTCCCTCCAGATCCTGGCCCCACCCCAGTGTCCTGCTCCGCCCCCTGAGTGTCCCCCAGTGTCCTGCTCCACCCCTCCACTGTCATGCTCCGCCCCTGGGTGTCTCCCCACTGTGTCCTGCTCCACCTCTTGCCCCTCCCTCCAGATCCTGGCCCCACCCCAGTGTCCTGCTCCGCCCCCTGAGTGTCCCCCAGTGTCCTGCTCCACCCCTCCACTGTCATGCTCCGCCCCTGGGTGTCTCCCCACTGTGTCCTGCTCCACCTCTTGCCCCTCCCTCCAGATCCTGGCCCGCCCCCCAGCATTTTGCTCCACCCCTTTGCCCCCCTCCCTTGTTGTCCGGGTATCTCGCCCCTGGCCGGCAGGCCCAAAGCCGGGCACCTAAGCAGTAGGGACTAGATAAATGCTGATGAACAATTATCAATTCCCTGGCCTGGCGGATCCAGACACCCTCGATGGTGGGAGCCCGGCCCCCCAAACAGGCCCTTGGGGGTATGGTCAAGAGGGCGAGGAACATGTGACCATCCAGCAGAGCTCTCACAACTCCTAACCACCTTAACTGATAAAATGACATCTCAAAGGGAGCAGGGGCAGAGCCGGGGCGCCCTTTCAGGGGCGAGCCCACAGGGGAGGGGGGGGAAGAGGGCAGGAGCGGGCGGGGGCACGGGAGGGGCTCAGATGGGGCGGGGAGCGCTGGTGGGGAGTCCTGAGCTGGCACAGGCACTGTGGTCAGTCCCAAGGGAGCAGAAGCAGGCCTGACTGGCAAAGACCAGAGCCCTCCCCAGACCCTTCGCCTCAAGGCCCGGTAACCTGCAGACCCCCAGGACGCCGCCATCTGGGGCACCAAGCTCAGGGTCGAGGATTTGGTGGGGGCAGAAACTCAAAGGACAGGAGCTGACCCACTCGGGCCAACGAGGAGGAGCAAGAGCCGCGGGTCCTGACCTCCGCCGTGAGGGTCTCGCCCGCTGCGGGGGGGCGGAGCCTCCCCTGGCGGGCCCATCACCCCCTCCCCGAGCCCACAGAGAGGAGCTGCACTGACCTGGAGAGGGGCTGCCGGGGGGGACGGCCGGTCCTCTTCTGGGGTGTCCCTCTCGCTCTTCTGGCAGAAAGCCCCGTCTGGGGGGGGCAGAGCTGGGGGAGGGAGACTGAGCTGGAGGGGGGCTCCAGGAGGGCCCCCATCATGGAGCTGAACACCCCGGCCCCAAGCAGGTCCCCCACCCCAGGTGAAAGCCCGGGGCTGGCCCAGTGTAGGAGCAAAGGGGAAGTGGGGGCCAAGGAGGGGCTCTAGGGCTGGCAGCTGCCCTGACTGGGGTCACCCCAGCTCACAAACCCACTGAGCCTGGGGCAGGGAGCCCCAGAGACCTCCCGGAGCCTCGGGGGCCAGACTGCCTCCACCCCAGGGCCACAGGGGTGCCTCTGGAGCCAGCTGGGCACCCCAAGGTCACTGGGGCCATCCCCCTCCCCCAAGAAGAGTCCCACAGCAAGGGTCCGTGCCTGGAACCTCCCCTGCAGGGCAGGACCCCCTACTTTAGGCAGACCTCACTGTGGAGTCAGAACCCCTGCAGGGCTCCTCACTGGGGGGGCTTCCCCTTCCCCCTTCCCAGAGAACAGCTTCTTTCCTGCCTCAGTTTCCCCCCATGCTGGAGGCTTCTTCCTGCAGACGACCTCCAGCACAGAGCCTAGCCCTGGGGGTGGGGCCATGGGGAGTCCGAAGCTGCGAGAAACCTCACAGACCCATGGCTGGGCCGGAGGTCCCCTCAGACCTCCAGCTCCTTTTCTCCCGGTCCTGATGCAGGTGATTCTTCGGATCCCCAGGAAGCCCTAGGATTGCCCCAGAGTGGCCTCCCCCAGCCCCCCATCCTGGCGAGTTCAGGCTGCCCCTCCCCACCTCCGCGCTGTGCCCGGGGCCACCCCTCCTGCCTCCCCCATAAGCCCCCTCACCTCGGTCCTCCATCATCATCCCCAGCAGAGGAGCTGTCCCTGGAGCGATCACCAGACGGATCCAACGATCTGCAGCGAGTCTCGTCCTATGGGAAGAGTAGCAGGTTAAATCAAAGCCATCCCCAGTATATGGGGGGAAGCGCGCAGGCCGAGAAGGGCCAGGAGCTCACCGGGGGCGGCCACAAAGGCACGAGGGGCCCTTCTCTAGGCTGACATCCGCGATGAGCGCTGAGGCAAAAGCCCGGAGGCAGGAGATGCGGGAGTGCGGGGCAGGGGGGCAGCGGGGGAGGGGCAGAGTTCCACGGACCTGGGCCAGGGGCCGGGGCGGGAGGTCACGGGGGCGGGGCCCTGGCGGGCGGGGAGGGGGCGGCGGATGGGCTGTGTCCGGCCGGAGCCTGTCCTCGGCCTGGGCTCTCTCGGCAGCAACTCCTCCGCCCCCACCCTGCGAGCCTACTGAGCACGCGCACACCCACCCCCGAAAGCACTGTTCCCACCGCGCATCGCGACCGCCACACTCTCCCAAGAACAAAGGCCTGAGCGCCGCAGGGGAGAGTGCGCCTGCGCAGAATAGGGCCAGGAACTACATCTCCCAGAATGCCGAAGAACGTAGGCCTCGGCCGAGGCGCACTTACAGGACAAAAGCCTTAGGGCGTCGCCCAGGACGAACTGAGCTTGCGCATGGACAAAGAATGCCTTTCCCTACAACTACACTTCCCAAGGTCCCACGAAGCACCGCCCTAGGCGCCACTCATAGGACAAAAGCCTCAAGGCGGGTCCCAAGAGGTACTGCGCGTGCGCAGAACAGCCCCTCCAACTACACTTCCCAGAATGCCATAGTGTTAGCCCCGCCCATCCCCACCCCCTTCTTTCCCGCCCCCGCGCCTCTCATAAAAGCCCCGCCCGCGGAGCCCCCTCCCCGTCTCAGGCCGGGTCAGGGCGTGAGGCAGAGCGCACCTTTCAACCGATGTCGTGTGATGAGAGGTGAGCACAGGTCCCTGACCTGTTCTCCTTCCAGTCCTGTGCTGTCCCTCCGGTCGTCACTCACCCGCCGCGCTGCCCTCTCGCTCGCCTGCCACGGAACAGCAACACTGGCCCACGCCGCTCTGCGCTTGCGCGCCGCTCTTGGCTTGAACTACTCTTCCCATAGGGTAGCACGAGCCGGTCGGAATGGATTTAAGCCAGGGGATGCTCGTGGGCATGCCGGGAAATGTAGTGTTGGTACCTGCCGTGCCTCCCGGAGCTGGAGAAGGCCGAGTAGTAGCGTGCCCCGTTGTGGGCGGGCTGGGAGGCGCAAGTCGGAGTGGCATTGCCCCCCTTCCCCTCCCCGTCCCTCCGCAGCATTGCTCTGCTGTTTTAAACCTGGGAAGGCTTTTGGGGGAGGAGGGGAAGAGGAGGGGGTGGGGAGGGACGTTCAGCAGCAAATGGGGCCTGAAAACCGCCATCTCCCCTCGAACCCCAAAGGGCCTGTCCTGTTCGCTCGGGATTTTTAACAAAGTGTTTGTTGGACCGGAGTAAATGCGCTTCCCGTGCATCTGCGGCCCACTCGGCGCTGACCTTTGGCGGCGGGCCGGGATGGCCACTGGACGGGCTCCCTGCCTGCGGGGGTGGGGGGCCCCCACTGTGGGGGAGTGGGCAGAGAGTGCCCCGCAGGGGCTGGCAAAGAGCCCACCGCCAGGAGAGGCCTACCCGTGCCAGCGCAACCCTGGGTTGCAGCCACATCGATCCAAAGGCAATAGGAGGCCTCTGCTTTCTACCGATGGGGCCGGAGAGGTCGTGACCCTTAGAGGGGAGCCCAAATGATGAACGGAGCCAAGTCCGAGTCAAAGAAGGCAGCAATGAGCCAATCAGTCATTAAGCGCTCATTCGCCCTGCTTAAGCCCAGGTTACCTTGTGCCCAGCCCTGTGCCGAGCCCTGAGAGTGCAAAGCCAGGCAAAAGCAAGGGCCGCCCCCAGGAACTTGCAGTCCGAGGGAGAGACAGTATGCAAACATGGCCGCTGGGGTGGGGGGGGTCGCGCCGTTCATCCTTCTGCAGGAGGACCCCTGACATGGGGAGTGGGGGGATGTCTCGACTCCCTGTGGACCAGATTTCAGAGCCTGGCTGCGGTAAAGGAGGGGAGGCCCTGGGCCCACGGGGAGTGGGGAAAGGCTTCCTGATCGGCCGGTCAGGGCGGGCATTGCTGTGGAATTCTGCTGTGGGCTCTTGCGGGGCGCCGACGTCAGTGACCTCATCAAGGCTTCAGTCTCTGCGCATTAGGAAGTAACGGGCAATGTGGATTCCCCTAATGGCATCCAAAGCAGCAGCATTCATCCCGGCAGCCAGTTCTGTAAAGGAACCACAGACTCTGGACTCACGAGGGTGAGGGAGGGGGGGTTCCCCCGGGGGTTCCCCCAGTTCCCTCAGAAGGCCACTCACCCCATCTGGAGTTACTCTGGGGAAACCTCCCACTCCAGATCAGGTAGAATTTGTCTGCTTTCCCTACATGTGAAAAGGGTTCCCAGTTCCCATACAAGTGCTCAAAGTAGCAACACGCAGAGGTGGGACAGCCTGGATTTCACCTAAAGAAAATGCACAAGAGAAGGGGCAGCTGGGTGGTCCAGTGGATAGAGAACCAGCCCTGAAGTCAGGAGTTCAAGTCTGCTCTCAGACACTTAACACTTCCTAGCTGTGTGCCCTAGGCAAATCACTTAACCCCAATTTCCTCAGCAAAAAAAAAGAAAGAAAATGCACAAAGGGCAAAGACTTGGGAGCAGCCCACCCCCAGAAATCAACTAAGGCCCGGAGACCAGCATAGGGAGACCAGAACAATAATATTCCATAACATATACAAGCACTTATTCAGCCATTCTCCCATTGATGGGCATCCCCTCAGTTTCCAGTTTCTGGCCACTACAAAGAGACCTGCCACAAACGTTTTGGCACATACAGGTCCCTTTCCCTTCTTTAAGATCTCTTTGGGATATAAGCCCAGCAGAAACACTGCTGGGTCAAAGGATATGCACAGTTTGATGGCCCTTTGATCAAAGGAGAATGATTAATTTCTAAACATTGAAAATGAAATCTGAATAGTGATAAAGATGAGATCCAAGTAAGATCTGCCCTACCCACCTTTCTCTTCACTGTTTTGGTTCTTCTTTTGGATCTTGATTTTACAGGATTTTTATACATTTGTATAATCCTGTATACAGGATTTGTATACAAAATACAGAATATTTATTCCATGTTCCCTTTTTCTTTTTCTTTTCTTTTCTTTTAAGACCATCAAACAGAACAAAACCATTTCCAGGCTCTCCTTCTGGTTTATATGGCCCTTTTAAATCTTAGGGCTATTTCTTCTTTCCTGATCCAACTGTAACCATTTTATTCTGGTTCATTCTTTCCTGATGGCTCTTTTTTTTGCCAGAATTTTCTACATTTCTTTTGATTCCTGCCTTTGCACTTCACAGTTTCGCCTTCAGTCTGACCTTTTTGCCAGAAATGCTTTTATCAAATTTCTTTTCCCTGAAGGGGTGTAGACTTTTTTTTTTCTGGAGCAGTCATTTAAAAAAAAATGATCTATCTGTCTTTTAAAAATGTGTATGTTTATTTTTAGGGCAACAAGGTGGTGTAGTGGATAGAGTACCTGGCCTGATGTGAGGAAGGCTTCTCTTCCTGAATTCAAATCTGGCCTCAGATACTTAAAAGTTGTGTGACTCTGGGCAAGTCCCTTAATCCTGTTTGCCTCCATTTCCCCATCTGTAAAATGAACTGGAGAGGGAAGTGGCCAATCATTCTAGTGAGTTTGCCAAGAAAACCCAAATGAAGTCACAGACATTTGGACATAAACATCAATTTTATTTTTTTAAAACAGCAAAAGTCTGCTTTCTTTCCCTCCTTTCTCAATCCTTACTGAAAAAAAAAAAAAAAGGATAATGACAGAAACCTGGAACGAGCGGTCTAAATTTCTACAGTGACTGTGCCTAAAAAGCCTGATCCTCTTCTGCCTTCTGAATGGCTGCACTGCCCTAGTCCGGATCAGGAGCAGGGAGGAGGTTTCAGCACTTGTAATGTTCTGGTTGGCTTTCTGGAGGTCTCAGGACCAGCCTTCATTTCAGCAGAATAAAGTGATAAAGTCCAAAAGTCTTCATTGTCTCCTTTACAGTCTGTCTCTTAGCCTGGGACTGGGCTAGCTTTCTGGAGGCCTTCTGGAATGGGTCTCATTTTCAGTGGAGGAATGCAGGAGAGCCACCACGATGGTCTCTATCTTAAAGTCTGTCTGAATCCCAGAGCTTGAGCTCCAGCCTCCAGTCCTCTGTCTTCTCCAAGTCTGTTTCTGGCTGAATTTGTCCCAGTTTATATGCTTTATTACAATTGCATCGTTTCGGTATACTGAGTATAAACCAATCATTATATCACTAGGGAACCATTATTTGTTGTAAGGTTAAATCAATCATACTGAACTAGAGAACTATTAATACCACGCTAAACTAGATAACCATTGTCTTATCAGTTCTACTGAGTTAACACCTTGTAGGATTAAATAAATCATACAGAGTTCCTGCCCTTTACAAGCAATGAGTATTTAGTTTGGTGTCTGGCCGCTATGTTGCTTGGAGTCTTTGAGCTGTTTGCCATGTTGTCACGGTACACATTGTTTACTGTTGACTTTATTCTCCATCTTTGCCATAAAAGCAACCCCAGGTTTCTCTGAAACCATCCAGCTCATCATTCCTTAGGGTAGAATAGAATGCTATCACATTTATATACAATAAGTTCATTCCTTCTCCCAATGTTGGGTATCTTTCAGATTCCCATTTTTTGTCCCCTAAAAAAAGAGCTATAAAAAAAGTGTTTTTGTTTATCCTTGAAGTTTGTTTTGCCTAGGATGAATCCCTCCCCAGGTGGCACAGGGGATAGAGCACTGGGCCTGCAGGAAAAACTGAGTTCAAATCTTACTTAGCTTAGTTGTGTGATCCTAGGCAAGTCACTTTAACCTGTTTACATTAGTCTACAAAAGAAGGAAATGGCAGACTGTGCCAGGCTCTTTGCCGAAAACCAAACCCTATGCACAGTACTGGCTCGCTGTGCTTTGTGGGGTATGAAGAATCAGGCACAACTCATTAATCATCCCTCCCTTTTACTATATTCTCTTTCCCTTCCATTTCCTTGTTGACAGAAATGCATGTGGGTGCATTTATTTATTCTTCTCCTTTGGTTTAAATGGAGATAAGTTTCAAAGGTCAGCTGCTCGCCCCCCCCCTTCTGTTTGTATAGTCTTCCACCTGCCTTGAAGGTGTGAGATGATTCCCCCTACCCTCCCTTCCCCTCCCACACCTTTGTATTACTTGTCCTCTCTTTTCCCAGTTTTTCCTTATGCACATGAAGAGAAAGGAGAACCCCTTGGATTCCTGTTCTGACCTTGGATGTTGATGGAACTCAGAGAGGACATGGGAATCATCTGCCCATATTAGAACATCAGCAGTTTATCCTTGCTCAGTCCTTTACAACATCCTTTCACATTGGCCTTTTTATGTTTTCGAGTTCTGGTGTGAGCACTTCAAAACTTCTGTAGTTTTCATCAAGAACATTTGGACATTCTCGAGTTGATTAAAGTCCATTTTCTCTCCTCTAGAACCATGCTCAGTTTTTCTTCTTAAGTCATTCTTGGTGTAAGCCCATATTTTTGCCTTCTGGAATATTGTGTTCTAAGCTCTCTACTTTTATAGGCATGGCTATTAAGTTAGGGTGGATCCTGCTGGTGGCTCTTTGTACTTGGAGTCTTTCTGTATCCATTGCATCTTTCTTTGGCTTGGAAACTCTGGATGCTGGCCCTGATGTACTCCAGACTTCCTCCTGCAGGGTGAGCTTGGGATCTCTTCTTGCCCTTGTGCCAGAGTGCTCAGGCATGAGACCATGGACCTCTATCTTTCTGTGTCAGTCTGGGTGGGAATAAAGACTTTGGTCTTTCCCATCCAGAGTCAGTCTGATTCGTTTTCCTAAGCTATTCAGAGGCACATTGGAGGGAATCCTCTGAACTTTGTCCCACTAAGTCCCCACCTGGCCTCCACTCGCTAAGGAATCCTTTTTTGTAAACGTGATGCTGGCCTTTTGAAAGACACATAACAAGCTCTCTTTTCTTAACCTGCCGCTGCCGAATCTGTCACCATCTTGCCCATGGTGTCTTGTTACTCGGTTTTCTCTGCTCACAGCATTTTTTATTTCAGCTAGAAGTTCTAGATATTGGTCACAACTTTCTTGCAAGTTTAAAAATTTTTTTTTCAGGAAGTGATTGGCAAGAACTTTCAATTTTTACTTTACCCTCTAATATGAAGAGACTTAGGAAGTTTTCTTGATAATTTCTGGAAATATGTCATTTTGCAGTGACTTTCTGGATGCCCTTCGAGATATATGTTATTTCCATTCCAATAAACGCTTATTAAATGTCTTCTATGTGTTGAGCATTGTGCTCAGCTCTGGGAATCCAATTAATAAAAAGAGACATGCTTCCTGCGCTCTAAGAGTTTTCAGTCCAAAAAAGGGGAGAAAAGGAGCATCGGAGACGGCGTGGGGAGGGACCTAAAAGGGGGAAGGAAAGGATGGGGGAATTTGACACCAGGGATGCCCAGTCCAGGGGTATCTTGTTCAGTGGAGTTGAATCCAGTTAGGGCAGCACATGCGAAGGAAAGCGTCTGAAAGTCCAGCTTCTGCTCCCTAGGGAGGAAGCAAAATTTGCTGGTCTGCACCCCAACCCCCCAGTCAGGGGGAGACAAGGAGAGGGGCACAGCTTCTGTAAGTGAGGAGGTTGAGTGTGATGAGGGATATCCCTGGCTACGATCGTCGGGGCAGCAGGTGCAAAGTGGGGTCAGAGCCATCTAATACCTGTTGTTGTAGGATCAGTTACTTTAGGCGTGTGCTGCTCACCCAGCACGGCCTTACATTTACTTATGTTCTATTGTCATCATAGATTAGATTTCTGTTGTGGCCCTCTCTCCGTGACCTCCCTTGGGGTTTTCTTGCCAAAGAAAACTGGAGGGGGTTGCCATTCCTTCTCCGGCTCATTTTACAGAGGAGGAAACTGAGATGGAGCAGCACAGTCCCTTTTCGGTTTCCTCTGCCTCTGTCTATTTCTTCCTTGGTCAAGCTCTCAATGAGAAAGGTTTTTAACTCTATATTTTAACTCTATATACATATGTATCTTCTCCAATTTCTGTTTTGCTATTGACTTAAATGGGATTCTTTGCCATTCACTATGTGTGTTTATTGTAGAACTTTCCCCAATGATGAAATAGTGACCAAAAATTAAGTTGAACCTGCAAGTTGCATCCCCTAGACTGATAATATCCAATTGTTATGTATAGTTGTAGGCAGAGTGGCAGGTGGCTATAATTCTAGGCCATTACTCCTCTCTGATGGAGTGGAGGGATCAACTTTTGTCCCAACCTCCTGCTTCCCTCTGGGCAGAAATCAAGAGTGTCATTGGAGAAGTGGGTAGTGGTATCTGGAGCCTCCCTGGGAGAGACACAAGGCATTCCCATGTTGCTCGGAGAAAACTGCCCTCCCATGGCTTCAGAATCAAATTGGGAGCAGTGAGACTTGATCCCAGAAAAACAACCTCCCCCCTTCTAACACCTAGACTTGTCCAGAAAGGGAAGGGGCTGGTGAGCTCGCCCCACTGTTACAGCAAACCTTGCTTCGAGGCCGTTCCAGTTCTCCAGTTTTGTGATCTGGGGCCGATGATGAAACATGCTTCCCTCCTCATAAAAAGTGATGGACGAATGGTGCAGAATGAGACCTATTTCTTTCTCTTTTTAAATTTATGATTAAACATATTTTTATTTTCAAAACATATATGTAGATAATTTTCACCATAGACCCTTATAAAACCTTGTGTTCCAAGTTTTTCTCCCTCCCTTCCCACTCCCTCCTCTAGATGGCAAATAATCCAATATATGTTAAACATGTATTTCCATGTTTATCTTGCTGTACAAGAAAAATCAGCTCAAAAAGAGAAAGGATAAAGCAAATAAAATGCAAGCAAACAATAACATGAAGTGAAAGTGCTATGTTGTGGTCCACACTCAGTTCCCACAGTCCTTTCTGGGTGCAGGTGGCTGTCTCCATCACAAGACCATCAGAACTGGCCTGAATCGTCTCATTGTTGGAAAGAGCCACGTTGAGACCCATTTCTGGGCACAGCCAAGGACCTGTTTTGTTTTCTTTGATATGGGAGGCTTTGTTTATTTTTGAGGGGGAAGAGAGAGGGAGGTGGTGAGAAAGTGAACAAGGCAGAAAGGAAGGGAGTGATGAAAATCCTAAAGCAAAAGAGAAAAGAATTTCACTGAGAAATTTTTTTAAATGCACAAGAAAACTGAAGGACACTTGGGAGACACCACCAGACAGGAGGGCTCTGCAGCTGCCTTGAATTTATCGTACATATCACAGGGAATGCTTTTTTCTTCTTACAATAAGTTGCAGCATTGGCTTTAATTTAAACATCTAGTACGGCTCTCCCCCGCTCCTTTCCAGATTGGTTTTGGTTAAGACAGTGAAGAAGAAACAGATTTCTATGAGCAATCACAGACTGCAAGTTCAGTGGTTATTCAACACTGTAGCAGCTTTGGGAATCAACAAAAAGATACAGTTAATGGGCTTCAGAAATCAATGTATACACTACAAATGTCTTTTGCTTCTTTGTATCCCCAGTGCTTAGCTCGGTGTCTGGAACACAATGGGCACTTAGTGTTCTCTGAAGCTTTAATAACTCAAGAATTTTAATTTTTGTATAACAAAATTTTCTAAAAGTAACTGGAGCTTATACATTGATTTCTGAAGCCCATTAATTGTATCCCTTTCTGTTGATTCCCAAAGCTGCTACTGTGTTGAATAACCACTGAACTCGAACTCTGTGATTGCTTATTGAAATTATTCCTTCTTCATTGTCTTAACCAAAGACGAGCTGGAAAGGGGAGGAGGAGAGCCATACTAGATGTTTAAATAAGATCAATGCATGATGTATAGACTGGCCATTTCATGCCCCATTGGGTAAACATTGGGCCTTTCCCCAAATGGATTCTCTCTCCTGCTCCAACGGTGGGTTGGAGGTCTCCTGGGATTGGGGTAACATCATGCATGGTGGAGTGAGGGAGGGTTTTTGTTCAGGTTCAGGTTCTCTGCACTTCAAAATGCTGTAGGAACCGGCTCTTGGGAGGCCCATGCCATCAGAGAGAGTCTCTTTTCTGGGAGGGAACCCCAGGGCTCCCCCTTAGGCCTGCTCATGGTCCTAGTATGCAATTTTGTGAACTCCCCAAGCCACAAAGCACATTGTGGGGAGCGGGGCTGGGGGTTTTCTGGGGGCGATCTCGGCCATCTTCATCCTCTGGTATTTAAGTAAGCTTCTTCATCACGATTCTCCCTGTCATTCCCTCTCCGTCATTCCCACATCATTCCCTCTCCGTCATTCCCACTGAGCTCCAGGTCTCCAATGGGGGACGCCACATTTCCAAGTTTTTCCTAAGGTTACACATTCATCGAGGTTTTGCCTTTTCTGTCTTTCTAGGCCGATCTAACCCTGGCTTGTCAGGGGGGCACGGACTGAATGCGTGTGTTGTGGAGGCAGCAAGACTTGAATCTAGGTCCCTCCTCTACCACTCACCAGCCCTGGGGCCCTGGGCAGTGTCTATAAAATGGGGATGGCCACTCCCTCCACCTCACCGAGCTGTTAGGAGGATCAGAGGAGAGGAGGACTGAAAGAAAAACTTGTATTAAATATTTCCTTTGGGAAAAGTACTAGGTCCAGTGCTTGGGGTCTAACAAAAAAGGGAGAGGTCGCCTCCTCCCGGGAGGAGAGGGAGGCAGCTGCAAGTCCGGGCTGATGGGGACAGTGCTTCTCTAATGTCATTTCCATGGGTAAAACCACATTGGTGACAGTGAGTCGCCATTCCTTCATCCATGGAGCAGAGATTACTGCGCCTCCTTCCGAGGAGTGCTACCGGGCCAAATGCCACCGTGGTTGGGAAGCCCTTTGCCAACCTTGATGTTACAGGACAGTGGTGGCCCAGGAGGCCCCGGCGGGAGAGGGGAGAGCCAGATCGGGTCTCCTGCAGGCTTCCTTCCTGGGACCGGGGCTCAGGGGCTTGGTTTGCAGCAGCACAAAGTGAGGGAGGGGGGAAGAAGGAAGGGGGAGCTTTTGCGCTTCGGGGCAGCTTATCCGCCTGTCAGGGGCGAGGTGGGTGGCCAGCCACCGTGCAACCATGTGTGGGGCAGCGGGTGCCCCGATGGGAGGCTTCCACGTGCCCCATCTGGCCCAGCACATCTTCCACCTCCTGGCACCAAGCAGGCAGCGCTCAGCCAGCCTCAGCCCCCACGTGGGCAGCGCCGAGCCCAGCTGGAGGAGCGGTGTGGGCCGGCGTGATGGCCACTCCCACTCGGGGTCCCTCGGATCCCCAGCACACCCTGGGGGCGTCTTTCGTCCCTTTTTGCACCTCCCCCTTCTCCCTTCCCTCCCCCCCTCCCCAGTTTAGCAGAATGCGGGCCATGCAGTAGGCGCTTAGTAAATGTTTCTTTGTGATTTTCACTTTGCAAACGTTGGAATTACAGAAACATCTGCCTTTGTGATGATGATGAAAGGCGGATGTTTCTGTAATTCCAAGGTTTGCAAAGTGAGGATGATGATGATTAATGGTCTGGAAATGGGACGAGGAGGGGGTTTGTCTCCCTGGCTGTGGCTGAGGGGCAGTCAGCGAGCCGGGAAACAAGGAGGCTGCAGGGCACCGTGCCCCTCACCCTCTCCCTTCTGGCTGCACCCACGGACGTCAGTCATGGGGGAGGCCCCGCCTTCGGCGCCTGCTGAGGGATGCTGGGGCAGATTCGCATCATCCCTGCCGTCAAGTTCCCCAACCAGGCAGCGCTTATGTACCCGCAGTCCCACTGGACTACAATTCCCAGAATCCTTGGGCCTCAAGACAACTGTTGGTCCCAAGACTCCATTTCCCAGGAATCTTGGGAGAAGTCCAATACACATCACAGTGACAACAGAATGTACCCCATTGCTTCTTGGGAAGAGTAGTTCCCGGGTCTCCGCGCCTGCGCATAGAGCCATGACTGGGCCTCAATGGAGAAAACAGGGTGACTGTGCTGGTGAGGGAATAAATGAGGAAAAGAGGGCTGCAAGGATTGAGGGACAGAAGGCGGGGTAACGGGTGGCCTAAGGGCTTCGCGCTCTGCGCGGGACAGTGAACCCGGGAGAACGGAGAGGTGGCTCCGCGGGCCTCCACAAGCAGGGCGCCTGCGCAGGCGCACTGCTTTGTACGGGCAGGGAAAAGGAGGGGCGCGCCCTGCTCTGGGGAGTGGCTGGGACCGTGTGCGCAGGCGCACTGCTTTGTACGGGCAGGGAAAAGGAGGGGCGCGCCCTGCTCTGGGGAGTGGCTGGGACCGTGTGCGCAGGCGTGCCGCTTTGTACGGGCAGGGAAAAGGAGGGGCGCGCCCTGCTCTGGGGAGTGGCTGGGACCGTGTGCGCAGGCGTGCCGCTTTGTAAGGATTGGGAAAAAGAGGGCTATGCGCAGGTGCGCTGTGCTGGGGAGGGGAGGAAGGATGAGGGGATACTGACAAAGGATCTGGCCGCCTCGTACTAGGTCCCTCCCCCCGCTGCTTCGGTCACGTGGGGATATTCACAGCCCCGGGTCCCCCAAGCGTGTTTCCTCCCCTCCCCCCCACCCCGGGAAGGAATCTGACCCCTGGTCACGAACCAGCTTACGTGGGGGAGGCGCTCCTGCACTCACTCACTCACTCACTCATTCGTTCAGCTGGGGGGCAGGCCAGCCGCTTCCTGGGGCACACCTCGGGGCCCAGCATCCTTAGGTGCTTAATAAGTGCTGCTAATGGTCTCCTGAGCCAGGCAGGGGAGGCCGTGTGGCCCTAAGGTGCTTAATAAGTGCTGCCTCCTTCCTCTGAGCTAGCGGGAGGCAGAGTGGTCGGGAGGCAATTGGTCATTTTAGTTTGTCTCTCAGTTATGCTCTGTGATGCCCCGTGGCAGACTGGGGGGGGAGCCAGGTCCCCTGGGGGTCTTGCGTTCCTCCTTTCCCCCTTGCGTGCCCCTTGTTTATTCTCATCTGAATCCAGGTCATGAAATGTCTCTAGTTACTAAAGTTAAGGCTCCTCTCCCTCCTTAACTAGCTCTGAGCCCCGCCCTTCAGACCCCTCAAAGATGAGTGTGGATGAGCCGGAAGGGTCCGATGGTGGCCCTCGGGGCAGGCGGTGTCCCCGGCTCCGGCCCAGCTCTGCTCCGGCCTTTGGGTCCACAGACGACTTCCCCCTTAGAGCCTCTCTTGAGTAAAGGAGTCCATTGCATTTTCTTTCTGCCGCCGCCCACCCGTCCATGCTCAGAGCGGAGCCGCCGCCCGCCTCAGCCACCTCCCTAGGGCTGTCCCCATCTCAGGTCTTGGGCCCCCACTTACCCAACCTTTTCCACTCTAGCCACGTTAAGGCGCGGAGCCTCCCATCGTCGGAACCTGTGGAGGTCGGGAAGGGGGGACCCCCAGAGTCCCAGACCGATGTTGGGCGGTGCCTGGAAAGAATTTGCAGGCTTGAACCCACCTCCTAGTCAAGGGGCAAAGTTTATTGAAAGCAATGTGACACCATTACTGAGGGAATCCAGGAAAGAGACCGGAGCAAAGAGACACATGGTAATTCTATGGCCCCGGGGTAAGGCTAGCGGTCTTATTCCCCTTTCGCTCAGGAGTTTGATCTGTGGGAGTTTCCTGAGACCAGAAGTGGTCAGAATCAGACACATTGGGCAGACTCCAAAGCCAGAAGACTCAGGACGGCTGAGCCATTAGAACAGAAGCCCAAGGTCAGGGGACCCCAAATCACATTACATCAATCTGGCTCTTCTCTAGCTTATGGCTTTTCTTCTCGTGGTTCTGCACCCCCTGCCGCTTGGAGGTCCCTCCTCTCCATAGGCAGGTCATCAGATGGCTGGCCTGGAGCCTTGGTTTTGGCCGAGGGCCACCTCGATTCCTCCCCCTCAGATGCTGGGGCACATTTGCACATTTGAGAAGGACATGCTGCAAGCTTTTATCTCAGTCAATAATAAAAATATTCAACAACTCAGGGCTTGGGTTCCTGTAGCACTCTGCTGGACACCCAAGGCCACATCCCTGACTCCTCCTTAGGTCAGATGTCCTAGGTTTCTAATTCACCTCGTTGGGCTGTTGCCTGAGGCTCGTTTCTTGGGCTCTCAAGAATTACAAGGAGAGTCTTCATTAATACCGGCCTTCTCCTTCCAGTGCCCACTCCCACTGTGGAGATCTGTCACAGAGCTGGACCGCCTCTCCCTCCCAGTGAATGGACATGGACAGTAGTCTGATCACAGGCTCATACCCATCCCCCTCCCACATTCTTCCTGTCCCGGAGACCTTTTGGGGGGAAGGGTTGGAGAGACCCTGATGTGAACTGTGTGCCCTTTAATCTGTGGGGGAGAGGAGATTGGGGTCTCAAACGCTCCTCTAGGAGGGGCACAATCTTCTGTCCATAAGGGAAACTCCTGAGATAAGTAATCTCATTCAATTTTGAATTGAACTGAATTGAAAATCACTCAGATTCATCCAGAGATTAGGCCTGGCTAGGGGCCAAAGATCATAGCAGCCCCAATATATCTGGCCCTGGATGCCCAGACATCTTTGCAGAAGTCCTACCAGGATTTCGCCCACTGCTGAAAATATTTTCTTCTCAGTGGTAACCCGCCTTGGCTAATTCCTAATCAGGAGCTATTTGCCCTTCTGGAATTAGCCCATTGATGAAGATATTTTCTTCTTAGTGTAAATCCACCTTCGAAAAACTATTCTGCTAGGATTCTTTGCCCACTAAGAAAGCTTTCTTCTTAGTGCAGATAAATCCCCTTTTGCTACGGACTTCGGGTTGGCAAATTCTTTCCCAAGGAACCTGCAACACAGACCGGAGGGGATCTCTTACCCTCAATTCTCACACCTCATCATAATGACTGTGGAAAAGCCTTCAGTCAGAGGGGAAGTCTAATGGTCCATCAGAGGATTCGTAGTGGAGAGAAACCCTTTGAATGTCACAATGTGAGAAAGCATTTAGCTGCCGGAAATCCCTTTTTCATCACCAGAGAATTCATACTGTGAGAAACCTTTTGGTTGGAAAGAACTTGGAAAATCCTTCAGCCAAAAGGGAAGCCTCACTAAATACCAGGAAGTTCATTCTGAAGAGCAACCCTTTGTGTGGGATGAATGTGGGGAATCCTTTAGGCAAAGGGGATGCCTTAGGGTGCATCAGAAAACTCATACGGGAGAAAAATCTTTGAAGTGTAATGAATGTGAGAAATCCTTCAGCTGGAGGAAGAGGCTTAGTAAACATGAAAGAATTCACACCGAGAGACCCTTTGAGTGCCACAAATGTGGGAAATCCTTGGTTCCTCCAGAAGGCCAGACTTACTGAACATCAGAGAATTCATGCAGCAGAGAAACCCTATGAATGCTGTGACTGTGGGAAATCCCTTAGCCAGAGGGGAAGCCTTACCGAACATGAGAGAAGCCCTTTGAATGTACCGAATGTGAGAAAGCCTTCAGCCACAGGACATCATTTTGTTATCATCAGTAGTCATTCTGGTGAGAAACCCTTTGCACGCAGGGGATGTGGGAAATCCTTCTGCCGAAGGGGAAAGCTCACTAACTTTTGGAGAATTCATACTTCGGAAAAGCCCTAAGAGTGGCGAGTCTTTCAACGGGAGGGGCAGGCTTACTAACCATCTGAGGATTCATTCCGGAGAGAAACCCTTAGGATACAATGAATGGGGGAGGGCCTTTAGGTGATGGACATCTCTTTATCGTCATGGCATCATTCATAGTGGTGAGAAACCCTTTGGGCATAATGAATACGTTAAATCTTTCAGCCTGAGAGAGAGCCTTCATATACATATAAGAATACACTGGAGAGAAACCATTTGAAGGTACTGAATGTGGAAAATCCTTCAGCCAGAGAGGTCATCTAACCAAACATTAGAAGACTCAAGCTGTTGGGAGGCCATTTGACTGCACTGAATTTAGGAAAAATGAGCAACAATTCTCATGTTACGCCTCCTTAGAAAATAAATTCTGTGCGTGACCCTGGGCAAGTCATTTAACCCCAATTGCCTCAGCAAAAACCAAACAAATAAATAAAATAATTTCTGGGCTTGTATTCTGTGAGCTAATGAGGCCTTCTGCCAGAGTAGATGCTGTGATGCACATGAAAAAACTCACATGGGAAATAAGTGTTCTGAAAAGTACACATATAGGAGAGTCAGCGAACTCCTAGAGGTGCATTGCTGCATACGTTCTGGTGCTGAGCCTTTCTGAACTGGACTAGGCAGGCCCTCCCACGACAGACAGAAGATCGGTCACTGAGCCGCGCTTGTAGTCTGTTCAGTTTAAGGTACAATCTTTGCTCCTTTGAGAAGCCAGGGTTGCGTTGCCCATGATAAGACAAGAGAAGGACTCTAGTCGACTACAGAAAGGGGAAAACTTTTATCCATGTATGAGCTTAGGAAAAGCTTTGAAATGTAATTGATCCTCCATTAGAGGTTTCCTGTTGGATGGGAATGATGGGAAAGTAGTAATGTGGGGAAAAAAATCTTCATAAAGAAGCCGTTAAATATCGGGCAATGTAGGGGGCAGGATGTGCTACCTTGGTATTTCAGAGAAAGCAAAACAAGCATCTCCTTGCCTTCCTGTAGCCTGCACATTGACTGTGTGCCAGTGATGTATAAAATCACAGCAGCAAATGTTCTGGGGGAGGATCTGAAATCTGGCTTCATTTTTGAGATAATTCTTGAAACATAATGTTTAGTCCCTCCCTTTCTCTTTCTGTCTCCCTGTGTCTCTGTTTCTCTCTGCCTCCCTCTCCCTCCTTTTAAAAATTTCTCCCTTCCTCCCTCTCTTTGTTTCTGCTTCTTTCTCTGTCTCTTTCTTTCCCTCTTCTTCCTTCTTTTTTCATTTTTCCTTCCCTCCCTCTCTCTGTTTCCGTTTGTCTGTCTCTCTCTCTCTCTTCCCTCCTTTTTCAATACTTCCTCCCTTCCTCTTTTTTCCTTTCCCTGTCTCTGTCTATCTCTCTCTCTCACACACACATACCCACAATTTGAGTTGAGATTTCAGTAGCTATTTAGTGCTAGAAATAGTGCAGGGACAAACAGATCCCTGAGATGCTTCCCTGGGGATCTCCTGAGGTGATGACATTGAACCATCCGCAACAAACTGAGAACAGCAAGCCCTCCCGTCCTGCACTCTTGTTACATAATCCACATGAAGATGGCATTAGGTACATCATGCAGGGAAAGGAGGTATACACAGCATTCTCACTTACTAGTTTACTGGTCCTGATAAAAAGGGAAACAGGTCAGTCTGGCTCTTCTCTTTCCAGATTGGTCATCAACTCTCTTTTCTAATTATATATTCTGGATGGAGCACAGGAATTAAAGTCAGCTTTTTGGATGGGGGAGAGGGGAAGGAGATCATAATGGAGATGAAACATTTAAAAAGAAAAAAGGCACTTATCCAGATTAAGAACCCCTGTCTTCTGGGTGATAGGAATCCACCTGATAAGGGGCAAGGGGGCCAGATTTAAGGCCATTCCCTTTAGCAACTGTGTTAAAGAAAAATCGGACCGGAAAGATCTGCAGCATGGAGACCATGGCCACCCACTTTCCAGTGGCAATGCCAGCGTGGATTTGCATTCCATCTCTGTGGAACACGGAGCCTCCATCTTTCCCGTCTCCCACTTTTAGAACTTCTGCATCGCCCTGACCGCTCTCCCCCTTCCTCCATCCAGCCAATCAAGGCGTCATTCTCCATGACCTTTCACCTCAGGCCACAGCCCCTTCATTGGTCTCATCTATGCTTTTATCCAAGTCACTGATAAAACGAGCACTGGGGAGAACACAGATCCCTAAGCTATTGATGTTGAACTGTCAGCCATCCCTCCTGTCTCACCTCCTTCTGGTAGCTAATCCACAGCCCTCTGTAAGGGCCACATGAGATGTGGCATTTGGGTGAACTCTACCCACAGCATGCCCCTCATCCACAAGTTTAGCCATCCTGTTGAAAAGAAAACCAAGAACTTTTGCTTCTGGTGTTATTAAACCTAGCCCCACGCGTGGCCTTTCTGCACAGGTCTGGGCTGGCTCTTCCTAAGAAAGGCCTCCCTTTGCAGCTGTGTGCCATCTTTTTGGTGACTTCCAGATTTGCTTCAGGAGTTGCAGTCAAGGGCACTGGCCTCTTGTTGGCAGGCTCTGTCTTGTTTTCCTCTGCCGTTTGCCGTAATCCTCCGGCTAATGCTGGCAGAGGCTCGGCCATCTCATCAACCAGTTCTGGTCAGACCCAAGGATGGAGAGAGGCTCAGCCAGGCGGGTGCTTTCTTTAGGATCCTTCCTTTTTTTGGCCATCCTATTGGTCATTTGTCCCTCATTGCCCACTTAGCATGTGCTAGTGTTGCTGGCAGAGAAAAAGCAAGCGGCTGGAAGTGGGTCGCTCTGCCCACTCTCTGCTGGCGGTTACCGTCGACCTTTGGCATCGCACTTGGACATCATGCTGGCCCATGTTCTTATGCCTCTCAGAGGCCTTTTTCTTTATGGGAATATTGTTTGATTCTGTACACATACAGTCTTGTGGCTTGTATACACATAAGGAACTCGATTTCATTGGTATGGAGAATTCCCAGTGTGGAAGAGTCTCTCCTGGATGCAGATTGGCAACTGATATGGACTGCATGTTTTCTTGGGGTACTAGAATATAAGCTATCTAAGGCATATGGGTCATAGGTTTCAGAGGTGTGTCTTCCTGACCCTCAGGTCAGCCCTGTTATGCCAGTTTGTCAGCTGATTGGCCTTTAGTTAACACTTACTATGTGTCAGAATCCATGCTGGGCTTTCAGACCACATAGAAGGTGTGTGGGGGGAGATCCCTGCTTTAGGGAGCTCACACTAATAATATTGTTCTGTAATCAATGAATTATGAGGTATTTTCACCATTTATTTTCCCTTGCATTTCATTTAATAGTAATCATACACATGAAATTATCACACATGGACCAAAACTTAAGGAGTGACAATTTTTAAACTAAAACAATGTACATCAAATGGAATCCCCTTGGAAGAAAAACAGCTTGTTTCTTCTTCTGAGTAACTGTTTTGCATATTTTATAGGAGTGTTTTGTTTTCAGGCGAGGAGACCCTTTTTTCCAGTGGAACAAGCAGGGTGCAGAGAGAGCCTTGCTTCAGATTTTACCTTCCACATCTTTAGCTCTATGATCTGGGATATCTCATTTTCCTCATCCGTCTTTGAGTAAAATCAAGACCCGCAATCTTTATTTGGGTCCTTCACTGAGACAGATGGAAATCCACCTAATTAACATCTTTGAGAATTGCTTGGACAGAGAAGCTGGGTCACAGGGTTGGAGAACTTGAACCCAGGTCCTCCTGGTTCTGACCCTAGTCTGCCTCCATTGGCTGCACATATTGGCCATCCACAAAATGACAGCTGCTGCCTGAAAATTTTTTTTTTTTCCTCTTGAAAATAGCTCAAGGTAAGCCTTGAAAGGTGAAATAATTGTAGGAGGACTTCAGTGTGTCCATGGTGCTGATGTCTTTGTCTGCCACTTCTGACATGTTCATAACAGGAGAACACAAGGTCATCCAACCCATACAATGGCTGTACCCTTAGGCTCATACAGTGATGAACAAAACTCTTTGGAGGGAGGCAGAACCTCTGGGGGATGCATCGGTGACTTAATTATGTCCCCTCCAGAGAGGTGGGCAGCCCAAGATGGGACACTGAATTCAAGGGGAGAGTTACTGGGTGGCTGAGCCAATAGCCAGCAGTGGGTGAGATCAACCCTTCTCTTCTTCTTGCCCCCAAGAAAGGGCTCTTGTTTGAGATTTCAGGCTAAGGGGGATATCAGGGACAACCGGAAGGATACTGTCCCTTTGTCTCCATAGCCAAAATTAGGAGCTAGGGGATCCATATGTAGATGTAATTTGAGCAGGGATGACATGGAGTGCTGAAGCCGGCTTCTGCGGGCTCCGGAGAGCTGATCATTAACATTTTAAGAATCCTGTGAACCGGTTGTGAACATAACTGCTATTACTGGGGCTGCTCGATGGCACATTAGAATAGGAATTTCTCTTTGGATCCGAATGCTATGAAACAAGGAATTTAAGTTAGCACTTGAGACTTCTGTCATCATGGTTAAAAAAAAAAAACAAAACTCAAAAACTCAAAAAACAAAACAAAAACACCCAAACTTCCTTAAGTATTCACCTCAGTAAATCTGCTTTAAAATAATATTTGGGAAGAAAAAAAATCTCCTTGAGAATGTCCATAACGTGCCGAATTCTCCGGAGACTTTGGCTGGCCAATCTCGGCAAGACCGTTAGTGACTAACGAGAAGCAAGGCTGCCTAGGAAGAGTTCCAGCTGGAAGAGAACAGCCGGATGGTCCCTGGGTGTTTGGGGGGACCTTGTTTGTTCCTAACTGGCACCCAAGAGAAAAGTTTTATGGACACTTCCATCCATTGCTTGTGACAAGAAGCCGGCTGGCTCCCTGGGACTAGCGTGGAACCTCCCGGGCTGATTGGCTCCACATTTGCCCTGGGATTGGATTCTTTTCCATGGTTATTAAGCCCGCCCTCCTGCCTCCAGCGGAAAGTGCTGCGGGTGGTGGCTGGTCCCCGAAAGGTGACCATGTAATGGGTCGGCGGGAGCCTCCTCTTTCAGTTTCCTCTTGGTGCTCCTTCCTTTGGGAGTTTCCCCACCCTGGGCCTATCCTGGCCAGGCTGACCTGGCCCCGGGGGCCTCTCCTGGGTCTACACCTGTACACAAGGGGGCGTGGCTGCACGTGTGCCAGGCACATGCTGGGGGCGCGGCTGCCTCAGTTTCCTCTGTGTCTCCAGCTGTGGTTGGTGGGAAGCTTGAGGGTGGGACCTCTCTTCACTCCACCCTGATCCCACTCCCAAACACCTGCTGAGACACTAGCCCGCCCGCCCGGGGCGTCCACCCACGTCTCACTTAGCAACGGTGCGGGCGGGGGAGTCGGCGGGCAGATCTCCCTGGCCTGGTTCCCCCTTTCCAGCAGCCATTGCTCAGGGGGGCCTTAAAGGCCGGGAAAGTGAGCGCGGCAGCAAGAGGCAACCAGAGCAGCCTGCGCCACAGGGTCACTGCCTAATTTCTTTCTTTGTAAAATGGGGGATAACGAGAGGAAGGGATCAAGCGTCTGAACTAGGGAACCTCCGCAAAGCGCAAGCCAATTCTGAGTTCATTGCTCAGGGAGGCCGGCCCTGGACTACACTACCCAGAATGCACATTTGTAGCGAGACGGACTGCATTTCCCACAAGTCCCGTGGGCGCCCCGCCACCTCCTGGGAAAGGTAGTTTTGGACGGAGTAAGAGACACGCGCAAGCGCAGAACCGTCACAAGCCGAACGCCTTCAGTCCTCCAGGCGCTGGCAGGCGGCTCAGCGGGTGAGTTATAAGCAGGGAGGCTGGGGAAAGTGCGGGTTCCGGCCTTCCTGAGGCTTTGGACGCCGCCTCCGGTGGCGGGGAACGACAGACGACACACCCTCCTTCCGCGGCAGCCCCGGCCAGCTGGCTAAGCGCTCTTCTCGGGCCGCTATTGTCCTGAGAGGGCGGTGGCCCTAATGCACCCTGGGAAGCGTAGTTCTCACTCGGGTACTACGCAAGCGCACTTCCTCTTGTAGTTCGCCTTTAGGACTTTGTTCTGGGTGAGTCGATGTTCTCTTGGAGAGTTGAGGGCACCGTCCCGGCGCATTCTGGGAAGGATTGTTAAGAGTGGGGGTGGAGGGGCAGTGTGAGGGTGGAGGGGCAGTGCGGGGGTCGTTTGGCAGCTCGCGGGTGCAGTTTCCGGGAGGGGGCGGGTTTGACACTTGCATCCTTGCCATCTCCTGTCTCCCAGCTTTTCCTGGGCTGCCCTCATCCAGGCATGGCCTCCCTATTGTCCCCAGGGAACAACGTTTCTTCCTAAGGACCTTTAAGGTTTGAGTGGCCATTGCAACCCCCAAGGGCCTGCCAGTATCCCATTGTACAGATGGGGAAACTGAAGCTAGCAGAGGGAGTGACTTGTCTAGGGTCGCACCTGTCCTACACGCTGGCGGCAAGCCCAGAGATTCGTGTAACCCTCCCCTAGCGTCCGTTTCTTCCACGCTCATGTCATACCCTGACTTTCTTTACCTCATTTCTAGCTTGGGGACTACAATTTCACGGGTCTCTGAGGTTCCCTCTTTGGGGAGCTGGAATCTAGGTGAGAAATGGAGAGTTCTTTCATCCCCCTTTCTGTTCCTCCCCCTGGGCAGGGCCGCTCCGCCCTCTCGCCTTTCTGTCCCTCCTGCTGGATGTGGCCCCACCCACCTCATCTTCCTTCCCCAGAGTAGGCCCCGCCCTCTCCCAGTGGCCTCCAGTGACTGATGATTCTGCCTGGAGACATTTGCCAAGCAAGGGGCAGATTCTATCCCATGTTGGTCGATGGACATCCTTGGGAGGGGGGAGGGGAGGAGGGCCTCTCTGGGGGCTTGGCCTTCGTTTCCTGAGGCCCCTGCATTTGGAGGCCCTGAGCCCCCTTTGCCCCACTCTCCGTCCCAGGGCATCCGTCCTATCCTTCCACTGAGATTCAGGGGTCTGGGGTAGAGCAAGTATAGCACCTGATCCTGAGTAGATGCCTAATAAATGCTTGTTGATCAACCAGTTCTGACCCAGGCAGCTGGTTCAGATTGTCATGTTCCCAGGCCTCAGTTTCCCTCTCTCACTGATATAATCTGTGAGCCTGGGCTTCTGCCTTGCTCCCCACCTGGCCTTTCAGACTCTCCTGGTTACCTTCCACCTCCCCACCCCACCCTTTGCCCTCTGGATTATTTGGTATCGGCCCAGTGCATTTAGAGCAGACTGGTCTTTGGTTCCTTAGGTATAGCACAATGGCTGCTACATACAATAGGAGCTTAATAAATGATGGTTGTGTCTAATTGGGCCTTCTGTCCACCAGCTTCTACCTAGCCACACCTGACCTCTGGCTTCTCCCAGTGGGGCCAACTTGGGAGCCTTCTCAGGCCAAGGGGACATCCATCCATTCTCTGACTGAAGTGGTTCTCTCCTAAGGCCCCTTCCAAGGTGGGGTCACTGCCCTCCAGTGGTTGGCCTGGTGGTGGGTTCCAGAGGTGAAGCCTCTGTTTCCCCTGGTTCTGGGCAGAGCACTTTGCATGGTGCTTTCTCAGACCCTGCCCCTCTGGGGCTCCACCTCCTGCCCTGGATCCTGGGATGTTAAGTTTTTGGAAGCTGGGAAGTGTTTGTTATTGTCACCGTTGCCATCTTTAGGCTTCTCCATAGCTTATCATTGTAAGTATTGTTATTATGATGATTGACAATGTCATGATGATACTCCCTGGCTTATTATTGTTACTGTTGCCATCATGAGGCTTCTCCCTAGTTCATTATTGTCACTGTTGCCATCATGATTATTCTCCCTGGCTCATTATTGTCACTGTTGCCATCATGATTATTCTCCCTGGCTCATTATTGTTATTGTTGCCATCATGATTATTCTCCCTGGCTCATTATTGTAACTGTTGCCATCATGATTATTCTCCCTGGCTCATTATTGTTATTGTTGCCATCATGATTATTCTCCCTGGCTCATTATTGTTATTGTTGCCATCATGATTATTCTCCCTGGCTCATTATTGTTACTGTTGCCATCTTGAGGCTTCTCCCTGGCTCAGCATTGTAAGTATTATTATGATGATTGACAATGTCATGATGATTTTCCCTGGCTCCTTTTTTTTTTTTTTAATATTATTCTTTTTTTTTCATAATTATAACTTTTTATTGACAGAGTCCATGACTGGGTAACCTTTTACAACATTATTCCTTGCACTCACTTCTGTTCTGACTTTTCCCCTTCCTCCACGCCCTCCCCCAGATGGCAAGCAGTCCTATACATGTTGAATAGGTCACAGTATATCCTGGATACAATATATATGTGCAAAACCGAACAGTTCTCTTGTTGCACAGGGAGAATTGGATTCAGAAGGTAGAAATAACCTGGGAAGAAAAACAAAAATGCAAGCAGTTTATATTCATCTCCCAGGGTTCTTTCTTTGGGTGTAGCTGCTTCTGTCCATCCTTGATCAATTGAAACTGAATTACATCTTTTTTTTTGTTGAAGAAATCCACTTCCATCAGAATACATCCTCATATTCTGATGGAAGTGGATCTCTTCGATAAAGAGAGCTAATTCAGTTTCAATTGATCAAAGATGGACAGAAGCAGCTACACCTAAAGAAAGAACCGTGGGAGATGAATATAAACTGCTTGCATTTTTGTTTTTCTTCCCGGGCTATTTATACCTCCTAAATTCAGTTCTCCCTGTGCAACAAGAAAACTGTTCGGTTCTGCACACGTATATTGTATCCAGGATATACTGTGACCTATTCAACATGTAAAGGATTGCTTGCCATCTGGGGGAGGGGGTGGAGGGAGGGAGGGGAAAAATCGGAACAGAAGTGAATACAAGGGATAATGTTGTAAAAAATTACCCTGGCATGAGTTCTATCAATAAAGTTATTAAAAATAAATAAATAAAGATTAAAGCAAAAAAAAAAAAAAAACATCCTCATACAGTATTGTTGTTGCCATGTATAATGATCTCCTGGTGCTGCTCATTTCACTCAGCATCAGTCCATGTAGGTCTCTCCAAGCCTCTCTGTATTCATCCTGTTGGTCATTTCTTACAGAACAATAATATTCCATAACATTCATATACCACAGTTTACCCAGCCATTCTCCAATTGATGGGCATCGATTCATTTTCCAGTTTCTAGCCACTACAAACAGGGCTGCCACAAACATTTTGGCACATACAGGTCCCTTGCCCTTCTTTAGTATTTCTTTGGGATATAAGCCCAGAAGTAACACTGCTGGATCAAAGGGTATGCACAGTTTGATAACTTTTTGGGCATAATTCCAGATTGCTCTCCAGAATGGTTGGATTCCTTCACAACTCCACCAACAATGCTTTAGTGTCCCAGTTTTCCCGCATCCCCTCCAACATTCATCATTATTTTTTCCTGTCAGCCAATCTGACAGGTGTGTAGTGGTTTCTCAGAATTGTCTTAAGCATTTCTCTGATCAATAGTGATTTGGAACACTCTTTCATATGAGTGGAAATAGTTTCAATTTCATCATCTGAAAATTGTTCATATCCTTTGACCATTTATCAATTGGAGAATGGCTTGATTTCTTATAAATTTGAATCAATTCTCTATATATTTTGGAAATGAGGCCTTTATCAGAACCTTTAACTGTAAAAATGTTTTCCCAGTTTGTTGCTTCTCTTCTAATCTTGTTGGCATTAGTTTTGTTTGTACAAAGGCTTTTTAATTTGATATTATCAAAATTTTCTATTTTGTGATTAATAATGATTTCTAGTTCATCTTTGGTCCCAAATTCCTTCCTCCTCCACAAATCTGAGAGATAAACTACCCTATATTCCTCTAATTTATTTATAATCTCGTTCTTTATGCCTAAATCATGGACCCATTTTGATCTTATTTTGGTATACGGTGTTAAGTGTGGGTCCATGCCTAGTTTCTGCCATACTAATTTCCAGTTATCCCAGCAGTTTTTATCAAATAATGAATTCCTATCCCAAAAGTTAGGATCTTTGGATTTGTCAAACACTAGATTGCTATAGTTCACTATTTTGTCCTGTGAATCTAACCTTTTCCACTGATCAACTAGTCTATTTCTTAGCCAATATCAAATGGTTTTAGTAACTGCTGCTTTATAATATAGTTTTAGATCCGGTACAGTTAGGCCACCTTCATTTGATTTTTTTTCATTAATTCCCTTGGGATTCTTGACCTTTTGTTCTTCCATATGAATTTTGTTATTTTTTCTAGATCATTAAAATATTTTCTTGGGAGTCTGATTGGTATATTACTAAATAAATAGATTAGTTTAGGGAGTATTGTCATCTTTATTATATTCACTCGGCCTATCCAAGGGCACTTAATATTTTTCCAGTTATTTAAATCTGACTTTGTGTGGAAAGTGTTTTGTAATTTTGCTCATATAGTTTCTGACTTTACTTTGGTAGATAGATTCCCAAATATTTTATACTATCGACAGTAATTTTGAATGGAATTTCCCTTTGTATCTCTTGCTGTTGGATTTTGTTGGTGGTGTATAAAAATGCTGAGGATTTATGTGGGTTTATTTTGTATCCTGCAACTTTGCTAAAGTTGTGAATTATTTCTAATAGCTTTTTAGTAAAATTTCATGGGTTCTCTAAGTATACCATCATATCATCTGCAAAGAGTGATAGTTTGGTTTCCTCATTTCCTACTCTAATTCCTTTAATCTCTTTCTCAGCTTTTATTGCCTGGCTCCTTATTGTTACTATTTTCATGATGACTATTCTCCCTGGCTCATTATTGTTACTGTTGCTATCATGATGAGTCTCCTGGCTCATTCTTGTTACTGTTGCCATGCTGATGATACTTCTGGCTCAGGGGAATTTTTTACAGCATTATCCCTTGCATTCACTTCTGTTCCGATTTTTCCCCTCCCTCCCTCCACCCTCTCCCCCAGATGGTAAGCAGTTGAATAGATTACAGTATATCCTAGATTCAATATATGTGTGCAGAACTGAACAGTTTTCTTGTTGCACAGGGAGAATTGAATTCAGAAGGTACCAGTTAGCTTTCTTAGAGGCCTCTCTCCCTCCTTGGTTCCAGGAGCTTTTGCAGCTTGTCTTTTAGCTCTTCCAGCTTCTGCCTCTAGCTCAACTCCGACTCGTGGCTTCTCAGTCTCCAACTGATGCTCCCCTCTCAATCTTTTCAACTGACTGACTGAGCTCAGCTGTTTTTATGCTCTTTTAGAGGTGTAAACTCAAAGGTTGACTCCTCCTCTGAGAGTGGGATTATGGGAGGTGTGAATTTGGATATCTCATACTGAACCCTGAACTCTCCCAAATGTGTGAACTAATGTGTGAACTCTCAAAGGTGTTAACTTAAGCATTGTTTCTATCAATTCCATTGAGTTATCACCTTGTTTCAAGTTCTGGCTCATAACCGATTGACAATGTCATGATGATACTCCCTGGCTCATTATTGTCACTGTTGCCATCATGATGATTCTCTTGGCTCATTATTGTTACTATTGTCATGATTATTCTCCCTGGCTCATTATTGTCACTGTTGCCATCTTGAGGCTTCTCCATGATTCAGCATTGTAACTGTTGTTATCCTGATGATTCTCTATTGTCTTAGGCCTCTCTGGATGGTTCTGGGCCTCCCTGGGCACTGCTCTTGGGCTGAACCTTCGCTCTGAAGGGCGTCATGGCGTGCTTGGCTCTCATGTTGGAGGAGCAAGGTGAGAATCCTGGTCAGGAGCCAAGACTCTCCCTCCCTTCCCCTCCCCCCCCCCCCCAGCTGAGGCTGCTCCCCTCTCCTGGCTGGGCCTGCCTTTGACTTGCTACAGCTCCTGATGGAGCTCCTTTGAGGTACTAGAAGCTCCTGCCCTCATAGAGTTTACCTAGGGGAAGGAGTGATAGGTGGGTACTCTTATTAAGTACTTACTGTATACCCAGCTCTGGGCTAAGCACTTGACAGCTGTGATCTCAGTGGATCCTCCCAGCAGCTCTGGGAGCGCGGGGCTATTACTATCCCCACGGAGAAGCCAGGAAACTTGAGCCAGACAGAAGTGAAGTGACATGTCTAGAATGTAGGTGTCTCAGCGGATAGAGCGCCAGGCCTGGAGTCATGAAGATCTGAATTCAAATGCGACGCTGTGGGACTGGGGAGAGCTACTGTACCCCGTTTGCCTTTGGAGAAGAAAATGGCAAACCCATTATGAACCCTGGCACAGGGGCAGGGCAGGCCCGTCCCACCGACTTCCCGACTCCAGGCTCAGCAGTCTGTCCTGTGCCTCTCTGAAGGTGCAGAGTGTGAGCCAGTGGGAAGTGGGGTGGGGAGGGGTAGGCCAGGCTCTGGGCATTTGGGGCAGGGGAGCGGGGTGGAGAGGAGTGGGCTGGGCTCTGGAGCACTTGGGGCGGGGGAGTGGAGAGCCAGGGAGCCCTAGCGCCTGCTAGGTGAGGGCAGCACGAGCGTCTGGGTTGCCATGGATGAGAGTAGGTTGGGATAAAGGAGCTGCTTGGGCCCCGGGGCACAGTCACTGAGGAAGGGCGCAGGGGGCAGGGGCTCTCCGCGGCTCTGAGGGATCGGAAGGAGTAGCTGGGGGTCTGCTTGAGAATCATCGGAGAGAGAGTGGAGCCGGGGGGTCTGCGAGCCAGAGCGGGGGCAGTGACTGGGGAGAGCAGAACCAGGGGGAGGAAGGCAGTGCTGGGAGAGGCAGCTGGGAGCTGGCGGGAGGAATGGACCCTTAGAAGAGCTGCAGCCAGACTCAGCAGGCACTGTTCGGTCTCAGGGGCCCAGCTCTGGCCGCCCTCCTGATGCCTTTCTTTTCCTGCAGCTTGGCTCTCTCCGGCCTCCGCCCTGAGCCAGAAATGGAGCCAGGAGGAGGATGACAGAAGATCTTCTGGCCTCTCCACGGCCAGCTCCCTGGTGAGTCTGGTCCCCTTCTCCTTTCTCTCCTTGCTCGAGCCCCACTGAGGCTCCTGAACTTGTGGTGGCCGGGCCCAGGGCCCTCCATCCTCGGGACCCTCCATCCATCCCCTCAAGGACAGGTGTGAGGGAAATGAGGGTCAGACCCTGTGCTTAATTCTGGGGACACTGGGGGCTGGAAGGGCAGGGCTCAGGTGGGCACTGAAGGCAGAGTTGGATTCCAGACAGAAAGTCCCACTGAGGTCAAGGCAGGTACTGGGGTCGGGGGTGGGGTCTTTACCGCTGTGATCCCGGCTTGGGATTCTGCTTCTATGCCGACCAGTTGGTTTGGGGCCCGCCCTTTCCCTTCTGTTTCTATTAAAACTCAGCTCAGCAAAGAGTAGTCTCTAAGGCGTGTGTGGAACCGGATCAGAGGAAGCGTGCTCCTGACGTCCCCCACTTGGGAGGGCCGGGTCTGCTTAAAATCTAAGCTGTATCCAGTCTGGCCAAGCTTGGGGAGCCCCGTCCTGGCTCCTTCCATGGAAGGTTAAGGTAGCCCTCCCCTGAGGCAGAGAATTAGCAGAGGGCAGATGGACAGACCTCCCCTTCCCCAGATGGCTTGAGGGGTTGCGGCTCATGATCTAGCTGGAGGAGCTGAAGACTTTTAGCTCACCTCCTCATCAAATGTCCACTAGTCGGGTGTTATGGGCCCATAACACAGAGGTGACTCCCTTGTCAGCGAGTTCCCTTTCAGAAGGGCTTTAGGACATGTCAGATCTCTCTTAGAGAGAGCCATGGCCATCAATTTATTAATTTCTTAACAAATTGACTCTAATTACCCAGAAACCCTGTCTCTTGGGCTTTGTATTTGTCACAGCTATAGGATGCTGTGGGCAGATGTCAGGGGGGCGGGGTTCAGGGGTCAGTGAGCTGGACGCTGCCAACGGGGCGGCTGCAACAATGAAAGGCTTTGTGTCTGCGGCGTGGGGGCCGTGCTGGCCTGCTGCCCGGAGCCGAGGACGGGGCCGGCCGTTCCTGTGCCACCAGGAAGAGGCCTGCCGCCCTTGAACCAATGAGCAGCTCCTCCGCACGAGCAAGTGGCAGCGGGCAGAATCAGCCTCTTGTCAGCAAAAGCCCTGCTTTAGATAGATCCCACCCAGAATTGAACTGGGGCCTTTGTCTGAGCAGGTGGGCCCTTCCCCAGAGCTCTGAACTCCTAGTTATGCCCAGGGTTTCTGGTTTGGGGCTTCTCTGGGCTGAGAGTCTGCCCCCTTTAAAATGCCAGCAGCGCATGCCGCCATCCTGTCCCGTCATTCTGCAGCCCCGGAAGCCTGGAGGTGGCCCGGGCACTCCTGGGGGCTCCGGGACTTTCACCTTCCTCTGTTTTCTAGGAAAAGTGAGGCAGCATCCCGCAGAATTGATCTTCAGATGTTTTGTGGTGGCTCTAATTGCCATTGCCATTTTTCAGTCACTGTATTATTGGCTCAGCTCTCTTGGCTCTGCCTCAGAGATCTGTCCCGGCTTCTTTTAGCTAAGATGTTCCCCCCTTTTTCCCATCCCACAATTTGCGAGTCATTCCCAGGTGGGGGACGCCCATTTTGTTGCCAATTCTTGGCTGTCACAGCCTCAAGTAGGAGATTAAACCATTTCTGAACTGCTTCCTAATTATTGGGTGAATTTTTCTCTCACCTTTACATCCAGTTTAAAAGAAAGCCTTTATCTAAAGTGGGACTTAAGTAGGGTTCTAGAAAAGAAAGAGAGGATGGGACAGAAAAAGAGAGAGAGAAAGTACAGAGAAAGAGTGATGGAGAGAAAAACACAGAGATATATAGAGAAAAAGAGAGACAGAGAGAGAGACAGGGAGGAAAAAAACAGAGAAACAGAGAGAAAAACAGAAAGAAGGAGAAAAACAGACAGAGAAAGATAGAGAGAAAAACTTAGAGGAAAAAACAGACACACAGAGAGAAAAACAGAAAAACAAAGAGAGACAGAAAGAAAAATAGAGACAGAAAAACACACACAGAGAAAAACACACAGAGAGACAGAAAAACAGAGACAGAGAAAGACAAAGAAAAACAGAAAGACACACAGAAAAACAGAAGAGAGAGACAGGAAGAAAAATAGACAGAAAAACACACACACATATACAGACAGAGAGAAAAACAGAGACAGAAAAAAAACACACAGAGACAGAAAAACAGAGAGAGATAGGAAGAAAAAAAAAAAACAGAGAGAAACAGAGAGAGAAAAAACAGAGACAAAATGATGGACAGAAACAGCTACACCCAAAGAAGGAACACTGGGAAACGAATGTGAACTATTTGCATTTTTGATTTTCTTCCCGAGTTATTTTTACCTTCTGAATCCAATTCTCCCTGTGCAACAGGAGAACTATTCGGTTCTGCAAATATGTATTGTATCTAGGATATATACTGCAACATATTTAACATATACAGGACTGCTTGCCATCTTGGGGGGGGGTGGAGGGAGGGAGGGGAAAAAACGAAACATAAGCGAGTACAAGGGATAATGTTGTAAAAAATTACCCTGGCATGGATTCTGTCAATACAAAGTTATTATTAAATAAAATAAAATTTAAATTAAAAAAAAAAAAGAAAAAAACAGAGACAGAGAGATAGAGAGAAAAACAGATAGAAAAAAACAAAGACGCAGAAAGAAAAACAGAAAAACAAAGAGAGACAGAAAGAAAAATAGATAGAAAAATACACACACACAGACAGAGAAAGACAGAGAGACAGAGAAAAACACACACAGAAAAACAGATAGAGACAGGGAGAAAAAAAAATCAGAAACAGAGAGAAAAAACAGAGAAAAAAAAAAGACACACAGAGAAAAACAGAAAAACAAAGAGAGACAGAAAGAAAAATAGAGACAGAAAAACACACACACAGAAAGACAGAGAGAAAAACACACAGAGAGACGGAAAAACAGAGAGAGAGACAGGGAGGAAAAAAACAGAGAAACAGAGAGAAAAAGAGACAGGAAGAAAAAAAAAAACAGAGAGAAAAACAGAGACAGAAAAATACAGAGACAAACAGACAGAGAAAAACAGAAAGATACACAGAAAAACAAAAGAGAGAGACAGAAAGAAAAATAGAAAAATACACACACACACACAGACAGAGAGAAAAACATAGAGATAGAGAAACACACACACACAGAAAAAAAGAGAGACAGGGAGGAAAAAAACAGAGAAACAGAGAGAGAAAAAACAAAGACACACAGAGAAAAACAGAAAAACAAAGAGAGACAGAAAGAAAAATGGAGACAGAAAAACACACACACACACAGAGACAGAGAGAAAAACACACACAGAGAGACAGAAAAACAGAGAGAGACACAAATGAGAAAAAAAAAAAACCAAAGAAACAGAGAGAAAGAGAAAAAACAGAGAGAGAAAAAGACAGAGACAAATAGAGAAAAACAGAAAGATACACAGAAAAACAAAGAGAGACAGAAAGAAAAATAGACAGAAAAACACACACACACATACAGAAAAACAGAGAGAGACAGGGAGAAAAAACAAAACAGAGAAACAGAAAAACAGAAACAGAGAAAGATAGAGAGAAAAACAGAAAAACAAAGAGAGACAGAAAGAAAAATAGAGACAGAAAAACACATACACACAGAGACAGAGAGAAAAACACACACACAGAGACAGAAAAACAGAGAGAGACAGGGAGGAAAAAAAACAGAGAAACAGAGACAGAGAAAAAACAGAGACAGAGAAAGATGGAGAGAAAAACAGAGAGATAGGAGAAACACACACACACACACACACACACACACACACACACACACACACAGAAAAACAGAGACAGAAAAAGACAGAGAACAACAGAGAGAGGAAAAAACAGACACCGAAAAACAGAAGAGAGAGACAGAAAGAAAAATAGACAGAAAAACACACACTCAGAGAGAAAAAACAAAGAGACAGAGAAAAACACACACACAAAGACAGAAAAACAGAGAGAGAGACAGGGAGAAAAAAAACCAGAGAAACAGAGAGAAAGAGAAAAAACAGAGATAGAGAAAGAGAGAAAAACAGAAAAAAAACAGAAAGACACACAGAGAAAAAAAAGAGACAGAAAGAAAAATAGAGACAGAAAAATACATACAGAGAGACAGAAAAACAGAAAAACACACATAGACAGAAAAATAAAGACAAAAAAAGAGAAAAAGAGAAAAAACAGAAAGACACAGAAAAACAAGCGAGAGAGAAAGAAAAATAGACAGAAAAACACACACTGACAGAGAAAAACATACAGAGAGACAGAAAATCAGAGACAGGGAGAAAAAAACAACAGAGAAACAGAGAGAAAGAGAAAAAACAGAGACAGAGAAAGATAGAAAAACAGAAAAAATCAGACACACACAGAGAAAAATAGAAAAACAGAGAGAGCCAGAAAGAAAATTAGAGACAGAAAACACACACACACACACAGAAAGAAAAACACACAGAGAAACAGAAAAACACACACACACACACACACACAGAGACAGAGAGAAAAACACAGAGAGACAGAAAAACAGAGACAGAGAAAGACCAAGAGAAAAACACAGAGACAGAGAGAAAAACACAGAGAAAGAGAGATGGAGAAAAAACAGAGAAAGACAAAGAGAGACAGAGGGAGAAAAAAAAACTCAGAAAGACACACACAGAAAAAAACAGAAAAACAGACACAGAAAGAAAAATAGACAGAAAAACAGAGAAAGACAGAGAGAAAAACACACACACAGAGATAGAAAAACAGAGACAGAAAGACAGAGAGAAAAACACACAGAGATAGAGACAGAAAAAAACAGAGAAAAATAGAGAAAAACAGAGAGAAAAAAAACAGGAAGACACACAGAAAAATAGACAGAAAAACACACACAGAAAAAAAACACACAGAGAGACAGAAAAACAGGACAGAGAAAGAGAAACAGAGAGAAAAAAAAGAGACAGAGAAAGACAGAGAGAAAAACACACAGAGACAGAAAAAACAGAGAAAGACAGAGAGAAAAACACATCGAGAGATAGAAAAACAGAGAGAGAGACAGAGAAAAACAGAAAAAAAACACACATAGAGAGAAAAAAAACAGAGAGAGACAGAAAAAACAGAGACAGAGAAACAGAGAGAGAAAAACACACACAGAGAGACAGAAAAACAGAGACAGAGAAAGACAGAGAAAAACACAGAGACAGAGAGATAAAAAAACAGAGACAGAAAGACAGAGAAAAAAACACAGAGACACAGAGAAAGAGAGAGACAGAAAAAGACAGAAAAATAGAGAAAAACAGGGAAAAAACAGGAAGACACAGGAAAACAGAAGAACAGACAGAAAGAAAAATAGAGACAGAAAAACACAGAGACAGAGAGATAGAAAAACAGAGACAGAAAGACAGAGAAAAAAACACAGAGAGAAAAGCAGAGAAAGACAGAAAAAGACAGAGAGAAAAATAGAGAAAAAAACAGGAGACACACAGAAAAACAGACAGAAAGAAAAACAGAGACAGAAAAACACAGAGAGACAGAGAGAAAAATACGCACAGAGACAGAGAAACAGAGAGAAAACCACAGAGAAGGATTGAGAAAACAGAGAGACAGAAAAAGACAGAGAGAAAAATAGAGAAAAACACACAGAGGAAAAAAATAGGAAGACACACAGAAAAACAAAACAGAGAGACAGAGAAAAAGAGAAACAGAAAAACAGAGAGAAAAAGAGAAAAAACAGAGAGAGAGAGAGAAACACACAGAGACAGAAAAATAGAAAAACAGAGACAGAAAGAAAAATAGAGAAACAGAGAAAAAAAACACAGAGACAAAAAAGAGAGAGAGAAACGGAGAGAAAAAGACAAAGAAAAATAGAGAAAAAACAGAGAGAAAAAAAACAGGAAGACACACAGAAAAATAGACAGAAAAACACACACAGAAAAAAACACACACAGAGAGACAGAAAAACAGGACAGAGAAAGAGAAACAGAGAGAAAAAAAAGAGACAGAGAAAGACAGAGAAAAACACACAGAGACAGAAAAACAGACAGCGAAAGACAGAGAGAAAAACACATCGAGAGATAGAAAAACAGAGACAGAAAGACAGAGAAAAAACAGAGACAGAGAAAGATGGAGAGAAAAAACAGAGAGATAGGAGAAACACACACACACACACACACACACACACACACACACACACACACAGAAAAACAGAGACAGAAAAAGACAGAGAACAACAGAGAGAGGAAAAAACAGACACCGAAAAACAGAAGAGAGAGACAGAAAGAAAAATAGACAGAAAAACACACACTCAGAGAGAAAAACAAAGAGACAGAGAAAAACACACACACAAAGACAGAAAAAACAGAGAGAGAGACAGGGAGAAAAAAAACCAGAGAAACAGAGAGAAAGAGAAAAAAACAGAGATAGAGAAAGAGAGAAAAACAGAAAAAAAAAACTCAGAAAGACACACAGAGAAAAAAAGAGACAGAAAGAAAAATAGAGACAGAAAAATACATACAGAGAGACAGAAAAACAGAGAGAAAAACACACATAGACAGAAAAATAAAGACAAAAAAAGAGAAAAAGAGAAAAAAACAGAAAGACACAGAAAAACAAGCGATAGAGAAAGAAAAATAGACAGAAAAACACACACTGACAGAGAAAAACATACAGAGAGACAGAAAATCAGAGACAGGGAGAAAAAAACAACAGAGAAACAGAGAGAAAGAGAAAAAAACAGAGACAGAGAAAGATAGAAAAACAGAAAAAATCAGATACACACAGAGAAAAATAGAAAAACAGAGAGAGCCAGAAAGAAAATTAGAGACAGAAAAACACACACACACAGAGAAAGAAAAACACACAGAGAAACAGAAAAACACACACACACACACACACACAGAGACAGAGAGAAAAACACAGAGAGACAGAAAAACAGAGACAGAGAAAGACCAAGAGAAAAACACAGAGACAGAGAGAAAAACACAGAGAAAGAGAGATGGAGAAAAACAGAGAAAGACAAAGAGAGACAGAGGGAGAAAAAAAAACTCAGAAAGACACACACAGAAAAAAACAGAAAAACAGACACAGAAAGAAAAATAGACAGAAAAACAGAGAAAGACAGAGAGAAAAACACACACACAGAGATAGAAAAACAGAGACAGAAAGACAGAGAGAAAAACACACAGAGAAAGAGAGAGACAGAAAAATAAAGACAAAAAAAGAGAAAAAAACAGAGAGAAAAAAAACAGGAAGACACACAGAAAAATAGACAGAAAAACACACACAGAAAAAAACACACACAGAGAGACAGAAAAACAGGACAGAGAAAGAGAAACAGAGAGAAAAAAAGAGACAGAGAAAGACAGAGAGAAAAACACACAGAGACAGAAAAAACAGAGAAAGACAGAGAGAAAAACACATCGAGAGATAGAAAAACAGAGAGAGAGACAAAGAAAAATAGAAAAACACACATAGAGAGAAAAAAAACAGAGAGAGACAGAAAAACAGGACAGAGACAGAGAGAAAAACACACACAGAGAGACAGAAAAACAGAGACAGAGAAAGACAGAGAAAAACACAGAAACAGAGAGATAAAAAAACAGAGACAGAAAGACAGAGAAAAAAACACAGAGACACAGAGAAAGAGAGAGACAGAAAAAGACAGAAAAATAGAGAAAAACAGGGAAAAAACAGGAAGACACAGGAAAACAGAAGAACAGACAGAAAGAAAAATAGAGACAGAAAAACACAGAGACAGAGAGATAGAAAAACAGAGACAGAAAGACAGAGAAAAAACACAGAGAGAAAAGCAGAGAAAGACAGAAAAAGACAGAGAGAAAAATAGAGAAAAAAACAGGAGACACACAGAAAAACAGACAGAAAGAAAAACAGAGACAGAAAAACACAGAGAGACAGAGAGAAAAATACACACAGAGACAGAGAAACAGAGAGAAAACCACAGAGAAGGATTGAGAAAACAGAGAGACAGAAAAAGACAGAGAGAAAAATAGAGAAAAACACACAGAGGAAAAAAATAGGAAGACACACAGAAAAACAAAAACAGAGAGACAGAGAAAAAGAGAAACAGAAAAACAGAGAGAAAAATAGAAAAACAGAGAGAGAGAGAGAAACACACAGAGACAGAAAAATAGAAAAACAGAGACAGAAAGAAAAATAGAGAAACAGAGAAAAAAAAACACAGAGACAAAAAGAGAGAGAGAAACGGAGAGAAAAAGACAAAGAAAAATAGAGAAAAAACCAGAGATAGAAAAACACAGACACAGAGAAGAACAGACACACACACACACACACACACACACACACAGAAACAGAGAGAGAAAAACAGACAGACCCATGGAGACAGAAAGAGGGAGGGAGGGGAGGAAACAGCTCTCCTCCCAGTGCAGTGAGAAGGGTGGGACTCCTCTGTAATGGAGTGACCTTCACCTCAGGGCTCTCTTGCCCCTTGGGCTCTCCCTGGAGTCGCCCCCTCTCCCCGGGGGCTGCCTGCTCCCCTCCACCCCTGGCCGTCAGCCCCACACAGCTGCTGGAGGCCACATCTGACCAGCTTCTCCTGTACTCGTGAGTCGCCTCCCGGATGAAGGCGATCCCCCGTGGCCGGCCGCAGGAAGGGCACGAAGGGCGAGTACAAGGGGACGGAAGACCCAGTGCCGGGAGCTCCTGCCCCTTTGGGCGTCCCGTGGCCCAGGGCAGGAGGCCGGCCCCTGGGTGACAGGGCGGGGCTTCCCGTTTCAGGGCTTGGTGACGTTCAGGGACGTGGCGGTGGTCTTCACCCAGGAGGAGTGGAGCTGGCTGGACGCTGCCCAGAGGGCTCTGTACCAGGACGTGATGCTGGAGAACTACGAGCACCTCGTCTTCCTGGGTAAGGGTGGCTGCCTTCTGGGAGTCAGTCGCTCATGAACAGCCATCCATCGAGCACCTACTATGTGCCAGGCCCTACTGAGGGCTGGGCAAAGAAAGGCCCTGCCCTCGAGGGCTCCCTGTCTCAGGGGGCGACACCAGAGACGTACGGACTGGGTGGAAAGGGAGCCAGGGGGTGGGGGTATCCTGCCCTGGCTAAGACCCAGAGGCCTGGCAGTGGGGAGCCCGCCCTGTGGAAGGCCCAGGGCTTCAGATACTGGGGAGGCTGCCTAACGGTCCCGTGCCTTGGTTTATCTACCTGTTGGCCCGGTCCTGTTAATGGGATCCGTGCTCGGGAGGTCGGGCAGCTCGTCCCTTCTCACTTGTCTGAAGAATTCCCTGGGGTCAGTGGGCCCACAGCCTGGGAACATCCCTTCCGGCCCGGCTCCTGGATGAAGAGTCCTTGCCCGTCGGGCCTGCCCCTTACTTCCCGGAGCCCAGTCCTCTGGGCCTCCCTGGGGGTTCCTGGTGTGGACGCCGGGCTGGGGCCCTGGCTGCCACGGGAACGGGACCGAGTGCGTCTCGGAGCCGGCCCCGTGTCCAGCTGCGTCCTCTCTCCCAGGCGCAGGCTTTCCCGCTTCCCGGGCTGACGTGATCTCCCAGCTGGAGAGAGGAGAAGTGCCCTTGATGCTGGAGCAGAATCTCCCCGGAGGCCCTTTGGCAGGTGAGTGCCGGCCGCTGGGGAGGCGGGCCTATGAGAGGATGGCCACAAGCGCCCCTCGCCAGCCCCCTCTGAGGCGGGGCCCATCCGCCAGACAGTTGCAGTATTGTCTCCCTCCCCAGATGGGCACGAGCCTGGGACGGGACGCTTAGAGTCGGGTGCCCCTGGGGGGCGGGCCTGTGCCAGGCAAGCAGCAAGCAACTAATAATTGCAGATTAGCGTGGCCTTGGATCCCTCCCTCCCCCTGGCTGGTGGCCTCCCTGCCCTGCTGCTCCCTCTCTGTCCCCTGGGGGGCAGGGGAGACCCTCGGAGTGTGCGGCAGATGCGGTGCGAGCTGTCACCCCCATTTCAGAGGTGGGGAGGTGGAGGCAGAGGGAGGTCAGGGCCGGGTCCAGGGTCACACGGAAGAGGCTGGATTCAAGTTCAGTCTGTTGTGGCGCCCGAGCGCCTCTCGCTGCTACACTGCAGCGCATCCACGGCGTCGACGCGTCATGGCGGTATCAGTGACAACGGCCCAGGAAGTCGTGTTCACGGGTCCTTTGGCCACGACCTCCGAGGCCCGTCCCGTGGGCCCTGGAACTTGGGGGCTGGTGGAGCGTCGCGAGGCGCAGAGCAGGGACCTCCGCCCCTCCCAGGGCGCTTCCTTCCGTGAGCTCCCTTTCGTTTCCTGGGCTGAGACTCCTCAGAGTGAGATCGGTGGCTCTTGGTGGCGTGATTGTCCAGCTGGCTCCAGTTCAGCCTCCCGGCTGCGGTTCTTGTGGCCGGGAGAAGTCCCTAAGCTCCCGGCCTCCGTTTCCCCGCCTTATAGAGGAGGCCCTTTTCGGCTCCAGGTCTCGTAATGTTGTGATCCCCAGTTCCTGGAGACTCGGGCTGCAGCCTCCCCTCATCCACCAGCCCAGAACCTTATCGGGGAACTGGTTTTTCATGGCTCCTGGTAACTGGGTTTTCTAAGTCCTCCCAGTCCACCTGTAATCATTCCTCATGTCCTGCTTTCTCGATCTGGCAGAGACCAGACAGCTCAGCTCATCCACCCTTCTCATGGCATAGGAAGCCGAGGCGCTTAGAGAGGGCAAATGACTTGCCCTCCATAATGTAGGTGGTGGAAGGCAAAAAAGGATTTGACCCAGGGCCTTGCCCCTGCCTCCAGACATTGGGTTTGTTTTGTTTTGTTTTGTTTTTTAAACATTTTTGGCCTCTTCCTACCAATTAAGAGTAAGGATTCCCCAGTGGCTTCTTTCACGGTTTTCCCCACCTGAAATGCAATTCCTTTGGTCATGGGCAGTGGGGTGCCGTAGTAAGCCCCCCGTATGCAGTCTTAGAGGCCAATCCATTCTTCTCAGTGCAGGAAACAATGGAGAATGATCACGAAGGTTTCTTCTAGCACAAGGAACGCTCACCATTAGCACTGTCTTGTTTCTTTCAGATTTCCTTGATCAGGAGAGTAGATGCGAAATCCTGGACTCTATCTTAATGCCTGGAATTTGGATGAAGGCGTCATCTAAGGAAGAACTTGAAAGAGACGATCTCTGGGATTCTAAGATCAGAGAAGTTTGGGAATATCAGCAGGGAATCCAAGAGAAACAACTGGGGCAATTAGCCGCTGCTTACAGAAGTTCTTCGTTCAGGAGAGGTTTCGGGCAGGGTTCCCTCCTCGTTCCCCAACAGGGAATCCCTGTGGCAAAGCAGTTCCATAAATATGATGTCCTCGGAAAGAGTTTCAAGCATTTTTCAGACATAATTAAACATACTAGGATATCCTTTGGGAAGAAAGTTTGTAAATATAATAAATACAGAAGAGCCTTCAATTACCACTCTGAACTCATTCACTTTAATGTAGAAAATAGTGAAGGTGAGTCATATGAATGTAACGAGTGTGGGAAAGTCTTTAGCCAGAGAAGATATCTTATTGTACATCAGAAAATTCATACCGGGTACAAGCCCTACGAATGTAACGAATGTGGGAAAGCCTTCAGCCAGAGGGGCCACCTTAATGCCCATCAGACTGTTCACACTGGACAAAAGCCCTATATTTGTACTGACTGTGGGAAAGCCTTCAGCCAGAGGGGCCACCTTAATGAACACAGAAGTATTCATACTGGCGAGAGACCTTTTGAATGTAATGAGTGTGGGAAAGCCTTTCATCGTAGGGGAAGACTTACTGAACATCAGAAAATTCATATTGGAGAGAAACCCTTTGAATGTAATGTGTGTGGGAAAACGTTCATTCGAAAGGGAAGTCTTACTGACCATCAGAAAATCCATGCTGGGGAGAAGCCCTTTGAATGCAATGAATGCGGGAAATTCTTTACCCGCAAGAAATCTCTTTTTTATCATCAGAGGATTCATACTGGTGAGAAACCCTTTGGCTGCAATGTGTGTGGGAAGTGCTTCAGCAGGAGGGCGAGCCTTAATGAACATCAAAGAGTTCACATTGGTGAAAAGCCCTTTGAATGCAATGAATGTGGGAAAGCCTTCAGTAGCAACTCCCGGCTCACTCTGCATCAAAGAATGCACACGGGAGACCAACCTTTTGTGTGTAATGAATGTGGGAAATGCTTTAGCAGAAGGAAAAGCCTCACTGCACACCAGAGAATCCACACTGGAGAGAAACCCTTTGAATGCAACGAATGCGGGAAAACCTTCAGCTGGAGGGGGAGCCTTATTGAGCATCAGCGAATTCATATCGGGGAGAAACCGTTTGGATGTAGCGAATGTGGGAAGAACTTCAGCCACAGAACAACCCTCGTTTATCATCAGAGAATTCACACTGGTGAGAAACCATTTACTTGTGAGGAGTGTGGGAAGGCTTTTAGCCGGAGGGTTCACCTTACTGTCCATCAGAGAATTCATACTGGCGAAAAATCTTTTATATGCATTGAATGTGGGAAAGTGTTCAGCCGGAGGGGCCACCTCACCGGGCATAAAAGAATCCATAATGGCCAGAAGCCCTTTGAGTGTAAGGAATGTGGGAAATTTTTCAGCCAGAGGGGAAACCTCACCAAACATCAGCAAGTTCACAAGAAGAAACCCTTTGATTTCAGTGAATGTGAGACCTTCAGTTATGACTCCCACAGTCTCCAGCAGAGAATAAATCCTGAAGAAAAGCCCTTTGAGAAGGATGATTCAAAGCAAGTCTTCATTCAGGGGGAATCCTTTACGATTTCAGAAGGAATTCAGATGAGAGAGGGAGAGACTTTTTGAATCGAACACTTGTACTCCATTGAGAGCCCATGCCTTGATTACAGTGAAACTTCAATGAAATTCAGACAGTTCATATTGGGAAAAATAATAATAATCCTTACAAATGTTAATAAGAACACTTTTGAGACCTAATTCACCTATCACCAGAAGTTTTGTCCTATTATTGACAGATGCTAATTAGAAATAATGTGGGAAAAGCTTCATGAAGAGTTGTCATGTGTCAGGTACTAGACATTGCGATGGTGGAATTTGCCAGCAGCCCAGAGAATCACATTTCTGATTTGGAAGTAGCTCGGAGTCTGGCTCATCCCACCCATCCCCAAAAAGGAATCCTTTCTACAATTTAACTCTCAGTCTTTACTTAAAGCCCTCCGGGGAGATCCTGGGCACTTGGATTGCCTCCCTTTGAAAACAGATCGTTTCATTTTTTCATGACACTAGTTATGAGAATTGTCCTTCTACCAAGCTTCCATTTACTTCTTTGTGATTCCCATCCACTGTCCCACTTCTTCCCCTTTGGACCTGAAGCTTAATTCACTAAAATCCACACTAAAGTTCACACTAAAGATTCTCAAAGATACCCACCAAGTTTTCAAGTCTTCTCTCCCATCTAAACCCCATCCCCCATTCTTTTCTTTTTCTGTGCTGAACATTCTCAGTTTCTTCAACTAATGCTTCTATAGATATGGTCTGAACCGGAAATCCTTTGCCATCCTACTTGGGCTTCTTTGGCGTTCTCCCTAAAAATGTTCTCAGAACAGAGTCTAATAATCTTGATTTGGGCTAACCAAATCAGATTCTCGTGGGTCCCTCTCCTCCTAGATTGTATCTTGTCGAAGCTATACCTGCAAACCATTCTTTGCCCATCTCACACTACAAGGACAGAGGTTTCAAGTCCTTCCTCTGTCACATACTAATAGTATGGACTGAATGAGACCCCAGGCAGCTGTCCTAAAACAAACCATGGGAGCAGATGGTTTCAAAGAAGAACAACTGGTTCAGAGCTCTGGGATTGGGGGGACTCCCATAGTTATGGAGCACTATGTGAGTGATGAAACAACCAAGGAATTGGAGAGAGACAAAACAGATAGTAGAAACCAGGAGAGATTATGGAGATCATTAAAAAATAGCCAGAAAGACACAGGTGGTTGATGGTGACATATTTCAAAGGGATGAAGAATGTTTGAGTTGATATCGAAAGCATTTATTAAACACCTACTCTATGCCAGGCACTGTCCTAGGTGCTTGGGATACAAAGATAGAAATGTATCGGAACCTTCTCTCAAAGACCTTACGTTGTTCTGTGTGGGAGAAGGGGGCAACAGGGACACAGATAAGCGAATAAACACAAAACAGCACAAACTACATGGCGGGATTCACCAATGAATGAGAAAACCACAAAAAAGCTTATAAGTGGCTTTTGAGATGAGTCTGGAAGAGGTTTTATTGGGTTGGGGTAAGGACAGTATTTCAGGAATGGGGGATGGCTGCAGAATGTCTGGAAAGGGAGAATGAATGTCATGAACAAGGCTTCTGAAACTGGAGCGGGGTGTGCTGGGAGAATTTTTTTTGCTTATCCAGCTGGTAAGCCAGCACTGTCCACAGAGACAAAAAAGGTGCAACTTATGAGACATGTTCCACCATCAGTTTACAACTTAGCTAGTGATATTTAGTTGTAATGTGAGGCAGAGAGAGAGAGAGAGGGAAAGGGAGAGGGAAGGAAAGAGAGAGAGAGAGAGAGAGAGAAAGAAAGGATTGCTCAGGACAAAAAAGAAAGAAAATCTGCTTCTTAAAGAGAATGTAAATCATGAGTTACTGGAAATAGAAAAGGAAGGTGCCTTTTGTAGGCTAACATATCTCACTAACCCAAATAGATTCATCTATCACTTGTGACGTGTCCTTGGACTTTCAAGAGGGAGTTATTGAAGTCTTCCTTTGTTACAGTTAAACCAAACAAGGGGGAAAAAGAGACACTCATAGAGATCAGCTATTGTAAGCTGGTCCCAGAATTCATACTGGGATCAGACAGAACAAAAATAGCCAATCTAGAACAAAATGGAGTCTAGTTATGTTGACTCTTAACAGACCCCCTGAGCTCTTAAAAAATGACTTATTAGATGAAATCAGCCAGGTAGGCTAGTGTCATATGGTGAAGGGATGTGGAAGCTGGACTGAGGGTTGGTATTTGACCCTAGAGAAGCAGTAGGGAGCCACTGGAGCTGTTTGAGCAGGGACATGCTGTGGATGCATTGTGCTTTAGGAATGTCTGCCAGCTGCCTAGTGGATGGAATGAAGATGCAAGAGGCTGGATTTTAAAGTCCTCGGCCACAAGGTAATGAGAATTTGGAGCAGCTTTGTTGTCATGTGAATGGATGGGAGTCCAGGCAACACACACTTATTCAGCACTTAATAATATGTGCTGAGCACAGTGGAAGGAAACAAATGGGACAGCTGCTGCGATGGAGGATTAGGACTGACATGAGGTAATAGTAATTCAAAGATCTTTGGTTATACTGGAGAGGGCAGTTTCAGTGGAACGATGTATTTGGAAGCAAGATTTCAAAACATTGGGAAGTGGGCTGGATGGGAAGGAGGACAGAAAATAGATCATCTAGAAAGCTTTTTACAGGAATTTGATCAGGAAAGAAAAGATAGGGATGAAAACCAGGAAGTGGTAGGATCAAGTCAATGGATTTTTGTTTGTCTTAAATTTGGGCATTACCGAGGGCCAGGGGTGTGCTATAGTAGCTTGAAATGACTAAAAGAGCCTATTGTTAAATTTTCCTTTTAAGCATTCACTTCTGGGAAATCAGCAAATGCTACAGATCAGGGCTTGATTTATTGCTTTATGGACTATCTAGACTTAAGAACATGAACTGGAGAAGGAAATGACAAACCGTGCCAGTATTTGCCAAGAAAATCCCATGGACCATGTTGTGAAGGGCCCGACACAGCTGAATGGCAGTCACAACAAGAAGAAAGGGGTGGACATGTTCAAAGAGAAGGACTCCTTTAAGCAACCAGAAGACTTAAAATCAAGTTCACAAGGAGCAGAATTTGTTTTAAAGGACTAGAGATCTCTTATTAGGTATTAGAGCAAAGCACTAAGTAGAGAATGATGGTGAAAAGTTGAAGTGCAAAATGGAAGAAAAGGAAATTCATGCTACATGGCTTCTATTTTCTTGCAGTTGGGTGCAAACTAGATAGTGTTGGACCTAGAGTCAAGAAGGTTTGAGTTCAGCACTTGGTGACTTGCCCAGGGTCACACAGCTAGCATCCTTCCTCTAGGCCCAGTGCTCAGTTGACTTTGCTACCTAGCTGCCCCCAGGAAAACAGAAAAGAGTTTAAGTTGGGGTGGGACAGAGACAGAGAATCCGTTATCACCCTCCCAATACCTGGCTACCTGCATGGCCCTCCTTTGAGCCCTGAGAGGTTGGCCTTTGCCCTATTCACCTTCATCTTTCCTGATGAGGTCTAACGGGTCATGATGAAGCGATGAAGGCGGGGAGTCTTCTAGAATGAAGTTACAGGTTCAGGCCGTTTCCAAGTCAAGCTTTATTATGATACCATATGGCGGGCTAAGTTCTTGTGAACTTGAATTAGCAAAGGGCAAGGTGGGATAAAAGTACCATTGAAGACTTCTCTTTGGGTCTTGCCATTTATTCCTCTACAATGAAACTATGAGAGGTCTTCTCTTACTTTGAGAAAAGAGGATTGCTAAAGAAGCAATGTCTGCCTTAGGTAGAACTACAAGTTAATCCTGCCAAATACTCAATATGTAAAGCAATGAATATCTGTGCTATAAATTATTCTGTCATTTAGAAAGTGCATAATATTAAATGTTTTTTTAAAGATGATGTTCATAGCCAAATCTGAGAGAAATAACATAGAAAAAAGAATTATAGACCAGTCTCACTAATATTGATTTTACCTAAAATATTAATAATTAGACTCTAGCAATATATTCTAAAATGTTTACTATGGCCAAGTTAGATTTATCCATTAAACATTTACACCAGAGAACATTAAACATTAGAAGACATAGCATCCTTATGCAAACTACGTAAACAACATAATTATATCAATAAAGAGAAAAACTTTTTTACTGCGTAAATTAATGGTACAGCCTATTGCTGTATTAGTCATGGATTTATGGTACTAGAGAAAATAATATAATTCATCTAGTGGAACAAAAGATCTAGCATCTCAAAGGGAATAATGGGGTAAAATGCAGAATTAAAAAGGGGTTAATGTTATTGTAAAGTGGTATTGTCACTTTCAAAAACATAGTGCCTACTAGTTGCCAGGCACTGTGTTAAGTGTTTTACAAATATTATTTTAAATATTTTTCACAATCTCATGTGAACCACAAATTGTTATCTACACTGTATTGTGTTTTTATTTTTAACAATGTTTCCCAATTTCATTTTCACTGGGTTCTAGTGGAAGTAGTTTTTCAGGTAGCGAGTTTGCCAGCTCTGCCATCAGCAGTAATTCCCAGAACTTTTTGATACTGATTCAAAGAGTAGAAAAGTAGATTTGGGTTGTTCTTGGATTGATGGTGTCTTGGACCAAGCTGTTCATTTGCTTCTATGTCCTGCTTGTCTAACCTGAACAACTTTTCTATTTTTGAGATTGGCTGACTGCTTTATCTGCATGCCATAAAAGTTTTGGCATGTAACTTAATTTGTTATTCTTTGCATTAATGTATTTTTTATTTCTGTAATTTGTTCTCATTATTATGGATGTCGTTATTTTGGTCAACATCTCACTAGTGCTTATGTGTGTATACATATATACATATATACATATATACATATATACATATATAATTGCATTGTGGTCTACAAATAAAGCCTGAAGCAGATTAGAATATAATTGGGAAATATTTAACACATAAAAATGCAATAGGACATAGATAATGTTAATATGTAGTTTTCTAAATCAATTTGTGGCCCCATTTCTATTTCAATTTGACACCACTGCTTTATAGCAATAAATTCACAGGTCTGACCCCAAATTTTTAAAGATATTGAAAATTATGTTCGATATTTATTTTTACACTTATTTATGATTTCTCTTAGCACATGTCCAGTTTTTGGTAAAGAAGTACCAGGTGATGAGAAATACTTAATTTAAAAAATATACCTTTTCAAAAATAGTCATAACTTTTCAGCTCTTTAAAAAATCCTGTTCTGCTATCTTCCTTCTTAACTTTTAATTAGACTTCTCAAGTTCTGAAAGAGTAATAGGAGAGTACCCATAATTGTGTGTGTTTTTTAATGTCTCTTTGTAACTTGGTAACTTCCTACTTAGAAGCTGTAGTTAATATGTAAATATTTAGTAATGGTATTGTTTTATTATTCGTAGTGCCTTTATGTGTAACCTGATTTTCCTGGTGGTTTTTTGACATTGTCAGTTTTTATTATTGCCTTATCTGAAATGAAGATTGCAATTAAAAAAAAAAAAAGATCATCTAAATAATAGTATAGTCTCTTCCAACCTATTATGATTAAGTTTGTATTTCCTCAGTAATTCATTTGCATTAACTTTTTTTTTCTTTCCCTCCTTCATCTACTTTTTTATTTTGTTTTATTGGAAGAAAATAGAAAAAAAGAAAAACAGAAAAGGAAAAAAAAACAGAACAGAACAGAACATTGTCATGTGCCCAGTAGAACATCGAGGAGGATTCAAAATCTATAATAATAAATTACTAGTTCAAGAAAGAATATATATGGGCAGCTAGATGGTGTAGTAGAGTGCTGGCCCTGAAGTCAGGAGGGCCTGAGTTCAAATTTGGCTCCAGACACCTAATATTTCCTAGCTGTGGGACCCTGGGCAAATCACTTTACCCAGTTGCCTCAGCAAATACATACACACACACATAAAATAGAAGAAATTCTATTCATGAGTGTCCATTTTTTCTTTGCTTCCTTGAAATTGTCCTTTTGTTCTCTACTGTGCACTTTTTTTTTTACTTTATTTTTTTTTCTCCCTTTCATCCCCTCCACTTCCCCCAGACAGGCTGTAGGTAAGTACACACATATATATTTATATATACACACCTCCTCCCCCCTGCCCCCACATATATACATATGCCTTTACACCCACTTCCATATACATATATCTATATATGCACATACATAGAGCAACATGCATACGTATCTATATATACTCCCGTATTAACCCATATGTAACCATGCATCTAAAATCGTATTAGTATGGCTGACATGTAAATTGCTCTCTTGAATGAGTCTTTAGATAGGATTGTGTCTAAGATCAATGATTACTAGTTGTACTTTTTTTTCCTAATAAATTCTACTCCTGATCTTGGTAGTGTTTGTGTATATCTCTTCTTTCTTATCCCTGTTAACTCTTCTGCTTTAATTTACTCCTTAACTTGCCTTGCTGTTCCTTATTGTCTTCCCACCCTTCCTTGTTTTCTTCCCCCACCCTTTGCTTTTCCCTTTGCCCATCCCTCTACCTCCTTATTTCTTCATACATTTTGGAGGGTGCTGGACCCTTCATGGTATGTATGTAGTGGTGCCTCTTGAACCCATTCCTGATGTGAGTTGGTTTTCAGAACGATGAGCCCTCTGTCCCTCCTAGTGCCTTTGTCTATGCTTCCTCTGCACATCATTTATATAAATATTTCTTCTAAGCTATCCAATTGCTGATGTCAGTCTTAAATATGTGGTACACATTTCCATGTAAAAAACACAAACAATTTGTCCATGTTAAGTTCCTTGAAATTCATCTTGGACATTGGTTCTTACATGATAAGTTTCTATTGAGTTTGGGTTTGGTTGAAAAAAAAAGTCCTGAAAATCTGCAAGTTTGTTGAATGTCCATTTAAAAAAATTCAATTTTATGGATAATTTTACTGGATATGATATTTTTGGCTGCAGATATAATTCTTTTGATTACTGGCATATATGATTCCAGGATCTGTAGTCTTTTATTGTGACTGCTAATAAGTCCTGTACAATTCTAATTATACCTGAATAGTTTTTTTCCTCTTTCTTGCAAAAGTTTCTCTTTAATCTGGGGATTTTGAAATTTGGCATTGGTTTTCTACAAGGATCTCTTTAAGGTGGTGATTAGTAGATTTTTTTAAAATAAGAGTTTTTATTCATTTCAAAGATTCTGCAAATATTTATTAAGTCCTTACTATATATAGAACATTATTTTAGGAACCCCAAAAGGAGTTTACAGTCTAAAAAAGGGAATATGATACATACACAAATTTCTTAAAAGTCACAAGTTTGTTGTTGTTAAGTCATGTCCAACTCTTCATGACCCTATGGAACCACCTATATTCCACTATGTCCCTATGTCAAATTCATATCTGGTGTTTCTATGACACTATCTTTCCATATCATGTTCTATTATCACCTTTTCTTTTTGCCTTTGATTTTTGCCAACATCAGGTCTTTTCCAAAGAATTCTGTCCTTTCATTATATGACCAAAATATTTAAGTTTCAGCTTCAGTATTTGACTTAATGAATACTCTAATTTCTTTCTTTCTTTTTAAATATACATTGCTTTCTGAATCATTTTGGAAGAGAAAAATCAGAACAAAAGGGGAAAACCATGGAAGAGAGTAAAACAACAACAAAAAAAAAGAAGTTAATATAACGTGTTGATTTACATTCAATCTCCATAGTTTTTTTTTTTCCCCTTTTGGATGCAGATGGCATTTTCTATCCAAATTCTATTGGAATTGCCTTGGAGATTGATGGAGTTTTTCTATTTTTATTTTCCCTTTATTTTCTAACACCCCAGGACAATTTTCTAGGGTTATTTCTTGCATTAATTGTGCAAGGTTCTTTTCTTGGTTACAGCTTTCAGCTAGTCCAGTTATTCTATTTTCTCTTCTTGATTTTCAGATCTGTGAATTTTCTCATGTTGCACATTCTGTTCTATTTTTTCATTCTTTATATTCTGTTTTGTTCTTTCTTAGCTTCACTGGCTTTCCCTTGCCCAATTCTAATTTTCAAACACTTATTTTTGTCTTTAAGATTGTATCTCCTTTTCTAGTTGGTTTACTTTTTTTTCCTCATAATCTTGTTTTTCTTGGATGGTTTTCATTTCATTTTTAAGTTTTTCCTCAGTGTCTCTCATTTCATTTTAAAATTCTTTTTTGGATTCTCTAAATTCTCTCTGAGTAGGGAGCCATTTAATATTACTCTTTGGGGGAGAAGAAGCTTTTTTTTAAATTCAGTGTCCTCCTCTGAAGATGAACCCCAGTTTTCCCCATTCTTTGTCAGTTCCTTTTTTTTTAAGTGGGAAGTATTAGTGGAATCATGGGATGGAGAGATGGAGTCTCTGGCTTCATTTCATCTTTCCTCTCTGACCTGGAACCCCAAACCATGAGCTCCACCCTCCTACATGTACCCACTGCCAGTAGTCTTCCTGGCCCTCTGCTTCTGCACTCCTTCTGTGCTGGTTCCTTCTTCCCCAGGGCTGTGTCCCAGCAGCACAGCCGGGCCTAGTGTTCCTGATGAACAAAGGATCTCTCAATCTTCCCTGACTCAGACCCCTTATTCCTCACACTTTAAGGCTATAAGACCAGGGAGCAGGATCAGAATGTGGATACAGTTTAGAGTGTCCAACTCTTTTGTCTTTACCTATCATGTCATCCAAGTGACAATCTGTGGCATTTGACTGTTCTATATATAGCAAGGACTTAATAAATATTTGCAGAATCTTTGAAATGAAAAGAATAATGAATTTGACTGTGCCTTTCCCAGCCACAGGCATACGATCTGAAGCTGGCCACATTATCATTGAGTGTAAGGAAGGTTCTGTCATTACCTTCTACTGTATGCTGGGCTATATGGGCATCCTGGCTCTGGGGGACTTTATAGTGTCTTCCCTGGCCAGAAACCTCCCTGACACCATCAATGACGCCAACTTCATCAGTTTGCTGGTACCTGACAGTGTCTGGATCTCCTTCCTCTCCACATACACCCTCCCAAGGGGAAGGTCATGATCACTGTGGAGATCTTTGCTATCTTGGCTCCAGTGCTGGCTTGTTAGGCTGCATCTTTAATCCCAAGTGCCATGTGATCCTTCTGAAGCCACACTGGAATGCTGAGTGAATAAAGAATAAAGGAGATTCTAGAACCAGGAACCATTCTTAATCTTTGCTGCTGGTGACATCAGAAATGAATAAATAATAATCCATATCACTTTTGTATATGTTGTGTTGGATGCTCTGGTTATCCATGAATATTTTCTGTCTTCCATGAAAAAAGCTATTACTCCTACTCCTTGGGAGTCGACAATGGAATAATGAAATTGGGACCCACCCCTTTATATTCAAGGGCTTTCTTTCACCTTTCTTCCATAATGGCTTAACAGGATGAAGTTTGATGACATCTTTTCACAATGTTCCCTGTTCAAAATCCCAGGTTTGTTTGAAATACTGCTATTCTATTTTATTGTGCCTTCACTTAAAAAGTCAGGGATTCTCTAGCTGCTATGTCTATAAAGTCTTGCACACTATTAGGAGGAAATGTGGCAGAATTCTTGTTTCCCAGGGAGGAAGGTCCCTGGTTTCTACCAAGAACTATATTATCTGTAGAACTGTGATACCAACTAGCCAAGATCACAGTGCTGCTGAGCAAAGAGACAAGCAGCAGGTCATTGGTCTACAGGAGGTGAACTCTCTTCTGTGGGACTGGAGGCTGAACAATTTCCTCCATATTCTTTGAGCAAAATGTTAACACTACTTTGGCTAGAGAAAAGCCATTATCTTTAGTATTTGATCTAAACTTGAATTAGCAGGTAGGCTGAAGAGGCTGAAGAACTAAAAGTTTTCTTGTCTACTTCCTTCTAGAACTTTGGCCTTCAACTTTATCTTTATTCTATCTTATCTTTTATCCAACATCTGTGCATTTGTCTGTGTTCTGTTTTCTCCTTTGTTTTTCTGATCATATGGCAGTTTCTTAACACAGTACATACTTAATAAATATTTCACAAATGACCGATGTGAATTGGACTGTATTCATTGCTCTATGCCTAGCTAAGGGAAGATGAGGGGGTGAAGGATTTCCCAGGATTAGCCACTCATTTAACAACTGCTTAATTCAAACCAAGAACCTTTAGATGCAAAAAATTCACCAGTAGCCGATATGGGACATTATCAATGTAGGGAAGTCCTGGGTGGAAAAATGCTTCTGCTGATGAAAACTGGCAACTTTCCTGCAATCTATCATCTTAGAGATTTTTCTGGGATGCACAAAAAATAAATAATTGCTTGGGTCACCAAGAGTTCAGGACCCACTTCTGACTCATTATGGTTTGGTGACCCAAACCATAATGAGTCAGAAGTGGGTCCTGAACTCTTCCTATTCTTACTCTGAGGCCATCCTCCTCTCCAGCACGTCACACTATCATCTCTCACTATGCCATGTTGTCTAAGATAAATTCTTAGTTAAAAAATAATTAGATGCTTGTGAATGAAATGTGTGTTTTTTATATTTCTAGAAGTCTTATGGCTTTGACAAGTGCATGGGAGACATTTGGAGAAAAGCCTTTAAATCAAGATTTTAAAAATTATTTTTATTTTTTGTTTATTTTAAAAGAAGAATAGAAAAAAAAAGACAGAAAAGGAAAATAGAACAAAACAAATCAAAACAAAATAGAACACTGTCATGTGCCCAACAGAACATTAGGGAGGATCAGGGAGGATATATAACAACACATTTCCAATTCAGAAAAAAATATATAATAGTAGAAGAAATGATATTCATCAATGTCTATCTTTGTTTCTTTGTAAGTTGTTCTTTTGTACTCTGCTGTACATTTTAAACATTTTGTTCTTTTTTCCTCCTTCATCCTTCTTATCCCCCGCCCCCAAACAGGTTGTATTGTTAAGCACAGATATATCGGGTAGATATATATACATCCATACACATATACACACACCGGCCCCCCCCTGCATAGACACACACATATACGTTCACATCTATCCAGAAACATACATACATAAAATGACATGCATACATATCTACATACACAAACTCCCATTTTCCTATATGTAAACATGCACCGAAAACAATGTTATTATGTCTGATATATAATGTAAATTTCTTTCTTGATTGAATCTCTAAATTTGACTTTGTTTAAAATCAATGATCACTAGCCATACTTTTTTTCTAAGAAACTCAACTCCTGCTTCTTGTAGAGTTTGTGTTTATTTCCCCCTTCCTATTCCAGCTAACTCTTCTAGTTTAATTTTACTCCTTAACATGTTTTGCTATTATTTCACCTTCCCCCACTCATGGATCCCTCCCTTGTCCTCTTCCCCCATTCTTTGCTTTCCCCACCATTTATTCCTTTGTAGATTTTGGAGGGTGTTGCTTATTTTACCTATTCGTGATGTGTTGCAGCCATCTTAAGAGCTCAAAGTATATGAGCCCTTTGATCTCAGAGGGGAGATGAATGAGGCAGGAGACTCATAGAGTGTGAAAAGAGCTCCAGTTTATTATGCTGCACATCCCTGTTGATATACATTTTTGCAAGCATGATCAACATGTGAACAGTAGGCAATTCCCAATCACCATTCAGAGAAGCAGCTTGTAGGCTTTGCATATTCATGGTATCTGCCAATAGGAAGAGAGCCCATTGAGCAATTCAGCAACTAGCTCACAGGTGAGTGTGAGTTCTCTTCTTTAAAATAATAATTCTCTCTGGGGGAGAGCAGGTTTTTTGGGGAGGTTTTCTGGAGGCAGCCTTAGTTTCAGTTAAAAGTAAATAATCACCCAAATGCAGCCAGCTGGTAAAAATGCAAACTTTTATTTTCGCCTTCCAAAATAGCCCAGTTAGTTGAGGCCTATCTCTCTGCTTGGTTCTAAGAGGTCTTGCGGCTTTGTCCTTTGCTTCTGCCTCTGCTTTCTTCAGCCTCCAGCCAGAACCAAGTTGAATCTGTCTTGCCTCCAAGAGAGGGCTTCTGGCTCTCAATCTCCCACAGTGCTCTGTGTCTGTCCCAGAGTGCTCCTCTCCAATCTAATTCCACTGATTTCCCTTGACTGGGTCACTGAAGCTCTATTTATGCTCTTTCTCTGAGAGAGTAGGATTATGGGCTTTCTCCCAGAGTGCTCTCTGGCCCTAAGAGCTTCAAGGGAGATGTGAATTCACATAATTACAAAGTTTACTTTGTGAATCTCCCATCCTTGTGATCTCCAATGAGTACTTAAATACTTCTTGCTTATATGAGCTCTCTAAAGATGTGAACACAAGCATTGTATCAATTAGTTCTACTTAATTTTCTTTCTGGTTCTGGCCCAAAACATTTCCTTGTAAGATCACATCAATGATACCGAACCATCCTAAATTAGATAATTATTGTCTCTATCAACTCAAATGACTTAACAATTTGTAAAGATTCCAACAGGTGAGAGGCCCTGTTAAGGCATCCCTCTTCAGGAGCCACTGGCTGTGATCCTGAGGCTCCCCTGTTCCTATGATCATAGGACCTCAAGCAGCAGACAACAAATCATTGCTCCTTGCTCAACAAGGCTATTTTCTGCAACGTGACAGAAAACTTATTGTGCACCAAAAATCCAGGTGGCCTCCATTTTCCCTCTCGGTGGAGTTCTATAGCCCAGCACTGATGTAAGTAGATTTTCAGAGCTATGAACCCTCCTTTCCCTTATAATGCTTTTGTATCTATTCTTCCTCTGCACTCCATTTGTATAAATCTTTCTTTTGAGCTACCCTATTACTAATGTCATTCTTAAACATTTCCATTAAAAAAAATACACAAACAATTTGTTCATGTTGAATTTCTTGAAATGAATTGGAAATTGACTCTTATGGTAAATTTTCTGTTGAGTGGGTTTAGCTGAAAAAAAGTCTGGAACACCTGCAAGTTCATTGAATGTCCATTTTTTCATTCAATATTATTAACAATTTTTTTGGATATGATATTTTTTGGCCACAGGCCTAATTCTTTTGGTTGCAAGTTATATATGATTCCAGGACCTATGGTCTTTTATTGTGGCTGCTGCTAAGTCCTGAGCAATTCTAATTTTAGCTCGAGCATATTTGAATCGGTTTTTCCTTGTTTCTTGCGAAATTTTCTCTTTATCTGGGGGTTTTGAAATTTGGCAATAACATTCCTATGTGTTCTCCACAAAGGATTTCTTGCAATGGTGATTGGATTTTTTTTTCTATTTCTACTTTCCCCTCTTGTACTATCAATATAGGACAATTTTCTTTTTTTGGTCACAGCTTTCAGGTAGTCTAATTATTCTTTTTGTCTCTTGATCTGTTCTCCAGATATGTTGTATTTCTTTTAAGATGTTTCACATTCTGTTCTATTTTATCATTTTTTTATATTCTGTTTTGTTATTTCTTGGTCTCTTATTGCTTCACTGGCTTCCCCCTTGCCCAATTCTAATTTTTAAAGTGTTATTTTTGTTTTTAAGAATATAGTTTACTTTTTAGTTTATTAACTTCCCACTCATAATCTTCTTATTTCTTTTGGATGGTTTTTATTTCTTTATTTTTATTTTTCCTCAATGGCTCTCATTTGATTTTTAAATATTTGAGTTTTTCTCCAATTTCTCTCTGGGCAGGGTGCCATTTAATGTTACACTTTGGCCTGGGAGAAGGTTTTTGTTTGTTTGTTTGTCTTTTTAACTTGGATATCCTCTTTGTCCCTCTCATTTTAAAAAAAAAATGAGAAGTATTAGTGTGTGAAGGATCATGTGTGGGTGAAGGGGCAGGTCAATTTTCTGAGAGCCTCCACAGCTGTGGATTGTGACTCTTGAGAGTGTGTAAAGTTGCAGCCTTTACACAGGTGTTGCTTGTGGACTGGGAATGAGATAAATTTGAGGCAGGGGAAGAGGAGAGAGGTCTTGCTGGGGAGGTCAGAGAACAGCAACTGCCTCTCAGTCTCTTTGAATCACCATCATCCACTCACAAGAAGAGATAACAATTCCAAGTACTTGTGTCTGGATTCTGGAAACTACAAGAGCAGCAGACAACATTACTGTAAGCAGCTCTAATCGTGGTGTGGCAGGATGATGCCTCTAGCTTCCCTTTAGCTCTCCCCTCTGACTTGAAACCCCAAACCAAGTGCTCCACCTTCCTGCAACTGCCTACAACCAGCAGTGTCCCTGTCCCATGCTTCTACACTCTTGCTGTGCTAGTTCCTTCTAGCTCAGAGCCTTGTCTCAGCAGCACAGCTGAGCCTGACATTTCTAATCAGCAAAGTTCCCTCAGTCTTCTGGGTCTCAAACCCTGTTTACACCCTGTCTAGGAAGTGAAAATCTCTGTGATTTCTTCTGAGGCTCCAGCCAGCAGCCCCAGGACTCCCCACTTGCTGTTTTTATGGAGGTAACTTAGAGGTGTTTGCCCCCAAGTTAATCCCTGGCTTGAGGATATCTTTGGGTTTTCTTGCTTGTGCCAGGGACAGTCTGTTCTGCCCCAAGCCTTCTTTGTGTTTCACCAGTCTATCTTAATCCTAAAGTACAAATTTGTTCTGCTTGTGGGGGAAATCTGGAAAATGTGACATTTATAGACTGACTCTGCTATCTCCCCAGAGTCTTCAATTAATTTTTAGTTTATGGAATAAATAAGCATTTCTATAATATAGTGCAGTAAAAAAGATGATTGCATATGAAATGTAAATCTACTATGTATAACATGCTATTCCTTTCCAATATACAACTTAATTATTATATGTATATATTTTTTCTTCCCTGCTTCTCACCCTAGAGATGGTTGCCATGAGATCTGTCAATGTATCTATCTATCAATGGTTATTATATAAAGGCTTCTATTTTATTAGTTATTTCTCTGACTGCAGAGAGTATCTTTCTTCATATGTCCTTTATAATTAATTTGGGCATCTATAATTACATTTTACCATCAATAAATGATGGATCAGTGTAATCTTTGTATTCAGTGCACTTTGTAGTCAATAGATCAGAAGAGATCAGAGCTCCCATGTGAAAGATGCTGTAAAGATAAAATAACAGCCCTTGCTAACAGATTGTATGTGGGAAATGAAAGAGAAGGAATAGTGAAAGATGACAGTTATTTATATGAAAGTAAAGATAGTTCTGAATATAACATAATTTGAAAATAAAATTTTTGAGAAAGATTTTCTTATTCTTTCTTTATGAAAATTCTTTATGCATGTGGATTATTTCATGCCAGTCATTCAGTAAATATTTATTAAGAACCTACTATAGGTGGGCATTGTGTGAAGTGCTTGAGATTAAAAAGAGGAGCAAAAAATTCTCTCCCTCTTCTCAATCAGGGAGCTCCAATGCTGGAAATGTCTACTTCGAGCTTGGGGACCACTTGCTAGTGGTGAGTCAATGTGCCTTTTTCTTCACAGCTCCTCCAATATTTTATCACTTCCTTTTTTGGTGGGGCCGGAGGGTTATCTTTGCCAGTCTGTGTGAAGTAGTAGGATATCATAATTTTAAAAATTTACATTTTTACAAATAGAAATGATTTGGAACATCTTTTTCCATTGTTATAGAAAATCTGAGTTGCATAATTTGAGAAAACTTTGTTTTTCTGAGACTACTTATCATTTAGGAAGTGGCTCTTTCTCTTAGAAATTTGAATCAGTTCCTTATATATCTTGGAAATGAAACATTTTTAATCTTGGATCAGTCTATTATGGAGGACTGTGGCAAGAATCTTGTTTACAATGGTTAAGAGAGAAACTTACATTTTGATCTTATTGGGATATTATTTGGCAAAATTATTGTTATTAAATTGTTTTTCAATTGTGTCTGACTGTTCATGACCACATTTGGGATTTTCTTCATAAATATGACGAAGTGGGATCTCCTGAGGAAGCTGAGACAAAAGGATCACACAGCTAGTAAGAGTTTGAAGCCAGCTATGAATTCAGGAAGATGAGTGTCACTGACTCTAGATCTTGTGCTCTCTATCCACTGTGCCACTTTCCTGTCCCATTTAAATCTGGAGAATATTTCTTTTCCTCTAAAAGAAAAAGTAACTTAACCTAAATGGAATGGCAACATAGGATATTTCTTCTGCTGAAAGTAGAATAATAATGGGTCCATAGTGGTATCTCATCAAAGAAAGATAATAAGAACAACTGATGCAGAGCTTTCCAGGAATTTTCAACTGAATATCAGTAACTCTTCTTGCCTTGCACTCTACCATGTTTTGCCCCAGAGGCAGTTGATCTCCTGAAATCTCATCGATATGCGATTTTCAATTAGTTTTTCATCCCAAACAAATCAACTCCTTCTTCCCTCTGAATTGGAGTAGTGAACACCAAACTCCTCCCAAAGTCTTTTGGACAACCCTAAGACTTCTGCTGAGGATGAAGACTGGTCCTGCAGCAGGGAGCACGGCTGGATTGATTCCCTTCAATGTGAATCAGTAAAAAGGGACTGATTACTGGGAAACACAATGAAACCAATATAGTTTCTGGATACTGGACACTGGAATTAACAGAGTACACATCAAATAGCAAAAAGCCACAGCTCACACAGTAAGTTGTGATAAAGGTGCCCACCAGCAGCAAGATGGTTTGGGTGGCCTTGATCTCTGGAGATTTCCTTGGAGAGGGTCTGGTGCTGTGAATCTGTTGGGTTCTCTGATGGTGTCTGTGCAGGAGAAACACCATGTAGCTACTGGCAAAACTCATGCAGCCTACAAATAAGAGGTCTCGAAGAGAGGACAGGAGGGTGATGTCTGAAAGCACATTTTCCCAGTAGCAATACTGAAGGTCCATTCCCCTGATGTGGCTTTGGTTGCCATTCTTTGGGCCCGTTATATACATTGGTACATAAATATCTACGAGCATGGTGAATATCCAGCACAGGACACACGCGGGTCTGATATACTTTGTGGTTTTGGTCTTGAGAATGGCCAACCTAGAGCTGTTGGGACTGATGATAACTGCCTGAAAGGCACTCAGGAGCCAAGTGATGCAGATAGAAGAGCCTCTGCCGACTCTTTGGATGTAAAATATAATTTTACATACATAATTCCCTAGGATGTATACTGACCTGAAATACAATAATGCTTCAGGGATCCCCTTAAAGAGCAGCATGATGGCATTGGCCAAAGCAAGTTGGGCCAGAATGGCATCCATAGGCCTCAGCTTGTGGTTGGTCAACTTGGCCAAGCTATACAATAAGAGGCATAAGCCATTCCCAAGGAGCCCAACTGCAATCTGACAAAGCGCGATTATCCTTATGACATGGTCTCGTAGAAGCATGCTCTTGGAGAGGCCGGCAGAACTGCAGTCAGAGCCAGAGGTTCCTTGAGGGAAAGAAATAAGCATTGCTTAAGCACCTACGGCTACCAGGCACTTCCCTGGACACTGCAAAGAGATTATCTTGGTTGGTCCTCACCAGAGCCCTGTGAGATAGCTGCTGTTATATCCCTGTTTTACCCTTGAGGACACTGATACTGAGATTGAATGACTTTCCCAGTCTCATCCTAAGTGTTTGAGGTGGAGTTTGCCTCAGGTCTTCCTGCTTCCATTGCTCTGTCCATTGTACCACTTAGCAGCCTCTTGGAACTAGGTAGAAGAACACTGCAATCAGTATGCATTCCCCAGGACAGAGCAATCCCATAATCAGCCTTTGATTTTGGTGCAAAAGTTTAGGACTCTATGGGAGCTAATGGTCCATTCTTCAGTATCTTCCAAGTGAGGACACAAAACACCTTCAGGGACACATAAGTGCAGCAGGACCTTTCTTGTACCCAGCAGCCTTACACACATTCATCATCACCCAGGCAGGAGCTCCCTTCTTCTGCTGCACTTCCCCTTCCCAGATTGCCCAAGTTCTACATGACAGTCCTGGGAGGGGTGAAGCTGCAGGAGGCTGTGATGAGCCTCAAATGCTCCATTCTTGGATTTCTTAGTGAATACTTTGTTCAGTCACAAAAACCTTGTTCCCATCTCTGGACTCTCAAATCACAGCAGGGATGTCTAGCCTATGTGGCCCCTGGGAGCATGTAGATACACACACTTCCACACATCCAGGAGAGGGCATACCTGAATCTCATACTTCAGGACTTCAGGCACTTGGGATTTTGTCCTTGTGGTTCTTGCCTATCCTGAGCACAATGCTGTTACTATTTAATGGCTGACTGATAAGCCTTAGAAGGAATGAAAATTCAACCAGGAATTAAGTCTGGCTTCACAGAGCTCAGGTAATCATCAGTCAATGTCACACAGTCCATTACTGGATACCTCTTTGCCACTTTGGGGGACAGGTCCAATACCTATACTATGGTATTTTTTGTAGGGATACCCTGAGAACTCCCAGGGCAGTATCTAGGCTTAATGAGACAGGGGATTAGTGACCTTTTGTCTGATTAGGAGAGAATTAGTCACATTTATAAACCCAGTTCTTCACTCTTGTCAACGTAGACACAAGAGCGTTCAGGGAAAAGCATCTACCTTGATAATTAATAATAAGTGCTCCTGCTTGTGTTATAAAGAGTTTTTGAAAGAGAATTCTAAGAAGAAAACATAAGAGAAGTGGAGCTGTTGTAGCTTGTGTTCAGAGAAAAGAGCAATTGGAGACAGTTCTTGGGAAATATTTAGAGGAGGGGATGAAGAATTTCATCAATATCTGGAGTTCCTTAGAGTAAATATGAATATCCAGTCAAATGAAGAGTAACTGTCCCCTTGAGAGCTGGAGGTGATTCATGCTGTGGTTAGAGCCACACTATTATTAACATATGTTATTGTGATAATTATAAAAAGGAAACAAGTTCTAAAAGAGAGCGAGAATGAGGAGGTAATTAGAGAGAGCCCACCATGACAGAATAGAGGCACGATCCAGAAACTCAGAAGGACAGGCAGAAAAAGGATGAAGCATGGACAACCTGGGACCATACCCCCATTCTGTTACTATCACTGAGTCATCAGACTTAAACTGAAGTTAATTTGGAAAGCTACCAGGCCATACAGGTTGGACTTCCTTATGAAAAGGAGGTCATCAGTACACTTAAGGGTTTACATGTAATAGATAGAGTGCCTAAAGAACTACAGACAGAGGTTCTCGGTGTTTTACAGGAGGCAGCAATAGCAGCAATAAAAATTCCAAATACTCAGTAGGAAGAAGAAAACACCTTCCTCCCAAGGCTATTATGAAGTTCCAGTAGGGTAAGAGGGGAAAGAAAGAAATCTTTATTAAGTATTTGCCAGAACTAGGCACTAAGTTTTCCTCTTTTGCTAAGATTTTCCCTTTCACAGTAACGAGCTGGCAATTTTCAACCATCTGTTCTGTGGAGGATGCTGGGAGAGCCCCTCGGGTGTTGGATTATGGAAATAAACAGGATTGTTAAAGTCACCAGGACAGGTATTAATGGCCTGGCCCCCTTTCCTTCACTTGATGCAGAAACAATTCTAAGTTAGGGAAGTGCGGGGAGGGGAGGGCGGGTACAGCACACTTAGATGCAGGAACACATCTGACAAAGAATCTCAGGGAGGACTTGGGATCAAGAATGAGAGAATGGGGCCACACTTTGTAGGGCTGAACATTCCCGGATGAATAACTGGGTTCAAAGTGGAGGTTCTCTCATGGTTCTGATGGGGTACTATTCTAGGGAAAAATAGCAGTGAGGAGGTCCCCTGACCTTAGAGTGCTCCTCAACTAACAACCTGTCAATGATTCTAAAATCTTCTGGCCTTAGGATAGTCCTATAAATACTACTGACAGACAGATAATCTGCTGGTCAGCAATGACCAAGTTCCTGAGACAATGGTGAATTGGCCACCCTGGGAACCTACCTGTTAGCTATAAAATTAGCAAATAAGTAACATGAATAGACCACCTCTCAAACCCACCTGTTAGCTATAAAATTAGCAAATAAGTAACATGAAGCTCTGGTCTAACTTTGTCCTATATAAACCCATCTTCTTTCTCTCAGCTCCTTGCTAAACTTTTTGGAACTTAGCCCTCTTCAATTGGCTTTACAATTACAATAAATTTTGCCCCTTGTCTTGCAGATGGATCCAAGGTGCAAATTCTTTTGACACCTCACAACCCGGTCTGCTACCGCAGCCTTTCTGGGTCTCCTTTCTGAACCTCAATAGTTTGATGCCCATTTGAGTTGCATTCACTTGTTGAGAGTTCTAGCACCTCTGTTTGTGGCTTCTCTCAAGATAGTGTGATCTGGGACCAACAATTGCAATGCTAATCACAGTAATAAAATAACCAAGTAGCATGGAACAATTAAAAATTGTGGATAATTTAAGATTTAAAAAGCACTTCATAAATGACTCATTTGATGCACACAACAATTCTGGGAGATAGATGCTATCATTGTCTTCATTTTACAGGGAAGGAGACTAAGGCAAACAGGGAAAATGACTGGCATCTGATCAGCTACCCATTATCTGAGGGCAGAATGAAGTCACAGATAACTGACTCAGTTTAGCATTCTATCTACTTTGGTCCTCATCTGTCTCCTTCAGCCTCTCCCTGCTCATGGACAGAGTTGACTCTGGAGTCAGGAAGACCCGAGTTCAAATCCAATATCTGATACACACAGGCAGTGTGCCCATGAGCATGGACCTCAATCACTGGTCCCTAAAGGACTGCTCAACATGGAGCTTGCAGTGACAGCTCTGCTCTGACTCACATAGGGAAATTCTTACAGGGAGCTCTCAGCTCAGTTCAATCCCAGTTCCATGCCCTGTGTTAGGGGCCAGATGGCACATGAAAAGAGCACTGGGACTGGAGTCAGGAAATCTGAACTGACCTTACTCTTAGCCGCAGCATGACTTTGGACAAGCCATTTAACCTCTGTTTGCCCCAGTTTTCTCAAATGTAAGATGGGGATAATAAAAGCACCTGCTTCCTAGGGTTGTTATGATGGCAGAGATAGTATTTTTTAAAACATCTTTGTATATCTTAAGGCAAGATAGGTGTTAATTGGTGCAACTATGACTCCAATGTGTACTGCTGCCCCGGCCACTACCACTACTGCCTTTTGTCAGAATTGCCTGTCTAGGAGTGTGAGGAAGGATCTCATTGTAGTAATAAGCATTTCTCTTTTTTGCTGGTGATTTTGAACATTGTCCCACAAATTTCTTAATATTCAACATTTTTCCATTAGAAAAATATTCTTTTGGCCACATGGATAATTTACATATATTTAGAATTAGGATTAGAGTTGGATATTTGGGACAGTTTATTAAGTATTTTATTGATTCTCCATTTATTTTCTGCATTAAGTATCTTATTTGTGTAAGTCACTAAGATAAAAGAACACACAAAGAAAAAATGCTAAGCAGTTATTGCTCTCAAGACCTGTCTCTCTGAATTTAACTTAATCTGATTTTAACATAATCAGCACCTGAGCAGCTCTCCCAACATCCTCTTCAAAGTCAGTAGCAGAGTCCTGCTCTCAGCCTAGGTGAGCTCCAGCACATTAATGTGAAGGGGGCAATTCTCTTTCCTGGAGGAGGCCCTTGGTGACAAGTTTGTCCCATGTCCCATACACAGGAAGCCTGTCCAGGACCCCATTCCATCCCTACCCTGCCCAGCACGAAGGCAAAAGTTGTCTCTTTCTCTGTAGCAAGCCTGAGACTGGCAGCAGTGCTTACCTGGGTGCCTGCTGTGCTGCTGAGGAGATAGGAATTCTGTCCATGCGAGCGCAGGTGGAGAAGCCAGGGCTGGAGTTATAGGGACCGGACGCCTGAGCTCATCTCCCTCTTGGAGTTGTCATTATCATGTCACCTGCAGCACTAGGGACACAGTCTTCTCAGGGAGTCAGTGATGGCTCCAAGGGGAAACTCTGGCCCTGAAGCCAATCCCCATCAGCAATTAAGCCTGAGACATGAGAGTGCTGAGCCGGCAGCTGCAGTAACTGAGAGAAAAACTTTGTTATGTTCCTTATGGGAGGGAGAGGCAGACATGACCAAACTGTGAGCACTGAAGGCTGGCAAACAAGGATCTCTGGGACTGTCTCTGTCCATGGTCAGTCCCCAACCCCACACCCTTGGGTGTGATACTCTGGCTCCAAAGTTGGGCTATAGAAAGTAAAAGGCATTTGGGTCACCCTTCATCATGCTCCTGGTTTTTCACCTGGAGGTTTTGAAAACCACAGCTGCAGATATGGTTTAGATTCAAATGAAGGAAATGACCTCCATGAACATTTTCTTAAATGTATATTGTGGGAAGTCTTTCGTGTGAGATAAGCTAAGGAGCCAGTGCAACCATAGCAATGATAACTTTTTCAGTGGAAAACTCCCCCAAGGAAGGCTCTATGCACTGTGCATGTGTCTAGTTTGAGGCTGCTCCACACAGTAGGGAAATTAGCATGTGTTGTGAGCCTTGTCCACTTTGTACTCCAGAGTGACTGTGGAGAGCCCAGAAGATATGAATGAATATGTCCTACTTCTTCAACATCATGCCTGTGGCTTTGTTCAGGACATTTGCAGGATCTCACCCTGACCCATTTCCAGACATTGCTCTTGGACTCCTGTGAATCTTTCCATCATGTCTTTCTTCTCTAGGAAATTCATCTTTGGAAAACCTCATGCAGAGAAGAGTAGAATCTGCTTCAGTACTCAAATCTCATTGGTGCCCTCTACTTTTCTTATGGGACCTTCTTGTTGGAAGGCATGACCATTGAATTCCAGATCCTCTGTTTAATGAGTGGGCTCAGCACTGTTTTCCTTCCATTTTGCAGCATCTATATTGCTTTATGCTTGGATCTTCTCTTCTATTCTATACCTTATAAATTAACGGAGGGACAGAGATTGTCTTTACCTCAAGTAGACATAGTCTTCCCCACCTCCCCTCCTCCAAATTAATAGTATTTTATTTTTTCTAATTCAATGTAAAGATAGTTTTCAATATTTAGTTTCATAAGATTTTGATTGCCATTTTCTCCCTATCTTCCCACCCAGTCCCACTCCCTAAAACAGCAAGTTATCTGATATAGATTGTATATGTAAAATTATATTAAGCACAATTTCTACATTACTCATGTTGTGAAAGAAGAATCAGAAGAAAAGAGAAAAAAACATAAAAGGGTAGATAATATAGGAATTAATAGTTTTCCTTAAAATGATATGCAGCATCTTTGTAATACTATTAATAAGTCTTGTGTGAAATAGGGATAAGCTAGAAACCTTCCCAGCAAGATCAGGAATGAAAAAGGGTTGTCCATTATCATCATTATTATTCAGTATCATACTAGAAATGTTAGTTTTAGCTATGAGAAGAAAAAGAAATTCACAGAATTAAAATAAGCATTGACAAAACAAAACTATCACTCTTTGCAGATGATGAAATAGTTAGAGAATGCCAGAGAATTAATTGTAAAGCTATTAGCAATAATAAACCCCTTTGGCAACACTGCAGGATAGAAAAGAAATCCATACAAATCACTGGCATTTTTATATGTCACCAACAAAGCTTAGCAGCAAGATATGGAAAGAGAAATTCCATTTAAAACATCTGTAGAGAAAATAAAATATTTAGTAGTCTACCTGCCAAGACAAACCAAGGAAGTATATAAACAATTAAAAAACATTTATCACACAAATACAATCTGATCTAAACAACTAAAAAAAATCAGTTGTTCATGTGTAGTGCTAGCTAATATAAGAAAAATAACAATTCTACCTAAATTAATCTACTTACTCAGTGCCATATCAATCAAACTGCCAAAATGATTTTATATAGCTAGGAAAATAATAACAAAATTAATCTGGAAGAACAAAAGGTCAAAAATATCAAGCAAATTAATGAAAAAAAAGGAAGAATATGACTTAGTTGTAAGTGGCCTAAAATTGTATTATAAAGTGGAGGCCCATCAAAACATCAAAACATCTTATACTGGATAAGAAATAGAGTGTTGGAGGCCTGAAGTCAGAAGGACCTGAATTCAAATTTGATCTCAGACACTTGACACTTCCTTACTGTGCGACCCTGGGTAAGTCATTTAACCCCAATTGTTTTAGCATTAAAAATTTTTTTTCTTAATTCTTCTCTAAATTCTCTCTGACTCAGTTCTTGAAAATCAACAAGAATCATTGAATTTCTTGAGATGAAAAATTGTTGATGAGACTATTGCAATACTTCAGAGCTTACAGGAATTATTGGATTCCTGGCCCATGAACTCATGGACAATGGATTCCTTTTGGTCTATTTCTAGGACTTATGGACATGTATAAATTCTCATGTTGACTCATATTATTTGTTACATTACTACTAGCCTGTGTTATATTGCTATGTGCTTATGTATTTTATGTAATTATGTGTAATGCCTCCCATATTGATGGATTAATGTACACCTTGTTTCATACCTGTTTCAAGTGAGCCCATTTATTAACCCACTAATCTGATTTGATTTTCTATTTCCTTTGGTGTTTTCATCTCCCTTCCTGAGATGTCCGGGAGGGCGTGGCCACCTTCTTTTTATGGTGTTTTCACTTCTTTTTTGAGCAGTCAGGGAAGGTGTGATCACTTTCTTTTTGGGGTTCTCACCTTCTTGAGAAGTCAGGGAGGTCATGACCAAGTATCATTTAATGTTACACTTTAGAGTAGGAGTGTTATGGGCCAGAACTCTGAACTTGAAAAAAGGATTCTTACAAAGTACTAAGTGGAATTGATGAGACAAGTGCTTAATAGTTCTCCAAGTTCAGTGTGATTGATTTAATCTTATAACAAATAATGGTTTCATAGTGATATAATGATTGGTTTATACTCAGTGTAGAGCATATAAGCCAGGCTCTCAGAGTCAAGGAGAGAGATTCATTTTCACCTTCAGTAAGGCTCCTGGTGGCTCTCCTTGGGGACTGAGAGAGCTCAAATTGAGAGCTGGGGAAGACAAGAGGACTGGAGGCTGAAGCACAAGCCCTTGGACTCAGATTCATTCATCCCATCTCACACCCTATGGTGTCCTGTCCTTCTGCATTTTCTCCACTGAAACCAAGATGCCAGAAGATCTTTAAGAAAGTTAACTGGGCCCCAGGAAAGGAGATAAAACTTTGAAGGAGATAATAAAGGATTTGGACTTTAACCCCTGGCTAGTCTTGTGGTGATCACTCTGAATTGAAAAGAAGGCTGACCCAAAGACCTTCTAAGACCTCCAGAAGACACCAAGAACATTACATAGGAGTAGCTTTTTTTTTTTAAACTTTGGTGTCCTCCTTTGAGGATGAATCCCAGTCCTTCTTTATTCCCATAGTATGCTTCTATGGTTGGGTTCTTTTTTCTTCGCCAGTTTATTTTTTTTTAAATGAGCATTAGTGTAAGCACCTCTAATCATGGGGTGGGAGAATGATGCCTTTAGCTTCCCTTTAGCTCTCCCCTCTGACTTGGAACCCCAAATCAAGAGCTCCATCCTCCTGCAAGTGCAAGAGCATTGTCCTTGCTCCAATGCCTCTACACTCTTGGTGTTCTGGTTCCTTTTTGCTCAGCACCTTGCCTCAGTAGCACAGTTGGGCCTGGTATTTCTAATCAGCCGAAGTTCCCTCAGTCTTCTGGGTCTGAAACCCCAACTCCACACACGGTCTGTGAGGTGAAAGTCTCTGTAATTTCTGCTGAGGCTTTAGCCAGCAGCCGCAGGACTCCTCACTTGGTGTTTCTATGGAGGTAGCCTGAAGCTGTTTGCACTTGAACTAATTCTTGATCTGAGGGTTTCTTTGGGTCTTCTTGCTTGTTATAGTAACATCCTGTTCTGCCCCAAGGCCTCTTTGTGTTTCACCTGTCTATGTTAATTCTGAAGTACAAATTTGTTTTGTTTGTGAGGGAAATCTGAAGAGTTTGAAAGTTATAGCTCTACTGTGCTATCTCCCCAGAATCCTCAATTAATTTTAATTTATGGAATAAATAAGCATTTCCATAATCTAACACAGTAAAAAAATATGATTGTATATGAAATGTAAGTCTACTATGTATAACTTGCTATTCCTTTCAAATATACAACATAATTATTATATACCTTTTTTTCTTCTCTGCTTCTTATCTTAGAGAAGTTTGCCATGAGATCAATGATTATTATACAGAAGCTTCTATTTTATTAGCTGTTTCTCTGAATGCAGAAGCATCTTTCTTCATATGTCCTTTATAATTAATTTGGGCATTAAATTTTTACCATCAACAAATGATGGATCAATGTAATCTGTGTATTCAGTGCACTGTTTAATCAATGGATAAGAAGAGATCAGAGCTCCCATGTGAAAGATAATGTAAAGATAAAATAATAGCCCTTGGTAACAGAGTGTATGTGGGGAATGAGAGAGAAGATGACAGTTATTTATATGAAAATAAAGATAGGTCTGAATGTAACATAATTTGAAAATAAAATTTTTGAGAAAGAAGATTTTCTTATTCCTTAGTTATGCAAACTCTTTATGCATGTGGATTATCTTATGTCAGTCATTCAGTAAGTATTTATTAAGAACCTACTATAGGCCAGACATTGTGTTAAGTGCTTGAGATTAAAAAGAGGGGCAAAAAATCCTTTCTCTGCTCTTAATGAGTTTACTATCATTTATGTGTGAGTGTGTGGGTGGCATGCAAATGAGTATGTTAAAGGATAAATAATTAATAATAAATGAAGGGAGGGTGGAGCCAAGATGGCAGAGAGGACACATATTTCTTTCTGACGTTCTCCTACTACCCTCACACTAATACAAAATCCAGCCTCTGAATTAGCTTTGGGACTGGCAAATCCACAAATATCGGGAATACAACTAATTACCAGCAAAAAACAATTTCAAAGCTTGCCAGAAAAGATCTGTTTTTTCTTTCTTTCTTCCTTCCTTCCTTCCTTCCTTCCTTCCTTCCTTCCTTCCTTCCTTCCTTCCTTTCTTTCTTTCTTTCTTTCTTTCTTTCTTTCTTTCTTTCTTTCTTTCTTTCTTTCTTTCTTTGTTTCTTTGTTTCTTTGTTTCTTTGTTTGTTTCTTTCTTTCTTTCCTTTTAGAATTCTTTTTTTTAAATTATAACTTTTTATTGACAGAATATATGCCGGGGTAATTTTTTACAACAGTATCCCTTGCACTCACTTCTCTCCCGACTTTTCTCTTCCCTCCTTCCACCCCCTCCCCTAGATGGCAAGCAGCCTTATACATGTTATATATGTTATAGTATATCCTAGATACAATATATGTGTGCAGAACTGAACAGTTCTCTTGTTGCAGAGGGAGGATTGAATTCAGAAGGTAAAAATAACCTTGGAAGAAAAACAAAAATGCAAACTGTTTACACTCATTTCCCAGTGTTCCTTCCCTGGGTGTATCTGCTTCTGTCCATCATTGCTCAATTGGAACTGAGTTAGATCTTCTCTTTGTCAAAGATATGCACTTCCATCAGAATACATTCTCATACAGTATCGCTGTTGAAGTATCTAATGATCTCCTGGTTCTGCTCATTTCACTTAGCATCAATTCATATAAGTCTCTCCAGGCCTCTCTGTGTTCATCCTGCTGGTCATTTTTAAAATTATTATTTTTTAAATATATTTTATTTTATAATAACTTTATATTGACAGAATCCATGCCAGGGTAATTTTTTTACAACATTATCCCTTGCACTCGCTTCTGTTCTGATTTTTCCCCTCCCTCCCTCCACCCCCTACCCTAGATGGCAAGCAGTCCTATATATGTTAGATACGTTGCAGTATATCCTAGATACAATATACGTTTGCAGAACTGAACAGTTCTCTTGTTGCACAGGGAGAATTGGATTCAGAAGGTAAAAATAACCCAGAAAGAAAAACAAAAATGCAAATAGTTCACATTCATTTCCCAGTGTTCTTTCTTTGGATGCAGCTGCTTCTGTCCATCATTTTTCTTTTTTTTTAATTTTTATTTAATAATTACTTTATATTGACACTCGTTTCTGTTCCGATTTTTTTCCTTCCCTCCCTCCACCCCCTCCCCTAAATGGCAAGCAGTCCTTTATATGTTGGATATGTTGCAGTATATCCTAGATACAATATATGTTTGCAGAACCGAACAGTTCTCTTGTTGCATAGGGAGAATTGGATTCAGAAGGTATAAATAACCCGGGAAGAAAAACAAAAATGCAGATAGTTCACATTTCGTTTCCCAGTGTTCTTTCTTTGGGTGTAGGTGCTTTTGTCCGTCATTTTTCAATTGAAACTGAGTTAGGTCTCTTTGTCAAAGAAATCCACTTCCATCAGAATACATCCTCATGCAGTATCATTGTTGAAGTATATAATGATCTCCTGGTTCTGCTCATTTCACTCAGCATCAGTTCATGTTAGTCTCTCCAGGTCTCTCTGTATTCATCCTGCTGGTCATTTCTTACAGAACAATAATATTCCATAACATTCATATACCACAATTTACCCAGCCATTCTCCAATTGATGGGCACCCATTCAATTTCCAGTTTCTAGCCACTACAAACAGGGCTGCCACAAACATTTTGGCACATACAGGTCCCTTTCCCTTCTTTCATATTTCTTTGGGATATAAACCCAGAAGTAACACTGCTGGATCAAAGGGTATGCACAATTTGATAACTTTTTGGGCATAATTCCAAATTGCTCTCTAGAATGTTCACAACTCCACCAACAATGCATCAGTGTCCCAGTTTTCCCGCATCCCCTTCAACATTCATCATTATTTTTTCCTGTCATCTTAGCCAATCTGACAGGTGTGTAATGGTATCTCAGAGTTGTCTTAATTTGCATTTCTCTGATCAATAGTGATTTGGAACATTCTTTCATATGCGTGATACTAGTTTCAATTTCATCATCTGAGAATTGTCTGTTCATATCCTTTGACCATTAATCAATTGGAGAATGCCTTGATTTCTTATAAATTAGAGTCCATTCTCTACAAATTTTGGAAATGAGGCCTTTATCAGAACCTTTAACTGTAAAAATGTTTTCCCAGTTTGTTGCTTCCCTTTTAATTTTGTTTGCATTAGTTTTGTTTGTACAAAGGCTTTTTAATTTGATGTAATCAAAATTTTCTATTTTATGATCAGTAATGATTTCTAGTTTTTCTTTGATTCCTCTAATTTATTTATAATCTCATTCTTTATGCCTAAATTATGGATCCATTTTGATCTTATCTTGGTATATGGTGTTACGTGTGGGTCCATGCCTAAGAAAAGATCTATTTCAATTGGGCATGAGGGAGGTGGGCCAAACGCAAGCAGACCAAGCACAGTTGCTTTTAAATAATTAGATGCTTGTGAGTGAAATGTGTGTTTTTTATATTTCTAGAAGTCTTATGGCTTTGACAATTAATGGGAGACATTTGGAGAAAAGCCTTTAAATCAAGATTTTAAAAATTATTTTTATTTTTTGTTTATTTTAAAAGAAGAATAGAAAAAAAGACAGAAAAGGAAAATAGAACAAAATAAATCAAAACAAAATAGAACACTGTCATGTGCCCCACAGAACATTAGGGAGGATCAGGGAGGATATATAACAACACATTTCCAATTCAGAAAAAAATATATAATAGTAGAAGAAATTATATTCATCAATGTCTATCTTTTTTTTTTGTAAGTTGTTCTTTTGTACTCTGCTGAACATTTTAAAAATTTTGTTCTTTTTTCCTCCTTCATCCTTCTTATCCCCCGCCCCCAAACAGGTTGTATTGTTAAGCACAGATATATTGGGTAGATATATATATATCCATACACATATACACACACCGGCCCCCCCCTGCATAGACACACACATATACATTCACATCTATCCAGAAACATACATACATAAAATGACATGCATGTATATCTACATACACAAACTCCCATTTTCCTATATGTAAACATGCACCGAAAACAATGTTATTATGTCTGATATATAATGTAAATTTCTTTCTTGATTGAATCTCTAAATTTGACTTTGTTTAAAATCAATGATCACTAGCCATACTTTTTTTCTAAGAAACTCAACTCCTGCTTCTTGTAGAGTTTGTGTTTATTTCCCCCTTCCTATTCCAGCTAACTCTTCTAGTTTAATTTTACTCCTTAACATGTTTTGCTATTATTTCACCTTCCCCCACTCATGGATCCCTCCCTGGTCTTCTTCCCCCATTCTTTGCTTTCCCCACCATTTATTCCTTTGTAGATTTTGGAGGGTGTTGCTTATTTTACCTATTCCTGATGTGTTGCAGCCATCTTAAGAGCTCAAAGTATATGAGCCCTTTGATCTCAGAGGGGAGATGAATGAGTCAGGAGACTCATAGAGTGTGAAAAGAGCTCCAGTTTATTATGCTGCACATCCCTGTTGATATACATTTTTGCAAGCATGATCAACATGTGAACAGTAGGCAATTCCCAATCACCATTCAGAGAAGCAGCTTGTAGGCTTTGCATACTCATGGTATCTGCCAATAGGAAGAGAGCCCATCGAGCAATTCAGCAACTAGCTCACAGGTGAGTGTGAGTTCTCTTCTTTAAAATAATAATTCTCTCTGGGGGAGAGCAGGTTTTTTGGGGAGGTTTTCTGGAGGCAGCCTTAGTTTCAATTAAAAGTAAATAATCACCCAAATGCAGCCAGCTGGTAAAAATGCAAACTTTTATTTTCGCCTTCCAAAATAGCCCGGTTAGTTGAGGCCTATCTCTCTGCTTGGTTCTAAGAGGTCTTGCGGCTTTGTCCTTTGCTTCTGCCTCTGCTTTCTTCAGCCTCCAGCCAGAACCAAGTTGAATCTGTCTTGCCTCCAAGAGAGGGCTTCTGGCTCTCAATCTCCCACAGCGCTCTGTGTCTGTCCCAGAGTGCTCCTCTCCAATCTAATTCCACTGATTTCCCTTGACTGGGTCACTGAAGCTCTATTTATGCTTTTTCTCTGAGAGAGTAGGATTATGGGCTTTCTCCCAGAGTGCAGATGTGAACACAAGCATTGTATCAATTAGTTCTACTTAGTACCTTGTTTCAGGTTCTGGCCCAAAACATCTCCTTGTAAGATCAGATCAATGATACTGAACTATACTAAATTAGATAATTATTGTCTCCATCAACTCAAATGACTTAACAATTTGTAAAGATTCCAACAAGTGAGAGGCCCTGTTAAGGCATCCCTCTTCAGGAGCCACTGGCTGTGATCCTCAGGCTCCCCTGTTCCTATGATCACAAATCATTGCTCCTTGCTCAACAAGGCCATTTTCTGCAATGTGACAGAAAACTTATTGCGCACCAAAAGTCCAGGTGACCTCCATTTTCCGTCTCGGTGGAGTTCTATGGCCCAGCACTGATGTAAGTAGATTTTCAGAGCTATGAACCCTCCTTTCCCTTATAATGCCTTTGTATCTATTCTTCCTCTGCACTCCATTTGTATAAATCTTTCTTTTGAGCTACCCTATTACTAATGTCATTCTTAAACATTTCCATTAAAAAAAATACACAAACAATTTGCTCATGTTGAATTTCTTGAAATGAATTGGATATTGACTCTTACATGGTAAATTTTCTGTTGAGTGGGTTTAGCTGAAAAAAAGTCTGGAACACCTGCAAGTTCATTGAATGTCCATTTTTTCATTCAATATTATTAACAATTTTTTTGGATATGATATTTTTTGGCCACAGGCCTAATTCTTTTTTTTTTTAATTTTTATTTAATAATTACTTTATATTGACAGAATCCACGCCAGGGTAATTTTTTTACAACATTATCCCTTGCACTCATTTCTGTTCTGATTTTTCCCCTCCCTCCCTCCACCCCCTCCCCTAGATGGCAAGCAGTCCTATATATGTTAGATATGTTGCAATATATCCTAGATACAATATATGTTTGCAGAACCGAACAGTTCTCTTGTTGCACAGGGAGAATTGGATTCAGAAGGTATAAATAACCCGGGAAGAAAAACAAAAATGCAGATAGTTCACATTGGTTTCCCAGTGTTCTTTCTTTGGGTGTAGCTGCTTCTGTCCGTCATTTATCAATTGAAACTCAGTTAGGTCTCTTTGTCAAAGAAATCCACTTCCATCAAAATATGTCCTCATACAATATCGTTTTTTTTTTAAATTTAATTTTATTTAATAATAACTTTGTATTGACAGAATCCATGCCAGGGTAATTTTTTACAACATTATCCCTTGCACTCGCTTATGTTTCGTTTTTTCCCCCTCCCTCCCTCCACCCCCCCCGCTAAGATGGCAAGCAGTCCTATATATGTTAAATATGTTGCAGTATATCCTAGATACAATACATATTTGCAGAACCAAACAGTTCTCCTGTTGCACAAGGAGAATTGGATTCAGAAGGTAAAAATAACTCGGGAAGAAAATAAAAAATGCAGATAGTTCACATTCATTTCCCAGTGTTCCTTCTTTGGGTGTAGCTGTTTCTGTCCATCATTTATCCGTTGAAACTCAGTTAGGTCTCAATTGATAAACGATGGACAAAAGCAGCTACACCCAAAGAAAGAACACTGGGAAACGAATGTGAACTATCTGCATTTTTGTTTTTCTTCCTGGGTTATTTATACCTTCTGAATCCAATGCTCCCTATGCAACAAGAGAACTGTTTGGTTCTGCAAACATATATTGTATCTAGGATATACTGCAACATATCCAACATATAAAGGACTGCTTGCCATCTAGGGGAGGGGGTGGAGGGAGAGAGGGAAAAAAAAATCGGAACAGAAACGAGTGTCAATATAAAGTAATTATTAAATAAAAATTAAAAAAAAAAGAAACTCAGTTAGGTCTCTTTGTCATAGAAATCCACTTCCATCAGAATACATCCTCATACAATATGGTTGTCGAAGTGTATAATGATCTCCTGGTTCTGCTCATCTCACTCAGCATCAGTCCATGTAGGTCTCTCCAAGCCTCTCTGTATTCATCCTGCTGGTCATTCCTTACAGAACAATAAGAACAATAATATTCCATAACATTCATATACCACAATTTACCCAGCCATTCTCCAATTGATGGGCATCCATTCATTTTCCAGTTTCTAGCCACTACAAACAGGGCTGCTACAAACATTTTGGCACATACAGGTCCCTTTCCCTTCTTTAGTATTTCTTTGGGATATAAGCCCAGTAGTAGCACTGCTGGATCAAAGGGTATGCACAATTTGATAACTTTTTGGGCATAATTCCAGATTGCTCTCCAGAATGGTTGGATTCGTTCACAACTCCACCAACAATGCATTAGTGTCCCAGTTTTCCCGCATCCCCTCCAACATTCATCTTTATTTTTTCCTGTCATCTTAGCCAATCTGACAGGTGTGCAGTGATATCTCAGAGCTGTCTTAATTTGCATTTCTCTGATCAATAATGATTTGGAACACTCTTTCATATGAGTGGTAATAGTTTCAATTTCATCCTCTGAAAATTGTCTGTTCATATCCTTTGACCATTTATCAATTGGAGAATAGCTTGATTTCTTATAAATTTGAGTCAGTTCTCTATATATTTTGGAAATGAGGCATTTATCAGAACCTTTAACTGTGAAGATGTTTTCCCAGTTTGTTGCTTCCCTTCTAATTTTGTTTGCATTAGTTTTATTTGTACAAAGGCTTTTTAATTTGATGTAATCAAAATTTTCTATTTTGTGATCAGTAATGGTCTGTAGTTCATCTTTGGTCACAAATTTCTTTCTCCTCCACAAGTCTGAGAGATAAGCTATCCTATGTTCCTCTAATTTATTTATAATCTCATTCTTTATGCCTAGGTCATGGACCCATTTTGATCTTATCTTGGTATATGGTGTTAAGTGTGGGTCCATGCCTAATTTCTGCACAGGCCTAATTCTTTTGGTTGCCAGTTATATATGATTCCAGGACCTATGGTCTTTTATTGTGGCTGCTGCTAAGTCTTGAGCAATTCTAATTTTAGCTCGAGCATATTTGAATCAGTTTTTCCTTGTTTTTTTTGTGAAATTTTCTCTTTATCTGGGGGTTTTGAAATTTGGCAATAACATTCCTATGTGTTCTCCACAAAGGATTTCTTGCAATGGTGATTGGATTTTTTTTCTTTCTATTTCTACTTTCCCCTCTTGTACTATCAATATAGGACAATTTTCTTTTTTTGGTCACAGCTTTCAGGTAGTCTAATTATTCTTTTTGTCTCTTGATCTGTTCTCCAGATATGTTGTTTTTCTTTTAAGATGTTTCACATTCTGTTCTATTTTATCATTTTTTTAATATTGTTGTGTTATTTCTTGGTCTCTTATTGCTTCACTGGCTTCCCCCTTGCCCAATTCTAATTTTTAAAGAGTTATTTTTGTTTTTAAGAATATAGTTTACTTTTTAGTTTATTAACTTTCCACTCATAATCTTCTTGTTTCTTTTGGATGGTTTTTATTTCTTTATTTTTATTTTCCTTCAATGGCTCTCATTTGATTTTTAAATATTTGAGTTTTTCTCCAATTTCTCTCTGGGCAGGGTGCCATTTAATGTTATACTTTGGCCTGGGAGAAGGTTTTTGTTTGTTTGTTTGTTTTTTAACTTGGATATCCTCTTTGTCTCTCTCATTTTTTAAAAAAAAATGAGAAGTATTAGTGTGTGAAGGATCATGCGTGGGTGAAGGGGCAGGTCAATTTTCTGAGAGCCTCCACAGCTGTGGATTGTGACTCTTGAGGGCATTGAGGGAGTGTAAAGTTGCAGCCTTTACACAGGTGTTGCTTGTGGACTGGGAATGAGATAAATTTGAGGCAGGGGAAGAGGAGAGAGGTCTTGCTGGGGAGGTCAGAGAACAGCAACTGCCTCTCAGTCTCTTTGAATCACCATCATCCACTCACAAGAAGAGATAACAATTCCAAGTACTGGTGTCTGGATTCTGGAAATTACAAGAGCAGCAGACAACATTACTATAAGCAGCTCTAATCGTGGTGTGGCAGGATGATGCCTCTAGCTTCCCTTTAGCTCTCCCCTCTGACTTGAAACCCCAAACCAAGTGCTCCACCTTCCTGCAACTGCCTACAACCAGCAGTGTCCCTGCCCCATGCTTCTACACTCTTGCTGTGCTAGTTCCTTCTAGCTCAGGGCCTTGTCTCAAGAGAACAGCTGGGCCTGACATTTCTAATCAGCAAAGTTCCCTCAGTCTTCTGGGTCTCAAACCCTGACTTTACACCCTGTCTGGGAAGTGAAAATCTCTGTGATTCCTTCTGAGGCTCCAGCCAGCAGCCCGAGGACTCCCCACTTGCTGTTTTTATGGAGGTAACTTAGAGGTGTTTGCCCCCAAGTTAATCCCTAGCTTGAGGATATCTTTGGGTTTTCTTGCTTGTGCCAGGGACATTCTGTTCTGCCCCAAGCCTTCTTTGTGTTTCACCAGTCTATCTTAATCCTAAAGTACACATTTGTTCTGTTTGTGGGGGAAATCTGGAAAATTTGACATTTATAGACTGACTCTGCTATCTCCCTAGAGCCTTCAATTAATTTTTAGTTTATGGAATAAATAAGCATTTCTATAATATAGTGCAATAAAAAAGATGATTGCATATGAAATGTAAATCTACTATGTATAACATGCTATTCCTTTCCAATATACAACTTAATTATTATATGTATATATTTTTTCTTCCCTGCTTCTCACCCTAGAGATGGTTGCCATGAGATCTGTCAATGTATCTATTTATCAATGGTTATTATATAAAGGGTTCTATTTTATTAGTTATTTCTCTGACTCCAGATAGTATCTTTCTTCATATGTCCTTTATAATTAATTTGGGCATCTATAATTACATTTTACCATCAACAAATGATGGATCGGTGTAATCTTTGTATTCGGTGCACTTTGTAGTCAATGGATCAGAAGAGATCAGAGCTCCCATGTGAAAGATGCTGTAAAGATAAAATAACAGCCCTTGCTAACAGATTGTATGTGGGAAATGAAAGAGAAGGAACAGTGAAAGATAACAGTTATTTATATGAAAGTAAAGATAGGTCTGAATATAACATAATTTGAAAATAAAATTTTTGAGAAAGATTTTCTTATTCCTTCTTTATGAAAATTCTTTATGCATGTGGATTATTTCATGCCAGTCATTCAGTAAATATTTATTAAGAACCTACTATAGGAGGGCATTGTGTGAAGTGCTTGAGATTAAAAAGAGGAGCAAAAAATTCTCTCCCTCTTTTCAATCAGGGAGCTCCAATGCTGGAAATGTCTACTTCGAGCTTGGGGACCACTCGCTAGTGGTGAGTCAATGTGCCTTTTTCTTCACAGCTCCTCCAATATTTATCACTTCCTTTTTTGGTGGGGCGGGAGGGTTATCTTTGCCAGTCTGTGTGAAGTAGTAGAATAGCATAATTTTAAAAATTTACATTTTTACAAATAGAAATGATTTGGAACATCTTTTTCCATTGTTATAGAAAATCTGAGTTGCATAATTTGAGAAAACTTTGTTTTTCTGAGACTACTTATCATTTAGGAAGTGGCTCTTTCTCTTAGAAATTTGAATCAGTTCCTTATATATCTTGGAAATGAAACATTTTTAGTCTTGGATCAGCCTATTATGGAGGACTGTGGCAAGAATCTTGTTTACAATGGTTAAGAGAGAAACTTACATTTTGATCTTATTGGGATATTATTTGGCAAAATTATTGTTATTGAATTGTTTTTCAATTGTGTCTGACTGTTCATGACCACATTTGGGATTTTCTTCATAAATATGACGAAGTGGTTTGTCATCTCCTGAGGAAGCTGAGACAAAAGGATCACACGGCTAGTAAGAGTTTGAAGCCAGGTGTGAATTCAGGAAGATGAGTGTCACTGACTCTAGATCTTGTGCTCTCTATCCACTGTGCCACTTTCCTGTCCCATTTAAATCTGGAGAATATTTCTTTTCCTCTAAAAGAAAAAGTAACTTAACCTAAATGGAATGGCAACATAGGATATTTCTTCTGCTGAAAGTAGAATAATAATGGGTCCATAGTGGTATCTCATCAAAGAAAGATAATAAGAACAACTGTTGCAGAACTTTCCAGGAATTTTCAACTCAATATCAGTAACTCTTCTTGCCTTGCACTCTACCATGTTTTGCCCCAGAGGCAGTTGATCTCCTGAAATCTCATCGATATGCTATTAGTTTTTCATCCCAAACAAATCAACTCCTTCTTCCCTCTGAATTGGAGTAGTGAACACCAAACTCCTCCCAAACTTTTTTGGGCAACCCTAAGACTTCTGCTGAGGATGAAGACTGGTCCTGCAGCAGGGAGCACGGCTGGATTGATTCCCTTCAATGTGAATCAGTAAAAAGGGACTGAGTATTGGGAAACACAATGAAACCAATATAGTTTCTGGATACTGGACACTGGAATTAACAGAGTACACATCAAATAGCAAAAGGCCACAGCTCACACAGTAAGTTGTGATAAAGGTGCCCACCAGCAGCAAGATGGTTTGGGTGGCCTTGATCTCTGGAGATCTCCTTGTAGAGGGTCTGGTGCTGTGAATCTGTTGGATTCTCTGATGGTGTCTGTGCAGGAGAAACACCATGTAGCTACTGGCAAAACTCATGCAGCCTACAAATAAGAGGTCTCGAAGAGAGGACAGGAGACTGATGTCTGAAAGCACATTTTCCCAGTAGCAATACTGAAGGTCCATTCCCCTGATGTGGCTTTGGTTGCTATTCTTTGGGCCCGTTATATACATTGGTACATAAATATCTACGAGCATGGTGAATATCCAGCACAGGACACACGCGGGTCTGATGTACTTTGTGGTTTTGGTCTTGAGAATGGCCAACCTAGAGCTGTTGGGACTGATGATAACTGCCTGAAAGGCACTCAGGAGCCAAGTGATGCAGATAGAAGAGCCTCTGCCAACTCTTTGGATGTAAAATATAATTTTACATCCATAATTCCCTAGGACGTATACTGACCTGAAATGCAATAATGCTTCAGGGATCCCCTTAAAGAGCAGCATGATGGCATTGGCCAAAGCAAGTTGGGCCAGAATGGCATCCAGTGGCCTCAGCTTGTGGTTGGTCAATTTGGCAAAGCTATACAAGAAGAGGCATAAGCCATTCCCAAGGAGCCCAACTGCAATCTGACAAAGGGAGATTATCCTTATGACATGGTCTCGTAGAAGCATGCTCTTGGAGAGGCCGGCAGAATTGCAATCAGAGCCAGAGGTTCCTTGAGGGAAAGAAATAAGCATTGCTTAAGCACCTATGGCTACCAGGCATTTCCCTGGACACTGCAAAGAGATTATCTTGGTTGGTCCTCACCAGAGCCCTGTGAGATAGCTGCTGTTATATCCCTGTTTTACCCTTGAGGACACTGATACTGAGATTGAAGGACTTTCCCAGTCTCATCCTAAGTGTTTGAGGCTGGAGTTTGTCTCAGGTCTTCCTGCTTCCATTGCTCTGTCCATTGTACCACTTAGCAGCCTCTTGGAACTAGGTAGAAGAACACTGCAATCAGTATGCATTCCCCAGGACAGAGCAATCCCATAATCAGCCTTTGATTTTTGGTGCAAAAGTTTAGGACTCTATGGGAGCTAATGGCCATTCTTCAGTGTCTTCCAAGTGAGGACACAAAACACCTTCAGGGACACATGGGTAGATAGTGCAGCAGGACCTTTCTTGTACCCAGCAGCCTTACACACATTCATCATCACCCAGGCAGGAGCTCCCTTCTTCTGCTGCTGCACTTCCCCTTCCCAGATTGCCCAAGTTCTACATGACAGTCCTGGGACAAAGTCCTGGGAGGGGTGAAGCTGCAGGAGGCTGTGATGAGCCTCAAATGCTCCATTCTTGGATTTCTTAGTGAATACTTTGTTCAGTCACAAAAACCTTGTTCCCATCTCTGGACTCTCAAATCACAGCAGGGATGTCTAGCCTATGTGGCCCCTGGGAGCATGTAGATACACACACTTCCACACATCCAGGAGAGGGCATACCTGAATCTCATACTTCAGGACTTCAGGCACTTGGGATTTTGTCCTTGTGGTTCTTGCCTATCCTGAGCACAATGCTGTTACTATTTAATGGCTGACTGATAAGCCTTAGAAGGAATGAAAATTCAACCAGGAATTAAGTCTGGCTTCACAGAGCTCAGGTAATCATCAGTCAGTGTCACACAGTCCATTACTGGATACCTCTTTGCCACTTTGGGGGACAGATCCAATACCTATACTATGGTATTTTTTGTAGGGATACCCTGAGAACTCCCAGGGCAGTATCTAGGCTTAATGAGACAGGGGATTAGTGACCTTTTGTCTGATTAGGAGAGAATTAGTCACATTTATAAACCCAGTTCTTCACTCTTGTCAACATAGACACAAGAGCGTTCAGGGAAAAGCATCTACCTTGATAATTAATAATAAGTGCTCCTGCTTGTGTTATAAAGAGTTTTTGAAAGAGAATTCTAAGAAGAAAACATAAGAGAAGTGGAGCTGTTGTAGCTTGTGTTCAGAGAAAAGAGCAATTGGAGACAATTCTTGGGAAATATTTAGAGGAGGGGATGAAGAATTTCATCAATATCTGGAGTTCCTTAGTTAGAGTAAATATGAATATCCAGTCAAATGAAGAGTAACTGTCCCCTTGAGAGCGGGAGGTGACTCATGCTGTGTTTAGAGCCACATTATTATAAGTAAACATATGTTATTGTGATAATTATAAAAAGGAAACAAGTTCTAAGAGAACGAGAATGAGGAGGTAATTAGAGAGAGCCCACCATGACAGAATAGAGGCACGATCCAGAGACTCAGAAGGACAGGCAGAAAAAGGATGAAGGATGGGCAACCTGAGGCCATACCCCCACTCTGTTACTATCAGTGTGTCATCAGACTTAAACTGAAGTTAATTTGGAAAGCTACCAGGCCATACAGGTTGGACTTCCTTATGAAAAGGAGGTCATCAGTACACTTAAGGGTTTACATGTAATAGATAGAGTGCCTAAAGAACTACAGACAGAGGTTCTCGGTGTTTTACAGGAGGCAGCAATAGCAGCAATAAAAATTCCAAATACTCAGTAGGAAGAAGAAATCACCTTCCTCCCAAGGCTATTATGAAGTTCCAGTGGGGTAAGAGGGGAAAGGAAGAAATCCTTATTAAGTATTTGCGAGAACTAGACACTAAGTTTTCCCCTTTTGCTAAGATTTTCCCTTTCATAGTAACAAGCTGGCAATTTTCAACCATCTGTTCTGTGGAGGATGCTGGGAGAGCTCCTTGGGTGTTGATTGTGGAAATTAATAGGATTGTTAAAGTCACCAGGACAAGTATTGATAGCCTGGCCCCCTTTCCTTCACTTGATGCAGAAACAATTCTAAGTTAGGGAAGTGCGGGGAGGGGAGGGCGGGTACAGCACTTAGATGCAGGAACACATCTGACAAAGAATCTCAGGGAGGACTTGGGATCAACAATGAGAGAATGGGGCCACACTTTGTAGGGCTGAACATTCCCGGATGAATAACTGGGTTCAAAGTGGAGGTTCTCTCATGGTTCTGATGGAGTACAATTCTAGGGAAAAATAGCAGTGAGGAGGTCCCCTGACCTTAGAGTGCTCCTCAACTAACAACCTGTCAATGATTCTAAAATCTTCTGGCCTTAGGATAGTCCTATAAATACTACTGACAGACAGATAATCTGCTGGTCAGCAATGACCAAGTTCCTGAGACAATGGTGAATTGGCCACCCTGGGAACCTACCTGTTAGCTATAAAATTAGCAAATAAGTAACATGTATAGACCACCTCTCAAACCCACCTGTTAGCTATAAAATTAGCAAATAAGTAACATGAAGCTCTGGTCTAACTTTGTCCTATATAAACCCATCTTCTTTCTCTCAGCTCCTTGCTAAACTTTTTGGAACTTAGCCCTCTTCAATTGGCATTACAATTACAATAAATTTTGCCCCTTGTCTTGCAGATGGATCCAAGGTGAAATTCTTTTGACACCTCACAACCCGGTCTGCAACCGCAGCATTTTTGGATCTCCTTTCTGAACCTCAATAGTTTGATGCCCATTTGGGTTGCGTTCACTTGTTGAGAGTTCTAGCACCTCTGTTTGTGGCTTCTCCCAAGATAGTGTGATCTGGGACCAACAATTGCAATGCTAATCACAGTAATAAAATAACCAAGTAGCATGGAACAATTAAAAATTGTGGATAATTTAAGATTTAAAAAGCACTTCATAAATGACTCATTTGATGCACACAACAATTCTGGGAGATAGATGCTATCATTGTCTTCATTTTACAGGGAAGGAGACTAAGGCAAACAGAGAAAATGACTGGCATCTGATCAGCTACCCATTATCTGAGGGCAGAATGAAGTCACAGATAACTGACTCAGTTTAGCATTCTATCTACTTTGGTCCTCATCTGTCTCCTTCAGCCTCTCCCTGCTCATGGACAGAGTTGACTCTGGAGTCAGGAAGACCCGAGTTCAAATCCAATATCTGATACACACAGGCAGTGTGCCCATGAGCATGGACCTCAATCACTGGTCCCTAAAGGACTGCTCAACATGGAGCTTGCAGTGACAGCTCTGCTCTGACTCACATAGGGAAATTCTTACAGGGAGCTCTCAGCTCAGTTCAATCCCAGTTCCATGCCCTGTGTTAGGGGCCAGATGGCACATGAAAAGAGCATTGGGACTGGAGTCAGGAAATCTGAACTGACCTTACTCTTAGCCGCAGCATGACTTTGGACAAGCCATTTAACCTCTGTTTGCCCCAGTTTTCTCAAATGTAAGATGGGGATAATAAAAGCACCTGCTTCCTAGGGTTGTTATGATGGCATAGTATTTTTTAAAACATCTTTGTATATCTTAAGGCAAGATAGGTGTTAATTGGTGCAACTATGACTCCAATGTGTACTGCTGCCCCGGCCACTACCACTACTGCCTTTTGTCAGAATTGCCTGTCTAGGAGTGTGAGGAAGGATCTCATTGTAGTAATAAGCATTTCTCTTTTTTGCTGGTGATTTTGAACATTGTCCCACAAATTTTTTAATATTCAACATTTTTCCATTAGAAAAATATTCTTTTGGCCACATGGATAATTTACATATATTTAGAGTTAGGATTAGAGTTGGATATTTGGGACAGTTTATTAAGTATTTTATTGATTCTCCATTTATTTTCTGCATTAAGTATCTTATTTGTGTAAGTCACTAAGATAAAAAGAACACACAAAGAAAAAATGCTAAGCAGTTATTGCTCTCAAGACCTGTCTCTCTGAATTTAACTTAATCTGATTTTAACATAATCAGCACCTGAGCAGCTCTCCCAACATCCTCTTCAAAGTCAGTAGCAGAGTCCTGCTCTCAGCCTAGGTGAGCTCCAGCACATTAATGTGAAGGGGGCAATTCTCTCTCCTGGAGGAGGCCCTTGGTGACAAGTTTGTCCCCCGTCCCACACACAGGAAGCCTGTTCAGGATCCCATCCCATCCCTACCCTGCCCAGTATGAAGGCAAAAGTTGTCTCTCTTTCTCTGTAGCAACCCTGAGACTGGCAGCAGTGCTTACCTGGGTGCCTGCTGTGCTGCTGAGGAGATAGGAATTCTGTCCATGCGAGCGCAGGTGGCGAAGCCAGGGCTGGAGTTATAGGGACCGGACGCCTGAGCTCATCTCCCTCTTGGAGTTGTCATTATCATGTCACCTGCAGCACTAGGGACACAGTCTTCTCAGGGAGTCAGTGATGGCTCCAAGGGGAAACTCTGGCCCTGAAGCCAATCCCCATCAGCAATTAAGCCTGAGACATGAGAGTGCTGAGCCGGCAGCTGCAGTAACTGAGAGAAAAACTTTGTTATGTTCCTTACGGGAGGGAGAGGCAGACATGACCAAACTGTGAGCACTGAAGGCTGGCAAACAAGGATCTCTGGGACTGTCTCTGTCCATGGTCAGTCCCCAACCCCACACCCTTGGGTGTGATACTCTGGCTCCAAAGTTGGGCTATAGAAAGTAAAAGGCATTTGGGTCACCCTTCATCATGCTCCTGGTTTTTCACCTGGAGGTTTTGAAAACCACAGCTGCAGATGTGGTTTAGATTCAAATGAAGGAAATGACCTCCATGAACATTTTCTTAAATGCATATTGTGGGAAGTCTTTCGTGTGAGATAAGCTAAGGAGCCAGTGCAGCCATAGCAATGATAACTTTTTCAGTAGAAAACTCCCCCAAGGAAGGCTCTATGCACTGTGCATCTGTCTAGTTTGAGGCTGCTCCACCCAGTAGGGAAATTAGCATGTGTTGTGAGCCTTGTCCACTTTGTACTCCAGAGTGACTGTGGAGAGCCCAGAAGATATGAATGAATATGTCCTACTTCTTCAACATCATGCCCTGTGGCTTTGTTCAGGACATTTGCAGGATCTCACCCTGAACCATTTCCGGTCTAGCTACATTGCTTTTGGACTCCTGTGAATCTCTCATGTCTTTCTTCTTTAGGAAATTCATCTTTAGAAAATCTCATCCAGAAAAGAGTAGAATCTGCTTCAGTACTCATATCTAGTTGGTACCCTCTACTTTTCTTATTGGACCTTCTTGTTGGAAGGCATGACCATTGAATTCCAGATCCTCTGTTTAAGGAGTGAGCTCAGCACTGTTTTCCTTCCATTTTGCAGCATCTATATTGCTTTTATTATGTTTGGATCTTTTGTATTCAAATCTTCTCTTCTCTTCTTTACCTTATCAATTAACTGAGGGACAGAGATTATCTTTACCTCGAGTAGACACAGTCTTCCCTATCTCTCCTCCTCCAAATTAATAGTATTTTATTTTTTTCTAATTCAATGTAAAGATAGTTTTCAATATTTAGTTTTATAAGATTTTGATTGCCATTTTCTCCCTATCTTCTTCCCACCCAGTCCCACTCCCTAAAATAGCAAGTTATCTGATATAGATTGTATATGTAAAATTATATTAAGCACAATTTCTACATTACTCATGTTGTGAAAGAAAAATCAGAAGAAAAGGGAAAAACCATGAGAAAGGGAAAAAAACATAAAAAGCGTAGATAATATGGGAATTAATAGTTTTCCTTAAAATGATATGTAGCATCTTTCTAAAACTATTAATACATCTTATGTGAAATAGGGATAAGCTAGAAGCATTCCCAGCAAGATCAGGAATGAAAAAGGGTTGTCCATTGTCATCATTATTATTCAGTATCATACTAGAAATGTTAGTTTTAGCTATGAGAAGAAAAAGAAATTCATAGAATTAAAATAAGCATTGACAAAACAAAACTATCACTCTTTGCAGATAATGAAATAGTTAGAGAATGCTAGAGAATTAGTTGTAAAGCTACTAGCAACAATTAACCCCTTTGGCACCACTGCAGGATAGAAAAGAAATCCATACAAATCACTGGCATTTTTATATGTCACCAACAAAGCCTAGCAGGAAGATATGGAAAGTGAAATTCCATTTAAAACGTCTGTAAATAATACAAAATATTTAGTAGTCTACCTGTCAAGACAAATCAAGGAAGTATACAAACAATTATAAAACATTTTTCACACAAATACAATCTGATCTAAACAAGTGAAAAAATATCAATTGTTCATGTGTAGTGCTAGCTAATATAAGAAAAATAACAATTCTACCTAAATTAATCTACTTACTCAGTGCCATATCAATCAAACTGCCAAAACAATGATTTTATATAGCTAGGAAAAATAATAACAAAAATAATCTGGAAGAACCAAAGGTTAAAAATATCAAGCAAATTAATGAAAAAAAAAGGAAGAATACAACTTAGTTGTAAGTGGCCTAAAACTGTATTATAAAGTGGAGGGCCATCAAAACATCAAAACATTTTATACTGGATAAGAAATAGAGTGATGAAAGCCTGAAGTCAGAAGGACCTGAGTTCAAATATGATCTCAGACACTTAATACTTCCTTGTTGTGCGACCCTGGGCAAGTCACTTAACCCCAATTGTTTTGGCATTTTTAAGAAAATTTTTTTGAATTCTTCTCTAAATTCTCTCTGGGCCAAGTACCATTTAATGTTACACTTTAAAGTAGGAGTGTTATGAGCCAGAACTCTGAACTTGAAACAAGGATTCTTACAAGGTACTAAGTGGAATTGATGAGACAATGGTTATCTATTTTAGCATGGTGCTTAATAGTTCTCCAAGTTCAGTATGATTGATTTAATCTTATAACAAATAATGGTTTCATATAATTCATATAATGATTGGTTTATACTCAATGTAGAGCATATAAGCCAGGCTCTCAGAGCCAAGGAGAGAGATTCATTTTCACCTTCAGTAAGGCTCCTGGTGGCTCTCCTGGGGGACTGAGAGAGCTCAGATTCAGATTTGGGGAAGACAAGCGGACTGGAGGCTGAAGCACAAGCCCTTGAACTCACATTCATTCATCGCATCTCACACCCTATGGGGGCCTGCTCCTGCATTTTCTCCATTGAAACCAAGACTCTGGGAAGTTCTTTAAGAAAGTTAACTGGGCCCCAGGAAAGGAGATAAAACTTTGAAGGAGATAATAAAAGATTTGGACTTTAACCCCTGGCCAGTCTTGTGGTGATCACTCTGAATTGAAAAGAAGGCTGCCCCAAAGACCTTCTAAGACCTCCAGAAGACCACCAAGAACATTACATATGAGAAGCTTTTTTTTTTAAACTTTGGTGTCCTCCTTTGAGGATGAGTCCCAGTTCTTCTCTATTCCCATAGTATGCTTCTATAGTTGGATTCTTTTTTCTTTGCCAGTTTATTATTATTTTTTTAAATTAGTGTAAGCACTTCTAATCGTGCAGTGGGAGGATGATGCCTCTAGCTTCCCTTTAGTTCTCCCCTCTGACCTGGAACCCCAAATCAAGAGCTCCATCCTTCTGTAAGTGCAAGTGCAAGAGCATCGTCCTTGCTCCAATGCCTCTACACTCTTGGTGTTCTGGTTCCTTTTCACTCAGCACCTTGCCTCAGCAGCACAGTTGGGCCTGGTATTTCTAATCAGCCAAAGTTCCCTCAGTCTTCTGGGTCTGAAACCCCAACTCCACACGGTCTGTGAGGTGAAAGTCACTTGGTGTTTCTATGGAGGTAGCCTGAAGCTGTTTGCACTTGAGTTAATACTTGATCTGAGGGTTTCTTTGGGTCTTCTTGCTTGTAACAGTAACATCCTGTTCTGCCCCAAGGCTTCTTTGTGTTTTACCTGTCTATGTTAATTCTGAAGTACAAATTTGTTTTGTTTGTGAGGGAAATCTGAAGAGTTTGAAAGTTATAGCTCTACTGTGCTATCTCCCCAGAATCCTCAATTAATTTTTAATTTATGGAATAAATAAGCATTTCCATAACATAACACAGTAAAAAAGATGATTGCATATGAAATGTAAGTCTACTATGTACAACTTGCTATTCCTTTCAAATATACAAGTTAATTATTATATACCTTTTTTTCTTCTCTGCTTCTCATCTTAGAGAAGGTTACCATGAGATCTATCAATATATCTATCAATGATTATTATACAGAAGCTTCTATTTTATTAGTTGTTTCTTTGAATGCAGAAGCATCTTTCTTCATATGTCGTTTATAATTAATTTGGGCATTTATAATTACATTTTACTATGAACAAATGGTGGATCAGTGTAATCTGTGTATTCAGTGCACTGTTTAGGCAATAGATCAGAAGAGATCAGAGCTCCCATGTGAAAGATACTGTAAAGATAAAATAACAGCCCTTGCTAACAGATTGTATTGGGAAATGAGAGAAAAGGAACAGTGAAAGATGACAGTTATTTATATGAAAGGAAAGATAGATGTGCATGTAACATAATTTGAAAAAAAAATTTTCAGAAAGATTTTCTTATTCCTTCTTCATGAAAACTCTTTATGCATGTGGATTATCTTATGTCAGTCATTCAGTAAGCATTTATTAAGAACCTATTATAGCACACCTGTCAGATTGGCTAAGATGACAGGAAAAAATAATGATGAATGTTGGAGGGGATGCGGGAAAACTGGGACACTAATGCATTGTTGGTGGAGTTGTGAACGAATCCAACCATTCTGGAGAGCAATCTGGAATTATGCCCAAAAAATTTTCAAATTGTGCATACCCTTTGATCCAGCAGTGTTTCTATTGGGCTTATATCCCAAAGAAATACTAAAGAAGGGAAAGGGACCTGTATGTGCCAAAATGTTTGTAGCAGCCCTGTTTGTAGTGGCTAGAAACTGGAAAATGAATGGATGCCCATCAATTGGAGAATGGTTGGGTAAATTGTGGTATATGAATGTTATGGAATATTATTGTTCTGTAAGAAATGACCAGCAGGATGAATACAGAGAGGACTGGCGAGACTTACATGAACTGATGCTAAGTGAAATGAGCAGAACCAGGAGATCATTATACACTTCGACAACGATATTGTATGAGGACATATTTTGATGGAAGTGGATTTCTTTGACAAAGAGACCTGAGTTTCAATTGATAAATGACGGACAGAAGCAGCTACACCCAAAGAAACAACACTGGGAAACGAATGTGAGCTATCTGCATTTTTGTTTTTCTTCCCGCGTTATTTATACCTTCTGAATCCAATTCTCCCTGTGCAACAAGAGAACTGTTCAGTTCTGCAAACATATATTGTATCTAGGATATACTGCAACATATCCAACATATAAAGGACTTCTTGCCATCTAGGGGAGGGGGTGGAGGGAGGGAGGGAGGGAAAAAAAATCGGAACAGAAACGAGTGTCAATATAAAGTAATTATTAAATAAAAATTAAAAAAAAAAAAAGAACCTATTAAAGGTCAGGCATTGTGTTAAGTGCTTGAGAATAAAAAGAGGAGCAAAAAATTCTTTCCTTGTTTTTAATCAGTTTACTATCATTTATATGTGTGTGGGGGATGGCATGCAAATGAATATGTTACAGGATAAATGATTAATAATAAATAGAGGGAGGGTGGAGCCAAGATGGCAGAGAGTGTTATGGGCCAGAACTTGAAACAAGGTGAAAACTCAATGGAATTGATGTTAGCAGTGCTTGTGTTTGCACCTTTGAGAGTTCACATATTGGCTTACACATTGGAGTTCACAAGCAAAGTTAACTTTGTAACTTTGTGAATTCACACCTCCCATAATCCCACTCTCTCAGAGGAGGATTCACACCTTTAAGAGATTATATATAAGAAGCTCTCAGTCTTAGCAAGAGTTATTTGGAGAAGAGGACAATCAAGATTCAGAGAGAGTTGGAGGTGACAAAAGACAAGCTGCAAGAGCTCTTGGAACCAAGGAGAAAGAGGAGCCTCTAAGAAAGCTAACTGGGCCCAAGGAAAGAGATAAGACATGGAAGGAAACAATAAATGTTTGAATTTTATCAGCTGGCTGTATTTGAAGTGATTATTATTCTGAACTGAAACTAAGGCTGCCTCCAGAAAAACCTCCCCAAGAAACCTGCTCCCAGAGAACCATCATATATTAAAGAAGAGAACACCACAAGAGAGGACACATATTTCTTTCTGATGTTCTCCTACTACCCTCACACTAATACAAAATCCAGCCTCTGAATTAGCTCGGGACTGGCAGAATCCACAAATATCAGGAGCATAACTAATTACCAGCAGAAGACAATTGCAAAGATTGCCAGAAAAGGTGTTTCTCCTTTTTTTATTTTTAGAATTCTTTTTAAAAATTATAACTTTTTATTGACAGAACATATGCCTGGGTAAGTTTTTACAACATTATCCTTTGCACTCACTTCTGTTCCGACTTTTCCCTTCCCTCCCTCCACGCCTTCTCCTAGATGGCAAGCAGTCTTATACATGTTACATATGTTATAGTACACCTTAGATACAATATATGTGTGCAGAACTGAACAGTTCTCCTGTTGCACAGGGAGAATTGGATTCAGAATGTAAAAATAACCTGGGAAGAAAAACAAAAATGCAAACAGTTTACACTCATTTCCAGGTGTCCCTTCCCTGGGTGTAGCTGCTTTTGTCCATCATTGATCAATTGGAACTGAGTTAGATCTTCTCTTTGTTGAAGATATGCACTTCCATCAGAATACATTCTCATACAGTATCGTTGCTGAAGTGTCTAATGATCTCCTGGTTCTGCTCATTTCACTCAGCATCAGTTCATGTAAGTCTTGCCAGTCCTCTCTGTGTCATTTCTTACAGAACAATAATATTCCATAACATTCATATACCACAATTTACTCAGCCATTCTCCAATTGATGGGCATCCATTCATTTTCCAGTTTCTAGGCACTACAAAAAGGGCTGTCACAAACATTTTGGCACATACAGGTCCCTTTCCCTTCTTTAAGATCTCTTTGGGATATAAGCCCAGTAGTAACACTGCTGGATCAAAGGGTATGCACAGTTAGATAACTTTTTGGGCATAATTTCACATTGCTCACCAGAATGGTTGGATTCGTTCACAACTCCACCAACAATGCATCGATGTCCCAGTTTACCTGCATCCCCTCCAACATTCATCATTATTTTTTCCTGTCATCTTAGCCAATCTGACAGGTATGTAGTGGGTATCTCAGAGTTGTCTTAATTTGCATATCTCTGATCAATAGTGATTTGTAACACTCTTTCATATGAGTGGAAATAGTTTCAATTTCATCATCTGAGAATTGTCTGTTCATATCCTTTGACCATTTATCAATTGGAGAATGGCTTGATTTCTTTTAAATTTGAGTCCATTCTCTATATATTTTGGAAATGAGGCCTTTATCAGAAACTTTAACTGTAAAAATGTTTTCCCAGTTTGTTGCTTCCCTTTTAATTTTGTTTGCATTAGTTTTGTTTGTACAAAGGTTTTTTAATTTGATATAATCAAAATTTTCTATTTTATGATCAATAATGATTTCTAGTTCTACTTTGGTTCCTCTAATTTATTCATAATCTTGTTCTTTATGCCTAGATCATGGACCCATTTTGATCTTATCTTGGTATATGGTGTTATGTGTGGGTCCATGCCTAAGAAAAGATCTATTTTTACTAGGCATGAGGGAGGTGGGCAAAACGCAAGCAGATCAAGCACAGATGACAAGTGCACATAATGGAGGGTCCTAGTAGAGAATCTATGGGGAGGAATCTACAGCAGTGTTGACTACTCTGCCCTGCTTGCCAGTAGATCAGCAGAGAAATTATAAAGCACCCAATACAAATACAAAAGGTAAATAGTGAACCCCAAACGCAGAAACTCATGGGACCTGATCACACCTACTCACCACCAGGCGTGAATCAGCATTGGACTCAGCACAGTCCCTGTGGCTTGTAGAGGAAGCCTTTGCCACTTGTAGAGGGAGCTTATACAATCACCATTACCCTAAAAACAGATCTCAACTTTAAAAAAAATGAATAAAAAAGAAAAAAAGAACTCTGACCATAGAATGTTTTTCTGTTAAAAGAGAAGAATAGATTTCAAACCCTGAGATTAAAAGCAGATCATCTCCAGATGAAGCCCCAAAGGATGATATAAATTGGTCCCCATCACATAAGACTCTCCTAGAAGACACTATAAAAGATCTTAAAAGCGAGGTGGAAGAAAAATTGTGAAAGGAAACTTTACAAGAGGATTTGGAAAAGGCAACACAGAAATTATCTGAAGAAAATTCATTACAAAACGGTGAAATGTTAATAGCATATAACTCCTTAAAAATAAATTTGACAAAATGGAAAACGAGCACAATTCCCTGTAAAGCAAAATCTGTGAAATGGAAAAAAAGAAAATAACTCCTTAAAAAACAGAATATATAAAGTGAAAAAAAATCTATAAAACAAAACAATTCATCTAAAAATTCAACTGGACAAATACAAAAAGAAGTAAAAAAAAAAAAAGAAAAACAAATGAAGAAAACAATTCACTAAAAATCAGAGCTGAACAAATGGAAATGAATGACTCAATGAGACATCAAGAATCAGTCAAGCAAAACCAACAAAATGAAAAAATAGAAAAAAAGTAAAATACCTATTTGAGAAAACAACTGACCTGGAAAATGGATCTAGGAGAGATAAGCCAAGGATTATTGAACTTCCAAAAAAGCATGATGGAAAAAAGAGCCTAGACACTATTTTCCAGGAAATCATCAAAGAGCTCTTTCTGGATGTCATAGAATCAGAAGGTAATATAGCCATTGAAAGAATTCACTGAATACCTCCTAAAAGAAACCCCCAAATTAGAAATCCAAGGAATATTGTGGCTAAATTTCAGAACTATCAGGCTAAGAAAAAAACATTACAGGCAGCCAGGAAAAAAAATTCAAATTCTGAGGAGCCACAATAAGGATTATCCAGGATGTAGCAGCTTTCACCTTAAAGGATCAAAGGGCCTGGAATCTGATATTCTGATAGGCAAAGGAACTTAGAACACAGCCAAGAATAAACTACCCCAATAAGCTAAGCATTTTATTTCAGGGAAGAAGAGAAGGACATTCAATGAAACAGGTGAATTTCATTTATTTCTGATGAAAAGACCAGAACTAAACAAAAAATTTGACCTTCAAATATAGAACCAAAGAGAAGCATAAAAAGGTTAAAAAAAAGAACTCTTGACAACTGTATTTCTATTATGGGTATACATAGAGAGTGCATGTATAATCTAATTTTACTGTTATAATATAAAAAAGAAACTAGACATGGAGAGAGGATTGTACTGGAAAAGGGGAAAGTGAAGGTAAAATGAGAGAAATTACATCTCACAAAGAGGCAAAGAAAACCTATTATAATTGAGGGTAAGAAGAGAAAGAGAGGGTGAACATCGTGTGAATCTTACTCTCATCAGATTTGGCTCTAACAGAAAATATTAGACATATTTGGTTTCACAGAGAAACTTCTCTCATCTTATAGAAAAGTTGGAAGGGAAAGGGGAAAAGAGAAATGGTATATTAACTAGGAGGAAAAACAGAAATAGTAGGGGAAAGGTATAAGAAAGAGGGAGGGACTCTAAAGAGGGAAGGCTGCTTGAGGCAAGTGGTGTTCATAACTAAAATACTAGGAAGAAGGGAAAGGGGAAAAGAAAAAAGAAAAATATAATTTGGGGTTAATAAGATAGCAGAAAATACAGAACTAGTAGTTTTATTTTTGTTTATATATTTATTTTTTAATTAAAACTTTTTATTTACAAAACATATGCATGGGTGATTTTTCCAACATTGACCCTTGCATAACCTTTTCCTCCTCCTTCCCCCCCACCCCTCCCCTACCTCGCAGGTAGACCAAAACATGTTAAGTATGTTGAAATATTTATTAGGTCCAATATATGTATACATATTTATACAATTATCTTATTGCACAATAAAGATCAGATCAAGAAGAAGAAAAAGAAATCTGAGAAGGAAAACGCAATGCAAGCAAATAACAAGAGAGAGGGTGAGAATGCTATGTTGTGGTCCACACTCTGTTCTCATGGTTGTCTCTCTGGGTATGGATGACTCTCTTTGTCACTGCACAAGTGGAACTGGTTTGAATCATCTCAATATTGAAGAGAGCCACTTCCATCAGAATTAATCGTTGTATGGTTGTTGTTGCCATTTATAATGATCTCCTGATTCTGCTCATTTAACTTAGCATCAGTTTATGTAGGTCTCTCCAGGCTTCTCTAAATCATCCTGCTGGTTGTTTTTTACAGAACAATAGTATTTCATAGCATTCATATATCATAATTTATTCAGCCATTCTCCAATTGGTGGGCATCCACTAAGTTTCCAATTTCTTGCCACTACAAAGAGGGCTGTCACAAACATTTTTGCAGACCCCTTTCCCTTGTTTAGGATCTCTTTGGGATATAATCCCAGTAGAAACACTGCTGGATCAAAGGGTATGCACAGTTTGATAAATTTTTGAGCTCTCCAGAAGAATTAGTATTTTTAACAGTAAATGTGAATGAGTGAACTCTCCCATAAAATGTAAGTGGAGAGCAGACTAAAAACCAGAATTCCAAAATATGTTTTTTTTAAATAACTTTTTATTGATAGAACCCATGCCAGGGTAATTTTTTACAACATTATCCCTTGCACTCACCTCTGTTCTGATTTTCCCCCTCTCTTCCTCCACCCCCTCCCCCAGATGGCAAGCAGTCCTATACATGTTAAATATGTCATGGTATATCTTAGATACAATATATGTGTGCAGAACCGAACAGTTCTCTTGTTGCACAGGGAGAATTGGATTCAGAAGGTAGAAATAACCTGGGAAGAAAAACTAAAATACAAACAGTTTACATTCATTTCTCAGTGTTCTTTCTTTGGGTGTAGCTGCTTCTGTCCATCATTGATCAATTGAAACTGAGTTAGATCTCTTTATCAAAGAAATCTACTTCCATCAGAATACATCCTCATACAGTATCATTGTTGAAGTATATAATAATCTCCTGGTTCTGTTCATTTCACTTAGCATCAGTTCCGGTAAGTCTCTCTAAGCCTCTCTGTATTCATCCTACTGGTCATTTCTTACAGAACAATAATATTCCATAACATTCATATACCACAATTTACCCAACCATTCTCCAATTGATGGATATCCATTCATTTTCCAGTTTCTAGCCTCTACAAAGAGGGCTGCCACAAACCAAAATATGTTATTTACAAGAAACACATTTAAAGCAGGGTGATATATACAGAGTGAAAGTAAAGGACTAGAGCAGAATTTATTATGCTTCAGGTGAAGTAAAAAAAATCAGGCTTAGCCATCCTGATTTCAGATCAAGCAAAAGCAAAAATTGATTTAATTAAAAGAGATAAGGAAGGAAACTATATCTTCTTAAATGGTACCATAGATAATAAAGCAATATCAATACTAAATATATATGCACCAAGTGGTATAGCATGGAAATTTGTAAAGGAGAAGTTAACACAGCAAAATTATAATAGTGGGAAATCTCAACCTTGCTCTCTCAGAATTAGATAAATCAAACCACAAAATAAATAATAGAAGTTAAAGAGATAAATAGAATACTGGAAAAGTTACATATGATCTTTGGAGAAAAGTGAATGGAGACAGAGAGGAGTACATTTTCTTCTTGGCAGCTCATGGAACCTATAAAAAAATTGACTGTATATTAAGACATAAAAACTTTCAAATCAAATGAAGAAAGGCAGAAATAGTAAATGCATTTTTTTTCAGATCACAATGCAATAAAAATTACATTCAATAGAAAGCCAGGGGAAAATCAACCGAAAAGTAATTGGAAACTAAATAATCTCATCCTAAAGAATGAATGGGTGAAATAAGGAGAATGACAATAATGAGACAACATACCAAAATTTGTGGGATGCAGCCAAAGTGGTAATACGGGGAAATTTTATATCTCTAGATGCTTACTTGCATAAAATAAAGAAAAAATGAGTGAATTGGGCTTAAACTAAAAAAGCTAGGAAAAGAACAAATTAAAAATACCCAATCAAATACCAAACTTGAAATTCTAAAAATAGAAGAAGAAATTAATAAAAGTGAAAGCAAAAAAAAAACTATTGAATTAATAAATTAAACTAAGAGTTGGTTTTATGAAAAAGCCAACAAAATAGATAAACCTTTAGCTAATTTGATTAGAAAAAGGAAAGAGTAAAATCAAATTGTTAGTCTCAAAAATGAAAAGGGAAAAGTTTCCACCAATGAAGAAGAATTTAAAGCAACAATTAGAAGTTACTTTGCCCAACTTTATGCCAATAAATTTGATAACCGAAGTGAAATGGAGGAATACCTACAAAAATATAGATTTCCCAGATTAACAGAAGAGGAAATAAATTACTTGAATAATCTTATTTTAGAAAAAGAAATAGGAAAAACTATTAATCAACTCCCTAAAAAAAAATCTCTAGGACCAGATGGATTTACATGTGAATTCTATCAAACATTTAAAGAACAATTAACTCCAATGCTATATAAACTATTTGAAAAAAAAAAAAAAGGGAACGAAGGACTCCTACAAATTCCTTTTATGACACAGACATGATACTGATACCTAAACCAGGTAGGATGAAAACAGAAAAAGAAAATTATAGACCCATCTCCCTGATGAATATTGATACAAAAATCTTGAACTAAATATTAGCAAAGAGATTCCAGAAAACCATCCCCAGGATAATATACCATGACCAAATACAGTTTATACCAGGAATGAAGGGTTGGTTCAATATTAGGAAAATTATTAGCATAATTGACTATGTCAATAATCAAAGTAACAAAAACCATATGATTATCTCAATAGATGCAGAAAAAGGATTTGATAAAATCCAACATCCATTCCTATTAAAAACACTAGAGAGTATAGGAATAAATCAACTTAAAAAAAAACAAAACTAGTAGCGTCTATTTAAAACCATCAGCAAGCATCCTATGTAATGGGAATAAACCGGAACCATTCTCAATAAGATCAGCAGTGAAATAAGATTGACCACTATCACCATTAGTATTCAATATTGTATTAGAAATGCTAGCTTTGGCAATAAGAGAAGAAAAAGAGATTAAAGGAATTAGAGTAGGTAATGAAGAAACCAAATTATCACTCTTTGCAGATGATGTAATAGTGTACTTAGAGAATCAACTAAAAAAACTTCAGAAATAATCCACAACTTTAGCAAAATTGCAGGATACAAAATAAATCCACATAAATCATCAGCATTTTTAATACATCACTAACAAAATGCAATAGCAAGAGACACAAAGAGAAATTCATTTAAAATAACTGCTAATAGTATAAAATATTTGGGAATCTACCTGCCAAGGGAAAGTCAGGAACTATATGAACAAAACTATAAAACAGTTTCCACACAAATAAAATTAGATCTAAACAATTAGAAAAATATCAAGTGCTCTTGGATAGGTTGAGTGAATGTAATAAAGATGACAATACTATCTAAATTAATGTATTTATTTAGTGCTATATCAATCAAACTCCCATGAAACTATTTTACTGACCTAGAAAAAATAACAACAAAATTAATCAGAAAGAACCAAAGGTCAAGAATTTCAAGGGAATTAGTGAAAAAAAAAAGCAAATGAAGGTGGACTAGCCATACCAGATCTAAAACTATATTAAAAATCAGCAGTCATCCAAACCATTTGATATTGGCTAAGAAATAGACTAGTTGATAAGTGGAATAGGTTAGGTTCACAGGATGAAATAGTCAATGACTATAGTAATGTAGTGTTTGACAAAGCCAAAGACCCCATCTTTTGGGATAAGAATTCATTATTTGACAAAAACTGCTGGGAAAATTGAAAGCTAGTATGGCAGAAACTAGGCATTGGTTTACACCTACCAACATATGCCAAGATAAGATTGAAATGGGTTCATGATTTAGGTATAAAGAATGAGATTGTAAATAAATTAGAAGAACATAGGATAGTTTACCTCTCAGACCTGTGGAGGAAAAAGGAATTTGTGACCAAAGAAGAATGAGAGATCATTATTGATGACAAAATAAATAACTCTGATTATATTAAGTAAGAAAGTTTTTGTACAAACAAAATTAATGCAGACAAGATTAGAAGGGAAGCAATAAACTAGGAAAACATTTTTACAATCAAAGATTCTGATAAAGGCCTCATTTCTAAAATATATAGAGAATCAACTCAAATTTATAAGAAATCAAGCCATTCTCCAATTGATAAATGGTCAAAGGATATGAATAGACAATTTTCAGATGAAGAAATTGAAATTATTTCTAGTCATATGAAAAAGTGCTCTAATTCACGATTGATCAGAGAAATGCAAATTAAGACAACTCTGAGATACCATTACACACCTGTCAAATTGACTAAGATGACAGGATAAGATAATGACGAATGTTGGAGGGGATGTGGGAAACTGGGACACTGATACATTGTTGGTGGAACTGTGAAGTGATCCAACCCTTCTGGAAAGCATTTTAGAACTATGCTCAAATAGTTATCAAACTGTGCATACTGTTTGACCCAGCAGTGTTTCTACTGGGTTTATATCGCAAGGAGATCTTCAAGGAAGGAAAGGGACCCACATGTGCAAAAATGTTTGTGGCAGCCCTTTTTGTAGTGACAAGAAATTGGAAACTGAGTGGATGCCCATAAATTGGAGAATGGCTGAATAAATTATGGTATATGAATACTATTGTTCTGTAAGAAAGGACCAGCAGTATGATTTTAGAGAGGCCTGGAGAAACTCATATGAACTGATGCTAAGTGAAATGAGCAGAACAAGGACATCATTACACATAGCAACAACAAGAGTATACAATGATCAGCTCTGATAGATGTAGTTCTCTTCAGCAAAGAGATGATTCAAAATAGTTCCAATTGTTCAGTAATGAAAAGAGCCATCTACACCCAGTGAAAGGACTGGGGGAACTGAGTGTGGACCACAACATAACATTTTCCCTCTTTCTGTTGTTTGCTTGCATTTTTTCCCCCCTCAGGATTTTTTCCCCTTCTTGATCCAATTTTTCTTGTGCAGCAAGATAACTATATAAACATGTATACTTAAATTGGATTTAATATATATTGTAACATATTTAATATGTATTGGACTACTTGGCATCTAGGGGAAGGAGTTAGGGGAAGGAGGGGAAAATTTGGAACCAAAGGTTTTTGCAGTGGTCAATGTTGTAAAATTATCCATGCATATGTTTTGTAAATAAAAAGCTTTAATAAAAAATAAATAAAGGGTGGACATAAGAATTATGAGGGAATTTTTTGTTGAAAGAAAAATTTTAGCAGGGATTTGAAAAATATCATGGAATCTAGGATGTGGAGATGAGGAGGAATAACATTCTAAAAATGGGAGATAACCTATACCCAGTATCAAAAGATAAAGAGGGTCCTGTTCAAAGAATAATAAGAGAACAGTTTCACTGGAGAGAGAGAAAAAGAGAGAGAAAGTGTGTGTGTGTGTGTGTGTGTGTGTGTATGCGCACATATGTCTCTCTGTGTATGTTTGTATGTTGTGTGCATATGCATGTGTGAAATGTGATATATGAACACTGGAAAAGTATGATCCTTTAATTTTATATTCTGGGTAATGATAGGGAGATTCTGGCATTGAATGAATTTAGGGATATTTGAAACATGATCAGACCTGTGATTTACACTCTAGAGGTTTAGTGAAGAATTGGATTAGAATAGGAGGCAGATCCATTAGGAGGATAATGTAATTTCCAATTATAGGTGATGAAGACCTGGACCAGGATAGATAGGGGCAGTATCATCAAAGTAAAATTGACTGGCCTTTTCCATGGATTGAATAAAGGTGGGGAGGCTGTGGAGAGAGAGGGAAGAATCCAGGGTGACTTCTTTGGCAGCCCTGTGACTGGGAGCTTGGTGGTATGCTAAATAAGGATTTTGTGGAGAGGAGGCAGTACATCTATGGGTCAATAGATATTGCTCTTTCCTGACTGCCATTTCAGTTCGTTTCCAGAAATTCCCTTTTCCCCATTCGTCAATTACTTCAATGTCTTCAAAACCATGTTGTTTCCAACAAAAGTTTCAATTACTGCTACTTTTCCCAGTCGTGGGAGTTAGTGCTCTTTTTCTCACTTGTGTGCTACACGAATGTGCCTTGCTTTTCATATTCACTCTGTTAACAGCCCTCAAATAAAGGTGTAACTAATTACAAGCCTTTGCTCTTAGGCCAAGGGCACAGTACCCACAGAAAGCTCAATTCTGGATTTACGCTCATGGATCAAGTCCAACCTCTTTTCTCAACCTCTCTCAACCTCAATCTCTTCACCCCAGATCCCTGGAGAAAAAGAACTTGAAAGCCCAGTTTGGATAACTACTATACAGTAGAGGAAGTAGAATCTGACTTAACGTCTATATCATGGTGAAGTTCCAACCACCCCAAACTGACTCTGGAGCTCTATTCACTGCGGCACCAATTGCCCCAAGCAGAGAATCTGGTAGAAAATCAATATAAAGTTAGACAGAACAGAGAACTCATCTTCTGGTCAGTATCACATTTTGTCATCAGAAAGAACAATTGACTGAACTCAAGAGTTTTCATAGAAAATAAACTCTGTCAATCAAACTAAGTAGACATTAGGGCCTATTACTTTCTCCCCTTGGACTAAAATGAGATCATTTTTATTACAGGGCATTATGGATGTAAAATGTAAATGGGGTGTAGAATTACTATTTTATTCACACAAAAGAATGACAAAGATTCAAACAAGCAGCAGATACTTATTACTGTGATGCTCTCCTGGGAGGTGGACACTCAGAGCTTCAAAAGATAAAGCATATCTGAACCAATATTCCAGCCCAGATTTGTCTCAAACCTTGTCTCCTTCAAGATCCATGTATCCTGACAATCCAGAACAGGAGCTCGGTTCCTCTTCCTGTTGATGTCATTATTTCTAACCCTGCAAGTCCTCATATTGCCTCTCATCTGTCTGAGGGCCCTAGGATCTTCTAATCTCTCAGACTCCAGGGAGATCAAAACTGGAAGTGTCTACTCCAAACTTGGGGATCACTCACTAGTGGTGAGTCAATGTGCCTCTTTGCTCACAGTTCCTCCAATATTTATCACTTTCTCTTTTTTGGGGGAGGGTATCTTTTCCAGGCTGTGTGAAGTAGCAGAAGAGCAGAATTTTAAACGTTTATATTTCTATAAATAATGACTTGGAATATCTTTTTTATCTAGCTATGGAAAACTTGAGTTTCTTCCTTTTAGAAGCCTTTTTCTTTTCTGAGACCATTTGTTTGGGAAACGGGTATTTTTCTTAGAAATTTGAATCAGTTCTTTATCTTGGAAATGAAATACTTAATCTGACTTTAGACACTTATTAGCTGTATGATTCTGAGCAAGTCATTAACCTCTTCCTCAGTTTCCTTAACTATAAAAAACCTACCTCTTAGGGTTGTAGTGAAGATCAAATGAGACTATTTGTAAAAAGCACTACCCACTGTCCCTGGCACATAGTAGGCACTATATCCTTTCCCTTCCCTTTTGCTTCCCATGCCCTATATGACAAATGGGAGTAAGGCTCAGTGTCTGGTCAGCTCAATAATAGAATGCTTTCTCAAAGCCTCATAAAGTCTAGTAGAAGCCAAAAGGAAAGAATCCCAACCCTTTGGTAAGAGATGGAAGGAGGGTATGTTTTAACTGATCCCAGCTTTATCACACACAGAGCTTTGGATAGTAAATACACATTTGTCTTCTGTACAGGACATTACTTATAGACAGTCGGCAAATATCTCTGAAGCAATTACTTTCCAGGCTGAGAAGTATGTTGTAGAATTCTGGAGAGGGAAGTCCAGAGAGGGAGGGGTGATTTTTCCTTAAGGAGTGAGCATGGTAGCTTTGGGGCTGTTTTTGGAAATGGGAAGAAATGCGTGATTAAAGGAAGGGGCTACAGGGCTGCAAGAATTTTCTTGTGTAAGTCTGGGGATAAAGGAGGAAGGATGGAGAGAAATTCTGAAGACTGCTATGATGTGGTAGAGAAAGAACGTAGGAAGATCCAGAATGAGGTAGGGAAGAAGAGCTGAGCTTGGTTAGCCTGTAGCACAAAGGCAGGGAGGTTATTATGAGGAGGATGTGGGAAAAAGACAGCTTCTTTATTTCAAGTCTGCAAGCTGTGACCAGAAGGCCTTGGAATGGTCCATTTTGCTTTTTTATTATTAGGATGGGGCCAGATTGATCAAGGCCTTTCCCAGAAAGTCTTTACTAAGAAGTGTTATATAAATATAGAATGAAGCCATGGAGATCACTGGAAAGCCTAAGACTTCTGCTGAGGATGAGGACTGGTCCTCCAGAAGGGAGCACAGCTGGATTGATTCCCTTCAATGTGAATCAGTAAAAAGGGACTGATTACTGGGAAACACAATGTAATAAACAAGGATGCATTTCCTCCCCAGATATTGGAACTGACAGAGTACACATTAAGTAGCAAAAAGCCACAGCTCACACAGTAAGTTGTGATAAAGGTGCCCACCAGCAGCAAGATGGTTTGGGTGGCCTTGATCTCTGGAGATCTCCTTGGAGAGGGTCTGGTGCTGTGAATCTGTTGGGTTCTCTGATGGTGTCTGTGCAGGAGAAACACCATGTAGCTACTGGCAAAACTCATGCAGCCTACAAATGAGAGGTCTCGAAGAGAGGACAGGAGACTGATGTCTGAAAGCACATTTTCCCAGTAGCAATACTGAAGGTCCATTCCCCTGATGTGGCTTTGGTTGCTGTCCTTTGGGCCTCTTATATACATTGGTACATAAATATCTATGAGCATGGTGAACATCCAGCACAGGACACACGCGGGTCTGATGTACTTTGTGGTTTTGGTCTTGAGAATGGCCAACCTAGAGCTGTTGGGACTGATGATAACTGCCTGAAAGGCACTCAGGAGCCAGGTAATGCAGATAGAAGAGCCTCTGCCTACTCTTTGGATGTAAAATGTAATTTTACATCCATAATTCCCTAGGACGTATACTGACCTGAAATACAATAATGCTTCAGGGATCCCCTTAGAGAGCAGCATGATGGCATTGGCCAAAGCAAGTTGGGCCAGAATGGCATCCATGGGCCTCAGCTTGTGGTTGGTCAACTTGGCCAAGCTATATAAGAAGAGGCATAAGCCGTTCCCAAGGAGCCCAACTGCAATCTGACAAAGTGAGATTATCCTTATGACATGGTCTCGTAGAAGCATGCTCTTGTAGAGGCCGGCAGAACTGCAGTCAGAGCCAGAGGTTCCTTGAGGGAAAGAAATAAGCATTGCTTAAGCACCTACGGCTACCAGGCACTTCCCTGGACACTGCAAAGAGATTATCTTGGTTGGTCCTCACCAGAGCCCTGTGAGATAGCTGCTGTTATATCCCTGTTTTACCCTTGAGGACACTGATACTGAGATTGAAGGACTTGCCCAGTCTCACTGAGACTCTAAGTGTTTGAGGCTGGAGTTTGCCTCAGGTTTTCCCGCTTTCATCCCTCAGTCCATTGTACTACTTAGCAGCCTTTTGGAACTAAGTATAAGAACACTGCACTAAGTATGCATTCCCCAGGACAGAGCAATCCCATAATCAGTCTTTGATTTTGGTGCAAAAGTTTAGGACTCTATGGGAGCTAGTGTTCCATTCTTCAGTATCTTCCAAGTGAGGACACAAAGCACTTCACATGGATAGACAGTGCAGCAAGACCTTCCTTATACCCCAGCAGCCTTACACACATTCATCATCACACAGGCAGGTGCTCCCTTCTTCCATTACATCCACGTTGCTGCACTTCCCCTTCCCAGATTGCCCAAGTTCCACATGACAGTCCTGGGACAAAGTCCTGGGAGGGGTGAAGCTGCAGGAGGCTGTGACGAGCCTAAAATGCTCCATTCTTGGATTTCTTAGTGAATACTTTGGTCAGTCACAAAAACCTTGTTCCCATATCTGGACTCTCAAATCACAGCAGGGATTTCTAGCCTATATGGTCCCTGGGAACATGAAGATACACACACTTCCACACATCCAGGAGAAGGCATCTCTGAATCTCATACTTCAGGACTTCAGGCACTTGGGATTTTGTCCTTGTGGCTCGCCTATCCTGAGCACAATGCTGTTACCATTTGATGGCTGACTGATAAGCCTTAGAAGGAATGAAAATTCAACCAGGAATTAAGTCTGGCTTCACAGAGCTCAGGTAATCATCAGTCAGTGTCACACAATCCATTACTAGACACCTCTTTGCCACTTTGGGGAACAAGTCCAATATCTATACTATGGTATCTTTTGTAGGGATACCCTGAGAACTCCTAGGGCAGTATCTAGGCTTAATGAGACAGTGGATTAGTGACCTTTTGTCAAATTTGGAGAGAATTAGTCACATTTACAAACACAGTTCTACCTTCATGTAAACCCAGACATATGCACAAGAAAACTCAGGGAAGAGTATCCAATTTGGTAATTAACAGTAAATGCTCACAGTTGTGTCATTAAAATCTTCAAAAATCAGAAGAGAAATGGAGTAGTTGTTGCTTGTGGCCAAAGAAAAGACAAATTGGAGACAATTCTTGAGAAGTATTTAGAGGAGAGCACAAAGAATCTCATCAATATCTGGGGTTCATTGGTTAGAGGAAATATTCAGGAATCCTTGAATCCAGATACTTATTGGGTGGTTCAAATGTTTATTCTCTGTGGAAGTCACTCCACCATTCAGGCCTCAGTTTCTTCATATGTAAAATGAAGAAAATAGTTGTTATGCTTGTTATGAGAAACACATGAGATAAGAGATATAAAATAATTTCAAAATTTGATGTGCTAATCAAATATTTATTGTTTTTATTATTGTTACTCTTAGTATTAGGCAAGTGATGTTAAGTTTTTTTTCCTTTAGAAATGAATCATTAGAAATATGCCTTAACCTTTACTTGGGTAAGGAGGATAACATTGGATATCAAACAGTGAATTAAATTGCAACTTGGATATAGGTGACTTGGAACCCCTTGAACCATATTACACACCTCCATGAATTCTCTGAACATGCTGAATTACTAATAAGATAATTCTGTCATTCAAATGTCTGTTGGAGATGTATTTGCCTGATTCATACTCACATCCACAGACAGGGTATGCAGAAGTTGGCTGTTACTTCATGTTATAGGGGTATTCTTATACGGGGCTGCTCCTATGACTTTAGATCAGAAGCTTCCACTAGTCTACTTCTCTTAAATAATGAACCGTAAATTTACATAGCTTTTAGCAAAAATATTTCCTAAATTAGTATATTCGGAACAATGAGGAGGAAGACTCTCTCCACAGAAAAGATTGGTGACTTATTCTCCCACCAATAAGCACAGCAATCATGGAAAGAGTGGGCTCAAATTCAGCACATTATGGTAGTAGGTGATAGTCTCATCTCCCACACTTTGTCCATCTGAGTGTTGTGAATGGGTTTGTTGTACAAAGCTCATGCCTCAATTCAAATAGTTTTGGGATGGAAAACACCACCGGCATCCAGTGTAGAGAATGAATATGGAACAAAGATAGTATTATCACCTGTTTGTTTTGTTTTCTTTCTTCTGTGTTTTTTGGTTTTGTTCCTATTTTTCTTGTACAACATGACAAATATGGACATATGTTTAAAAGAATTGCACATATTTAACCTGAAACAAATTTGCTTTCATGTAATATGACTTCCTCCATCTTCTGGCTCCCACTGAGACAGGGTTCAATTCTGAAGGTACTGTTTCATTGGCAAGCAAAGCAGTACAACAGCCAATAAGTATTTATTAAGTATGAGCAAAAAAGAAATTCTAAGACAGAGTGCAGAGAGGAAGACCAGAGAAAGTAGGTAAAGATGAGAGAGAAAGAGAGAAAGAACCCACCACGAGAAAATGGAAACGAGGTCCAGAGAATCATAAGGACAGGCAGAAAGGGAATGAAATGTGGATGTAAAATGAAGTAAAGAGAGATTCCAGAACAATACAACCTCTAGCCAGGCTTTCAAGAATTGAAATCATATTTTGCTTCTTACACCATGCCCAGCTCCTAAAATGAATTGTTATAGTGAGGAATACCTGCAATAGCAACCCAAAGCTGCTTCTAGACTTTCCCTTTGTCATTTTTTTCAAAGGTAATATATATTTCATTTAACCCAAATTTTAGCTTAATGAAATGTTGATACATGCAACTTACTGGTCCCCATAACATTCTCTATTATTTGTTTCTTAATGAGTTCAGCATTGACTCACCCCCACCATACATCCATCATTGCCTTGTCAGACTTAAATTGAAGAAAGTTCATACCATACAGGTATCACCTATACAATATCCCTTATGAATAGGAGATAATTATTACACTTAATGGGTTATACCTAGTAGACAGAATGCCTGAAGAAATATGAACAAAAGTTTGCAATGTCTTACATGAGGCAGTAACAACAACAAAAATTCCAAAGGAAAAGAAGAGCAAGAAATCAAAATGGATATGTGATGAGACTTTAAAAATTGCTGGAAAAAAAAAGAAAACAAGACAAAAGGAAAAATGGTAGGGACATAAAGGAAATAAAAGAGAATATGAAGAGCTGCTAGAATACACCTATCCAAGAAAGATCTGAACATTATTAATAACCATGATGATATAGTTATCAATTCAGAAGCAGGCATCTTATAGAATGAATTTAAGTGAGGATTAGGAAGCATTGCTAACAATTAGGCTCGTGGAATAGTCAGGATTTAAGCTATGCTATTTAAAACCATGAAAGATGATGCTGTTAAAGTCCTACATTCAAGATGCCAGCAAATTTGGAAACCTCAACAGTGGCTACTAGATTGATAAAAGATCAGTTTATATCCCAATCTTAAAAAAGGGCAATGCTAAGGAATAGGTAAATTACTGAACAATTGTATTCATTTCACACATAAACAAGATTATGCTGAAGATTTTGCAAAATAACCTTCAGCATATGTGAACCAAGAATTATCAACAGAGCAAACTGATTTCTGAAGAAGTATAGGAACTAGAGACCAAATTGCCACTTTTTGCTCAATTACAGAAAAAGCAAAGGAGTTCCAGAAAAAAAGAACTATGTCTGCTTCATTGCCTTTGGTTGTGTGGATCCCCGCAAAATGTGGCAAGTCCTCAAAGAAATGGTAGTACCAAATCATCTTACTTATCTCCTGAGAAATCTCTATGTGGACCAAGAAGCAATTGTTAGAACTGGACATTGAGCACTAATTAGTTCCAGATTGGAAAAGGAGTGTGAAAATATTGTATATTGTCCCCTCACTTATTGAATTCATATGCAGAGTGCATCATGTCAAATGCCAGGCTGGATGAATCAAAAGCTGAAATTAAGGTTGCCAAGAAAAATATCATTCAGTACCACTGTGCAAAAAATGAAGATGAACTAAGAAGCTTCTTGATGAGGATGAAAGAGGAAACAGTAAAAGCTGATTTGAAGCTTAACATAAAAAACTCAATAAGGATCTTAGCAGAGTCCCATCACCTCCTAGCAAATAGAAGGAGAAGAAATGAAAATAGTGTCAGATTTTATATTCTTGTGGTCAAAGTTTGATGAAGTTAGTGGCAGTCAGAGAATTGTTAACATCCCCTTTTGGTCATACAGGTTTTTTATAAAAGAATTAATGAATGCCTGAATTATTAATTGGCAAAAATGAAAGTTTATTGTTTGACAGGAAGCCAGTTTTGCTAAGAGACTGACTTCTTTAGTGGCAAAGTCCTATTAGGGAAATGGAGGCTGACACTGGGAAGAGAATGCCTTCTCAGTGGGCAGAGGGTCCTTGCAGGCAGTTATGGCAAAGAGAAAGAGAGGTTCCTTGGCATGGCATGTTCCTGCTTTGGGCCTCTGCAAGGAGTGAGTTTAGAAACTGACCTTTAAAAGGAATCTTGAGGCTTCAGGAAGCCAAAGTTCCCAGGCCTAAATACTTATCAGTATCCAGCCCATATCTACTATTGGAATTAACAACACTTTTTGACCAGGATTTCTAATTGAATTAAAGGGTCTGGTATCCCTGAAAAATAACTTATCTGGGGGATATGCCTTCTCCAACAGGGCCTGAGACTCCAAAAGAGATGACAGATCAAAAGGAAACACAGTTTCAGAGTGATAATCTTAAAAGGAACACAGTTTTAGTAAAGGAAACACAGTTTCAGAGTGATAATCTTAAAGGGAACACAGTTTCAGTAAAGGGTACAGTTTCTCCCCCTTCAAGTTCACATCAGATAACACTTGTATCTGAATTTAAAAGATACATTCCTTGAAAGGAAAGTTATGGCAAATTTGGACAGCAAATCCCCCACCCCCCCAGAAACATCATTTTACCTTTGAAGATTTGTATAGTCAAAACCATGGTTTTTCTAAAGTTCTTAGATTGATTTTTGATGGCAAAAACGGTTTAAGATTTTGTCTTTTTATATTCTCTTATCTTAGTGACTTATACTAATAAGATATTTAATAAATATAGAAAATCCATTGTTTAATGATCATATAGCCAAAAAGATATAGTTTTCTAATGGAAAAATGCAAAATATCAAGAAATATGTGAAACAATGCTCTAAATCATTAGTTAAAAAAAAGAGAGAAATGCTTATTACAATCATTCAATTGTAACTCATGTCCCTTGGACTGACAATTATGACGAAAGATAGTAGTGATAGTGGCAGCAGCAGCAACAGCAGCTTTAGTGGCTATATTCATAGTAGTCATGTTACCAATCCACTAACACTTTTTAGCTTGATATATTTTTAAAAATATATTTTAAAGATATATTATTTTTGATTGTTTTAAACAATATTAGGAAGTAGGTATTCTTGTTATCCTCAGTTAAGGAAATTAAGACAGAGGGGTAAGTGGTGTGTCCAGTTTTTAAATGTCTAAACTGAGGTCTCATTAACTCCACTTCTACCTTTCTACCAATGTACCATCTTGCTTAAAATGAAAATATTTTCAAGAAAAATATACACACTAATACAATGTTTACAAAGTTGCAAAATGGTTTAAATATTCTTGAAAGAAATGATGTGCATAAAAAATCATATCTATATATAAATTCTAGCAAAAAGTCACTAATACATGTATGAATATTTATATATTTTGCTCAATAAATGGATGGAAAAAAGAAGACAGCATAATACAAAAAATGTAATTACTTTTGGTAAAAAAAAATAAAATGGAAACAAAAGCAGTTGATGAATGGTCTAGCAAATTATGGTATATAAATTTGAAGGAAAAAAAATTTATGAAATGCTGTGTACCAGCACTATGCTAAGGTTTTTCCTTTTAGAGTAATGAGCTATGATGTGACCTACCCTCTTTCCTTGGGAAGAAGCTATTATCAAGTTAATTCTATTATCAGACTATCTAGGAAGGAACTCTTTAGCAACCCCCATTTTCCATACACCAAGCTGAGTATCTTCAAAAAACCCTTTGAGGTATTGATTAGCATATCTTTAGACAGGTCTGGGAACTGATCTGCCAGATGTATTTTATCTGGCTCAATTCCACCTTTGAGCTTCCAGGCACTTCCTCTCCTCCTTGATTTTCCTCCCCCTCCCTCTTGAGTGGCAGCCTTTTCACCTAGGCTATGCGGAAGACTATTTCCCCCCTCTCCCCCCCTCCCATATAAGATTTGTTTATTATGAAGATCTTTGCCAAGTTCTCTTCAGCACTAAGCCTGCTGCATATGAGGTACTCTCTTTTCCTCATAGAGCCTTCCTTCTAATGGCATTATTACTTACTCTAGCTAACTCTGGTCACTCTAGATTGCCAGACAATGGCTTTCTCTTATATTATGTAGTATTTCCTTTCTTTTGGTTAATTGTGAGTTCCCCTGGGGAGCTTGCCTTTTTCCCTTTCTAGCTATATGCTCACCCAACTCTATTTCACATTTATCACTCTTGCTGTTTATTTCATCCCTTAATTTTGTCTGTAACCTGTTAAAGAAATCTTTTTGTCAAAGAGAATGGCCATTGTGAATTTGTCACTTGTTTATTTTGAACTAGGTGTTGCTTTCTCAGCCCCATCAATTGGAAGTTTCTTGCCATTTATTCTATTAGAAGATGTTGGAGAGCCCCTCAGATAGTGATTATGAAAATAAGCATTATTTATTAAAATCACCAGGTCAGGTCTTGATGGCCTGACCTTCTTTCATTCACTTGTCAGAGAAAGAATTCTAAGTCAGAGAAATATTTTAAGTATAGCATACTTAGATTCAGGAAAATATCTGACAAAGAATCTCAGAGAAGACTTTGAATCAATAATGAGAAGTTGGGCCATACTTTGCAGGTCTGAACATGTCCTAGATGAATAACTGGGTTCAAAGTGGAGATTCTCTCATTTGGGTTGAGTTCACTTGTTGGGAGTCCAATACCTTATCTTGACCTCTGGTCTATTAGTTTTTGTTGTGACTTCTCTCAAGGAAGTGTGATCTGGTACCAACAACTACAATGATAATCATAATAATAAAATAAATATGGGACAGTAAAAAATTATGGACAACTTAAGGTTCAAAAAGCACTTTATAAATGACTCATTTGATGCACAATCCTGGGAGATAGATGCTATCATTGTCTTCATTTTACAGATAAGGAAATTGAGGCAAACAGAGGGAAAGTGACTGGTATATGATCAGCTAGCAGGTATCTGGGGGAAGAATTAAAGTCGGGATGACTGACTCATTTTAGCAATCTATCTACTTTGGTCCTCATCCGTCTACTTCAGCCTCTCCCTGCTCATAGACAGAATTGACTCTGGAGTCAGGAAGACCTGAGTTCAAGTCCAGCATCTGATATACACGGGCAGTGTGCCCATGAGCATGGTCCTCAATCACTGGTCCCTAAAGGACTCTTCAACATGGAGCTTACAGTGACAGCTCTTCTCTGATTCACATAGGGAAATTCTTACAGGGAGCTCTCAGCTCAGTTCAATCCCAGTTCCATGCCCTGTCTTAGGGGCCAGATGGCACATGAAAAGAGCATTGGAAGTGGAGTCAGGAAACTTGAACTGGCCTTATTCTTAGCAGCAGCATGATTTTGGACAAGCCATTTAACCTCTGTTTGCCCCATTGCCCCATAGGTGGGATAATAAAAGCACCTACTTCCTAGGGTTGTTACAATGGCAGAGATAATATTTTTAACTAGCTTTGCATATCTTAAGGCAAGATATATGTTAATTGGTGCTACTGTGACTCCAATGGGTACTGCTGCCCCCAGCTACTACTACTACTGCCTTTTGTCAGACTTGCCTATCTAGGAGGTGTGAGGAAGAATCTCATTGTACTAATAAGCTTTTCTCTTTTTACTAGTGATTTTGAGCATTGTCCCCTAAATTTCTTGATATTTAGCATTTTTCCTCTAGAAATTTTTTTTTTCCATTTATATTTTAGGTAGTGGCCATTCTGCATTTATTAAGTATCTTATTTTTGTTAGTCACTAAGAAAAGAGAACATATAAAGACAAAATGTTAAACAGCTATTGTTATCAAGATCTGTCCATGTGATTTTAACAATCATGTTTATTTTCATAATAAGCATCTGAGCAACTCTCCCAACATCCTCTACAGAGTCAGTAGCAGAGTCCTGCTCTCAGATTAGGCGAACTCCAGCACATTAATGTAAAGGAGTCACTCCTCTTTCCTATGAGGAGGCCCTTGGTGACAAGTTTGTCCCATGTCTCATACACAGGAAGCCTGTCCAGGACCCCATCCCATTCCTACCCTGCCCAGCACGAAGGCAAAAGTTGTCTCTCTTTCTCTGTAGCAAGCGTGAGACTGGCAGCAGTGCTTACCTGGGTGCCTGCTGTGCTGCTGAGGAGACAGGAATTCTGTCCATCCGAGCGCAGGTGGCGAAGCCAGGGCTGGAGTTATAGGGACCGGACGCCTGAGCTCATTTCCCTCTTGGAGTTGTCATTATCATGTCACCTGCAGCACTAGGGACACGGTCTTCTCAGGGAGTCAGTGATAGCTCCAAGGGGAAACTCTGGCCCTGAAGCCAATCCCCATCAGCAATTAAGCCTGAGACATGAGAGAGCCGAGGCGGCAGCTGCAGTAACTGAGAGAAAAACTTTGTTATGTTCCTTATGGGAGGGAGAGGCAGACATGACCAAACTGTGAGCACTGAAGGTTGGCAAACAAGGATCTCTGGGACTGTCTCTGTCCATGGTCAGTCCCCAACCCCACACCCTTGTGATACCCTGGCTCCAAAGTTGGGCTATAGAAAGTAAAAGGCATTTGGGTCACCCTTCATCATGCTCCTGGTTTTTCACCTAGAGGTTTTGAAAACCACAGCTGCAGATATGGTTTAGATTCAAATGAAGGAAATGACCTCCATGAACATTTTCTTAAATGCATATTGTGGGAAGTCTTTAGTGTGAGATAAACTAAGGAGCCAGTGCAATCATAGCAATGATAACTTTTTCAGTGGAAAACTCCCCCAAGGAAGGCTCTATGCACTATGGACCTGCCTAGTTTGGGGCTGTTCTAGAAAATAGTATGTATTATGACCCTTGTCCACTTTGTACTCGAGTAATTGTGGAAAGCCCAGAAGGTATTAATGAATATGTACTAGTTTTTCAATATCATGCCTCTGTGGCCTTTTTTAGGGCATTTGCAAGATCTTATCTTGCACCATTTCCTAAATAAGCAAACTGCTCATGTTCTGCCTTGGGCCTAAGTATACCATCATATCATCTCCAATGAGTGATAATTCTATTTCTAATTCTTTCAATTTCTTATTCTTTTCTTATTGCTAAAGTTAACATTTATAGTACAACATTGAATAATAGTCATAATAATGGGAATATTTGTTCCATCCCTAATCTTATATTCTAGTTTATCTCCATTACATATAGTACTTGCTCATCATTTTAGATAAATACTGCTTATCATTTTAAGGAAAGCTCCATTTATTCCTACATTCTCTAGTATTTTAAATAGAAATGAGTCTGTTGTATTTTGTCAAATGCTTTTTCTGTGTTTATTGAGATAATCGTTTGATTTCTGTTGGTTTTATCATTAATATGGTAAATTATCTTGATACTTTCCCTAATATTGAACAAGCATAGCATTCCTGGTGTAAATTCCATCTGATCATAGTGTATTATTCTCAGGATATATTGTAATCACTTTGCTAATATTTTATTTAAAAATTTTGCCTCAATATTCATTAAGGAGATTGGTTAGAAATTTTCTTTCTCTGTTCTGACTCTTCTTGGTTTAGGTATTAGCCCCATATTTGTGTCACAAAGAGAATTTAGTTCATATAATATTGATTTTAATTGTTCTTTAAATGTTTGGTAGAATTCTCTTGTAAATCCATCTGTGCTAGACATTTTTTTTTCCTTAGGGAGTTCATTGATGGCATGTTCAGTTTCTTTTTCTAAAATGGAGTTGAGTTTTTCCCCTCATCTGTTAATTTGGGTAGTTCATAATTTTGTAAATATTCATTCATTTCATTTAGATTTTCAGTTTTATTGGCATATAGTTGGACAAAATTGCTTCTAATTGTTGTCTTTATTTTCTCTTTATTGGTGATAAATTCATCCTCTTCATTTTTGTTACCAAAAAATTAATTTTCTTTTTCTCTTTTTATATAAAATGACTAAAGGTTATCTAGTTTGTTAGGTTTTTTTCAAAAATCAGTTGTTAGTTTAATTTATGAGTTCAATAATTTTCTTATTTTCAATTTTATTAATCTGATTTTCAGAATTTCTAGTTTGATATTTAATTGGAGATTTTTAACTTGTTCTTTTTCTAGTTCTTTTAGTTGTATGCCCAATTTATTGATCTCTTTCTCTATTTTATTCATACAAACATTTAAAAATATACAATTTCCTCAGAAACTGCTTTGGCTACATCCCATAAGTTTGGGTATGTTGTTTCATTATTATTGTCCTCTTTGATGAACTTACTGAATATTTCTACTATTTGTTGTTTGACCCGCCCCCATTCTTTAGTATTAGATTGTTTAATTACCAAGTAGTTTTTAGTTTATTCTTTTTGTTTTTTATATTTTATTTTATGTAATTTTTTTTTAATCGCAAAAGAATGCAGTTACTATTTCTGCATTTCTGCTTTTTATTGTGAGGTTTTTGTGCCTTAACACATGTTCAATTTTGGGTAGGTATCATGTTTTTCTGACAACAAGGTATATCCCTTTCTACTCCCATTCATCCCCCCCTTCCCTCTGAGGTTTATCATATTTAACCTTTCTAAAATTCTATTCACCTCCTTAACTGTTTTCTTATTTACTTTTTGGTTTCTCTGGAGGTCTATAATATCTAACTTTTCTAAAATTCAATTCAACTTCTTAACTTCTTAACTTCTTTTTTATTTATTTTTGTAAATTATTTATTTTTAATTCTGAGAGGGGAAGGTTGAGGTTTTACACTAGTATAATTTTGCTGTCTATTTGTCCTGTAACTTACTTAACTTCTCCTCTAAGAATCTGTTTGGTATATTGGTAAATATATATATTTAATTATAGGTTTTTATTGACAGAACATATGCATGAGTAATTTTTATACTCACTTCTGTTCCAACTTTTCCCTTCCCTCCCTCCATCCCCTCCCCTAGATGGCAGGCAGTCTCATACATGTTAAACATGTTAAAGCATATCCTAGATACAATATATGTGTGCAGATCCATACCGTTCTCTCGTTGCACAAGAAAAATTGGATTCAGAAGGTAAAATTAACCTGGGAATATAAACAAAAATGAACATAGACCATATTCATTTCCCAGTGTTCCTTCTCTGGGTGTAGTTGATTCTGTCCATCATTGATCAATTGGAACTAAATTATATCTTCTCTTTGTCGAAGATATCCACTTCCATCAGAACACATTCTCATAGAGTATTGTTGTTGAAGTGTATAATGATATCCTGGTTTTGCTCTTTTCACTCAGCATCAGTTCATGTAAGTCTCTCCAAGCCTTTCTGTATTCATCCTTTTCTAGCTTTTTTAGTTGCAAGCCCAATTCATTGACTTTTTCTTTCTCTATTTTGTGCAAGTAGGCCTGTAGAGATATAAAATTCCCTCTTATTACCACATACATTTTGGTATGGCATCTCATTATTGTCACTTTCTTGGGTGAAGTTATTAATTATGTCTATAATTTGCTGTTTCATCCAATCATTCTTTAGGATGAGATTATTTATTTTCCAATTATTTTTTGGTCTTTTTATTGAATGTAATTTTCATTTCATCTTGATCAGAAAAGGATGCATTTACTATTTCTTCCTTTCTGAATTTGAATTTGAGGTTTTTATGTCCTAATATATCCTAATATAATATCAGTTTTTGTATAGGTTCCATGAACTGCTGAGAAGAAAGTGTACTCCTTTTTGTCTACATTGAGTTTTTGCCAAAGATCTATCATACCTAACTTTTTTAGTATTCTATTTACCTCTTTCACTTCTTTCTTCTTTATTTTGTGGTTTGATTTATCTAATTCTGAGAGTGCAAGGTTGAGATCTCCCACTATTATAGTTTTGCTGTCTATTTCTTCTTACAGCTGTCTTAATTTCTTTTAAGAATTTAGATGCTATACCACTTGGTGCATATATATATATATATATTGCTTCATTGTCTATGCTACCCTTTAGCAAGATATAGTGTCCTTCCTTATCTCTTTTAATTAGATCAATTTTTGCTTTTGCTTGATCTAAGAGCAGGATGGCTACTCCTGCTTTTTTTACTTTACCTGAAGCATAGTAGATTCTGCTCCAGGCTTTTACCTTTACTCTGTATGTATTGCCCTGCTTGAAGTATGTTTCCTGTAAACAGCATATTGTAGGATTTTGGCTTTTAATCTAGTCTGCTATCCACTTCTGCTTTATGGGGGAATTTACCCCATTCACATTTATGGTTAAATTACTATTCTGTATTACTTGTGTTGTGAGATTTTAAAATTCATTAGCTATCACAAATGATGCATGTGTTTTAGAAGCCAAATATAAAATAACTTTAATAATAATAACTAAAAGCAGCAAAGAATAGACTTTTTGCAATAACAAAGCCAGCATATAAGGATAATAACTAAAAGCAGCAAAGAATAGACTTTTTGCAATAACAAAGCCAGCATATAAGGATAATAACTAAACACACTAAAATTATTAATATAATAATTAAGATAGAAGAAAAAGAGAGAGAAAACATCAATTCAGGAGAGCACCAACTCTAATTCACTCTGGCTGGGGGGGTCCCGTGTTCAGCCTATGAGTCCCGAACTGGGAATTTTTCCAAGGTAGAGTGTCCTCTTCATGGATGAGACTCCAATGAGCTCAGAGCTCAGAGCAGGGGCTTTAATGGAGTTACAGGCAAAGAAGGTTTTGGGCCAACATTTGAGCTATGAATGGACCAGGGGCTTTGGGCTTCGGCCCACCTTCTTGGCTGTTGACCATGGGAATACAGATATGTTAGCTCATCAAGGAGATAGCCAAGAGGGGCTGTAAGGTTGTAATTAATAAATGACATACATGGGAGATTAGTCATTTCTCCCAAGTACTGTCCTTGAGTTTCAGTAGGGGCTAATTCCTGCAATATAGATAAGCAGCTAATGCATACATGATACATTCCTTGAGAAGTCAACTAAAGGACAGAATGAACTTATTCAGGAATAGGGAATATTCCTTCAACCTGCCATCTTGTTAACTCTTGCTTATGCTTTTCTCCTTTCCTTCCTCCTTACCCCCCTCCCCAATATTAAACTTGTGAGCACCACTTGCCTCTCATAACCCTCCCTTTTTAGGATCCCTCCCCCTACCTTAGAGTTCCTCCCCTTTTCTTATCCTTTTTCCTCACAATTTTTGTATTCCCTTTTGCTTGGCTTACTCCTTCCCTTTTCCCCTCCCACTTTTCAATGAGGGGGGAGAAGTTTCTCTGTAAATCGAATATGTCAAATATTTTTGTCTTTAAGCCAATTCTGATGAGAGTAAGATACACATTATGTTCATCCCCCTCTGTTCTTTCTCTCAGATATAATAAGTTTCCTTTGCCTCTTCGTGAGATGTAGTACCCCAACTTTACCCTTTTTCTGGTACAATTTCCTTTCCACCTCTAGTTTTTTTTTTATATTATAACTGTAAAACCAAATTATACATGTGTTCTTTATGTATATTTATAATAGAAATATAGTTCCCAAGATTTCTTTTTACCTTTTTATGTTTCTCTTGAGTCCTATATTTGGAGATCAAACTTTTTGTTTGGTTCTTGTTTTTTCATCAGAAATAGATGAAATTCACCTATTTCATTGAATGTCCATCATCTTCCCTGGAAGAAAAGGCTCATTTTGGCTAGGTAAGTTATTCTTGGCTGCATACTAAGTTTCTTGGCCTTTCAGAATATCAAATTCCAGGCCCTCTGATTCTTTAATGTGGATGCTGCTAGATCCTGAGTAATCCTTATTGTAGCTCCTCTATATTTGAATTATATTTTTTTTTTCTAGCTGCTTACAGTATTTTTCCCTTGCTCTGATTATTCTGGAATTTAGCTACAATATTTCTTGGAGTTTTGATTTTGGGATCTCTTTCAGTAGGTGATCAATGAATTCTTTCAATATCTATTTTACCCTCTGTTTCTATAACATCTGGGCAATTCTCTTTGATAATTTCCTGGAAAATAGTGTCAAGGCTCTTTTTTTCATCATAATTTTCAGGAAGTCCAATAATTCTTAGATTATTTCTCCTAGATCTATTTTCCAGGTCTCTTGTTTTCCCAAGAAGGTATTTGACATTTTTTCCCATTGTTTCATTTTTTTGGTTTTGCTTGACTGATTCTTGGTTCTCCTCAAATAATTCATTTCCATTTGTTCAATTCTGATTTTTAATGAATTATTTTCTTCATTTACTTTTAAAATTTCTTTTTGTAATTATCCAATTGAGTTTTTAAGTGAGTTGTTTTGTTCTATGGAATTTTTTTTCCATTTCACCAATTTTATTTTTAGAGAGATATTTTCTTTTTCCAATTCACTAATTCTGTTTTCCTTGGAATTGTTTACCTTTTCCAATTTACTAATTCTATTTTTCAAGGATTTGATTTCTTTATCCACTCTGTCTTTAAATGAGTGGGATGATTTATCCAGACCCTCTTGCCAAGCTTCCCTTCCCTTTCCCCATTTTTCTTGTAGTTCTCTTGTAAGAGCCTTTTTAATTTCTTCTCTGAGAGTCTTGTATGGTAGGGACTAGATCATATCCCCCTTTGAGGATTCATCTGGAGACAATCTGTTTTTAGTCTCCTCAGGGTTTGAAGTCTGCTCTCTATCCGTATTGAAGCAATCAATAGTCAGAGCACACTTTAATTTTGTCAAAGAAGAATCACAGAAAACAAATAAACAAACAAAAAGCAAATGCAGTCTGTTTTTTGGGGGTATATGGTATTACCAAGATTTCTCTCCAGATTGCAGGAGGTAGCAGTGAGGCAGCAGCAGGGCAGCAATGGCTTCTCTGTGTCTATGCCCTGAGTCTCTGAGAGCATGCTGAGCCACTCTTGGTGCTGGGTGGGTGTGGCCAAGTCCTGAGAAACCCAAACATTTTGGAAATATAGTCTTTACCCCCTGTGTTTATAGCTTCTCTGCTGATCTACTAGCTTGCTGCCAGGGCAAAGTAGCCACATTGTAGTAAAGTTCTCCCCACAGATTTTCTGCTGGCTGAGACCATACCCCACCCCCTCCAGTCTGCTCAGTGTGAGCTGCCTGCTTTGCTCTTGCTGTCTGCTTGCAGTCTGTGTCTGATCTAACCTTTCTCCGCCCATGAGCAGAAACTGACCTTTTCTGGTGAATTTTGATGATATCTTCTGTTGGTAATGTATTTGTGGTTTTTTTCAGTCAAGCACTAATTTCAAGGCTTTGTCATGAAAAAAAGTATTCTGAGACAAGAAAGAGCTTAGATAGATGCATATGTCCTCTCTGCCATCTTGGCCAGAAGTCTTGGTAACTATATGTTTAGTTACTTCAATGTCTGTGGTATTTTTCAGCATGATATAGTTTTCTTCCTTATCTCTTTTAAATAGATTTATTTCTGCCTTTTTTTTTTTTTTTTTTTGGTCTGAGCTACCCATACTTTTTTTTACTTCAGCTGAACTTAATATATTCTGCTCCAGTCTCTTGCCTTTACTCTCTCTATATCTCTCTGCTTCAGATGTCTTTCTTGTAAACAACATATTTTAGAATTCCAGTTTTAATCTACTTTGTTATCTGTTTCTGTTTTATGGGAGAGTTCAACCCATTCACATTTACAGTTATGATTACCAACTCTGTATTTACCTCCACCCTATTTTCTTCCCTGTTTATATTTTTTCTCTCTTTTATTCCTCATCAGCATTTTGTTTCTGATTAATCTGTCCTCCCTCCCATTGCCTCTCCTCCCTTTTTCTTTTCCCTTTCTCCTCCTATTTCCCTATAAAGTAAGATACATTTCTATGTTATTTCTTCTTTGAATAAATTCTTTAAAAAATAAGTTTCAAACAATACTCATTCTCTTCCCTTCTTTCCCTCTACTGTAATAGGTCTTATAATATGCCTTTTCATGTGACATAATTTATTCCATTTTGCCTACCCTTTTCTCTTCTTCCAGTACAATCCTTTCCCACTCCTTAAATATGGTGTTCTCTTCTTTTTTATAACATATGATGAGTCTCTGTGGGCAGGTTTCTTAGAGAGGTTTTCTGGAAGGCAGCCTTAGTTTCAGTTCAAAGTAATAATCACCCCAAATGCAGCCAGCTGATAAAATCCAAACATTTATTTTCTCCTTCCAAGTCTTATTTCTTTCCTTGGGCCCAATTAGCTTTCTTAGAGGCCTCTCTCCCTCCTTGGTTCCAAGACTTAAATTATTTTTAAAATGACTATATCAAAATCAACTTATAGTCACAATCCCTGTTTATGTATATCCTTTCTAATTGCCCTAATAAAGATGTCGTTCTCAAGAATCACAAGTATTACTTTCCTGTGTAGGGAGTTTAACCTTTAAACAACATTTCCCCCCTTTCCTTTTCACCTTTTTATGCTTCTCTTGAGTCTTGTATTTGAATATTGAATTTTTTGTTTAGTTCTGGTCTTTGGATTAGAAATGATTGAAAATTCCCTATATCAATGAATGTCTACCTTTTCTCTTGAAAGATTATGCTCAATTTTGCTGGGTAGTTGATTATTGGTTGTAGTCCAAGTTCCTTTTCCTTCCAGAATATGTTTCAGGGCCTCTGATCTTTTAATGTAGAAGCTGCTAAATCCTGGGTGAATTCTGTGACTCTTTGACATTTGAATTATTTCTTTTTATCTGCTTGCAGTATTTTCTCCTTGATTTGATAATTCTAGAATTTAGCTACAATATACCTTAGAGTTTTCATTTTGGGATCTCTTTCAAGAGTTGATTGGTGGATTCTTTCATTGACTATTTTGCCTTCTGACGCTAGGATATTACAGCAGTTTTATTTGATAATTTCTTAAAAGATGTTGTCTAGGTTCCTTTTCCAATCATAGTTTTCAGATAGTTCAATAATTATTCAATTATTTCTCCTGGAACTAATCATACAAAATAGGAAGCACACAACCTTCTTTGACTCCATTGGTGACTTGAAAACCTCAAGAGCATTGCCCATTGTCCAGAATCTGGGTATGATGGGCAAGCATGCCATCATGAAATTGACATACTATCCTGATGAACTTCTCTGAGAAACCAAATTTTGACATAATTTTCCATAAGCCCTCATTACTGACAGTGTCAAAGGTCTTGGTCATATCTACAAATATGTTTTACAGATCTCTTTTCTGCTCCTGACATTTCTCTTGGAGTTGTCAGGCAGCAAACACCATATCAACTGTTTCTCAGCTTCTTTTGAAGTCACACTGGCTCTCTGGTAGATAATCTTCTTCCAGATGTAGAATAAATCCATTAAGGAGAATCTTAATTCAGGCAAGAAAGAATCTTGCCTGAAATGATTAAAAGAGAGGTTGCACCCACACACACACATACGCACATTCATCACAGGGAAGTCTATTCCCTTTACCTTTATAGACATGGATAGTGAAGGCATCCTTGAATTCCTGGGGCAAAACCTTCACTTGCCATATAATCCGGAAAATTTCAGTCAGCTTTTGTATGATAAATGGTTCCCCCATCTTGCAAATCTCAGCTGGAATAAAATCAGCACCAGTTATGATTACCAATGAAAGGAGATTAAGGGTATTCAAAATCTCTTCTTCAGTTGGAATTTCAGCTAAGGAGTGTGATGGCTTTCAACCTAAGGTAAACAGTCATTAGTGTCAGCATTTATTTTTAATAGTATACTGAAAAAACTATGGAAGCATTCAGCCCATCTCTCTAGAATCATGTTTTTATCACTAATCAATATGCTCCATCAGTGCAGAGGAATGGAGATGCATTATAGGTCTTTGACTCATAAATAGTCTTCAATGCTTCATAAAAGTGCTTTGGATTGTTACTATCATTGTGAAACTGAATATTTTCTGCCTTCTTTAATAAAATCAGGAGTGAAATAAGGTTGCCCACTATCACCATTACTATTCAATATTGTATTAGAAATGCTACCTTTGACAATAAGAGTTGAGACAGAGATTAAAGGAATTAGAGTAGGTAAGGAGGAAACCAAATTATTACTCTTTGCTGATGATATGATGGTATACTTAGAAAACCCCAGAGATTCTACTAAAAAGCTATTAGAAATAATCCACACCTTTAGCAAAGTTATAGGATTATGAAATAAACCCACATAAATCATCGCATTCTTATATATCACTAATAAAATCCAACAGTTAGAGTTTTACAAAGAGAAATTCCATTTAAAGTAACTACCGATAGTATAACATATTTAGGAATCTATCTGCCAAGGGAAAATCAGAAACAATATGGGCAAAACTATAAAATGCTTTCCACACAAATAAAGTCAGATCTAACCAATTGGCAAAATATTAAATGCTCTTGGATTGGGTGAGCAAATATAATAAAGATGACAATACTATCTAAACTAATCTATTTATTTAGCACTATACCAATCAGACTCCGAAAAAATTATTTTAATGACCTAGAAAAAATAACAACAAAGTTCTTATGGAAAAACAAAAGGTCAAGAATTTCAAGGGAATTAATGAAAAAAAAATCAAATGAAGGTGGCTTAGCTGTACTAGATCTAAAATTATATTATAAAGCAGCAGTTATCAAAACCATTTGCTATTGGCTAAGAAATAGATTAGTTAATTTTGATAAAGGCCTCATTTCCAAAATATATAGAGAATTGATTCTAATTTATAAGAAATCAAACCATTCTCCAATTGATAAATAGTCAAAGGATATGAACAGACAATTCTCAGATGAAGAAATTGAAATATTTATAGACATATGAAAATATGCTCCAAATCATTATTAATCAGAGAAATGCAAATTAAGACAACTCTGAGATATCACTACACACCTGTCAGATTGGCTAGAGTGACAGGGAAAGATAATGCGGAATGTTGGAGGGGATGTGGGAAAACAGGGACACTGATACATTGTTGGTGGAATTGTGAACACATCCAGCTATTCTGGAGTGCAATTTGGAACTATGCTCAAAAAGTTATCAAACTGTGCATACCCTTTGATCCAGCAGTGTTTCTACTGGGCTTATACCCCAAAGAGATACTAAAGAAGGGAAAGGGACCTGTATGTGCCAAAATGTTTGTGACAGCCCTGTTTGTAGTGGCTAGAAGCTGGAAAGTGAATGGATGCCCATCAATTGGAGAATGGTTGAGTAAATTGTGGTATATGAACATTATGGAATATTATTGTTCTGTAAAGAATGACCAGCAGGATGAATACAGAGAGGACTGGCGAGACTTACATGAACTGATGCTAAATGAAATGAGCAGAACCAGGAGATCATTATATACCTCAACAATGATACTGTTTGAGGATGTATTTTGATGGAAGTGGATCTCTTCGATAAAGAGAGCTAATTCAGTTTCAATTGATCAAAGATGGACAGAAGCAGCTACACCCAAAGAAAGAACACTGGGAAATGAACATAAACTGCTTGCATTTTTGTTTTTCTTCCAGGGTTATTTATACCTTCTGAATCTAATTCTCCCTGTGCAACAAGAAAACTGTTCGGTTCTGCACACATATATTGTATCTAGGATATACTGTAACCTATTCAACATGTAAAGGACTGCTTGCCATCTGGGGGAGGGGGTAGAGAGAGGGAGGGGAAAAATCAGAACAGAAGTGAGTGCAAGGGATAATGCTGTAAAAAATTACCCTGGCATGGGTTCTGTCAATAAAAAAAATTAAAAAAAAAAGAAATAGATTAGTTGATCAGTGGAATAGGTTAGATTCAAAGGACAAAGCAGTCAACAACTTTAATAATCTAGTCTTTGGGTTTGTCAAAGCTTTTGGGTTAAGAACTCACTGTTTGACAGAAATTGCTGGGAAAAATTGGAAATTAATATGGCAGAAACTAGGCATTGACCCACACTTAACACCGTACATCAAGATAAGGTCAAAATGGGTTCATGACCTAGGCATAAAGAATGAGATTATAAATAAGTTAGAAGAACATAGGATAGTTTACTTCTCAGACCTGTGGAAGAGGAAGCAATTTATGACCAAAGAGCAACTAGAGATTATTATTGATCAAAAAATGGAAAATTTTGATTATATCAAATTGAAAAGTTTTTGTACAAATAAAACTAAGATTAGAAAGGAAGCAATAAAGTGAGAAAACATTTTTTACAAAGATTCTGATAAAGACCTCATTTCCAAAATATATAGAGAATTGACTCAAATTTATAAGAAATTAAGCCATTCTCCAATTGATAAATGATTAAAGGATATGAACAGATAATTCTCAAATGAAGAAATTGAAACTATTTCTAGTCATATAAAAAGATGCTCCAAGTCATTATTAATCAGAGAAATGTTGAATGTTGGAGGGGATATGGGAAAACTGGGACACTGATACATTGTTGGTGGAATTGTGAATATATCCAGCCATTTTGGAGAGCAATTTGGAACTAGACTCAAAAAATTGTCGAACTGTGCATACCCTTTGATGATTAAAGAAGGGAAAAGGACCTGTATGTGCAAGAATGTTTGTGGTAGCCCTCTTTGTAGTGGCCAGAAATTGGAAACTGAGTGGATGCCCATTAATTGGAGAATGGCTGAATAAATTGTGATATATGAATATTATGGAATATTATTGTTGTGTAAGAGATGAACAGCAGGATGATTTCAGAAAAAGAGAGACTTATATGAACTGATGCTGAGTGAAATGAGCAGAACCAGGCGATCATTATATACTTCAACAACAATACTATATGATAATTAATTCTGATGGCCCTCTTCAATAATGAGAATGGATGCCCCAAATCACACCACTAATTAGCTTCTCACACCCAGCCTTCTGGACCTGGAGTCCAGAGCTCTCTACTCTCCACTCCCCACTTCCCACTGGGAGAGAGCATCCTTCACTAATGATGAATCAACCTCGGAGTCCTGTATCCTTCCTCATATGCACTAGGACTTCTTTCATTCAAGCCCATCTCATGAAAAGCCCATTGGAGAGGGAGGATTGGGAGGCTCACTGAGACCCACTGTCCAGCACAGATGAAAAGCCTCAGGCAGGGTGGCTCCCCACTGCTCAGTGCTCAGCTCTTGGCCATGTCAGGAGCTAACAACACATCTCCCAAGTCCCCAGCTGCTGGCTGAGCACTGTCATTACTCAGCCCTAATTGCTGATCAGGATTGGCTCCAGGGGCCAATGCTCCTCACACACCCAAGAGACATCACTGACTCACTACTCAAATGGTGCCATTTCTGTCATTGACATGATAACCACAGCTCTAAGGGGAGATGAGCTTAGACTTCAGAACCTATAACAGTAGCCGGGACTGTCTGCTTTGTGCTCTGATAGATGAAAACCAGGTATCTTCAGCTGCACAGCAGACAGCCAGGTGAGTGTGATGTCTGTCTCAGGCTTGCATCCAGGGAATGCGGGGGGCAGGGAGTGGCTGTTGTCCTATGTAATATTCTCCTCTAAAATGTAAAGTTCTCTGGGAGCAGCTTTCTTGGGGGCTCTCGGGCAGCCTTCATTTCAGTTCAGTAATCACAAGTGCAGCCAAGGATTAAAGTCCAAATCCTTTATTGTCTCCTTCAAAGTCTAATCTCCTTCACTTGGGCTCAGCTAGTTTTTTTGGAGGCCTAGCTCTCTCCTTGGTTCTGAGAGACCTGCCTTCTCTGGCTTCTGAATCTCCTAAACTGAATTGTGACTGAGGATCAGAAAGCTTCCAGTGTACTTGTTCTTTCTGGCCCTGAGAGCTTCTCCTTATATGTACCACACTGAATATAAACCAATCATCATATCACTAGGAATTATTTGTTGTAGGATTAAATCAATGCTAAAGTAGATTTAGCCACTATCTCCTCAATTCCACTTATTTAGCACCTTGTTTCAAGTTCTGGCCCATAACAGTCCTCAGCTTGTGGGTCAGGCAGGTGAGGATGGAATCCTGGTCAGTTCTCTATGTGTGCAGAAATGGGCAGAGAAGTCTCAATCATGAACAGGTGTTCAATACCAATAGGTATTGGCAGGAGAGTTTTCTTCATGGCAGAGAATTTTCTCAGTCTCTATGCTGAGATCATGGTTCTGCCATTAGTTATATGTGCCATCGAGAGATCTCTAGCTTGTGAAACTTCATTTAAAACAGGACACCCTAATCACAGTTTTCTGTCTTGGGCAAAGGAGTCTGTTGAAGCAAGGACGTGCTGCTGACCTTGTCCCCTTTGATTTCAGGAAGTCATTTCCCAAAATCAGGATTGAGAGATAAAGGAAGAGTTATACAGTTAAGTAGATTTGGAGAGGGAGAATGATGGGGCCCAAAGAGTCCCCCCAAAACAGTGGATGCTAAGTTGGATGCAGGTTTTCAATCTTGCAAAATATTTCCAATATTGATAAGACCATGCAGTTAGTCTCTAGAAAGAGGATGTTGTCAGAGAAAGAACTATGAAGACTGAATAGGGATCAAAATTGAGTGTTTTCACATTTTTTGTTGTTTGCTTTTTTCCTCATGGTTTTTCCTCTTTTGATCTGATTTTTCTTCTACAATGTGACAAATAGGGAAATATGTTCAGAAGAATTGGATGTTTAACCTATATCAGATTACTTGCTTTTTGGGGGAGGTACAAGGGGAGAGGGAAGAACAAAATTTGAAACACAAAGTTTTGCAAGGAAGAATGTCGAAAACTATCTTTGCTTGTATTTGGAAAAATAAAATACTATTGACAAAAAGTCCCCCAACTCAGAAGAATATTGCTTAATCATATTTGGTTGAGCCTGTGAGTTATTCCACTTAATAAATAGCAAACTTTTGTGACCTGTTAAAAAAAGAAAGAAAAGAAAGAGGATGTTAGAACCCAGTTCTTCCCTGCTTCCAAGACCAATGCTCTCTCCATTAAACATATTATACCCCATGGAGCAAAACAACAGCCTGGTTCTCTCTGCTCCCAAAGGCAGAACAATTACTTTATGGGTCAGATAATGAGCACCTATTAAGTTCTTACTATACATTTAGTAGGTGCTGTGTTAAATACTAGGGATAAAAATAAATGTCAATATAAATTGACATTTTAATTCTTTGCTGGCTCTCAAAAGAGAAGTAATTTGTGTGAATTGGAAAATAACATGGCAATTCAGTTTGTTTAGAGATTTAATTAGAATTTAGGGAAACTCATTAAAGTTAAGTGAATTTTAAAATCTGTTCAATCTCAGTCTTAAGAATTCTCTTGTTTGTTTTTTTCCCTAAAAAAGGGGAAAGTTATTTAAGGGAATAGAAAGTACAGCTAAGGCTATTTGGCTATTACTTAGAAAAATTCTAAAATTGCTAACAGTTACTTGGAGTTATTGTCATCATGTTAAGCCTTATCAGTTCACCTCCAAGTATGAGGGTGCAATACCTTTTCCCCCTTTCACAGAGTGGGGGAGAGATCAAACAGTAATCACTCATGAAAACACTGAGAAGGGCAACAGCTAGCTCAGCCTTTTCTCTGGAGTCTCTGTAAACTCCCCTTAATTTGTAAGCTTGCCAGTTTTCTTGAAACCATCAGGGTAAACAAGGTCATTGCCCCTGAGAAACGAGCCTGTTTAAAATGTATAGTTCCTAAACAAAAAATGTTGATTAAAAATTAATAAGCTTGTTTAATGATTGCTCCTTTGCACCAGGATAAGTTTAAACATATAAAACATGTTAAACAAAATCTCCTGTGTACATAAGTTGTGGTAAACTTCTAAAAATAAAGTATCTAACCCAAAGGTGTGATTAGTATAATTGGCTATTGGAGATAAAATCTCTTGGAACAGCAACTGATATTCTTTTGAGTCCTGAATTTGATTGCCTGATCAAGTCAGTAACCCACCATTCCAGAGAGATGCCATAAGTTACTCAGCGAATTTCTTCCTAAACTATTGTCATAGGTGAATGTCTTATCTTGACAAAAACTGGGAGGACAACCTTAACCTCTGCTCAGGGTCAGACTGACTCTGTTTCCATTCTGACTCTTTCCCAGCTCTGTTTTTGTGTTTTCCATCTGATTATTTCTGAGTCTGGCTATGAGTTGGAATTGTTACTGCATGATCAATTCAAATCAACAGAGCTAAGGATGTTATTATTATGTCTGTGCTTTCAGGACGAAGCCTGAAGGACCTGTTCTGACACTATTATAATCATATGGCCATAATCTTATGGCGAATTTCTATAATCAGAGCAGATGGTCAGTACAAGCCATGACCCCAGTACGAGTATCCCAGGGGATACAATGGTTTTCTACCTGAGATTTTAGAGATGCTTTCTTTGGCATACCACTGCATAAAGAGTCACAATTTCTTTTTGTCCTTGAAGGGGCAAATCCAGGAGAACATAATTAGCCTACCAATTACCATGGGCAGTCATGTCATAACATGGAGATAGCTCTAACAATCTGTTAATGAGACTAAAGACTTCTCGCCTTAGGATAGTTCTACAAACATTGCTAACTGTCAGATAGTTAATCTGCTGGACAGTGATGACCAAATTCCTGAGACCACACCTCGGTTCTACCTTTAGGCCACAAAATTAGCATATCGGTGACATGAAGAACTGGACAATTTGTCTCCTTGCTTCTGGAATTTTGCTAACGCTGTTGGAACTTAGCCTGCTTCAATTGGCATTACACTTACAATAAATTTTGGCCCTTGACTTGGAGACGGGTTCAAACCTGCAAATTCTTTTGAGATACCATGTGATACCAATCTGTGATACCCAACCTTTTAGGGTCCCTTCTGAAACCCCACAAAATCAATTATTACTAAGCAGTAGTCCAGTTGTAAAGTAATGAGGGTCAAACCATGATGTGGAGATGTCAGAGGGGAGAAGAGCATATATTCAAGAGATGACAAAATGGTGAAGTTGATAGACATTGGTAAGATATTCAATTTGAGAGGGTGGTAAAAAAGCCTGAGGAGTCCAGGGTGACAAGACTGAACAGGGGCTGGTGCCCTCAAAAATAATAGGGAATTTGGAAGGATCAGAGGAACATTTAGAGAGAAAGATGATGAGTTCAGTTTTAGACATTTAAGATATCTACAAGCACTTCAAGATGTCTGAAAGGCAGTTGGAAGTGCAAGACTGGAGGTCAGCAAAGAGACTGGGGTGGAATAGGTACATATGAGAATCATCCATGTAATCAAATCCATGGAAGCTAACGAGGGGAATCTGGGATCTTCCCAGAATTTTTTCTTTCCTGGGCTTATCATTGCTTTCTGGAATAATATGCACAATTTGCGATTTATCTCAAGTATAACCTTCTCTGTACATTTCAAGACACCATCTGAAGTTCTGATAAGGTAAGTCTGACCACCAATTTGCAACAATTGTTGAGTCTTTCCAGAGCCAAACTGCCATTTGAATTGTGCAAGCTTACTTTCTAAGAATGGTCCCTACCCCTATAAAGATTTTCCCTATGTTATTACTCTGATCTTCATGAAATTTATGGTTGTAATCATTAAACTCACACTCTTCTATTTATCAGTAGCCCATTATTAATATGATCCTTCATAAAATAAAATCTTTTTCAAATAGTATACTTATATCATCATAAACCTATTCCATAATGCCACCATATATTTGTCCATCAAATACTTTGTTTGATTCCAAAAATTCAAATGAAAAACAGTAACAAAAAGATCAACCAAAGTTATCAGCATATTATAGTTATTATAAAACATTAATTGTCCTATTAGACATCAACCAAAGCTAAGATTTTTATAAAAAGAAACCTTAAAAATGATACTTAAAATATAATGTCTTAAACAATAACTTAGTAAGTCCTACTTAGAAGGCAATCTTGCTAAATATCCACAAAATAAATTTAATCATTTTAGCACAATATTTGAACATGCAAAAAACTCCACACACATGTATGAATACATGTATACCTTATATATGTATGCACAATATGTATGTTGAAATTCCCAATTTGAATATTTCAGTATATGATCAGCTTATTTTAAGCTTAAGAAATCAACCAATTCACTCCTAATACCTATGTTCTCTTCAGATAGAGGAGACTTATTTTGGATGAGAATTTTGAATTCAGGCAAAATCACTATGTACCGATAGTTAGCCAATATTCCTTATACCTACATAGAAGTTGGATCCTCTGTGTAATCTTGCTATTATATATTCTAATTAATTTCTGAACTCTTTGTGTTTCAGACATTTCCTATAAACTAGAAAACTTTGGATAACAAAACAGAAGATTATATTACAGTTTCTTTGGATGGATGAGCACAGAGAGGGGAAATTGGAGAAATAATCAATTTTTGAGAAGATGTCCCTCAACCTAGATCTTCCCTGCCATGCTGACCCCAGAACCAAGGACAATTCTTGGCTCTCTCTTCTTTTCCATAGCCTAGTCCTCCCTTTACTCCATTTTCACTCAAAATTTTAAAATCTACTAAATGAGAGTCTTTTCTCAGAAGGTTTTTCCTTTGTTTTACAACTGACTAGAGTGCAAGAGAATCTCTCACAAAAGGTCTTTGACTGAAAGAGTTGGGAGGCATTTAGGGGTAGGGTTGATTCAAATAATTATACAGCTCTTGCTCACACTGAGGTCTAGTTATTAGATTCCATTTTTAAAAGTTTTTAATGTAATCAAGGCATGAAAAATAAATGAGGTTATCTTGACATCCCTACACATGTATGTTCAGATGGGTTATTTAAATATTGCAACGTGACTCATGGACAGCATGCCCAGAAAGATTACATCTAATTTCCTCCCCTCCAGGGTTATCTTGACTCTGTTAATTACAAGTCAGCAGACTGAAGATTTTAAATCCTAGCCCCTCCTACCAAACCAAAGCATTAAAAATATTAAATAGTGAGTAAATCTGTTCAAGTAAGTGTGAGTCTGTAAAAAACAGTTGAAGTTAAACTCTTATGGACTCAGTCCCCAAGGAAATGTCCCTCTTGGATGGCACAATTAAGTTCCTGGGTTTCTGCCTCTCATTCATCACTTCTTAGGCAATTTAAAAAATATCCTTATTTTACTGGTCCTCAAACATGAGAAAATTATTATTTGCTCTTTCCAGCCTGCTCCTTGTTTAAAAATCTATATAAATTTCAGCTCTGAACAGTTATGGGACTACAATTGCAGTTCTAATAATCACACATTATTTTGAGTGAATGAGATCTTTAAGTGAAGGAAAGACAAAGTCTCAGCTGAAACAAAAGAAAATATGTATTTTCATCCAAGGAGAACTTCTCCAAAGGCTCTAGGGAGTCACGTTGGAAATAGACATGTTAAGAAATTCATTTCCCCCAAACTTTGTGGTATCCTTTATCTGTTACCCAAGAACTAAATGCCCTTTTTGCTAATTCAAAGTATTTTATTCAAATATATTTTACTTTCTGGATGAAGGGATTGGAGTTGTGCTTTGTTTAGGGTCATTAATGCTAAGAATTATTAAGTGTCTAGAGGCAGATTTGAATTCAGGTTCTCCTGACTTTTGGGTGGGTACTCTGTCCACTCTGCCATCTAGATGCCCAAGTTCAAACCTTTAACTCGGAGTCTTTATCATCAATTAAGTGTCTATCCTCCCTCCTCAAATAATGAATTATCCAAAACACTTTGTGGCTTTGGTTGGAAGCCCAGTTATATATTACTTCACCACTAGGTGTCAATGTGGCAAATGCAATATTTGGAAAGCCCATAAAGCATATGGGGAGAATAAGAAGGTTATATTCCCATAAACTTATATGCATATGGGACTGTGTGATTGGGAGGCAGGGTCTGCTTCTGTTTATGCTTCTGTGTGTATAGGAGGATTTGATACAAACTCACTTGGGAAATTTTGAAGGCATTTGTCCACCAGGTGCCACTTCCTCACAAGCTTCCATCACTACTGTCACAGGTGGATTATGGCCCTTCATTGTGCTCAACAAGAAAGATTTTGAATGTTCTTTCTTCTCTTTCATGATACTCAATCTACATCTTCTTAATGTTCCAAGAACATGTATCTATACAACACAGTCCTGGGCATTATTTTCTTTTTTCAGACTGGAGTTGGGGTCCTCGGTAACTCCTTCTTCTTCTGGTTTTATGGCTTCCCTTCATTGAGCAGCCACAGATCAAGGCCAATGGACCCCATTCTGGTCCAACTTACTTTGGCTAATACTCTAATGCTTCCCCTCCATGGGTGCCCATTAGCAATCTTCTTTTTAGGGAAAGGACCCTTTCTGGGAAATACAGGTTGTAAAATGGTATTTTACCTTTGCCGTATCACTCGGGGCTTTTCCATCTGTAGCACCTGCCTCCTGAGTGTCTTCCAGGCAGTCACCATTACTCCTTGCAGTTCTAGATGGGTCAAACTCAAGGTCAGAATTCTGAAATCTGTCAAGTTCTTGTGTCTTGTCTGCTGGATCTTCTCCATAATCATAGAAGTTTATGTGCCGATATATATAACAGAATTGAAGAGCGATAACAGCAGCCACAGAGACGGATTGGATCTCTTTTATTGCTACTGGGTACAGACATTTAAAGAACTTTCTATCCTGCCCACGCTGAGAGACATCTTCTTTGTCGTGGGCATGATCTGCACCAGTGGCTACATGGTGTTCCTCCTGTGCAGACATCACCAGAGTGTGCGGCACATTCACAGCACCTGCCTCTCCCCAAGGTCATTCCCTGAGGTCAAGGCCACCCAAAGCATCCTGCTGCTGGTGGGCATCTTTGTTTCTACTTACTTTGTGAGTTGTACTTTTTCACTATACAAAGTGTATGCGACTCGCGCTGGTGCCTGGACAATGATTGTGAGCACATTTATTGGATTGTGTTTCCCTGCTATCAGCCCCTTTTTGCTGATTCACAGGAACACCCTCACCTCCCAGGCCTGGTGTGATCCCTGGCAAAGTTCACGTCTCTATTCTCTAATAACTGACAGGATTTGTGAGTCAACTCATCTTCTCTGTGCAAGATTCCTTTGAAGATTTCTGTCTCACCCGCTCCTGGCCCAGAAAACTAAGTCCAAATGCTCCAGGATCTGTGGCTGTGGGAGACAGCAACTTTGCCCAACCTTAAGGATACAGGAGAGAGCAACTGGAATGAAGGTTTGGGACTACTAGGTGTTTATGCTTGGCTTCTCTATTAGCTTGTTCCCACTTGATCCAAAATCTCTTTCCAAGATCATCAATTGTTTCCCTTCCTCCAGCACTCTGCATTCCACCCTAATGTTTTCCTTCTTTCTTCCTCATGCATATTTCATCTGCAATCTTGATGTTTTTCCACTGAGTTTCCCTTTTCCCAAGGAAAGCCTATTAACTCTCCCTTTCATAAGGTCTCTCTTTAGAATGCAGTTAGATTCTACAGACTGCTTTATAGTGCTGTGTAATATCTGGCATTTGGATAGCATGTTCCTTCACATTTTGTTCCATTAATTCCCTTCATAGCTTTGATTTTTGTCTTTTCGAGACGATTTAAAATTTTTTTTTGTGCCTCCCCAAGAAAAGTTTTTTGGTAGTTTAATTGCTATGGCATTGAATAAGTAAATCAATTTAGGAAGAATTATTATTTTAATTATATTGTAACAACTTACACAAAATTAATAGTTTTACAGCTGTTCCAGTCTGATTATGTGTGTTTCGTGTAAAGTGTTTTGTAACTGTGCCCATATAGTTCTTGAGTTTGTCTTGGTAGGCAAACTCCCGAGTGTTTTCTATTATCTACAGTTATTTTAAGTGAAGTTCCTCTTTTTATCTCTTTACTGAATTTATATACAGAAATACTAATGATTTGTTTAGGTTTATTTTAAAATTCAAATTATTTCAAATAAGTTTTTTTGTTGATTGCCTGGGTTTCTCTAAGCATACCATTACATCATTTACAAAAAGCCAATAATTTTGTTTCTTCTTGCCTATTTTTATTCTCCCAAATAGTTTTGATAATGGACATCTTTGCTTCACTTTGGATCTTATAATTCATTCTCCCTATAGATAAAACTTGTTGATAGTTTTAAAGATGATTAATACTTATCATTGTAAGTTAAGAGCTAGAGGTGACTCATGCTGTGTTTAGAGCCAAAATATGATAAGTAATTATATGTCTTTAAATTAATTAATATTAGTTGCTAAAATATATTCTTGATAAGCTTCTATTTTATTTATATATAAAATGAGCATTGCAAAGAAAATAAGCTGGCAAGCAGCTAAATGGCACAGTGGATAGGGTTCAGCACTGGGAGTCAGGAATCCCTGAATTCAGATACTTATTGGGTGGTTCAGATGTTTATTCTCTGTGGAAGCCAGTCTACCATCCAGGTTTCAGTTTCTTTATATATAAAATGGAGAAAACAAGTAGTTTTTGTGCTTGTTATAAGAAATAAATGAGACAAAAGGTATAAAATAATTTCAAGATTTGATGTGCTAACCAAATATTTATTGATGTTATTATTGTTATTCTTAGTATTAGGCAAGTAATCTTAAGATTTTTTTCTTGAGAAATGAATCATTCGAAATATGCCTTAACTTATACTTGGGTAAGGAAGATAATATTGGAAATAAAACAGTGAATTAAATTGCAACTTGTATATAGGTGACTTGGAATCCCTTGAACCATATTACACACTTCCATCAATTCTCTGAACATGCTGAATTAGTAATGAGATAATTCTGTCACTCAAATATCTGTTAGACGTCTATTTGCCTGGTTCACACTCACATCCATAGACTGGGTATTCAGAAGTTGGCAGTTACTTCATGTTATAGGGGTATTCTTATACGGGGCTGCTCCTATGGCTTTAGATCAGAAGCTCCCACTGATATACTTCCCTTAAGTAATGAACCAGTATATTTACATTGCTTTTAGCAAAAGCATAAGACTCTCTCCACAGCAAAGTATGGTGACATATTCTCCCACCAATAAGCACAGCATCCATAGAAAGAGTGGGCTCAAATTTAGCACATTATAGTAATGGGTGATAGCATCATCTACTACTCTGCAGACGTGATCTGTTGTATAGGAGATTGGGTGGAAGATTTGGTGGGTGGAGGGAAAAAACCAGAGTCACTCCTGGCTAGATTCTCATCACATTTTACACTCACTTCATATTGCCATTCTGTTCACCTCCACAAAGAATAAAGGTCAAGAACTTTTGCTGATCCTGACTCCAGCTGATTCTAAAGTATCCAGGTTGCTAAGCGGTCATCACAATATAAATTGCCCAGATAAACAGAACAGGAAGTAGAATAATGAAATAACCTTGAATTAGGGAAAGAAATTGAACATTGGACTGGAGCTTCTCCACATCCCATTTCAGAGATGGTGGAAGTTGCCTTTTGCTGAGACAGGTGGAAGTGGTCGTTCTGGGGTTGGGGGATCATGTTTGTCATGGACCCTTGCACCCTTCTCTCAGGAGGTATCATATACCACCGAAGGAAATGGAAGTACTTATGGCTACTCTTTTCACTTGAGGAGACTGGCATTGAGATGACAACAGGAAATAGTTAATTCCCTTTATAGGGATCTGGGGGGGGGGGGGCAGATGTCAGATGTCTAACCCAGTCCCTTGAAACTTTTTTTCAGGATAACATTGTCCAAAGAATAGATGGCTCAAAAGTCTCCAATGGGCTCAGAGCTCCAGCTATTCTGCTTTGTTTACTCCTTCCAGAATCTATGTTAATCCCTCTTCCCAAAGGAAAGGGAAGCTTTGCAAGAGGGTCTGGAGAAGGCATGTAACTCATTAAAAGAGAGAATGGAAAAAGAAAACAACTCCCTGAACAACAGAATTTATGAATTGGAAAAAGAAAATAACTCCTTCAAAACTAAAATTGGCAAAATGGGAAAAAATTCCACAAAACAACTCATTTAAAAACTCAATTGGACAAATACAAAAAGTAATAAAAAATGTAAATGAAGAAAATAATTCCTTAAAAATCAGAACTGAGTAAGTGGAAATGAATGACTCAAGGAGGCACCAAGAATCAGTCAAGCAAAATCAAAAGAAAAGAAAAAATAGAAAGAAAATGTTCAATACCTACTTTGGAAAACAACAGTCCTGGAAAACAGATCTAGGAGAGATAATCTAAGGATTATTGGAGTCCTTGAAAATCATGATGAAAAAAGAGACTAGACACTATTTCAGGAAATCATCAAAGAGAACTGCTCACATGTCATAGAATCAGATGGTAAAATAGACATTGAAAGAATGCATTGATCACCTGCTGAAAGAGATCCCAAAATTAAAACTCCTAGAAATGTTGTGTCTAAATTCCAGAATTATCAGACCAGGGGAAAAATACTACAAGTAGCCAGAAAAAAACCAATTTAAATACTGAGGAGGCACAATAAGGATTAGTCGGGATCTAGCATTGTCCACATTAAAGGAAATGAAGATCCTGAAATCTGATATTCCAAAAGGCTATGGAATTTGGTGTGCAGCCAAGAATAACTTACCCAGACAAACTGAGCATTTTGTTCCAGAGCAGAATATGGACATCACTGAACTAGGCGAATTCCATTTATATCTGATGAAAAAACTAGAGCTAAACACAAAGTTTGACCTCCAAATATAGGGCTCAAGTAAAGCATAAAAAGGTAAAAAGAACTGTTAAGAACTATATTTCTGTTATCAGTATATATAAAGAGTACATGTATAATTTGGTTTTACTATTATAATATAAAAAAGGATCTATAGGTGGAAAGGAAATTGTAAACAGAAAAATGGAAAAGTGGAGATAATACATCTCACAAAGAGGCAAAGGAAACCGATTACATCTGAGGGAAAGAAGTGAGGAGAATAAACATAACGTGAATCTTACTCTCATCAGAAGTGGCTCAATGAGAAAATATTAGATATATTCACTTTACAAAGAAACTTTTCCCACTTCATTGAAAAGTGGTAGTGGAAAAGTGAAAAGAGAAGGGGTAGGATAAATAGAAGGGAATACAGAAATTGTAAGGGAAAGGTTTAAGAAAAGGGGAGAGACTCTAAGGGTGAGAGAGGGATTCTAAAGAGGGAGGGCTGTGTGAGGCAAGTGGTGCACATAAGTTTAATACTGGAAAGGAGGATAAGGGGGAAACGAAAGAGAAAAGTATAATCTGGGGATAACAAGATGGCAGGAAATACAGAATTAGTAGTTTTAACCATAAAATTAGCAGTTTTAACCGTAAATAAATACAGAATTAAAACCCCCCAATCAAACACTACACTTGAAATTCTAAAAATAAAAGGAGAGATTAATAAAATTGAAAGTAAAAAAAAATTGAATTAATAAATACAACTAAGAGTTGATTCTATGAAAATACCAACAAAATAGTTAACCCCTTGGTAAATTTGATTAGAAAAGGAAGGAGGAAAATCAGATTGTTAGTCTTAATCACTGCCCCCAGCAAACCATGTCCTCAATCTTTCCTCTTCCAATGTTCTATGCTGCATGCTATACCATGCCACAGTGACTATCTCCCCATTTCCCCCACACACCCATACTTTGAGTTTCCCATTGTGAGTTGTTTCCCACTCTATTAGAAAACATCCTTTTTCTTTCTGCTTCTCTGTGAATTCCCAGCACATATCAGAATGCCTAGAACCTAATAAGTACTCAATGGATATTTGTAAATACAAGGTACTAATTGCATGTTTATTTGATTTTGTCCTCTGGAAATATGCAGGCTTCTGCACAATAGGCACATGTTCTATCCTTCATGTCACTGAAGTGGGCAGGCATCGAAGTGACCTTTTGGATATTGTTCTGTACATGGTCTGTTGCATATGTTGTTTCTGGATCTTTTTCCTTTTCCATATGCATTATCCTAAGATGATTCCTGGGATGTTGCTTCTTAAATTAATAATTCTTTCTGTTATTCTTCATTATGGAATAAAAGTCCAATTTCCATCTGATTATGGAAAGGATTGTCAATTACTAAAGCTGAGGAAGAGTGTGATGATCTTAGCCAGCCACAGATTGTGAGTTTTCTAGTTCTAAGTTTGAGAAGAAAGAAAACTGAAGGCATATCCATACTCATAAGTTATGGCCAAGATTTCTCACCTTTTGAGAAAGGAAGGTTTTGAGAGATTCTCAGATTAGAGTGAGGAGAGAAGAGAGAGTTTCATGCTGCAGTGAGACTGTGGCCATCAGTGTCTTTGAAATCTGCAACTCCTGTCATCAAGATCATGAGAGGCTATGGGTAAATGATACAGATTAGAGTTATGTGGCTTTCTTAAATAAAGGCACTGCTAAGAAGAGTAGGAGGGCCATGTCAGGACCACCCTCACAGGGTGGGACTCTCAGAAGATCAGATGTGTGAAATGCCTTAAAAAGCTCAAAAAGTTATCAAACTGTGCATACCCTTTGATCCAGCAGTGTTACTACTGGGCTCATATCCCAAAGAAATCTTAAAGAAGGGAAAGGGACCTGTATGTACACGGCTGTTTGTGGCAAGTCTCTTTGTAGTGGCCAGAAACTGGAAACTGAGTAGGTGCCCATCAATTGGAGAATGACTGAATAAATTGTGGTATATGAATATTTTGGAATATTATTGCTCTGTAAGAAATGACCAGCAAGATGATTTCAGAAAGACCTGGAGAGACTTACATGAACTGATGCTGAGTGAAATGAGCACAACCAGGAGATCATTATATACTTCAACAACAATACTATATCATGATTAATTCTGGTGGATGTGACCATCTCCAGCAATGAGATGAACCAAATCAGTTCCAACAGAGCAGTAATGAACTTGTGGGGAATAGATAAGGTGAAGAACTTACAGGAATGTATGAATTCTTTTTCTGTATTTTATTATTTCTGTGTCTCCCCTATGACCTGTATATGTGCAGGCTCATATCTACTTGAGCCTTGGCCAGCTAGAAACATATTTACTTAACCTGAACTAATGACATTTATTGGTATTTGACATTTATCAATATTTAGTCTATTAGCTGGACCACTGTCTGCTTGATTAAGCTTGAAGGCCTGACTTTGTTTCCCAGAAATCAGGAGATTTCAGGAAAACAGAAACCTTCCATTCCAATCTCTCCAACTAGCAACAACCAATTAGATGCCTCCCCCTCCCCTTCTCAATGCTCTCTTACTTGTGATGTAATTTCTTGTATAAAAGCTATGTATCTTTACTACTTCTTTAGCCCTCCTACCGCGAGCTTATCTTGCGATGGCACGGCTCATCCTCCGGAGGTTTTTCAATAAACAACTTTTCTGCCTTTTACTGAGTGATCTCTGAGTAGTCATTTTGGGTAAGGGTCTTCTACATCCCTCACAAACTGAACCAGCTATACCCAGCGAAAGAACTCGGAGATGACTATGAACCATTACATAGAATTCCCAATCCGTCTATTTTTATCCACCTGCATTTTTGATTTCCTTTACAGGCTAATAGTACACTATTTCAATGTCCAATTCTTTTTATACAGCAAAATAACTGTTAGGACATGTATACTTATGTGTATTTAATTTATACTTTAACATATTTAATATGTATTGGTCAACCTGCCATATGGGAGAGAGGGTTGGGGGAAAGAGGAGAAAAATTGGAACAAAAGTTTTGGCAATAGTCAATGCTTTAAAATTATCTATGCATATATCTTGTAAATAAAAAAAACTATAATAATAAAAAAAGCCTTTATGATATACAAATGCCAGCTAGATAGCATTGAGAAGATGAGATGCACCACAGGGATGAGCACAGGACCAAGGAGCAATGCCAGAAAAAGGACAGGAGTAAAAAAGCTTTTTGGAAGTCCATGAAAGGGAGGGAAACTGACTTGGTCCTTTGGTAAACCTGATTTACAGCAGGTGGTATTCCTGCAATGTCAGGGGGAGTGTGCTGGGAGATCACCTTTGGCTGACTTAGAGGAGACCCTGCCATGAGTTATACAGAATAAGCAGGCTTGGAGGGGCTGCAATTTGCAGCAGGGGAGGAAATAACCAAAGTGATGAGGTCACAGATGCACATGATTTTAGACTAAGAAAAGATTTTCCTCTTATTAATGGGGATGATATGCTTATTGGATAGAGTGATACACTAATGTTTAGAGAGGAAGAATGGATGGCCCAAATCACACCACTAATTAGCTTCTCACACTCAGCCTTCTGGACCTGGAGTCCAGAGCTCTCCACTTCTCACTCCCCACTTTCCACTGGGAGAGAGCATCCTTCACTAATATTGATGAATCAACCTCCGGGTCCTGTATCCTTCCTCATATGCACTAGGACTTCTTTCATTCAAGCCCATCTCATGAGAAGCCCATTGGAGAGGGAAGATTGGGAGGCTCTCTGAGACCCACTGTCCAGCACAGATGAATAGCCTCAAGCAGGGTGGCTCCCCACTGCTCAGTGCTCAGCTCTTGGCCATGTCAGGAGCTGACAACACATCTCCCAAGTCTCCAGCTGCTGGCTGAGCACTCTCATTACTCAGCCCTAATTGCTGATCAGGATTGGCTCCAGGGGCCAATGTTCCTCACACACCCAGGAGACATCACTGACTCCCTACTCAAATGGTGCCATTTCTGTCATTGACATGATAACCACAGCTCTAAGGGGAGATGAGCTTAGATTTCAGAACCTATAACAGCAACCGGGACTGTCTCCTTTGTGCTCCGATAGATGAAACCCAGGTATCTTCAGCTGCACAGCAGGCAGCCAGGTGAGTGTGATGTCTGTCTCAGGCTTGCATCCAGGGAGTGGGGGGTACAGGGAGTGGCTCTTTTCTTCAGCCTGTGGGTCAGGCAGGTGAGGATGGAATCCTGGTCAGTTCTCTGTGTGTGCAGAAATGGGCAGAGAAGTCTCAACCAGGGACCCCAATCGGCAGGAGAGTTTTCTTCATGTCAGAGAATTTTCTCAGCCTCTGTGCTGAGATCATGGTTCTGCCATTAGTTATATATTGACATTGAGAGATCTCTAGTTTGTGAGACTTCACTTAAAACAGGACACCCTAATCACAGTTTTCTTTCTTGGGCAAAGGAGTCGTTTGAAGCAAGGATGTGCAGCTGACCTTGTCCCCTTTGATTTCAGGGAGTCATTTCCCAAAATCAGGATTAAGAGATAAAGGAAGAATTATGCAGTTAAGTGCATTTGGAAGAGGGAGAATGATGGGGCCCAAAGAGTCTCCAAAAAACAGTGGATGCTAAGTTGGATTCAGGTTTTCAATCTTATAATATATTTCCAATATTAATAAGAACATGCAGTTAGTTGTCTAGAAAGAGGATGTTGTCAGAGAGAGAACTATGGAGACTGAATGGAGATCAAAGTACAGTGTTTTCACCTTTTTTGTTGTTTCTTGTTTTTTTTCTCATGAATCAGATTTTTAAAAATTTTTTTTTGCTTTGATCTGATTTTTCTTGTACAACATGGCAAATAGGGAAATATGTTTAGAAAAATTGGACATGTCTAACCTATATCAGATTGCTTGCTTTTGGGGGGAGGTAGAAGGGGAGAGGGAGGAAGAAAAATTTGAAACACAAAGTTTTGCAAAGAAGAATGTTGAAAAATATCTTTGCTTGTATTTGGAAAAATAAAATACTATTGAAAAAAGTCCCCCACCCCAGAAGAATATTGCTTAATCATATTTGGTTGAGGCTATGAACTGTTTCACATAATAAATGGCAAACTTTTGTGACCTGTTAAAAAAGAAAAGAAAAGAAAGAGGATATTAGAGCTCACTAACTCTTCCCTGCTTCCAAAACCAATGCTCTCTTCATTAACATACTATACCTCATGGAGCAGAGCAACAGCCTGCTTCTCTCTGCTTCCAAAAGCAGAACAGTTACTTTATGGGTCAGTTAATAAGCACCTATACATTTAGTAGGTGCTGGGTTAAATACTAGGGATAAAAATAAATGTCAATAAAAATTGGCATTTCAACCCTTTGCTGGCTCTCAAAAGAGAAATGGTTTGTGTGAATTGGAAAATAACCCAATGGCAATTCAATTTGTCTAGAGCCGGGGTCCTCTAACTACGGCCCACAGGCTAGATGCGGCAGCTGAGGAAGATTATCCCCTTCACCCAGGGCTATGAAGTTTCTTTATTTAAAGGCCCACAAAACAAAGTTTTTGTTTTTACTATAGTCTAGCCCGCCAACAGTCTGAAGGACAGTGAACTGGCCCCCTATTTAAAAAGTCTGAGGATCCCTGGGACTTGAGCATTTGATTAGAATTTAGGGAATCTCATTAAAGTTAAGTGAATTTTAAAATTTGTTCAATCTCAATCTTAAGAATTGTCTTGTTTTCTCCCTAAAAAAAGAGAAAGTTATTTAAGGGAATAGAAAGGGCAGCTAAGACTATTTGGCTATTACTTAGCAAAATTCTAAAATTGTTAACTGTTACTTGGAGTTATTGTCATCATGTTAAACCTTATCAGTTCACTTCCAAGTATGAGATGTGCAACTCCTTTTTCCTCTTCACAGAGTGGGGAAGGGATCAAACAGATCACTCATGAAAACATTGAGAATAGTGGGGTGGGCAACATCTCAGCCCTTTCTCTGGGGTCTCTGTCAACTCCCCTTCATTTTTAACTTGCCATTTTTCTTGAAACCCATTAGGGTAAGCAAGGTCATCAGGCCTGAAAAACGAGCCTGTTTAAAATGTATAGTTCCATAATGTTGTAAAAAATTACCCTCGCATGGTTCTGTCAATAAAAAGTTATTTAAAAAATAAAAAAATAAAATCCCTAAATCATTTTTAAAAAAGTATAGTTCCTAAACAAAAACTCTGTTTACTAAAAATTGGTAAGCTTATTTAATGATTGCTCCTTTGCACCAGGATACGTTTAAACATATAAAACATGTTAAACAAAATCTCCCCTGTATATAAGTTGTGGTAACCTTAAAAATAAAGTATCTGGCCCCAAGGTGTGATTAGTAGAATTTTCTATTTGAAATAAAATCTCTTGGAACAGCAACTGATATTCTTTTGAGTCCTGAATTTGTCTAATCATTAAGTCAGTGACCCATCATTCTAGAGAAATAGCTTAAACTCAGGGGAGTTTCTTGCTAAACTATTGTCATAGATGAATGTCTTACTTGACAAGAACTGGGAGGGCAACTTTAACCTCTGCTCAGGGTCAGACTGACTCAGTTTCCATCCTGACTCTGTTTCCCAGCTCTGTTTTTTTTTTTTTTTTGGTTTGTTTTGTTTTCCATCTGATTATTTCTGAGTCTGACTATGAACTGGAAGTGCTCTTAGGCACAGACATAATCCTTCCCACAATTCTCTGTATACATCAAAAGATTGGATCAGCACAGAATAGTGGGGAGGGCCATTTTTCAAGCATATGCTAAGAGCATATTGTCCAATCAGTAGTTAATCTTAAGTGATTAGTTGTCCTGACCTCAGTGCATCAACTCAAGAATTTCAGCCCTTTATAGTCAATGATTCTGAAGACTTCTGGCCTGAGTATAGTTCTACAAACATTGCTGACTGTCATTAATCTGCTAGACAGTGATGACCAAATTCCTGAGACTACACCTCAGTTCCACCTTTGGGCCACAAAATTAGCTAATCAGTGGCATGAAAAACTGGACAATTTGTGTCCTTGCTTCTGGAAGTTTGCTAAATTCTGCTGGAACTTAGCCTGCTTCAATTGGCATTACACTTACAATAAACTTTGGTCTTTTACTTGGAAATGGGTTCAAACCTGCAAATTCTTTTGAGATACCATGTGATACCAATCGGTGGCACCCAACCTTTTGGGGTCCCTTCTGAACCCCCACAAGATCAATTACTACTAAGCAATAGTCCAGTTGTAAAGTAATGAGGGTCAAACCATGATGTGGACATGTCAGAGGGGAGATGAGCATATATTCAAGAGATGACAAAATGGTGAAGTTGAGAGACATTGGCAAGATATTCAATTTGAGAGGATAGGAAAAAAGCCTGAGGAGTGCAGGGTGACAAGACCGAAAAGGGATTGGTGCCCTCAAAAGTAATAGGGAAGTTTGGAAAGATCAGGGGAATATTTAGAGGGAAAGAGAATGAGTTCAGTTTTAGACATAATGCATTTAAGATGTCTACAAGCCATACACTTCAAGATGTTTGAAAGGCAATTGGAAGTGCAAGACTGGAGGTGAGCAAAGAGACTGGGGTGGAATAGGTACATATGAGAATCATCCATGTAATCAAATCCATGGAAGCTAACAAGACCATCAAATAAAGCATTTATATTGTCACTATCAGAGACCTACTATCCTTGAAACCAATCTGTTGCATTCCAAGCTCAGTTCTTTCTACAGATTTCAACAGGGGAATCTGGAATCTTCCCAGAACTTTTTTGTTAGCTGGGCTTATCATTGCTTTCTGGAAGTAACATGCACAATTTGCGATTTATCTCCAGTAGAACCTTCTCTATACATTTCAAGACACCATCTGAAGTTCTGGTAAGGTAAGTCTGTCTACCATTTTGTAATAATTGTTGAGTCTTTCCAGAGCCAAACTGCCATTTGAATTGTGCAAGCTTACTTTCTAAGAATGGTCCCTACCGCTATAAAGATTTTCCTTAATGTATTACTCTGATCTTCATGAAGTTTATGGTTGTAATCGTTAAACTCACACTATTCCATTTATCAGTAGCCCATTATTAATATGAACCTTCCTAAAATAAAATCTTTTTCAAGTACTATTCTTATATCCTCATAACCCTGTTCCATAAATCCACAATGTACTTGTCAATCAAATGCTTTGTTTGATTCCAAAAACTCAAAGAAAAACAGTAATAAAAAGATTAACCAAAGTTATCAGCATATTATAATTATTGTAAAACATTAATTGTCCTATTAGACATCAACCAAAGCTAAGATTTTTATAAAAAGAAACCTTAAAAATGATACTTAAAATGCAATGTCTCAAACAATAACATAGTAAGTCCTACTTAAAAGGCAATCTGGCTAAATATCAACAAAACAAATTTAATCATTTTAGCACAATATTTGAACATGCCAAAAAAACCATACACATGTGTAAATACATATATACCAATGTGTGTATGCACAATATGTATGTTGAAATTCCCAATTTGAACACTTCAGTAAATGATCAGCTTATTTTAAGCTTAGGGAATCAACTAATTGATTCCTAATACCTATGTGATTTATTCTCTTCAGACATAAGAGACTTATTTTAGATGAAAGTCCTGAATTCAGGCAAAATCACTATGTACCCATACTTGGCCAATATTCCTTACACCTACATAGAGATTGGTTTCTCTATGTAACATTGCTATTATATATTCTAATTAATTTCTGAACTCTTTGAGTTTCAGACAATTCCAATAAACTAGAAAACTTTGTATAACAAAACAGAAGATTCCGTTATAGTTTCTTTGGATGGATAAGCACAGAGAGGGGAAATTGGAGAAATAATCAATTTTGGAGAAGATGTCCCTTCAGTTAGATCTTCCCTGCCATGCTGCTCCCAGAACCAAGGACTATTCTTGGCTCTCTCTCCTTTTCTACAGCCCAGTCTTCCCTTTACTCCATTTTCCCTCTAAATTTTAGAATCTACTAAATGAGAGTCTTTTCTCAGAAGGTTTTTCCTTTGTTTTACAACTGACTAGCGTGCAAGAGAATCTCTCACAAAAGGTCTTTGACTGAAAGAGTTGGGAGGCATTTAGAAGTAGGGTTGATTGAAAGAATTATACAGCTCTTGCTCACACTGAGGTCTAGTTATTAGATTCCATTTTTAAAAGTTTTTAATGTAATCAAGGCATGAAAAATAAATGAGGTGATCTTGACATCTCTACACATATATGTTCAGATGGGTTATTTAAATATTGCAATGTGACTCATGGACAGCATGCCCAGAAAGATTACATCTAACTTCCTCCCCTCCAAGGTTATCTTGACTCTGTTAATTACAAGTCAGCAGATTGAAGATTTTAAATCCTAGTCCATCCTACCAAACCAAAGCATTAAAAATATTAAATAGGGAGTAAATCTGTTCAAGTAAGTGCGAGTCTGTGAAAAACAGTTTGAAGTTAAACTTTTATGGACTCAGTCCCCAAGGAAATATGTATTCCTTTTGGATGGCATGCTTAAGTTCCTGGGTTTCTGCCTCTCATTCATCACTTCTTAGGAAATTTTTAAAATATCCTTCTCTTACTGGTGCCCAAACATGAGAAAATCATTTTCTGCTCTTTCCAGCCTGTTCCTTCTTTAAAAATTTATATAAATTTCATCTCTGAACAGTTATGAAGCTGCAATTGGAGTTCTGATAGTCACACATTGTTTTGAGTAAATGACTTCTTTAAGTGGAGAGAAAAAGTCTCAGCTGAAAGAATAGAACAGATGTATTTTCATCCTAGGAGAAATTCTCCAAAGGCTCAAGGGAATCACTTTGGAAACAGACATGTTAAGAAATTCATTTCTCCAAATTTTTGTGGTATCTGTTACCCAAGAACTAAATGCCCTTTTTGCTAATTCAAAGTATTTTATTCAAATATATTTTATTTTCTTGATGAAGCAATTAAAGTTGTGCTTTGTTTAGTAGTGCTTTGTTAAACAAAGTTTTTAATTTAGCTTTTAATGCTAAAAAGCATTAAGTTTGTCTAGAGGCAGATTTGAACTCTGGTCCTCCTGACTTTTGGGTGGGTACTCTGTCCACTCTGCCATCTAGAGATACTCTGAGTTCAAAGCTTTAACTCAGAGTTTTTGTCATCAATTAAGAGTCAATTCTCCCTCCACAAATATTGAACCATCCAAAAGACTCCGAAGCTTTGGTTGGAAGCCCAGTTATACATTACTTCCACTACTAGGTGTCAATGTGGCAAAAGGAATATTTGGAAAGCCCATAAAAGATATGGGGAGAATAAGAAGGCTATATGCCCCCAAACATATATATGCCCCCAAAGATATATATATGGGATTGTGAGGTTGGGAAGAAGTGTCAGCTTCTGTTTATGTTTCTGTGTGTATAGGAGGGTTTGATACGATCTCACCTGGGAAATTTTGAAGGCATTTGTCCATCAGCTGCCACTTCCTCACAAGCTTCCATCACTACTGTCACAGGTGGATTATGGGCCTTCATTGTGCTCAACAAGAAAAATTGTTGAATGTTCTTTTTTCTCTTTCATGATACCTCAGTGTACGTCTTTTTAATGCTCCAAGAACATGTATCTATACAACACAGTATTGGGGATTATTTTCTTTTCTCAGACTGGAGTTGGGGTCCTCGGTAACGCCTTCTTCTTCTGTTTTTATGGCTTCCCTTCATTGAGCAGCCACAGATCAAGGCCAATGGACCCCATTCTGGTCCAACTTTCTTTGGCCAATACCATAATGCTCCTCCTCCATGGGTGCCCATTAGCAATCTTCTTTTTAGGGAAAGGACCCTTCCTGGGAAATACAGGTTGTAAAATGGTATTTTACCTTCGCCGTGTCACTCGGGGCTTTTCCATGGGTAGCACTTGTCTCCTGAGTTTCTTCCAGGCAGTCACCATTACTCCTTGCAGCTCTAGATGGGTCAAACTGAAGGTCAGAATTCTGAAATCTGTCAAGCCCTCGTGTCTTGTCTGCTGGATGTTCTCCATAATCATAGAAGTTTATGTGCCAATATATATAATAGAATTGGAGAGTGATAATAGCAGCCTCAGAGATGGATTGGATCTCCTTTATTGCTACTGGACAAAAGCATTTAAGGAGCTTTCTATCCTGCCCACGCTGAGAGACATCTTCTTTGTCGTGGGCATGGTCTGCACCAGTGGCTACATGGTGTTCCTCCTGTGTAGACATCACCAGAGTGTCCGGCACATTCATAGCACCTGCCTCTCCCCAAGGTCATTCCCTGAGGTCAAGGCCACCCAAAGCATCCTGCTGCTGGTGGGCATCTTTGTTTCGACTTACTTTGTGAGTTGTACTTTTTCACTATACAAAGTGTATGTGACTCGTTCTGGTGCCTGGATGATGATTGTGAGCCCATTTATTGGTTTGTGTTTTCCTGCCATCAGCCCCTTTTTGCTGATTCACAAGAACACCCTCACCTCCCAGGCCTGGTGTGTTCCCTGGCAGAGTCCATGTTTCTATTATACAATAACTGACAGGATTTGTGAGTCACTTCATCTTCTCTGTGCAAGATTCCTTTGAAGATTTCTGTCTCACCCACTCCTGGCCCAGAAAACTAAGTCCAAATGCACCAGGATCTGTTGGCTGTGGGAGACAGCAACTTTGCCCAACCTTAAAGCTACAGTAGAGAGAAACTGGAATGAGGGCTTGGGACCACTAGGGGTTTATGTTGTCTTCTCTATTAGCTTGTCCCCACCTGATCCAAACTCTCTTTCCAAGACCATCAGATGTCTCTCTTCCTCCAGCACTCTGCATTCCACCCTAATGTTTTCCTTCTTTGTTCCTCATGCACATTTCATCTCCAATCTTGATGTTTTTCCACTGACTTTCTTTTTCCCAAGGAAAGTCTCATTAACTCTCCCTTTCATTAGGTCTCTCTTTCTTTAGAATGCAGATAGATACTACCAGACTTCTTTATAGTACTGTGTAATATCTGGCATTTGGAGAGCACGTTCCTTCACATTTTGTTTCATCAATTCCCTTGATAGCTTTGATTTTTTGCTTTTCTAGATGAATTTTTTTTCTAGTTCCAGAAGAAAAATTTTTGGTAGTTTAATTGGTATGACACTAAATAAGTAAATTACTTGGAAGAATCATTATTTTTTATTATAGTAACATAACTTACTCATGAAAAATTAATAGTTTTACAGCTGTTCCAATCTGATTGTGTGTGTTTTGTGTAAAGTGTTTTATAATTATGCCCATATATTTCTTAAGTTTATCTTGACAGGCAAACTCCCAAGTATTTTCTATTATCTACAGTTATTTTAAATGAAATTCCTATTTTTATCTCTTTATTTAATTTTAAGCTCTTTATTTATATACAGAAATAGTAGTGGTTTGTTTAGATTTATTTTAAAGTTTAAATTATTCCAAATAGTTTTTTTTTTTGGTTGGTTATCTGGGTTTCTCTAAGCATACCATCACATCATCTGCAAAAAGCTGAAAGTTTTGTGTCCTCATGCCTGTTTTTATTCCTCCATTTTTCCTTATGTTATTTCTATGGCTAGCATTTCTAGTATAATATTAAATAAATAGTTTTGATAATGGGCATCTTTGCTTCGCTTCTGAGCTTCTAGTTCATTCTCACTATAGATAAAGCTTGTTGATGGTTTTTAAGATGAATAATCCTTATCATTTTAAGGAAAGTTCCATCTATTCCTGTGTTTACTGGTGTATTGGATATTGTATTTTGTCAAGGCTTTTTCTGTATCTGTTGAGATAATTGTAGAATTGTTGTTGTTATTGTTGCTATGGTCAATTGTACTGACAATTTTCCTAACACTGAACCAGCCCTGCATTCCTGGTATAAATCACATCCATTCATAGTGTATGATCTTTATGACATATTGTTGTAGCATTCTTGCTACTATTTTATTTAAATTTTTGCATCAATATATATTGTCAAAATTTTCCCCCAAAATTTATTTTATTTAAAGAAACAGAAAAGGAGTACAAAACAAAATGAATCAAAATAAAAAAGAACATTGTCATGTGCCCAGAAGAACGTCAGAATGCCAAATGTATAAGAACAAATTACCAGTTCAAGAAATTATATATATATTAGTATAAGAAATTATATTTATGAATATCCATCTATTCTTTACTTCCTTGTAAATTGTTCCTTTGTTCTCTGCTGTGCACCTTATATATTTCATATTTTACCTCTTTCATACCCCCACTAAGCAGGCGATGGTTAATAAAGGATGTATTTATACATGCATAACGCATATATGTATACACACACACACACAAAAAATATTTCCCCACATATACACATACACATATCTTTCGTATCCTTGCTGACCCTTTGCTTCAATTTTGCTCATAAGTTTTCTTGATATTATTTAACCTCTCCCCACAGATGGATCTTTCCCTTTTTTTCTTCTTTTTGTTTCCCTGTCCTCCCTAACCTCCCCCCTTATTTCTTTATAGATTTATATTTATTTTCAGCTGTCATATTGTTCATATCAGTCTTAAAACATATGCTATAAATTCCCATGGTGGGAAAAAAACATAAACAATTTATTTTGAGTTTCTTAAAACTGATCTTTGATATTGGGTCTTCTATGGCAAATTTTCTATTGTTTTCATTTAGTTGATGGAAAGTCCTGAAAATCTGCAAAAGTATTGAGCGTCCATTTTTTATCATTCAATATTATAAATAATTTTACTGTATATCATATTTTTGTCCACAGACCTAGTTCTTTTGAATGTTGGTAGACACCTCTGATCTTTTATGGTAGCTGCTGATAAGTCCTGTACAACTGTAAAAGTGGCACCATCATATTGAATTAATATTTTCTTATTTGTTCCCAAATGTTCTCTTTGATCTGGGTTTTTTGAAATTTGGCAATAATCTTCCCATGTGTTTTCCACAAAGGATCTCATTGAGGTGATAATCAGTGGAATTTTTTCTATTTCTATTTTCCTCCTCATATTCTCTCTCTTACCCAGGATAATTTTCTGGTTTATTTTTTGCATTATTGTGTCAAGGGTTTATTTTTAATCTTAACTTTCAGGCAGTCCAATTATTCTTAAATATTTTTTCTTTGATTTCTTATGTTTCACATTTTGTTCTATTTTTTCATTCTTTAGAATCTGTTTTGTTATTTCTTGGTTGCTCATAGCTTCACTGGCTTCCCCTTGCCCAATTCTGATTTTCAAAGAGTTATTGTTCTCTTTGAGACTCTGTATATTCTTTTCTCGTTGGTTAATTTTTTTTTTTGCATAATCTTGCTTTTCTTGGATAGTTTTTATTTTATTTTATTTTTTCTCAATGTCTCACATTTGATTTCTAAATTCTTTTTTGAGTTCTTCTATAAATTGTCTGTGGGCAGGGAGCCATTTCATGTTACTCTTTGGGGTAGAAGCTTTTATTACTTTAGTGTCCTCCTCTGAAGATGAGCCCAGGTCTTCCCTGTTCCCATAGTATTTTTCTATAGTAGGGTTCTTTCTTGTCTGGCTTATTTTTTTTAACAAGAGATATTAGTGTAAGCACCTCTACTTATTGGGTGGGAGGGTGGTCTCTCTGATCTCCCTTCAGCTCTCCCCTCTGACATGGACCCCTAGACAAAGAGTTCCACCTTCTTGTAAGTATTTATAGCCAGTAGCATCTTTGCTCCACTGCCTCTGCACTCCCAGTGTACTGTTTCCTTCTTGCCCAAGGCTATATCCCTGTAGTTCATCTAGGCTTGGTGATCCTAATCAGCTGAGTTTCTCTCAGTGTGTTTGGTCTCAGACTGTGATTCCACAAGCTATGTGGGAGGTAAACATCTTTGTGGTTCCTGCTGAGGTTGCAGCCATACCCAGCTACCCCCAGGGCTCCCCAAATGGTGTTTCTACTGAGTTAGCCCTGGTTTGGACTTCTCTTGGGTTAATCCTGGTGGTCTTGACATCTCCTAGGATTGTATCAGGAGGACCCCTGTTTTACCCCAAGTCTTCTTTATTTTTAAATAGTCTATGGTCGCCCAGTGTAATATTCTCTCTAAAATGTAATCTTCTCTTGTTGGGGTTTTCTTGGGATCTCTGAAGGCAGCTTTCCTTTCAGTTCAGTAATCACCACAAGTGAAGCCATGGATTAAAGTCTAAATCCTTTATTGTCTCTTTCAAAGTCTTGTCTCTTTTCTTGGGGCCAGATTAACTTTCTTATAGTCCATATCCTTTATTATCTCCTCCTGGGGCTGGGCAGCTTTCTGGAGAGCCTTCCAGTCTGGCCTTAGTTCCAAGAGCTTGAGCTCCTTCCTGCCTTCTCTGGCTTCTGAATCTCCCCGACTGAATCCTGGCTGAGGCTCCTAACTTATATATGCTCTCTTATCAAAGGCGTGAATCTTGTAGAATTTTATAAGTACTAAATACATGTACTGAACTAGAGAACTGTTAAGCACCATACTAAATTAGATAACTATTGTCTCTATCAATTCCACTGACTTAGTACTTTGTTTCAAGTTCTGGCCCATAATATCCCAGAGGAACAAATTTGTTCTATTTATGGAGGAAATTATGGAGCTTGAAATTTACAAACCTATTCCACCATCTTCCCCCAAAATATTTCTTCTATTTTTGCTCTTCCTGGTTTAGCTATCAGAATCATAGCTGATACAAATATGATGCTGTTACCTATTTTTTTGTCCTATTTTACCTTTTTTTTTTCAAAATAATTTATATGTTTTGGGCTTAATTGTTCTTTAAATATTTAGTAGAATTTATTTCTTAATTTATCTGAAACTATAGATTTTTTTTAATTCTTGAGAGCAGCTAGGTGGTGCAGTGATAAAGGCCTCATTTCTAAAATATAGAGAGAATTGACTCAAATTTATAATAGTTCAAGCCATTATCCAGCTGATAAATGGTCAAAGAATATGAACAGACAATTTTCATATGAAGAAATTGAAACTATTTGTAGCCACATGAAAAGATGCTCCAAATCACCATTGATCAGAGAAATGTAAATTAAGACAATTCTGAGATATCACTACACATCTGTCAGATTGGCTAAAATGACAGGAAAAGGTAATGATGAATGTTGGAGGGGATGTGGGAAAACTGGGACACTGATACATTCTTGGTGGAACTGTGTATGAATCCAACCATTCTGGAGAGCAGTTTGGAACTATGCTCAAAAGTTATCAAACTGTGCATATCCCTTGATCCAGAAGTGTTACTATAGGGCTTATATCCCAAAGAGATCTTAAATGAGGGTAAGGGATCCACATGTGCAAAGGTGTTTGTGGCAGCCCTCTTTGTAGTGGCAAGAAACTGGAAACTTAGTTGGAGAACAGCTGAATAAATTATGGTATTTGAATGTTATAGAATATTATTGTTGCAGCAGGATGATTTCAGGAGAGACTTACAGGAACTGATGCAAAGTGAAATGAGCAGGATCAGGAGATCATTGGACAAGCAGCAACAAGACTATATGATAATCAATTCTGAAAAATGTGGTTCTCTTCAACATTGAGAAGATTCAAACCAGTTCCATTTGTGCAGTGATGAAGAGAGCCATCTACACACAGAGAGAGAACCATGGGAATAGATGGTAAAACCCAGCATAACATTCTCACTCTCTTTGTTGTTATTGGCTTGCATTTTGTTTTGTTTTTTCTCAGTTTTTCTTTTTCTTGCGCAACAAATTAATTGTATAAATATATATACATACATATTGGACCTAAAATGTATTTCAGCATATTTAAATACATCGGACTACCTACCAGCTAGGGGAGGGGATAGGTGGAATGTTGGAGTCCAGCTCCTGCAGTGATGAAGGTTGTAACATACTGGGGCCAGGCGGAGAAGTCTGGTTATGGACTCTTCGAAGTTTATTGATCAAAGACACAAATCAGAGACACAAACCTTTATATCTATAAAGGTTTGATACAAAGTACACTCTTTTCAAATTCCTATAGCTTAACAAAAATCTGCTATGATGTAAATGATTAAGCCCCTTAAGTTCCGGATCTTGGTTACTGAGACAGATGTAAATAGTTGAGATATACATCAGAGTAAAGTTTATTATACCATTCTCTCATGTATCTTTCTCCCAAATACCTTTAGTTTCCTTCTGGACACCCTTTCCTGTCCTAAATTCAAAGGTTTAACTATTAATCCAAAGAGGAGTGTTTGCATTTTGCTTCAGTCACTAGATTATTAATTTATTATGTTAACAAGCAGTCTCTGCTATTTCAATAAGGGAGTTTTTGTGAGCCAAATTACTTTAAGACTCAAAACCTGCAATGGAGTCTTACCTCCTGGCCCTCTGCAATTCTTCCCTTTTTAAATTAAAAATGAAGTCTATGGACTTCAGTTCTCATAATTGAGAATGATTGCAGAACATACTTTACAGCACAAGAGTTAAGCCAATCAGTAGTAAAATAAAACATTTGAGAGGAACAAAATGCAAAAGCATAGAGGTCAGATTATGTACAGGATTTATCTTTTTTAACCACCCAGATATTTGGTTAGCTACCTATTAACTCTCCGGGTCAATTCCATGGACATTGCTTCTTGCCATGTTTTTTGCTAAAAAGTTAGCTGTAATCAAGATTCTAAATTATTCACATGATTCCCTAACTATATTAATGATTGTTCCATTAAGTTTAATTCTTGTTTTAACTCATAATTTATGTTAATTTGTTCTAAAACGCTTATGATATACTTTTTGCTTATTTATCTGTGAATTGAGCAGTCTGAACAGTTTTATTAAGACCTCTAGTTGAAACAGCAAGTGTAATGTTCTCCTCTAAAATATAATGTTCTCTGGGAGCAGGTTTCTTGGGGGAGTGGGGGGCTTTTGGAAGCAGCCTTAGTTTCAGTTCAGTGTAATAATCAACCCAATGCAGCCAGGAATTAAAGTCCAAATCCTTTATTATCTCTTTCCTTGGGACTCGGCTAGCTTTTCTGGAGGCCTTCCGGATCTTAGTTTCGTTGTTCTCCACAGGACAGCCTGCCACCACTTTTATGTCTTCCTTAGTTCTCCTTCTGGCCAAGCTTATCCAAGAGTATATGGTCTGTTATCAAAGGTGTGAATCTTGTGGAACTCTAGTAAGTACTAAGTACATGTAAATTAGAGAATCATTATCTCATCAATTACACTGACTTGGCACCTTGTAAGAATTCCAACATCTCCCCCTTTCTTTTGTACATAGGTGATCATGACCTTCCTGACTTCTCAAGGAGGTGAGAACCCCAAAAAAAGAACGTGATCACACCTTCCCTGACTGCTCAAAAAAGGAGTGAGAACATCATAAAAAGAAGGTGGTCACACCTCCCTGTCTTCTCAGGAAGGGAAATGAAAACACCAAAGGAAATGGGAAATCAAATCAGATTAGTGGGTTTCTGAAGGGGCTTACTTGAAACAGGTATACATAAATCCATCAATATGGGAGGTATTACACATAATTACATAAATTACATAAGCACATAGTAACATAACACAGGCTAGTAGTGAGGTAACAAATAACATGAATCAACATGAAGAATTATACATGTCCATAAGTCCTAGAAATAGTCCAAAAGGAATCTATTGTTCATTAGTTCATGTGCCAGGAATCCAATAATTCCTGCAAGCTTTGAAGTCCTGCAATAGTCTAATCTTGCATTAGGGAATCCAATGATTCCTGCTGGTTTTCAAGTCCTGTAACAATCTCAAAATCAGCCATGCTCTTTCAGTGTCAGATGTTTCTTAGGTCTTCTCCTTTGTTTTGAGGTTTTTCTCTTTTTCTGTCTCTCTCCAGGTGCTCGTTGCCACCCATCTGTTTCCTTCTCCATCTGTAGAAATACAAGCAAATCCTCTCTCTCGGGCAATTAACCTATCTAATACCTTCTATTTACCACTTTCTAAATCTCTCTTTATCATCTGGCAATTACATTGGAGCTGTTTGTGCTAGACACTGCCCTTCTGTTGTGTTAAAAAAAAAAAGTCTGTATTCTCTCCAATTGTAACCCCTTTCTCCCATCTGATTGCTTTTTGGATGGTTGATCACATGAGAGTCCTGACCTTCTAAAGACTCTCTGGGTGTAACCTCAGCTGCCATCATGCCTCACCTGTCTTTTGTATGATATCTTGGAGCTGGGCCCTGCCTCTCATTTCCCTGGGTCAATCTACATTCTGAGGCCCAGTGGAAACCCTTGTGGCATTTTGGACATGGGGTTTTAGGTTTTCTCTCACCCTGTCCTCTCACTCTATCTCTATATCTACACTGAACTTTTAGATGTCCAACTTTTCCACAATGGAAACATTGCCAATTCTCTCTAGAAGTCCCTTGCCAAGAGGGATCCTGCCTTCCAATGTTCATCATAGTCTGGGTATAATAAGCATTTGTGCCCACTGTGGCACAGCATTTTATGATCTTCTCTAAAGGAACACCTTTATGTAGTCTCCATATAATTCTTTTGCAAATCTCATTAGCATCTTCCTTAGCCAGTTGTCTGATCATAATTTTGGTAGCTGCATTTTCTCCAATGGCTCTTGTGACTGCTGTTTGCAAACGTCCCATAAATCCACAAAGGGTTCACTGGGACCTTGCTCTATTTTTGTGAAGGCTTTACCTCCATCTTTCTCTGGGAGAGAATCCCAAGCTTTTATTGCAGCAGCAGTGATCTGTTCATAAACTGTTATGGGGTAATTAATCTGCGTTGAATTCTTTCTATACTGACCTTCACCTGCTAGTTGGTCAAAAATGATTTGTATATTAACTCCTGTTTGCCTATTGCATCTGGCTTGAATCCTACATAATTCATGATACTCTGAAAGCCACAACAAGTTTTGTCCAGGTTCTAAACATGCCCTTGCTATGGATTTCCAATCACTAGGGGTTAGGATTTCATAAGCCAAACTATCTAGTAACATTTTAACATAAGACGATGTAGCCCCATAAAGAGTACAACCTTTTTTCAAATCCTTATTTTTTTCCAGATCAAAAGGAGTGTACCCTCTCCTTTTTTGACCTAAAGAGTCAAGCTCTTCAATCACAGGGTATGCATATATTAAATCAGATACATCCTGTCCTTCATTTTTTGCCTTACCAGTGCTTTTTGTAATCTTATCATAGGCTGCTTCATAGGTGGTTCTGTTTGTGTCATTGCCTTTCCCCTCCTCCTTCTCCCTCCACCTATGAAGTTAACTGAGGGAGGTAGGTCAGGGGATGGGAAATGCTCCTGCTGTGAAGTGCCACACTCAGAATTGTACTTAACTCCATTCTTATCTAATTCTTCATCCTTTTCATCTAGTTTAATTGGCTCCTCTGCCTCCTGCTCTTTCGTCTTTTTCCTTATTCTAACACTTATATAATTTCCTAAAATTAGTTATATTAAATTGTATGTATAAAGTGTATCTTTGGAAATTGAGTCAGGTCCATTTTTATTGTAGAATTGACATAGTTGCTCTCCTACTATTTTCCACTCATCTAGATCCAATTCTTTTCCCATAGAGAACCAAAGAGATGTGTACTGTACAGTTTCTAAAAGTTCAATGATCTGCTCCCAAATTATAATCAAATCTTGGCTTTTCATACTCTAACAATACTCTCTATACATTTTCCTTGAACTGGAAAAGAAGGCTGTTTTCTAAACACCTGTCCCATTTTAGATAAACTTCTACTTTAGCTCTTTAACAAAGTTTCCTTGTACTCACCCTAATTTCTGGATCACAGATGAAGGTTCTTTGGTCCCAAGTTCAGGCGCCAAAATGTAATGTTCTCCTCTAAATTATAATGTTCTCTGGGAGCAGGTTTCTTGGGGGGGGTGCTTCTGGAAGCAGCCTTAGTTTCAGCTAAGTGTAATAATCACCCCAAATGCAGCCAGGAATTAAAGTCCAACACCTTTATTGTCTCTTTCCTTGGGGCTTAGCTAGTTTTTCTGGAGGCCTTCTGGATCTTGGTTTCTTTCTTTCTTTTTTTTAAAATTTCATAGCTTTTTATTTACAAGTTATATATATGGGTAATTTTACAACATTGACAATTGCCAAACCTTTTGTTCTAATTTTTCCCCTCCTTCCCCCCACCCCTTCCCCTAGATGGCAGGATGACCAGTAGATGTTAAATATATTAGAGCATAAATTAGATACACAATAAGTATACATGACCGAACTGTTATCTTGCTGCACAAAAAGAATCGACTCTGAAATATTGTACAATTTCCCTGTGAAGGAAATCCAAAATGCAGGCAGGCAAAAATATAGGGATTGGGAATTCAATGTAATGGTTCTTAGTCATCTCCCAGAGTTCTTTCACTGGGCACAGCTGGTTCAGTTCATTACTGCTCCATTGGAACTAATTTGGTTCATCTCATTGCTGAAGATGGCCAGGTCCATCAGAATTGATCATCATATAGTCTTGTTGTTGAAGTATATAATGATCTCCTGGTCCTGTCCATTTCACTCAGCATCAGTTCATGTAAGTCTCTCCAGGCCTTTCTGAAATCATCCTGTTGGTCATTTCTTACCGAACAATAATATTCTATAATATTCATAGACCACAATTTATTCAGCCATTCTCCAATTGATGGACATCTACTCAGTTTCCAGTTTCTGGACACTACAAAAAGGGCTGGCACAAACATTCGTGCACATACAGTGGATCTTGGTTTCAGTGTACTCCATAGGACAGCCTGCCACCACTTCTCTGCCTTCCTTAGTTCTCCTCCTGGCTGAGCTTGTCCAAGCTTATATGGTCGCTTATCAAAGGTGTGAATCTTGTGAAATTCTAGTAAGTACTAAGTACATGTAAATTAGAGAATCATTATCTCATCAATTCCACTGACTTGGTACTTTGTAAGAATCCTAACAAGCAAGTGTTGTAATAGTTGATATATCTGCTAGAATTCCATCAGTGAGTAATCCCACAAATTTCTTCTATTTCTACTAGTGTCTAATTTTCTTTGATGCTTTCTCAAACCTGATCACCTGCTGATTTATCCCAATTGTGATTAATCTTATTAGACATTATCACATAAGATGGATGTTTCATAATAACAACCATAGGTATGGAATTTGACAAACATTTGAATAGAAGACATTGGAATGAAATGCAATTGTAACATTTTACAATATATCCTTCTAACACATTCATGATCTGGATTCTAATGCCATTCCTTAAAACTGAATTTGCAGTTAGGAATATTTGTGGTTATTTTTAAATATGTTGTACAATATATCTCTTAGGGGTTTGAAAAACATCATGGAATCCCATATCCAAAATGTGAAAATTTGTACAATTCTAAGTCCCAAATAGATTGTAACAGGAGACTAATCCAGAGACTGGATAATTTGGGGTCCATTCACCAATCAGTTCCTACCCCTCCTCTTAAACAAATGGGGCTCAAAGTCCTCTGGATGCCAAGATGATGATCTCATCTTATGAAACTGCTTCCTGTTGAGAATGGACATAGATTTGAGTCACTTGCAGGGGCCTATGTTTTTATGGAGGGTGGCAAGTTGGAGCTGACTGAAGTGTCCAAAAGTGGATTTGATTCCTTGAAGCTGGCCAATGCAGCTGTAACTGACCAAAATCTACAATACAAAACAATTCTAACAAATATAGGTTAGGATGATCTAAGCTAAAAAGACAAGTCCACAAGGACTTCTATAAGATGTATGAAGACCAGTATATATTGAACAGCAATGTTCAGGTAATGAAATATATTTGTATCACAGGACATACAGTATATATCAATCTTAAAGATGTATCAGTTTTAGTTTCAAATGAAAAATAAAGTAACAGTTCATTCTTATGGACAATTATGTTCATTGTTCTTACATTATTTTGGAAATGTATAAAGAGTTTATTTCACCAAACATTTATATGTATCGATAACAAATGGATGACTAGGCCAAATATTCATTCATGCAATCATTTAGGATATGTTGACTACATATTTTCATATCGAAAACAACAAGATATTATATACTTGAATTTGTGTTGACCATTTGCTCTTATCAGTGGAATTTGTCATCAAAGGAAAATATGGAGGTATGATAATACCATCAAAACTGATTCTTCAGGCCTCAGCCTGAGAGCACACACATGACAAAATAAAACATCCTTAGTTTAAATTGATATCCAATTCTAATAGTATTACTTTATCAGACTCAGGAATGATCAAGTATGAAATAAAGAAACAGAATTGGGAAACTGAGTCAGAAAGCTCTCACTTGGAGCAAAAGTTCCAACTCTTATCCTATTAGACTCCTACTTGTTCAGGGTCATATTTGTCTGAGTAGCTTATGAAATTTCTCTCAAGTAATAGGTTACTATCTTAATGATCAAGCAATCAAATTCAAAACTCAGAAATGATATATCAGTTGCTGTCCCAAGAGGTTTCATCTCCCATATCAAATTCTACTAACTGAAACTTAAGACCAGATAAATTATCTCTTTTATCAAAGTTCACCAAAAGTTTACCAGACATAAACACATAAAAGATTGTTTAAGTTGTTTCATATGTTAAACTCATTTGGGTGTAAAGGATTGTTCATTAAATGAACTTACAGAATGTTTGTTGTAATTTTTCTATTAATTTTCTAGCAGCAGTGAAACATATCAAATTCCTTAGTTTACATTTACAAAATAATTTGAGATAGGATGAACAAAATTAAATAGAGTTTTCACCTTCTTGATAATTGCCACATCTATTCAGTCTCGAAATTGCTGAGCTGACAAGTTCTCAGAGATGATTTTCATTGCTTACATACTTTTACTTTTTTGTTTAGAGAGAAGACAAGGCAATGTATGTCTATATATGTAGATACATACTCGTACACACACACATGCATATATATGCATACATATATTTTTGTTTAGCTAAAACAGATTTTTGAGATTTATATAACTTTAATTCATGAAATTTCCTAAATATTAATCAAAGGTTCTGGACAAACTGAATATCCATTCTGAATATTTTCCAATTTTACACAAATCATTTTTCCTTGGTGAGCCAGGAAAGTTATGATGTAATTTTTTTGTGTTTGGACCCTGTGAAGTCTGATTTTAGACAACTCAAAACCAGATTGATTTTTTTTGCCAGTTTTTAAGCTGTGAACTGCTTTTCTGTTTTCCTAAATTTAATGCAAATAGATTATAATTTATATATTCTTATGATGGTCTTTGATTAAATTTCCTTTAAACCACTTTTATCATCATATCTCAAATAACAAATTATATTTTCTTTCTCTTCATTTTATCCTTTCTTCAGGTCAGAGAAGAAAAAAGGAAAGAGAAAGAGATTCCATACACTATTTTCCTAGGCCTAGTGAGGCCTAGTTGAATTTGTTTAATGTAATTTACACACCCCCAAAATTATATCTTTCAACATTAGCTTTGCATATTGCTCACATCTAAAAACCCATAGAGTTATCAAAGTATGAAGCAATTGAACATTCATATGTCATTTGTTTTATGTTAAGCAACAATCAACATTAGTTATCTTTACAAATCAGAAAACTGGTCAGATATAAATAAATTTGCCATAGATTACATAGCTAGTCCATTTCTGTAATTGAAATAAAGAAGTTTGTTTACAAAAAAAGAAACGATGTTGAATGTCTTACACCCTCCATGCGGCCATGCTGAGTGCCCCCAGGGGCATCCAGATTCTTCTCAAGCAACTGCTGGACAGAGGCTGATGAAGCTGGAGTGGCTGGAAACAGGATTCTGAGAATGGTGGAGTTTGATCCCCACCCCAACTGCATTCCTCCAAGCTTGGTTGGGCAGGAATTTTTGGCAAGCTTTTTTTTGAGCTTTTTTGAGCTTTTTTACAATACTCTAACACATCAGAGAAGTTAGGAAATAATGATAAGGATGACAACAATCCCATTTGCAATCTCTCCAGAATCCAACTCCCACCTGGAGTGGGAGATTACTCCAGACAAGATAAAATTCAAAGAAAAGTTAGTAAAAACTGCTATTTTCTTAATTGTTGTGTCTGACTAATTTCCAAATTCTATAACCAATTTCTCAAAATTTTGAGACTGTTACTAAGGCATTTTGCTCACAAAACTTTTGAGAATCTGTGAGATACTATTTTAATTTTATTTTCTAATCACTTTTTCTGTGCATTTTTTCAACCTTTGACCAGAGGTTTTAAATCCACAGGAAAAAGATTAGGCCCTATTTTTCAGGAAATTTTTCATCATACAAACTACAGCAGAGAGGTTTTTTCCCCTGGCTAGTTGCCTATGACTCTTTCCAAAACCTAGCTTACACACACATATGACATGGACATTATGTGCAGAAACAAACATAGACCCAAACAAAAATGACATGGAAGAGAATTGTCCCAACTTTGTATAATGCCATAAACTTGAAAAACATAAAATATGTTATCATTATTATCACTTGTGCAAGCATCAATCATTCTTTTACATACTTGCATACAAAAACTACTGTTAAAAAATCTTCTTTTAACCAGCAGAACATTCAGGACTTGGGCTGTTTCAAAAAACAGAAAATTTGCTATCTAAAAAATATTAAGATCTTGAGTGGTATACAGTGTAGTAATAATTGCATATAACTCGTACTGTGTATTTTCAAGTGAAGTATTAAAAAACATATTTAGTAATAGTGTTTAAAGACAAGGGTAGGGAGACAGAGATCTTGAATAAGTTTTCATTGTATTTTTATGCTAAGGAGGATTTTTACAGAAAAAGAGACAAAGGTCTTTGTGGATAAGCAAAAGGTTTGGTATTGCGGTGTCATCTTAAGTTTAAGGCTTTTTTCAAGCCTCTCCTCTCAAACCCATTTTTCCAGGGATTTAAGGCCCAATCTACAATCCAGATAAATGGAATACACATACAAAGGGTTAACTTTTGTTAGTCAGTTATGGAAATATCCTTTGATGTTTGGTCACAACCTTGTATTTGGTCATTTGTAATTTGGTCACTTGTAATTTGGTCACAACAATTGTAAAATTAGTAGCTAAAAATATTATCAATTGGACTTAAGTACCTATTCAATAGAACTTGCCAATCATTAAAGCTCCTTGAATCAATATCACCACCATCTGAGGGCAAACAGAAAAAGCCCTTCTGAGCCTCGTTAGCAAATACACCCATGCTGTCCAAGTAACAAGAATTTATTGCTTCTCCTACTGCTTGCAACTGATTCCAGTTTACTTGTCAATTCATGTGTTTCCAATTTCAAATACAGTTATATTCAATTAATATCCCTCACTAATTCCTGATAATCATTTGGAGTAACCAAATTATCCCCTCCAGTTTCCCTTTTAGAATTGGCCTAAAATCAGTGACAGCTTGCATCCAAAATATCTCCTTTCCTGTGTTCCCAAAACCCTTCATCTCCCCCAATTTTTTTTATTTTTTATATATGTATTTTAAATTTTTTTATTTTTTTTGCTTTTCCTATTATTTGTAAGGTATTAATAATACTGTACTATTTTTCTCCCCCTGTGTATTTAAGAAAAATTACCATGATGAGAAGTGATATAGCAAAGAATATATATTTTCTTAAAAATTCAAAATAACCTACTTGGCAATGCTTGTAAACTGCATCCTAAAATAAGACCTAGCATATCAGAAGTCAGTGGGCTCGAGTGGCTCTCTAGTGAGAAGAAAATGTATTTCATGTTAAGTTTTTCTGAATTTTAAGCAGTTCCTTGAAAGGTGGAAGTAAGATATTTTGATTTTCCCACAGCTAATGCCTCCTTAAATTAGCATTATCATTTTTAGAGACAGGTTGTTTCAATCAAATTTTAAATTGCCTCCCTTTACTAATAATTAAAAAAAACTGGCTATGGTATTTTAATTTAAATTGGATTATTTAGATCAGGAGCTAGAAAGACTTTGTATTTTGAAAGGAATAGCTCCCTCTCCCTCCCTCTCCCTCCCTCTCCCTCCCTCTCCCTCCCTCTCCTTCCCTCTCCCTCCCTCTCCCTCCCTCTCACTCTCTCTCCCTCTCCCTCCCTCTCCTTCCCTCTCCCTCCCTCTCCCTCCCTCTCCCTCTCTCTCCTCTCTCTCTCTCTCTCTCCTCTTTTAAAGTGTTTCCTGAACTAGTTTCCTAGGTAAAAGAATTTGACTTTTCTTCAGGTCTGTGTCTCTGAGAGAGATTCAAATAGCAAGCCTGGGGAGGGGAGAAGATGCTACTTCTTCTCCTTTCCCATCAGATTTCAATCTCTGCCCTACTGTCTTCCTCCAAGGTACTGATAAAAAAAATTTATTTTAAGGATTTAAGGGAACTATCTCTTGAGTGTTGGAGAAATATATCAAAATAGGGAATACAGAAATTGGAAGATCTCTCAGTCTTTTTCCTTTTAATTAATTAATACTTTCAGATACTATTCTCAGTCCCTGTTATGTGATTGATTTTGCCTTATTCCAAATTCAATGTATATACTGTATTGTATATAGCTGGACAATAACCATTCATAAATTTTATTTTATTATATATATTCTTATATGATATCTGATATGGATTCTTTCCCCCATGTCAACCTGGCGATAAACTATTTCTAATGCCAAATTATTTCCAGTGATAAAGTGCCTGTTGGTGATCACCTTTTTTCCTACTTTATCCTCACTTTTTGTTATTTAATTTCCCACTTACCTGAATTGTACATATGTGTGTAAGTGGGCACCCTTCCACAGAAGCTCTATCCATGTTCCATCCCTAGTTCGGCCACCACTATTAAGAGTCCAGCTCCTGTAGTGATGAAGGATGTGACATACCGGGCCAGGCGGAGAAGTCCTGGTTATGGACTCTTCAAAGTTTATTGATCAGAGACACAAATATATATATACCACAAATGCTCATAGGTTTGATACAAAGTACACTCTTTTAAAATTCCTATAGCCTAACAAAATCGACTAAGACATAAATGATTAATCCCCTTAAGCCGCAGATCTTGGTTACTGAGACAGAGATGTGAATAGTTGAGATACACATCAGAGTAAAGTTTATTATAACATTCTCTCATGTGTCTTTCTCCCAAATTCCTTTATTCTCCTTGTGGACATTCTTTCCTGTCCTAAATTCAAAGCTTTAACTTTTAATGCAAAGAGGAGTGTTTGCATTTTGATTCAGTCACTAGATTATTAATTTATTGTGTTGACAAGCAGTCTCTGCTGTTTCAATAAGGGAGTTTTGGTGAGCCAAATTACTGTAAGACTCAAAACCTGCAATGGAGTCCTACCTCCTGGCCTTCTACAGTGGAAGAAGGACAAAATTTACAACAAAAAGTAATGCGAGCATTAATGTTGGAAAAAATTACCCATGCATATGCTTTGTAAATAAAAAGCTTTAATAAAAAATAGAAAAGAGCCAAGTTCATCACAGTTGATCATTACATAATTGTATTGCTACTATGTACAATGTTTTCTTGGTTCTGCTAACTTACTCAGCATCAGTTCATTTAAGTCTTTCTAGGCAAAAGGCTCTTTTTCAATAAGGTGCTTTCAATTTACTTTCCAGAAAAATAATAAACACAATGACTTAAAAAATGGAAATGGTTATTTTTTATTACTAATATTTTTAGAATTTTATCACATAATAGCAAAGAGAGTGGACAGCCTTAATATACTTCTACATTTGCTGATAAACCTCATATATTCCCAATACATATGATGCTTGCTTTTTGTTTTATATAGATATTTTTATGACATCAAAAATGTTTTCTTTATGCTTATTAAAATAAGGGAATGAATGAATGAATAAATTAATAAATAAATAAGAATTAAAAAGTTCTCAGGGGCAGCTGAGTGGTGCAGTGGATAGAGCAACAGCTCTAAAGACAGGAGGACCTGAGTTCAAATCCCACATAGACACTTAACAATCCTAGCTGTGTGTCCCTGGGCAAGTCATGTGACCCCAATTCCCTTAGCCAAAAAAAAAAATCTTTTTAATTTATAGGATAAAACTAATATTTCCATAAAAGTACAATAAAAAACACAATTTTTACAGGAAACTACAAAACTGCCCTGCATAACCTTCTATTACTTTCAAATACACAAAATCACTGCATAATATTTTCCTTTTTTTTCCTTTCCTCTGACACTCCTGCCCTAAATATTGCTACCATCAGACACAAAAAGTCATGCATGTAATGTATGTAATATATGTAAAATTCTATAACTTTTTTTTATCAATTCTATCTTTATATATAGTGTCTTTCTTAATATGTCTTTTATGGTTAATCTTTATATAATTTATAATAATATGTGATATAATATAATAATATAATATAGTTTATATGTGTAATAATATAATTTATAATATTAACATAATATAATATAATATAATAAAAATAAGCAAAATCAATTATTTTCTCAAAGTCATTTAAAAATAATGTTGCTGTTCCTCTTGGTTCTGTTCATTTTGTTCATCATTTCATGCAAGTCCTTCCACATTTTTCTAAAATCATTGATTTCACCATTTCTTATAGCACAGTAGCATTCCATCAAAATCATATGTCACAATTTTTTCAGTCATTCCCCAATCGATGGATACAACTACAATGTGTAGTTCTTTGCCACCTCAAAGAGAACTGCTATAAACATTTTAGAACATTGAAGTTCCTTTCCTTTTTCCTTAATCTTTGGAAACAGACCAAGTAGTAATATTGTTGGGTCAATAGACATAGTTGGTTCAATAATTCTTTGGCCATAATTCCAGATTGCTTTATCTCCTGGAAAGGAGATCTTACCTGTTGTAGTAGAATTCAAATGAGCATTCATCAAGCACCTTCAGTTGCAAGGCATTTCTTTGGATACTAAAAAGAGATTATCTTGGTTGGTCCTCACCAGAGCCCTGTGAGATAGCTGCTGTTATGATCTCTGTTTTACTCTTGAAGACACTGATACTGAGATTGAAGGACTTGCCCAATCTCACAGAGACACTACGTGTTTGAGGCTGGAGTTTGCCTCAGGTCTTCCTGCTTCCATTGCTCTGTCCATTGTACCACCTAGCAGCCTCTTGGAACTAGGTAGAAGAACACTGCAATCAGAATGCATTGCCCAGGACAGAGAAATCCCATAATCAATTTTTGATTTTGGTGCAAAAGTTTAGGACTCTATAGGAGCTAGCGTTCCATTCTTCAGGATCTTCCAAATGAGGACACAAAACACCTTTAGGGACACATGGATAGACAGTGCATCAGGACCTTCCTTGTACCCCCACAGTCTTAAACACATTCATCATCACCCAGGCAGGAGCTCCCTTCTTCCATCATGTTCATGTTGCTGCACTTCCCAGACTGCCCAAGATAGTGCTGGAACAAAGTCTTGGGGGAGCGGGGGGAGGAGGGGGAAGGTGAGGCTTCAGAAGGCTGCCTCAAATGCTCCATTCTTGGATTTCTTAGTGAATACTTTTGTTAGTCACAAAAACCTCATTTTCATCTCTCAACTCTCAAATTACAGCAGGGATTTCTAGCCTATGTGGCCCCCGGGAGCATGCAGATACACACACTTCCACACATCCAGTAGAGGGAATCTCTGAATCTCACACTTCAGGACTTCAGGCACTTGGGATTTTGTCCTTGTGGCTCTTGCCTATCCTGAGCACAATTTGATGGCTGACTGATAAGTCTTAGAAGGAATGAAAATTCAACCCTCCCCCATCTTTCCATCCCCTTGTGGCCAACCAGGAATTAAGGCTGGCTTCACAAAGCTCAGGGAATCGTCAGTCAGTGTCACACAGTCAATTAGTGGATATTTCTTTGCCACATTGGGGGCAAGTCCAATACCTATACAATGATATCTTTTGTAGGGATACCCTGAGAACTCCCAGGGCAGTATCTAGGCTTTAATGAGATAGCAGCTTAGCAACCTTTTGTCAGATTTGGAGATAATTAGTCACATTTATAAACACAGTTCTACCCTCATGTGAACCCAGACATATGCACAAGAGAACTCAGGGAAGAGTATCCAATTTGATAATTAACCAAGTTGTGTCATAAAAGTCTTTGAAAGAGAATTCTAAGGAAAGCCTTTGAAAATTTGGCCAAAGAAAAGACAAATTGGAGACAATTCTTAAGAAATATTTAGAGGAGAGCAAAAAGAATTTCATCAATATCTGGAATTCATTGGTTGGAGTAAATATAAATATCCAGTCAAATGAAGAGAAACTACTGTCTTATTAAGAGCTGGAGAGGAATCATGCTGTGTTTAGAGCCAAAATATGAAAAATAATTATATGTCATTAAACTAATTAATATTAACTGTTAAAATATATTCTTGACAAGCTTCTATTTTATTTAAACATAAAATGAGGTTTTCTATTGGCAAGCAGGTAAATGGCAGAGTGGATAGGGTTTGGCACTGGAAGTCAGGAATCCCTGAATTCAGATACTTATTGGGTGGTTCAAATGTTTATTTTCTGTGGAAGTCACTCTACTATCCAAGTGTCAGTGTCTTTATATGTAAAATAGAGAAAATAAATAGTTTTCATGCTTGGTATAAGTAATAAATGAGATAAAAGATATAAAATAATTTCAAAATTTGATGTGCTAACCAAATATTTATTGTTGTTATTATTCTTACTCTTAGTATTAGGCAAGGGATCATAACAGCGGCTATCTCACAGGGCTCTGGTGAGGACCAACCAAGAAAATCTCTTTTCAGTAGCCAGGGAAATGCCTGGCAGCTGTAGATGCTTGATGAATGCTTATTTCTTTTGTAGGAGCAAGAAACTGGAAACTGAGTGGATGCCCATCAGCTGGAGTATGCCTTTTCCTTGAGAAATTAGAACTATGCCTTAACCTATACTTGGATAAGGAGGATAGCATTGGATATAAAACTGAATTAAATTGCAAATTGGACATAGATGACTTGGAATCTCTTGAACCATTCTTTGAAGATGGTGAATTAGTAATGAGATAATTCTGTCACTCAAATATCTGTTGGAGATCTATTTGCCTGATTCACACTCACATCCATAGAATGGGTACCCAGAAGTTGGCTGTTACTTCATGTTATAGGAATATTCTTAAATGGGGCTGCTCCTATGGTATACTTCCCTTTAAGAATGAACAAGTAGATTTACATTGCTTTTAGCAAAAGTATTTAGGAGGAAGACTCTCTCCACAGCAAAGTATGGTGACATATTCTCCCACCAATAGGCACAGCATCCATGGAAAAAGTGGGCTCAAATTTAGCATATTATGGTAGTGGGTGATAGTCTCATCTATACTCTGCAGGCTTGATCTGTTGTATAGGAGACTGGGTGGAGGATTTGGTGAGTGGAGGGAGAAAACCAGTTACTCCTGGCTGGATTCGCATCGTGTTTTGCACTCACTTCGTATTGCCGTTCTGTTCACCTCCACAAAGAATAAAGATCAAGGACTTTTGCTGATCCTGACTCCAGCTGATTCTAAAGTATCCAGATTGCTAATGCGGTCATCACAATATAAATTGTCCAGATAAACAGAACAAGAAATAGAATAATGAAATAACCCTCTCTTAGGGAAAGAAATTGAACATTGGACTGGAGGTTCTCCACATCCCATTTCAGAGATGGTGGAAGTTGCCTTTTGCTGAGACAGGTGGAAGTGGTTGTTCTTGGACTGGGGGATCATGCTAGTCATGGACCCTTGCACTCTTCTCTCAGGAGATATCATATACCTCCGAAGGAAATGAAAGTAGTTATGGCTACTCTTTTCACCTGAGGAGACTGGCATTGAGATGACAACAGGAAATAGTTTATTCCCTTTATAGGGATTGTGGGGGGAGGTAGATGTCAGATGTCCAATCCCTTGAAACCTTCCTTCAGGATACACATTGTCCAAAGAATGGTTGGTTCAAAAGTCTCCAATGGGTTCAGAGCTCCAGTTATTCTGCTTTGTTTACTCCTTCCAAAATCAATGTTAATCCCTGTTTCCAAAGCAAAGGGAAGCTTTGCAAGAGGGTCTGGAGAAGGCATGTAACTCATTAAAAGAGAGAGTGGAAAAAGAAAACAACTCCCTGAACAACAGAATTTGTGAATTGGAAAAAGAAAATAACTCCTTCAAAACTAAAATTGGCAAAATGGAAAAAATTCCTCAAAACAACTCATTTAAAAACTCAATTTGACAAATACAAAACGAAATAAAAAATGTAAATGAAGAAAATAATTCCTTAAAAATCAGAAGTGAATAAATAGAAAAGAATGACTTGAAGAGACACCAAGAATCAGTCAAGCAAAACCAAAAAAGAAAAAAATAGAAAAAAATTTTAAATACTACTTAGGAAAACAATAGTCCTGGAAAATAGATCTAGTAGAGATAATCTAAGGATGATTGGACTGCCTGAAAATCATGATAAAAAAAGAGGTTAGACACTATTTCAGAAAATCATCAAAGAGAACTGCTCACATGTCATAGAATCAGAAGGTAAAAAAATAGACATTGAAAAAATTCATCAATCACTTAATGAAAGAGATCCCAAAATTAAAACTCCAAGAAATAAATTCCAGAACTATCAGACCAAGGAAAAAATAATACAAGCAGCCAGAAAAAAATTCAGATAGTGAGGCTACACAATAAGGATTACTCAGGATCTAGTAGCATCCACATTAAAGGAATCAAAGGGCCTAGAATCTGATATTCCAAAAGGCTAAGGAACTTGGTATGTAGCCAAGAATAACTTACCCAGCCAAATTGAGCATTTTCTCCCAGGGAAGAAGATAGTCATTCACTGAAATTGGTGAATTCCATTTATTTTTGATGAAAAAAAACAGAGGTAAACAAAAAGTTTGACCTCCAAATATAGGACTCAATTGAAGCATAAAAAGGTAAAAAGAACTGTTAAGAACTATATTTCTGTTATGGGTATATATAAAGAGTACATGTAAAATTTGGTTTTACTATTATAATATTAAAAAAACGATCTAGAGGTGGAAAGGAAATTGTACCAGAAAAAGTGAAAAGTAGAGGCATTATATCTCATGAAGAGGCAAAGGAAACCTATTATATCTGAGGGGGAAAAAGGAGGGGAATGAACACAGTGAGAATCTTACTCTCATCACGATTGGCTCAAAGGGAAAGTATTAGACATAGTCAGTGTATAGAGAAACTTCTCTGACCTCATTGAAAAGTGGGAGGGGAAAAGTGAAAAGGGAAGGGGTGGGCCAAATAGAAGGGAATACAGAAATTGTAAGGGAAAGGTTTAAGAAAAAGGGAGAGGCTCTAAGGGTAAGGGAGGGATTCTAAAGAGGGAGGGGTGTGTGAAGCAAGTGGTGCTCATAATTTTAATACTGGGGAAGGGGGGAAAGAGAAAAGGAAAGAGAAAAGCATAATCTGGGGCTAACAAAATGTCAGGATAAACAGAATTAGTAGTTTTAACCAAAAAATAGTACTGTTAAACATAAAATTAGTAGTTTTAATGATAAATAAATATAGTATTAGTAGTTTTAACCATAAATAACCATAGTAAAAACCATAAAAGTAGTTTCAACCATAAAGTTCAATGGGGTAAACTCCCCCATAAAGCAAGACAAATAGCAGACTGGATTAAAAGCCAGAATCCTACAATATGTTGTTTATGAAAAACACACTTGTAGCAGGGCAATATATACAGAATAAAGGTAAAACCTGGAGCAGACTCTACTATGCTTCAGGTGAAATCAACAAAGCAGGGGTAGCCATCCTGATTTCAGATCAAGCAAAAGTAAAAATTGATCTAATTAAAAGAGATAAGGAAGGAAACTATATCTTGTTAAAGGGTAGCATAGATAATGAAGCAATATCAATACGAAACATAAATGTACCATGTGATATAGCATCTCAATTCCTAAAAGAGAAGTTAAGAGAGCTGCAAGAAGAAATAGACAGCTAAATTATAATAGCGGGAAATCTCAACCTTGCACTCTCAGAACTAGATAAATCAAGCCACAAAATAAATAAGAAAGAAGTTAAAAAGGTAAATAGAACATTAGAAAAGTTAGGTATGATAGATCTTTGGAGAAAATTAAATGGAGACAGAAAGGAGTATACCTATACAAACATTGAGCATATATTAGGACATAAAGACCTCAAATTCAAATGCAGAAAGACAGAAATAGTAAATGCATCTTTTTCAGATCACAATACAATAAAAATTACATGCAATAAAAAGCCAGGGGAAAATAGTCCAAAAAGTAATTGGAAACTAAATAATCTCATCCTAAAGAATGAAAGGGTGAAACAGCAAATCATAGACACAATCAATAATTTCACCCAAGAGAATGACAATAATGAAACAGTATACCAAAATGTATGGGATGCAGCCAAAGCAGTAAGGAGGGCAAATATTATATTGCTAGCGAGACTTGCATAAAATAGAAAAAGAGAAAATGAATTAGGCTTGCAACTAAAAAAGCTAGAGAAAGAACAAATTAAAACCCCCCAATCAAACACTAAACTTGAAATTTTATAAATAAAAGGAGAGATTAATAAAATTGAAAGTTAAAAAAAATATTGAATTAATAAATACAACTAAGAGTTGATTCTATGAAAATACCAACAAACTAATTAACCCCTTGGTAAATTTGATTAGAAAAAGGAAAGAAGAAAATCAGATTGTTAGTTTTAATCACTGCCCCCAGCAAACCATGTCCTTAATCTTTTCTCTTCCAATGTTCTATGCTGCATGCTATACCATGCCACAGTGACTATCTCACCATTTCCCCCACACACCCATACTTTGAGTTTCCCAATGTGAGTTGTTTCCCACTCTATTAGAAAACGTCCTTTTCCTTTCTGCTTCTCTGTGAATTCCCAGCACATATCAGAATGCCTAGGACCTAATAAGTACTCAATGGGTATTTGTAAATAACAATAACAAGATACTAATTGCATGCTTATTTGATTTTGTCCTCTGGAAAGATGCAGGCTTCTCCACAATAGGCATATGTTCTAGCCTTCATGTCACTGAGGTGGGCAGGCATTGAAGTGACCTGTTGGATGTTGTTGTGTCGATGGTCTGTTGCATATGTTGTTTCTGGATCTTTTTCCTTTTCCATATGCATTATCCTAAGATGATTCCTGGGATGTTGCTTCTTAAACTAATAATCTTTTCTGTTATTTGGCATTATAGAATAAAATTCCAATTTCCATCTGATTTTGGAAAGGATTGTCAAGTTCTAAAGCTGAGGAAGAGTGTGATGATCTTAGCTGGACACAGACTGTGAGTTTTCTAGTTCTAAGCTTGAGAAGAAAAAAAAGTTGAAGCCATATCCATCTCCATAAGTTATAGCCAAGATTTCTCACTTATGGAGAAAGGAAGGTTTTGAGAGATTCTTGGGTTAGACTGAGGAGAGAAAGGAGAGTCTCATGCAGTAGTGAGACTGTGGCCACCAGTGTCATTGAAATCTGTAGCTCCTGTGATCAAGATCATGAGAGGTTATGGGTAAATGATACAGCTTAGAGTTATGTGGCTTTCTTAAATAAAGGCACTGCTAAGAAGAGTAGGAGGTTCCATGTCAGGACCACCCTCACAGGATGGAACTCTCAGAAGATCAGATGTGTGAAATGCCTTTAAAAGCCTTTATTGATATACAAATGCCAGCTAGATAGCATTGAGAAGATGAGATGCACCACAGGGATGAGAACAAGTCCAAGGAGCAATGTCAAAAAAAGGACAGGAGTAAAAAAGCTTTGAGGAAGTCCATGAAAGGGAGGGAAGCTGACTTGGTCCTTTGGTAAGCCTGATTTACAGCAGGTGGTATTCCTGCAATGTCAGGGAGTGTGCTGGGGGACCACCTGTGACTGATTTACAGGAGGCCCTGCCATGAGTTATACGGAATAAGCAGGCTTGGAGGGGCTGCAATCTGTAGCAGGGGAGGAAATAACCAAAGTGATGAGGTCACAGATGCACATGATTTTAGACTAAGAAAAGATTTTCCTCTTATTCATGGGGGTGATATGCTAATTGCAATCACACCACTAATTAGCTTCTCACACCCAGCCTTCTGGACCTGGAGTCGAGAGCTCTCTACTCCCCACTCCCTACTTCCCACTGGGAGAGAGCATCCTTCACTAATATTGATGAATCAACCTCGGGGTCCTGTAACCTTCCTCATATGCACTAGGATTTCTTTTATTCAAGCCCATCTCATGAGAATCCCATTGGAGAGGGAGGATTGGGAGGATTGGGAGGCTCACTGAGACCCACTGTCCACCACAGATGAATAGCCTCAGGCAGGGTGGCTCCCCACTGCTCAGTGCTCAGCTCTTGGCCATGTCAGGAGCTGACAACACATCTCCCAAGTCTCCAGCTGCTGGCTGAGCACTGTCATTACTCAGCCTAATTGCTGATCAGGATTGGCTCCAGGGGCCAATGTTCCTCACACACCCAAGAGACATCATTGACTCCCTACTCAAATGGTGCCATATCTGTCATTGACATGATAACCACAGCTCTAAGGGGAGATGAAGTCAGACTTCAGAACCTATAACAGTAGCCGGGACTGTCTCCTTTGTGCTCCGATAGATGAAACCCAGGTATCTTCAAGCCTTTTTGGGGTTCTTTCTAAACCCTTTTGATGGCCTTGTGCAGGGAGAGTCTGACACTGCCGGCCTGATTTCCTCCTTGTCAAGGTAAGACCCCCCCCCATTTTTTTCTCCCTCATTCCTATAGCTGCAACACCCCAACCAACTAGGAGAAGGCTTGTCTGGGTCATCATGAGCTCCACATAAAGCAAATAATCCTTGACTTGGGATGCCCATTCTTGGAAATTCTTGTGACTTTAGACAAAGTTCCTAGGCAACCTTTGCCACCCTTCCACCTTCTCTGGGATGCCAGAGGAGACAAAATGCTATAGGATGGATTTTGGCAAAGAAAATTTAAAGGTGACACTGTCCTCTTTCATGTCACTTTTATCTGTTTGCATCTCTGTGCAGAACATCTGTGTCATGTTTGTTCTCTAAGCTAGATTTTGTTACCTGGAAAAATTTAAAATGTAACCAGCAAGAAAATAACTTCTATGCTGTAATTAGAATGCTGAAAAGATTTCTTAACATCCTTGATTCCCATCTGAAAAAAAGAAAAAGCCTAACTTTTTCCTGGGGACCTCAACTCTGGACAATCTGGGGGCTACAGAAATAAAGTTAGCTAATTAAAATCAATTTATGCCATGCTGAAAGAAAAGAAAAGAAAAGAAAAGAAAAAAACAGACTAGTTAATAGCAACTTTTTGCTAACTCTTCCTTGACTTCTGTCTCATCCAGAGTCCCCTTCTACTCCTTTGAGAAAGCACTGCAGCAGTATTAAGGAATCCTCTCCTCTTCACTCCCCAGACTCCTGAGTGTATCTCAGTCCTGGAGACTGCTAACAAGATGGAGATAGCCCAGGTCTCTCTGTTTGCTAAGCCATCTTATATTAGATCAGATTAAGAGAAGAGAATGCTAAGGAATTGTAGGAGAACTTGATTTATACCTCATCTGTAGAAACAGGGGAAACAGCAACAGGCATGGGGACCCCACATAACCTTGCCCAAACAACTCCCAAACCCAGCTTGTGGGAAGAGGGATGAAGTCGGGGTCAGGCTCCATGGTCAGCATTTCCTGAGTCCTGGCACGTAAATCTACCCTTACAGGGAGATTGAGGCAACAGACCCCAGACTTCCACAGGTTCTGTCCAGCAACTGCCTGGGAAGAATTGGGGTGCCTGTGGCAGCACCCAGCATGGCAGTGTGAGGGGAGAAATACAATCAGATTCTGCATTTGGTAAGCCCACCATTCTCTGTTTTAGATGCAGAAATGCATTACTTATGTAATTTATGGCAAATTATTTTATCTCTGCCCAGTTTTCTGATTTGTAAAGAGAAATAATTGTTGTGAAGATCGCATGATTGCAAAAGTGCTTAGCATAAAACATGCTAGGTGAATGTTAACGCTCTTTTGGATATAATTGCTTCCTATTTGATAATTTTATGAATTGTTAAATGTGATCAACATCCAATGTCAGTGTTGAGATATATGATTTCTATGTGTGTGTGTAAACTAGGAGGATAGTACATTGAGAAAAGAAAGTCTCTTTCTTCCCCCTTGCCTCCTTCCCTGACTGAAGCAAGGATACATGGACTTAGGTGAGAGGGAAAGAATCAAAATACACCCCATTCAGTGAAATTTGTTATTTGAGATATGATGGTAAAAGCAATTTTGAAGGAGTCCTTTAAAGCGATATGTAAATGATAGTGTTTTTGCACAGATCTTTAACAGAAAATTTAAGAGTGTAGGAACTTTAGGAAAACAGAAAAGCAATTTGCTGCTACTTTAAAGACTCTGGCAACAAACAGCCTGCTTCTGAGTTATCTAGAGTCAGATTTCTCAGGATCCTATCAATAAATAAATATATATAAATATAGATGTAGATAGATAGATAGATAGGCATTTTAACCCTTTGTTGGCTCTCAAAAGAGAAATGGTTTGCATGAATTGGAAAATAACTAAATGGAAATTCAGTTTGATGAGCATTTAATTAGAATTTAGGGAATCTCATTAGTTAAAGTAAAGTTAAATGAATTTTAAAATCTGTTCAAACGCAGTCTTAAGAATTGTCTTGTTTTCAATGTTAAAAAAAAGGGAAAGTTATTTAAGATAATATGTAATATTCTTCTCTAAAATAGATTGCTCTCTGGAAGCAGGTTTCTTGGGGGGCTTCTGGAGGCAGCCTTCATTTCAGTTCAGTGTAATAATCACCTCAAATGCAGCCAGGAGTAAAGTCCAAATCCTTTATTGTATCCTTCCTTGGGCCCGGTTAGCTTTCTGAGAGGCCTCTCTCCTTGGTTCCAAGAGCTCCTGCTGCTAGTCCTTTGCCTCTGCCAGCTTCTGCCTCTAGCTCCCTCCAAATGTCTCCAGCCAGCACAAGGGTGGAAGATGGAACGAATCTGTCTCCACCTCCCAGAGCTATAGTAAGTACTAAGTACATGTAAATGAGAATCATTATCTCATCAATTCCACTGACTTAGCTCCTTGTAAGAATTCTAATAGGAATAGAAAGTACAGCTAAGGCTATTTGGTATTACTTAGGAAAATTCTAAAATTGTTAACTATTATTTGGAGTTATTGTCATCATGTTAAGTCTTATCAGTTCACTTCCAAGTATGAGATGTGCAACTCTTCTTTCCCCTTTCCAGAGTTGGAGAGGAATCAAACAGCATCACTCATGAAAACATTGAGAATAGTTGGGGGGCAGGGAAGAAGTAGCTCAGCCCTTTCTCTGGGGTCTCTGTCAACTCCCCTTAATTTGTAAGCTTGCCATTTTTCTTGAAACCAATAGGGTAAACAAGGTCATCAGGCCTGAGAAACGAGCCTGTTTAAAATGTATAGTTCCTAAACAAAAACTGTGTTTACTAAAAATTGATAAGCTTGTTTAATGATTGTTCCTTTTCACCAGGATAAGTTTAAACATACAAAACATGTTAAACAAAATCTCCCCTGTATATAAGTTGTGGCAAACTTTTAAAAATAAAGTATCTGGCCCTAAGAATCTGCTATTAGAGATAAAATCTCTTGGAACGGCAAGTGATATTTTTTTTTCTCCTGACTTTGATTGCCTGATCATTAAGTCAGTAACCCACCATTCCAGAGAGATGCCATAAGTTACTCAGGGGAATTTTTTCCTAAACTATTGTCATAGGTGAATATCTTATCTTGGCAAGAATTGGGAGGACAACCTTAAGTTCTGCTCAGGGTCAGACTGACTCAGTTTCCATTCTAACTCTATTTCCCAGCTCTGTTTTTTTTTTTTTTTGTTTTGTTTTGTTTTGTTTTTCAATCTGATTATTTCTGAGTCTGGCTATGAGTTGGAATTGTTACTGAATGATCAATTGTCAAACAGAGCTAAGGATGCTATTATTATGTCTGTGCTCTCAGGCCGAAGCCCAAAGAACCTGTTCTGACACTATTATAGTAATACGACCATAATCTTATGGCAAATTTCTATAATCAGAGCAGATGGTCAGTAGAAGCCATGAGCCCAGTACGAGTATCCCAGGGGACATAATGGTTTTCTACCTGAGATCTTAAAGATGCTGTCTTTGCCATACCATTGCATAAAGACTCAATTTCTTTTTGTCTTTGAAGGGGCAAATCCAGGGGAATATAATTAACCCACAATTAACCCACTAATTATCATGGGCAGTCATGTCATAATATGGAGGAAGCTCTAACAATCGGTCAATGTTTCTAAAGACTTCTGGCCTTAGGATAGTTCTGCAAACATTGCTGATTGTCAGATAGTTAATCTGCTGGACAGTGATGATCAAATTCCTGAGACCACACTTCAGTTCCACCTTTAGGCCACAAAATTAGCATATCGGTGACATGAAGAGACTTCTGAACTTTCCTTGCACCAGATCCATGAGACTGGAGACAATGGGAGTGGGCTGTGACAGGTTAAGTTGAATCCACTAGACATTGGGTTCAGTGGGTGGTGGCTGGAATTACATGGGTAGATGATGGCAGAGAGGAGATACAAATTCCAAGAAGAACATTGAGAGTCAAATGGTCTAGATGCTACCCGAGTAAGGGGTGCAAGTAATTACAAGACAAAAGCTTCATCTTTGGGGAAATTTCTTCTGAGCCTAAGTGAAGGTTAGATTCATCCAGCATGGAGGGTATTAAACCTGTGCTTAAGTGGGATCAAAATCAATTTATAATTTTACAAAACCCAGGAGCCTCTGTCAGATCTATAACTGAGACCTGAGAAGTACCCAAGTTTCCCAAGAGAAAGGTTCCCTTTGATGACTTTAGATCATGAGGTTGGAGATGAGTTCAGCACCCTGAATGTGTCAGTGTTGTGGATCTGAGTAAGACATCTGGACTCCTGGTTCCTGAAGTCAACTTCTTCAGGAACTATATCACAGTATATCCCAATATGTGCTCATAGAGCAGGAAGGCCCTAGCCTTGTGGTAACCCATTTCTCTAACTATAGTTCTACCCAATTCAAAGAAAAAACACTTCTGGTGACAAAATAAGCAAAAACACATTAGCCTTTAAAAAAACCAGAATTCTGTGTTTCATCTGATGCTTTTGTGCTTCTCCCATATGAAATGAACTGGTCATCAGAAGGGATCATGAGTCAGGCAACTTCATTGGCCAGTTTCTACAGAGCTCCTCTAAAGATTTTTTGAACAATGAACACAAAAGAAGTTTTAGGGGCATAGACCTACAAGCAGTTGTTAAATGGAAGTTACAAGGAATTTTCTAATCTTAAATCACATAGTTGTTTGGACTTATTGTCCTAGCTCACTATCCAACAAAAACAAATAAAAGAATAGATTTAATCTTTTCCTAGACATGTCCTGCTTGTGTTTTAAAACTCTTCCTGGCTCAATGTGCTGACTCATATCCTCTCTATGCAGTAAAACAACTCAGATTTACCTTGTCATGGAGAGGCATTATAGCTACTAAACTTTAGTAGATGTGAGCATCTAGGTGAGCACAGGGCACGGAAGAGTTGAGACCAGTAAAAGAAGAGCTTACAGAGAATCCCAACAGATACAAGGTAACAGGCAACAGAGAATAATAAATCAATGATGACAGAAATCATTCTGCATCCTATGAGAAATGGAGATTCAGGATTCAAGAGAGAAAACTGTGACCATAAACCAAGGGTTAATGTGATTTTTAAAAAAAGAAGCAAATCACTAATATCAAAAATGACAAGGGTGAATATACCATTAATGAAAACAGGTTTTTGTGGGTTCTGTTGCTCCTGAATTCAAGACTTGATTTAAAGTTGTTTCAAGGGAAACTGGGGAAAACTCAGGCAAATTTCTGTCATTTCTTTGCCATCCTGGCTCCATCTTGTGACACTTAATGGGAAGTAACATGTTACAATATTGCAAGGTAGAGAGGAGCCAGTTTGTGGCTGAATCTCAACACAAAACAGAAAATTTTCTATTTTACCTTCATGTAATAGTGTCTTGAGTAAGGTTGAAATAGCATTTATCTCCAAGGATTGTATTGGTGATCAGATAAGATCATATTTGAAAAGTGCTTTGCAAATCTTAAGAGCTATCATCCTTATTATCTTATGCACAATTCCCTTTACACATACTACATCCCAATCATGCTGTTAAATTTTATTTATCCTGTTACTAAATAGCATTTTTAGCATTTTTTTTTTTTTGCTCTCTTCTCTGGTATCCAAGATTGCGCCAAATCAAATATTTCAAGATCTTCTGAATTTGAAGGGTTCTTCCATCATTCACTATCTCTATTGACTTTTACCTTTGGTATGTTTTCCCCCAGGCTTCATGAAGGATCAAGCTGTGGAGGTAATGTGTTCCAACCCATTATTTGTAGAATTCGATTTCTGTTCTAAACAGAAATATTGAATTATTAATTAAATATTAAATCTACAAAATGGAATAGTTAGAATCAAAGCTGACCTTCCATTGATGCAAGTTGTGTTTTGGAAAACCAAAAAATCATTTTATTGATCCTAACAAGATCGTCTGGGAATTCAAAAGTGATTTTGATTTATCCCAGGTATTCATAGTTCTCTCATTCATTCCTTGGTTGGTTGGTACTTTCATCAAATGTTTCTTGTAGATTGATTGGAATATTATGTCATTTGTGCTCTACTTCCTAGGAAAGTAATGAAGATACATTTTCAATTTTCATAGTCATGTGCACCAATGTACTTTAAAAAGAGATAGTCCCATGTGCATAACAGCTCAATGTGTGACGTAGTCCTGTCCCTCATCTGTGGCATGGAGGAGTGTGGCTCAAAGGGATCTTTAGCTTCTTTGCCCCCCACTCCATCATGTTCCAAGAGGGACTTTAATTCTTCTCAAGATGAGATGCAGGAAAATGGGACCAGAAGTCACTACTCTATTCTCCTTAGAAAGGAGCTATCAGCCTATCTGCTCCCTTAAATATCATTAGTCTAGAAGATATGCATAAATTCAATCCAAATTCTTATTCTTTTCATTATTTGGAGGAAAGGGGATAGCAAAGCACCAAATCAAAGGCTTGCCCTCTGTCCCACCTAATACCAATTCCTCTTTGATGACACATAGGGAATGGCAAGAGAGTCTCTACCAGAGAGAGTCCTAGATCTCATCCAAGTGGAAATTCCTAGCAAACAAGAAAAAGCAAATGATGGAGCTTGCTGGCTCCTCTTAGATCTTAGTCTTTTCTTTCAGCAAACTGAAGTAGAATGGTCTATCTTTCATTTAGAAATTATAAATCTGAAGTGCCCAACGTAGTTTAAAGTTTAAAATATCTGACGGTTTACTAAAGAAGTCTGGACTTTTGCTCTTGCCAACAAATTAAAGTTAAAATAAGTTCCAGTTATGATGCTCTATATAGATAGATCATTTAAGACAGGCCACTCCATAGTTCTATAACTACTTGGGACATTCAGGTCAAGTCGTTGTCCTTAGAAAGTAATTCTCTTCTTGCTACCATCCTGTATAAATTGTTATCCCTTCAAGGTAGAAGGGATAATAACCGTTTCAAGACAGAAATTGGGTGGACATTTTTCTTTCACCAATTTTTTTCCCAACATGATCACTGCTCTTGTCACTATTTGGTCCTGTCCATAGAACAGTTTTCACATGGACACATTTTAAGTAGATGATTTCAGGGTTTCATTCTGTTACATGCTCCAAGATCTCAAAAACAGAATCTTTTAGGAGTCTTATATTGTCTCTGTCAGAGACTTACTATCCTTGAAACCAATCTGTTGCATGCCAAGCTCAGTCCTTTCTACAGATTTCAACAGGGGAATCTGGGATCTTCCCAGAATTTTTTCTTTCCTGGGCTTATCATTGCTTTCTGGAATAATATGCATATTTTGCAATTTATCTCCAGTAGAACCTTCTCTGTGCATTTCAAGACACCATCTAAAGTTCTGGTAAGGTAAGTCTGATCACCATTTTGTAACAATTGTTGAGTCTTTCCAGAGCTAAACTGCCATTTAAATTATGCAAGCTTACTTTCAGAGAATGGACCCTAGCCCTATAAATATTTTACCTAATGTTATTACTCTGATCTTTATGAAGTTTATAGTTGTAATCATTAAACTCACACTGTTGTATGTGTCAGTAGCCCATTATTAATATAATCCTTCATAAAATAAAATCTTTTTCAAATATTATTGTTATATGCTCACAACTCTGTTCCATATTGCCAAAATGTACTTGTCCATCAAATACTTTGGTTGATTCCAAGAACTCAAATGAAAAACAGTATTAAAAAGATCAACCAAAGTTATCAGGATATTATAATTATTATAAAACATTAATTGTCCTATTAGACATCAACCAAAGCTAAGATTTTTATAATAAGAAACCCTAAAAATAATACTTAAAATCCAATGTCTCAAACAACAACATAGTAAGTCCTACTTAAAAGGCAACCTGGCTAAATATCAACAAAACAAATTTAATCTTTTTAGGACAATATTTAAACTCATGCAAAAAATACATACGTGTGTATACATATATACCTATGTGTGTATGCACAATATCTATGTTGAAATTACCAATCTGAACATTTCAGTAAATGATCAGCTTATTTTAAGCTTAGGGAATCAACTAATTGACTCCTAATACCTATGTGGTTTATTCTCTTCAGACAGAGGAGACTTATTTTAGATGAAAGTCATGAATTCAGGCAAAATCACTATGTACCCATACTTGGCCAATATTCCTTACACCTACATAGAGACTGGTTTCTCTGTGTAACATTGCTATTATATATTCTAATTAATTTCTGAACTCTTTGTGTTTCAGACAATTCCAATGAACTAGAAATCTTTGGATAACAAAACGAAGATTCTATTATAGTTTCTGCAGATGGATAAGCACAGAGAGGGGAAATTGGAGAAATAATTAATTTTGGGGGAAAAGTCCCTTAATTTAGATTCTCCCTGCCATGATGCCCCCAGAAGCAAGGACAATTCTTGGCTCTCTCTTCTCTGCTATAACCCAGTCCTCCCTTTATTTCATTTTCACTTCAAATTTTAGAATCTAGACAATGAGAGTCTTTTCTCAGATGGTTTTTCCTTTGTTATAAAAAGTGACTAGAGTGCAAGAGAATCTCTCACAGAATATCTTTGAAAGAGTTGGGAAGCATTTAGGGTTAGAGTTGATTCAAAGAATTATACAGATCCTGCTCATATTGAGGTCTAGTTATTGGACTCCATTTAAAAAAGTTTTTAATGTAATCAAGACATGAAAAATAAATGAGATGATCTTGACATCCCTACACATGTATGTTCAGATGGGTTATTTAAATATTGCAATGTGACTCATAGGCAGCATGCTTAGAAAGCATTACATCTAACTCACTTCCCTCCAAGGTTATCTTTACTCTATTGATTGCAAGTCAACAGACTGTAGATTCAAAGTTTTCACCCCTCCTACCAAACCAAAACATTAAAAATATTAAATAGTGAGTAAATCTGTTCAAGTAAATGTGAATCTGTGAAAAACAGTTTGAAATTAAGCTTTTATGGACTCAATTCCCAAGGAAACATGTATGTATCCCTCTTGGATGGCACAGTTAAGTTCCTGGTTTTTGCCTCTCATTCATAACTTTTTATTAGGCAATTTTAAAACTATCTTTCTATTACTGGTCCCCATGGATGATAAAATCATGATCTACTCTTTGTAGCCTGTTCTTTCTTTAAAAATCTATTTAAATTTCAGGTCTCAATGGTTATGAGACTGCAACTGGAATTTTAATAGTCACACATTATTTTGAGGGAATCAGCTTTTTAAATGAAGGAGAAAGAACTACTCAGCCAAAAGAAAAGAGAAGACCTATTTTCATCAAAGGAGAAATTCTCCAAAGGCTCTAGGGTGTCATGTTGGAAACAGACATGTTAAGAAATCATTTCCTAAATATTTGCAGTATCCTTTATCTGTTACCCCAGAAAGAAATGTCCTTTTGCTAATTCAAAGATTTTTATTCAAAGATATTTTATTTTCTTGGAGAGGCAATTGGAATTGTGCCTTGTTTAGGGTCATTAAAGCTAAAAAGCATTAAGTGTCTAGAGGCAGATTTGAACTCCTGACTTTTGGGTGGATGATCTGTCCACTGTGCCATCTAGCTGCCCCTATTTCAAAGCTTTAACACAGAGTTTTTATCATTAACTAAGAGTCAATTCTCCCTCCACAAATATTGAATTATCCAAAAGATACCTGAGCTGTGGTTGGAAGCCCAGTTATACATTACTTCACTACTAGTGTCAATGTGTCACATGGAATATTTGGAAAGCCATAAAGAATATGGGGAGAATAAGAAGGTTGTTAAAGAGCCCTCAAAAGGAGAATGAAAGAGTAAGAAAGAGGGATACACTGAGAAAAAGGGGTAAGTAGAAGAAGAATGGGGGGAAATTATCTCATTATTTGGACACACAATGGAAGAGTTCATGCAATAAATAAAAGAATGGGGAAAGAGCAAGTAATACTTAAACTGTTAATTGTATTAGTTCCAGAATGGAAGACTAAAGATACATATACAATTGGGTACAAAAATTCCTCTTATTCAGCAGGAAAGTAGTACTGAAAGGATTAAAAGAAAGAGGGAATATAAGTATATAAGTTGTGGTAAACTTTTAAAAATAAAGTATCTGGTCCCAAAGTGTGATTAGTATAATTTGCTATTAGAGATAAAATCTCTTGGAACAGCAATTGATATTCTTTTGAGTCCTGAATTTGATTGCCTGATCATTAAGTCAGTAACCCACCATTCCAGAGAGATGCCATAAGTTACTCAGGGGAATTTCTTCCTATACTATTGTCATAGGTGAATGTCTTATCTTGACAAGAACTGGGAGGACAACCTTAACCTCTGCTCAGGGTCAGACTGACTCAGTTTCCCAGCTGTTTTTTTTATTTTATTTTCCATCTGATTATTCCTGAGTCTGGCTATGAGTTGGAATTGTTACTTCATGATCAATTGTCAAACAGAGCTAAGGATGTTATTATTATGTCTGTGCTCTTAGGCCGAAGGCTGAAGGACCTGTTCTGACACTATTATAATCATATGGCCATAATCTTATGGCGAATTTCTATAATCAGAGCAGATGGTCGGTAGAAGCCATGAGCCCAGTACCAGAATCTCAGAGGACACAATGGTTTTCTACCTGAGATCTTATAAATGCTTTCTTTGCCATACCACTGCATAAAGATTCACAATTTCTTTTTGTCCTTGAAGAGGCAAATCCAGGGGAATATAATTAAGCCCTAATTAACCCACCAATTACCACAGGCAGTCATGTCATAACATGGAGATAGCTCTAACAATCTGTCAATAATTCTAAAGACTTCTGGCCTTAGGATAGTTCTACAAACATTGCTAACTGATCGATAGTTTATCTGCTGGACAGTGATGACCAAATTCCTGAGACCACACCTCAGTTCCACCTTTAGGCCACAAAATTAGCATATCGGTGACATGAAGAACTGGACAATTTGTCTCCTTGCTTCTGGAACTTTGCTAAACTCTGTTGGAACTTAGCCTGCTTCAATTGGCATTACACTTACAATAAACTTTGTTCCTTGGCTTAGAGAAGGTTCAAACCTGCAAATTCTTTTGAGATACCATGTGACACCAATCTGTGATACCCAACCTTTTGGGGTCCCTTCTGAACCCCCACAAGATCAATTACTACTAAGCAATAGTCCAGTTATAAAGTAATGAGGATCAAACCATGATGTGGACATGTTAGAGGGGAGAAGACTATATATTCAAGACATGACAAAATGGTGAAGTTGATAGACATTGGCAAGATATTCGATTTGAGAAGATGGTAATAAAAGCTTGAGGAGTCCAGGGTGACAAGACTGGAAAGGGGCTGATGTCCTCAAAAGTAATAATGAAGCTTGGAAGGGTCAGGGGAATATTTAGAGGGAAAGAGAATGAGTTCAGTTTTAGACAATGCATTTAAGATGTCTACAAGCCACACACTTCAAGATGTCTGAAAGGCAGTTGGAAGTGCAAGACTGGAGGTGAACAAAAAGACTGCGGTAGAATAGGTACATATGAGAGTCATCCATGTAATTAAATCAATAGAAGCTAATGAGACCATCAAATAAAGAGTCACATATTGTCACTGTCAGAGAACTACTATCCTTGAAAGCAATCTGTTGCATGCCAGGCTCAGTCCTTTCTACAGATTTCAACAGGGGAATGTGGGATCTTCCCAGAACTTTTTTCTTAGCTGGGCTTATCATTGCTTTCTGGACTAATAGGCACAATTTGCAATTTATCTCCAGTAGAACCTTCTTTATACATTTCAAGACCTGAAGTTCTGGTAAGGTAAGTCTGACCACGATTTTGTAACAATTGTTGAGTCTTTCCAGAGCCAAACTGCCATTTGAATTGTGCAAGTTTACTTTCTAAGAATGGTCTCTACCTTTATTAAATATTTTCCCTAATGTTATTATTCTGATCTTCATGAAGTTTATGGTTGTAATCGTTAAACTCACGCTATTTTATGTATCAGTAGCCCATTATTGATATGAACCTTCATGAAATAAAATCTTTTCCAAATACTGTTATTATATCCTCATAACCTTGTTCCATATTACCAAAATGTGCTTGTCCACAGAATTCTTTGGTTGATTCCAAGAAGTCAAATGAAAAACAGTAATAAAAAGACCAACCAAAGTTATCAGTATATTATAGTTATTATAAAATATTAATTGTTCTATTAGACATCAACCAAGTTAAGATTTTTATAATAAAAAACCCTAAAAATAATACTTAAAATGCAATGTGTCAAACAATAACATAGTAAGTCCTATTTAAAAGGCAACCTGGCTATATCAACAAAACAAATTTAATCATTTTAGCAAAATATTTAAATTTGTGCAAAAAAACCCACACACATGTGTGAATACATATGTGTGTGTGTGTGTGTGTGCGCAATATCTATGTGGAAATTCCCAATTTGACCATTTCAGTAAATGATCAGCTTATTTTAAGCTTAGGGAATCAACTAATTAATTCCTAATACCTATGTGATTTATTCTCTTTAGATAGAGGAGACTTATTTTAGATGAGAATTCTGAATTCAGACAAAATGTTGCCAATATTCCTTACACCTGCATAGAGGTCAGACTTGCTGTTATGAATTCCAATTAATTTCTGAACTCTTTGTGTTTCAGACAATTCCAATGAACTAGAAACCTTTGGACAACAAAACAGAAGATTCTATTATAGTTTCTGCAGATGGAAAAGCACATAGAGGGGGAATTGAAGAAATAATCAATTTTTGGGAAGATGTCCCTTAATTTAGATCCTCCCTGCCATGGTGCCCCCAGGAACAAGGATAATTCTTGGCTCTCTTCTCTGTTGTAACCCAGTCCTCCCTGGACTCCATTTTCGCTCCAAATTTTCTAATTTAGACAATAAGAGTGTTTTTTCAGATGGTTTTTCCTTATAAAAATTGACTAGAGTGCAAGAGAATCTCTCACAAATGTCTTTGACTGAAGAGTTGGGAGACATTTAGGAGTAGGGTTGATTCAAACAATTATACAGATCCTGCTCACACTGAAGTCTGGTTATTGTATTCCATTAAAAAAATTTTTTTAATGTAATCAAGACATGAAAAATAAGTGTGAGTCTGTGAAAAACAGTTTGAAGTTAAACTTTTATGGACTCAGTCCCCAAGGAAACATGTATCCCTTTTGGATGGTACACTTAAGTTCCTGGGTATCTGCCTCTCGTTCATCACTTCTTAGGAAATTTAAAAAATATCCTTCTCTTACTGGTCCCCATACATGAGAAAATCTTTATCTGCTCTTTCCAGCCTGCTCCTTCTTTAAAAATCTATATAAATTTCAGCTCCGAACAGTTATGGAACTGCAATCCACTTAATTGTCACACATTATTTTGAATGAATGAGTTCTTTAAGTGAAGGAGAGAAAAAGTCTCAGCTGAAAGAAAAGAAAAGATGTATTTTCATCCAAGGAGAAATTCTCCAAAGCCTTTAGGGAGTCACTTTGGAAACAGACATTTAAGAAACTCATTTCCCCAAATCTCTATGATATCCTTTATCTGTTACCCAAGAACTAAATGCTCTTTTTACTAATTCAAAGTATTTTATTCAAATATATTTTATTTTCTTAAAGAAGCAATTGGAGTTGTTTAGGGTCATTAAAGCTAAAAAGCATTAAGTGTCTAGAGGCAGAGTTGAACTCAGGTCCTCCTGACTTTTGGCTGGGTGCTCTGTCCCCTGTGCCAACTAGATGCCCTGAGTTCAAAGCTTTAACACAGAGTTTTTATCATCAATTAAGAGTCAATTCTCCCTCCACGAATATTGAATCATCCAAAAGATTCCTGAGCTTTGGTTGGAAGCCCAGTTATACATGACTTCACCACTAGGTGTCAATGTGGCAAATGGAATATTTGGAAAGCCCATGAAGGATAAGGGGAGAACAAGAGGGTTATATGCCCCCAAACATATATGTATATAGGACTGTGTGGTTGGGAAAAAGGGTCTGCTTCTCTGTGTATAGGAGGGTTTGATACGATCTCACCTGGGAAATTTTGAAGGCATTTGTCCATCAGCTGCCACTTCCTCACAAGCTTCCATCACTACGGCCACAGGTAGATTATGGGCCTTCATTGTGCTCAACAAGAAAGATTTTTGAATATTCTTTCTTCTCTTTCATGATACCTCAGTCTACGTCTTCTTAATGCTCCAAGAACATGTCTCTATACAACACAATATTGGGGATCATTTTCTTTTTTCAGACTGGAGTTGGGGTCCTTGGTAACTCCTTCTTCTTCTGTTTTTATGGCTTCCCTTCATTGAGCAGCCACAGATCAAGGCCAATGGACCCCATTCTGGTCCAACTTTCTTTGGCCAATACCATAATGCTCCTCCTCCACGGGTGCCCATTAGCAATCTTCTTTTTAGGGAAAGGACCCTTCCTGGGAAATGCAGGTTGTAAAATGGTATTTTACCTTCGCCGTGTCAATTGGGGCTTTTCCATTGGTAGCACCTGCCTCCTGAGTGTCTTCCAGGCAGTCACCATTACTCCTTGCAGTTTTAGATGGGTCAAACTCAAGGTCAGAATTCTGAAATCTGTCAAGCCCTCATGTCTTGTCTGTTGGATCTTCTCCCTAATCATAGAAGTTTATGTGCCGATATATATAACAGAATTGAAGAGCGATAACAGCAGCCTCAGAGATGGATTGGATCTCTTTTATTGCTACTGGGTACAGACATTTAAGGAACTTTCTATCCTGCCCACACTGAGAGACATCTTCTTTGTCGTGGGCATGATCTGCACCAGTGGCTACATGGTGTTCCTCCTGTGCAGACATCACCAGAGTGTGCGGCACATTCACAGCACCTGCCTCTCCCCAAGGCCATTCCCTGAGGTCAAGGCCACCCAAAGCATCCTGCTGCTGGTGGAAATCTTTGTTTCGACTTACTTTGTGAGTTGTGGCTTAACATTGTACAAAGTGTACATGACTGGCTCTGATGCCTGGACAATGATTGTGAGCACTTTTATTGGATTGTGTTTCCCTGCCATCAGCCCCTTTTTGCTGATTTATAGGAACACCGAGACTTCCCAGGCCTGGTGTGATCCCTGGCAAAGTTCACGTCTCTATTCTATAATAACTGACAGGATTTGTGAGTCAACTCATCTTCTCTGTGCAAGATTCCTTTGAAGATTTCTGTCTCACCTATTCCGGGCCCAGAAAATAAGTCCAAATGCACCAGGATCTGTGGCTGTGGGAGACAGCAACTTTGCCCAACCTTAAGGATACAGGAGAGAGCAACCAGAATGAGGGGTCGGGACCACTAGGGGTTTATACTTGGCTTCTCTGTTAGCTTGTCCCCACCTGATCCAAACTCTCTTTCCAAGATCATCAGATGTCTCTCTTCCTCCAGCACTCTGCATTCCACCCTAATCTTTTCCCTCTTTGTTCCTTATGCACATTTCCTCTCAATCTTGATGTTTTTCTGCTGACTTTCCTTTTTCCCAAGGAAAGTTTCATTACCTCTCCCTTTCATAAGGTCTCTCTTTCTTTAGAATGTAGTGAGATACTATCAGACTGCTTTATAGTACTGTGTAATATCTGGCATTTGGAGAGCATGTTCCTTCACATTTTGTTTCATTAATTTTCTAGAAATCTTTGATTTTTGGCTTTTCTAGACAATTTTTTAAAAAGTTTTTCTAGCTCCCCAAGAAAAGTTTTTTGGTAGTTTAATTGGTAGGGCATTGAATGAGTAAATTAATTTAGAAAGAATTATTATTTTTATTATATTGAAACAACTTACACAAAATTTATAGTTTTACAGCTGTTCCAACTTGATTGTGTGTGTTTTGTATAAAGTGTTTTGTAATTGTGCCCATATAATTTGTGAGTTTTCTTAATAGGCAAACTGCCCAGTGTGTTCTATTATCTACAATTAATTTAAATGAAATTCCTCTTTTTATCTCTTTAGCAAATTTTTTTTATCTCTTTACTGAATTTATATACAGAAATACTAATGATTTGTTTCAGTTTATTTTAAAGTTCAAATTATTTCAAATAGGGTTTTTTTTTTTTTGTTGTTGATTCTTTGGATTTCTCTAAATATACCATCACATCATCTTCAAAAAGCCAATAGCTTTGTTATGGCAAAATCAAACCAGAAGTGACGTTCAACCTAATCTCGCGCTAGCAACGCACACTTCTGGCACTGGGCTGAGACAGCAGAGACAGAGTGTGAGGCGATACCAACGTCAGGAGAGTTCCCAGGCTGGGGCATGTGGTGTGGCTAAGGGAGAGAGATGCAGAAGATGGAGAACTGACGGCCCATGGCCTTGTACAGTAACGGCAGCCACCACAACAGACAGGAGCAGGGGGTGTACAGTGCATGCTGCGCATGTCACGGCCGCTGCAGGGGGAATTTACTGCAGAAGTGAAGATCGGAAGCAGGAGCACGAAGAGCGGGAGAGCGAGTGTGGGAAACGGAGGCATCACAGCGCAGAGGCAGCTTGGAGGAAGTTGGGCATTGCAGTCTGTACCTCTCTCTGTGGGCAAAGTTATTGCTGGTATACTGTTTTTGTAGCACTGTATATATATATATATATAGGTATTTTACTGATAGCAATTTGGAATCCCTAGTAAATAATGATGTCAAGAAAAAGAAAAATTGACTCAGAGTGTAGGATATTTGAAGAACAGTGGACTTATGATTACTTGTTCATGCAGTGTCGGGGGCCAAGACCTAGTCGCAGGGAACCTTAACAGAGACTGCCTCTTCCAGCTTCCCCGAGCCAGACGGGGCTTCGGATGTCTCCGGTCCTCCTCGTGGAGATGGGAGGAGGGAATCACCAGACAGAGAGCCGAGGTGGATAGAACGCAGTGATGTTTATTGATGTTACAAGTCAGCGGTGTCTCCCGCAAACCGTCCCGTGTCCATTCTTTTTATAGTTCTTTTCCCTCCACCTGTCCTTCATCAATCGGGGTAGAGACTCCTCCCCAATCCCTCCCCGAAGGAGGAGCTCATCCTTTCTGTGCCTCCCCCACACCCGACCAGGTTCCGCCATGTCAGCATTGTTAGCGTGGTAATCCAGGAATCCTGGGTCAGGGTAGGTCCTGACACAAAGGAGTCCTCAACTCACTCCAGGAGGTTCAGGTCCAGAGCCTCTTACAATGCAGTACAAGGAAAGAGCGTATATCTGATATTCCAGAATATAGTATCTATGTTCAAAGAATATAATTTGCGTGGACACTATGAAATTCAACATAAAGATAAATATGATTGTTTGGTTGGAGAAGTGAGAAAAGAGAAAATATTAAAACTGAAAAATATATTGACAACTCAGCAAAATACTTTTGTGAAGCAGAAGCAGCTAAATATTTCATCACTGCGAGCAAGTTTTCAAACTGCCAAGCTAATAGCACGCACTGGCAGACCATTTGTGGAGAGAGAATTTGTTAAAGAATGCCTTCTTTCTGTTGCCAAAGAGATGTGTCCAGAGAAGGCCGATTTATTTAGTATAGTGAGTCTTTCAGGACCTACAATTACATGGAGGATTGAAGAAATGGGAGACAATCTGTATCAGCATTTGCAAAACTTCATAAAAAGATTTCATATTGTTCCTTGGCACTCGACAAAAGCAATGATTCAACTGATTGAAGCACAACTTCTAATTTTTATTCATGGGAGGAATGATTATTTTGAAGTCATAGAAGAGCTTGCTGCACTGCAAAACATCAAAGGAACAACTACAGGAGAGGATATCTATGGAAAGGTTTGCCAAACTATGAATGGTTTGGAATGGAATGAATGGAACTGGGCTAAACTAGCCAGTGTGACAATTGATGGTGCTCCTAGCATGGCGGGATCTAAGAAAGGAGTAATTGCTCGCATTAACCAAGAGATGGACCAACATAACCATTCTCATCCAATAGCCATACACTGCCTCATCCACCAACAAGTGCTGTGTAGTAAATCACTGAAGTGGGACTCTGTTATGAAAACTGTGGTATCTTGTGTTAACTTCATTAGAGCTAATGTACTAAATCACAGACAATTTCAGGAATTCTGTCTGAGCTAAATGTTGAGTATGAAGATGTTCTATATCACACAGAAGTCCATTGGCTGAGTCGAGGGAGAGTTTTGAAGTGTTTCTATGACATACTTCCACAGATTACAACTTTTCTGCTTTCAAAAAACAAAGAAGTACCAGAGCTCAATGAAGCAGAATGGAAACGGCACCTTGACTTTCTGACATGTAACAGAGCTACTCAACAATTTCAATATGCAACTTCAAGGAAAGGGGAAGCTCATCTGTGATATGCAATCACATGCCAAAGCATTTGAAGTAAAATTAGGCCTCCTCATCAAACAAGTGAAGGAGGAAAACTTCTGCAATCTCCCCACAACTCAAAATCTGTTAGCGGAAAAACTGCTGATTGCATTCCCAAACAAAACATGTGTGGATTCACTGGAAAAATTGCAAAAGGAGTTCCAATTTAGATTTAAAGAGCTTCATCTCCATGAACAGGACATACAGCTTTTCCATAACCCATTTTCTATTGACACTGAAAATGTAGATACAATTTACCAAATGGAACTGGCTGAACTGCAGAATTGTGACTCTCTGAAAGACGCATTCAACTCAAGCAGCCTTCATAATTTCTATGCATCTCTCTCCTCTGAGACATATCCTCATCTCAGGAACCATGCACTCAAAATGGCAACCATCTTTGGCAGCCCTTATGTCTGTGAACAGACTTTTTCTAGAATGAAACATTTGAAATCTCCAACCAGATCAAGACTAACGGATGCACACAAGCATCACTTGTTATAACTAGCAGTGACAAATATGGAACCAGACACTGACCATCTCATTAGCCAAAAGCAGGCCCATAGTTCTCATTGAAATACTGGTAACTTTGTTGATTTAACTTTACTTCATTTTAAATATTGTATTTGTTTTGTTTCTTCACTTCAAAATAAGATATATGCAGCATGCATAGAAATTTGTTCATAATTTTTGTTTTTACTATAGTCCAGCCAGCCCTCCAACAGTCTGAGGGACAGTGAACTGGCCCCCTATTTTAAAAGTTTGAGGATCTCTGTTCTAGTTCATTCTCACTATAGGTAAAGCTTGTTGATGGTTTTTAAGATGACAAATACTTATCATTTTAAAGAAAGTTCCATCTATTCCTATGCTAACTGGTGTATTGGATATTGTATTTTGTTAAAGGTTTTTTCTGTATCTGTTGAGATAATCGTAGAATTGTTGTTGTTGCTGTTGCTATGGTCAATTGTACTGACAATTTTCATAACACTGAACCAGCCCTGCATTCCTGGTATAAATCACATCCATTCATAGTATATGATCTTTATGACATATTGTTATAGTCTTCTTGTTACTGTTTAATTTAAAATTTTTGTATCAATGTATACATATAAATTTCCCCCAAAATTTATTTTATTTAAAGAAATAGAATAAGAAAAAAGAAAAACAGAAAAGGAGTATAAAACAAAATGAATCAAAATAAAAAAGAACATTGTCATGTACCCAAAAGAACATCAGGGAGAAATCAAAATGTATAAGAATAATTATCAGTTCAAGAAATCATATATATTAGTAGAAGAAATTATATTGATGAATATCCATCTTTTCTTTACTTCCTTGTAAATTGTTCCTTTGTTCTCTGCTGTTCACTTTTTATACTTCATTTTTTCCCCTTTCATACCTCCACCAAGCAGGCTATAGTTAAGAAAGGATGTATTTATATATGCATAATGCATGTATATATCTGTATATACACACAAACATGCACTCACACATTTCCCCACACATACACATATACATATCTTTCTTATCCTTCCTGACCCTTTGCTTCAACTTTGCTGATAAGTTGTCTTGATATTATTTAACTGCTCCCCACCTTTGGATCTTTTTTTTTCTTCTTCTTTTTGTTTCCCTGTCCTCTCATTCCTCCCCCTGCCTTATTTCTTTGTAGATTTTGAAGAGTACTATACCCTTTATGGTATGTATGTAGTGTTGTTTATTTAACCCACTTATTTAAACTCACATTCCCTATGTGAGTAGGTTTTTAGAACCACAAGCCCTCTTCCTTTTCTAATGCCTCTATGTCTGCTCTTCCTCTTCACCTCATTTGTATGACACAATTACTACTTTTTACCTTAATTCTGTCCCAATTTTTATTTTCAGCTGTCATATAGTTCATGTCAGTCTTAAAATATAGGCTATAAATTTCCATGGTGGGGAAAAAACACAAACAATTTGAGTTCCTTAAAACTGATCTTTGATATGGGATCTTCTATGTCAAATTTTCTATTGTTTTCGTTTAGTTGATGGAAAGTCCTGAAAATCTGCAATATTATTGAATGTCCATTTGTCATCATTCAATATTATAAATAATTTGTTGGATATGATATTTTTGGCCACAGACCTAGTCCTTTTGATTGTTGTTAGACATGATTCCAGCACCAGCGGTCTTTTATTGTAGCTGCTGATAAGTCCTGTACAGTTGTAAAAGTGGCACCATCATATTTAAATTGATTTTTCTTGTTTGTTGCCAAATGTTCTCTTTGATCTGGGGTTTTTGAAAATTGGTAATAATCTTGTTATGTATTTTCCACAAAGGATCTCACTGAGGTGATGACAAGTGGATTCTTTTCTATTTCTACTTTCCTCCTCATACTCTATCTCTCACTCCAGGACTTTTTTTTTTTTTTTTTTTGGTTTATTTCTTACATTATTGCATCAAGGTTTTTTTTTATCACAACTTTCAGACAGTCCATTTATTCTTAAATATTTTTCTTCTTGATTTGTTCGCCACATCTTTTGTTTCACATTCTTATGTTTCACATTCTGTTCTATTTTTTCATTCTTTATAATCTGTTTTGTTATTTCGTGGTCTCTCATGGCTTCTCTGGCTTCCTCTTGCCCAATTCTGATTTTCAAAGAGTTATTTTTGTCTTTGGGACTCTGTATATTCTTTTCTAATAGGTTTTTTTTTTTTTTTTGCATAATCTTGTTTTTCTTGGATAGTTTTTTTATTATTTTATTCTTTTCTCAATGTCTCTCATTTGATTTTTTAAATATTTTTTGAGTTCTTTTCTAAATTGTCTCTGGGCAGGGAGCCATTTCATGTTATTCTTTGAGGTAGAATTTTTTATTACTTTATTGTCCTCCTCTGAAGATGATCCCAGGCCTTCCTATTCCCATAGTATTTTTCTATAGCAGGGTTCTTTCTTCTTGTCTTGCTTATTTGTTTTTTTTTTTTTTTTAAGAGCTATTAGTGTAAGCACTACCTCTGTCAGTCATATAGGCTTAGTGATTATCGCTGCCCTCATACAATCCCCTCTCAGCTTTATAGGAGCAATAGTACTAATAATCGCCCATGGACTTACCTCTTCTATACTATTCTGCCCAGCCAGGTTAATGTGGATAATAATTGCTATTCAGCCTATATGAGCAATGGATGAGTAAGCTAGGATTTTTTGTAGGTGGGTTTGGTTGAGTCCTTCTCATCCTCCTAGGATAATAATTGATAAGATTGCAAGAGTAATGAGGATTTTTATATTTAAGCATGGGGCAATTTGGAATAGGATAGATGTGGGAGCAATCTCTCTGACTTCCATTCAGCTCTCTGCTCTGACCTGGAACCCCAGACAAAGACCTCCCACTTCTTGTAAGTGTTCATAGCCAGTAGCATCTTTGCCCCACTGTCTCTGCACTCCTAGTGTACTGTTTCCTTCTTGCCCAAAGCTATATCCCTGTAGTTCATCTGGGCTTGGGGATATTAATCAGCTGAGGTTCTCTCAGTCTGCTTGGTCTCAGACTGTGATTTCACAAGCAACATGGGAGGTTCACATCTTTGGGGTTCCTGCTTTGGCTGCAGTCACACCCAGCTACTCCCAGGGCTCCCCACATGGCGTTTCTACTGAGTTAGCACTGGTTTGCACTTCTCTTGGATTAATCCTGGTAGCCTTGAAGTCTCCTAGGATTGTAGCAAGAGAACCCCTCTTTTACCCCAAGTCTTTTTTATTTTTAAACAGTCTATGGTCGCCCAGAAGAGCAAATTTGTTCTATTTGTGGAGGAAATTGGGGGAGCTTGAAATTTACCAACCTATTCCACCATTTCCCTCCAAAATGTTTCTTTTGTTTTTGCTCTTTGTGATTTAGCTATCAGAATCATATCTGATACAAATATGATGCTGATAATTAATTTTTTGTCCTATTTTGCCTTTTTTTTTTCAAAATAATTTATCTAGTTTTGGGCTTAATTGTTTTTTAAATCTTTAGTAGAGTTTATTCCTGAATCTATCTGAAACTATAAATTTTTTTTTTTTAATTCTTGAGGGCAGCTAGGTGGTGCAGTGATAAAGGCCTCATTTCTAAAATATAGAGAGAATTGACTCAATTTTCTAATAGTTCAAGTCAGTCTCCAATTGATAAATGGTCAAAGGATATGAACAGACAATTTTCACATGAAGAAATCGAAAGTATTTGTAGCCACATAAAAAGGTGCTCCAAGTCACCATTGATGAGAGAAATGCAAATTAAGACAACTCTGAGATATTACTAAACACCTGCCAAATTGGCTAAAATGACATGAAAAGATAATGATTAAATGTTAGGGGATGTGGGAAAACTGGGACACTGCTACATTGTTGGTGGAACTGTGCATGGATCCAACCATTCTGAAGCGCAATTTGGAACTATGCTCAAAAAGTTTTCAAACTATGCATATCCTTTGATCCAGCAGCGTTCCTACTAGGATTATATCCCAAAGAGATCTTAAAGGAGCATAAGGGACCCACATGTGCAAAGGTGTATGTAGCAGCCTTCTTTGTAATGGCAAGAAACTGGAAACTGAGTGGATGCCCATTAATTGGAAAATGGCTGAATAAATTATGGTGTATGAATGACATGGAATATTATTAAATAATCACCAAAAAAATTAAATCAAATTATTCTTGAAAGAAAACTTCAATGGGATATGGATAGTAAAACTATACTAGAGGCAGCCAAGCCCTGAAGTCAGGAGGACTCAAGTTAATATCTGGTCTCAGACACTTAGCCCTTTCTAGCTGTGTGACCCTGGGCAAGTCACTTAACCCCAACTGCCAAATTAAAAAAAAAAAAAAAGAACTATACTAAGGCAGGATTTCAATTTACCCCGCTTAAACTTATAAAAATCTAAACATTTAATAAACAAGGAAGAAGGTAAGAAGATGAATAGTATCTGAAAAAAGATAATTATGATAGATCTCTGGAGAATACTGAGTAGGAATTAAAAGAAAATATTTACTTCTTGAATGTGGCAAATTTATGTTTACAAAATATTACCATATATTAAAACAAAAAAAACTCTCAAATGTAGAAAATCAGAACTATTACCTACATCTTTTTCTATTCAAAATACAACAAAATTGCATTTTAAAAAAGCCTTTGAAGCATATGAATTAAAAGCTAAGTCAATCTTAAAGTATAAGTGAATTAAAGAGCAAATCTTAGAATTGATCATTAATTCCATTAAAGATAAAATCAAAATTGAAAAAAAAATGTGAAAATATGTGGGATTTAACCAAAACGTTGCTTTAAGGAAGATTTACGTCAATAAATGCTTACATCAATAAAAGAGAAAAAGAACAAAGTAGTGCATTGGGCTTGCACCTAAAAGAATATCTTGGAAAAATAAGTTAAATATCCAAATAGAAACGCTGAAAACAAAATTGAAAGATGAATACAATTCCAAGTATAAATATTAAACTAATAACTAAAATGAAGAGAAAATTTTAAACCAATAAAACAGATAAATCATTGGTGAATTGTATTTTTTTTAAGTAGGAAATCAAGTTACCAAGATCAAACTTGAAAAAAAAATCAAATTTACAATCAATAAAGACAAAATAAAAGGAATTATTAGCAGCAATTTTGCTCAATTATATTCAAATAAAACTGGCAATCCCTTAAATAAAATAAACGAACATTTACCAACATATAAATTGTCCAGATAAACAGAACAGGAAATAGAATAATGAAATAACCCTGTCTTAGGAAATAAATTATGTATTGAGCTGGAGATTCTCCATATCCTATTTCAGAGATGGTGGAAGTTGCCTTTTCCTGACAGGTGGAAGTGATTGTTCTGGGACTGAGGGATCATGCTTGTCATGGATCCTTGCACCCTTCTCTCAGGAGATATCGATACCCTGAAGGAAATGGAAGTAGTTATGGCTTCTCTTTTCACCTGAGGAGACTGGCATTGAAATGACAGCAGGAAATAGTTAATTTCCCATATAGGGAGTTTTGGGGGACAGATGTCAAATGTCCAACCCGGTCCCTTGAAACCTTCCTTCAGGATACACATTATCCAAAGAATGGATGCCTCAAACGTCTCTAATGGGCTCGGAGCTCAAGTTATTCTGCTTTCTTTACTCCTTCTGGAAACGATGTTAATCCCTGTTCCCAAAAGAAAGGGAAGTTTTGCAAAAGAGTTTGGAGAAGGCATATAACTCATTGAAAGATAGAGTGGAAAAAGAAAACAACTCCCTGAACAATTGAATTTGTGAATTGGAAAAAGAAAATAACTACTTAAAAACTGAAATTGGCAAAATGGAAAAAAAAATTCCACAAAACAACTCATTTAAAAACTCAATTGGACAAATACAAAAAGAAATAAAAAATGTAAATGAAGAAAATAATTCTTTAAAAATCAGAATTGAGTAAGTGGAAATGAATGACTTGAGGAGACACCAAGAATCAGCTAAGCAAAATTAAAAGAAACAAAAAAATAGAAAAAAAATGTTCAATACCTACTTTGGAAAACAACAGTCCTGGAAAACAGATCTAGGAGAGATAATCTAAGGATTATTGGATTCCTTGAAAATCATGATGAAAAAAGAGGCTAGACACTATTTCAGGAAGTCATCAAAGAGAACTGCTCACATGTCATAGAATCAGAAGGTAAAATAAATATTGAAAGAATGCATTGATCACCTGCTGAAAGAGATCCCAAAATTAAAACTCCTAGAAATGTTGTGGCTAAATTCCAGAACTATCAGACCAGGGAAAAAAATACTACAAGTAGCCAGAAAAAAACCAATTCAAATATCAAGGAGCCACAATAAGGATTATTCAGGATCTAGCATTGTCCACCTTAAATGAAATGAAGGTCCTGAAATCTGATATTCCAAAAGGCTATGGAATTTGGTGTGCAGCCAAGAATAACTTACCCAGCCAAACTGAGCATTTTGTTCCAGAGCAGAATATGGACATCACTGAAATAGGTGAATTCCATTTATATCTGATGAAAAAACTAGATTTAAACACAAAGTTTGACCTCCAAATATAGGGCTCAAGTAAAGCATAAAAAGGTAAAAAGAACTGTTAAGAATTATATTTCTGTTATTGGTATATATAAAGAGTACATGTATTATTTGATTTTACTATTATAATATAAAAAAGGATCTAGAGGTGAAAAGGAAATTTTAACCAGAAAAATAGAAAAGTGGAGATAATACATCTCACAAAGAGGCAAAGGAAAACGATTACATCTGAGGGAAAGAAGAGAGCAGAATAAACATACTGTGAATCTTACTCTCATCAGAAGTGGCTCAATGAGAAAATATTAGACATATTCAGTTTACAAAGAAACTTCTCCCACTTCATTGAAAAGTGGTAGTGGAAAAGTGAAAAGAGAAGGGGTGGGCTAATACAGAAATTGTAAGGGAAAGGTTTAAGAAAAGGGGAGAGACTCTAAGGAGGAGGGAGAGGTTCTAAAGAGGGAGGGCAGTTTGTGCCAAGTGGTGCACATAAGTTTAATACTGGGGAGGGAGGTAAGGGGGAAAGGAAAGAGAAAAGTATAATCTGGAGATAACAAGATGGCAAGAAATACAGAATTAGTAGTTTTAACCATAAAATTAGGAGTTTTAACCATAAATAAATACAGAATTAACCCCCCCAATCAAACACTAAATTTGAAATTCTAAATAAAAGGAGAGATTAATAAAATTGAAAGTAAAAAAAAAACTATTGAATTAATAAATACAATTAAGAGTTGATCCTATGAAAATACCAACAAAATAGTTAACTCCTTGGTAAATTTGATTAGAAAAAGAAAAGAGGAAAATCAGATTTTTAGTCTTAATCACTGCCCTTATCAAACCATTTCCTCAATCTTCCCTTTTCCAGTGTTCTATGCTGTACTCTATACCATGCCACAGTGACTATCTCTCCATTTCTCCCACATACTCATATTTTGAGTTTCCCATTGTGAGTTGTTTCCCACTCTATTAGAAAATGTCCTTTTTCTTTCTGCTTCTTTGTGAATTCCCAGCACATATCAGAATGCCTAAGACCTAATAAGTACTCAATGGGTATTTGTAAATAACAATAACAAGATACTAATTGCATGTTTATTTGATGTTGTCCTCTGGAAATATGCAGGCTTCTGCACAATAGGCATATGTTCTATCCTTCATGTCACTGAGGTAGGCAGACATTGAAGTGACTTGTTGGATGTTGTTCTGTACATGGTCTGTTGCATAGGTTGTTCCTGGATCTTTTTCCTTTTCCATATGCATTATCCTGAGATGATTCCTGGGATGCTGCTTCTTAAACTAATAATTTTTTCTGTTATTCAGCATTATGGAATAAAAGTCCAATTTCCATCTGATTTTGGAAAGGATTGTCAAGTTCTAAAGCTGAGGAAGAATGTGATGATTTTAGCTGGACACAGACTGTGAGTTTTCTAGTTCTAAGTTTGAGAAGAAAGAAAACTGAAGGCATATCCATACTCATAAGTTATGGCCAAGATTTCTCATCTTTTGAAAAAGGAAGGTTTTGAGAGATTCTCAGGTTAGAATGAGGAGAGAAGGGAGAATCTCATGCAGCAATGAGACTGTGGCCATCAGGGTCTTTGAAATCTGCAGCTCCTGTCATCATGATCATGAGAGGTTATGGGTAAATGATACAGCTTAGAGTTATGTGGCTTTCCTAAATAAAGGCACTGCTAAGAAGAGTAGGAGGGCCATGTCAAGCTTGTATCCCAAAGAAATCTTAAAGAAGGGAAAGGGACCTGTATGTGCATGGCTGTTTGTGGCAAGTCTCTTTGTAGTGGCCAGAAACTGGAAACTGAGTAGGTGCCCATCAATTGGAGAATGATATAATTGTGGTAAATGAATATTATGGAATATTATTGCTCTGTAAGAAATGACCAGCAAGATGATTTCAGAAAGGCCTGGAGAGACTTATATGAACTGATACTGAGGGAAATGAGCAGGACCAAGAGATCATTATATACTTTAACAATACTATATCATGATTAATTCTGGTGGATGTGGCCATCTCCAGCAATGAGATGAACCAAATCAGTTCCAATAGAGCAGTAATGAACTGAACCAGTTACACCTAGTGAAAGAACTCTGGGAGATGACTATGAATCATTACATAACCCTAACCCAATCTGTTGGAATCTTTACAAACTGCTAACTCATTAGAGTTTATAGATTATTGATCTGATCTTACAAGAAGATGTTTTGGGCCAGAACCTGAAACAAGGCACTAAGTAGAACTAATTGATATAATGCTTGTGTTTATACCTTTACTCACTGGAGTTCACAAGTATGAGAGATTCACAAAGTAAACTTTGTAACTTTGTGAATTCCCACCTCCCTTGAAGTTCTTAGGGCCAGAGAGCACTCTGGGAGAAAACCCATAATCCCATTCTCTCAGAAGAGTCATATATAAACCAGTGAAGAGTGATTCATTCGAATATTTTCCACTTGGCTGGCTGGTAGCAGAAGAGTTTTGAGAGGAAGAAGCTAGGAGTCGAGAGTTGAGCGGGAGATTGAGAAGGCTCTCTGTGGTGCCTGGGCTCCTGCACTTCCCCCACTGAGACCAAGCTGGTCTGAAAGACTCCCCAGAAAGCTAGCCAAGCCCCAAATGAAGGAGACAAGAGATTCATTCCATCTTTGTGCTGGCTGGAGGCTGAAGAAAGCAGAGGCAGAGGCTGAAGGACAAAACCTTTGGATTTGGAGACATTCCGAGGGAGCTCTTAGAACCAAGCAGAGAGATAGGCCTCTAAGAATCTAGCTATCCGGGCCCAAGGAAAGAGACAAGACTTGGAAGGAGAAATAAACGTTTGTATTTTTACCAGCTGGCTGCATTTGGGGTAATTATTGATCCGAACTGATACTAAGGCTGCCTCCAAGAAAACCTCCCCAAGAAACCTGCTCTTTCTCCCAGAGAGAACCATCATCCTATATTATTATTTTAAAGAAGAAAAAGAAAACCAACCACAATCCTTCTATTTTTGTCCACCTGCATTTTTGATTTCCTTCACAGGCTAATATTACACGATTTCAATGACCGATTCTTTTTATACAGCAAAATAACTGTTAGGACATGTATACTTACATTGTATTTAATTTATACTTTAACATATTTAACATGTATTGGTCAACCTGCCATCGGGGAGAGGGGATGGGGGGAAGGAGGGAAAAAATTGGAACAAAAGGTTTGGCAATTGTCAATGCTGTAAAATTACCTACGCATATATCTTGTAAATAAAAAACTATAATAATAAAAAAGCCTTTATTATATACAAATGCCAGCTAGATAGCATTGAGAAGATGAGGTGCACCACAAGGATGAGCACAGGACCAAGGAGCAATGCCAGAAAAAAGATAGGAGTAAAAAAGCTTTTTGGAAGTTCATGAAAGGGAAGGAGACTGACTTGGGCCTTTGGTAAGCCTGATTTACAGCAGGTGGTATTCCTGTCAGGGGAAGCATGCTGGGGGACCACTTTTGGCTGACTTATAGGAGACCCTGCCATGAGTTATACAGAATAAGCAGGCTTGGAGGGGCTGCAATTTGCAGCAGGGGAGGAAATAACCAAAGTGATGAGGTCACAGATGCACATGATTTTAGGCTAAGAAAAGATTTTCCTCTTATTAATGGGGGTGATATGCTTATTGCATAGAGTGATACACTAATGTTTAGAGAGGAAGAATGGATGCCCCAAATCACACCACTAATTAGCTTCTCACACCCAGTCTTCTGGACCTGGAGTCCAAAGCTCTCTACTCTCCACTCCCTGCTTCCCACTGGGAGAGAGCATCCTTCACTAATATTGATGAATCAACCTTAGAGTCCTGTATCCTTCCTCATATGCCCTAGGACTTCTTTCATTCAAGCCCATCTCATAAGAAGCCCATTGGAGAGGGAGGATTGGGAGGCTCACTGAGACCCACTGTCCAGCACAGATGAATAGCCTCAAGCAGGGTGGCTCCCCACTGCTCAGTGCTCAGCTCTTGGCCATGTCAGGAGCTGACAACACATCTCCCAAGTCTCCAGCTGCTGGCTGAGCACTCTCATTACTCAGCCCTAATTGCTGATCAGGATTGGCTCCAGGGGCCAATGTTCCTCACACACCCAGGAGACATCACTGACTCCCTACTCAAATGGTGCCATTTCTGTCATTGACATGATAACCACAGCTCTAAGGGGAGATGAGCTTAGACTTCAGAACTTATAACAGCCGGGACTGTCTCCTTTGTGCTCTGATAGATGAAACCCAGGTATCTTCAGCTACCCAGCAGGCAGCCAGGTGAGTGTGATGTCTGTCTCAGGCTTGCATCCAGGGAGTGGGGGGTACAGGGAATGGCTCTTTTCTTCAGCCTGTGGGTCAGGCAGGTGAGGATGGAATCCTGGTCAGTTCTCTGTGTGTGCAGAAATGGGCAGAGAAGTCTCAACCAGGGACCCCAATCGGCAGGAGAGTTTTCTTCATGTCAGAGAATTTTCTCAGCCTCTGTGCTGAGATCATGGTTCTGCCATTAGTTATATGTTGACATTGAGAGATCTCTAGTTTGTGAGACTTCACTTAAAAGAGGACACCCTAATCACAGTTTTCTGTCTTGGGCAAAGGAGTCAGTTGAAGCAAGGACTTGCCACTGACCTTGTCCCCTTTGATTTCAGGGAGTCATTTCCCAAAATCAGGAGTAAGAGATAAAGGAAGAATTATGCAGTTAAGTGGATTTGGAAGAGGGAGAATGATGGGGCCCAAAGAGTCTCCAAAAAACAGTGGATGATAAGTTGGATTCAGGTTTTCAATCTGTAATATATTTCCAATATTAATAAGAACATGCAGTTAGTTGTCTAGAAAGAGGATGTTGTCAGAGAGAGAACTATGGAGACTGAATGGGGATCAAAGTAGAGTGTTTTCACCTTTTTTATTGTTTGTTGGTTTTTTTTCTCATGAATCTGATTTTTTAAATTTTTTGATTTGATGTGATTTTTCTTGTACAACATGGCAAATAGGGAAATATATTTAGAAAAATTTAGAAAATGTTTAACCTATATCAGATTGCTTGCTTTTGGGGAGAGGTAGAAGGGGAGAGGGAGGAAGAAAAATTTGAAACACAAAGTTTTGCAAGGAAGAATGTTGAAAAGTATCTTTGCTTGTATTTGGAAAAATAAAATACTATTGAAAAAAGTCCCCCACCCCAGAAGAATATTGCTTAATCATATTTGGTTGCGTCTGTGAGCTGTTTCACATAATAAATGGCAAAGTTTTGTGACCTGTTAAAAAAGAAAAGAAAAGAAAAGAAAGAAGATGTTAGAACTCAGTAACTTTTCCCTGATTCCAAGACCAATGCTCTCTCCATTAAACAAATATACCTCATGGAGTAGAGCAACAGCCTGCTTCTCTCTGCTTCCAAAAGCAGAACAATTACTTTATGGGTCAGATAATAAGCACCTATTAAGTTCTTACTATAACATTTAGTAGGTGCTGGGTTAAATACTAGGGATAAAAATAAAAGTCAATAAAAATTGGCATTTCAACCCTTTGCTGGCTCTCAAAAGAGAAATGGTTTGTGTGAATTGGAAAATAACCCAATGACAATTCAATTTGTCTAGAGCAGGGGTCCTCTAACTATGGCCCGCGGGCTAGATGTGGCAGCTGAGGAAGATTATCCCCTTCACCCAGGGCTATGAAGTTTCTTTATTTAAAGGCCCACAAAACAAAGTTTTTGTTTTTATTATAGTTCAGCCCTCCAACAGTCTGAAGGACAATGAACTGGCCCCCTATTTAAAAAGTTTGAGGATCCCTGGGACTCTAGAGCATTTAATTAGAATTTAGGGAATCTCATTAATTAAAGTTAAGTGAATTTTAAAATTTGTTCAATCTCAGTCTTAAGAATTGTCTTGTTTTCTCCCTAAAAAAAGAGAAAGTTATTTAAGGGAATAGAAAGGGCAGCTAAGACTATTTGGCTATTACTTAGCAAAATTCTAAAATTGTTAACTGTTACTTGGAGTTATTGTCATCATATTAAACCTTATCAGTTCACTTCCAAGTATGAGATGTGCAACTTCTTTTTTCTCTTCACAGAGTGGGGAAGAGATCAAACAGATCACTCATGAAAACATTGAGAATAGTGGGGTGGGCAACATCTCAGCCCTTTCTCTGGGGTCTCTTGTCAACTCCCCTTAATTTCTAACTTGCCATTTTTCTTGAAACCATTAGGGTAAGCAAGGTCATCAGGCCTGAAAAACGAGCCTGTTTAAAATGTATAGTTCCACAATGTTGTAAAAAATTACCCTGGCATGGATTTTGTCAATAAAAAGTTATTTTAAAAAAGAAAGAAAGAAAGAAAGAAAATCCCTAAATCATTAAAAAAAAGTATAGTTTCTAAACAAAAACTCTGTTTACTAAAAATTGATAAGCTTATTTAATGATTGCTCCTTTGCACCAGGATAAGTTTAAACATATAAAACATGTTAAACAAAATCTCCCCTGTATATAAGTTGTGGTAACCTTAAAAATAAAGTATCTGGCCCCAAGGTGTGATTAGTAGAATTTTCTATTTGAAATAAAATCTCTTGGAACAGCAACTGATATTCTTTTGAGTCCTGAATTTGTCTGATCATTAAGTCAGTAACTCATCATTCTAGAGAAATAGCTTAAGTTACTCAGGGGAGTTTCTTGCTTAAACTATTGTCATAGATGAATGTCTTACTTGACAAGAACTGGGAGGACAACCTTAACCTCTGCTCAGGGTCAGACTGACTCAGTTTCCATCCTGACTCTGTTTCCCAGCTCTGTTTTTTTTTTTTTTTTTGGTTTGTTTTGTTTTCCATCTGATTATTTCTGAGTCTGACTATGAGTTGGAAGTGTTACTGCATGATCAATTGTCAAAGAGAGCTGAGAATGCTGTTATTATGTCTGTGCTCTTAGGCACAGACATAATCCTTCCCACAATTCTCTGTATACATCAAAAGATTGGATCAGCACAGAATAGTGGGGAGGGCCATTTTTCAAGCATATGCTAAGAGCATATTGTCCAATCAGTAGTTAATCTTAAGTGATTAGTTGTCCTGACCTCAGTGCATCAACTCAAGAATTTCAGCCCTTTATAGTCAATGATTCTGAAGACTTCTGGCCTGAGTATAGTTCTACAAACATTGCTGACTGTCATTAATCTGCTAGACAGTGATAACCAAATTCCTGAGACTACACCTCAGTTCCACCTTTGGGCCACAAAATTAGCTAATCAGTGGCATGAAAAACTGGACAATTTGTGTCCTTGCTTCTGGAACTTTGCTAAACTCTGCTGGAACTTAGCCTGCTTCAATTGGCATTACACTTACAATAAACTTTGCTCTTTTACTTGGAGATGGGTTCAAACCTGCAAATTCTTTTGAGATACCATGTGACACCAATTGGTAGCACCCAACCTTTTGGGGTCCCTTCTGCACCCTCACAAGATCAATTACTACTAAGCAGTAGTCCAGTTGTAAAGTAATGAGGGTCGAACCATGATGTGGAAATGTCAGAGGGGAGAAGAGCATATATTCAAGAGATGACAAAATGGTGAAGTTGAGAGACATTGGCAAGATATTCAATTTGAGAGGGTAGGAAAAAAGCCTGAGGAGTGCAGGGTGACAAGACCGAAAAGGGGCTGGTGCCCTCAAAAGTAATAGGGAAGTTTGGAAAGATCAGGGGAATATCAAGAGGGAAAGATAATGAGTTCAGTTTTAGACATAATGCATTTAAGATGTCTACAAGCCATACACTTTAAGATGTCTGAAAGGCAATTGGAAGTGCAAGACTGGAGGTGAGCAAAGAGACTGGGGTGGAATAGGTACATATGAGAATCATCCATGTAATTAAATCCATGGAAGCTAGCAAGACCATCAAATAAAGCATTTATATTGTCACTATCAGAGACCTACTATCCTTTTTTTTTTTTAAATTTTATTTTATTTAATAATAACTTTGTATTGACAGAATCCATGCCAGGATAATTTTTACACGACATTATCCCTTGCAATCACTTATGTTTCGTTTTTTCCCCTCCCTCCCTCCTCCCCCCCCCAAGATGGCAAGCAGTCCTATATATGTTAAATATGTTGCAGTATATCCTAGATACAATACATATTTGCAGAACCGAACAGTTCTCCCGCTGCACAGGGAGAATTGGATTCAGAAGGTAAAAATAACTCAGGAAGAAAATCAAAAGTGCAAATAGTTCACATTCATTTCCCAGTATTCCTTCTTTGGGTGTAGCTGTTTCTGTCCATCATTTCTCCAATGAAACTCAGTTAAGTCTCTTTGTCAGAGAAATCCACTTCCATCAGAATACATCCTCATACAATATCGTTGTCGAAGTGTATAATGATCTCCTGGTTCTGCTCATCTCACTTAGCATCAGTCCATGTAGGTCTCTCCAAGCCTCTCTGTATTCATCCTGCTGGTCATTCCTTACAGAGCAATAATATTCCATAACATTCATATACCACAATTTACCCAGCCATTCTCCAATTGATGGGCATCCATTCATTTTCCAGTTTCTAGCCACTACAAACAGGGCTGCTACAAACATTTTGGCACATACAGGTCCCCTTCCCTTCTTTAGTATCTCTTTGGGGTATAAGCCCAATAGAAACACTGCTGGATCAAAGGGTATGCACAGTTTGATAACTTTTTGGGCATAATTCCAGATCGCTCTCCAGAATGGCTGGATTCGTTCACAACTCCACCAACAATGCATCAGTGTCCCCGTTTTCCCGCATCCCCTCCAACATTCATCATTATTTTTTCCTGTCATCTTAGCCAATCTGACAGGTGTGTAGTGGTATCTCAGAGTTGTCTTAATTTGCATTTCTCTGATCAATAGTGATTTGGAACACTCTTTCATGTGAGTGGTAATAGTTTCAATTTCTTCATCTGAAAATTGTCTGTTCATATCCTTTGACCATTTATCAATTGGAGAATGGCTTGATTTTTTATAAATTTGAGTCAGTTCTCTATATATTTTGGAAATGAGGCCTTTATCAGAACCTTTAATTGTAAAGATGTTTTCCCAGTTTGTTACTTCCCTACTAATCTTGTTTGCATTCGTTCTGTTTGTACAAAGGCGAGACCTACTATCCTTGAAACCAATCTGTTGCATGCCAAGCTCAGTTCTTTCTACAGATTTCAACAGGGGAATCTGGGATCTTCCCAGAACTTTTTTGTTAGCTGGGCTTATCATTGCTTTCTGGAGTAACATGCACAATTTGCGATTTATCTTCAGTAGAACCTTCTCTGTACATTTCAAGACACCATCTGAAGTTCTGGTAAGGTAAGTCTGTCTACCATTTTGTAATAATTGTTGAGTCTTTCCAGAGCCAAATTGCCATTTGAATTGTGCAAGCTTACTTTCTAAAAATGGTCCCTACCTCTATAAAGATTTTCCTTAATGTATTACTCTGATCTTCATGAAGTTTATGGTTGTAATCATTAAACTCACACTATTCTATTTATCAGTAGCCCATTATTAATATGAACCTTCCTAAAATAAAATCTTTTTCAAGTACTATTCTTATATCCTCATAACCCTGTTCCATAATTCCACAATGTACTTGTCAATCAAATGCTTTGTTTGATTCCAAAAACTCAAAGGAAAAACAGTAATAAAAAGATTAAACAAAGTTATCAGCATATTATAATTATTATAAAACATTAATTGTCCTATTAGATATCAACCAAAGCTAAGATTTTTATAAAAAGAAACCTTAAAAATGATACTTAAAATACAATGTCTCAAACAATAACATAGTAAGTCCTACTTAAAAGGCAATCTGGCTAAATATCAACAAAACAAATTTAATCATTTTAGCATAATATTTGAACATACAAAAAAACCCCACACACATGTATAAATACACATATATCGATGTGTGCATGCACAATGTGTATGTTGAAATTCCCAATTTGAACATTTCAGTAAATGATCAGCTTATTTTAATGTTAGGGAATCAACTAATTGATTCCTAATACCTATGTGATTTATTCTCTTCAGACATAAGAGACTTATTTTAGATGAAAGTCCTGAATTCAGGCAAAATCACTATGTACCCATACTTGGCCAATATTCCTTACACCTACATAGAGATTGGTTTCTCTGTGTAACATTGCTATTATATATTCTAATTAATTTCTGAACTCTTTGTGTTTCAGACATTTCCTATAAACTAGAAAACTTTGGATAACAAAACAGAAGATTCTATTATAATTTCTTTGGATGGATAAGCACAGAGAGGGGAAATTGGAGAAATAATCAATTTTTGGGAAGATGTCCCTTCAGTTAGATCTTCCCTGCCATGCTGCTCCCAGAACCAAGGACTATTCTTGGCTCTCTCTCCTTTTCTACAGCCCAGTCTTCCCTTTACTCCATTTTCCCTCTAAATTTTAGAATCTACTAAATGAGAGTATTTTCTCAGAAGGTTTTTCCTTTGTTTTACAACTAACTAGAGTGCAAGAGAATCTCTCACAAAAGGTCTTTGACTGAAAGAGTTGGGAGGCATTTAGAGGTAGGGTTGATTCAAAGAATTATACAGCTCTTGCTCACATTGAAGTCTAGTTATTGGATTCCATTTTTTAAAGTTTTTAATGTAATCAAGGCATGAAAAATAAATGAGGTGATTTTGACATCCCTACACATATATGTTCAGATGGGTTATTTAAATATTGCAATGTGCCTCATGGGCAGCATGCCCAGAAAGATTACATCTAACTTCCTCCCCTCCAAGGTTATCGTGACTCTGTTAATTACAAGTCAGCAGATTGAAGATTTTAAATCCTAGTCCATCCTACCAAACCAAAGCATTAAAAATATTAAATAGGGAGTAATCTGTTCAAGTAAGTGCGAGTCTGTGAAAAACAGTTTGAAGTTAAACTTTTATGGACTCAGTCCACAAGGAAACATGTATCCCTTTTGGATGGAACGCTTAAGTTCCTGGGTTTCTGCCTCTCATTCATCACTTCTTAGGAAATTTTTAAAATATCCTTCTCTTACTGGTGCCCATACATGAGAAAATCATTATCTGTTCTTTTCAGCCTGCTCCTTCTTTAAAAATCTATATAAATTTCAGCTCTAAACAGTTATGAGGCTGCAATTGGAGTTCTGATAGTCACACATTGTTTTGAGTAAATGACTTCTTTAAGTGGAGAGAAAAAGTCTCAGCTGAAAGAATAGAAAAGATGTATTTTCATCCTAGGAGAAATTCTCCAAAGGCTCAAGGGAGTCACTTTGGAAACAGACATGTTAAGAAATTCATTTCTCCAAATTTTTGTGGTATCTGTTACCCAAGAACTAAATGCCCTTTTTGCCAATTCAAAGTATTTTACTCAAATATATTTTATTTTCTTGATGAAGCAATTAGAGTTGTGCTTTGTTTAGTGTCATTAACGCTAAAAAGCATTAAGTGTCTAGAGGCAGATTTGAATTCTGGTCTTCCTGACTTTTGGGTGGGTACTCTGTCTACTCTGCCATCTAGATACCCCGAGTTCAAAGCTTTAACTCAGAGTTTTTGTCATCAATTAAGAGTCAATTCTCCCTCCACGAATATTGAACCATCCAAAAGACTCTGGAGCTTTGGTTGGAAGCCCAATTAAACATTACTTCCACTACTAGGTATCAATGTGGCAAATGGAATATTTGGAAAGCCCATAAAAGATATGGGGAGAATAAGAAGGATATATGCCCCCAAATATATATATATATATATATATGGGACTGTGTGGTTGGGAAGAAGGGTCTGCTTCTGTTTATGTTTCTGTGTGTATAGGAGGGTTTGATACGATCTCACCTGGGAAATTTTGAAGGCATTTGTCCATCAGCTGCTACTTCCTCACAAGCTTCCATCACTATTGCCACAGGTGGATTATGGGCCTTCATTGTGCTCAACAAGAGAAATTTCTGAATATTCTTTCTTCTCTTTCATGATACCTCAGTCTACATCTTCTTAATGCTCCAAGAACATGTATCTATACAACACAATATTGGGGATCATTTTCTTTTTTCAGACTGGAGTTGGGGTCCTTGGTAACTCCTTCTTCTTCTGTTTTTATGGCTTCCCTACATTGAGCAGCCACAGATCAAGGCCAATGGACCCCATTCTGTTCCAACTTACTTTGGCCAATACCATAATGCTCCTCCTCCACGGGTGCCCATTAGCAATCTTCTTTTTAGGGAAAGGACCCTTTCTGGGAAATGCAGGCTGTAAAATATTATTTTACCTTCGCCGTATCAGTCGGGGCTTTTCCATCTGTAGCACTTGTCTCCTGAGTGTCTTCCAGGCAGTCACCATTACTCCTTGCAGCTCTAGATTGGTCAAACTCAAGGTCAGAATTCTGAAGTCTGTTAAGCCCTCATGTCTTGTCTGTTGGATGGTCTCCCTAATCACAGAAGTTTATGTGCCGATATATATAACAGAATTGAAGAGCGATAACAGCAGCCTCAGAGATGGATTGGATCTCTTTTATTGCTACTGGGTACAGACATTTAAGGAACTTTCTATCCTGCCCACGCTGAGAGACATCTTCTTTGTCATGGGCATGGTCTATACCAGTGGCTATATGGTGTTCCTCCTGTGTAGACATCACCAGAGTGTCCGGCACATTCATAGCACCTGCCTCTCCCCAAGGCCATTCCCTGAGGTCAAGGCCACCCAAAGCATCCTGCTGCTGGTGGGAATCTTTGTTTCTACTTACTTTGTGAGTTGTGGGTTCTCTTTGTACAAAGTGTACATGACTGGCTCTGATGCCTGGATGATGATTGTGAACCTATTTATTGGATTGTGCTTCCCTGCTATCAGCCCCTTTTTGCTGATTCACAGGAACACTCTCACCTCCCAAGCATGGTGTGTTCCCTGGCAGAGTCCATGTCTCTATTTTATAATAACTGACAGGATTTGTGAGTCAGTTCATCTTCTCTGTGCAAGATTCCTTTGAAGATTTCTGTCTCACCCACTCCTGGCCCAGAAAAGTACGTCCAAATGCACCAGAATCTGTGACTGTGGGAGCAAGAAACTTTATCCAGCCCTAAAAATACACGAGAGAGAAACCTGAATGTGGGCTTGGGACCACTAGGGGTTTATGCTTGGCTTCTCTATTAGCTTGTCCCCACTTGATCCAAACTCTCTTTCCAAGACCATCAAATGTCTCTCTTCCTCTAGCACTCTGCATTCTACCCTAATCGTTTCCCTCTTTGTTCCTCATGCACATTTCATCTTCAATCTTAATGTTTTTCCACTGACTTTTCCTTTCCCCCAAAAAAAGTCTCATTACCTCTCCATTTCATAAGATCTCTCTTTCTTTAGAATGCAGTTAGATACTACGAGACTGCTTTATAGTACAGTGTAAGATCTGGCATTTGGAGAGCATTTCCCTTCACATTTTGTTTCATTGCTTCCCTTAATATCTTCGATTTTTGGTTTTTCTAGATTAACTTTTTCATTTTTTCTAGCTCCACAAGAAAACTTTTTTAGTGATTTGATTGGTATAGTACTGAATAAATAAATTAATTTAGAAAGAATTATTTTTATTACACTGACACAACTTACTCATGAAAAAGTAATTGTATTACAACTGTCCAAATCTGATTGTGTGCATTTTGTGTGAAATGTTTTGTAATTGTGCCCATAGATTTCTTGAGTTTGTCTTGACAGGCAAACTCCCAAATGTTTTCTATTATCTACAATTATTTTAATGAAATTTCTCATTTTGTCTCTTTACTGATTTTTTTTATCTCTTTAGCAAATTTATATACAGAAATACTAATTTTTTACGGTTTATTTTAAAGTTTAAATTATTTCAAATAGATTTTTTTGGTTGATTATCTGGGTTTCTTTAGCCATACCATCACATCATCTGCAAAAAGCCAATAGTTTTGTTTCTTCATGCCTATTTTTATTCTTCTATCTTTTTCTTATATTATTTCTATAGCTAGCATTTCCAGTATAATATTAAATAAGTAGTTTTGATAAGGGGCATCTTTGCTTCGCTTCTGATCTTCTAGTTCATTCTCACTATAAATAAAGCTTGTTGATGGGTTTTAGATGAATAATACTTATCATTTTAAAGGAAGTTCCATATATTTCTATGTACGCTAGTGTTTTGGGTATTGTATTTTGTCAAAGGCTTTTTCTGTATCTGCTGAGATAATCATATAATTTCTGTTGTTGTTGTTGCTATAGCCAATTGAACTGACAATTTTCCTAACACTGAACCAGTCCTGCATTCCTGGTATAAATCACATCCATTCATAGTGTATGATCTTTATGACATATTGTTGCAGTCTTCTTGTTACTGTTTTATTTAAAATTTTTGTATCAATGTATATTGTAAAAAAAATTTCTCCAAAATTTATTTTATTTAAAGAAACAGAATAAGAAAAAAGAAAAACAGAAAAGGAGTACAAAACAAAATGAATCAAAATAAAAAGAACATTGTCATGTTCCCAGAAGAACATCAGGGATGATTCAAAATGTATAAGAACAAATACCAGTTCAAGAAATTATATATATATATTTGTAGAAAAATTATATTTATCAATTTCCATCTTTCTTTTACTTCCTTGTAAATAATTTCCTTTGTTCTCTGCTATGTACCTTATATACTTCATTTTTTACCCCTTTAATATTCCCACTAAGCAGGTTATACTTAAGAAAGGATGTATTTATATATGCATAATCCACATATATATATTCATATATATACACACACACACACACACACACACACACACACACACACCCAGAAACATGTACCCACATCTTTCCCCACATATACACATACACATACATTTCTTATCTTTGCTGACCCTTTGCTTCAGTTTTGCTCATACGTTGACTTGATATTATTTAATCTCCCTATCCATGGATCTTTTCCTTTTTGTTCTTTTTGTTTCCCTGTCCTCCCATTCCTCCCCCCTTATTTCTTTATAGATTTTGAAACATGATATACCCTGCATAGTATATATATATAATGTTGCTTATTTAACTCACATTCCCTATGTGAGTAGGTTTTTAGAACTATAAGCCTCTTCCCCTTTCTAATGCCTCTATGTCTTATCTTTGTCTTCACCTCATTTGTATGACACAAATACTATTTTTTACCTTAATTCTGCTCTAATATTTATTTTCAGGTGTCATATTGTTCATGACAATCTTAAAACATAGGCTATAAATTTCCTATGGGGGAAAAAAACCCATAAACAATTTATGTTGAGTTCCTTAAAACTGATTTTGATATTGGATCTTCTATTCAAATTTTCTATTGTTTTCATTTAGTTGGTGGAAAGTGCTGAAAATCTGCAAAATTATTGAATTTTTTTATCATTCAATATTATAAATAATTTTTCTGGATGTTATTTTTGTCCACAGACCTAGTTCTTTTGATTGTTGGTAGACATGCTTCCAGCACCTGTGATCTTTTATGGTAGCTGCTGATAAGTCCTGTACAATTGTAATTGTGGCACCATAATATTTGAATTAATTTTTTTCTTGTTTGTTGCCAAATGTTCTCTTTGATCTGAGGGTTTTTGAAATTTGGCAATAATGTTTCTATGTGTTTTCCACAAAGGTAATGATCAGTGGATGTAATGGGCTGAGGCTTGAGTTGATGCACTGAGGTCCCAAGCACATGAGGCTAAATAGTAATTGGACCATACTCTATTAATAGATAAGCTTGGAGAGAGAATGGCCCCCACCCACTCTTTGTGCAAGTCCTGATGTGTTGTATAGGAAATGACGATTTTGGTGGGTGGAGGCAGGGGAGTGGAAAAGAGAAGGGGAGGAGATGGCTCAGTGGATAGAGCACTAGCCTTGAAGTCAAGAGGACCTGAGTTCAAATCCAGCCTCAGACACTTAACAAACAGAAAAAGTGAGTGGAGGCAACCGTGGCAATGGCAGTCCCAAAAGTCTCTCCTCCCCTTCCCTTTTCCACTCCCCTGCCTCCACCCACCAAAATCGTCATTTCCTATACAACACATCAGGACTTGCACAAAGAGTGGGTGGGGGCCATTCTCTCTCCAAGCTTATCTATTAATAGAGTATGGTCCAATTACTATTTAGCCTCATGTGCTTGGGACCTCAGTGCATCAACTCAAGCCTCAGCCCATTACATCTACACCAATACACAAATTAATGTGTGTTGTGAGACCATCCCAGAGTGGCAAATTTTATTAGCCATGGCTCCTAATTTTATACATGGGTCTCCATTAAAGATAACCAGACTTTTACATAATTGGCGATGGATTCTTGAAGAAAAAGTTTCTAAAGTTCCTCTTAAAGGACCAACTATCTTTACAGATGCATCCAAACACAATATTTGTGCTGTATACTCTCATGATTTAACCATAAAGAGAGTAGTCAGAACTCCTTTTCAGTCCACTCAGCAGAACGAATTGTATGCGATCATGTTAGCTCTCACTTATTACCCAGGAGACATAAATATAATATCTGATTCAGCCTATTCAGTAGGTGTGGTACAAAGAATTGCCACAGCCCAAATAAAATTTGCAGCTTCTAATATATATCAGCTCTTTAAGGAACTTCAGGAGCAAGTGAGAAAACAGGTAAGATTTATATCTTGCATGTCCACTCACATAGTGGACTCCCAGGCCCTATTTTTGATGGGAATTCAAAGGCAGATAGCCTTTTAACTATGTTAGCCAGTACACCTTTATTTCAGGAGGCCCAGGAATCCCATTCTAAGTATCATCAGGCTGCTCGAGCTTTGCGTTTACAATTTGGGATTACAAAAGAGGAAGCTAGGAGCATAGTAAAAAGCTGTACAGCTTGCCTTCCTTTCCATGCTCCTACACTGCCTCCAGAGAAGAACCCTCGTGGTTTGAGACCCAATGAAATCTGGCAAATGGATGTGACCCATTATAAATCTTTCGGTCGTCTGTCTTTTATCCATGTTGTGGTAGACACCTTTTCAGGATTCACTTTTGCCATACCAGCAGCAAAAGAGACAGCCCGAGTGGTCACTGAATTCCTCATGCAAGCATTTGCCATTATGGGTGTGCCACAAGCAATAAAAACAGACAATGGTCCTGCATACACCTCCAAACATTTTGCACACTTTTGTGCACAGTATAAGATTTTACACACCACTGGCATACCCTTTAATCCTCAAAGACAGGCAATAGTAGAGAGGAGAAACAGAGATATTAAGACGCTGCTCCAAAAACAAAAGAAAGGGGGAGCCACAGGTAACCCTAGAGAGCTTCTAAATCTAGCACTTTATACTATTAACTTCTTGATTTTTGACAAAGATGCACTGGCTCCGGCAGACAGGTTTTATAACCCACCGGAAGGGCAGTGTCCAGTGCGAGCAGCTCCACTATCTTTAGATAATCGCCAGGTGATGTGGAGAGACCCAGAAAGTGGTGAATGGAAGGGACCAGATAGGCTAACTGCTTGGGGGAGAGGGTTTGCTTGTATCTCTACAGGTGGAGAAGGAATCAGATGGGTGCCAACGAGCCGTATTCGCCTTGTCCATCGCAGAGAGACGGAGCAGACCCTTGAAACGAAGAAGACCCAAGAAACATCGGGTGGTTCTGTTGCTGATTGTGCCCACCACTGAAAGAGCGTGGCAGTTATGGCGTTTGACTTATGGACATAGAAAATCATTGGACTTTAAAACCCTCAGAAATCATTGGATTCTCTGAGACATAAGATTGTTGTAGGACTTTAAATCCCTCAGGAATCATTGGATTTTCTGAGAAATGATAAGACTATTACAGGACTTCAAAATTTGCTGGAATCATTGGATTCCCTAAGACATAAAAAGACTTTTGCTGGACTTCAAAAACTTGGGGGGATCATTGGATTCCCTGATATGTGAAGCAATGGACAATAGACTGGTTTTGGACTATCTCTTGGCTGCTGAAGAGGTGTATGTGTGACTGCTGTTTACATACTCTCCTTCTAGGACTTTTGGCAATCTTTTACAACACAATGTTGATTTATATTGTTTGTTATACCGTTAATTGGGTGTATAATTCATGTTTGTTACACCACATCAAGCCTGCACTGACTGTGGGGAGAGACATCACTAATAGTCTCTGCGTTGTTGCTATGTGCTATGTGCTATGTGTTCCCATGCTGATGGGTTTGTGCATAATAAGACCCTTGAGCCCAGAAACCTGCTAGCAACCCCCACTTCCCTTTGGTGCTTTTCATCTCCCTTCCTGAGATGTCAGGGAGGGCGTGATTATCTCCTTTTTAGTGCTTTCACCTCCCTTCCTGAGAAGTCAGGGGGGTCGTGATCACTTCCTTTTCGGTGCTTTCACCTCCTTTCCTGAGAAATCAGGGAGGGTGTGATCACCTCCCCTTGGGGGCTCTGACCTCCCTGAAGAGTCAGGGATGGCATGATCACCTGTGTTCTAAAACAAAAGAAAGCGGGAGATGTAATGGGCTGAGGCTTGAGTTGATGCACTGAGGTCCCAAGCACATGAGGCTAAATAGTAATTGGACCATACTCTATTAATAGATAAGCTTGGAGAGAGAATGGCCCCCACCCACTCTTTGTGCAAGTCTTGATGTGTTGTATAGGAAATGACGATTTTGGTGGGTGGAGGCAGGGGAAAAAAAAAAGTGAGTGGAGGCAACCGTGGCAATGGCAGTCCCAAAAGTCTCTCCTCCCCTTCCCTTTTCCACTCCCCTGCCTCCACCCACCAAAATCGTCATTTCCTATACAACACATCAGGACTTGCACAAAGAGTGAGTGGGGGCCATTCTCTCTCCAAGCTTATCTATTAATAGAGTATGGTCCAATTACTATTTAGCCTCATGTGCTTGGGACCTCAGTGCATCAACTCAAGCCTCAGCCCATTACAAGTGGATTTTTTTTTTCTATTTCTACTTTCCTCCTCACAATCTATCTCTCACTCCAGGACAATTTTCTTGGTTTATTTCTTGCATTATTGTGTCAAGGGTTTTTTTTTTTTAATTACAACTTTCAGGCAGTCCAACTATTCTTAAATATTTTTCTTCATAATCTGTTCTCCAAATCTTATGTTTCATATTCGGTTCTTTTTTTTTTCATTCTTTATAATCTGTTTTGTTATTTCTTAGTTGCTCCTAGCTTCGCTGGTTTCCTCTTGCCCAATTCAGATTTTCAAAGAGTTATTTTTCTCTTTGAGACACTGTATATTCTTTTCTAGTTGGTTATTTATTTTATTTTATTTTTTTGCATAATCTTGTTTTTCTTGGATAGTCTTTTTTTATTTTATTTTTTCTCAATGTCTCTCATTTGATTTTTAAAATCTTTTTTGAGTCTTCTATAAATTGTCTCTGGGCAGGAGCCATTTTATGCTACTCTTTGGGGTAGAAGCTTTTTTTACTTTAGTGTCCACCTCCTCTGAAGATGAGCCCAGGCCTTCTTTGTTCCCATAGTATGTTTCTATAGAGGTTCTTTCTTCTTGTCTGGCTCATTTTTTTTAAACAAGAAGTATTAGTGTAAGCACTTATACTTATTGGATGGGGGTGTGAGCTAACTTCCCTTCAGCTCTCCTTTCTGACCTGGAATCCCAGACAAAGGGCTCTCCCCCTTTCTGTAAGTGTCCATATGCAGCAGCATCTTTGCCCTACTGCTTCTGCACTTCCAATGTACTGGTTCCTTCTTGCCCAAGGCTGTGTCCCTGTAGTTCACCTGGGTTTGGCAATCCTAATCACCTGAAGTTCTCTCAGTCTGCTTGGTCTCAGACTGTGATTCCACAAGCAGTGTGGGAGGTTCACATCTTTGTGATTCCTTCTGAGGCTGCAGCCACAACCACCTACCCCCCAAGGCTCCCCATATGGTGTTTCTACTGAGCTAGTCCTGGTTTGCATTTCTCTTGGGTTAATCCTGGTGCTCTTCAAATCTCCTAGGATTGTATCAGGAGGACCCCTGTTTTACCCCAAGTCTTCTTGATTTTTAAACAGTCTTTGGTCACCCAGAGGAACAAATTTGTTCTATTTGTGTAGGAAATTGGGGGAGCTTGAAATTTACCAACCTACTCTACCATCTTCTCCCAAAATATTTCTTCCATTTTTGCTCTTCCTGGTTCAGTTATCAATCATATATGATACAAATATGTTGCTGATAACTAATTTTTGTCCTATTTTTTCCAAAATAATTTATATAATTTGGGGATTAATTGTTCTTTCAATATTTAGTAGAATTTATTTCTGAATCTATTTGAAATTATAGATTTTTTTTCTTTAAAAAAATTCTCAGTTGGCAGGGTCTTCTGGTCAGTAAGGCAGAGAGGACATACACATCTATCTAAACTCTTCCTTGCCCTCGGATGACTTTTTTTCATGATATGGCCTCAGAATTAGTGCTTGGTTGAAAAAACCCACAAATATATTACCAACAGAAGATATTCTTGAAATTCACCAGAAAAGGTCTGTTTTTACTCACAAGAGGGGATGGTTAGACCAGGCACAGACCGCACGGAGGCAGAGAGAGCATGGAAGGCAGCTCACACTGAGCAGACTGGAGGAAGGCAGGGTAAAGTCTGAGCCTTGGAAAATTTGCAGGGAGAACAGCAGGGAGAAGCTGTAAACACAGGGGGTAAAGACTTCAATCCGAAAGCACTGGGGTTTCTCAGGACCTGACCACACCCACCCAGCACCCAGAGTAACTCAGCACACTCTCAGAATCTCAAAGAGTGGTCACTGTGTAGGCAGCACAGCCATTACTATTCCACTGCTACTTCCTATATAGTCTGTAGAGGAAGCATGGTAAAACCACAGTGCCCAAAAAGCAGACTGCATTTGCTTTTTTGTTTGTTTGTTTGTTTTCTTTGATTCTTTTTTGTCAAAGTGAGTAAAAAATTAAAGGGTGCTCTGACTATTGATAGCTTCTATATAGATAGAGAGCAGACTTCAAACCCTGAAGAGACAAAAACAGATTGAATCCAAATGAATCCCCAAAGAGGGATATGATCTGGTCCCCACCACACAAGACTCTCAGAGAAGAAATTAAAAAGGATCTTACAAAAGAGCTAGAAGAAAAATGGGGAAAGAAAAGGGAAACTTGACAAGAAGGTCTGGATAAATCATTCCACTCATTTAAAGATAGAGTGGATAAAGAAATCAAGTCCTTAAAAAACAGAATTAGTGAATTGGAAAAGGTAAACAACTCCAAGACAAATAGAATTAGTGAATTGGAAAAAGAAAATAGCTCTCTAAAAAAAATTAAAGTGACGAAATGAAAAAAAATCCATAGAACAAAACAACTCATTAAAAAAAAACTCAATTGGACAACTACAAAAAGAAATAAAGAAGTAAATGAACATAATTCACTAAAAATCAGAATTGAACAAGTGGAAATGAATGACTCAAGGAAACACCAAGAATCAGTCAAGTAAAACCAAAAAAAAAAAAAAAATGAAACAATGGAAAAAATGTTAAACACCTATTTGGGAAAACAACAGACCTGGAAAATAGATCTAGGAGAGATAATCTGAGAATTATTGGACTTCCTGAAAATTATGATAAAAAAGGAACCTAGATACTATTTTTCAGGAAATCATCAAAGAGAACTGCCCAGATATTATAGAAACAAGGATAAACTAGACATTGAAAGAATTCATTGCTCCCCTACTGAAAGAAATCCCAAAATCAAAACTCCAAGAAATATTGTGGCTAAATACCAGACGTATCAGACCAAGGGAAAAATACTACAAGCAGCTAGAATAAAACAATTCAAATACTGAGGAGCCACAATAAGGATTACTCAGGATCTAGCAGTGTCTACATTAAAGGAATTAAAAGGCCTGGAATCTGATATTCCAAAGGCTAAGGAAGTTAGTATGCAGCCAAGAAAAACTTACCCAGCCAAACTGAGCATTTTCTTCCAGGGAAGAAGATAGGCATTCAATTAAATAGGTGAATTTCATCTATTTCTGATGAAAAAAAAAAAGGAACTAAACTGAAAGTTTGATTTTTAAATATAGGACTCGAGAAACATAAAAAGGTAAAAAGAAATCTTGGGAACTATATTTCTGTTATGAATATACATAAAGAACACATGTATAATTTGGTTTTACAGTTATAATATAAAAAAGAAACTTGAGGTGGAAAGGAAATTGTACAGAAAAAAGGTAAAGTTGGGGTACTACATCTCATGAAGAGACAAAGGAAACCTATTATATCTGAGGGAAAGAAGAGAGGAGGATGAACATAGTGTATATATTACTCTCATCAGAATTGGCATGAAGAGAAAAATATTAGATATATTCGATTTACAGAGAAACTTCTCCCACCTCATAGAAAAGTGGGAAGGAAAAAGTGAAAAATTGTGAGGAAAAGGGGTAAGAAAAGGGGAGGAACTGTAAGGTGGGGGAGGGATCCTAAAAAGGGAGGGCTGTGAGAGGCAAGTGGTGCTCACAAGTTTAATACTGGGGAGGGGAGTAAGAGGGAAGGAAAAGAGAAAAGCATAAGCAGGGGTTAACAAGATGGCAAGAAATACAGAATTAGTAATTTTAACCATAAATGTAAATGGGGTAAACTCCCCCATAAAGCAGAGGCAGATAGCAGATTGGATTACAGGAAACACTCCTGAAGCAGGGCAATACATTCAGAGTAAAGGTAAAAGGCTGGAGCAGAATCTATTATGCTTCAGGTAAAGTCAAAAAAGCAGGGGTAGCCATCCTGATCTCAGATCAAGCAAAAGCAAAAATTGATCTAATTAAAAGAGATAAGGAAAGAAACTATATCTTATTAAAGGGTAGCATAGACAATGAAACAATATACACATATGCACCAAGTGGTATAGCATCTAAATTCTTAAAAGAGAAATTAAGAGAGCTGCAAGAAGAAATAGATGGCAAAATTATAATAGTGAGAGATCTCAACCTTGCACTCTTAGAATTAGATAAATCAAACCACAAAATAAAGAAGAAAGAAGTCAGAGAGTTAAATAGAATACCAGAAAAGTTAGGTATGATAGATCTTTGGCGAAAACTCAATGGAGACAGAAAGGAGTACACTTTCTTCTCAGCAGTTCATGGAACCTATACAAAAACTGACCATATATTAGGACATAAAAACCTCAAATTCAAATACAAAAAGTCAGAAATAGTAAGTGTATCCTTTTCAGATCATGATGCAATGAAAATTATATTCAATAAAAAGGCAGAAAAAATAGATTTTAAAAAATTGAAACTAAATAATCTCACCCTAAAGAATGATTGGATGAAACAGCAAGTCATAGACATAATTAATAACCTCACCCAAGAAAATGACAATAATGAGACATCATTCCAAAATGTGTGGGATGCAGCCAAAATAATAATAAGGGAAATTTTTATATCTCTAGAGGCCTATTTGCACAAAATAGAGAAAGAGAAGGTCAATGAATTGGGCTTGCAACTAAAAAAGCTAGAAAAGGAACAAATGAAAAAACCCCAGTCAAACACTAAACTTGAAATTCTAAAAATAAAAGCAGAGATTAATAAAATTGAAAGTAAAAAAAAAAAACTATTGAATTAATAAATGAAACTGAGTTGATTTTATGAAAAAAAAAACATATAGATAAACCCTTAGTAAATATGATTAAAAAAGGAAAGAGGAAAATCAAATTGTTAGTCTTAAAAATGAAAAGGGAGAACTCGCCACTAATGAAGAGGAAATTAGACCAATAATTAGTAGTTACTTTGCCCAACTTTATTCCAATAAATTCAATAACTTAAATGAAATGGAAGAATACCTTCAAAAATATAGCTTGCCCAGATTAACAGAGGAAGAAGTAAATTTGTTAAACAGTCCCATTTTAGAAAAAGAAATAGAACAATGTATTAACCAACTCCCTAAGAAAAAATCCCCAGGACCAGATGGATTTACATGTGAATTCTACCAAACATTTAAAGAACAATTAGCCCCAATGCTATATAAACTATTTGAAAAAAATAGGGATTGAAGGAGTCCTACCAAATTCCTTTTATGATACAGACATGGTACTGATACCTAAACCAGGTAGGTTAAAAGCAGAGAAAGAAAATTATATACCAATCTCCCTAATGAATATTGATTCTAAAATCTTAAATAAAATATTAGCAAAAAGATTACAGAAAATCATCTCCAGGATAATTCACCATGACCAAGTAGGATTTATACCCAGAATGCAGGGCTGATTCAATTTTAGGAAAACTATTAGCATAATTGACTCTATCAATAGTCAAATTAACAAAAATGACATGATCATCTCAATAGATGCAAAAAAACATTTGATAAAATCCAACATCCATTCCTAATAAAAACACTTGAGAGTATAGGAACAAATGAACTTTTCCCTAAAATAGGAGCATCTATTTAAAACTGTCAGTAAGCATCATATGTAATGGGGATAAACTGGAAACATTCCCAATAAGATCAGGAGTGAAAAAAGATTGCCCACTATCACCATTACTATTCAACATTGTATTAGAAACACTAGCTCTGGCAGTAAGAGTTGAGAAAGAGATTAAAGGAATTAAGAGTAGGCAATGAGGAAACCAAATTATCACTCTTTGCAGATAATATGATGGTATACTTAGAGAACCCATGAGATTCTACTAAAAAGCTATTAGAAATAATTCATAATTTTAGCAAAGTTGCAGGATTCAAAATAAATTCACAAAAATACTCAGCATTTTTATACATCACCAACAAAATCCAACAGCAAGGGATACAAAGAGAAATTCCATTCAAAATAACTGTTGACAGCATAAAATATTTCGAATCTATCTACCAAAGGAAAGTCAGGAACTATATGAGCAAAATTAAAAAAAAAACTTTCCACACAAATAAATTCAGACTTAAATAATTGGAAAAATGTTAAGTGCTCTTGGATAGGCTGAGCGAATATAATAAAGATGACAATACTCCCTAAACTAATCTATTTATTTATTGTTATACCAATCAGATTTCCAAAAAAATATTTTAATGATCTAGAAAAAAAAATAACAACAAAATTCATATGGAAGAACAAAAGATCGAGAATCTCAAGGGAATTAACGAAAAAAAAAAAATCAAATGAAGGGGGCCTAACTGTACCTGATCTAAAACTATATTATAAAGCAGCAGTCACCAAAACCATTTGGTATTGGATAAGAAATAGATTAGTTGATCAGTGGAATAGGTTAGGTTCACAAGACAAAATAGTCAACTATAGCAATCTAGTGTTTGACAAACCCAAAGATTCTAACTTTTGGGATAAGAATTCATTATTTAACAAAAACTGCTGGGATAACTGGCAATTAGTATGGCAGAAATTAGGCATGGACCCACACTTAACACCATATACCAAGATAAGCTCAAAACGGGTCCATGACCTAGGCATAAAGAACGAGATTATAAATAAATTAGAGAAACATAGGATAGTTTATCTCTCAGACTTGTGGAGGAGGAATAAATTTGTGACCAAAGATGAACTAGAGACCATTATTTGTTGGGAGTTCAAATGTTGGAGTTCTTGTTCTTCTCAAAACACAGCCGGTTTAGAGGCTTAGAGCCCTCCGAATATCTCCAAATCCAAAGGTTCTGTCCTTCAGCCTCTGCCTCTGCTTTCTTCAGCCTCCAACCAACACAGAGATGGAATGTCTCACTTGTCTCCGTCTGGGGAGCCCAGCCACCAACTACAGTGGTGTGAGATGAAGATGAATCTGGTTGTCCACTGAACTCTCCACTCGTAGCTTTATCCTCTGAAAACTCTTCGTCTGCCACCAGAGTCGCTCCTCTCGAGTCCAGCTGAACTCCCCTCTGCGACCAGCCAGCCAAGAGGAAAAATGTATTCTTGAATAGCTCTCTCTCCTTATATGCGAATCTTCTGAGAGAATGCAGAGAGCACTTTGACGGATTTCAGCGGAATTACGCTCCCTAAACTAAACCAGCTGTGTTTGGAGAAGAACAAGAATTCCAACATTTGAACTCATAACATTTGGCGCCCAAGCGTGGGAATCAAGGACCCTACTTTCACTGAAGAAGTCTTCAGTGACCAGGAACTGAGTGAGTACAACCTTTTTTGGCTGAAATGGGACAGATCCTAGGTAAAGATTCTCCATCCCCCACCCCAACCCCACAAACCCCAGCCCCACCCAGGAGTGGTGCTATATAAAGCCTGCTTAAGCTGATAGAAGATCAAGGGCTACTTGTAACTTGGGGACAGGCAGCTAGACTTCTGGCTACATTAAAACGCACCTCCCCTTGGTTCTTAGAGGAAGAGCAAATCTCTCTAAATAACTGGGCATTGGTTGGTCAACAGATCTCCGCATATAACAATGAAAACGGTCCTCATTCAGTTTCCATTGAAGTATTCTATTTATACAATACAATACAGTTGGCCTTAAAATACTGTATTAGTTCTAGGAGAAAAGGAAAAAACTCTAGGAATAGCCAAAGGGGGAAGACTGAGATAAAGGAGGAAGACAAAGAACAGATTAATGGCCATATCCCCACAGGGCAGGGAGACTTAAGTGAGGCTCAAGGGTGGGGTGAATCTGAGGCAGCCTCAGCCCCACCTGAGGAGCAGGTAATTGACTCTCCTCCATCAACTCCACCCTCCGGGATGGAGGGAGGAGGGGGGGCAGTGACAGCACCAGCACCTCCCCCCCAGCATCCAGCACCTCCCCCCCAGCATCCAGCACCTCCTCCCCAGCATCCAGCTGCTCCTATGAGTAGATTGCAAAAGGGACTAATTAAGGCCAGAGAAGAAGGGAAAAATGTATCAGAATTTCAACACCACATTTTTCCTGTAATTCAACAGTTTAATTCTTCAGGTGAAGAAAGTAGAAGATACTCACCTTTTGATATAGAAATCCTCAAAGACCTGAAAAAAGCTTGCACTCTTTATGGGGCTACATCAGCTTATGTTAAGATGCTATTACAAAATTTGTCTTTTGAAATCTTGACCCCTAATGACTGGAAATCTATAGCAAGAATATGCCTAGAACCTGGACAGAACTACTTGTGGCTTTCTGAATATAGTGAGCTCTGTAGGATATAAGCCCAACAAAATAGTCAAAGTGGAGTTCATACTGCAATCACCTGTGACCTACTAACAGGTGTAGGTCCTTATGCAGATGTCGCAGCACAAATTAGTTATTCTGTAGCAGCATATCAGCAAATTGCTGATAATGCTATCAAAGCATGGGCTTCTCTTCACAATAAAGATGACAAGGGCGGGGGGGCTTCACAAAAATAACACAAGGGCCAAATGAACCCTTTGCTGACTTTGTGGGACGTTTGCAGACAGCTATCACAAGAACAAATGGAGAAAATGCAATAACAGACATTTTGATAAGGCAACTTGCTAAGGAAAATGCTAATGAGGTTTGCAGAAGAATTATACTAGGACTGCACAAGGATGCTCCTTTGGAGGAGATCATAAGACGCTGTGCCACAGTGGGCACAAATGCTTATTATATCCAAACTATGATGAACATGGAAAGACAAGGTCCTTCTTGGCAAAGGAATTCTAGAGAAACTCGTCGATGTTTTCAGTGTGGAAAAGTTGGACATCTAAGAGCCCAATGTAGAAATGGAGATAAAGTGAGAAGACAGGGTGAGAGAAAACCCAAAACCCCATGTCCAAAATGTAATCAAGGCTTTCACTGGGCCTCTAAATGTATATTGACCCAGAGGAATGAGAGGCAGGGCCCAGCTCCAAAGTATCAATCAAAGGACAGGTGGGGCATGATAGCAGCTGAGGTTACACCCAGAGAGACTTCAGAAATTCAGGACTCTCATGTCATCAACCAACAGAAAAGCAATCAGGATTACAGTTGGGAAGAATACAGGCCTTTTAAAACAACAAGGAAATATCCAGTGCAAATGGCTCCAATGTAATTACCAGATGATGAGGAGAAATCCCAAATTTGGTAAATAGAAGGGAATTAGATAGGTTAACTGCTTGGGGAAGAGGATCTGCTTATATTTCTACAGATGGAGAAAGAATCAGATAGCTGACAATGAGACTGTTAAAAGGACTCTTAAAATCTTCAGAAATCATTGGATTTCCTAACACAAGATGAAACTGTTTTAGTTCTTGAAAAACCAGCAAGAATCATTGGATTCCTTGAGATGAAAAATTGTTGATGAGACTTGCAGTACATCAGCGCTTACAGGAACTATTGGATTCCTGGCACACGAACTAATGGACAATGGAATCTTTTTGGACTATTTCTAGGACTTATGGACATTTGTAAATTTTCAGGATGATTCATGTTATTTGTTACATTACTACTAGCCTGTGTCATATTGCTATGTGCTTATGTAAATGATGTATAATGGCTCTCATATTGATGGATTTATGTATACCATGTATATCTGTTTCGAAGTTCTGGCCCATATTGATGGATTTATGTGTACCCCTTCAGAAACCCACTAATCTGATTTGATTTCCTATTTCCTTTGGTGTTTTCATCTCCCTTCCTGAGATGTCAGGGAAGGTGTGATCACCTTTTAGGTGAGGTTCTCATTGAGAACCTTGAGAAATCAGGGAGGTCATGACCACCCTATGTTCTAAAACAAAAGAAAGGGGGAGATGTTGGAATCCTTACAAACTGCTAACTAATTAGAGTTGATCTAATCTTACAAGAAGATGTTTTGGGCAGAACCTGAAACAAGGTACTAAGTAGGACTAATTAATACAAGGCTTGTGTTTATACCTTTACTCATTGGAGTTCACAAGTATGCCAGCTTCACAAAGTAAACTTTGTACCTTTATAAGTTCACACCTCCCTTGAAGCTCTTTGGGCCAGAGAGCACTATGGGAGAAAACCCATAATCCCTCTCTCTCATATCCCACAATTCCTCCCTCTTGGATAAAAGAAACAGACAGAAGTTCTCGGTCAGATTTCAGTGGAGTTACGCCAGAAGCCCTCTCTCCGCGGCAAGGCAAGAGAGAATACATTTTTTCCTCCTGGCTGGCTGGTGGCAGACGAAGAGTTTTCAGAAGATAAAGCTACGAGTGGAGAGTTCAGTGGACAACCAGATTCATCTTCATCTCACACCACTGTAGTTGGTGGCTGGGCTCCCCAGAAGGAGACAAGAGAGACATTCTATCTCTGTGTTGGTTGGAGGCTGAAGAAAGCAGAGGCAGAGGCTGAAGGACAGAACCTTTGGATTTGGAGATATTCGGAGGGCCCTAAGCTAAACCGGCTGTGTTTGGAGAAGAACAAGAATTCCAACATTTGAACTCATAACAATTATTGATCACAAAATAAAAAATTTTGATTACATCAAATTAAAAAGCCTTTGTACAAACAAAACGAATGCAAACAAGATTAGAAGAGAAGCAACAAACTGGGAAAATACCTTTACAGTTAAAGGTTCTGATACAGGCCATATTTCCAAAATATATAGATGTTGGAATCTTTACAAACTGCTAACTAATTAGATTTGATTTAATCTTACAAGAAGATGTTTTGGGCAGAACCTGAAACAAGGTACTAAGTAGAACTAATTAGTACAATGCTTGTGTTTACACCTTTACTCATCGGAGTTCACAAGTATGCCAGATTCACAAAGTAAACTTTGTAACATGGTGAATTCACACCTCCCTTAAAGCTCTTTGGGCCAGAGAGCACTATGGGAGAAAACCCATAATCCCTCTCTCTCATATCCCACAATTCCTCCCTCTTGTATAAAAGAAACAGACAGAGGCTCTTGGTCAGATTTCACCGGAATGACATGAAGAGTGGAGCTGGCTGGAGGCTGAAGAAAACAGAGGCAGAGGCTGAAGGACAAAACCCTTGGATTTAGCGACATTCAGAGGGAGCTCTTGGAACCAAGCAGAAAGATAGACCTCTAAGCTAACCGGGCTATATTGGAAATAATAAAAGATTGGAACTTTTATCATCTGGCTGTGTTTTGAGAAGAACAAGAACTCCAACTTTTGAACTCACCACATATAGAGAATTCTCTAATTTATAAGAAATCAAGCCACGCTCCAATTGATAAATGATCAAAGGATATGAACAGACAATTTTCAGATGATGAAATTGAAACTATTTCCATTCATATGAAAGAGTGTTCCAAATCATTGTTCATCAGAGAAATGCAAATTAAGACAACTCTGAGAAACCACTACACACCTGTCAGAAAAAATAATGATGAATTTTGGAGGGGATGCGGGCAAACTTGGTCACTGATGCATTGTTGGTGGAGTTATGAATGAATCCAGACATTCTGGAGAGCATTCTGGAATTATGCCCAAAAAGTTATCAAACTGTGCATACCCTTTGATCCAGCAGTGCTACTACTGGGCTTATACCCCAAAGAGATACTAAAGGAGGGAAACAGACCTGTCAACCTGCCATCTGGGGCATCGGGTGGGTAGAAGGAGGGGAAAAATTATAACAAAAGGTTTTACAATTTTCAATGCTGAAAAATTACTCATACATATATCTTATAAATAAAAAAGTATAATAAAAATAAATTTTATTCATATATATTTTTTTTAAAAATTGGGGAATCTATCTGCCAAAGGAAAGTCAGGAATCATATGGGGAAAACTACAAAATGCTTTCCACACAAATAAAGTCAGATTTAAATAACTGGAAAAATATTAAGTGCTCTTGGATAAGCTAAGCAAATATAATAAAGATGACAATACTACCTAAACTATTTATTTTGTGCTATACCAATCAGACTCCCAAGAAACTATTTTAATGACTTAGAAAAAATAATAACAAAATTCATATGGAAGAAAAAAAGGTCAAGAATTTCAAGGGAACTAATGAAAAAAATCAAATGAAGGTGGCCGATCTGTACCTGATTATTTTATATAATTATATAATAAAATTATATTATAAAGCAGTGGTCACCAAAACCATTTGGTATTGGCTAAGAAATAGACTAGTTGATCAGTGGAAAAGGTTAGGTTCACAGGACAAAACAGTCAATAACTATAGCAATCTAGTGTTTGACAAATCCAAAGATCCCAACTTTTGGGATAAGAATTCACTATTTGACAAAAACTGCTGGGAAAATTGGAAATTAGTATGGCAGAAACTAGGCATGGACCCACACTTACCACTGTACACCAAGATAAGATCAAAATGGTTCATGATTTAGGTATAAATAATGAGATTATAAATCAATTAGAGGAACATGGGATAGTTTACCTCTCAGACTTGTAGAGGAGGAAGAAATTTGTGACCAAAGATGAACTATTATTGATCACAAAATAGAAAATTTTGATTACAGCAAATTAAAAAGCCTTTGTACAAAAAAAACTAATGTAAACAAGATTAGAAGCAAAGCAATAAACTGGAAAACATCTTCACAGTTAAAGGTTCTGATAAAGGCCTCATTTCCAAAATATATAGAGAATTGACTCATCAAGGCATTCTCCAATTGATAAATGGCCAAAGGATATGAACAGACAATTTTCATATGATGAAATTGAAACTATTTTTACTCATATGAAAGGGTGTTTCAAATCATTATTGATCAGAGAAATGCAAATTAAGACAACTGCGATATGACTACACACCTGTCAAATTGGCTAAGATGACAGGAAAAGATAATGACGAATGTTGGAGGAGATGCAGGAAAACTGGGACACTGATGCATTGTTAGTGCATGTGGATACATTCTGATGGATGTATTCTGATGGAAGTGGAAATCTTCAACAAAGAGAAGATCCAATTCAGTTGGTGCATATGCAAAAATTCTTGTGGCAGCCCTCTTTGTAGTGGCAAGAAACTATAAACTGAGTGGATGCCCATAAATTGGAGAGTGGCTGAATAAATTATGGTATATGAATGTTGGAATCCTTACTAACTGCTAAGTAATTAGAGTTGATCTAATCTTACAAGAAGATGTTTTGGCCAGAACCTGAAACAAGGTACTAAGTAGAACTAATTAAGACAAGGCTTGTGTTCACACCTTTACTCATTGGAGTCCACAAGTATGCTAGCTTCACAAAGTACACTTTCTAACTTCAAGAGAGTTCACACCTCCCTTAAAGTCATTGGGCCAGAGAGCACTATGGGAGAAAACCCATAATCCCATTCTCTCAGAAGAGGCAGATAAAAAGCCAGCGATGAGGGATCTATGGCAGAATACATTTTTTCCTCTTGGCTGGCTGATCGCGCTGGACTCGAGAGGAACGACTCTGGTGCAGAGAACACTTTAACGGATTTCAGTGGAGCTACGCCAGAAGCCCTCTCTCCGCGGCAAGTTGGTGGCAGTATCTGTTACAAAGTTCTGGCCCATATTGATGGATTTATGTGTACCCCCTCAGAAACCCCCTATGTTTTAAAACAAAAGAAAGGGGGAGATGTTGGAATCCTTACTAACTGCTAAGTAATTAGAGTTGATCTAATCTTACAAGAAGATGTTTTGGCCAGAACCTGAAACAAGATACTAAGTAGAACTAATTAAGACAAGGCTTGTGTTCACACCTTTACTCATTGGAGTCCACAAGTATGCTAGCTTCACAAAGTACACTTTCTAACTTCAAGAGAGTTCACACCTCCCTTAAAGTCATTGGGCCAGAGAGCACTATGGGAGAAAACCCCATATCCCATTCTCTCAGAAGAGGCAGATAAAAAGCCAGCGATGAGGGATCTATGGCAGAGTACATTTTTTCCTCTTGGCTGGCTGATCGCGCTGGACTCGAGAGGAACGACTCTGGTGCAGAGAACACTTTAACGGATTTCAGTGGAGCTACGCCAGAAGCCCTCTCTCCGCGGCAAGTTGGTGGCAGTATCTGTTACAAAGTTCTGGCCCATATTGATGGATTTATATGTACCCCCTCAGAAACCCCCTATGTTTTAAAACAAAAGAAAGGGGGAGATGTTGGAATCCTTACTAACTGCTAAGTAATTAGAGTTGATCTAATCTTACAAGAAGATGTTTTGGGCAGAACCTGAAACAAGGTACTAAGTAGAACTAATTAATACAAGGCTTGTGTTCACACCTTTACTCATTGGAGTTCAATGAGTTCACACCTCCCTTGAAGCTCTTTGGGTCAGAGAGCACTAGCATAAATAGAGCTTCAATGGGCCAGTCAAGGAAGTTCTTCAGAGGATGACGCTACAAGTCGAGATTTCACCGGAATGACATGAAGACTGGAGCTGGCTGGAGGCTGAAGAAAGCAGAGGCAGAGGCTGAAGGACCAGACCTTTGGATTTGGTGACATTCGGAGGGAGCTCTTGGAACCAAGCAGAGAGATAGGCCTCTAAGCTAACCGGGCTATATTGGAGATAATAAAAGATCTGAACTTTTATCACCTAGCTGCATTTTGAGAAGAAAAAGCTCACCACATTTTGGCACCCGAACAGGGACCGATTCAGATCCATCTGAACTAGATCACAACATATGAATGTTATGGAATATTATTGCTCCATAAGAAAGGACCAGCAGGATGATTTCAGAGAGGCCTAGAGAGACTTACAGGACCTGATGCTAAGTGAAATGAGCAGAACCAGGAGATCATTATACATGGCAGCAGCAAGACTATATGACAATCAATTCTGATGGTTCCACTTGTGCAGTGATGAAAAGTTATCTATACCCAGAGAGAGAACCATGGGAACTGAATGTGGAACACAACATAGCATTCTCACTCTCTGTTGTTATTTGCTTTCATTTTGTTTTTCTTTTCAAGTTTTACTTTTTAGGAAGGAAGCTTCTTGATCTGATTTTTCTTGCACAACAAGTTAACTTTATAAATATGTACACACATAGTGGATCTAACATGTATTTCAACATATTTAACATGTATTGGACTACCTGACAGCTAGGGGAAGGGGTGGGGGAAGAAGGGGAAAATTTGCAAAAAAGGTTATGCAAGGGTCAATGTTCGAAAAATTACTGTAATCGTCTCTAAAATGTAATATTCTCTTGTTGGGGTTTTCTTGAGGTCTCTAGGAGCAGGTTTCTCGGGGGGCTTTTGGAGGCAGCCTTTGTTTCAGTTCAATAATCACCCCAAATGCACCCCAAATACCAAATGTATTAAAGTCCAAACCCTTTATTGTCTCTTTCCAAATCTTGTCTCCTTCACTTAGGGCTTGGCTAGTTTTTCTGGAGGCCTTGAGGATCTTGGTTTCAATGGAGAAGAGAAGGGGAACAGCCTACCACCACATCTCTGATCTTCCCTAGTTCCAATTCTGGTTGAGGCTCTGAGAGCTTCTAGTGTGCTTGTCCCTTCTGGCCCTGAGAGCTTCTTGCTTATATGCTGTACACTGAATACAAACCAATCATAATATCACTAGGAAACCATTATTTGTTATAATATTAAATCAATGCTAAACTAGATTTAACCATTGTCTCCTCAATTCCACTTAGTATCTTGTAAGAATCCTTTGTTTCAAGTTCAGTGTTCTGGCCCATAACAAATTACCTATGCATATGCTTTGTAAATGAAAAGCTTTAATAAAAGAAAAGAAAAGAGCCAAGTTCATCATGGTTGATCATCACATACTCTTCTTGCTACTATGTATGTTTTCTTGGTTCTGCTCACTTATTCAGCATCAGTTCATGTAAGTTTTTCTAGGCAAAAGGCTCTTTTCCAATAAGGTGTTTTCAATTTACTTTCCAGAAAAATAATATACACAATGACTAAAAGAATGGAAATGGTTATTTTTATTATTATTATTTCTAGAATTTTATAACATAATAGCAAGGACAGTGGACATCCTTGCTTTACTTCTATATTTGTTGGTAAAACTTCTAATATATTCCCAATGCTTATGATGCTTGCTTTTGATTTTATATAAATATTTTTATGACATTAAAAACTTTTCTTTATGCTTATTAAAATAAATAAATAAATAAGAAAAAAAAGGTTCTTGGGAGCAGCTAGGTAATGCAGTGGACAGAGCACCAGCCCTAAAATCAGGAGGACCTGAGTTCAAATCCAGCCTCAGACACTTAACAATTCCTACCTGTGTGACCCTGGATGAGTCATGTGACCACAATGGCCCTAGCCAAAAAAAAAATTCTCTTTTTAATTTATAGGATAAAACAAATATTTCCATAACAGTACAATAAAAAAAAGACAATTTTCACAGGAAACTACCAATCTACCCTGCACAATCTTACAAAATCAATGCATAATGTTTTCCTTTTTTTTTTCCCTCTGACACCCATGCCCTAAATATGGCTACCATCAGACACAAATAGTCATGTATGTAATATATGCAAAATTATTCTATACATACTTTTTTTATCAGTATATAGTGTTTTTCTTAATATATCTTTTATGGTTAATCTTGTATTTATGATAAGCAAAATAAATTTTCTCAAAGTTATTTAAAAACAATATTGGGGTGTTCTGCTTGGTTCTGTTCATTTTGTTCATCATTTCATGCTAGTCCTTCCACATTTTTCTAAAATCATGGAGCTCACCATTTCTTAAAGCACAGTAGCATCCCATCAAAATCATATGCCACAATTTGTTCAGCCATTCCCCAATCAATGGGTATAACTGTAACATGTAGCTCTTTGCCACCTCAAAGAGAGCTGCTATAAACACTTTAGAATATTGAAGTTCCTTTCCTTTTTCCTTAATCTTTGGAAATAGACCAACTAGTAATATTGTTGGGTCAATGGGTAAAGTTAATTCAATAATTCTTTGGCCATAATTCCATATTGTTCTTGTTATGTCCTGGGAAGGAGATCTTACTTGTTGCAGTATAGGTAGAGATTTTATACACAAATCATATGTGAGAAGGAAGAGGGAAAGTGGATTACAAATCAGTTGTTATCAGAGTCTAACTGATTTTCCACAACAAGCCCAAGAACACAGGACAATATGGTGTTTTCAATTCTTGTGGAAACAGTTCTTAAGTGATTGTTTCAAATTTCTGTGGTCATTTCTTGGTAGGGGACAGGACCAGAGTCCTAGGATAGGAAGAGTTTCTCCAATCATTAATTCACTTAATTCAACATGCAAAGGAGAGTGATATCCATAATTGATTGATTATTTCAAATTGCTTTGTGAGACTGACTTCCAAGTTTGAATAATGTAAATTATTAGTATATTCATTACACATATTATATTAATATGAAAATCTCCTTTCACACTTTCCAAGATAGTTGGGTTATTTCACAATTCCACCAATGAATTAGTGTCCCAATTTTGCCACATCCTTCTGCAACATTTTTCACTTCCTCTTTCATTCATTTTAGTCAATCTGGGAGATATAAAATGATATTGCAAACTGGTTAAATCTGCATTTTTCTAATCAACAAGGAACTAGAGCATTGTTATATGACTCTGTGTGGGATATGAAGACCCTTACCCAAAAATGACTACTCAGAGATCACTCAAAGTAGAAAGCAGAAAATCATTTATTGTAGAATCCCATGAGAAGGGAACAGTCCAGGTGTGAGCAAAAAAGGGAAGTGAAAGTACTCACAGCCAGAAAGCTGAAGAGTCAGCGAATACATACAACTTTTATAGATTTTGTTACAAGAGATTATATCACAAGTTAGAGAGCACTGACAGATATGGGGCCATCTAATTGGTTGTGGCTACTTGAAAGGATTGGAAGAGAAGGTTTCAGTTTCCCCAAAATCCTCTGATTTCCAGGAAAATGCAACTCAGGCCTTCAGGCTTTAGATAATCACTCCGACAGTGGTCAAGCTAATAGACTAAATATTGATAAATGCCAAATCCTGATAAACATCACTAATGTTAAGTAAATATGTCTGCATATATTATACGTATGCAGGATACAAGGAAATAACAAAAAGGGGAATTCATACAATATTTATCTTGTAAGTGCTTCATCTTTCCATATCAATTCTAATGTGTTTAGATTTATTGACTGGAAAACTGCCTGTTTATATCCTTTAACTATTTATCAGTTGGGGAATGACACAGTTGGGGATTTGACAGATTACTACAGCTAGATTACTATTTGAATTTCCCTCCACTGTCGTGACTGTTGTAAAGAAGGAGTTAACCAAGGGGCTGCTCTGAAGAGTCAACTGAGGATAAGAAGTAAACAAGTCCGGAACAGAATGACAAGCACTAACAGCTATGTCCGGGAAGAAGTACTTAGAAGCATTTATTCCACACCACTCTGTTCTTGACATTTAAAAACTGCTGAGTTGTGCCCTAATGTAAACCATCTTTGTCTTAATACCATTATATAACCACTTTAATGAGCCTTAAGTGTATTTACTTGGAGCTAACGAACTATGATATCATTGCATAAGAAACTGTATAAAACGAGTAGCCATGGTACAATTAAACGAGCTTCTCATATCACTTTTGATGTGTAGTTGTCTCCCTGCGGCAAATGGTGACCCCGACGTGATTTCAATACCGCAGCTGCATCCCGCAGGAGCTGAAGGAGCTCTGACCAAAGACAGGTCGGCGTCCCATCACAGAGGACGGACCCGTGGCCATGGCTGACCGGTGAGTCAGGAAGCGGGATGGGAATGGCAGCATCTGCCTTGCAACTAGCGGCTATATCCACTTTTCGTAACCTTGCCGAGAAATATGATATACCTGTCACGGACAAGGACATTGCCTCTCTCCTGCGATGGGGGAGAGACACTGCCATTTTTCGGGACACGGAATCCCTCTTTTCCCATAAGGTTTGGGATGATCTCGGAAAAAGACTGTGGAGTGCCGCACTGCATAAAGAAAAGGGAGTTGTCCCACTTATAGGAATTTACAAAGACTTACTAACTATAATACAACGCTTGCATGCTGAAGCAGATATTACTGCTGCAATTTCTGCACTTTTTGCTAACACTAAAGCAAATGAGGATGATAAAAAGCTTAAAGATAGTAAGATTGAAATCGAAAGTGATGAGGAGATTGTACATTATTCGGAGGTGCCATCTGCTGGTCATATTGTCGCTCCTTTTGTTTCTGATGCTGAAAAAGAGGCTTTCGGAGGAAAATCTGACAATCTCCCTCCGTATGTTCCTCCAACTGCCCCCCCTGCCGAGTTAGATGTAAGCTCTAGAATAGATCCATCCAAAATACCCCTCTCTATGGATGTAGATGACGATATAGACCGGATACCGGCACAGTTATTTCCAAAAGATCCTAAGACAGGACACTCTTATTATGAGGAATTACTTAAAGAATTAAGACGCATAGACCCCAAAACAACTTCCTCTCGAAAAAGAGATGATGCATACGAGAGAGCTATAAAAGCTGTCTCCCAGGGGTTGAGAGAATTGGAAGCTAATACTGAAAAGACCTCCGATAAATGGAAAGAAATTATTGACCTAAGAAAGGCATTAGAGGAACAAAACAAGGACCGGACGGGAGTAAACCCTGCTGCTGAATTCCCAGGTCATGATCCCTCCCGGCAATGGAGAGCTTTGCTCCAGCATGCCACTATTTCCGGGGATCTTTCCTTAACCCCGAGTGTATTTCCAGAAATAGTACAGAATGGTAGAAGAGAGTGGCAAGGCTTTGAATGGAAAATGATAACCAATTTACAGAAGCTGGTTTTACAATATGGAACGTCAAACAAAATAGTACAAAATCAAATCTCCTCATTACTTTCATACAGTAAGATGACTCCTTTTGATATAAGACTACTTATGGAAATGATACTTACCCCTACTGAATATATGCTCTTTCTTACGAAATGGGAACAACGTATTGCTGTTAAGGCTATGGAAAATTTGGACTTGCCTGATGGGGATCCTTTAAAAACAGCCACTATAGACATGCTTCTAGGAAAGGGAGCTTTCACAGATGCTCGGGCTCAAGCCCGACTTGATGACAGAATTCTCACCCAATCTCAGATGTGCGCTCTGAATGTGTTTATGTCTCTTCCTCAAATCTCCCATCCTACGCTTCCCTATACCAAAGTTACTCAGAAGTTGGACGAACCGTTTATGTCCTTTGTGGACCGCGTGAAGGAAGCCATAGATTCTGCCCCCAATGTGCCCCTGGAAATGAAGCCCACTCTTGTTAAGGAAATAGTTACTCAGAACGCTAATAAGGCTTGCAAAAAATTGATTGCACCCCTTCCGCCTGGTGCATCGATTGTGGATATGATAGAAGCATGCTCTAGAGAAAGGCTGCTATGGGAGCAGGAAAAAGCCTCCATTCATGGTGCTGCTCTTGCTGCCGCCTTACAAGCAGGCTCAAAAAGTAATGCTTGTTTTAAGTGTGGGAGGACTGGACATTTTAGGAGAAACTGCCCCTGCCCTGGTTCGTCCGCTGGAACCTTTGCAGGTACCTGTAGGCGATGTGGGAAGTTTGGTCATAAAGAAATGAACTGTCGTTCGAAATTTCATTCTGATGGACGTGCTCTTACTTCATCCTCGGCGGGAAACCGCCTTCCCCGCGTCCGGGCGCGGCGGCACAAATACCCCGGCAGCGACCCCTAGTTGCGACAGGGGCATTCTCCACCAACTCTCCCCTTCCACTCAAGGATCAGCAGGACTTGACCTCTCCGTGGCAATAGACATAGATATTAATGATTCAAATGTGCACCTTATCCCTACCGGGATCCACGGCCCTTTGGGAGGAGGCCTGTCAGCCCTCCTTATTGGGCGTAGCTCCTCATCATTAAAAGGAGTATTTGTGTTGCCAGGCTGCATAAATGCCGACTATAAAGGAGAAATTTTGACCATGCTTAAAGTCTTCTCTCCTCCTGTACATCTGAGTAAAGGTGACAGAATTGCTCAACTTATTCCCTTTTATGCAAAGTCACTTACAATGTCTACTAATCAATGAACGGGAGGATTTGGTTCAACTGATACCACTCTATCTGCTCTCCTTGAAAAGATTACTGACTCCTGCCCTACCCGGCAAGTGCAAATATCTGATTCTTTTGGTAATACACTATTCGTGACTGCTCTCCTTGATACTGGAGCTGACGCCTCAGTGGTTCCTAAATATATGTGGCCCTCACATTGGTCACTAACTAAGGTTAATTCGGTCAAAGGGATTGGTGGTGAAACCCCCACTCAATCTACTTATAGAGCAACTCAAATGCTTTCTCTAAAGAATAATGAAAACAATACTGCACATGCGTCTCCTTTCATGCTTGACACTACCTTGTGTCTCATTGGCCGAGCTGTCCGTCCCAATGGGGTGCGTACTTCACTACCATGTCACCTTTTTCATAGGGGCCACTGATCAAAGGGGGAATACACGGCCTATTGTACAATTACAGTGGCATACGAATACGCCTGTGTGGGTTGATCAGTGGCCCCTCTCTAGAGAAAGGATTCAAGCCCTCCATGAATTAGTGCAAGAACAGCTAAAAAGGGGACATATTCGTACATCGTTGAGTCCCTGGAATACTCCAGTATTCTGTATAAAAAAGAAAAGTGGGAAATGGAGATTATTACAGGACTTAAGAGCGGTAAACAAGGTCATGAAACCTTTTGGAGCACTATAGCCTGGGTTACCGTCTCCCACCGCAATTCCTAAGGATTGGAAACTATTGGTTATTGACTTAAAGGATTGTTTCTTCACAATCCCATTGCATGATGCAGATAAGGAAAAGTTTGCTTTTTCAGTACCGGCAGTTAACCTGTCAACACCTACACACAGATATGAATGGACAGTGCTTCCACAAGGGATGAAGAATTCTCCTACTATTTGTCAATATTATGTTGACCATTATCTCCAAAAATGGAAAGGGACCTTAAATAAAACAAGGTTGCAGCAGTTGTATGTCATTCATTACATGGATGACATTTTACTAGCCTCGCCGAACTACATTGAGGATGATTTATTGATTGGTTTACAGAACGTGCTGAAACAAGGAGACTTGGAGATAGCTCCTGAAAAAATACAAAGATCAGAGCCATTTATATATCTGGGAGCTCGTATAACCAATAACAAGGTTTTTCCTCAAAAGTTAAAGATTAAATCTGATGTTAATACTGTCAATGACGTCCCGAAACTGATAGGGGATATTCAATGGCTTCGACCCTTTTTAGGAATTCCCTCTGAGTTGATGCAACCATTATATGAGCTATTGAAAGGGCATACTAACATTATCGACCCGTGTATTCTAACCGATGCAGCAAAAATGGCATTAGATGCCATCTCTCAATTAATGAATACCAACCACCTTTTTAGATATGATGAATCTCTTCCCATCAATTTGTATGTGTATGGGAAAACGCTTATGAATTCAGTACTTATTGGACAGCACTCCACCGAAGGGTTTTATATTTTAGAATGGGTTTTTCTTCCCACCAGAAAAACAACCATCACTCCTGTATTCCAATATGTAGGTGAAATGATATTGAAAACAAAAGAACGAACTATTCAGTTGTTTGGGACTCTTCTTTCCCGATTATATATTCCCCCTTGGCCGGAAGATGCCACCTCCAGCATTTTTAGTACACATCCTATTTTCTTGCTCGCTATACATGAATTACCCTCGGACTTTCATTATCCCCCACATCCATTGTTTTCTACTCAATTAATCTTAACTCCCAGTATTCAGATGTCCCCTGTTCCGATTGCTCAAGCTGTTACGTGTTTTACAGATGCATCTGGTTCAATGAAAAAATATGGATTTTCATATCGCAAGGATGGACAATGGAAGGACAAGATTTGGGTTGCTGAAGGCTCGGTCCAACAACTAGAATTAATGGCCATATTACAATGTTTCATCATCTTTTCAAATGAACCTGTTAACATTGTCTCTGATTCCTTGTATGCTGTAGGGATCATGCTAAGACTTCCATACTCTATCATTACCCCTACCTCCTCAGTTGTATTCCCCTTGATAAACAAGTTACATGCTTGTGTCTATTATAGACAACATCCCTACTTTATTACTCACATTAGAAGCCATTCCTCTTTGCCAGGACCATTCACGGAGGGAAACAATAGGATAGATAGAATAGTGTCAAAATCTGAATCTGAATGCATAGTTATTATGTCTCTCCAAGAAGCATATAACAGCCATTCCTTTTTCCACCAGTCTGCCCGGTCCTTATCAAAAGAATTTAACATTCCCCTTAAACAAGCTCGAGAGGTGGTGGCTGCCTGTCCTGACTGTGCAAACTACCCATGTTACAGAACTCCAATGAGGCCATGAATACCCGTGGGTTATGCCCTCGGCAATTGTTTCAAACTGACATTACTGAATTTGCCCCCTTCGGGAAGTTGAAATATGTGCATGTCACTATTGACACTTATTCAAAGCAGATTTGGCCCTCGGCACATGCCTCCCCCAAGGCAAAAGATTGTGTGCGACATTGGCTTGTCGTTTTTGCGGTCCTGGGGAGGCCTCATGAGATTCGTACTGATAATGGCCCGGCATATAGATCCAAAATAGTAAACCTCTTTATGAAACGATGGGGAATTATCCATTCATTTGGCATCCCCCATAATTCCACCTCTCAAGCAATTGTTGAAAGAGCACATCAAGATGTGAAAAAGTATCTTTCTATATATTTTTCCAAAATAGAAAGCCCTCATAATGCTGTATCAAGGCACTTTTTACCCTGAACTGGTTAAATCCCTGGGATTCGTTACAAAACAAGGTACCCGTTGAGGCTCATTTTCAAAAAGAAAGAGAAATCAGAGCTCCCGTAGAAGTGTATGATCCTGGTACAAATAACTGGGAGAAAGATGCTGAATTGTTAACATGGGGACGAGGGTATGCTTGTGTTTCCATAGGTCACCGAAATCGATGGGTACCAGCAAAATGGGTGCATCCACAATTATCATCCTCTGCTTCTTGATCAACGCCTCTCACACCGTGATGACACAACTCCAACTGACTGCAACAACAGGAAACATTTGGATTAGGATTGCTAATGCTACTAAGCAAGACCATTTGTGTTTATCCCTTGATAATGTAGATGATCCATTTAAGACTTGCTTTGTAGGATCTCCTCTAGAAATGCATGAGTTGCTCATAAGATTTAATACCACTATGGATGTGTACAACTTAAACTGTAACCAAACTGCTACTGCACCTTATTGTCATATGTATAAAAATAATACTTATAGATGGCCCTCATATAGACATGCATGCGCTTTAAAAATCTTATTGCACGCCCTGTTTGTAGTGGCTAGAAACTGGAAAATGAATGGATGCCCATCAATTGGAGAATGGCTGGGTAAATTGTGGTATATGAATGTTATGGAATATTATTGTTCTGTAAGAAATGACCAGCAGGAGGAATACAGAGAGGACTGGCGAGACTTACATGAACTGATGCTGAGGGAAATGAGCAGAACCAGGAGATCATTATACACTTCGACAACGATATTGTATGAGGACATATTTTGATGGAAGTAGATTTCTTTGACAAAGAGACCTGAGTTTCAATTGATAAATGACGGACAAAAGCAGCTACACCCAAAAAAACAACACTGGGAAACGAATGTGAACTATCTGCATTTTTGTTTTTCTTCCCGGGTTATTTATACCTTCTGAATCCAATTCTCCCTATGCAACAAGAGAACTGTTCGGTTCTGCAAACATATATTGTATCTAGGATATACTGCAACATATCCAACATATAAAGGACTGCTTGCCATCTAGGGGAGGGGGTGGAGGGAGGGAGGGAGGGAAAAAAAATCGGAACAGAAACGAGTGTCAATATAAAGTAATTATTAAATAAAAATAAAAAAAAATTAAAAAAAAAAAAGAACCAAGTCAAAAAAAAAAAATCTTATTGCACTCACTTCAACATCCTCCCCCTAATTTCCCTCAAGCTGTCTCTCTGTTGTCTAGCCTTCCCCCCGGCGTTCTTGAAAATGTAACACATTTGTCTGACTGCTCAACATTCATTGATCCGCAATTATACTCCTTCTATGGGATAGTTTATTTTGAACCACCTAATGACAAACATCCCGGAACAGGCAGCTGAAAGCCCAGAACACAATGGAAAACATTTACTTCCCTCACTCAATTGTCTCATTGGGGACACCTTTATAGTGGTGCACTTTCTCTTACACTAGAGGGCCCTTTAGCTTTGCCCCCAGGAACATTCCTGATCTGTGGGGATACTGCTTGGACTGCCATCCCTTATAGACCTGTTGGGGGTCCTTGCTATGTCGGTCAACTTTCATTATATCAGGTAAATATGACCTTACATCAAGAAGTAAGAACACGTGTTCGAAGAGAACTGCATGAGCTACCCCCTGATTGCATAGACGATGTAGAATTCGTATCTACAGGCACTGCGGTTTTTCTTTCCCTCCTTACTCCGCAAAGTATGTCAGCACTAAATTATAAGGTTCTAAAGAAATTGGCCTGTTGGGTTCGGAATAATTCTAACCTTACTTCCTCTATACTTTCCGATATAACGCAACAACTTTCTACCTTTTCTCATGCCACGTTACAAAATAGAGCTGCTATAGATTTTCTCCTTCTTTTGCATCATCATGATTGTTCCGAATTTCAAGGACTTTGTTGCTTTAACCTTACTGATAACACTCCCTCTATAAGACAAAAGATAAACAAAATTCGAGAGGAGCTCCATAAAATTAAGATTTCGTCTAACACATTAGAAGATTGGTTCAGATCCCTAAGTATTCCTAACTTCCTCTTATCCTTGATATCCCCTATTCTGACCATTATCATCTTAATTGTTTTATTTTGTTTGTGTGCACCCTACAACTGACAGAAACTTGTCTCCTTAGAATGATGTCTCGTTTCACAAAAAAAGGGGGAGATGTTGTGGCTGTTGTAAAGAAGGAATTAACCAAGGGGCTGCTCGGAAGAGTCAACTGAGGATAAAAAGTAAACAAGTCCGGGAACAGAATGACAAACACTAACAGCTATGTCCGGGAAGAAGTACTTAGAAGCATTTATTCCGCACCACCCTGTTCTTGACATTTAAAAACTGCTGAGTTGTGCCCTAATGTAAACCATCTTTGTCTTAATACCATTATATAACCACTTTAATGAGCCTTAAGTGTATTTACTTGGAGCTAACGAACTATGATATCATTGCATAAGAAACTGTATAAAATGAGTAGCCATTGTACAATTAAACGAGCTTCTCATATCACTTTTGGTGTGTAGTTGTCTCCCTGCGGCACTCCACCTTATTTTTACTCATTATTTTCTCAAACTCTCTTTTTACTTTATTTTTCCTTTATCTTATTTCCTCCCTTACCTTCCTATACCTTATTTTACCCATGCCCTTTAATTCCCTATCTCATTCTGTCCCCCATGCTCCTAACCTTATTGTATATACCCTTTTCAAAATCCCTTCCCTCCACTATCCCGCAGTTTTTTCACCTCCCTAGAAGTTCAGAATATTTCTCAATCTCTTTGGATGTATATGTAAGAGTGAGAGATAACATTACCAGCCCTGCACCCCTGCCTTCTTCCTCTGTATCAGTTCTTTCTTTCATGCCCTATTTTATGACACAGTTACTTTTTTTACTCCCACTTTTATTTTTCAGAATCATTCCATTATACACAACTCAGCCACAACCTTTCATTCAAACTACCTTAGTAATGCTAACATTTGTATGAATATTGATAATATTTTCATATTTCACAAGCAAAAAGTTTAACCTTTATTGGGTCACTGTAGTTATCTTTAATGATCTCCTTATATTTCTCCTGGATATTTTATATCAAAATTTCCATTGAGTTGTGGTCTTTTTGCTTCAAATACTTAAACTTTTTTCAGTTTGTCAAATGTCCATTTTTTTTTTCATTCAGGATTATGCTCAACTTTGCTGGATAAATTATTGTTGAATGCAACCCCGGTTTCTTTGTTCTTTGAAAAATAATGTTCCAAGAGCTAAAAATTTTTAGTGTAGAAGTTGCTAGATTTTGTGAAATCCTGATTGTTTTTCTGAAGTGTTTAAATTATTTCTTTTTCTTTCTTGCAACATTTTTTTCTTTAATCTGGGAATTTTTAAAAAATTTTTTTATAATAATAGCTTTTTATTTTTCAAAATACATGAAAAGATAATTTTCAACATTCACCCTTGTAAATTTTTCTCTCTCCCTTACTCCTCTTCCCCTAGATAGCAAGCAATCTAATATAGATTATATATATACAATTTTTCTATACATATTTCTACATTGATCATTCTGTGCAAGAAAAATCAGATGAAAAGGTGAAAAAAATTAGAAAGAAAAAACAAGCAAACAAACAACAACAAAAACAAGGTGAAAATACTACTTGTAATCCATACTCAGTCTCCATAGTTCTCTCTCTGTGTTCAGATCATTTTCTCTATCACAAATTTATTGGAATTAGCCTTTTCATTGTTGAAAAGAGCCAAGTTCATCACAATTGATAATCAAATAATCTTGTTGCTATCTACAATGTTGTCTTGGTTCTACTCACTTCACTTAACATCTGTTCATGTGAGTCTCTCCATACCTTTCTGAAATCATCCTGCTGATTGTTTCTTACAGAACTATAATATTCCATAACATTCATATATCATCTTATTTTTTAAATTTATTTTTCTTAGACTATGTGTTTTTTAATTAAAACTTTTTATTTTCAAAATATATACATGGATAATTTTTGATATTCATCCCTACAAAACCCTATGTTCTCATTTTTTCCCTCTCTTTCCCCCATCCCCTCCACAGTGCAAGTGATCCAATAAATGTTAAACATGCAAATTCTTTATGCATGTTTCTGTAAAGAGCTGAAACTCTGAATAGGTGCAAGTCTGAAGAAAACTGAAGAACTCTCTTCTCTTCAGTGTGGCAACTGCGCTAGCACCCCAGACACCCCAGAATCAGCCGGAATCAAGATAAGCAAAAGTCCTTAGTCTTTATTCTTGGTCTTTAGACACAGGATTGAACAGGATGAAAGCAGAATCTCCGTGACCGCCTTCTTCCTCTTCTACCGAAAGAGTGACTCTGGCTAGTCTTACTCCACCCCCTAGTCCCTCCTACAATCCTCTGTATACACCAATCATTGAGCCAGCACAGGATAGTGGGAAGGACCATTTTCCAAGCATATGCCCATAGAGTATTGTCCAATCAGTAATTAACCGTAAGTGCTTAAACCGACCTCAGTGCAATGACTCAAGAGTTTCAGCCCTATACACTCCAGCCTTTATACCATCTCAACCCGTCACACTGGCACAGTCCATTGGTCTCCCCACATGAGCATCATTAGTAGTGGGCTTTGGAATTGGAGTTAGTTATCTATATATTGTCTCATTAGTTAGAATGTAATCTCCTTGATTGTGTAAGACTGACTTTTGCCTTTCCTTAAATCCCCAAGACTTATTGTAGAGCCTGAAATGTGGTGGGTGCTAAAGAAATATTTATTGCTAGACTGACTGATACATTCTCTCTCTTTTTTGTGACACTTCTTTCTATTGCTATTTCTTTATTTCCTTTGCTGGATTTTAATACAGGCCTCTCACAAAACTAGATCTTATCTGACATTCTGTCTTGATCCCTATTTTCATTTCCTTCTATACTATTTCACCTGTTTGCATCAGTTCCATTTGGTTCAATTATCAGCTCTACAAAATGATTTTCAGATCCACTTATCCAATTCTAACTTCTCTCCTAATCTGTAATCTTACTTATTTAATTCTCTCTTGGACAACTTAAATTCAAGTATAAAGCTGAAGTAATTATATATTTTCCCAAAACCCGTCTCTTCCAAAGTGTCCTATTAATATCCTGGATACCATTAATACCCAATAATCTAGGCTCACAATCTTGATGTTACCCATTACTCCTCACTTTTACTCACTCACTGAATCCCATCTTTCAGACAATCCTTTTAAGTCTACTTTTATTCCATCTCTTCTATCCTCTGATACTAATCTGAATTATTGTAATCACCTGCTGGTTGTTCATTTTATCACAAGACTCAGCTCACTCCAATCCATCCTCTGTTCAGCTGTCCTAGTGAATTTACTGATATGGAATTCTGGTCATGTTACATCCTCCTTCCTCATTCAAGAAATTCTTGTGGCTCCCCATTTCTCCAGGAAAATGTATAAAATTTTCTGTGTGGCTTTTAGCTCTTCCCAACCTGTTCCCCTCCTGGCATTTTAGTTCGCTTGCACTTTATTCACCACCTGCAAAGTCTCTGATCGAGCAACACAGATTTCCTCCCTCTCCTTCCCATGTGACACTGTGTTTCCAAATGCAGAGCCTTTTCATCACCTGTCCCCCTACCCAATGCCTAGATTTTTCTTCTTCCATGACTCCCTTTATTCCTTCATCAGTTAAAACTGTACGTTTGGCAAGGAGCCTTTTTCAATCTTCCTCAATACTAACATCTTTCCTCTCAGATGGTTTCCAATTTGCCTTACATGTGTCTTCTAGCTACATAAATTAGCCTTTTGTCTCACCTGTTACAACATGGCAGAGGTCAGAGACATTTCTGGCCCTTTGTTGTATCCCCATGGCTTGGCATGATACTTGGTGCATAGGAAGGCCACACTATACATATTTGTTAATTTGACTTCTCCTCACCTGGAACAAGGACTTGTAAAAAAGCAAATAAATGAGGGGCACAGTTGCTGCTCTTGCTGTTGAAACCTCAATGCCAACCTTACCATCTACTGTACTCCTGGCTCTCCATCAAGAACAAAAAGAGAGATACCAAAGGAGGGAGCACTCTCTCCTGTACCTTTCAATTCAATTCAATTCATTATTACTTTAACCTGAATAGCTGTGCCAGATGGAGGCATGGGAGGAGGAATTGGGCAATAATTTGTTTAGGGTCTGAGCAGACAGGGATAGCAACATTCCACCTCTGGACTCAAAGGGGTACTGGGCAGATTCCAGTTATGCAGAACTCCAAGAGGAGCCAATTCAGAGAAAGATTGCATTGCAAGGGGCAGGCAAGAATGGTCAAGGTGAGCTTTGTGGCAAAAGAGAGCTTAGGGTGGGAAATTTTGTGGGTCAACATGAATTTCTAAGTCATCTGGATCCTTCTTTCTCATTTCCTCCTGGAGACAAAGGAATGTGTGTGAATTTGGGGGGAGGGAGGAGAAGTTGGAAGAGTGTGCTAGTCAAACTTTTATGGCTGAGGTTTTCATTTGGATGGATTATATCGGGAATTATATATTCTAATCCCTCCAGAAGCATTCCTATCTAGTTGTGATTGTAGAAGGATCTTACATTTATATGACTATCAAAAGAAAGTTTATAAATGGTCACAAATCTGTGTGATCCTTAGTGTCCTTTACTCCAATTTCTATCAATCCATTACTGGCATTGGAGAAGTGACAGAACTCTCCCAACCCCAACTACAAGAACAGTTTGATATTTTTGTTTGATATCAGTCTCTGCCTCAAAGGATCCCCATCAGCCAGAAAAGAGGTTGAGGAACAATCTGTCTCAGATCTTTTCTTCTTGGATTAATATAGGCAGAAAAATTCATGACCAAGTGGCCTGGTTACCACCAAAGAGAGCTCACACTGTAAGCGTGGCTTTTCTTCATTGAGGTGACAGGGTCCAACATCAAAGGGGTTTATCTCTGAATGGAAATGACCTCCAAATGGTCTTATTTACAAATAAAGGAAGGAAATGGGCATTTATATAGTACCTTCTATGTGATAGGCACAATGATAAGGAATTTTCCAAAGATTATCTCATTTGATCCTCACAAAAACCTTGTGAACTAGATGCAGTTTCTTTATTATTCTCATTTCTGCTTGAGAAAACTGAGGCAAATAGAAATGCAATGCCCTCACACAGCTAAGCAAATGTCTGAGTCAGGATTTGAACTTGGGTCTTCCTGATGCTAGAGCCAAATGATACATAGCATTATTGCCATCTAACCCAAGGCATTTTTCAGGTTTTCTGGAAGAAACCATACACACTCAAAAGGATCTGATTGACAAGTTTTATAGCGTTCCTGTTGGAGTCATACACCACATGTTGGGAAGAGGGAGCTTTACCCACAAACTTTTTTGGGATTACGGTCAGTGCCACAAAGTGCCTCAAAAGAATTTGTAGGGTTGAACCCTCTCCAAATCCAGGTGCAAAGATTTTATGATGCTGCTACCCAGCAGGCTAAATCTAAAAAGGTTTTTAGCAATTAACAAGGGGAAAGATAGGAGCTAAATTTCATAGCAGAACCCACAAAAATATTGAGGCATTATCAAGGATTCTGCCACTGACTGGTGGCCTAACCCTAAAAAGAGTTTAGCATCCTAAAAAGAGTTATCCATTGTGACATTTGGCAAGCCCACTAACCCTAAAAAATAGTGAGCAGGGATTATGCCATTTACTGGCAAGTTAAATTCCTAAGGAAGTTGAACAGAACTTTAGCCATTCCATCTTTACACAAATAACGCTTGCTGATGGTTTTAGAAAAGTGCTTTTTATTAATTTAAGGAAAAATCCATGTATTCATTTTTGTTCAAGTGTTTTTTTTAATTGAAATAATCATTAAAATTCATCACTTTTGCTGTATCTATTGATATTATTTCTTTAACTTTTCTTTTTGATATAATCAATTAAGTTAATGGTTTTCCTTGTGTTAAACCATCCCTGCATTTCTAATATGATCCTTACTTAGTTATAATTTGCAATCTTTGTAATATATATAACCTTTATATATACATATATATATATGTATATATATATATATATATATAACCTTTTATTTAGGATTTTATTTAGGGTTTTTGCATCCATATTCATTAATAAAATTAGCCTATAATTTTCTTTCACTCTTTTTTCTCTTCTTGGTTTAATTAGGAGCAGGTCTTTTATAAGGGAAATATAGCCTTGGTGGTCAACATCATAATTTGGTTTTCTGATTATATACAGGAACTGTGGAGTTATGATGATTTTGTCAATGCAAAGAATTCAGTGAATTCAAACAGAGACGGAACTGTGATAAAAGTCCACTTAAGGATAATCAAAATCATCCTATCAGTGTTCTCCCTGACTATAATTTTCTTTGTGCTAGTTTCCTAAAAAGCTCATTTATAACCTATTTAATTTCTTTTTCAAAAATAATTCTATTTAGTTATTCTATTTCCTCTTCTGCTAAATGTTCTTCCATTTCACTTTAATTGTTAAATTATTGGCATGTAATTGGGCAAAATAATTCCTTATAATTGCTTTAATTCCATATTTATTTCACCCTTTTCATTTTTGATATCAATGATTTGGTTTTTTAAAATTCAAATTAGTCAATGGTTTATCTATTTAATTGTTTTTCACAAAATTAACTCAAACATTATTTATTAATTTGATTTTTTTTACATTCAATTTTATTAATCTCACCTTTAACTTTTTTTGATTTCCCTTTTAGGGTTTAATTGGGTTTTGTTGTTGTTGTTGTTGTTGTTGTTTTCTAGTTTTTAATTGCTTTCACAATCAGTAAATAAGCGATTATGTATTATGTGGATACTAAGTGCCAGACTCTAGAGTAGATACTAGGAGTACAAGTAAAAGAATAAAATGTTACTTGTTTTCAAGGAACTTATCTTCTAAAGGGGACACATGGAAGGACATATAAATTCATACAAAATCAATTAAAAAACCAACTACAGAGTAGTTAAATCCAAGAGAGGTTAGGAAATAGGACAGCTCTAACAGAAGGGAGAATCTGGAAAGAGTGCATGCAGGAATAGTGATTAAATGACATCTTAAAGGAAGAAACACCATGAGGGAGAGATAAAAAGACAGCAGGAAATAGAGAAAATTGGTGAAAAATAATTGATATTATAATATACCAAGCTAAAAAAAAACAGAAGAGAAACTGGAAAATCTCAGAAGAACAACTGATCTGGAAAACAGATCAAAGAGAAACAATATAAAAATTATCAGACTACCTGAAATTCACAATCAAAAAGAAAATCTGAATACAGCATTACAGCAATTATTAATTAATTTAGCAATTAATTTCAAAAACTAAAAATTGGCATGAAGTTCTAGAACAGAGAGTAAAGTAGAAATAGAAAATAAAATCCACTATTCACCATCTCAGGAGGGAAACTTATAGGAATATCATAGTCAAGTTTCAAAACTCCTAGGTTAAAGGGGGAAAAGACCTAGTAGTTTCTACTCTAAAAGACTGTAGTCTTGGAACATTATATTTTGAAGACGAAAAAACTGAAGTTGAAATAGCTTACCAAGTAAAGTTGAGTATAATTCTGAATTTTTTAAAAAAGGATATTTGATGAATTGGAAGATTTTCAAGTATTAGCAAAAAGATCAGAACTCAATGGAAAGTTCGATGTAAAAAATCCAAAAAAAAAAAAATAAGAAAAACATCAAAGATTAATTATAAAGTGTTCATTAAGTCAAACTATTTACATATATGTAAACATATATGCCCTCGGTACATATGTAACATAAATTGTGCATCTATAGCTGTATAATATATGTTTAAGTATGTATGAGAAAATATTATGAATATTTTTAAACTGTCATCATAATTAAAGTAGTTTGAAAGAAAGGTTGGGGCTGGATTGTGTATGATGGGATGATTCTAACAAAAAACAAAATCAAGCAGGAAAAGGTAAAAAGAAGTAATTATATTATAAAAATCGGGCATGAAAGGAGGAACTAATACAAAGGAAGCAGGTGAGAGTGGAGGGCTGGTAATATTGGAATCTTACTCTCATTTGAGTTGAAAAGGAAAAAAAAAATATATATATATATATATATACATCTGAAAGCATGTAGAAGTCTTCTTAAATTGCAGAGGAGTGAAAAAAGCAGGGGTTAGGGAAGGATGGGGACTTTTAAAGCAGTACCTAGATTGAGATTTAAGAAAGTAGGGGAAGAAAATATGGAGACTTTTTGAGGGTTGTATGGATTGAAGTGGGGAAGATGAGAAAGACTCTTGGAGGTATAAGTGAAGTAGGGGGTAGGAAGGTGGGGAGAGAAGATAAAGTAGCAAGAATAGGGTAAAAAACAAGGAAAAAAGTGAGTAAAAATAAGATGGAGAGAATTTCACAAATAGCAATTATAACTTTGAATGTGAATGAGATATTTGTATCCTGTTCTTTGTGGGTCCAAAGAACAGGAAATTGTAGAATCACAATCAATTGAAAAATAGCTGAATTAGTTGTGGTATATATTTGTGATGGAATGCCACTGTGCTACAAGAAATGATGAGCTCAATGAGGTTAGAAGAATAGGGAAAGATGTTGCATAAAATGGTGAAGAGCAAAGTGAACAGAACCAAGAGAACAATGAATATAGTAACAGCAATATTGTACTTCTTTTCTTTGTGGGGAAAAGGATGCAATCAGGGTTAAGTGACTTGCCTAAGATCACACAGCTAGTAAGTGTCAAGTGTCTCAGACTGGATTTAGAATCAGGTACCTTTGACTGTGCTACTAAGCTGTGCCAAGACACATTGCTTTAAGAAAGATTTTGAGTGACTAAGTCATTTTGATTAATATAATAACACAAATTAAAAACAAAGCTGTATCTAGAGAAAAACTAACAAATAGAAATATGTAATAAATAATTTTATAACTATATATGTATTTGTAAAAACATATATATATATATATATATATTTCCATCTAGCACTAGTAATCTCTAGGATTAAGAAGGGAAAGGGAAGAAAAAAAGGAGGAAAAGAAATTACATGACAATTTTGTTGTCAAGGTAATATCAAGTTATACATGGTAGATTTGCAGTTTCAGATAAAATCATCTTTTTAAAAAATGGTAATATCTTATGGAAATGCTTATTTTGTTCCATGAATTGAAAATAAAATTAATTTTAAAAGAAAAGAAAAATGAGAAATAGAATGAGGGTGAGAAAAACAAGAAATCTAGTTTGAATGGCCTGTACCTTGCTGGAGGAGGAACATTCAATGATGATGAAGGGAAATTTGAGCTAGGTAGAAAAGGGCTAACAGAAGATTTTATATTTCAAACCAGAGGCATAAAGAAGCACATACCCCTAGTGATCCCAAGCCTCTATTCTGGCCTATCAGTCCTTTAAACTTGGGGGTGGTCTATTTTGATTCACTTTATTGGGAAAGTGTCAGGGGAGTGAGGACCTTCTCCAGAAAACTTCAGTAAAGGGATAGACTCAGGCAGATCATTTGCAAACCTTATGACTTATTCTAAGAAAGAGGATTTGATCTTCCCCAGGCACAGCAGGACCAGAGGATTTGCACATCTCTGTGAATCAGCAAAAAGGGACAGATGGTCGGGAAGCACAGGGCAATGAATGTAGTCACAATCATTACCCATGCACCGGAGTGAATCACATACACTTTGTACAGTGTGAAGACACAACTGATACAGTAAGCAGAAACAAAGACGCCCACCAGCAGCAGGATGGTTTGGGAGGCCTTGATCTCTGGAGGTGTCTTTGAGGAGAGGCAGGTGCTGTGAATGTGCTGGACCCTGCGGTGATGTCTGTACAGAAGAAACACCATGTAGCCACTGGTGCAGATCATGCATCCTACACACAAGATGTCTCGAAGGAAGGCCAGGATGGAAAGTTCTTTAGCTGTCTTTTCCCAGGAGCAATAAAGGAGATCAATTCCATCTGTGTGGGTACTGTTTCTGCTTCTGGATCCTGAAGTGTATATTGGAACATTTATTTCTGAGATCATGTTCATTAAACAACAGAAGACACATGAGGGGCAGATGAATTTCCAATCTCTGACTTTGAGTTTGGCCAACCTGAAGTTGCTGGGACTGATGGTAATTGCCTGAAAGGTACTCAGGAGGCAGGTGGTGCATATAGAAATGCCCCGGCTGACTCGTTGAACATAAAATAGAATTTTGCATGCTGTAATGCCCAGGAAATATCCTGTCCTGAAATATAATATTGCTAATGGGCATCCCTGGAAGGGAAGCACAATAGTGTTGGTCAAAGTAAGTTGGGTGAGAATGAGATCCATGGCCATCCCCCTGTGGCTGGTGAACAAAGTGGAGATTTTAAAAGAGAGGAAGATGCAGTTCCCCCAAACCCCAACTCCAGTCTGAGAAAGGAAGATAATTCCCAGAACTATGTCATGTAGATACATATTCTTGGAGTGTTATGGAGAAATGTAGGCACAACCAGAGATATCTTACTGGGGGAAAAAAAGAACATTCAAGGACCTTTCTTGGTCAGTAAAAATCTGCCCCATAATCCAAAGTGGTGATGGAAGCTTAGGCTTTAATAGTGGCCCAATGTGCCTTCAGAATCTCCTGGGTGAGTTCATATGCAAAAACACACACAGGCATACAAGAAGCAGGTCTTTCTCAATAATACAGTCCCTTACACAGCTACATTCGTGGGAATTATCCCATTTTCCTTTCCCTAGATATTATTCATGGGCTCCCAGATATTCAATTCGCCACATTGACTCTTAGTTAGGAAACAATGTATAACTGCCTTCCAAAGTTAGGGCTTTTTAGATAATTCCATATTTGTGGAGGGAGATTTGACTCTGAATTGGTAGAGAAAAACATGAATCAAAGGTTTGGACCTGCAAAAGGGGTAATGGAGAAAACAGTAAAGGACATTATCCTAGAAATGCCACATTTCAAATTATGTTAAAAAGAATAATTATTGGGGAGAATTGTGGGAAGATGGGTTGGTTGGTAATTTTGACTGAATGAAATTTAAAAGATTTGGCAAACAAATTTAATGCAGTCAAACTTAAAAGGAAAATATGAAATGGGGAAATTTTTATACCAAATTTTTCTGATAAAAGTTCCATTTCTGAAATATATAGAGAATTCAGACTAATTTAGAAAAACATAAGCCATCCCCCAATTCATAAATACTCAAAGGATAAGAATGGGAAGTGTTCAAAAGAAGAAGTAAAAGCTATGAGTAATCATATGAAAACAGTTTCTAAATCACAATTTATTAGATAAATGCCTCTGCTTCAATTTCCTGAACTTTGAAATGGGGATAATAATAGTATATACCACAGAAGAGTATGATGGGAGGGGAGGAGAATAATATTTTTAAGGTTCTTAGTACAGTGCCTGATCATGTTCTTCAATTTAAAAAATCAGATCAAAAGGGGGAAAAAACGCAAGAAAGGGGGAAAAAACAAGCAAACAAACAACAACAGAAGGAAATATATTGCTTTGATGCACATTCAGTCTTCATAGTTCTTCTCTCTCTGGATGTGGATGGTGCTTTTCCTCACAAGTCTATTAAAATTGCCTCAAATCACCTCATTGTTGAAAAGAGCCAAGTCCATCACATTTGATCATCCCATAATCTTATTTTTATAATGTACAAGGTTCTCTTGATTCTACTCACTTCACTTAGTGTCAGATCACGTATGTCTTTGCAGGTCTTTCTGCAATCATTCTGATGATCACTTCTTTTAGAAGAATAATATCCTATTGCCTTCATATCCCATAAATTATTCAGTCATTCCCCAACTGATGGGTGTCAGTTCACTTTCCAGTTCCTTATCAGTACAAAAAGAGCTGATACAAACATTTCTGCAATGTGGGTCCTTTTCCTTCTCTTATGATCTTTTTGGGATGCAGACCCATTACAGATACTGCTGCATCAAAGGTTATACAGGTTTTATAGCCCTTTTGGCCATAATTCTAAATTATTCTTCAAAATGATTAGATCATTTCACAACTCCATGATCAATGCATTAGTGTTCCAGTTTCCCCACATCCCCTCCTTAGGAATATACTTAATTTAAAAAAAATAATAAGTTTGAAAATGCACTTCCTGGAAAGAATTACCTTCAAAGCAATTATAATGTTTGGAAAATAACTTTGACTTTGGCCTTTCAGAAATTAAAAAAAAAACATGCTTGAGGAATAAAATTGTATAATAAATGAACCACTCCATAAAAGTGGGACTGAATCTAAATCCTTTGTGACTTCCCTGATCATCCCTGCTGTGAATTGACTCTTTGATACTTGATTGAAAACTGGAGCAAATTGGCCAATCTGATAACAAACAGTTTGATTAGAGAATTATTGAATTTTAGCAGACAAAAATGCCTATAGTCACACTGAGGCATGAACTTTTATTTAATTACTGGTTTTATCTAGCCAACGGGAATTGCTCATCTTTGCTTTTAACTTGAGCAACCTTTATTGCAGTGTGAATTATTATGGATAGAAATCACTCAGCAATGAGAGGATTGCAGGGAGCGGCTCTTCTCCCCAAAATGTGAAAAACAACTGCTTGCTGCCTACAAACTGGCATCAAGTCATTAGGAATTATTTTCTTTTCTTTTCCATTCCCTTTCACTCTAGGGCATATCCTCATCAATTAAAGCCAAATCCAGAGAGCCCCTAGTGTAAAAACCAAAGCTACTGGGAAAAGCAAAATTGTTGCAAGAGATTCTGTTGTTTTAAATTAAACCAAACTTGAGATACCAGCTCACACCCATGAGATTGGCCAACATGACAGATAAAGGAAAATGACAAATGCTGGAAGGGATATGGAAACATTGAGACACTCCTGTATTTTTCCTGGATTTGTGAATTAGACAACCATTCTGGAGGACAATTTGGAATAATGCCCAAAGGGCTATATAACTGTGCTTACACTTTGAATTAGCAATACCACTGAAAGTTCTTTAGCCCAAAGAGATTAGAGGAAAAAAAGAAAAAGTCCGATTTGTACAAATATATTTGTAGCAGCTCTTTTTGTGGTGGCAAAGAACTGGAAATCGAGGGAAGCTCATCAGTTGCAGAATGATTGAAGAAGCTGTGGTCCCTGATTATGATGGAATTCTACTATAGCATAAAAAAATTATGAAGAGATTGGCTTCAGGAATACCTAGGAAGTTTTATATCAGCTAAAGTAAAGTGAAACGAGAAAAACCAGGACAACTTTGTACACAATAAGAGCAATATTGCAAGAATGATCAGTGTGATCTGAACAAAATGAATCTGCTCAACATACCTCAATCTATAAGTAAGATAAATTCAATGGCGCCATGATGAAAAAGGCAATCCAACTCCCAAGAGAGAACTGACGCACTCAATGCAAAATAAAACATATTTTTAAAAATTGGTTTTCTGTGCTAAGTGAAATGAGCAGAACCAGGAGATCATTATATACTTCAACAATGATACTGTATGAGGATGTATTCTGATGGAAGTGGATTTCTTTGACAAAGAGACCTAACTCAGTTTCAATTGATCAATGATGGACAGAAGCAGCTACACCCAAAGAAAGAACACTGGGAAATGAATGTAAACTATTTGCATTTTTGTTTTTCTTCCCTGGTTATTTCTACCTTCTAAATCCAATTCTCCTTGTGCAACAAAAGAACTGTTCGTTTCTGCACACATATATTGTATCTAGGATACACTGTGACATATTTAACATGTATAGGACTGCTTGCCATCTAGGGGAGGAGGTGGAGGGAGGGAGGGGAAAATCAGAACAGAAGTGAGTACGAGGGATAATGTAAAAAATTACCCTGGCATGAGTTCTGTCAATAAAAAGTTATTATAAAATAAATAAATAAATAATGCATAGGGGAAAAAAAAGAAAAAAATTGGTTTTCTGGCTTTTTACTGTGTTTTCTTTTGCAATATCAGTAATATGGAACTTGTTTTACATGACTTCCCATGTATAATTAAAATCATATTACTTACTTTTTTGAGAGGGGGAAGATAAAAATAGGGAAAGAATTTAGAACTTGATTTTTAATTGAATGTTAGAAATAACTACCATACTAAAAAAAAAAAAGGTAAAAAGTAAATATATATGCATATATGTGTATATGTATACTTTTAAAAAGAGGGCATTGGTTCTTTAGTAATGAGACAGAAAACTACAGACATTTTGAGAGAGGAAGCTCCTCACCATGTCCTAGTTGTCAGGCTGCTTCCTTGGAGATTCTGGAGAAAGAATTTATACTTTGGTGGAAACGAGATCTCTTTTTTCTTTCAATTGGGAGTTTTTCTCTTTTCCATATTCACTCATATAAAATTTCTAGTCATTTCTAGTCATTCTAACTTCTCTGATTTTTCTTTTTGTTTGGTGCAGTGCAGGAGACTTAAGATGAAGAGCAGCAGGTTAAAAACATTATTATTATCACGTGAGGAAGACAAGAACAGGTGTCAAGAAGGAACAGCTTCCATGTGGGGCCACCATTGCCTTTGTTCAGTGTGAGGTGCCTCGGCAGTAGAGCCGGGCATAGGCTGTGGAACTCTGGCTAAGGTCCCAGAGGCCTTTTCAGCTCAAACCAGAAGAGTTTAGACAAAAAGGAAGCTGACACCCATAGAAGACTGCTTCTTATCACTGGGGACCAGAGATGGGGGATATTTTCTAAGTTGCTTAATAAGTTATAATAAGGACAGGAACATAGGAACTTAGTTAACTGTGCCATAGAGAGAGCAATTGGAGAAGCTGTATAGCCTTGTCCCAGGGCTAGTAGCTTTAGCATACAAGTCAAGCGTCAAGCTGTTTTTACAGGTTCCCATTTGCATAAACAGGTTTACTCACTTTTCAAAAATTGTATTAGTCCTTCTTTTTTTTTTGGTGGCAGGGACCAATCCCATGAATCTAAGCTATAGTCAAGATGTTTGCATCAAGGTCAAATGTTATATATTGTATCTAGGATATACTGCAACATATCCAACATATAAAGGACTGCTTGCCATCTAGGGGATGGGGTGGAAGGAGGGAGGGGGAAAAAATCGGAACAGAAACGAGTGCAAGGGATAATGTTGTAAAAAAAAAAAATTACCCTGGCATGGATTCTGTCAATATAAAGTAATTATTAAATAAAAATTAAAAAAAAAAGGTCAAATGTTAGTCTTCCTTGTAGAGCAGTGTTTGAGTAAATCCATGAACTACATTTCTACAATTTGACAACCCCTGTGGGCGTCCATTTATAATAGAATGGGGTCAAGATCACTCCATTTGGCTCCGGTGCTTTCTGCACACTCAAAAACTACCTAGAAACTTTGAAAACTCATTCCTGGAGGAGCTCACTTAGCATCAGCCTCTGCCCAGCAGCAGGGCCGTGATCAGCCTCAGAGAGGGGGGAAAGCTTCCTCGCCTCTGGGCCCTTTGGGGAGCCCCGTTCCTTTCTGCCACCACCACAAACGGGCTTCCTCCCTACCTTCTTGCCTGGAGCCTGCAGGACCCCGCCCCCCCCTCCCCAGCCAGCCTGACTCTCCCACTCACCTGCTGGCGCTCTGAGAATCGCGGCTTTCAGCCGCCAGTCTGAGCCGTAGTTATAGATGCCCGGCGTCTGAGCTCATCTCCCCCCGGAGCCGGGATTATCTTGTCACCTCCACCAGTCACACCATCTGATTAGGAAGTCCCTGATGTCTCCTGGGCGCCGAGGAACTCTGGCCCCTGGAGCCTCACAATGGGCAATTAGCCCTGAGTTACGGGAGCCTCAGCCGGCAGCCCGGACAGCTGACAGAAACTCTGGCGTGCTCCCTGGCGGAGGCGCCGCGAATAAGGGCCGGATGTGGCCCAGTTCTGAGCCCCGCGCGCTGGGCACCGAGGCTGCCCGGGGCCGCTCGTCTGCCCGGACGGTGGGCTGCAGCGAGCCTCCGGGTCTGCCTGCCCGCCGTCCCTCTCCGCGTGGGTTGCGCTCACTGAGTCACACCTGCGTCCTGGGGGTGCTCCCGCACCTCTTAGAGGCCACGGCAGCAGGGCTGGGCTCGAGCAAGGAAGTGGCGGCGGTGTGCAGGAGGAAGAATAAAGGGCCTGGGGGTCTGTCCCTCAATATTGGTGGAGAATGCTCCCTCCTCCTCATAACCCACCATCTCTGCTGCCTGCGGGAGCTCATGAGGCGCTGGGGAGAGCTCCGGGCCTCAGGCAGGAGAGCTAGGCCTGAGGAGCTGTTCTCTCTGATCCTGGTTAGGGCTTTGGGCCATCCATTCCTCCTCTCTAAACCTTAGGCTGTTCCTCAGTAGAACAGACATAACCATATGGGCCCTACCTGTTCTAGCCAAGTTATCAACAGGAACATCGCTTGTTAACCCCAAATCGTGTGGATCAGTGACCTCATCACTTTGGGAAGTCCTTCCCCTGCCACAGATTGCAGCCCCTCCAAGTCTGTTTATCCTGTGTGACTCCTGTCACTTCCTGCGTCAGTCAAAGGCTGTCCACCCGGCTGGCTCCAGACTTTTATTTCCCCTGCCATTGCAAGAATAGCAGCTGCTGTACTCAGGCTTACCAAGTGGCCAGGTCAGCTCCCAGCCATATGCCTCCACGAAGCTTTTTTCACTCCTGTCCTTTTCTGACGTTTCTCCTCCGTCCTGTGCTCACCCCTGCTCTTTGCCCTTTTTTCTCTTTGCTGCCTAACTGGCATTTGTATTTCAGAAAAGGCTTGGAAAGCCTTTTCTGTTTGATCTTCTAAGTGCCCCACAATGACCCTGGTGGGGAAATGCCAGCGTCTGTTCCATGGGATGTGGCTCATGATAGAGTAAGACAATTAAACAACACTAATAATGCCGTTACCTCTTACGAAATTGCATGTAGCATTATACTTACAGCATCCCCCCACTTCTCTATTTAACAACATTTCTTGGAATTAACAGAAATTTATTTTTTCTTCTTCCCATTCCCACCCTCATTGAACAAAAGAAAAGTGAATTTGTCATAACAAATATATATATATAGTCTTGCAAAATGCATGCCCCATTGGCTATATACAACAGGCAGACAAACATGTTTTACTCACTCATAGCTCCATCAACTGTGCATCAATGCACCTTGTTTTCCCAAAGTCTCTCCTACATTTATCACTGATATTATTCCTTTTTTGGTCACCTTTACCAAATTGATGAGTGGGAGGTAGAACCTCAGAATTGCTTTAATTAGTAATGATTTTAAACCTTTTTTCTTTTTGGAATTCTTAGAATTTTATTTTTCCCATTACATGTAAAAACAAGTTTTAACATTCATTTTTAGAATTTTTGAGTTCCCCAAATTTATAAGAATACAAGTCATTCTCCTATTGATAAATGGTCAAAGATTCTGAACAATTTTCAGATGAAGAAATGAAAGGCATTTCTAATCATATGCGGGGAAAATGCTCTAAGTCACTATTGATTGGAGAAATGCACCATTTCACACCTCTCAGATTAGCTAAAATGATAGGAAGAAATGACAAATGTTGGAGGGGATGTGGAGAAACTGCAACACTAATACATTGTTGATGGAGTTGTGAACTGATCCAACCATTCTGGAGAGCAATTTGAAACTACACTCAAAGGGTTATAAAACCTTTGATCCAACAATATCTCTACTGGATCTATATCCCAAAGTGATCATAAAAGAGGGGAAAGGACCCACATGTACAAAAATGTTTGTAGCAGCCCTATTTGTAGTAACAAGGAAAGGGAGTCAAAATAGCAGAGAGTAGACACCAAATCAAACCTCTGAATGGATTTTTGGAGTGACAGAACTCACAAACATTTGGGGTGTAACAAAGTTCCAGCAGAAGGTATCTTGGAAGAACTTCAGGAAATATCTGTCTCAGTTGGGCAGAGGGCAACACCACCCAGCACCAGCACAGGAACACCCCCCAGCAGGGGTATAGGGAATCTAGTGAGAGGCTCTTAGTTAAACTACCACAGCGTTGGCTACTCTGTCATGTATCAGAAAGCCAGTGGATCAGGAGACTAGTTGTGAGACCTCCACCAGAACTACACCAGGCAATTAGTGAGTCCTTATACCCCAGCATAACATTTTCATCAAATCAATCTTGATGTTTGTGAGTGTTTTGAACCAGCTAAATAAATCAATGTTCAAAACCAAGTTTCTGGAAGCTGCTCAATCCTTTTCTTCTCCACTGTTACCACCATGAGTAGGTTCAGCTCCCTCCAATTTAGCAGTAAACTGTTCATCCTTGGAGAAGTACTCTAATCTGTCAACAATTTCTTCTGCCTTAAGTAGTCATCTTGCCTGCTTTTGTTGAATGTGAATGTTTGGGTTGGAGAGAATAAATCTAACTAAAATGGGTCTACCATTTTGCAGCACACATCATCTTTGTTATTTTTATATCCTGTCTCTTCTTACGATCACACAGTCTATTCAATGCCCATGTTTGTAGCAAGGGTACATCCATAAAGTTTTATTGCATGTAGGTAAATAGAATACATTTGGTGTACATCATGGGATGCATCTTCAATAGTACATTATCTTTGCTGTTGTTCTTTCCAGCTCCATTGCTCCCAAGGATTCCCTGAAATGTCTGATAGTCTGAGCCAATTCTAGCATTAACATCATCCAGAATTGTAAGCTTGTTGTAATCATTAGTGACTTATTCTTTCATGTGAGTATAGATGGCTTTAGTTTTGTGAGGGATTTAGAAGAAGATCCTTACCCAAAATGACTACTCAAAGATCACTCAGTAGAAAGCAGAAAAGTTGTTTATTAAAATCTCCAGAGGATGAGCCGTCCCATCATGACATAAAAAGAGAAAGCTCGTGGTAGGAGGGCTAAAGAAGTAGTAAAGATACACAGCTTTTATACAAGAGATTACATCACAAGTAAGAGAGCATTGAGAAGGGAAGGGGGAAGCATCTAATTGGTTGTTGTTATCCTGAGAGATTGGAATTGAAGGTTTCTGTTCCCTGAAATCACCTAATTTCTAGGAAACAGAAAATCCAGCCTTCAGGCTTTTAGACAATTAAACAAACAGTGGTCAAGCTAATAGACTAAATATCACTAAATGTCAAATACTGATAAATGTCATTGAGTTTAGGTTAAGTAAATATGTTTATAGCTGGCCAAGGCTCAAGTAAATATGGACCTGTACATATTATATAGGTCATAGGGGAAACACAGAAATAATGAAAATAAAATACAGAAAAAGAATTCATACAATTCTGTAAGTTCTTCATTTTATTTATTTCACACGGTTTCATCCTCTGGAAACTGTCTGTTTGTATTCCTTGATCATTTATCCATTGGGGAATGACTCATATTCTTATAAATTTGACATACTTCTTTATATATTTTAGAAATGAGGACTTTATCAGAAACACTGAATGTAAAGATTTTTTCCCAGCTTGTATTTCCTTTTTAATTTTGTTTCTGTTGAGGTTATTTTGTGCAAAATATTTTTAATTTAATGTAATCAGAGTTGTCCATTTTGCCTTTTATAATGTTCTCTAGTTCTTTGGTCATAAATTCCTCCCTTCTCCAAAGATCTAATAGGTAGATTACCCCTTGTTCTAACTTATTTATGATATCATCCTTTATGCCCAAATTATGTATCCATTTTGATCTTATTTTGACATAAGGTGTGAAATGTAGGTCTATGCTGAGTTTCTAACATATCATTTTCTAGTTTTCTCATCAAATTTTGTCAAATAGTGAGTTCCTATCCCAGAAGTTGGAGTTTGGAAGTTTATCAAATACTAGATTGCTATGCAGATCTTGATTATTGTGTCATGTGTATCTAATCTATTCCACTGCTCCACCACTCAATTCCTTAGCCAATATTAAATGAGTTTGATGACTTCTGCTTTATAATAGTTTTAGGTCTGGTAATCCTAGGCCACTATCCTTTGTATTTTTTTTTATTAATTCCCTTGATATTCTTGTATTTGTTTCCTTCCAAATGAATTCTGATATTTTTCTATCTCTATAAAATAATTTTTTGGCAGTTTGATTGAAATGGCATTGAACAAGTAGGCCAATTTACGTAGAATTGTCATTTTTATTCTATTAGTTTAGCCTACCCATGAGCAATTGATAGTTTTCCAATAGGTTTTATCTGACCTTATTTGTGTGAGATGTTTTGTAATTGTGTTCATATAGTTCCTGGATTTGCCTTCACAGATAGACTCCCAAATATTTTATTTGTCTGCAATTGTTTTAAATGGAATTTCTCTTTCTATCTTTTGCTGATGGACTCCGTCAGTAATATAGAAATGCTAATGATTTCTGTGAGTGTTATTTTATATCCTGTAACTTGGCTAAAGCTGTTAATTGTTTTATGTACATTTTTGGATGATTTTCTAGGATTTTCTAAATATATCATCACATCATCTGCAAAGAGTGGATAGCTTTTATCTCCTCGTGGCCTATTTTAATTCCTTTAATTTCTTTTTCTTTTCATATTGCTAAAATTAACATTTCTAGTACAGTATTGAATAACAATGGTGATAACGGACATCATTGTTTCACTCCTGATCTTACTGGAATGAGTCTTTCCATTACAAATAATGCTTGCTGATGGTTTTACATAGATGTAGCTCATTATTTTAAGGAAAACTCCCTTTATTCCTATGCTCTCTAGTGTTTTTAATAGAAATGAACACTGTATTTTGTCAAAAACTTTTTCTGCATCTATTGAGATTATCATATGATTTCTGTTGGTTTTGTTATTGATACAGTCGATTATGGCAATAGTTTTTCTGGTATTGAAAACTATGCTGCATTCCTGGTATAAGTCCCACTTGGTCATAGTGTATTATCCTGCTGATAAGTTGTTGTAAATTTTTAAAATTTATTTAATTAAAATTTTTTGCATTGATATTCATTAGGGAAATTGGTTTGTAACTTTCTCTGTTTTGCCTCTTCCTGCTTTAGGTATCAGTACTACATTTGTGTCATAGAAGGAATTTGGTAGAATTCCTTCTTTACCTATTTTTCCAAATAGTTTACTTAATATTGGAATTATTATTTTTTTTAATGTTTGATAGAATGCACTTGTAAATCTATCTGGCCCTGAAGATTTTTCCTTAGTGAGTTCATTAATAACTTGTTCAATTTCTTTTTCTAAAATGGGACTATTAAACAAATTTATTTTCTCTTCTATTAATCTGGGCAATTTATATTTTTATAAATATTTATCCATTTCAATCAGATTGTCAGACTTGATGGCAAAATACCTCCTAATTACTGCTTTAATTTCTTTTTCATTAACAATAAATTCACCTTTTTAATTTTTGATGCTAGTAATTTGGTTTTTCTTTCCTTTTTCTGATCAAATTAATCAAAAGTTTATCTATTTTGTTAGTTTTTTTCATAAAACAAAATCTTAGTTTTATTAATTAGTTCAATAGTTTCTTAATTTCAATTTTATTAATCTTTCTTTTAGGTTTCAGAATTTCTAATTTGATATTTAATTGAGGGGGATTATTCTTTTTCTAGCTTTTTTAGTTGTATTACCCATTCATTGATCTCCTCTCTCTCTATTTTATTCCTGTAGCTATTTAGAGATATAAAATTCTTCAGAAGAACTGCTCTGGCTGCATTCCATACATTTTGGTCTCTTGTCTAATTATTGTAATTCTCTTGGATGAAATTGATTGTTTCTGGAATTTGTTGTTTGACCCACTCATTATTTAGAATTAGATTATTTAATTTCCAATTAGTTTTTAATCTATTTTTCCATGGACCTTTATTGAATATAATTTTTATTCATCATGGTCTGAAAGGGAAGCATTTACTATTACTGCCTTTCTGCATTCGATTGTAAGATTTTTATGCTCTAATACATTGTCAGTTTTTATGTAGGTGCCATATACTGCTGAGAAAAAAAAGTGCATTTCTTTCTGTCCCTATTCTATTTTCTCCAGAGATCTTGCATATCTAAGTTTTCTAGGATTCTATTATCCTGGTTTCTCTGTTTATTTTGTGGTTAGGTTTATCTAATTCTGAAAGGGGAAGGTTGAGGTCCCTCACTCATATAGTTTTGCTGTCTATTTCTTCTCATGATTTAATATCTTCTCTAAGAATTTGGATGCTCTTCCTCTTGGTGCATATATATTTAGTATCAATACTATTTTAATATTTATAGTATCCTTTAACAAGATGTAGTTTCCTTCCTTAACTCTTTTAATTAGAACTACTTTTACTTTTGCTTTATCTGAGATCAGAATTGTTACTCCTGCTTTTTTGCTTCAATTAGAGCATAATAAATTCTGCTCCAGCCTTTTACTCTTATTCTGTATGTAGCTCTCTGTTTTGCTATTTGCTTCTGTTTTATGGGAAAGTTCATCCCATTCACATTCACAGTTATGATTACCAACTGTGTATTTCCCTCTATCCTATTTTTCCCCTTGTACATACTTTTATTCTCTTTGCATCCTATCCCTCCTTATTAATATTTTGTTTCTAACCCACTCTGCCTTTTACCTGCCCTACTTTCTATTACCTCTCCTCCCTTCTCTTACCCATTTCTTTTAGTGTTTCTGCTTTCTCTTCTATCTAGCCACTCACTTTCCTCTTCCCCCTCCTTCATAAGCTAAGATAAATTTCTATACCCAATTGAGTGATTAAGTTATTCCCTCTTTGAGCCAAAACTGATGAGATTAAGTTTCAGAAAAGGCTCAACCCCCTCTCTTCTTTCCTTCTATTGTAATAGGTCTTTTGTGCCTCTACATGTGATCTAGTTTTCCCCTCATACCTTCCCTTTCCTCTTCTCCAGTACAATCCTTTTTCCACCCTTTAATGTCTTTTTCTTTGATATCATCATATCAGAGTTCATTTACAATCACACTCTCCATTCATTTATTTCCCCTTTAACTGCTCCAATAACATACAGGCCTCAAGAGTTATAGATATCATCTTCCCATCTGGAAATATAAACAGTTTAACCTTTAAAGAATATAAATTTTCCTGTTTACTTTTCTATGCTTCTCAAGTTCTACATTTGAAGATCAAATTTTCTGTATAGTTCTGGTTTTTTTCAATAGAATTGATTGAAAATCTCCTACTTCATTAAAGATCTTTCTCCTCTGCTGTAAAATGATGCTCAGTCTTGCTGAGTAGTTAATTCTTGCTTGTAACCCCACATTTTTTGCCTTCCAGTACTTTACTATAGACTCTGCCAGATGCTAGGTAATCCTGGTTATTTCTCCTTGATACTTGAATTGTTTTTGTCTGGCAGCTTGCAGTACTTTTTCTTTGAGATTATAGTTCTGGAGTTTGATAACAATATTCCTTGGAATTTTCCTTGTGGGATTTCTTACTGGAGATGATCGATGGTTTTTTTAAATGTCTATTTCCCCCACTGATTCTAGTATGTCAGGATAGTTTTTCTTGGTGATCTCTTAAAGAATGCTATCCAGATTATTGGTTTGGTTTTTTGATTGTTGGTTTGTTTTTTGGTCACAGCTTTCAGGTAGACCAAATTTTTTTTTAAATTGTCTCTCCTAGATCTATTTTTCAGGATGGCTATTTTTCCAATGAGGCATTTTATATTTTCTGCCATGTTTTCATTCTTTATGTTTATTTAACTGATTCTTGATGTTTAAAATTTTTAATCTTCTTTTTCCAAGCTATTGAATCTCTCTCTTGCATATTTCTTGTTCTTTTCTTATTTTTTCTTCTACCTCTCTTATTTGGCTTTTTAAATCTTTTTTGTGATATCCACAAAGTCCAGCAACAAGAGATGTAAAAATAAATTTCATTTAAAATAATTGTAAATAATATAAGTTTTTTAATGAGCACTTCCAAGAAGCCTCTTTGGACTTGAGACCAATTCAAATCACTCTTTGAGATTTCCTTTGTGAACATCCCTTTCACAGTAATAATTTTCTATGGTTAAGGTTCTTTTCTGTTTCTTGTTCATTTTCTTTCTTTCTCTTTATTTCTCCTATTTTGTGACTTTTCAGGTTGAGTTCTGCCCTTGGGGTAAAAGGAGTTCTGCCCCAAACTCCCCATCCAGTTGTGGGCCTTGGCTTTGAGCACAAGGCCCCCTTCTGTTTGGTGTACCAAACAAGGGGTAGTTTTGCCTGCTCTTTCTTTTTTTTATTGTAACTTTTTATTGACAGAACATATGCCTGGGTAATTTTTTTAACAACATTATCCCTTGCACTCACTTCTGTTCCAACTTTCCCCCTCCGTCCTTTCACCCCCTCCCCCAGATGGCAAGCAGTCTTATACAGGTTAAATATGTTACAGTATATCCTAGATACAATATAAGTGTGCAGAACCCAACAATTCTCTTGTTGTACAGGGAGAATTGGATTCAGAAGGTAAAAATAACCTGGGAAGAAAAACAAAAAATGCAAACAGTTTACACTCATTTCCCAGTGTTCCTTCTCTGGGTGTAGCTGCTTCTGTCCTTCATTGATCAATTGAAACTGAGTTAGATCTTCTCTTTGTCAAAGAAATCCACTTCCATCAGAATACATCTTCATGCAGTATTCTTGTTGAAGTATATAATGATCTCCTGGTTCTGCTCATTTCACTTAGCATCAGTTCACGTAAGTCTCGCCAGTCCGTTCTGTATTCATCCTGCTGGTCATTTCTTAACAACAATAATATTCTATAACATTCATATACCACAATTTATCCAACCATTCTCCAATTGATGGGCATCCATTCATTTTCCAGTTTCTAACCACCACAAGAAGGGCTGCTACAAACATTTTGGCACATACAGGTCCCTTTCCCTTTTTTAGTATCTCTTGGGGTATAAGCCTAGTAGTAGCACTGCTGGATATGCACAGTTTTGTGACGACCCCACTAACACCCAGGATACTTCAGAATCAGCCAGAATCAGGAAAAACAAAAGTCCTCAATCTTTATTCTTGGTCCTTAGACACAGGATTGTACAGGATGGAAGCAGAATCTTCATGACCACCTTCTCCCTGGTCTACTGCCCAAGTGTGACTTTGGCTCATCTTACTCCACCCCCTAGTCCCTCCTACAATCCTCTGTATACACCAATCACTGAGCCAACACAGGATAGTGGAAAGGACCATTTTCCAAGCATATGCCCATAGAGTATTGTCCAATTAATAGTTAGCCTCAAGTGCTCAGCAGTCCTGACCTCAGTGCACTGACTCAATAGTTTCAGCCCTGTACACAGTTTGATAACTTTTTGGGCATAATTCCAGATTGCTCTCCAGAATGATTGGATTCTTTCACAACTCCACCAAAAATGCATCAATGTGCCAGTTTTCCCGCATCCCCTCCAACATTCATCATTATTTTTTCCTGTCATCTTAGCCAATCTGACAGGTGTGTAGTGGTATCACAGAGTTGTCTTAATTTGCATTTCTCTGATCAACAGTGATTTGGAACACTCTTTCATATGAGTAGAAATAGTTTCAATTTCTCATCTGAAAAATGTCTATTCATATCCTTTGACCATTTATCAATTAGAGAATGGCTTGATTTCTTATAAATTACAGTCAGTTCTCTATATATTTTGGAAATGAGTTTTGCCTGCTCTTTCCAGGAAACAAAATGATTTCCCAGAATTTGCCTTCTGAACTGGGACTGGAGGTGGCCCCATTGGTTTACTCTACTACTGAGTCAGAACAGAGGGACTCAGTTACTGAGCTGCTGTGATTAAGACCCTCTCACTGGCTTTCCCAGACTTTGTCTGAACTGGACTGAACACCCCTTTTCACATCAGTGAAACTGACCTTTCTTGAAGTCCTTTCAATCTATCTTGAGCTGGAGAGTGGTTCCATTCCATCAGACTCTGTTCAGAGGCTTGGTTTCATGTGTTTTTTGAGGCAAACTGAGAGATCTCTGGTTGCCATTTGTTTGTCATAGTTGTTCTTTCAAGTCTACAGAATTTTATGTTGTCTATAAGTGTGAACATATTGCATATACTGATGGTGAGTGGAATCATCTTTATAAACATGTTTATTTGCAAACATTTATTATTTTTTTATATTTCAACCACAAAGTTAGATTCCCCAACTACTGTGGTAAGGAAGCCCTGATGTCTCTGATCTTGAAGGAGAAATTGGATTGATGGCTGAGCTCACCTCCTAACTCAAGCCCTTGTGATCAGAAAGTGATCCCAAGGGGCAGGTCTGGCTCCAATCTCTTCCCACATCTGGTTTCCTCGGGATCTGAGCTCTGAGGTGTCAGTTTTTCTTAGGAAGATGGCAGGACAAGGTACCAGACACTGAGGTCTTTTTTTGAACCAAAGTGCCAAGCATTCCAACACTACTGTGTGAGCACAGCTCCATTGGTCTGGCCACATTGTTCAAATGCCAAATATATCCTTGCCAAAAATACTATTTTATGGAGAACTCACACTAGACAAGTACTCACAATGTGGCCAGAAAAAGCAATACAAGGACACCCTCCAGGTCTCTCTTAAGAACTTTAGAATTCCCCAGAGACTCTACTAAAAAGTTATTAGAAACAATCCAAACCTTCAGCAAAGTTGCAGGATACACAATAAACCCACATAAGTCATCAGCATTCTTAATATCACTAACAAAACCCAACAGTTAGAGATACAAAAAGAAATTCCATTTAAAGTAACTACTAATTGTATAAAATATTTAGGAATCTATCTGCCAAGGGAAAATCAGAAACTTGATGAGCAAAACTACAAAACACTTTCCACACAAATTAAGTCTGATCTAACCAACTGGAAAAATATTAAATGCTCTTGGATTGGGTGAGCAAATATAATAAAGATGACAATACTACCTAAATTAATCTATTTATTTAGAGCTGTACCAATCAGACTCCCAAAAAACTACTTTGATGAACTAGAAAAAATAACAACAAAGTTCATATGGCAAAACAAAAGGTCAAGAATTTCAAGGGAATTAATGAAAAAAAATCAAATGAAAGTGGCCTAGCTGTACCAGATCTAAAATTATATTATAAAGCAGCAGTTACTAAAACCATGTGGTATTGGCTAAGAAATAGACTAGTTGATCAATGGAATAGGTTAGGTTCAAAGGACAAAACAGCCAATAACCTTAATAATATAGTGTTTGACAAACCCAAAGACCCCAGTTTCTGGGATAAGAATGCATTATTTGACAAAAATTGCTGGGAAAATTGGAAATTAGTATGGCAGAAACTAGGCATTGACCCACACTTAACTCTGTACACCAAGATATGGTCAAAATGGGTTCATGACCTAGGCATAAAGAATGAAATAATAAATAAATTGGAAGAGCATAGGATAATTTACCTCTCAGACTTGTGGAAGAGGGAGGACTTTATGACCAAAGAAGAACTAGAGGTCACTATTGACCACAAAATAGAAAATTTGGATTATATCAAATTGAAAAGTTTTTGTACAAACAAAACAAATGCAGACAAGATTAGAAGGGAAACAATAAACTGGGAAAACATTTTTATAGTCAAAGGTTCTGATAAAGGCCTCATTTCCAAAATATATAGAGAATTGACTCTAATTTATAAGAAATCAAACCATTCTCCAATTGATAAATGGTCAAAGGATATGAACAGACAATTCTCAGACGAAGAAATTGAAACTATTTATAGACACATAAAATATGCTCCAAATCATTATTAATCAGAGAAATGCAAATTAAGACAACTCTGAGATACCACTACACACCTGTCAGATTGGCTAGAGTGACAGGGAAAGATAATGTGGAATGTTGGAGGGGATGTGGGAAAAACAGGGACACTGATACATTGTTGGTGGAATTGTGAACACATCCAGCCATTCTGGAGAGCAATTTGGAACTATGCTCAAAAAGTTATCAAACTGTGCATACCCTTTGATCCAGCAGTGTTTCTACTGGGCTTATACCCCAGAGAGATACTAAAGAAGGGAAAGGGACCTATATGTGTCAAAATGTTTGTGGCAGCCCTATTTGTAGTGGCTATAAGCTGGAAAATGAATGGATGCCCATCAATTGGAGAATGGTTGAGTAAATTGTGGTATATGAATATTATGGAATATTATTGTTCTGTAAGGAATGACCAGCGGGATGAATACAGAGAGGACTGGCGACACTTACATGAACTGGTGCTAAGTGAAATGAGCAGAACCAGGAGATCATTATATACCTCAACAACGATACTGTTTGAGGATGTATTCTGATGGAAGTGGATCTCTTCAATAAAGAGAGCTAATTCTGTTTCAATTGATCAAGGATGGACAGAAGCAGCTACACCCAAAAAAAGAACACTGGGAAATGAATATAAACTGCTTGCATGTTTGTTTTTCTTCCTGGGTTATTTATACCTTCTGAATCCAATTCTCCCTGTGCAACAAGAAAACTGTTCGGTTCTGCACACATATATTTTATCTAGGATATACTGTAACCTATTCAACATTTAAAGGACTGCTTGCCATCTGGGGGAGGGGGTGGAGGGAAGGAGAGGAAAAATCGGAACAGAAATGAGTGCAAAGGATAATGCTGTAAAAAACTACCCTGGCATGGGTTCTATCAATAAAAAGTTATTTAAAAAAAACTTTAGAATTGATTTTATGATATGGAAGACACAAATCAAGGCTGCCCATCATAGCAAACCCTCATCAGAGAAGGGGCTGCACTCTGTGAGCAAAGCAGAATTGAATTAGCTCAGAAGAAATGCAAGAGATACAAAGTTGGAGAAGCCCCCCAGATGCACATAGGGACTATTAGTGTGTGACCCATGGCAGAGCATTCTGAGCTTGTATTTGTCTGATCAGCCAGTTAGGCACACTATAACTTACTCCAACATAATGATGACATTTTGGTCCTCTTCAAGAACAAAAGACAGCAACCAACCAACTAATCAGTATGTGTGTGGGTATGTGCACAAACATGTATGAGTGCATGTGCTTTCATATGTAGGTGTATATATGTGTATGTGTAAGTGGATGTGTGTGCTTGTTTGTGGTTGTGGGTAGATGAGTCTGTGTGTGTATTTGCATGTACACATATGTATGTATGTGTACACAACTGAAATGACTGAATAATAAATTTCTTTAGGTCCCTGTTGGAATCTTTACAAACTGCTAACTAATTAGAGTTGATCTAATCTTACAAGAAGATGTTTTGGGCAGAACCTGAAACAAGATACTAAGTAAAACTAATTAATATAAGGCTTGTGTTCACACCTTTACTCATTGGAGTTCACAAGTATGCCAGCTTCACAAAGTAAACTTTGTACCTTTATGAGTTCATACCTCCCTTGAAGCTCTTTGGGCCAGAGAGCACTATGGGAGAAAACCCATAATCCCTCTCTCTCATATCCCACAATTCTTCCCTCTTGGATAAAAGAAACAGACAGAGGCTCTCGGTTAGATTTCAGTGGAGTTACGCCAGAAGCCCTCTCTCCGCGGCAAGGCAAGAGAGAATACATTTTCCTCTTGGCTGGCTGGTCGCAGAAGAGAGTTCAGCTGGACTCGAGAGGAGCGACTCTGGTGCAGAGAACACTTTGATGGATTTCAGCGGAATTACGCCAGAAGCCCTCTTTCCGAGGCAAGGCAGAATATATTCCACTTGGCTAGCTGGTGGCAGACGAAGAGTTTTCAGAGGATAAAGCTACGAGTGGAGAGTTCAGTGGACAACCAGATTCATCTTCATCTCACACCACTGTAGCTGGTGGCTGGGCTCCTGCATGCCCCCCACTGAGACCAAGCTGGTCTGAAAGACTCACCAGAAAGCTAGCCAAGCCCCAAGTGAAGGAGACAAGAGATTCATTCCATCTCTGTGTTGGTCGGAGGCTGAAGAAAGCAGAGGCAGAGGCTGAAGGACAGAACCTTTGGATTTGGAGACATCCGGAGGGCTCTAAGCTAAACCGGCTGTGTTTTGAGAAGAACAAGAACTTCAACATTTGAACTCATAACAGGTCCCAACTAAAATCTCCCTTTTATAGGAAATCTTTCCCAATTCCTAGTTTATTCTATGTCATTCCTCTGGTACACAATATACAGAAAACAATAGTCCCTGTAGCAGAGCAATAAATAAATCCAGAGTTGTCAGTTATGGGGGAAAGACTCATTATATGACAAAAAATGCTGGGAAAACAGAAAGCCATCTGGTAGAAATTAAATTTAGTCCAACAACTTACACTATTTACCAAATTAAACTTCAAATGGGAATGTATCCTAGATATAAAACAAATCAAAGGACCCAGGAAGAAATCGCTTTTTAAAGTTATAGGCAATAGAAACATTGATGAATAAACAGTAACAGTGAGGATAAGATAAACTAAATTATTTTCATGATATAAAATTTAAAAGATTTTGCACAAATACAATATAATAAAAATTATTATATTATCATTTTAGTATATAAATAATCATAATCAAATAATAATAAATAAATATAAATAAAAAGGAAAACAAATAATTTGCAACTAGTTCCTCTTCTAAAGATCTTATATCTAAGGTATAATAAATGGATTCAAATTTATACAACCCAATAAATCAATAGCCAAAGGGAAAGAAAAGTGGTAGTTTTTATTTATTTATTTAATATTTTAATGTTTCCCCAATTACATGAAAACCAATTCTAACATTAATTTTTTTTTTAATTTTTGAGTTCCAAATTGTCTTCATCCCTTCTTCCCTCCTCATTAAGAAGGCAAGAAATATGATACAAGTTATATATGTGCAATCATGCAAAACGTGTCTATATTAGTCATGTTGTGAAAGAAAACTCAAATAAAAAAAAGTTTTGTGGGGGGATTTTTAAATATGATTCAATCTGCAGTCAGACTATCAGTTCTTGCTCTGGAGATGGATAGCATTTTCATCATAAGTTCTTCAGAATATGCTTAAATCATTCATTGTAATAATGAGAATAGCTAAATCGATCACAATTTATCATTGTATAGCATTGCTGCTATTGTGTACAATGTCTTTCTTCTGATTCTGCTTACTTTACTTTATATCAGTTTGTGGAAAACTTTCTGAGTTTTTCTGAGAGCACCCTGATTGTCATTTTTTATAACATATTTAGTATTCCATCACAACATTTACCACAACTTACTCAGTCATTGCTCAATTGATGGATATCATCTCAATTTCCAATTCTTTGCTATCACAAAAAGAACTGCGATAAATATTGTTATGCAAATGAATCTTTCCCCCTTTTAAAAAATAATCTTTAGTATACAGACCTAGCAGAGACATTGCTGGATCAAAGAGCATCTGGCACAGTTTGGGAGCCTCTGGGCAGAATTCCTAATTCCTCTATTTGCAACTCAACATTTGCAGTGTGTTAATGTCTAAATTTTCCCACATCCAACCCTAAATTTGTAGTTTTTTCTTTTCTGTTATATTAGTTAACCTGAGACGTGTGAGGTAGTACCTCAGAGTTATTTTAGTTTGCATTTCTCTAATCAATAGTGATTCAGAGCATTTTCTGTTCAATTAAAGAAAGGCTTCACCCAAATGAATATATATGTTCTTTCCTCTTTGAGACAATTCTGATGAGAATAAAATTCAAGCTCTTCCATCACCTCTCCCTTCTTTCTCTCCACTGTAGCTCCTTGGCATACTTTATATAAAATAATAGGCCTATTCTACAAGCTTTTGTGTGGTGGTGCTCCTACTTACCCTGGTACTGCAGCTTGAATTTGCAAATTAACAATGCAACAAAATCCTGTACCTTTGGGGCAGCAAAGGAACCCTGAGATCTCTTTGTAAACAGTTGTTCTCACTCATAATTAGTGATTCATGACCGGGATAAAGAGAATCCAGTGAAGGAGACTGAGAAAAAACAGTTTAGACAAGAAATAAAACCAGGAAGTAATAGCATTCCAAAAACCTGGAGAGAAAAGAGTAACAAAGAGGAGATAGTGATTAACAGTGTCAACAGCTACAGAGAAACTAAAAAGGATAAGGATTGAGAGAAGGTCATTGGATTTATCAAGTAAGAGATCATTAGTCACTTTGAAGAGTGTTTTTTGTTTCCTGATGTTCAAAGCCAGATTCTAAAGAATAAAAGAAGGTAGAGGAAATCGAGGTTGCAGTTGTAGACAGCCTTTTCTTTTTTTTTTTTTAAATAACTTTTTATTGATAGAACCCATGCCAGGGTAATTTTTTACAGCATTATCCCTTGCATTCACTTCTGTTCCGATTTTTCCCCTCCCATCCTCCAACCCCTTCCCTAGATGGCAAGCAGTCCTTTAAATGTTGAATAGGTTACAGTATATCCTAGATAAAATATATGTGTGCAGAACCGAACAGTTTTCTTGTTGCACAGGGAGAATTGGATTCAGAAGGTATAAATAACCCAGGAAGAAAAACAAACATGCAAGCAGTTTATATTCATTTCCCAGTGTTCTTTCTTTGGGTGTAGCTGCTTCTGTCCATCCTTGATCAATTTGTGAGGGATGTAAGAAGACCCTTACCCAAAATGACTACTCAGAGATCCCTCAGTAGAAGGCAGAAAAGTTGTTTATTGAAAAACCTCCGGAGGATGAGCCGTCCCATCGCAAGATAAGCTCGCGGTAGGAGGGCTAAAGAAGTAGTAAAAATACATAGCTTTTATACAAGAAATTACATCACAAGTAAGAGAGCATTGAGAAGGGGAGGGGGAGACATCTAATTGGTTGTTGCTAGTTGGGGAGATTGGAATGGAAGGTTTCTATTTCCCTGAAATCTCCTGATTTCTGGGAAACAAAGTCAGGCCTTCAGGCTTAATCAAGCAGACAGTGGTCCAGCTAATAGACTAAATATTGATAAATGTCAAATACCAATAAATGTCATCAGTTCAGGTTAAGTAAATATGTTTCTAGCTGGCCAAGGCTCAAGTAGATATGAGCCTGCACATATACAGGTCATAGGGGAGACACAGAAATAATAAAATACAGAAAAAGAATTCATACATTCCTGTAAGTTCTTCACCTTATCTATTCCCCACAGCTCCCCCCTTCTAATATGTAAATGATTTTTATCACATTTCTATGAAGAACTTACACACTTTTCAAAATCAGTTAATATATCTATACATTGTTTATCAAGTTCACAATCAAGATCATCCCTCTTTAATACATTCCGGTCTTTTCTCTGAAGAATCATCATTTTAATAGCATCTTCTGTATGCAATATTTTGATAGGGACCACTGAACTATTCTGGTTACTAATGTAATTATACAGGATAGACATAGCAGCAACAGGATAATACCATTGACTGCAATAAGTTCATACCATAAAAATTGCTTCCACCAACTATCTTAGAAACAGTTATCACAGAACAGATTGGCATTTGGCAAACATAAAAATACAAAGATAAATAAAGATGACAATCTAGGGAAACTGAGGCACAACATTACACACTCTTCTTCTGAATATTTGAATTATTGAATTACCTCCCTAAGATACCTGGGAGGTCTCAGCACCATAATTTTGACCAATCCAATGTGAGGCAAATAAATCAAAATGAAACTAGAAAATGCAAGGACTTATAGCAAGAGCAAGTCTCTTCCTGACAACCCCAGAGTTATCAGCAGTACAAAAGCCCTCATCTCAGCCAGAGAATCCAGTTTGGATCCAGTTCACTGTGTTAGGTGGTCTGCAGTCATTTGTGCACTTAACTCAGCTTCTGCTTATAAAGGAAGTAGCAAGGCTCGAGACAGTCATGCTGCCCATTCAGAGGGGCAACCCACTCTAGGGGAGAAGGGTGAGGCTTAGAGTAGCTCCACCTGTCCCCACCCAGGGGGACAGACAGGGCTGCTACTAGAATACAGATTTCTGAGCAGAGCTATCAGAGCATGCACAGTTAGAACATGAAGGCAGGCAAACCCCAAACTTTAGAGGCTTGATCTCAAAAGGGCAATGTTATTAAAAATGCTGAGGTACCAGTTAAGAAACTGGGGTTACAGGGCTGGAGATTGCCAGTCCCAAGACAAGTGTCTTTATCTTAGAGATTTCTTTAAAACAGAATAGTTCCCAAAACTGAGTCTGCCAGGGCAATTCCACAGAATAAGGGATTTCAAAGCTATCACAAAAAGAACTGCGATAAATATTGTTATGCAAATGAATCCTTTCCCCCTTTTAAAAAATAATCTTTAGTATACAGACCTAGCAGAGACATTGCTGGATCAAAGAGCATCTGGCACAGTTTGGGAGCCTCTGGGCAGAATTCCTAATTCCTCTATTTGCAACTCAACATTTGCAGTGTGTTAATGTCTAAATTTTCCCACAGCCAACCCTAAATTTGTAGTTTTTCTTTTCTATTATATTAGTTAACCTGAGACGTGTGAGGTAGTACCTCAGAGTTACTTTAATTTGCATTTCTCTAATCAATAGTGATTCAGAGCATTTTCTGTTCAATTAAAGAAAGGCTTCACCCAAATGAATATATATGTTCTTTCCTCTTTGAGACAATTCTGATGAGAATAAAATTCAGGCTCTTCCATCACCTCTCCCTTCTTTCTCTCCACTGTAGCTCCTTGGCATATTTTATATAAAATAATAGGCCCATTCTACAAGCTTTTGTGTGGTGGTGCTCCTACTTACCCTGGTACTGCAGCTTGAATTTGCAAATTAACAATGCAACAAAATCCTGTACCTTTGGGGCAGCAAAGGAACCCTGAGATCTCTTTGTAAACAGTTGTTCTCACTCATAATTAGTGATTCATGACCGGGATAAAGAGAATCCAGTGAAGGAGACTGAGAAAAAACAGTTTAGACAAGAAATAAAACCAGGAAGTAATAGCATTCCAAAAACCTGGAGAGAAAAGAGGAACAAAGAGGAGATAGTGATTAACAGTGTCAACAGCTACAGATTAACTAAAAAGGATAAGGATTGAGAGAAGGTCATTGGATTTATCAAGTAAGAGATCATTAGTCACTTTGAAGAGTGTTTTTTGTTTCCTGATGTTCAAAGCCAGATTCTAAAGAATAAAAGAAAGTAGAGGAAATCGAGGTTGCAGTTGTAGACAGCCTTTTCTTTTTTTTTTTAAATAACTTTTTATTGATAGAACCCATGCCAGGGTAATTTTTTACAGCATTATCCCTTGCATTCACTTCTGTTCCGATTTTTCCCCTCCCATCCTCCAACCCCTTCCCCAGATGGCAAGCAATCCTTTAAATGTTGAATAGGTTACAGTATATCCTAGATAAAATATTTGTGTGCAGAACCGAACAGTTTTCTTGTTGCACAGGGTGAATTGGATTCAGAAGGTATAAATAACCCAGGAAGAAAAACAAACATGCAAGCAGTTTATATTCATTTCCCAGTGTTCTTTCTTTGGGTGTAGCTGCTTCTGTCCATCCTTGATCAATTGAAACTGAATTAGCTCTCTTTATCGAAGAGATCCACTTCCATCAGAATACATCCTCAAACAATATCGTTGTTGAGGTATATAATGATCTCCTGGTTTTGCTCATTTCACTCAGCATCAGTTCATGTAAGTCTCACCAGTCCTCTCTGTATTCATCCTGCTGGTCATTCCTTACAGAACAATAATTTTCCATAATATTCATATACCACAATTTACTCAATCATTCTCCAATTGATGGGCATCCATTCATTTTCCAGCTTGTAGCCACTACAAATAGGGCTGCCACAAACATTTTGGCACATACAGGTCCCTTTCCCTTCTTTAGTATCTCTTTGGGGTATAAGCCCAGTAGGAACACTGCTGGATCAAAGGGTATGCACAGTTTGATAACTTTTTGAGCATAGTTCCAAATTGCTCTCCAGAATGGCTGGATGTGTTTACAATTCCACCAACAATGTATCAGTGTCCCTGTTTTTCCCACATCCCCTCCAACATTCCACATTATCTTTCCCTGTCACTCTAGCCAATCTGACAGGTGTGTAGTGGTATCTCAGAGTTGTCTTAATTTGCATTTCTCTGATTAATAATGATTTGGAGCATATTTTCATATGTCTATAAATAGTTTCAATTTCTTCGTCTGAGAATTGTCTGTTCATATTCTTTGACCATTTATCAATTGGAGAATGGTTTGATTTCTTATAGATTAGAATTAATTCTCTATATATTTTGGAAATGAAGCCTTTATCAGAACCTTTGACTGTAAAAATGTTTTCCCAGTTTATTGTTTCCCTTCTAATCTTGTCTGCATTTGTTTTGTTTGTACAAAAACTTTTCAATTTGATATAATCCAAATTTTCTATTTTGTGGTCAATAGTGACCTCTAGTTCTTCTTTGGTCATAAATTCCTCCCTCTTCCACAGGTCTACGAGGTAAACTATCCTATGCTCTTCCAATTTATTTATTATTTCATTCTTTATGCCTAGGTCATGAACCCATTTTGACCTTATTTTGGTGTACGGAGTTAAGTGTGGGTCAATGCCTAGTTTCTGCCATACTAATTTCCAATTTTCCCAGCAATTTTTGTCAAATAAAGCATTCTTATCCCAGAAACTGGGGTCTTTGGGTTTGTCAAACACTATATTATTAAAGTTATTGGCTGTTTTGTCCTTTGAACCTAACCTATTCCATTGATCAACTAGTCTATTTCTTAGCCAATACCACATGGTTTTAGTAACTGCTGCTTTATAATATAATTTTAGATCTGGTATAGCTAGGCCACCTTCATTTGATTTTTTTTCATTAATTCCCTTGAAATTCTTGACCTTTTGTTTTGCCATATGAACTTTGTTGTTATTTTTTCTAGGTCATCAAAGTAGTTTTTTGGGAGTCTGATTGGTATAGATCTAAATAAATAGATTAATTTAAGTAGTATTGTCATCTTTATTATATTTGCTCACCCAATCCAAGAGCATTTAATATTTTTCCAGTTGGTTAGATCAGACTTAATTTGTGTGGAAAGTGTTTTGCAGTTTTGCTCATCAAGTTTCTGATTTTCCCTTGGCAGATAGATTCCTAAATATTTTATACAATCAGTAGTTACTTTAAATGGAATTTCTTTTTGTATCTCTAACTGTTGGGTTTTGTTAGTGATATATAAGAATGCTGATGACTTATGTGGGTTTATTGTGTATCCTGCAACTTTGCTGAAGGTTTGGATTGTTTCTAATAACTTTTTAGTAGAGTCTCTGGGGTTCTCTAAGTATACCATCATATCATCAGCAAAGAGTGATAATTTGGTTTCCTCATTGCCTATTCTTATTCCTTTAATCTCTTTCTCAACTCTTATTGCCAAAGCTAGCATTTCTAATACAATATTAAATAGTAATGGTGGTAGTGGGCAACCTTGTTTCACTCCTGATCTTATTGGGAATCATTGCAGTTTGTCCCCATTACATATAATGCTTACTGCTGGTTTTAAATAGATGTGTAGACAGCCTTTTCAAGGAATTTGGACCAAAAAAGAAGAAATGCTGGTGGGGCAAGCAGATCAAATGGGGGGTTTGTCAGAGTTAGGGAGGTACAGGCAGGTTTGTAAGCAGTGCAGAAGCAGCTGCAAGTAGATACAGGTAAGAGTAGGGATGACAGAGAAGGCAGTTGGCTGGAAGAACTGGGATGGAATGACCCCTTGTGCACTAGACAGTTTTGCCTTGGCAAGGAGAAAGGCTACCACATTGTGTGAAGGCAGGGGGAGCAGCAAAGACATCTGGGTTATGTGAGATGGGGAGGAGGGGCTGGGGAAGGCTTCCTGTAGAAAATGGGGTTTAGTTGGGATTTAAAGGAAGCTGGGAAGGTTAATGGGCAGAGCAGAGGAGGGAGAACATTCCAAAGAAGGGAGAAAGCCAGAGAAGAGATAGACAGTTTTGTATCTGGAACAGCCAGGAGACCAGGAATCACTGGACTGAAGCGTGAGATAAAGGCCATGAAATATAAGAAGAATAGAAAGTTCAGAGGGGATTAGATTAGGAAGGGCATTGAATGCCAAGCAGAGGATTTTCTATTTCATCCTGGAGGCAATAGGGAGCTGCTGAAGGTTATAAGGGGGTGATGTGATCAGACTTTAGGAAAATCATTTTTGTGCTTATGGAGAATGAGTAGGAATGCTGCCAAGGAAAGAACAATAATGGTTTACCAGGAGCAGAAACTCAAAAAGAATGCCGATTTCCAGTGGCAGAACTGAACACCTTCCGGGAGCTTTACCCGCCAGGCTGAGCGCTCTGTTTTAGGGACCAGCTGATCCTTTCAGAACCAATACCAGGAAATGGCCACAGCCTCGGGGTGGGCCACTGGGGAGTGGCCACAGGTGATGGCCAGACCAGGGTGCCAAGGCTAGCTCTGGGCATCTCCTGGCTCTGCCGGCACCCAAACAGTCAAAACCTAGAGGGGCTCCCGGACTCCTTAAGCGGTAGTGGGCCAAACCCCTTGTGGCTGCGATCTGCAGACGCTGCTCTGAGAGAAGGGCCCGTCTCCCAGATGACCAAGGACCAGACTCCATAGGGTGCAGCGAGAGAGACTGGGAGCAGAGCTGCCCTTCTCATGTCCCCGGGCTCTGGCTGCTCCCCTCACGGTCCCCCTCCAGATGTGACTGCCTTTGATCCAGCTCATTACCTTGCATTTATTTAGCTTCATCAGGGAGTCCCCATGCAGTGGGAGCCATCCACAGCTTGGGTTGAGCCAGGACGGTTCCAGCTCTGTCCCGCCTCCCTCGCTTTTCCCTAACTCCCTTGTGACTATCCATCAGCCCCAGGCTCCCAATCCAGGAGCCGTCCTTGATCCCCTCCTTCCTCACCCTCTGCATCTGATCTGTTGTCCAGCCTGCAGCATCTCCGGCTTATGTCGCCTTCTCTCCTTTGACCCTGATCCCACATGGTCCAGGCCCCCACATCATGCCTCGATGACTGCAATAGCTGCTTCGGGGGTGGAGGGGGGGGGGAAATCTGCCTGCCTCAAGTCCCTCCGCTCCAATTCATCTTCTCTTCATCCGCCAAAATGATCTTCCTACTGAGAAGGTCCAAATGTATTGCAACAGCCCTCCCCCCAATAAGTTGCAGTGGCTCCCTGCCATTTTCAGGGTCAAATATAAGATCCTTGGCTCTTAAAGCTCTTCAAAGTATGGCCCCTTCCTACCCTTTACTCCTCCCCACCCCTCTCTGACCCAGTACGCTGGCCCCCCGGAAATACCCTCCACCTCCTGGCTCCAGACATCCTACTGCCTCGAATCCATCCCCTCCTCATCTCCTGACTTTCCTGACTTTCTTCAGATCGTGCTAAATGCCCTCCTCCCTCTCCCCCTGTGCAAGAAGCCTTTCCAGTGCCCCTTCACAGCAAGCACTGCCGCCTGAGCTTTCCTCCAGGTCAGCCTGGCTACATCCTGTTACACCCCGCTGCCTGGAGTCTCTCCCCCTTTGGAGGGCATGGAGAGCACTTACTTTCCTGTGCACCCACCACTGGGCACATTGAGTCAATAACAAGTGCTTGCCTTGGAAGGGGCAAGGAGAGCAGCCAGAGGGTCCCAAAGCAGCCTAGTGACCAGCTGCTCCTGGCTGCAGGCACTGCGTAGGACGAAGGGCTAAACTCCACCCTAGCGGGTCTGGAAGGACCTTGGCTCCCGCCTCCGCAGCAAGGAGGGCTCGCCCCGGCCTGAGCTCCGCCCCTCCCCCCGGCCTGAGCTCCGCCCCCTCCCCCTGGCTCTGGTTGCTGGCCCTGGTGCTGAAAGCTCAGCTGGGCTGGTAAGGTGAGGGACCAGGCAGATTCCCGGTCCTGCAACAGCCGGGCTTCTTTCTTCTCACTGCAGATACTGGGAGAGGGCTCAAATGTCCTTGGAAAGGACAAAAAGACCCAAGAACTTCCTCGGCAGGTGGGATGCAGGGCAGACCTGCCCCATCTCCTCTTAGGCTGCAGACACTGTGGCTTTGTGCATAGGGGGAGGACTCCACTGGACTCTGAAGAGGGAGAGGAGCTGGCCGAGCTACAGCAGGAGGAAGGAAGGATAGACGGTCCCATCATCCTTCAGGCTATACTGTGCTTGTGTGCGTAGGGGGAGGGGACTCCACTGGACTCTGAAGAGGGAGAGGAGCTGGCTGTGCTGCAGCAGGAGGGAGGAAGGAAGGAACACTCCATCTCTTGACTCCTGTTCCCCACGATTGGAATGCTCTTCCTCTTCACCTTTACTTCCTGGCTTCCTTCAACGTTCAGAACAAACCCTCACTTCTGCAGGAGACCTTTCCCAGTTTTCCCCAATGCCCCCCAACTGCCCCATCCTCCCAGCCTCTCAGGATCCCAACCTAGCAGTCATCCTGGACTCCTCACTCTCTGTCATGTCCCATATCCAATTTGGTACCAAGGACCATTGATTCCCCCTCCACAAAATCTCTCAAATAGGCCCTTCTCCTCCTCTCATACTGTCCCTACCTAACAAAGGCCTTCGTCACCTTGCCCAGCCTGCTGGGGAAGGGGAGGAGGGGATTCTGCCTACCTCGAGTCTCTCCCCACTCCAGTCCTCCTGCATTCAGCCACCAAAGAGATTTTTCCAAAAGCTGAAGTCTATCGCCCCACCCCTATTCAATAAACTCCAGTGACTCTACTGCTTCTAGGATCAAACACAAAATGTTCAGCATTCGAAGCCATTCATAATCTACCCCCCCCTTCTCTTCCAGTCTTTTCACACTTATTTCCACCCATGCTCATTAACTGGGGGGTAGCTGAGCAAGTCGCAGCGTGTGATTGTGATGGAGGACTGCCGCTGCGCAGAATGGTTGTGGAAAACCCTAGGGAGCCTTACCTGAGCGGGTGCCACGTGAAGGGAGCAGAGCCAGGAGAACACTGCCCAGGACCATGGGAATGGTGACCAGCCGGGAAAGACTTGGCCACTCCGGCCTGGCGGGGTCCGAGAGCTTCCAAAGGACCCAGGATAGACACTGCTGCCTACCTCCAGAGAGAACAGATGGGTTGGACGGAAGCAGACTCTTTTCTCTCCTTATTTTTCTTCCTTCCCTCCCCTTCCTTCTTCATGTCCCCCACTCCCGGGACTAACGTGGAAATGTTTTGCATGACTTCCTATGGCATTTCTTCTTCTCAGTGGGCAGGGGAAAGGGTGGAGGGGGCACGAAAATTTGGAAACGGATATAACGGAAAAAAGAAAAAATTCACTCCTACTCATCCTATCCACAGCTTGCTTTTGCAATATGTGCTTGCTGGCTCTCCCATGAGATTGTAAGCTCCGGGGCGGGCTGTCTTTTGCTTCTTTTTGTGTCCCCAGTGCTTACACCGTGTAAAGCACACAGTAGGTGCTTAATAAGTGTTTATGGATTCATGGATAATACTTAGCCTTTCATCCAGTCCATAGGCACTGTGTGTGGACCTCGGAGTGAGCTACGTATCACGCCTGCCTTAGAATCCCAGCTTTTCGAGGACAGGAGCCTGGACCTTCTTACAAGCTGGCTGGCTGACTGTCTAGGCAGCTTCAGCTGGGCCTTGAAGGCCAGGAAAGGTCTGGGCTCTGGGCCCCGCGGCAGGAGGGATACAGCGAGGTACAGATGCTACTCTGAGCCAAGAAAGGCAGCCGGTGCGAAGCCACAGGTAAAGGCTTACAGTATGAATTGGGACAGCGGCCGCACGCACCTTGGAACTACATTTCCCATAGTCCATGGAGTGGAAACTCCAACACCCTGAACGCCAAAGATCCTTGAAGCCCCGATTGGCGAGGGGGAAACGCGCAACCCGAGCACAGAGGCCTCTGGGAGAAGTAGTTCATGACTTCGACAGAGCTGCGCAGGCGTAGTTTCCTAAAGGGACGTAGAACTCCCTCCCTCTCCCCGCCTCCCCAGAGCAGCGCTGGAAGCCCAATGGATTCTGGGAATGGTAGTTTAGAGGCCAGAAACACGCAGGCGCAATGAGATGAGAAGCAATCGGGGGCAAAGCCTGGATTTCAAAGAAAGGTAGTGTTCCGCTTCGCGGAGAGTCTGGCTAGGAAGTCTCCAGAAAAGCCGGCAAAGCATCCCCAAGTGTGATCCTAGGAGTCCGGCCCCTGATGGCGCCCCCCAGTGTGGCCTTGGCCAACCACCTTGCAGCCCACTCATTGTCAGGAAGTGTCCTTTAAAACCGCTAGGGGGCGCAGTGGATAGCGCGCCTGCCCTCAAGTCAGGAGGCCGGGAGTTCAGAGGTCCCTCAGACACTGAACACTTCCTGGCTGCGTGACCTTGGACAAGTCACTTAACCCCGATTGTCTAAGTAAAAAATAATTAAAGAGCAGTCACGGGACGAAATGGCTCAAGGATCGTTCTAGTCTTTCAATGGCTCTAGCAGGCGTTTGAGGCTCCCAGAGCGTTGGGGGGATTCTGTGCCCCCAGACCCATTTTCACTTTATTTTTGTGATGAGCAGGCGGTGGCAGAGGGACCACAGCGGGGAGGCTAAAGAGGCCGGTCCGGAAAAGCAGCTGGATTGCCCAAGCTGTGCTCAGGAAGTCCGAGGGAGAGAGCGGTCTCGGGGCGCTGAGGAAACGCTTCTCGGGGCGTCTGAAAGCCGGGAAGACAACACAGAGATGAGAACGACCCCTGGAGACCCCCCCAAAGTTGCCTTTCTCTACTTCCGCGACTTTAAAAAAGGCTGGCGCATAATCAGTGTGAGCACAAGCTCCTGATGCTGGATCCGCCCCCTAGCGGTTTTAAAGGACACTGCCTGACAATGAGTGGGCTGGATGAGAAGGAAACAGGCGCTCAAGCTTCATTCAGCGCGAAGGCGGGGAGCACGCCCTGAAAGGCTTCCTATTCCTCTGTGTGAAGTTCCGCCCAGTGTCGCAGCCTGCCGAGGGCACACTGGGTCCCAGCTTGGCTCTCCCCGCGAGTTCTGGGTCATCCGCCCATCCTCGCCTCTGCTCCGGTGTTTGCCTTCGTTCCTCCCTAATTGGTACAAAAAGATTTAAATTGTAAACGGGTTTTCAGATTTTCCTGGAAATCCTCCCTATGTAGCCTGCTAGGTCGCTCCCTTTGATTGGATGCTACGAGCTATATTACGGCCAGGGTGCGCGTCTGCTCTAGCTGCCGGTAACATCTTCCCCAACAAAGCTGCTGTTTCTTGGAGTTAAGAACGGCTTGGTTCTTTTTTTGTTTGTTTGCTTCCATTTGCAAAGGGTAACAACCGTTGGGATGAAAAGGACCGAAGAAAAGTGACTACTCAGGAGGGTCAAGGGAAAGTGTGGCTGACGGTGGCTGCTTGAAATGCTGCGCCACAGGTCGGGCACAAATAGTCCGGATGAACGCTCGGGGTGACCTGGCTTTAAATGCGCACAACTCACATTTCTTCTGGCTCAGGCAGTTGTGTTTTGCTCAGAGAACACAGCACTCCTCCGAGGCCGCTGTGGCCGGTCCGGGCCAGTGTCTCCCAAGTCGGACGATCCGTTCTAAAGATTTCCAGAGAGACCTTGAGAATGTCCTTGTATCCCTTTTTCTAACCTCCTGTGGGAGCGCTCCATAAAATAAGCTTTTCGGTAAGCGTACATTTGGCATTGGAACAGTGTGACCAGTGTAGCCAGAACGCTTGGTGCTTTAGTTCCAACGTCACTGTCTGGTCCTTGATCCTGCCCCGGGAGCTTCAGAATCTTCCTAAGACAATTTAAATGGAAGCGAGGCAGTTTACCGGCATGGCGCTGATGGATTGTCCGGGTTTCCCAGGCACACAACAACGAGGCCGGTACAAGGGCTCTGGAGACCTACGGTTGGATAGTCGGTCTAATCCCTCTCCTCTCCCACACGTTCCTTCAAAGTCTCCCAAACACTGATTTAGCTCTGACACTCCGGGTGTCGATCTCATTATCAGTGTGGACAGTGCCAAGGTCAGAGAACTCATCCACAGCATTCAGAACTTCTCCATTTGCTGTAACCAAGGTTCCACAGATGACTGGTGTGGTGCTGGCTCATGGAGCACCTGAGTGTTCTTGGTGTTAATTGTTTGGCTAAAATTATCAGAAAAATGATCCATGCTTTGCTGCATCTCAGTTTCAGAGGCTTCCCTGAGGGCACAATCATCTGCAAACAAAAAAATCAGGCACTCAGCTCTCCTATCACTTTATATAGTTTTGAATATAAACTCTAGAGCAATCATAAATGAAATAAATGGGGCAAACTGGGCCTCAGTCAGGAAGACCAGAGTTCAAATCCAGCCTCAGTTACTTACTAGTTATGTGACCCTGGACAAATCACTTAATCCTGTTTGCCTCAGTTTCTTTATATGTGAAATGAGCTGGAGAAAGAAATGGCAAATCACTCCAGTATCCTTTCCAAGAAAATGTTTCATAAAGAGCCAGACATGATTGAAAAACAACAATTGCTGGATTATTTGTCCATGATGTGGGAAAATTTGTGAAGAACATAAAATGTACTGGGAAATCGCAAAGGTCAAACCTCCCAATCTTCACAAAAGGAAAGATAATAGTGTGGAAGCTATAGGTCAGTTAGCTTTATTTCAGTTCCTGGAAAAATTATGGAGCAGATTATTAAAAAGATGGTGATTGGGGCAGCTAGGTGGACATTAGTCCTCCTGAAGCTAGAAGGAGCTTAATTCAAATCTGGTCTCAGATACTTAACACTTTCTAGCCATGTGACCCTGGGCAAGTCACTTAACCCTAATTGCCTCAGCAAAAGGAAAAAAAAAAAATGGTGATCAAAAATAGCCAGCATGGTTTCAAAATCTATGTCTGTCTAGGGGAACTGGTTGTTGATGAACTCCAGAAAACAAAGGGTAGATTTCCTTTACAGTATTTTTTTCTCCTTTATTGAATTAGATGGGGATCCTGGGCTTTGGCTGGGCAAAAGATTGTGCATGCTCCTGGCCCTTTAAAGAAGTTGAAAAGGTTAAACATCCAGGGAAAAATAAGTTTAAATAGCAAAAAATACAATCAGAATCACACAAGACCTAGCATCTTCTACACAAAACAAGAGATCTTGGAACGCAAAGGAAAAAGATCTAAGTTCACTACCAAGAAAGCTATGTATGTATCAAAGCTGAGTACTGGAACAGAAGGAAAAAAAAATGTATCTTTAATGGAAGAAAGAACCATAGAAGAAAGAACTTTCAGGCATTTGGGATGAAAGGACGGGAGCTTAGTCAGAATTGTGAACTAAAAATAGATTCCAGAGAACCTCGAAAGGCAAAACTTTTTAAAGCAATTGGAAAGAACTCTGTGACGATACAATGCTAATATTCGAATAGGGAAAGAAGAAACAACATTTTGTGAAAACTTTCATGTTTTCAAAGGCATTAAGGAGATTAAGAAAAACAAAGGATCTGGGGGTATATTGGTTCTGTTTTAAGAGTAAAGAAGAGAGGGTGAAAGTAATACACTAATGTAGAGGGAAAAGAAGGGACTGCAACTTGCTGCTTTTCGTAATTGGGGTGAGTGAGATTATATGAACTTGGAAAAGGGGGAAAGGAAATGGGCATCGGTGAACTTCACTCTTCTCCAATGGACAAATGAGTATTGAATACACGCATGATTTAGAATAGAATTACATCCAACTCAACAGGAAAACCAGCGGGATAGTGAGGTAGAGTAAAAGGGAAGATAATATCATGGGGGAAATTGTTTTAAGCACAACGAACTTTCTGATCCCGAAGAGAGGTTTAAAAGGAAAATAGGAAAATAAATGAACTAGGAGCTGTCCATCAACTAGGGAATGTCTGACTAAATTATGGTCTATGAATATAATAAAGTATTATGGCAGTATAAGTAATGACAAAGGATTTACTTCAGAGAATCCTGGGTAGTATGAACTGACATCGTGAGGGAAGCAGAACGAGAAAAGCAATTTATACAAGGACAACAACTTCATTAATAAAAACAACTTTGAAAGATGAAGAATTCTATCAGTGCAATAACCAACCATGTCTTCAGGAGACCACTAAGAAGCAGTTACCGACCACATGACGGAAAGATGGTTGTTACTCAAGATATAGAAGGAGCTGTTTGGATACAGCCCTTCTATGGGTCCGTTTTGCCTGAGTTTGCTTGTTGATTATAAGAGATTTTTCTCCCCTTGCTCCCTAATGTTTAGTTGGAAGGAAGGGATAATAATAATAATAGCTTGTGTTTGTAAACACCTTAAGGTTTATGAGGCATTTTTCAAATTTGGGCCCCACAATAGAACAGAATTAAGCAATTTATCTAGGGTCACTCAGCTCTTCCTAAATGCAATCCCAGAGTTCCCTCTCCCTAAACGCCTAACTACATCACTATGTAAATACAAATTTTTAAAAAGGCCATTGAGAGAGGATCCAAATCAGTTCCAGTTGATCAGTAGTGAACAAACAGAATCAGCTACACCCAACAAAAGAACACTGAGAAAGGAGTGTGGACCACAGCATAGCATCTACACTCTTTCTGTTATTGTTTGCTTACATTTTTCTTTTTCTTCCCAGGTTATTTTTACTTTCTTTCTAAATCCGATTTTTCTTGTGCAGCAAGATAACTGTATAAATATGTAACATATACTTTAACATATTTAACATGTATGGGACTATCTGCCATCTAGGGGAGTGGGTGGGAGGAAGGAGGGGAAAAGTTGGAACAGAAGCTTTTGCAAGGGTCAGTGTTGAAAATTACCCATGCATATATTTTGTCAACAAAAAAACTATAATTAAAAAAGTCATTGAAACATTTTTCAAATACAAAAGATAACAGAAGGAGACACAAATGAGCTGTACAACCTTGGAAATAATATATGAAATTTTTAATTTTAAAAATAATTGTGAAATTTGTTATACATTTTTAAAAAGCAAGTTATATTATTCATAGGTTTATATACAATCCTTTTTCATGTTCTGCTATGTATGTGAAACTGACTTTTAGTGTTTAATTTAAAAATGAATTAAAAAAAAAAGATTACAGTTGCATTATGGGCCCCGTGAAGACTATATCCATGGACTTTGACCAGATATTTATCTCCAGAGAGAGTTTTGTGTGTGAGTGACCCCAAACCAAAGTCTGCTGAAAAGGATGCTGGATCTCAATACTACTGGTGAATAAAAAAGATTTCCTCATCAATTCCAAGCAGTCCCAAACCACTTCTACGGCACCCAGTCCAAATCAGCCTTCCCCACTGTGATGGACGTAGAAGACCCTTACCCAAAATGACTATTCAGAGATCACTCAATAGAAGGCAGAAAAGTTGTTTATTGAAAAACCTCCGGAGGATGAGCCGTCCAATTGTGAGATAAGAAAGAGAAAGCTCGCAGTAGGAGGGCTAAAGAAGTAGTAAAGATACATAGCTTTTATACAAGAAATTAAATCACAAGAGAGCATTGAGAAGGGGAGGGGGGGGCATCTAATTGGTTGTTGCTATTTGGGGAGATTGGAATGCAAGGTTTCTGTTTCTCTGAAATCTCCTGATTTCTAGGAAACAGAAAGACAGGCCTTCAGTGGTCCAGCTAATAGACTAATTATCGATAAATGTCAAATACCAATAAATGTCATCAGCTCAGGTTAAGTAAATACGTTTCTAGCTGGCCAAGGCTCAAGGAGATAGGAGCCTGCACAGATTATACAGGTCATAGGGGAAACAGAATAAAATACAGAAAAAGAATTCATACATTCCTATAAGTTCTTCACCTTATCTATTCCCCACACCCACCCCTCAGTGGATTCCCCTCAATGGAGGTCTCAGGGAGCCGAGGGTCTTAGATGTCAGCCACCCACCAAATGTTCTGAGGATCTGTGATCTCCTCAGTTCTGGAATTCTCACCAGAGCTTTGGATCCCGATCCATCTAAACCTCCCCATCCTGTGGGATTCTTCTCTGTGTGTGCTCTGAAGTCCCCTCCATGTTCTGAGTACCTTCCTCCCTGTCTCCTGGCATTGGGAGGTGCCAGGGAGTGCCCCCTAAAATGATTATGTTGCACTTCGACAACGATATTGTATGAGGATGTATTCTGATGGAAGTGGATTTCTTTGACAAAGAGACTTAACTGAGTTTCAATGGATAAATGATGGACAGAAGCAGCTACACCCAAAGAAAGAACACTGGCAAACGAATGTGAACTATCTGCGTTTTTGTTTTTCTTCCCGGGTTATTTATACCTTCTGAATCCAATTCTCCAAGAGAACTGTTCGGTTCTGCAACATATCCAACATATAAAGGACTGCTTGCCATCTAGGGGAGGGGGTTGAGGGAGGGAGGGAAAAAAATCGGAACAGAAACGAGTGCAAGGGATAATGTTGTAAAAAAAATTACCCTGGCATGGATTCTGTCAATATAAAGTAATTATTAAATAAAAATTAAAAAAAAAAGAATTATCCACTGAGTAAAAGAAATTGCCTGTATGAATATATGTATATGTGTGTGTATTTATTGATGTATGCTTGTATATGTAACTATGTGCATACACACATATGTATGTTTATGTATATTTATATGCAAAATAAATTCAAGGTAATTGTGTACCTAAAAAAAATAAAATAAAATAAAATGATTGTTGCCACCTTCTGCACGAGGCCTTTCCCAGTGGCCACAACTGCCCGTTCGTCCCCACCCACTTAGAGCTGAAGGGGATATGCTCAGGCTTTCTATAGATTATGTACACAGAGGCTCCGGCACTTTCAGAAGGTACCTAGAGCAAGGAGCCTCCCTTTGTCTTAATATCCCCAGCCCCAAGTACTGAGCCTGGCATACCGTCGGTGCTTAATAAATGCTTCTTGATTGATTAAATATGCCTGCTTTCCTCTCTCCTCCCTGGCCAATGCGGGACACCAGAGGTGCATAATAAATGCGTTTTCCTGGACCAGCTGGCTGTCCATAAGGCAGTGGGATGGGAGGAGTCCCAGCTCTGTCATCCATTCGCTACAGCGCGGGGGTTGGGGAGAAGAGGGGGACCGCCTACCAGCCCCCTCCTCTCAGCCTCCCTAAATTCTTCAGTTCTAGCCTCCTAAGCCCGCTTCTCCACAAACTCCAGCTTGTCCCCTGTTTCGGCAATCTCACTCTCCTTGCTGCTTTGAGCTGCAGTTTCTCCTTCGGGGCTCCCGGAGACCCCTTTAATGGCGGGTTTTGTGATGTGCGGTTTCTCCTTCGGGGCTCCCGGAGACCCCTTTAATGGCGGGTTTTGTGATGTGCGGTTTCTCCTTCGGGGCTCCCGGAGACCCCTTTAATGGCGGGTTTTGTGATGTGCGGTTTCTCCTTCGGGGCTCCCCGAGATCTCTTTAATTGCTGGTCTTGTAATGTGTCACATCGCCCACTTCCCGGGCTGGCATCTCCCGCCCCTCGCAAGCTTGCCCTGTCCAAGCCTCATTTCGGAGCGCCCGAGAGCTGCCCGGCCTCCTCCTCGCCTCTTGGCCGGACCAGCCTCCCTCGGGGCACCGCTGGGGGCCTCCGGCGGGGAGGGCGCTTAGTCCCCGCGCCCCTCTGAGGATCGTCAGTTCTGGGGGTCCCTCATTGCAGAGCCGGGGCGCTGAGCAGAACATCCCCAAGTCAAGGTCGGCACTGACAGAACCTGAGGCGCTAGCGGGGCGAGACTCGGACCTTCACCCGTGCATTGCCAGAAGCTTCCGAAGCCCCCTTGCTGCTCCGGCCCTGAGGCATTTCTGAGCCCCCCTTCTCCTTAGTCTCCTGGTGTCCCCAGCCTTCCGGACTCCCCCAGTATCCCCTGATCCCTGGGGTCTCCCAAGCCTTGGGCTCCCGGTCAGTCTCCCCCAGCTAAACCCCAGCCACTCAAGGAGACCTCCCCCAGCCCGCTCAGTTCGGGTACCTTCCATGGGTAAATTGTCTCCCTAGGGTCCGGTAAGGGCTAGGGCTCGTTGCTGTCCCCCATCCATAGACTTAGGGCCGGGATTGATACCTAGCATTGGGCCCGCACTCAGTAGGCGCCTAATAACAGCGCCGGAGCGGAGCACAGCGCCCGCACTCAGTAGGCGCCTAATCAGTGTTCATGGCTCCGCTAGAGGTCTTGGGGCCGGGTTCGGAGAGGGAAGCTAACCTGGGCATCCCCAGAGAGGGGACGCCCTAAATTTAAGCCGAGGCTCGGAACAGGAGGAGGAGTCTGGACTTTCCCACGGTTTCAAGGCCCAACCGAGACTTCCTCTCTCCCTCCCGACCCCGAGGGTCCCCAGTCCCAGGGATGGGACACGGAGCAGCCCAGCCTCCCTCAGCTATAGAGTAGCTTTTTCCCTATTTCTCAGCCTTCAGTGCCTTGCTGTAGAGAGTTAAACCCCGGCTGCGCAGTCGTCCTAAAGTCCCTGATGGATCGACTACATTTCCCAGAAGGCGCCTGCCCGAGTCGCCCCTATGTCTGCGCGGACTCAGCCCCAGTGTCTTCTGGGAATCGTAGTTTGGGAGTGGAAACACGCCGGCGCAGGCGCATTGCCTCATGCGGGCCCGTTGGGCTTTTTCTTCTCGGAGTGGCGGCGGCGGCGCCTCCGACCTAGTCCACAGAGGCGGTGAGTGAGGAAGGAAGAAGGGAGAGGAGCGAGGAGGTCCTCCCTGAGGAGAGGCCGCCTGGGGAGGGGCTAGGGTCTTGGTGGAGGAGTGGAGAGTGGACGGGGTGCACAGGGTCAGAGGTCAGCAGGGGTCACAGAGGGTCAGGGGGGCCGTCAAGGGAGTGGGCCAGCATGGGGGTCAGGGGTCGGCGTGGGGGTGCTCAGGGGGAGGAGGGTTCAGTCCTCGTAGAGTCCTGTCCGGCCCCGGAGTTCTGTGACCCTAGATCTGACCCCACGCCCTCCTTCCCGCCAGGGGGTTAGCTGGGGGAGGGGCGCTGCTCCCAAGACCCCTGCACTGAGGCCCGCTTTTAAATGCTTTCAAGGAAAACCTCAGGCTTCCTGGGGCTCGTGAACCTCCGAGTTCTAGAAGCAACCTTCCCCCCACCCCCCACTGAGACAAAGGGGGGCAGGGGTCCCGGCTCCTGGCCAGACATGCACCCTCCCTCCTTTGGCCCCCGGCTTCATGAGCTTCTTCCCTCCCACAGACCCTCCCCGCCATCCCCCAAGAACAGAGGAAGAACTGGAGGAAGCAGAGACAGCAGCCATGGAGCGCCCCAGCCAGGACTGGAGGGGTAGAGGTGAGGCTGGGGCGGGGCGGGGTGGGTCCTGGTTTCCCTCCCCCTCCCCCTTCCAGCTCCAGGCCCCTCCCGTGCATGCACTCAGGGGCACACCCATGCCCAGCCTCACCTGTGCCCCTCACCCATGCATGTGGCACTGTGCACATGGGCTTTAATGCCCAGGGTCCAGGTACCCCCGGGCATGTGTAAGTGCACAGGATCCAGGTACCCCCGGGCACGTGTTAGTGCACAGGATCCAGGCACCCCCACACACGTGTAATTGTGCACACTCACTTAAGTGCCAGGATCCAGGCACCCCCACACACGTGTAATTGTGCACACTCACTTAAGTGCCAGGATCCAGGCACCCCCACACACGTGTAATTGTGCACACTCACTTAAGTGCCAGGATCCAGGCACCCCCCACACACGTATAATTGTGCACACTCACTTAAGTGCCAGGATCCAGGCACCCCACACACACGGTTAATTGTGCACACTCACTTAAGTGCACAGGGTCCAAGCACCCCCCCCATGCACGTGTAATTATGCACACATATGCATGTGTACCCATAGGCACACTCATGCACACATATGCATGTACACACTCAGACACAGGCACCCCCGTGCACACACTTCTGTGCATATGCTCACATTCCTGCACGCATTCAAGTATATTCTCATGCACAATTATATACACTTGCATGCACTCACCTATGGCCTTACATATGCACACTTATTTGCACACAATCCCTCCCCACGCACACCCATGCATGCTTCTCCTGCACACACCTCCATGCACTCCCCCTGCACAGACATCTCTATACATGCTTGTGCACACACACAGCCACCCTACATATGCACACTCATTTGTATACACTCACTTGCACACACCCATGCACACCCATACACATTCCCCTTGCACACTCCTCCTACAATGCTCCCATGCACACTCCCCCTGCACACCTTTACACACACCCATGCATGCTCCTGCATACCCTTGCACACACCCCCATACACGTCCCCCTGCACATCCTTGTACACACTCCCTTGCACACTTCCTCCTGCACACACTCCCATGCACATTGTCCCTCCACACCCTTGCACATGCTCCCATATACACTCCTGCATACCCTTGCAGACACTCTCATGCACACTGCCCCTGCACACCCTTACTCACACCTATGCACTCTTCTCCCTGCACACTCTTGCACACACACCCTTGCACACTTCCCCCTGCACACCTTGGCACACACCCCCATGCATGCCCACTGTCCAGCATCAGTTGGTCCTGTACCCAGGGCTCCCGAACGCTCCCTCGGTCCCACCCAGGCAGGCTTCCTCTTTGCTCCCAGAGAAGGGCAACCAGTGGGGAGGGGACTGGATAGCTGGGGTACTGTGGGGGGTGGAGGGGGAGCTAGTTTGGGGCCTGCCCTCCTTGAGCTTTTCCTCCTTTGTCCTTATGAGAGGAGGGAATGGCCCCCTGCTGTGGGGGACCTGCCCCACACCCCAAGGATCTCTCCAGCCCCTTCTCATCCCACCGATGGTTTCTATTTTTTTGGACTCTTTTGTGCGTGTTTTGAGTTTGGCCACCTGCACTTATTAGGTGCTGGCTGTTTGCGGGCCCTGGAGCTCCCAGTGGGGGCCCCTGGTCAGCTCGGTCTGAGTCACCGGGGGGGAGGCTTCACGAAGGGAGGAGCCCAGCAGAGGCCTGGGGCCCCGTAGGTGGGGGTGGGGCGTTCAGAGGGATCTTGAGCTGGAGAAAAGGGGACAGCCCCCCTTGTGTGCCCGCCTCCTGGGACCCTGAGGGGGTGGGCGTGATCCCGGCCTGCAGGTCAGCTGGGGTGGAGGTGATTCCCCAAAGGGTCAGGTAGGGGGAGAAGAATCACATGGGCACGTGGGGGCGTCGGGACAGACAGAGCCGGGCACTGGCCTCCGGGGGTCCGGGAGGGTGAAGCACGAGTGACCGGGCCTGCTCGGGCCATGGCTGGAGGGGCCGAAGGGGAGATCCCCAGGCTCCCATCAGCCAGTGGGAGAGGCAGTCACGGTGGCCCGCGAGGCTGCACGGAAGCCCGAAGGTGGAAGGAGGCAAAGGAAGGGGCTTCAGAGGGTGGAGGGGTCAGTGCAGGCCGGGCCAGGGCCCACCGAGCCTTCTCCCACTGCCTCTAAACTGTTTCTAGAGCGTTTGCTCTGAGTGTTTTGAGGTCACCCTGATGTCCCCCCCAGTTCTGCCTCCTCCCCTCGTTCCTTTCATTGTTACTGATTTCTTTCCCCCCCAGTTAAGCCTTAGAGTTGGCCCTCTTTCCTCCCCCTCCCTTTTTGTTCCTTAGATTTGGGGGCCGTCCCCAGAAGGATTTTCCCCTCACCCCCCATTCCTGCTCCTTCGCTCTGTGGGGCATGAAGGCCCCCCATTTTCTGCCTCTCCCCTACCCCAGCGTCCCCCCCTTGGCCCCCTGTGGCACCTGCCCAGAGAGGGCTGGGGGCTTCCTCCTTGTGGTTAGCCTTGAGTGGGTGCTTGCTGCCCCCCAATTGTCCGCTTGGGGCTGGGGGGACTTCTCCCTGCGGGGAGGCGGGCTCGGCACTCTCCTCCGGCTCCAGGTGGGCCTGGGGCAGGGGGGCTGCACGCGGCCGGTGGGCCGAGCTCGGGGCCCTCTGGCTGCGTGGGGGGGAAGGGGACCCCGAGCCTGCCGCCTCCCCTCGGGCTCCCCTGTGGGCGGGAGGAGGTCCCGGAGACCTGGGGGCCATCTCCCGGGCGGGGCCCTTGGGAGCCTCTGGTGCCGCTGGCCCGCCTGCCTTGGGGGAGTTTATAGTCGCTGGGGGATTCGGGAAGGGGGCGCCCCGGGGGGCCGGCTCTGGGGGAGTCTGGGCCTTCCTGACAAGGCCCTCATCCGGCCCCTGGGCTCAGACTCAGACACGTGGGGGCAGAGGAGGAAACAGCTCCCGGGGAGTCGGGGCTTGTCTGTCCCCAGAGCTGCCTGCGGTCCCTCCTTTACGGAGCCAGCATTTATTATGCGCCTGCTGCGTACTGGGGCTGCCACGGGGTCGTCGCGCAGTTTCTCCCTCCCCAGGCTCCTAAGCTCCCCCCCTCCTTTTTGTCCCCTTTCAGCTCTGCCTTACGAACAGTCCGGCCGCTGGCAGAGGGACCTCCGGGAGGCCGAGGGAGCCACGGCGCCCCCCCAGGTGAGTAGGGACTCTGCCCTTTCCGTCCGCATCCGGCCGGATGGTGGCTGGGGCGGGGCCTCCGACAGGGGGCGCGGCCTCCGACAGGGGGCGCGGCCTCCGACAGGGGGCGCGGCCTCCGACAGGGGGCGCGGCCTCCGACAGGGGGCGCGGCCTCCGACAGGGGGCGCGGCCTCCGACAGGGGGCGCCCCGTGAGCCTGACGGGCGGGCCTGGCCCCAGGGTTAGGGGTCCGCAGGGAGCTCATCAGCCCCTACAACTGGCCTTGCGTCCCTTGCCGGGGCCCCAGGGAAGCCTGTGCTTGGATGGAGCGCGCATCTCTGGGTCTCGGAGGACAAACGGCTCCTGAGTTGTCTTGTGTCCGCTCCAGGTGCCGGGGTGCGGCCGGCCTCGGCGCTTGCGCATTGCAAGGGGTCCCTCTCCTGCAAGAGAAGGCCCTGCCCTGCCCCGTGGCGCGCCCCCGCCCGGCCGGCACTGGGCCCCTTTGCCCGGCACAGCGCCGCCCTTCGGTCCCCTCCCCCAGTCTTTCCCCCTCCCCTCCCCCCCCCCCCAGCCTGTACTTGAGGGTTCCCTGGAGCCCTGGGTCCTTGCTGTGACCTTGAAGGACCAAGGCATCCCCTGGCCTATTTTTGAGTCCCTCTAACACTTCCCAGAAGCCCTCGGGTCCTCCCGGCAGCCTCTGCCCCCCATCAGCTGTTCCGGTTCAAGTCCAAAATGGGTAATTAGACGAGGGAGGGGAAGGGGTCAGTCTCAGCGGGAAAACTGCGGATCCTGGGGAGCATCTAAGGAGCGGACCCGGGTCCCATGGGAGGAAGGGGCCAAAGTGAAGCCCGCTTTGTGGAGGAGACGCCCGCTGGCAGGGCCCCTCCCCCTAGCATCCGGGGTGGGGCTCCTCCCCCCACGTTCCCAGGTCAGTGGGGGGGAGGGGCGGGCGCTGCAGGGGGCGGAGCCGCCACTTGGGTCTGCCACGCCCCCTGGGCCCTGGCTCTCCGAGCAGGGCTGGGCTCTGATCCCCGTCCGCCGCCCCAGGCCGCCCTGACCTTTAAGGACGTGTGTGTGGACTTCACCCGGGAGGAGTGGATGCAGCTGGACCTGCCTCAGAGGGAGCTATACCGGGAGGTGATGCTGGAGAACTACCGGAACCTGGTCCTGGTGTCACTGGGTAAGGCCGCCGCCGCCCTTCTGAGCCCCGCCCCTGCCCCGCCCCTGCAGGCTCCGCCCTCCCGCCCCCTGCAGGCTCCGCCCCCCAGGAGCGCCCGCGCTCCTCAGGCTCCCCGCTCCTAGACTTCCGGTGTCTCCCCCGCCCTCCTCCCACACCTGGGAGCACCTCTGCATTTGGAGCCGTCACAGGCCCTCCGACCCGGGGCTGTCGGGGCTGGATTCCCGCGTCCAAGTCGAGTCGGGAAGACCCGAGCTGGACAAGTCACTTATCCCCTCCCCCATCCCGCTTTGGGGCGCGCGCCTCCCCTCCTGAGAAGAGCCCCCTGGAAGGAATTCTGCCCCAGGGTGTGGTGGGCCCCGCCCCCAAGCCTCCTCTGACCCAGGATCCCCTGTCCCCTAAAGGAGCCATCTCCTGGGTGCGCTTTTTAATTTAAAATTTAAAAACAAAATAGAAAAAGACTGGGGGGGGGGGGCACTGCCCGTGCCCAGCGGCACTAGGGAGGATCCGAGATATGACAGATTCCCATCTCCAGGAGGCACATTTAGCAAGAGAAGACTGTGTGCCCCTCCGCCATCTTGGCTTTGCCTCCCTGTAGGTCACTGGTTTATTTTCTGCCTGCACTTTATTCTTTTTTCCCTTTCATTCCCCCTCCCCAACCCAAGCAGGCTACAGGTAACTCGGATATGTTTGTGTACACACGCGTACACACCTGCGCGTATACACACGGACACTGCACTTAAAACAGTATTCCTGCAGAGGAAGTATGATGGAGATGGACTCCAAGTCTGAGATCAGTCATTGCGAGCCTAGTCCTTTTTTCCTGGTACTTGTGGGTTTTCCTGTCCCTGCTCACTCTTGTGCTTTGGTAACTTAACCTCCCTCCATGGATCCTCCCTTCGCTCTCCCCACATCCTTCCCTCGCGATCCCTTTCCCATTAAGCTGCACATCTTCTCTCACGCTAACCTACCCTAAAGTCGGCGCCCGTCCATCCCTTACTGATTCCCCCTCCCCGTTCTTTATAGACTCTGAGGGTGCTGTACATTCATGGTGTATGTGTGTGTATTGTTCCCAGTTAAACCATTCCCAGTGTAAGTAGGATTCCAGAACTTTCTGCCCCTTCGAATTGCTCTGGGTCATTTCTTGCTCCGGAGCCTCATTCGTGTGGCGTAATTACCATTTTTACCTTTCCCTACGTGGTTTTGCTTTTCAGAGTCAGATCATACTCAGTTCTGCCCATTTTTTCTTTTGGCTTACCCAAGGACTGATGTCATTCCTGGACACAGAGTGTACATTTCCACATATAAAACGTACACTTTGTCCTTGTCGAGTCTCTTGAAGTTAGTCTTCGATGTTGACTCTTACGTGTTTCTATTGAGCACAGATTTGAGACAAAATCCTCAAGAGTTCATTGAATGCCTTCTTTTCATTCAGTGTACTCAGTTGAGTATATTGCTGGATATGATATTTTCGACCACAGGTACGGTCCTTTTGATCGACAATCTATGATACTCCAGAAGCCGTGGTCTTTTATCGTGGCTGCTGATAAATCCAGTGCACTTCTCATTGGAACCCAGCATATTTGAGTTGGTTTTTTTTATTTGTTTCTTATAAAGAGAAGTCTTTGATCTGGGAGTTTCGATGATAAGAATGTTCCTGTGTCTCTTCTTTATAGGATCCCTTTCTTTGAGGTGGTGACCGGTGGGGCTTTTCTGTTTCTAGCTTCCTTGCTTCTGTCCCTTCAGGACAGTTTGATTATTCTGTAGTCAGAGCTTTCAGGCACTCTAATTAGTCATTATCTCTTCTTGATCTGTTCTCCACATTGTTTTTCTTATGAGGTGATTCATGCTAATAAGATGTTTCTATTTTTTCATCTTTCTACTTTGTCATTCCTTGGTCTCATAGCTTCACTGGCTTCCCGAACTTGCTCTATTCTAATTTTCAAAGAATCATTTTCTTCTGTAAAACTGTCCTTGTTTAGCTGATTTACTCTTCATAGTCTTGTATTTCTTGGATGATTCTTTTTCTTTTCTTTTTCCTTGTGAGGCATTTGGGGCTAAATGTCTTGCCTGGAGTTACACAGCTAGGAAGTGTCTGAGGCTGGATGTGAACTCGGGTCCTTCTGACTCCAGCTCCAGTGCTCTTCCCACTGCGCCATCAAGCTGCCTCTTCTCCTTTGCTAAATTCTTTTGAGTTCTTCTGCTTCTTTCCTAAAGAATATTGCTCCAAATCTGTTGGAATCCTTACTAACTGCTAAGTAATTAGAGTTGATCTAATCTTACAAGAAGTTGTTTTGGCCAGAACCTGAAACAAGGTACTAAGTAGAACTAATCAAGACAAGGCTTGTGTTCCCACCTTTACTCATTGGACTCCACAAGTATGCTAGCTTCACAAAGTACACTTTCTAACTTCAAGAGAGTTCACACCTCCCTTAAAGTCATTGGGCCAGAGAGCACTATGGGAGAAAACCCATAATCCCATTCTCTCAGAAGAGGCAGATAAAAAGCCAGCGATGAAGGATCTATGGCAGAGTACATATTTTCCTCTTGGCTGGCTGATCGCGCTAGACTCGAGAGAAACGACTCTGCTGCAGAGAACACTTTTGACGGACTTCAGTGGAGCTACGCCAGAAGCTCTCTCTCCGCGGCAAGTGTGGCTGGGCTCCCCAGAAGGAGATAAGAGAGATCTTCCATCTCTGTTGGAGGCAGAAGAAGGCAGAGGCAGAGGCTGAAGAACAGAACCTTTGGCTTTGGAGACATCCGAAGGGCTCTAAGCCTCTAAACCGGGTGTCCTCTGAGAACAAACTCCAACATTTGAACTCTAACATTTGGCGCCCAACGTGGGGCGCCAAAATGTTGTGAGCTTTTTCTTCTCAAAAACGCAGCCAGGTGATAAAAGTTCAGATCTTTTATTATCCCAATATAGCCCGGTTAGCTTAGAGGCCTATCTCTCTGCTTGGTTCCAAGAGCTCTCTCCGAATGTCTTTAAATCCAAAGGTCTGGTCCTTCAGCCTCCAAGCAGCCTCGTGATAGTCACCCAGGTTCTGACTCCAGACCACAAAAACCAGAAATATACTGGACAGCAGCAGTAACGGCTGACCGACCTATGCTCACTATCTATATAAATGGCCTACCATTGGAAGGATTGGTAGACACAGGTGCGGATCGTACAGTTATTAGAGGTGCCAGTTGGCCCAGTCACTGGCCAAAGATTAAAGCAGATACCTATATGTCTGGAGTAGGAGGATCAATAGCAGCTGAAGTTAGTGCTGCCCCTATGAGATGGACTTTTGAAGGCAAAACAGGAGTTTTTACTCCTTTTATAGTTGAAAAAATCCCCATCAATCTGTGGGGAAGAGACATTTTACAACAATTGGGGTTAAAAATGAGTACTTCGGTTTTTTAAGCAGGGCTGCTGTTGAAGGCCTGCCAACACTTTCACCTATTCCTATCCAATGGAAAACTGATACACCAGTGTGGATAGAACAGTGGCCCTTAAGTAGCGATAAAATTCAGGCCTTATTAGATATAGTACAGGAGCAGCTTGAACAAGGGCATTTACAACCTTCTCTAAGTCCTTGGAATTCACCAGTGTTCGTTGTAAAAAAGAAATCGGGAAAATGGAGGATGCTCACTGATTTAAGAAAAGTGAACGAACAGATGGAAACTATGGGAACTCTTCAGCCTGGACTTCCATCTCCTACTCAGCTTCCTAGAGAATGGCCTCTTTGGGTTATAGCCAAACATTTTGAACACTTTTGTGCACAATATAAGATTCTACACACTACTGGCATACCCTTCAATCCTCAAGGTCAAGCAATAGTAGAAAGAAGAAACAGAGACATTAAGACACTCCTCCAAAAACAAAAGAAAGGAGGAGCCATGGGTAACCCTAGAGAACTTCTAAATTTAGTTCTCTATACCATTAATTTTTTAATCTTTGATAAAGATGCACTGGCTCCAGTAGACAGGTTTTATAACCCACCAGAAGAGCAGTGTCCAGTGCGAGCAGCTCCACTATCTTTAGATAATCGCCAGGTGATGTGGAGAGACCCAGAAAGTGGTGAATGGAAGGGACCAGATAGACTAACTGCTTGGGGGAGAGGATTTGCTTGCATCTCTACAGGTGGAGAAGGAATCAGATGGGTGCCTACGAGCCGCATTCGCCTTGTCCATCGCAGAAAGATGGAGCAGACCCTTGAAACAAAGGAGAAGACCCAAGAAATATCGGGTGGTTCTGTTGCTGATTGTGCTCATAAGAATTATTAGATTCCTGGCACATGAACTAATGGACAATGGAATCCTATTGGACTGTTTCTAGGACTTATGGACATGTGTAAATTTTCAGATTGATTCTTGTTATTTGTTACATTACTACTAGCCTGTGTTATATTGCTATGTGCTCATGTAAATTATGTATAATGCCTCCCATATTGATGGATTTATGTATACCATGTATATCTGTTACAAAGTTCTGGCCCATATTGATGGATTTATGTGTACCCCCTCAGAAACCCCCTATGTTTTAAAACAAAAGAAAGGGGGAGATGTTGGAATCCTTACTAACTGCTAAGTAATTAGAGTTGATCTAATCTTACAAGAAGTTGTTTTGGCCAGAACCTGAAACAAGGTACTAAGTAGAACTAATCAAGACAAGGCTTGTGTTCCCACCTTTACTCATTGGACTCCACAAGTATGCTAGCTTCACAAAGTACACTTTCTAACTTCAAGAGAGTTCACACCTCCCTTAAAGTCATTGGGCCAGAGAGCACTATGGGAGAAAACCCATAATCCCATTCTCTCAGAAGAGGCAGATAAAAAGCCAGCGATGAAGGATCTATGGCAGAGTACATATTTTCCTCTTGGCTGGCTGATCGCGCTAGACTCGAGAGAAACGACTCTGCTGCAGAGAACACTTTTGACGGACTTCAGTGGAGCTACGCCAGAAGCTCTCTCTCCGCGGCAAGTGTGGCTGGGCTCCCCAGAAGGAGATAAGAGAGATCTTCCATCTCTGTTGGAGGCAGAAGAAGGCAGAGGCAGAGGCTGAAGAACAGAACCTTTGGCTTTGGAGACATCCGAAGGGCTCTAAGCCTCTAAACCGGGTGTCCTCTGAGAACAAACTCCAACATTTGAACTCTAACACAAATCGATTGCAGTTGCCATGAGGTTCTGGCCAGGACATGCTGAGGTGCAGACCTGTTGGTGAGCTTTTTCTTCTCAAAACGCAGCCAGGTGATAAAAGTTCAGATCTTTTATTATCTCCAATATAGCCCGGTTAGCTTAGAGGCCTATCTCTCTGCTTGGTTCCAAGAGCTCTCTCCGAATGTCACCAAATCCAAAGGTTCTGTCCTTCAGCCTCTGCCTCTGCTTTCTTCAGCCTCCAGCCAGCTCCAGTCTTCATGTCATTCCGGTGAAATCTCGACTTGTAGCGTCTTCCTCTCTAGAGCACTCTCCGACTGGCCCATTGGCCTATTTATGCTCCTTCCAGAGAGAGGGATTATGGGTAGTTCTACTTAGTACCTTGTTTCAGGTTCTGCCCAAAACATCTTCTTGTAAGATTAGATCAACTCTAATTACTTAGCAGTTAGTAAGGATTCCAACATCTCCCCCTTTCTTTTGTTTTAAAACATAGGGGGTTTCTGAGGGGGTACACATAAATCCATCAATATGGGCCAGAACTTTGTAACAGATATACATGGTATACATAAATCCATCAATATGGGAGGCATTATACATAATTTACATGAGCACATAGCAATATAACACAGGCTAGTAGTAATGTAACAAATAACATGAATCAACATGAAAATTTACACATGTCCATAAGTCCTAGAAACAGTCCAATAGGATTCCATTGTCCATTAGTTCATGTGCCAGGAATCTAATAATTCTTATGAGCACAATCAGCAACAGAACCACCCGATATTTCTTGGGTCTTCTCCTTTGTTTCAAGGGTCTGCTCCATCTTTCTGCGATGGACAAGGCGAATGCGGCTCGTAGGCACCCATCTGATTCCTTCTCCACCTGTAGAGATGCAAGCAAATCCTCTCCCCCAAGCAGTTAGTCTATCTGGTCCCTTCCATTCACCACTTTCTGGGTCTCTCCACATCACCTGGCGATTATCTAAGGATAGTGGAGCTGCTCGCACTGGACACTGCTCTTCTGGTGGGTTATAAAACCTGTCAGCTGGAGCCAGTGCATCTTTATCAAAGATTAAAAAATTAATGGTATAGAGAACTAAATTTAGAAGTTCTCTAGGGTTACCCGTGGCTCCTCCTTTCTTTTGTTTTTGGAGGAGTGTCTTAATGTCTCTGTTTCTTCTTTCTACTATTGCTTGACCTTGAGGATTGAAGGGTATGCCAGTAGTGTGTAGAATCTTATTCCAACACAGACCTCCCCCGACTAGGACCCTGCCTCTCTCAAGCAGCCAAGACTGCATAGTGTTTTCAGCCTGACATACTCTGGTCCACGAGGTGGCTTGTGAAACGAGGGCCCAACCTGGAGTGGGGAAGACCCAAATTCAGATCCTACCTCAGATACTTTTGGTGACTGGTAGTCAGTCTCACTGGGTTCCCTGTGTCCATCTGTAAAACAGCAGCTGCCTCCCAGCACCCAGCGCCACCCGAAGGAAATTGCCAGTGGCCGGTGCGTCTCGGGCTCTCTTAAGCTCCACAGGGTCTTCTCGTCTTGGATGCACGGGAAGGTTGGGAATAAGGGACAGTTAAACCCTCATTGTGCCATTAAATCCCAATTAGGAGACAAGTGCTTATGCTCCCTTTGCAGGGTCGGGATACGGCGGCCATTAAAGTCACAACTCAGGGGCGGGCAGTGCCTCTGATACTGGTTAATGCTAGTGGCCTCCAGGGCCGGGGGGCGGGTCCCGAGCTCTTCCAGTCTTGATTTGCTTTGTTTTTTCCCTCACAAGCAGGGCGGCCAATTGCCAAACCAGACGTGATCTCCCGGATCGAGCAAGGGAGAGTGCCATGGGTGCTGAAGAAAGCAGCCACAGTCTTCCCAAGTAAGTGTGCAGACAGACGGGAAAGCCAAGGCAGGAAGAAGCGGCCCTTTTAGAGGGGTCACTTCTGGGCAAGGGAGGGGCTCCCTCGGCCTGCTCCAGACTGGGGCAGAGAGTCCAGCTTTGGGGCCGTGGTGCAACTCGGGCTGCCCCCGCGGAGCTGGGACTCTTGTCGGGCGCGCCGTGGGACCTGGGGGTCAGGGCCTTTCGGCGCCCGTTGGCCGGCCGTTTTTGCTTTCTCTTCTGCCTCCCGTGTGGCGGTTCTCGAGGACGCAGGACTAAGTGCGCTCTCTCTCCCTTCTTTCAGACAGGGTGACCAGGCCTGACGCCAAGGGGCCGGCATCCAGGGCCTCCGTGTCTCTGAAGGAGTCCCCTCCGGGGAGAGCCGCCAAGGACGAGTCTCAGGGGCGCAGGCCGGACCCGGCCGGGGACTGTCCCAAGTCAGAGCAGCCGGGGTCCCAGCCCGTCCGAGGGGCCCCCGTGAGGGCCCCCAGCAAAGGGAGAGGCCTCGAGCACAGGAAGCTGGGCAGGAACCTGGAGGCCAACGGGTTCGCTCAGCAGAAAGCGCCCCGGGGGAAGCTGCTGCGGGGGAAGAGCTTCAAGCAGTACTCGGACCTGGTCAAGGGCGGCAAGATGTCGGCGGGGAAGAAGCTGCCCAGGTACGACGAGTGCGGCAAGGCCTGTGGCCACAGCGTGGACCTGCTCCAGTACAGGATCCACGGCGGCGAGAAGCCCTACGAGTGCCGCGAGTGCGGCAAGGCCTTCAGCCGCAGGACGAACCTCACGGTGCACCAGCGCATCCACACGGGGGAGAAGCCGCACAAGTGCGCCGAGTGCGGCAAGGCCTTCATCCAGAGCGCGCAGCTCACCGTGCACCAGCGCATCCACACCGGCGAGAAGCCCCACAAGTGCGGCGAGTGCGGCAAGGCCTTCATCCAGAGGGCCCAGCTCGCCGTGCACCAGCGCATCCACACGGGGGAGAAGCCGCACAAGTGCGGCGAGTGCGGCAAGGCCTTCATCTCCAGGACGCACCTCACGGTCCATCAGAGGATCCACACCGGGGAGCGGCCCTACAAGTGCAACGACTGCGGGAAGGCCTTCATCCAGCGCGCGCAGCTCGCCATCCACCAGGGCACCCACATCGGCGAGAACCCGCACATATGCAGCGAGTGCGGGAAGGCCTTTAACCACGTGTCGGCCCTGACCTCGCACCAGAGGATCCACACGGGGGAGAAGCCCTTCAAGTGCAGCGAGTGCGACAAGGCCTTCAACCACTACTCCTCCCTGGCCCACCACCAGAAGATCCACATCCGGGGGAACCCCTACGAGTGCAACGAGTGCGGCAAGGCCTTCAACCGGCGGTCGTTCCTCACCTACCACCAGCGCATCCACACGGGCGAGAAGCCGCACAAGTGCGGTGAGTGCGGCAAGGCCTTCAGCTACAAGTCCTCCCTCACCCAGCACCAGAAGATCCACACGGGCGGGAAGCTCATCTGCACCGAGTGCGGGAAGGCCTTCAACGGCAAGGCACTGCTCATGTACCACCAGCGCATCCACACCGGCGAGAAGCCCTACAAGTGCGGCGAGTGCGGCAAGGCCTTCAACTGCAACTCCTCGCTCACCCACCACCAGAAGACGCACACCGGCTGGCGGCCCTACGAGTGCAACGAGTGCGGCAAGGCCTTCAGCAGGAGCACCCACCTCACCGAGCACCTGCGCATCCACACCGGCGAGAAGCCGCACAAGTGCAACGACTGCGGCAAGGCCTTCATCCAGTTCACCCACCTCACGGTGCACCAGCGCATCCACACCGGCGAGAAGCCGCACAAGTGCGGCGACTGCGGCAAGGCCTTCAAGTACCGCTCGTCCTTCACCTCCCACAGGCGCATCCACACGGGGGAGAAGCCGCACAAGTGCACCGTGTGCGGCAAGGCCTTCACCCAGATCACCCACCTCACGGTGCACCAGCGGACGCACACCGGCGAGAAGCCCTACGCGTGCAACGTGTGCGGGAAGGCCTTCAAGCACAGCTCCTCCCTCACCTCCCACTACAGGACTCACGTCAACGAGAAGCGGTAGGGCCGCGAGCGGGCGCCTCCCGTCTGCCTCCCAGACGGCTTCCGGCCGCGGCGCGGGGCGCAGAAAAGCCTTAGGAAAACAGCCTGTGAATGTCCGTGGGCAGGTGGTCGTGGCCGACGCCCTTCCTCGGAGGGGCTTCTCCCCTACGCGCTTCGCCCCCCGAGTCACGCTGCCGCGGCCCTTCTTCCCCCCAGCCCGGCCTTCCCTCGCTGCGGGTGAGCCTCGTGCCTCGTCACGAGCTTCGTCTGGGAACGAGCTCCCCGCCCCCTCGGCTCCGACCGCCTGCTTGTCCACTCGCCCTTCTCCTCGGACCTCGTCGTCCCCAGTCCCCAGCAGCGGCCCTCCCCCTCCTCGGCCTCCCAGACGTGTCGGTGACTCCGCGCCCGGGTTCTCTGGCCGGCCTCCGGTGGTCCGCTCCCTCCCAGGCCCCGAGATTCGGTTTGGGGCCTTCTGCGACGCGCACAGAGCGCCACCGCTCTCAGGGCATCCCGATGCGTTCCCGAGCCAGGACCTGAGTTCAACCCCCAGCCCTTGTCTTACTGCAGGTGAAGGCAACAAGTCTCTCAGGTGGCCCGTGGGGAGGATGGAGCCAGGCTGTGCCTGCCCTAGGGGCCTGGGAGCCTGAGGCCAGATCCCCAGAGGCCTTGGAGTCCTCCCTGGAAGTGCTGGTAGTGATCCACCCAGCGGAGGATCGTTCCCCACCTCTCCTCCTGCATGAGCCTCGGCCCCCACTCACCTCCCGGGAGCCCCGTCCGAGCTGGCCGGGAGTCCCCGACGGCCGTCATGGAGCACTTACCCCGAGGGCTGTCTGCCAGGATCTCGGTCCCTGACATCGGTCACCCCGCCTGTGCTCGCAGCCCCCTGCGGGGCAGGAGTCCCTTTCTGGTCCCCGGGACCCCCTTGGCCAGGCAGCTTCAGGGTTTGCTTCTGGCTGGGGGGCAGCTGTTCCCCTGGCTCCAGAATAGCAGGAGCCTCTCCTCCTCCTCCTCCTCCTCACAGTCTTACAGGGATGGTCGCCAGGGGCTCGGCAGCCCCTTGTTCAGTCACCTCGTCATGTCTGGCTCTCCGTGGCCCCATCTGGGATTTTCTTAGCAAAAACACGGGAGGGGCCGGCCATCTCCTCTGGCTCGTTTTACAGATGAGGAAACAGGCAGCTGGAAGTCTGAGGCTGCATTTGAAGTCCTGTCTTGGAGCACTTTGGCTGTGCGGCCACAAAAGCAGCCCCCTCCCCACGAGATGGTCCTGGAACCCTAGGAACCCCCGGGCCCATACAGACGGGCCCGCTGCCCCGAGCCTTCTCCCCCAGGCTGGGCCACATCTTCACGTTCTGCTCACGCTCTTCTGTATACTTAGGGTTTGCTTCTTCTACCTTTTGAATGTCTGCTGGTCTTCGAAAGCCCGATTCACACGTCTCCTCCCCAGCCCCACCCGATTCTTCCCCCCAACATGCACCTGGAGGGAGCCCCAAAATAGTCTGTGCCTTTCTAAGGCACGTCCCGTATTCAAGCTAGTTTCCTTCCTAAGGGGGCCCCTTGGGCAGGGACCACTTTGTAGACCCAGCTGGGGACAGCGTACAGAGCCTCTCGTGTGTCTGTGAGAGGGGGAGACAGGGCAGAGGTGGCCCTGACCAGGTGATGAGGGGGTTTGAGTCTGGGAGGGTGGGAAGAGGGGTGGGCATCTGGGATGGCTTAGGCCGACCTGAGTGCTCGAGGAGAAAACGAGGTGGGCTGCGATCTGCGGCTGTGGCGGGGAGAGCCAGAAGTCACGGGCCTGTTTTTGTAGATACCTTTTCTTCTAATTCCTTGTGGGCAGGGACCAGGTTTTTATCTGAGTTTTCTATGTTCTCCTTCAATCTAGCACAGTTTTCTGTGCATATAGGACACTTAATAAATTAAAGTCAATCTATGGTGTGAAAGGTTTCTTGCGGCCTGTACGCGTTGCTGAAATCAGTGAGTGCCGAAAGCTCTGACCCGTTCCCCGGGAAAGCGCTCCATGGGTGGTGCCCCCAGATCCCATTCTCGGGGCCCCCCGGCAGGACTGCCTCAGGACAGTATAAATGGGCAACGGGAAGGTCTGGATCGGGCGCCTTGCCCCGGCCGTTTGTGTTACTGGCACTTGTGATGGTGAGTTCGGTCCAAGTCAGACCATTCAGCCTAATCCCTCCGAGGGCGTAGAAGAAAAGGTCAAAAGCCCAAACCATTGTGGCCACTGCAGTGGTCGCTCCCCCACATCCCCAGCAGGGCTTGGAGGCCAGGGTGCGGGAGGGTGCACTGGCGACAGGGGCAAAGTCCTTTCCCTGCCCACCCTGGTTTGCATCCTGCGATTTCAGAGCTGACTCTAGGGCCCACTCCCAGGTGGGGCTTTCTGGACTCTGGATTCCCCTGTACGGGTGAGGGACTTGTCCGGTAATTGCTCAGCCCCTTAGGGCAAGTCGGGCCCGACAGGCCACCTTTGAAGGCTGAAGGGCAGGGGACTGAACTCTGCATTTTTGTTAGGGATTTTTGGTGAGCCCTTCAATGTTCAAACGCTGCTGCCGAGGGGAGCCACACCAACAGGATCCTTCAGGTTAAGGACCCCGGGTCCGAGGGGCAGATGGAAGCAGTCTGCCACACGCCCGTCCCCTGGTGTCGGCCAGCCCCAGGAGAGCTCTGCGCGGGGCCCTGAGGACGGTCGGATGCAGCCAGTTCTGCCAGCCTTGGGTGGTTTCTGGCCAGAATCTGCAGGCTAGAGGCTGTTTGCTGTGATGTCATTTGATCCTCCAGCAGGTCTGCCTGCCCTCGGGTCTGGCACAAGCATACGGGGTAGTGCCAGGCCCAGAGTCCAGATGCAGCCTCGGGCACCCAGCTGTGTGTGACCCAGTTTGCCTGGCCTGTAAAATGTGCGGAAGAACCAGACAAACCTCTCCGGGACTTTCTCCAGCCAAAGATCGAATAACAGCAGAGTGAAAAGCTTTTCACTCCCTGCAAATCAGACCCAGTCCATCCAACCTTGACTGGAACCGCTGATAAAGAGAAATTCTAGATTACAGCACACGCCTGTCCCCGGCCCGACTGAATACCTCGCCCAGAGGGACAGAAAAGTAATAACTGAATTTGGCCACTCCACCCAGCCTGAATCCATTTTCTCCCAGAGAATCCGTGGTGTATTTTATCTAACTTTTCCTTTGTCAAAAACTTCCCCTCGGCCAAGTTAGCAGAACCTACACAATGTACCACCAAAATACACAATTCAAAGGAAATGGCAGATTATCTACACAAGTGAGAGATGTTTAAGGACCCCACCAGGTAAAGGCCATGAAGAATGCCATCTCGGGAGGCAGCTCAGGAACCGAGGCCGAGGGGCAGGGAGAGTTCTTGTACAAATTGTGATTGATCTAGGGGAAGGCAAAGCCCCCCACCTCGGGCTGCCACCCAGCCCCTTCTGGTCACTCCGGAGCTGCCGCTTCCTCTCTGGCCCCCGACCCAGCTTCCAGCACGCCCTGGGCCCTCACTGCCCACAATTGGAGCTCTCTGGGATCAATCATGGCGGGGATTCCACTTCCATACTACTTTTAGCAACTTTCTTTAATGAAAAATATTCATTTGAACTTATTTACAAGGTCCACTGAGTCATCAGCCAGTTAGGAGGCTGGCTGGTCATCGAAGCCCTTCATCTGGGAGCCATAGATGGGAGGGGGAGGGGACTCGCACGGGGTCAAGGGCAGCTAATTACACTGGAAAGTCCCGGGCGTGGACTCCGAAGTTACCCAGGGCGCACCTCGGGTTCCCACGGGCTCCGGGCGTGGACTCCGGTCCCTACAGAGTCCTAGACTTAAACCCGAGACCGCCCGCGGCGAAACGGGCGTGGACTCCGAAGTCACCCAGGGCGCCCCAGGCGTGGACCCCAGTCCCTACAGAGTCCTAGACTTAAACCCGAGACCGCCCGCGGCGTCCCCAGCGTGGCCGGCAGTCTCGATTTCGGTCTTACTGAGGGACTTGGAAGAGCGCAAGAGAGAGGAGGCTGACCTCCCCCGGCTCTGCCTCCGGCAGCCCCAGCTCTGCACGAGTCCGGACACGATCCCAGGGAAGGACAAAGCACGAGCGGGTGAAGGAGAACGGGCAGCTCCGTAAGGAGAGCGAGGCTCCCTGGGGGCTCCCGTGGGGTGCGCGCCAAAGCGCGCAGTGGGCTCAAAGTCAAGTCCCGGAAGGGGCAGCCGGGGCCGGATGACTGTCCTGGCAGCCAGTGCGTCAATCGTGAGGGCGGGAAAGAACGAAGAAAAGCCATGGTCCCCCTGCCTGTTCCCAGGCTCCCCCAAAGTAACATCTGCCCCTTCCTCGCAGCCTCCATGGGCTCCAGTGGAGTGCAGCAATGGCGCAAAGCCAGGGACCGGTTCGGTCCCACAGGCGTAGTAACTGAAAGGTGTCCCCTCCCTGGACGGGGATGGGGGGAGGGGGGCGGGGCAGACAAGGGTTCTGGGCTCATTCTAGGTCCTGGATGCTTTGGAAGTAAGATACAGCGAGTTACAGGACCCCCGAGCAGCCCGTGGGGTCTGAGTTACAAGATCCCCCCGAACAGCCCGTGGGGTCTGAGTTACAAGATCCCCCCGAACAGCCCGTGGGGTCTGAGTTACAAGATCCCCCCGAACAGCCCGGTGAGGTCTGGCATGGATGGAAAGACTGGGACAGGGCCCCTAGGAAGCTCTGGTGCAAGTGGGAGAGGGGCAGCAAGAGGGAGCAGGGCAGCTGATAGGTCAGCTTCGGGTTGGAGGAGGGGCTTGGGGGCAGGTGGCTGGGCCAGTGGTTGCCCCTGGGTTGGGGGAGCCTTACAGTAGGAAGAAGGAACAGAGCTGGGAGCCAGGCAGGCAGAGATCCTGTGTCAGCCAGTCCCTTGAGGAAAGGGTGGGCTGTCTGCAAGCCCAGGATGTGGTTGGTGCGACCCCCTTCCCCCAGCGTTTGGACCACTTCCCGCTGCAAGGTGGATAACTCCCTGGCAGTCTCCCCATGAGCCAGCCATATTGGGAGACACCGAGCCCGTGGACTTGTACATTTTAGCCCAAGAACGAGTCGCTCTTGCCCAAACTTGACCTGGAAGTCCTTCAGAAGCTGTCCCTGGGCCTGGAGACACACACGTCCCCATGGCCGGACCCAGCCTTTCTCCCGGGGCCAGAGGTAGCACGGCGCCCAGGGGACGGAGGTGAAGAAGGCCCAAGGTGGTGGCTGACTCCCTGCCCAGAGGCCTGCCAGCCTGTGCTTTACACGTGCCCCGGGGCCGCCCCTCTCCCTCCCCTCTGGTTTTCTTACACCTTGCGAGCCGGGGACACTGGTGTTCTCCTTTTTCTTCACACGTGACCTCCTTTGCCTGGCCCAGGACATTTCCCCATTTCCCATTCCCTCCATGCCAGGAATGCTCCTTCCTCCTTTCTACTTCATTATGCAGGTTTCTTTCGAGACCCAGCGGAACTGTCAGTCTTCCCCATCTCTCTTAATTCTAGCATCTTCCATCGCTTATTAGTTGTATAAGCTAAGCAAGTCACTAAACTTTTCTTAGCCTCAGTTTCCTTATCTACAAAATGGGAATAATGACGCGATACCTCCCTCTCGGTGTACTGTGAGGATTAAATGAAATGACACATGTCCGGTGCTTTGCAAAACTTACATAAATATTAGTTATTTTAGATTTTAGGCAAGAAACAAAAGACAGGCCCAGCGGACAGAGTACAGGACCCAGAATCAGGAAGAGCGGAGTCCGAATTTCACCTCTGGTGCATATGTTAGCAAGTCCCTTAACTTCCACTTGCCTCAAGAAGCTCCATTAGAACAGGTGCTGTCTTTGACCTTTTCTCCAGTGCTTAGCACAGTGCCTGGCACCAAGTAGGCACTTAATATTTATTTTCTGCCCTCTGGTAAGCCCGGACCTTGCCATCCACCCTCCTGCTCTCCCACCCTCACCCCGTCAGCATGTAGGCTCCGAGAGAACCTCCCAAGATTTGTAAGCCTGGAAACTCTTCCCCACTTGTGATGATTCTCAGGGACACAAGCTACTGGAAAGAATCCAAGAAGCAGCAGGGGGGAGTATAAGGTCTTAAGCAAGAGACAGACAACTTTCGGGGCCCAGGTGGTGATTCCATCCCTGCTGTCCATCAAAGGCAAGTGATTTGCCAGAGAAAGGCATTTTTGGAAAATGAACAGCTGGTTCAAAAGAGAGTATGTGAGTATGGAATAGAAATTTCTGGGTGACAGCTTTAAACATAGCAATGAGGAGCTTCTGCTCTGGGGTAGATTGCCTCTAACAATGGCTACGAAGGTGGATTTGCCAGCCTGGAGATTTGGAAATCTAATTTAAAAAGCTTTAAACCAAAAAAGACGGGAAAGGGAGGATCTGGCTTCGTCCACCAAGCTAGACACCTAGAACGAAGCTAAAATGTACGATTATTACAAGCTGAGGTACTCCGAAGTTCAGGCAACAAGTGTTTATCATGTGCTTACTATGTGCCAAGCATTGTGCCAAGTTCTGGGGATACAAATGCAAATACACTCCAAAAGACAGACAATTCCTGCGGTCAAGGAGTTTCCATTCTAACGAGGGAAAGGAAGAGAAGAAGCACAAAGGAAGGGGGAGAAGGTGTCCACACAGAGGCATGACGGGAGATGGCTGGCCTGGGTGTTCTGCCTACATGGAAGGTCTGCGAAGAGCCGGCCAACCAGAGAAAAGATCCAGGGGCCAAATCCAAAAACAGAAAAAGGAACAGAATCCATGGCCTTATCTCGGTTTATATACAACTGCAGCAAGTGTGGGTGATGGGCAACTTGAAGCAGAAATCCTCAGGAAGGAAATAAATCGACTTGTAAAGTATAATAGAGCATGGTGGGGATTTGGGGAGGGAGGAGGTGAGCTCCAGAAAAGGAAAGAGGTGAACAAAAAAGGGGAGGGGTTCAGGAGCCTTGTGCATTAAGAATGTACTGGACAGATGGGAGTGTGGAGATGTGATTCCCGACAGTGAGCATGTGGGGCCTGATGGAGCCGAGCAGGCTCTTCCCCAGAGAGCTCTGTGGTTGGAAGCGGGTTGGCCCTGTGGCCCCCCGCCAGGCAAATGTTGCCCAGAACTTTCAGTGTTTGCCTTTTTCGCCGCTGTTGGCCATTTCCTTCTCCAGCCCATTTTACAGATGAGGAACTCGGGCCACCAGGGTGAAGTGCCTTGTTCGGGGTCACACAGCTAGAAAGTATAGGAGGCGAGGCTGAGACTTAGGAAGATGATTTCTCTCGACTCCAGACCCAGTGTTCTATTGACCACTTAGGGCCCCGAGAACTATCTGTGCAGAGAATAACCCTTGAGAAGAAAAATCAGCACCACGGTGAGCTCCGGATGCTGCAGCTCCGGCTCTCCGGTGAAAGAGGGAAAGGCACAAAGGCGGGATCCTGGGGAGGCTGCCCAGCCATCCAAGAGGAGCTTTAGGGAGACCCTGAAAAGGACCAGAGGGCACTCAAGGCCCCAGGTTGGGAGGCACTCCTTTGCCACGGGCAGCTGTGTGCCTCAATACCTGCCTGCCCTCCCACCACAAGAGGACCATGCATGAGGGAGGGGATGCCATGACGTGCAATGGGTTGGATTTGAGGGAAGGAAGGCTGTGCAAGGTCACCGGCCCCACTTTCTCCTCCAGAGCCCCTGGGCTGATGGCCAGATAGAGATCAGGGTGCCTGGAAGTGACTCAGAGGCAGTGGGAGACCAGGACCTCTTGAAGCTACCAAGGCAGCACCCACCCAGCTATATCATGGCCTCTTTCACCTAGTCAAAAAAATTCAGTAAGTCTGCGAGGAGACTGGAGGAAAGGTGGGTGACCTTGCACAGCCCCTCCCTCCCTTAGATCCAGTCACCTGCAGGTCATGGCATCATTTCCCTCATGTCATGGTTCCCTGAGAAAGGACAAAAAACAACCTCTGTGAGCAGAGCTGCCCCACTGGGGACCCAGTTGGAAACGGTCTCCCCCCAAGTTCTTTTGAGACACCTCAGGAGCCCGAAGCCTTTTGGGGTGTCCTTTGAACCCCAAGAATGCCTCTGAGCGCCATGACCTCAAATGCAATTGGAGAGAGGCCTAAGGGGTTCGAGGGTCCTGGGGGAGGGAAAAGCCCAGGGCAGGGGGGCAGCCTGGCCCGGAACCTTCCCGGGGCAGAGGCTGGAGCGGGGCATCCTGCAGGGGCTCGCGGGCCGGCCCAGTCTGAGGCTGCCTGGGGGGCTCAATGTGCTCCCTCCTAAAACTGTCCTGAAAATGTAGAGCCCGGGGTCTGAGTGCCCCCCAAACGCGCCTGCAGGCCCGCTCTCGGAGGCGGGGTCCTCCCCATGCCCGCCTCTTCTCTGCGGATCCGCGGCGCCCAGCTGCACACAGCAGGGGTTTAATAAATGCGCGCTGCTGGCCAAACATAGGGCAGGTGCTCCAGGTGAGTCTGTGCCACACCAGGAGTAATCACAAGAGGGCGTCCCAAACCGAGGGCGCCCCAAAGAAGAAGTCTGCGTGGAGTCCTGCCCTCCTCGGGAACCGGCGACCTCAGTGTTCCCATCTGTGCAATGGCCGGAGGTCGTTGTGGTCTCAGAAGCTACGAGGCGGGGCCGGGAAGTGAGACTCACTTTCCACCTTCCACATCGGGGCAGCGCCTACGTGGACTACATGTCCCAGAAGGCACCGGGCTGCGGGCAAAGAGGGGCCTGACCGACACTCCTTCCTCCTGGACCGCCTTGCCCACCCACTAAACGCGGGGACCTGCGCCTGCGTACTCGGTAATACAGCTCGTACTACAGTATCCAGAATACGCTGAGCCAAAGCAGCCTGACGACTACAACTCCCAGCAGGCGCCGGCCTACAAACAACAACCAGGGCCTGAGTAATAACTTCATGATCCCCACTCTCTCACACGGAGATGAGCCTTTGCGCACTCGAGACCACGCTTCGCACTATAATTCTCAGAAGGGACGTGGCTACGGGCAACGAGGGCCCAGGGGACACCCCTCTTCCCTCCCGCCTCGGCCCACCTCTTCTGCGCGGGAATGTGCGCGCTCGTGATGCGTTTCGCACTACAGTTCCCAGAATGCGCTGGGCCATAGAAGCGCGAGAACTACAGATCCCAGGAGACGCTTTATTGCGCAGAATAAGATGGGCCTGAGTTACAACCTCACCATCCTCACCCTCATATGAGAGGATTAACGCTTGCGCACTCGGGGCTACGTCTCTCACTACATCTCCCACAAGGCCTTGGCTGAAAGTAACCTAGGAGGTGCCAGGTTGCGAACCCTATACAAACAAATCAGCTCCACACTACAGTTCCCAGGATGCCTCTGGATTAGTTTGAATGAGTGTGACGTCATTCTCCTCGTCCCCTTTCCGCCCCCTCCCCCCCTCCCCACCCTTTTTAGGGGTCTTAGCTGTTCCTGTGCCGATTCTGGGGCTGTTCGTGACTACGGTCCTTGCTGCTGTCCCACAGGCTCAGAACCGGGGGAGGGAAGGGGATTGTTTATGAATGTCTTTTTTTAAAAAGTATTTTGAAATACATCAAAGTCGAGTTTCAAATAGTCTCCGTACCCTCGCCCCCCTTGGTGAGAAGTCAACCTCCCCCTCCCCCCCATCGAGACTCTACCCGCGGGGAAGCAAACGTGTTTCCCTCCCAGTCACGTCGCAAAAGCAAACAGACCCAAATAACCCACGAGACCAACAAGAGGCAGCCAAGGAAGGAAGTCCGAGCGGCCCCGCTCGCGCCGCTCCGAGGGTCTCTTGCTGCTTCGCGCACACTTCTGAAAGTCCTGGATTGGAGGAGAAGAGATAGGCTGCCCACGCGGGAGGCACTTGGGGTGGTCCCAACGAGGGGTGCCCCATGAGCCCATGGGGCCACGCGTGAAGGGCTGTGGAGAGGGGGCCCGTTAAAAGGGGGTTTAAGGCGAAGCAGAGTAAATCCCTATGGCCCTACAATCCCTAGGGAGCCACTGCCGTTTATTGCACAGGGAGCGATGCGGTCAGACTGGTCGAGGAGGCGAACTGGAGGCTGTTGTAATAATCCGGGTGAGAGAGGAGAGGCGGGTCCCAATGGCTGAGGCGACCACCATGCAAATGGAGAGAATAGATGCAAGAGATGTGATGGGATAAAAGAGAAGAGGGAAGGGGAGGGAGGATACAGAGCGGAGGCATGAAGCGAATGGCAATGTTTTCTACAGGAGTCTGCAAGAAGGATGAATTTGGTTTCCAACATGTTGAATTTGAGAGGTCTCCGTGGCATCCATTTTAAAGTCCAGTGGGTCATTAAGGGAGGCTGTGTCCCCGTCACTGGGGGGTCAAGAAGGCTCATCTTCCTGAATTCAAATTTGACCTCAGAGCCGTACTAGCTGTGTGACCCTGGACAAGTCACTTCATCCTGTTTGCCTCAGTTTCTGCATCTGAAAAATGAGCTGGAGAAGGAAATGGCAAACCACAACAGTATCTTTGCCAGAAACAAAACTCCAATGGGGTCATGAAGGACTGAAACCGTGAGAAACAAAAGAGGTGACTGGTGACGAGGGACTGAGGCTTAAGGGAAGCTCCTGAGAATGAAAATAGTGATCTGGGATCCATCCTCAGAGCTATCAGGATGAAGTCCCTGGGAGATGATGAGGTCATCAAGAAAAAGCACAGGGAAATGTTAGGAGCCAGAACCTGAAACAAGGTGATAACTCAATGGAATTGATAGAAACAATGCTTGAGTTAGCACCTTGGAGAGCTCACACATTAGTTCACACGTTTGGGAGATTTCAGAGTTCAGTATGAGATGTCCAAATTCACACCTCCCATAATCCCACTCTCAGAGGAGGAGTCAACCTTTGAGTTTACACCTCTAAAAGAGCATAAAAACAGCTGAGCTCAGTCAGGAGAGTTCAATTGAAAAGATTGAGAGGGGAGCGTCAATTGGAGATAGACAGAAGCTGAAAGAGCTAAAGGACTAGCAACAAGAGCTCTCAGAACCAAGGAAAGCTTACAGGGCTATTTTGGAAGAAACAAAGAACTGTACTTAAATCCTTGCCTGCGTTTGAGGTGATTATTACTTTGAACTGAAACTAAGGCTGCCTCCAGAAAACCTCCCCGAGAAACCTGCTCCCAGAAAGAACCATCATATATTATACAAAAGAAGAAAACACCACAGGGGAAGAACAAAAGAGGGCTCAGGGCAGAGCCTTGGGAGAACACCTGCAGTTTGGGAGTATGTTGTTAACAAGGAGTGATCAAGTGGACAGGAGGAATAGCAGAGGAGCAAAATCAGAAAAATGTAGGAAGAGGGAGCGAGCCCCAGTGGCCACCAGTGGCAAGTGCAAATAGATCAAGAAGGACGAGGACCAAGAAGAATCCACGAGAGTCAGAAATCAAGAGCTCGTTGGTTTTTTTGAAGGCAGTGGCTTCAGTGGAGTGAGAGGAAGGGGGTGAGTGTAAGGGATGCTGGGATGTAGATTCAACAGAATTGATAGCTGAGTGGATCCCGACTCTAACCCGACTCTATCAAATCTATTTTGTCCCTTGATCAGCTGTCAGCATTCGTTAAGTGACTAGATAGCCAAGCTCCGTACTAAAGGCTAAGAATACAGAGAAGGCAAAAAAAAAAAAAAAAATTGCCCCTGCCCTCAATGTCATATTCTAATTAGGGGTACATGTATATAACTATATTCATGCCAAGATCCATCCATCCATCCATCCATCATCCTTCCATCTATCAGATATAATCTCTGAGGAAAGGCAGTAGGGGAGAAGACAGGATCAGGGAGGACCTGCTGCCGAGGGTGGGATTTAGACCGTTTTAGAGGAAGCCCTGTTGCTGCTGTTTGGCTGGCTTGGCTACCTTCAGATAGAGGATTGGTGGGAATAAGTGGGCCCATTCTTCACGAGAACTACCCCTCTGGATGCTGGCTTCAGGGCATTGGGTATTGGTCTGGGCAATACTTCTGTTCCAAGGTTCTTGGGTTCAGAATCCTGGGTTTTGTCCACTGAGATTGGGGGTGGGTGGGGGTGACCGTGGCTTGACTCTGCATACTTCATATGGGCCAAGTGACTTGAATTCACCACAGAGCTAGATGTCCTCTTATCATATGTCTCCTTACTTATGTTTGCTATCAATTCATGTTTGTTCTGTCTAGTTTCCTAGCCCCACCAGCCTGCCAGGTATAAAATAGACATCCCATCAGAATCTCTCACTTAACATGTCCAAAGAAAGAATTTTATTCCTTTCTAAACTCAGTCCTCCTCAACATTTCCTTCTAATTGGAGGATCCCAGCATCCCCCCTTCCACAACCCACTGGTAAGCCAACTGATCCCTCTTCAGATCTCCATTCACTCTCCATGTGCACTTGCCTTCTTGGCTCTATCTCCACATTATCTCGTACCTCATCCCATTCTCTTTTTACCAATGAGGATAACCCTGGGTGTCAAGCACTCCTGTCCCTTTACCTGGGCCATTGCACAAGTCCCTGTTCCCAGCATCCTCCCTGTTAACCTTCCCAATGCAACATCCACATAGGGTACATGGGCTTGCCACTGCCTGCTTCAGCATCTTTACTGGCTCCTCACTGCATCTAAGCTGAATTGCAAGGAGTCGACATGGAAAGTCTTGCAATCTGCTTCATCCTCCACCTCCAAGTTCACTATTATTCCTTCAGGAACTTAACAGGCAGACAAATGCCTGTCAGCTTGTTGTGAGGCTTGGTGCTGCCCCAGCAGCTGCTACCCCATCTGGAATGCCTCTATTCACAATCTGAGCTTCCCTCAAGCTTCAGTTAAGTGAACATCTTCTGGGAACCCTTTTCCAAGCCTCCTTCCTCCAAACAATCATAGTTTTACTTATCTGAATACATATCAATCTCTATGGAAATATTTAAATATATATTTATGTATATGAAGACTGATAGAGAGAAAGAGAAATTTTTCCCCCCAACAGAATATTCAGCAAAAATCAAATCCATAAAAATACACAAAGGAAAAACATCACCAGGTTAAACAAAAGAAAACATGACATCCTTTTAACACTCTAGTTAAAGTTAATATACACGGTTTTATTGAGTAAAATGTAAATATCAAGTTTAAGTTGCATTTAAGCTACTTAAAATTTTTGTCTAGATAACTGAATTTTTGATTTAGTGTTTTTTTTTTTAAGTAGGATTTTAAAAAGGAAACAAATGTCCTAAAATTACATTAAATAAATATTTTAAAAATCTTGTCATTCAGGCACTGAGAAGAGAACACGAATTTATTGAGCACCTACTCTGTGCTAGATATTGTGCTAAGCACTTGACAAACCTGTGAGGCAGGTGTCACTATCACTCTTATAGTTGAGGAACTAAAATGGACAGGGTTGATGTTTTTGCTGGGGTCTCACAACTAGAAAGGGTCTGAGGCTGGATTTGAACTCCGGTTTTCCTGATTTCAGACCCAGTACTCTGGCTGTGCCCCAAAGCTGTGTGAGATCAGGTACCAACACTCTTAGTGCACTGTCTACACAATTAAACCGATGCCTGTTGACTTCTATTACGTCTTATAGGAAAGTTTAAGCTCTCAAAATCTTCATTCTCTTCAATCTCTCAAAACATCAAATAAGGTAGCTGCTGACAACTTTCACCTTCCCAACTCCTAGTATTTAACTTAAAATGTTTTAAATGAATTCACCGTCCTTTCCTAATGGTTGCTCCCTCCCACCCAAACAGCCCTTCATCATCAGGCACATCTAAAAACAACCCCCACATGAGTCATGGCTAACCATGTTTGCCTCAATCAAAACTGGACCCTCCATCCCTTAGCCATGGAAAGGGACTGCTTCACTGCGAGTCTTGCCAAGCTGAGCCTGGCGGCTGCCACTTAGCTCCCGCGACCCTGTGGTCCTTTCCCGCCCCTGCACAGATAGCCCTTGGGCGCTCCCTGTAGGCTTCCCGTTTGTCCCTTCTCATGGAATTCCATCCCATTCCCACGCCACAATCTGGCTGGTCAGTGCCCTGAATGATCCCACCTTGCTTCGGGTCTTTGTTAGGACAACCTCAATGCTTCTGTCCATGAGTTTTTGTTTCTTCCCTTATTGACTTTCGCAGAGGGCAGTTCTGCTATCAGCGTGTCCGAGGGCAGCCATAGTATAATTCCATATTGTTCTCTAGAATGGAGTGTGACCAACTCATAGCATGGAAAGTGGCGATCTGCGATTCTACGTCGTTATAAAACACATTTATAGCCTCTGTATCCAAGACCTGATTCTGTCTCAATGGGCTGTCTCCCAGAGAGTTTGACATTTTGTACTTATCCTGAAGGAGATTTCTTTTACTGTGGCATCCTTCTGAGATGTGTTAAGAATATACCAGGTTTTAAAGGTTTATTTTATACCTTGCTAATTTACTGAAGTTATTATTTCAATTTGTCAATGAGGATCTGGGATTCTTTTAGGAAAACCATCATCACTTCCATGAATGAGGGTAATTTTACTCATTCTGGCTATGCTTATTCTGATACCACATCCAGCACTTCTGAGAATAACATAATAGTGATAACAATGAATATCCTTGTCTTGCTCCTGAACCTACTGGGAAAGCGTTTCCACTATAAATAATGCTAGCTCTTGGTTTTAGATAGACACTCTTTATCCTATTAAGAAAAGACCTATTCATTCCTATGCTTTTTCTTTTAGTGTTTTATAGCAATGGGGGCTGGTTTCTGTCAAAGGTTTTTGATGTACCTATAGATCATGTCATTTAATTTTTACTGTTTTTGGCATTAACAGAATATATTACAGTAGCCTCTTTGGTTATATTTTATTTAACATTTCTGTATCAATATTCATGAGTGAAACAAGTCACCCATAAAACTGATGGGGATGGAAAATTGAAAAAGAAAGGAAAATCCAACGATTTGTTGTTTACAAGAAACATCTTAAATATCATCGCTATGAAGTGAAAACGAATAGATATATACAATGTCTTAGCAGAATAAAAAAAAAAAACAAGTAGCAATCATGATCAAAGATAAAGCAACAATAAAAACATACAGTTAAGAGATAATTAGGAAACCTTATGCACAGCAATACCACAGACCATGAAACAATGTGAATATTAACTGCATATGTACTTAATACCGTAGCATTTAAAGTCTTAAGAAAAAAAAAGTTAGCTAAAAATAATCATCATTGAGGACTTAAAGACAGAAAAAAAGCTAAAAAAAAAAAAAACCTAAGGATTTGAATAGAATATTAAAAAATAAGGCATGACAGACCATTGATGACTACTGAATAGGAATCAAAAAAACTACACTTTTTTTCAAACTCACAAAAATTAATTACACAATAACAGAAAGAACCCATGAACAAATTTAAAAGGCGGACTTTTATTTAGTATGTAGTCTGTGATTACTGACTACAACCCCATAAAATCATAATTAATATGAAAAATCTAAAGAAAGTATCCAGACTTCAACAATATACTGTTAATGAGTGGGTCAAGAACAAAAGATAGAAACTATAATTATATCAAAGAAAATTATAAAAAGCACAATAAAACTTATGGGATGAAGCCAAGGTGGTCCTTAGAGGGGAACAGCTACAAATGCATCTATAGATAAAGATAAGCCTACATCAGTAAGAAAGAGAGAAAACGAGATTAAATAAATTGAGCATGCAACTAAATAGGAAAAACATTCATCAACCAACAATCTTGGGTGACTGCCTACTAACTGCCAGGCACTAGGCTAGGCACTGGGGACACAACAATAAGAATGAAACCATCCCTGTCCTCAAAGGAGCTTACATTCTACAGGGGAGACACCACTTATATAAATAAGTATATACAAAATAAATAGAGGTTACATGGGAGAGTGAGCGAGCATCAGTGACAGAGGGGACCAGGAAAAGATTCAAGTAGAAATATGTCTGGAGCAGTTCTGAAGGAAGCAAAGTCTCCTACAAGGCAGACACAAGGGTGAAGTAGGAACACCTTTTGGGAATGGGGGAAAGGCACAAATCCAGGAGGGGGAAAGCTGTGGACAAGGAATACAGCCAGCTAGAAGGGGAGTGATGTGCAAGGGTGGGAAGACAGGTCAGAGAAGCTTAGATTTGATCCTGGAACAACAGAAAGCCCCTGGGGGTCACTAATTAGGAGAGTGACTTAGATCTGTACTTTAGGAAAATTACAAATGATACTTGCAGCAATTTTTAAAAGATGAATAAAACAAAACATTAGCTAAATTGCACATCACAAAACTTTAAAAACAATCAGGAGGAATTTGCAGAAAATAAAATGCATTTTCATAAACTAACCATATGTAATTGTATAACAAAAATCTGAAAACTAAAGTGAAATTAATATTTATAAAACCAGAAAATACCCAGATGAACAGATCAAGTCATAAAAAATAGAATCTTAGCAGCAGAAACTGAATAAACCATAAACAAACTCCCAAGATGGAGGTGGGGAGGAGTGGAACAATGCCAGATACAGATGAATTCTATCAAATACTTAGAGAACAATTTGACTCCATGTTACATAATTTACAAAAATGAAAATAGAAGCGTCTTACCAAATAACCTGCTGAGATAAAAATGGTCCTGCGACCCAAATCTTAAGAGCCAAAGCAGAGAGAACAGCAGTTCTCTATGAAGTAGAAACCACATTATTACATCCCCACTGTATGGAATCTCCGAGGTTTGATGAGAGCTAGTGTATCCTATAGTTTTTTCCCAAGATCATGACATTTATAAAGCTTTTTATTCATATAAATTAGGTAATGTTTCCTAAGGCTTCACATGAAGCCTTTCCTTAATTCCTTATTTTGATGAAATCTCTGATTCTCATTACCGTGTTCATTTGTACCTTAAAAAGTTACTCCACATTCATCACACTCAAAAGAGTTTCTCTCTGGTGTGAATTATCTGGTGCTGGTTACGACTTCCCCTTTGGCTGAAAGCTTTCCCACACTGATTACATTCAAAGGGCTTTTCTCCAGTATGGATTCTCTGGTGTACATTAAGGTTTCCCCTGTGGTTGAAGGTTTTCCCACATTCGTTACACGCAAAGGGTTTCACTCCGGTATGAATTCTCTGATGTGCGTTGAGGTCTCCCCTCTGGCTGAAAGCTTTCCCACACTCACTGCATTCAAAAGTTTTCTCTCCAGTGTGAATGCTCTGGTGTCGATTAAGGTTTCGCCTGTGGTTGAAGGCTTTCCCACATTCAGTGCACGCGAAAGGTTTCTCTCCAGTATGACTTCTGTGATGCTGAGTAAGGCATAAGGCGTTTCGAAAGGCTTTCCCACAAAGATTACATTCAAAGGGTTTCTCTCCTGTATGGATTCTCTTGTGTTCACTAAGATTCCCCCTCTGTCTGAAGGCTTTTCCACATTCAGTGCATTTAAATGGTTTCTCTCCAGTATGAATTCTCTTGTGATAAATAAGGTATCCCCTCTGTCTGAAAGCTTTCCCACATTCACTACATTCGAATGGTTTCTCTCCTGTATGGATTCTCTGGTGCTGATTAAGGCTTCCCCGGAGGTTGAAGGCTTTCCCACATTCAGTACATTCAAAGGGTTTTTCTCCAGTATGGATTCTTTGATGTGCATTCAGGTCTCTTCTCTGGGTGAAGGCTTTCCCACAGTCATTACATTCGAAGGGTTTCTCTCCAGTGTGAATGCTGTGATGTCTATTCAAATTGCCCTTGTGGTTGAAGGCTTTCCCACATTCATTGCACTTATACGGTTTCTTTCCGTTGTGTTTCCTCTGATGCTGGGTAAGATGTGATCTTTGGGTGAAGGCTTTCCCACATTCGTTACACTCATGTGGTTTCTCTCCAGTATGAATTCTCTGATGTGCATTCAGGTTTCGCCTCTGGCTAAAAGTATCCCCACATTCGATACACTCAAAAGGTTTCTCTCCGGTGTGAACTCTCTGGTGTTTGTTAAGGTTTCCTCTGTGGCTGAAGGTTTTCCCACATTCTTTACACACATAGGGTTGGTCTCCAGGGCGAACTGTATACAATTCAATAAGATCTGAATGGTAATTGAAGGGCTTCCTGCATTTGTTGTGCTTAGCAAAGTTCTTCCCTAAGGAAGTGACATTATGATTCCTTAGGTCTGAAAACTGTGGGAAGAGCTTACCTTGATTAATTTCTGGAGGAAGTGCTTCTTGCGGTACAAACAACGAGCTCAGACTGAAACTTTCCCCAAATATTTTACATTCCCGGGCATTCACCTTAGAAGCTTCTCTGTTGGAAACTGTTACTTGTCTGGATTGTTTCTCCCCTGGGTCCTTCTGTTTCTCTACCCTGACATCAAACTCCCAAGCTTCTTCTATCTTGAAATCCCAAGGCCCATCCTTTGACAACTTCTTCTTAGAGGACACCCCTGTACAATCACCCTGATTTGCTGTGGAATCCTTGGTTTCACACCTAATCTCCAAACTAAGGGAATCTGAAAGAAACAAAAAAGGGTCAATTTCATGGTCCTCTGACCTGGCAAAGGGGGTATCCGTTCAAAATATGTCTTAGATTTTTGTCTCCTCCATCAAAGATGATGAGAAATACAGAAAAACAGTTGGGCAAACTTACCTCATCTCACTTGGGGAAAAGGGAAGCTGGCTAATATAAGGCAGACCAATTACTGGCAAAGCATCTGGGAAAAGACTGCATTTTAAAATTCTAAAACATGCTTATTAAGAGTAAATACAAATAAGGTGCATGACTATAAGATTTGATAGGGTTCGTTTTTCTTGTCTTCTCGATGGCTGAGGGTGGAAAGATGGGAGGGAGAGTTCAGAACCGAAAACAAAATAAATTAGATATTTCCAAAAATGAAAACTCCAAGGAGAAAAAAATCTGAAAGACCTGTTAACTGCATTCTGGTGGATTTCTCTGTTGTGTACTAGTTATACCTAACTTAGGCTCTGGAAGGAATCGTCTAATTCCTAAAAGAGGGCATCTGAACAAGATGAATGAGAGAAATGCAATTTAATACGAGTTATGAGAGGTGACAGTTTGAAAGGATCTTGGAGATCACCTTCTCCTTTCATTTCATGGATGCAAAAGGAGTACACAAGTAACTTGTTCAAGGTCACACAGGTAGGCCAGGGGTAGAAAATTGCTCCAAACAAGGCACACAATCTGGAAAAGCAGGGAAATTATTTGTCTTCCTTAAACTCTATCAGAAAGATTTGTGGCTACACTTGGCTAAACCAATCTCTGGGTGAGCTAAATATCAGAAGAATAGAGTTTCTCTCATTTCTTCCACCTAGTTTTCTTAAGGGTTGTACAGAACTGCCAATGACGTCCCTGGATTTATTTTGTACCTCATTACTTTACTGAAGTGATTACTCCTCCAAATCCATTTCTTCACTGGGATTTTCCAAGAATAGCATCATGTTAATGGGGAAATTTGTTCTTCCCTTTGTGTCAATGACTATGTCTTTAATTTGGCTTTCTTGTCCTACTCACAACTTGTTTGTAACCTGTCTTAGGTAACATTTATAAAACCATATCAACTAACAGTAGGGACAGACAGACAGACAGACACACATACACATACAGGTAGAAACAGAGAGAGAGAAAGAGACAGAAAGACAGAGAGAAAGGGACTTCGTGTTTTACCTCTATTTTTATTGGGAATTTCCAGGGTTTTTCGATTGCAAATTTAAGTAATTTTAAATTGTAAATAATGCTAACTTTGGGGGGCAGTGGACAGAGCACTAGGCCTGGAGTCAGGAAATAATTGGCCAGCCATGTCCAACTGTCTGTGCCAACTGTCTGTGACCTCATTGGGGTTTTCTCGGCAAAGCCACCAGAATGCTTTGCCATTTCCTTCTCCAGCTCATTTTACAGATGAGGGACTGAGGTTAAGGGATGATAAGTGTCTGAAGCCAGCTTTGAACTGTGCACCCCCATGCAGATCACTTAACTGCACAAGGAAATGGCAAAGCGATCCGGTAGCTTTGCCAAGAAAACCCCCCAGGGGCCACAGAGAGTGGGGCTCCACAGAAGCGAAGGAACAACAAAAGATGTCTTTGAGATCTTGCTATTTGGAAAATTTTACTTAAATGAATGTTCTATTTTAGCAAAAACTTCTTGTATTTCCTGATACTATAATATAATATATGCTATATTATATAAACTAACTGGTTTTCCTGTGTATACGCTTAATTATGCCAGGTGCTTTCTTAATTCTGGGCCATCCTGGTGTAATGGGCTGAGGCTTGAGTTGATGCACTGAGGTCCCAAGCACATGAGGCTAAATAGTAATTGGACCATACTCTATTAATATATAAGCTTTGAGAAAGAATGGCCCCCACCCACTCTTTGTGCAAGTCCTGATGTGTTGTATAGGAAATGACGTTTTTGGTGGGTGGAGGCAGGGGAGTGAAAAAGGAAGAGGAGGAGAGCTCAGGCCCCACTTTCTCTGCTAGCCCTACTATAACCTTCCCTCAATTATCATGAATTATTCCTTAAATGAAGTTACAGATTTGGAGCTCTCCAAATAATTCTGGGAACACTTTACAGAACCGATTAAAAGAATAAGAGAATTCATTTGACAAAACAAAGGGCTCAAATCTCATGAGAAAGAAAGAAAAAAGTACAAAGAAATGAATCATAAGCTCATTCCCCAACTTCAAACTCTACTGCCAAATAAATCATCTGGAACTGAGTAAAAACAGCAAAACAAACAAACAAACAAATTAAAAAAAAAAAAAAACAGAACGAGCCCAAAATTGTTGGAGCCCAAGATAAAATATCTGACTGGAAGAGCCCTTATTTCATAAGAACTTCTGGGAACAACAGCACACAGACTTGTCCGAAGAATCTGCCGGGGTGATGGAGGAGACCCGGGGGAGCCCAGGGGAGGAGAGGCCCTCCTCCTGGGGGTGGAGACATTTAAGGAGATTCCTGGGAGAGGTCTCAGATCCTGCGCAGAGCTGGCTATGCAGACCTGGCTATGCAAACTCAAGAGAGTGCGGAGTGGAGAGGAGAGCATGGTGCCCTCCTTGCCCCCAACAGCGGGGGTTCAGCATGCAGTACAAGCACTTTGCCAGCCCTGCTGGGAGCCCAAGAGATCTCCCTAGCCCAATGCCCACCCTCTGCCCTTTTCAAGCTCCCGACCCATTGCATCTTCTCTGTTCAGCTACTCCCAGCTGGGGCTGAGCCTGGTGGCTCTGGAGGAGAAGCAGGTGATCAGCCCGGAGTTCCCTCAGGTCCCACGGGTCACTTCTCAGTCAGCCTCAGCTTGCCCAACTGTAAAATGGGGGCCAGCTGTGGTGAGGACAGCCCGAAGGGCTCTAGAAACTGGCGCCCTAAGGGAGAGCTAATTACCACCCTGGCTCCTAAGTGCCCTAGGGCTTCTCATTGGTGGTGGTGGTGGGGGTCTCCAAGAAGTCAGGGCTGCTTCCATCTTGTCTCTAAAAGTCCAGGACCCCGAATTCGGCCAACCCCTAAGAAAGCAAAGGCTCCAGGACCATCCCTCCAGCAGTTATGGCGGTGATTTGGGTCCCCTGGGGCCACCTACATAGCCACAATTCTTTCCTACAACTGTCCACTCCCCCACACGAGAGTTGGACTTTCCAAAAGGCAAACCGGAGCGGGAAAGGTGGGGAGAAAAATGGAAGAAGTAAGCCGGCCCATTTTTAAGCCTGCGCCAATGGCAGAAAGTTTCCGATGCTTGGGGACCCATGGCAAAACTTCATCGTGATGAGTGGAAAGCCTGCAGTGATGGCAGCCCCGAGAGCGGGGCTGGCAGGGTGGGAGTGCCCCGCACCGAGGAAATCACCCGGGGGCCCCACAACGGGAGGACCTGCTCACCCAGGCCCGAAGAAATGCTACTCCTGGCTCTTCCATGTGACGTTAATCTCCCTTTCCATGGAACTAAGATTAAATAATTAGAAATAATGCCGCAAAGGGGAGTGGAGGACCATGGCCAAGAGATGGGTGGACAGATGGCTCAGGGAAGTCTGGAGTGGGGTGGGGAAGAAGAGAAGGAGTCAGGAAGACAAGAGACGGAACATGAGAGTGTGGGCAGGACAGGGAGCCTGCACCGAAGAAAAGGCCCAGAGAGAATGCGGTCATGGGTGCATTGGCAAAAGGGCCCCCTCCAGAGCCACGCGGAGAACCCGAGAATGCCCAAGGGTCCCGGGCAATGGAACTGATAGAAAATCCATCTCCGTCAACACGGACATTTCTAAGACTCTTTTAAAGCCACCACACAAGCGACCTTGTCTATGGTGGAGAGGGAGGGGATTCTTATCCAAATGGGGAGGGGAAAGGGGAGAAGCAGGGAACTGCTTTTTCTTTGTTCCTTTAAAGGGTTTTATCTGTTTCTTTTTAAAACCAGAGGAAACGTGGTCAAAGAAAATCTGTGACAAGAGCGGACACTAGCCTTTTTGGTAAAGAAGATCAAATCGGCCATTGCCATTGCGTGGAGTTGAAAAGCTTGGGTGAAAAGTACAGGAAGACCTCCGGAAAAGCAGGGCAAGACTTAGGGGGAAACATGAGAAACTTCTCTGAGCAGGGCGAACCTACTGACATTGGCTAGAACTATTACTGCTCTTGGTACTTTTGTTGTTGTTATTATTATTATAATCATCGACAAGGAAATGGCACAAATACAGGAAACCAAAGCCAAAGGCTCAAAGATTAAAGGACACGAGTAGAGTTCTCAAAAAAATGATCCCTCAGCTCAAAAACAGAACAAATGTAAAGCCAGAAAGCTCCAAGATTCCCCCCGAAATCGCCCAAATGGGGGGGAGGGAGGGGATGGGAACGTATGCTGGCCGTGGGTCTGACTCCTGGGCTCCACAATTTGGAATTAGCCAGAGGCTGGCCTGGCCCCGCCCTCTGTGGGGACAGTCCCTCCATTTCTTGAGCTCCTTTGAGCTCCTCTAGAGACCAACCGCCTGAAGCCGGGAGCCCTCGGACTCCAGAACTCCCCCCTCTCTCCTCTTCTGAAGTGTCCTTGAAGAGAGAACCCCCAAACTCTGAAAAATCCTTAAAGGAGAAAACCTTCCTCAACTCTGCCCCAGCGAGTTTGTTATCTGGGCGGGGTCGGCTCAGACCCCATTGAATTCAATTCAGATTCTAAGCCTAGCTGAAACCCAGCCGGGAGCCAACCTGGGACTCCCATGAGCCCCTTCAGCTTGTAGTCAAAGCTCCTATTATAAAAGAGCCAAACTGAAACCCTCTCTTTGCAGAGGGTCCAAACATGCCAGCACCATGCCTGTCCCCCCCACCCCCCACCCCACGGACTCTCTGCCCACTGGAATATTGTTTCCAGCGCCCCTTCTCTCTACCCTCACCTATTTCCTTACTTCCAATCCCCCTAATAAGGCTCTTTTACCAATCTAGGTTTTCAGGTCTGTAAATTCCTTTACAGAGAACTGCTCACGCCGCCAGAAGGGAATCCCAGAACTCTCTACTCTTGCGCTGCCACTAGACCTTATTTAACTCCCTGACCACCAGAAGCCCTAATTTCATTTGGAAACTCCAAATCTAAACCTCATTATCCTGGCGCTTGGCAAGGGCACTGCCAACCTCCCAGTCCCAGAGGCTCCCCTCCTGCTCCCCCACCTGCCATTTCTGCCTCCCTGGCTCTCTCCCCAGGACTCCCTCCCCCACTCCCAGAGGGCCCCCCCCCACACACCGGGACGTGGCAAGACGTCCCCCAGGTGAAGGGCACAGCGGGCACATCCACAAAGGCGGCGCATTTAAGCGGCAGCAAAGCGAGTGCCCGCCAATCGCGGGACTGCCGAAGAAATGGCGGAGGGGAGATAAAGGGAATATTCCTGGAGGAGCACGAGGACGTTTGAGAGCCGGCCTGTCCCAGAGGCTGTGACCCCAGATCTGCCGGGCGGCTGTCGCGCTGCCGAGTCCCCCTCGGTTACAGAGGAAAGCTCCTGGGGGTTGCGGGGGGAGCGATTCCAAGTGACGGGGAAACAAAGGCTTCGATCTCATTCTGATAGAGTGATGAAGCCACTGAAGTTGTTATTCAGCAACCGCTACCAGGGTTTCACGAATGGAACTACTGCCCGTGCAAAGTGAAAAAGAATCGCTCCGCGGCTGGTCTCTGTGGGAGCCCCAAGCTTCCTGTCAGCCTCCAGCCCGACGTCACCCGCCAAGGCTCCCGGTCTCACTGCCCCGAGCTCACTCACCTGGGAAGAGGTCTCCCGGGAATTTCCCCTCCTGCGGCCACGGGGCGCCTCCCCTCTCCAAATGAGAAAGCACGTCTGGTTTGGAAGCGGGAAGCCCGGCTGATGGGATAGAAATAGGGGGACGGTGATGGCCCCCCTGCAGCCCCGGGTGCGAGCTCGGCTCAGAAGGATCCTGCGCCCGCCCGAGGCCAGCCCGCCCTCCTCCCGCAGTCTCCACGTTCCTCCAGATCACAGGCGGCCCATCGAGGAGAGGCTCTCTCCGGGTCACAGGAGCAATAACCTCTCTCGGGACACTCACCTCCCGGGGTCTCTGGGCTTTCCCCATTTGTTCTGGACCTGCTTCTCCCTTGGCCCCGCCCTGCCCGTGGGGGCTCCTCATCCTACATCTAGGTAGGAGCAGCGGGTCTGGGGGAGGAGGGGCCCCAGCTCCCCAAGCCCCCCTTGACACAGCACCCCGGGGAGGGAAGCTGAGCCAGGCCAGCCCATCCAGGGTCAGGAGCTGACCGGGCTGCTGCTCCATCCTCAGGGCAGGACAAGGGAACTTGACCCTGGGGCAGGGGCCTGCGATCTGGGCTCCCAGGAAGTGGCCCAAGGCACACGGTCTGTCCTGAGGAGCCCTGCCCCCAGGCTCCAGGTGTGGGCTCGGGACACAGGCAGTAAGGTCAAGTGGCCAAAGCCAGTTTTCACTGGACAAAGGCCGGAAGCAAGCCCTGGCCCAGAAGGGGCGGAAGCTCTCCCAGCAGACAAGGGGGAGGACAAGAGCGCGGAGAAGTCTACAGGGCCCAGGGACGCGCTCCAGCTAGGGAGCCTTCGGGCCGGGCCGGCCCCAGCCCACTTACCCAGGAAGACGAGGTTCTCATAGTTCTCCAGCATCACGTCCCAGTAGAGATCCCTCTGGGAAGTGTCCAGCTCCCGCCACTCCTCCTGCGTGAAGTTCACGGCCACGTCCTTGAACGTCACCGATTCCTGAAACGGGGCATTGCGCCGGGAAGGTGTGTGTGTGGGGGGGGGGTTCTCCCGGAAGCAAACATCCCCCCCCCCAGCCCCGGCCTGCTTTCCCCACGCTGCGTGGGGACCCACCGGGCCGGCCACCCCCTCCCTCCGTCAGCGTGGCCCGCGGCCCGAGGAACCCCCCGAGGGACCCAAGGATAGCACACGCTCGGCTGAGACCCCGAGCCAGGTCCCGGCTGATTGGCGGCGGAGCCCCCGGGCCGCCCACGAAGGCAGCAAGGGAGTGCAGTGCGCAGCGCCCGCCAGGAGGAGCCGGACACTCACCGGCTGGGGGACTCGGGCACACGCTGACCCGGCCTCGGGCAGGTGCCCCCAGCATGAGGGATGATGGGAGGGAACACGGGGCGGAGCAGACAAGGGGGCGGGGCCAACTCACCTGCAGGCGGGGCCCGAGGCCCCCCGAAGGCCTCCTCCGCTCCTCCTCCATCTGGGCTCAGGGAGGGGCAGCCCGGGTCAGAAACGCCTGCGGGAGGGACAGGGCTCAGGAGTGGCCGGGCTGTGAGAAGCCCCCAGCCCCCCAGGCAGAAATACACAGAGAGGCTCGTGGACACACACAGAAACACACAGCGATTCAGGGACACCCAAACCCACACAGACACACGGACACACCCAGACACAGAGATACAGAGGCACATGTAAACACAGACACAAGGACACACGCAAAGATACAAGGACACGCGGACACCCACAGAGACTGATTCTGGCCCCATCCCCCGGAAGCCAGGAGAGCCGGCCCACTCAGGGCCGGGGGTTTGCGCTGAGGACCCCAGGATACGGCTCCAGCCTGAGGAAGACGGAACCCCAGGAGTGGATGGTGTCTTTACCCTCCCCTGCTGGGGTCAGGAATCACAGTCTACCCGCGACCTGTGCCTGCCTCAGTTTCCTCAAGCACAAAATGGAAATAACAATAGCCGACACCTCCCAAGGTTGAGGGAGGAACCGTGGGATCGTATTTGTAAAGAGCTTTGCCTAGGGCTGGGCACATAGTAGGCACTTGGCACTTTCCCTGGCGTTGACAGGTCCAACCAGCAGGAGATACAACAGACAGGGAAGTGAGGGGGCGTCACCCCTAGGACATCGTGGGGGCTCCCACAGAGTGGCTCCATTCTGGACATGGCTGCTCCCCGGGGTGGGGGAGAGGTGCTCCAGCCAGTGCAGGGGGCCACGAGGGTGGAGCCAAGGCCCGAGGGGGCCGCGGGCACGAGGAGATCCCGCCACTTGATAACCACTCAAAGAACGTTGACTGCGCCTCTACTGCGCTGCACGCACGTGCTAACCAAGCAATGGATCCCCGGGCCTGGGGGCTCCGGGGAGCAGCTCCTGCGGCTACAGAGCAGGATGTGGCGTGCGTGAGGTCACCAAGCTCTTGGGGAAGGGGCTCCGGGCTCTCCCCGTCCCCTCCCCGGCCCGCTGGTTCTCGGGGCCCCCGGACGGGCTGCCTGGGCTTTCAGTGTAGCGGGTTTGGGCTTTGAGTTTTTGACAAATGCTGGGGGGAGGCCTCGGAAACGGGGCTGGGTAGCTGCGCATATGCTGGGGGAGGATGGGGGACGGGTGTGGAGGTGGGTCACTACCCCCGGGCCCAGAGCTCTCCCACGCGGCCCCCAATTCTGGCATCCCACCTCTCCGGCCCACCGCAGAACCCCCGCTCTGTGAAGAGCCGAGGGTTACAAGGAGGGGGCCCTCCCCATCTGTCGGGCACCGCCGAGCCCCCCACGCATCCTCAGCTGCCCTCCGCCTGCTGGGGAAGGGGGAATCGCCTCCCTCCGGCCCTCACAGCCGCCTCAGGGCACTGGGGGCGGGAGCTCAGGCTCCCCATGACCTTGGCCGGGCTCCTCGGGCTTCAGCGGTTCCGGTTATTAGGCTGGCCACGGGCAGATACATTGTTTCCAGCACACAAGCAGAGGGGTGGCGGGCTGGGGGGGAGGGGGCTAAGGTCAGCGACCACGCCCCGCGGGAAAGGTGGGGACAGAAAGGGGAGGAGTCGGGAGCGCGCACGTGCCCCCAGGGGCCCAAGGGGCCGGCTCCGGACACGCCCTGCGCCAGGGGGTGGGGCAGGGGTGCCCCCACCCTGGGATCTCCCCTCCCCCTTTCTCATCAGGGCAGCCCGAGCCAGGCCCCCGCACGCACCCCCGGACTGCCCGGCATCGGCGCTGTACGGCGGCCACCGGGCTTCCCTGGAGGGGGCTATGCCGGCCCCCCCGCCCAGCCTCAGTGTCCTCACCTGCAAAATGGGCAGTGAAGACCAGCCGAGCCTAAAAGCCTCTTCCGCCTCCGAGGCTTTGATCCTGACACCCCCCCCCCCGCCCCCAACCCCGCCCCCAGGAGACCGCCCCCTGTCCCTCCCAAGTCCCGCCCCTTCGCCCCCACGTGATCTCCCCCCAAAATGGACTACGGCTCCCTGCGGGGCCCGGATTCCGCCCCGCCTCCGCGCCCGCCCACTCCCAGACCGCCCTCACTCATCCGGTCTTGGTCTCCGGCGAACAAAGGGCCTCGATTACGGAGCAGAATCTAAGCACCCAGCTCAATCTGAGAACTACAATTCCCAGAATCCATGTCAAGCACGAGGGAGGAGGAGACGCTCCAAACGCAGGCGCAGGTGAGCCTGAAGCCCGAGGCCTTTTGGGAAGTGGAGCCCAAGGTGAGCACTGCGCATGCGTACGTATCAAGGTACGCATCATGACAAAGCCGCACAAGTTCAGTTCTTCCCTCTACCCTTGCCTCCTACCAGCGGACTCAATTTCCCAGAAGCCTCTGCAGTCTTTTGCGGCTGTTTCTGATTGTCGTTGGCCGAGTCAATATTTACAAATCCAACCTGTGTAAAATGGTGGGCGGGGCTGCCCGGCGCTTTTTTTTTTTTTTTTTTTTTAATGCAAATCATAGTGCCCGGGATGTAGTCTCTACGCAGAGACCTAAATGCGCGTGCGTCATTGTTAAACCTTTCCTGCCCGGAGGCGGGCAACCTCAGGGGGTTCGGGGGTTTCTGATCAAGGAACCTGTAGCTAATGTGACTTGCTTGAGTTCCTCATTTATCTGGGTTACTGAGATGGGCTGTATGAGGACTGACTGTTTTAATACCGAAGGGCTTGACATACCAACAATCCTTTGCAGTGACTAAGAGCAAACCCAGCTGGAGTTCAGTAACCTTCAAGCTAATTTAGCTCATGCCAGTCTTGAGCCATTTGCTGGTTAAGCTCAGGGACATCTCCCCTGTTGGTTACGGGGCTCCCAGGGACACCCCCTTATTTTATTGTCGCATTATTGCTTCTCACCAAGAATGTCTTCCGTTTTATGTACCAAAAAGCCAGCCCTCTGACAACTGCAATTCCTCCTCCCCGTTTCCTGGTCTCCCCTTCCCCACCTCAGCCTTGGAGCTCTCTGCTCCGTTGCTCCCTGAGACCAGCCTAATTCCCATTCTTTACACCGTCCTCTACCCACTTTATCTGGAAAGTATCTATGCCATTCTATCCATGGGCATTAATCTGACTGCTCCCATGCACGCGCTATTTTCCTGCTGTAGGAAAGAAAATCCTGAACTCCAAATAAACAACTTCAGGATAAGTCAAGCTGTTTAAACTAATGATATGCTCCTGAAGGAACGGATGTGAAAACTAAAAATGCACTCACACACTTTACAGAAACCAGAATATAGCATTTTATCCCTGACCCCACCATTGGAAACCCCTCTCCCATCTCCCCATTGGCTTTCCTGCTCCTCCTAACGCGTATGCCCCTTAACAAATCCCCCTCCTGCTACATGCATTGCCCGACCATTAAAATGAGCCTTAGCTCCTCCCCGGGAGAAGTTCATATTTATGAAGCAATTGAGAATGCATTGTCCAACTAAGCAATTAAGAATTCATGCCTGACCTTTGTTCTACTTTTAGCTTTTTTTCTTTTTAAACTACACAACTAGTTCTATTCAGTTTTACCTAATTTCAACCAGTTTCAGGAGCTCCCCTCTCCCCCTTCCTCTGGGCTACTGGTTCCAGATTTCTGTTTTCTAAATAATTGTCTATTGTTTCTCACATTGCCTAATAAAAATCTTTAATTTTACAGACATTTTCTTCCTCTGGTTTTCTTCTTTGGGGAAAAGGAGATTTGGATCTTATATGGCTGATTCCTAGATATCTTCTCCCTTTGAGTGAGAGAAAGATTTAGATTCCTTAAAGAGCAAACCTCAATTTACATGGTGTTAAGGAAAAAAAAAAAACCTTTTCTTTGTTTATAAGAAATAATTGCACTGTTTTATCAAAAGTTTTTCTGTATCTGTTGATACAATGCCATAACTTTGTTGTTATTAATATGGTCTAGTAGGTTTATAATTTTCTTAATATTAAATCCAGCCTGAATTTCTGGTATTAAATCTCCCCAGTCATAGTGTATAATCTTTATGATACATTACATAATCTCTTTGCTAATGTGAGATTTAAAATTTTTCCATCATTGCTCATCATGGATATTGGTCTATAGTTTTCTTTTCCTGTTTTGACTCTCCCTGGTTTAGGCATTAAAACTATATTTGTTAGAATCATGAAATGAATTTGTTAGAATCCAATCTTAAAACAGGAGTAGAAGAAATTCCCAAAGAGTTGCTCTAATAAGCTCCTGAGTCCATAATCCATGTGCATCCCATGCTTTTTTAGGTGATAAGTATCCACTATAAAAGATGACACTATTAATTCTCCTTCAAGTCAATGAACCTTTCCCACATGCCTAGAATTAGGAAATACTCCCCAGAACCTCATGGGATATTTCACCCAAAGCAGACCAGCTGACTCCTTCCATACTGACCATTAAGTTCCTCCAGAAATTATCCCCTCTCATCCACCTCTTCTGCCTCTATGTGGTGCATTTAGGGTTAGGGTTAAGGTTAGTCTGCTTTTACTTCCGCAGCATTCCTTGAGCTTCTCCACTGATCATTAATCACAAATCTATATTAATTAGCCTGTGATGATAGGGTCAGTTATTAAGTAATTGTCCAGAGATAAAACAAAAATGTGTTCTATGCAACTATTTGGGTAGATACTCACTTATGGAAGTGTTAGAAACATACTTGCACTGAAATTCAGCTATCAATGATAGTTTATTACAGAAAAGTCCTTCTTTAAGAAGAAGGAGCTGTATCTACTGGATACAGAAGCAAGACAGGTTTTATGCTGTTACTTTGTCACAGTTCCCTTCCTTCAGAGAATGGATTGGTCAGTTTTCTTCCAGGTTACAGTCTTTCTGATACTTCCATTGTACGTTTCCCCTATATATGTATCAGCATATCCCTCCTGCCTCATCATGCATCCCATGGTCAGTTAATGAGGCTCCAATTTTATTCGGGGTATGTCAGATAACGTGCAATGAGCCTATTAAGCCAATTTCTAGGCTACACTCCTTTATCAGAATTTTGTAGCTCAGATAATTTCTCTTTCTCAAAACTCATTGGTCAGTGATACTAATTATCTTACTTTATCTTGAGGTTTGCAACATCCGTGTAAACCTAACTTTTCAACTTTTGTCACAGGAAGCATCTACCATGAACATAAAGGAAAAGCATTCTTTACATAATTTTTAGGTAGCATTTTTCAATGTTAACATCAGCTAGATATTAGGAAGAGTTGAACACAGTTTATTTCAAAGACATGTTTCCAGAACAAGTCACTCTGTTACTCAAACGAAATGGGATGAATGATTTTTGTTGCATTTTATGGAAAGTAATAAAAGTTACTCCCACAACTGCAAACTATTATTTTGTATTTTTTCACAAGGAGGCGTGCTAGTTTGTTGTATCTTTAACCCTGGAACAAGTATTGAGCCACAGATGTATTGTTCCCTCACTTTCTTTTTTGAAGATTTTAGTTGTTTAAATTCTTTTTGTTTTGTTGTTCAATTAGAGTCTTCTGTCCTGGGTTTTTATTTTCTGGACATTTGATATTTTTCATAAATATTTACCCATTTTATTTAAGTTCTTGGTTTTATTGGCATATAAATGAGCAAAATAATAACCTTGTTTTCATTTGTTGTGAAATATCCCATTTGATTTTTCAAACTAATAGTTCTTTTCAATCAAACTAGGCAATTGTTTATTTATTTTTCTTTTTTTAAAAAAAAGGTTTTATTGGGGCAGCTATTGGGGCAGTGGATAGAGCACCAGCCCTGAAGTCAGGAGGACCTGAGTTCAAATTTGGCCTCGGACACTTAACCTTTCCTAGCTTTGTAACCCTGGGCAAGTCACTTAACACCACTTGCCTCAGTTTAAGAAAAAAAAAAGGTTTTATTTATTAATTCAACATTTTATTTTAATTTTGTTTCATTGATCTTTTATTTGATTTTTAGGATGTCTGTTTTGGTTTTTAAATTTGTTCGTTTTCTGTTGTTTTTTCTTTGTCCATTTAATGGATCTTTTCTTTCTTTTGTTGATGAAAGTGTTTAGAGACAGACATTTTCTCTAAGGATTTCTTGTCTGTGTCTCCAAACATATCACCTCATTATCATTATCTTTAATGAATTATTGCTTCTATGATTTAGTCATTCAATGTTTAGCATTTTTTTATTTAGTCTCTACTTAATTTTGAATTCTTTCTTTCAAATTTATTTATTTGAAATTTAATAAATTTAATAAATTTAAATTTAGTTTATTCAAATTTATTTACTAAATTTATTAAATATAATTTTATTTATTAATATAAATGAATTTATTAAATATAAATTTTATTGTATTTTGGTCAGGAAAGGATATGTTTACTATAACTACTTTTCTTCATTTGTTCATGAGATTTTTATGCCCTAATACATATGTAGTCATGCACAGCTAGAATATGTGTGTGTGTGTACATATAGGTATGTGGGCATATATATATAGCTATATGTCTCCCTTTCTCTTCCCATTCAATAATTTCTAATCTTTCTAACCTTTTCTAACCTTTCTAAAATTATGTTCTGCTCCTTAACTTTATTTTTTATTAAATTCATCTAGCTTTGAAAAGATTACATTGAGGACTGTCGCCATTATACATTTATTATTGTCAGGCCTGAAAACAAAAGACCAGTCACAAAGATTTTGCAACGACAGTTAATTTTCAAAATACCAAAGAGCTCACAGTTATCACAGACAACTAATTTTGTTAAATAATAATTTTAAAAGCCTGAAATAAAACCAAAAAGATCAACAGGCCTTAGACAGGTGGGTGAATTAGAGGGATGTCCACCCCAAGTACATGTAGACTTACCTCAGTGGAATGGGCAGATGAGAACAACTTGTTCCAATGGCCATGAAGGTGGCTGAAGCAAGCAGGCATTGTGGAGCTTGTAGAGCTCTGTTCAATGTCAAAGAATATAAGATCATTCACTACACTCTGGGCCATCAATGGCCATCTTGACCTTTGTGTTGCCACTGGTCTGTGATGACTCTGAAAGAAAGACTGAAGCTGAACACCTTGTGCAACCATGCTTCAGTTCAGTCCAATTCATGCACAAATCAGAAGATCTTAGGCAGTGGTGTCTTTGAAAATAAAAGACAAACAAGAATTAATTGAAATTATTGAAATGAATTCATTGCTGAACAGACCTTTAGGAAGAATATGGCTTTCCTACTAATTGATTTTAATGAAGTGTTTTTGTGTCATCTTGTGCAAAATCACACTCCTTTTTTGAGTTTTGCTAAAGCATAATACATTGTGCTTCGAACTCTTATTTTTCCTGTGTGAGTCTTTGTTCCAAGTGTGTTTCTGGTAAACAACATACGATTAGATTTTGTTTGGCACTCTCTTCCCCAATACTCTTCCATTTTATACATAATTAATCTCCTTCACGTTCACCTTTAGTGTCTTCGTGTGTATGTAATGCTTTCCAAATGTATATCCCTCCATCCTAATCCCTTATGCTTGTTTGCTCTATTAAAGAATATTAAGGGATTCCTTGAATTTGTCTTTTTGAGTTCCCATTTTTTCCAGAAACACTGGACCCACAGCATGCAGCAGACCCTGAATGTGTTAAGAACAAAGCCCTCCCTTGAGCTGACATGTGTTGTTTGCATCCCAAACTGGACTCCCCATGGATTCTTGGAAGTGAAAATGGACCCCAGTCATGCACTAAGCTTCCATACTAAGCTTGGTATGGAAAAAAAAATCTTCTTTTTAAATTTATCTGGTAGATAACTATTGCTGAAACAATTCTGCTAAAATGCAGAGATTATAGGCTTTATTCCCTTTGGGCACTGGTACAGAAGAGTACAAAAAGAATCCTGATCTAAGATGAGAATTCATACAAGGCTTCTTTTAAACAAAACTCTATTAGATGATAGAAAAATAATTTTTTTAAATTACATTTAATGGAATGATTTTTAAACTTTTTTTAGTCTAAAAATGTTTTTTTTTCCCCTCTCAAAAAAATAGATTCATAATCCCATCCTTCTTTCAATGTTATAAAAGTTGAGGAAATTTAAATTAACAGTTCTAATCCCCTAAGGAAAAAAAATATATAAACATGTTCTATAAATAAACTAAAGTAGGTTACAGATTAAATTATGTTAGAGACAGTTAAGTGATACAGTGTAAGATGTGCCAGGATCGGAGTAAGAAAGAATCATCTTTTTGAATTCAAATCTGACTTCAGACATTTAACCCTGTTTGCCTGGAGAAGAAAACAGCAAACCACCCAGGATATTTGCCAAAAAAGCCAAACAGACAAACAAACAAAATTCCCAAACCCAAATGGGATTATGAAAGAGTCATGTCGGAGTAAAAAAACAACTGAACAGCTAAACTACAATTACAGAATTTACAATGAACTGGTTGAGAGGGAAGACATATGCCTACAGAGTTAGTAGAATTCTTTCCTCAAATCACAATACTTGGAAAGTCTCCATTCCCTTTTTGCCTTCTTACCTGAAATATGTTTAAGGTGTTAAATAAATTGTCATATTTATGGGACAAGTTTCAGTCAGCTCAATAACTTACTAAATAGAAGAGATGGCTCTACACCATTCCCCTCATAATAGAAAGATTAAATTTTTCCCTAACACCCTTTCACTCCTCTTTCCCTATCAAGTATAATGCATTTCTACCACAAAATTAGTTTGCATAGGTATTGATTTATATAAAACTACTATCTTCAAAATTATCAATTACCTCTTTTTTATTTTAATTATTTTTTTATTTATGTTAACATTCTTTTCTTTTTAAATTTTGAATTCTAACTTCTCTCTTTTTTCCACTCTTCCCCCATCCACTGAGAAGACAAACAATATGATATCAATTATGCATGTGAAATTATGCAAAAACATTTCCATATTATCCATATTAAAAAATAAAGTGAGAAAATTATACTTCAATTTTTCACTCAAACTACCTCTGGAGGTAGTATTTTGTCATCATGTGTACAAGTACAGAACCAGAGTTACCATGCTAGGAGCAGGAGTGCAGCTCCTTGTTTGATCCTCTTAGTAATTACAAGCATGGGGATTGTTCAGATTGTCAGGAGAAGTGTGATTGATTACTTTTTACTGCAGCATGTTGGCTACCTCTGGCTCTCTGGCTCTCTGGGAATAGAGAAGCTCCAAAAAACCTAAGTAATTATCAATGAATATGAAAATCATAAATCCCTCAGACATCACCTGGTGCTGATTAAAGCAATACATTTTGCTAGAAGATAATCATCCAAAGGGTGAGTGTAAAGGATTGTTATATTAAGCTCATGGAACAGCCTGCTTGCTGGGAAAACAGGACATCTCCTATTATGTTGACATTTCCCCTTATGGCCAAAAGGAAAAAAGCCTGAAAGAACCTCTACCCTATGGTCAATAAAAGTAAGGCAGAAATAAGCCAAGGTACCATAAGAGGCCAGTTGGACCAGGACAAGATGGTACCCAGGGTTTAGTTCCTTGAGAGAACCTATTGGAGAAGTGTGTCCCATGTATCGTTGCTGTCCATAGTTTGCCTACTTATAGACAAGAAAGAGGAAGCAAAACTATAAAGGAAGAAAATGCTCACATATGCTTGAATAAGAGCCTTGGTGGTTGAGTACATAACAAAGGGGAAGAAGGAAGAAAACTAGAATGGTGTAGTCAGCCTTCGGCTGTGACTTTGGAACAGCTGTCTCATCCAGATGTTGGCTGCTTCTGGAACCACGCTAGCCAAACTTTCGAGTCCATAGAGAGTTCTGCCATCCACTCAGGCTTTCTTCAAATGACTCACAAGTCCACACCCACAAGTTTGGCAGGTGTGGGAGTAGTAGCAAGGACCTGGTAGGGGCTCTTAGAGAAAACTCCTTGAGTCGTTCTTTGAATCTGAGTTTCTGGTCAGCACAACATATAGAGATGAGTCTCTAAACAACATATAGAGATGATTCAGTTTCTCAGTTATGAAGGGTTAGGTTCAAATAATGCAATAAAGTTGTTTCCCCCACACACAATTCCTATAACTGCAAAAATTACACCAGGCAGGTACAAATCAAACTACTTGGAGATTTCATTAGATTAATTCTGAGAAGGGAGATTTAAATGTCATTAAGATAACCAAGAAAACTTAAACATAAATAGCTTCAAATAAAAGTTCAAAGTAATACAACGGTCATCACCAATACTAATTAACAAATGTCCTTATATCCTAATAATTCATTCTCAAAATTCACTTAACCAGCACATTTTGAGTCCCAGATATTTCATATAGTTATCTGTGTCCCTAGATATCATTTCTTAGGAGGATTATACTTATAACTCATTAGAACTTTTTCATTATTAGGACAGTTAGGAATATGTATAGACAGAAGATATAAGTGTGTGTTAAACATGAAGGAATAATAACTAAAAAAATAAAATTAAGGAGTGAGAGAGGAATGTCCTGGGAGAAAGAGGAAGGGAGAAGTAGGATGGTGTAATTATTCACAGGACAGCTCTAAAAGGCACTCTGCTTCTCTGGGTTCAAAATTAGAGGTTCCTAGCACAATCATTAAATATAATTAGAATAGCCATTTAAATTTGATTTTCCAATTTTGAAACTTCAGAGAATTTCAAATTATATACCATTTGCTGTCTCTATCCTTGCCTAAATCCTGTAACTGATATAACATTTTCTTTAATTTATGAGCTACTTTTCTATTTTGTAGCTAGCACCAGATAGTTTTGATAATTGCTGCCTTATCATACAATTCAAGATCTGATCCTATTAAACCTCCTTCCTCTACATGTTAAAAACTAATGCCTTTGCTACTCTTGATTTTTTATTCTTCATTTTTATGTTGGCCTTGCTTATCCATGAATAATTTCTATTTTTCCAATTATTTAGATCTTCCGGGTTTCCCAGATTTGTTTTGGAAGATGAACTTCCAGTTATTTTATAGGTCTTATTCATACCATAAAGAATTTAGAGGAAAGGAGAGGGGCTAGCATAGAAGTGGTCAAAACTAAGGGACTGGGCACAATGTCTTAGCTGGGCCAGATGGCACTGAGGTACCTGGGGACCAGCAATAATCATAACTACCAAGGCTTTCCCCCCAGGACTGTGCCTTTAATCTGATTTGTCCTGTTATTGTCCTCCTTAGAAAGGTGGTCCTGAGAGTCCAGGGTGGGGAGAAAGAAGAAGCCTCTGCCTCCGGCTGGCAGTGGCAGAGGCTGCAGATCCCAGGCAGCAGAGCTGGGGGCAAGGCCAAGGGCTAGAGGAGTTCTTAGAGAAGAGTCTAATATTTTTGATTTTCTCAAAATTTACTATTCCATTTATTTAGAAAACTTTTATGGCACATCTTTGTCTTATTAACTTGCCTAATCATTTCCCCCTAAAGAGGAAATAATCCCCGAATTATAATTTGACCACAAATATAAGTTAAAATTGTAAGCTGTTCATACTTGCATCCTATTATAGTAACTCAGAGGTTTTCCAGTATCAATTATTTAATAGATTTAGTATTGTACTTGGGCAACTTCTTGATGATGGAATATTGCTACAAAAAGAAAAAGAGGGACATAGCTGTGTCATAATAGGAGGGAAAATTCCTTAATTCTGTTTGATTCCAAGCATATTGTCTCTGACAGCCAATCATGTACTCATAGTATATCAGAAGCAAGACTGATGGGGAAATGGAGTCAGGAGTATCCCACCTAGACCATGCCAAGGTCCTCACCAAACTTTTCCTAAGCACCTTTAGCAGGTCCCAAACTGCAGCAATGCCATTTTCCAATATTGGCTCCGTGACACTTCAGGTAACTAGTCTGTAATTAAGAAGTAATAAATTACAACCCCAAGAATTTTTGTTTCAAATAACAAAGTTTCATTAACCACAATTTGAGGTTTGGATAACTTTCCTGATGTTTCTCTAACAATCTCATTTCATTTATCTTTTACTTATAAATGAAAACTACCCATATCCTAGGACTTTCATTCTATCTTTTTATGGGCTCTGTCACTCTAGAATTTGTTTAGAATCATTATTTAAAGGTATTTGGATGGGTTTGAGGGAGAACTTAGGAAGAGTCTTTGTCTTTACTCTGTCATCTTGGTTCTGGCTCCTAAAAAATTTAATGATTTATTGACAAACCTCCAGTATCTGCTCAGTTGGTTTTAATCAATCTGCAAACTTCAGTTATCTGACTCTTTTTTTTTTCCTGTAATTCCAACATAGCCAAAGTTGACAGGGCAAAATATCTTATAGGGTTGTTGTTTTTTTTTTTTTTTTTTTTGGTTGTTGTTGTTCCCTTTTCTTATAAATGTCCCATCAAAAGCCCAAAGTGGGGAGGGGGGGTTAGTCTTGCTTACTGGGACAACTTCTTGATCTATGAATGTTTATTAATCTTTTTCAATATTCTAAATTCTCTGGCTACAGCCCTTAGAAATTTTTTCATCTAATTGCATTTTAAATCTTTGGAGGTAACAGAATCTACATAGACATTTTACATTTACAAAGATACAAGTACAGATCAAAGGATATGATACACAAACAGAACAAAGCTTGCAGTCATAATCTACACCTGACATGATTTACCAGTTTAACAGAGGCGAGAGGCTAACTGACCGCTTTCAGCCTTTGAGGCATGGGAAAGGAAGGGAAGGCAAACAAAGCAGGTTGGTTAGGGAAACAGACCTTGCAGAAAGGATATCTTTTCTAGAGAGACATGAATGAATTGCATCACTGAAGGGGTTCTGGAGTTTTTCCTCATAAGGAAAAGTAAGCTCAACCAAAGCAGGAGCCAGGAGGATTGGAGCAGAAACAAGGGCAGTTGACTAATCAGACAAGAGGCATATGAGTCAGATTGTGGAGAACTCTCTGGTGGTACCTAATCCAGTCTCACTCGTACCAAAAAGTTCATTTGGTCTATCCATTCCCACTTCTTACACCAATTAATGTCAACTGGATCAGAATTGGCCTCTAACTTGTGACTAAAACCAAACAAGGAAGACTAGAGACAGGAGAGTCAGCAATTAAACAAGAGTTTAATTTCAAAGTGAGGACATCCACCTTTTCAAGGAAGGCCTGTGGCTTGTAGCATATAGTAGGGCAGAACTTTTATTCCTGGAAACCTCAAAAAACTAGAGCACAACACAGTAGTTCTTAGGTCTACAGTAAATAGTTTCTACAGTTGGCATTTCTTGGGACAATACAGCATTCTCGGGTCCCGTGGGAAGGTTCTAAGTTATTAGAATCATTGAATCTTGTGATTATTTCAAGCTGTAAGGATCATTTAGCTTTGTGATAGATCATTCAACAGAATACAGAAAAGTTAGTGTGGCAGGAATAGAAATTCAGCCCTGGTTTGATTCCCTTGATAGTTACAAGTGTGAAAGTTGTTCAGTGTTGAGAGAAGTGTGATTGCTTTCTACTGTAGCATTTTGGCTGCTTCTGGCTCTCAGGGCTCTGGGAATAGAGAATTTCTAATGAATCTAAATAATTAATTAATATGAACATACTAAATCTCCAAGGGAACATTTGGTTTTTATGATTTTGCCAGTAGGTAAGATCATCCAATGCAAAGGATTATTGCTATGCCAAGCTCAGGGCACAGCCTATTTTTGCTGGGTCTTAACTTTGGAAAACAGGGTGCCTTTTAATATCCTTACTATCCACAGGGTCATTGTGCTGTTCTTAATGTTGTAGGCCTATGAAATCTGAGCAGAATCCCAGGACAATGCCAGGAAACTGGAGCACTTTCATTTGAATTGTCTTATGAAGATTCTGAAGATCACCTGGCAGGAGAAGGGACCAGACCCTGAGGTCCTTCCTGAAGCCCAACCTGCTGAGCATTTCAAATGTACTGCAGAGAGCACAATTCTATTGGGCTGGCCAAGTGGTTTGCATGCTAAATGTACTCTTGCCCCAAAGAACTATTTTACAGAGAACTCATACGGGGCAAGTGCTCACGTAATGATCAGAAGAAGTAATACAAGGATTCTGATTAATGTTGAAGATGATTGTGGGAGACCCTGGCTCAGGGCTGCCCAGTATGGTATGCCCTCTTTAGAGAAGGGGCTGTGTCCTATGAGCAAAGCAGAATTTAATTAGCTCAGAAGAAACACAAGATGTGCAAAGTTAGAGAAGTCACCCCAGATGTTCCTAGGGACTATTTGTGTTTAATTTGTGGCAGAGCATCCCAAGCTCATGTTGGTCTGATCAGACACAGTGCATGAATTTCTCACCCAGTGAGGTCATGTCAATCCTCCTCAACAAGGAAGGACAACAACCAACTGATCTGATCTATTCTTGGTCTTCTTTGCCGAGTACCATCCAGGTTGTGCCACCTGTGTATCCTCTACCTCTCTTTCCCCCCGCCCCACTCTTCCTGCCACCTCTTCTCCTGCCACTCTTTTATTATTTCCCTTGTTGGATTCTGATAACTTGGCTCCAACATAGTGATTTATTTTGGCCCTCTTCAAGAACCAAGGACAACAACCGACCAATCATTCTAGTTATCACAAGCTTAGTTTGTCTATGTGTATTTGCTTGCTTGTTGACTCTCCATTAGATTGAATTCCTCAGGGGGTTGTAATTGTTCAGAGGTTTTTCAGTCATTTCTGACTCTTCATGACTCCATCTGGGTTTTTCTTGGCAAAAGTACTGGAATAGTTTGCCATTTCCTTTTCTGCGATTTATTTTACAGATGAAGAAACTGAGGCAAGCAGGGGGAAATGATTTGCTGAGAGTCACACAGCTAGTAAGAATTGGATGCCAAATTTGAATTCAAGTCTTCTGACCTGACTCTGGGTCAATCATTCTACCTACTGCATTACTTAGCTATCCATTGAGAATAGGAATCATTTACCTTTCACATTCCCCCAGTACTTAGCACAGTTCATCTGGCTAATCACATTAGCTAAATATTTATTTGCTAATAGACATTCACACCTTAGAAAAGGAGAAACTCTTTCAGGTTGAACTGAATCATTTGCACCTAGCAAATTGTGTAAGATCAATTACTCATTTGCATAGGTCACATATAACCTGTGGGCTTGCATAACTCATCCATATTTGTCAAGGCCAAAAAAGCTTCCTTCCAAGAGATAACTAGCTGTTGGAGTAGAAAGAGTGTTTGGTCCAGAACAGAAAGTCTTAGTTTCCAATATGGCTTTACATACAACTAGCTAGATGACCCTGGATTAGTCACTTAACCCCTGCTTGTCTCTGTTCTCTCAACTGCAAAATGGAGATAATGAAAGGCACTGTATAAAGGTATATTCCCTTTTCTTCCCTCCAATCCTTCCTCATGACCTGGGGCACAAAGTAGCATTTTGCAGAATCACATTTCTTTGAAACCAGTTAAGTTAACAATTTAAAAAATTATTAGAAGTAAAATTTATTATTTATAAAAATAAGCATGAATGGTCTGAATTCCCATTTCAAAAAATGAGTTACAGAGTAGATCAAAAACCAACCCATCAAAATGCTTACATTACATGAAAGAAACAATTATAAATGAGATGTAAGGTTTTTTCTTATTATTGATTTAATATGAAAGGATTTTCCTGTAGTAGGCTCCACATTGGGATGCCAAATTTAATGTCCAGACTAGCTCTCTGGAAGATCTCGGTGTCAGCCAGAGTCCTTGGGCTTAAAGGAGGAATGATGAGGCGAGACTCAAGTGGATGGTCAAATGTGGGAATCTATTTATTTCAAGTTCTCTCAGCCTTAAATACCTTACATCACATACTAAACACAATTACATCACTACAGCACACTGAGCATGTGCTAAGTACCATTACATCACATAGCACATTGAACATGGGCTAACTATAAGCACCCTGCTATTATTATGTAAATGCCTCTTTACTGTAAGTATCTCTGCTTCAAGTAGAACATGTTGTCATGCCCCCCTGATTTCTCAGGAAGATTGAGAAGTCCCCAAGGGAAGATGAGAGCTGAACCAGACATTGGCAGCAGGTTCCTTCTGGGCTGAAGTTTCCCCACTGTCTGTGGCCCTCTACATTTTCCCCTTATTTATTGACTTTCTGTGAATTTCATCTGATATGAATTTTGTGATGTTTGACGAGGATTCCGTATTGTCCAAACATTATGTCACATTTGTTACAAGTTTAAGATTATTCTTCAATAGGAATATTCTAAAATAGAAGAAGGTCTGAAGAGGTAGGAAACCTTATCCGACTATCTATCCATCTATCTATCTATACATATATACAGTTTATAATACAAATACTCTAAAGTGCAGTAAGGCTGAAAATCTGAGATAATTTATCACATTCTTGACATGTTCTAAGGCTTGTCTATGGCATGAATCATGTATTAATACACATGGTTTGAACCTTCACTGACTACTTTCCCACAATTACCACATTTATCACATTTTTTTCCCCAGTATGAATCTTCTGATGTTTAATAAAGTTTGATGTGTTAGAGAAGATTTTCCTACACTCATTATATTCATAAGGCTTCTCTCCATTGTGAATCATATTGTGCAGAGTAAGTCTTGATCTTTGAGTGAAGACTTTCCCCATTCATTGCATTTAAAAGGCTCCTTTCCAGTGTGAATTCTCTGATGTACAATAAGCTGTGAAGAGATTCGGAACTCTTGCCCACATTCTTCACATTTATAAGGCTTCTTTTCCTTGTGAATCCTCTGATGGACAGTAAGGTATGAATTTTGATGGAACATTTTCCTACCTTCATTACAATGGTAAGGCTTTTTTCCAGTGTGAATCTAATGGTGCTGAATAAGTATGGAGCTTTCTCGGAAGTATTTTCCACATTCGTTACAAGAATAAGGCTTCTCTCTTGAATGAATCCTCATATGAACTTTAAGATTTGAAGAGGTTCTAAAGCCTTTCCCACATTCCTGACATTCATAAGGCTTTTCTCCAGTATGAATTCTCTTATGTACAGTAAGATTTGACATTTGATTGAAGGCTTTACCACAATAATTACATTTATGAGGTTTCTCTCCAGTGTGAATCATCTGGTGCTTCATCAATGCTGAGCAACGGGTAAAGCCTTTCCTACACTCAACACATTCATAAATCTTATTTCTTGTAAGCTTTTGCTGGTGGTTAACTGCATCTCTCAATTCTTTCTCTTGCTCTCCCTGCTGCCTCTTTTCCAAGTTTCTTTGATCTTCTGATTCCTGATCAAGGGAATAGCAAAGACCTTGCCTTTCAACTATCACCTTCTTGGATGATTCATCTCCTGGAATGTTGTTCATTGATGTTACCTCCATGGTTTCAGTCTTAGTCTTCAAGTCTTAAAGAGATTAAAATAAAATATTAGTGCTCCAGTTCCCAGATCTTTTACAATCTCTTTGGCCTTCTTTCCAACCATCAGGCCATCATTGAAATTGTAGCACTGGTCACTGCTTCCTGGAGTATCCATACCCTCCTAATTGGTCTCCTCCCTTCCTTTTCCGATCCAACCTGTATATAGTTGACCAAGTTACATTCCAAAGATAAGTTTCACTATGATCCCTTGGCCACCATCTCTTCAGTGGCTCCCTATTGCCCCTAAACTGATAAATCCAACAAGGAGGACATTTAGGTAGCACAGCTAATAAAGATCTGGGTAGAGAGTCAGAATATCTGAGTTTAAATATAACTTCAGATAGCTACTAGTCATGTAAGTCTGGGCTTAACTTCTGTCTGCCTCAGTTTCCTCATCCATAAAATGAGTTAGAAAATGAAATAGCAAAGCAATCCAGCATATATGATAAAAAAAATAGTAAATGGGGTAAGGAAGAGTCATATAAGACTGAAATGGCTGAATGAGAACAAAATCCTTAAAAGAAAGATTTCAAACAACAAAGATCCACAATCAGGCCAGTACCAGGTAAGTACAAACAAAACACTAGATTTCTATGGGGTGTGGCAGTGTTTCTAAGTGCTTCAAGTTCATGCAGAAAACAAGGACTAAAGACCTATTGAATGAGATCTCAGAGTGGCAGAGATCAAGTGGGTTATGCCCATTCCATGAGGGAGTTTCCCAGTCAATAAATCATCATTAATCAATCAATCAACAAGAATATATTAAACTTATGAGGTGCTAAACTCTGAGAAATACAAACTAAAGCAAAACCCAGTGCAAAGTCTCAGTTACCTTATTAGCTTAGCTAGACTAGTACAATAGCCTCTTAATTGGTGTCCCCGCCTCAGATCTCTTGCATTCCAATCCTTCTTCCACGTTAAAGCCCAAGTAATTTTCTGATGGCAGCCGAGTTTACACCCAAAGAGTTTTTAGAACTTCAATACTCTGATATAATCAATCAGCCAAAAAACAATCAGATCAGAGAAAAGGATTACAACTGGGGAGAATATAGATTTTTTTAATCCAACAGAAGGGCAGTGTCCAGTGCAAGCAGCTCCAATGTAATAGCCAGGTTATCTTTAATGGAGACCTGTGTGTAAAATTTGGAGCTGTGGCCAGTAAAATCTGCCACTCTGGGATGGGTTTCACAGCACACATTAATTTGTGTATTAGTATAAAAGGTGTATATCTTATCAGATCTTTTCCCAGATAATTGTACTGCTTGCTTAATGGCCTTTAATAAAATTCTAGCCATAAGCACTGGGTAAGGAGTAAGGCTTTGTTCTGATTGTGCAGGGAGGTTCACCCACTCTATCACACTGTCTTCTTGATGAAGAACTGCTGTGAGTGCCTCTTGTGTAGCAAAAACTGATATTTCCAAGGGTTTTTGAGTCACTCTTTCAACCACATTGGATAAAGCCATTGGATATTTCCTATCAATTTCTGAAAGTCATTTAAGGTGTTTAGCTTCTCTGTTCTTAAGGACAGTTTTTGTATTGTAAGCACCTTAGGGTATAGTTCATATCCTAAATATTGAAAAGGAGCATGTCTTTGAATTTTTTCTGGAGCTATGTACAATTTGTAGTTCCTTAGTGTTTCTATGGTCTTTTGTAGACATGCTTCTAACATTTATTCCTCAGGTGCACATCCCAATATATCATCCACATAATGTAATAACATTACTTTTGGAAATGCTTTTCTTACTGGAGTAAGAGCAGCAGCAACATACATTTGACACATAGTAGGGCTGGTTTTCATTCCCTGTGGCAAAACTGTCCATTCATATCTTTTCTAAGGCTCAGTTAAATAAATTAACACTGGGCACTAAAAAGGCAATTTTTTTCATATCCTCCTTATCTAGAGGGATAGAAAAGAAACAATCCTTAATGTCTATAACCCAAAGAGGCCATTCTCTAGGCAGTTGAGTAGGAGATGGAAGTCTAGGCTGAAGAGTCCCCATAGTTTCCATCTGTTCATTTACCTTTCTTTTTTTTTTAAATTTAACTTTTTAAATTTTTTTTATTATAATAACTTTTTATTGACATCATTTGCCTTTCTTAAATCAGTCAACATCCTCCATTTTCCAGATTTTTTTCTTACAACAAATACAGGGGAATTCCAAGGACTTAGAGAAGGTTGTAAGTATCCTTGGTCAAGTTGTTCTTGCACCATATCTACTGAAGCCTGAGTTTTATCATTTATTAAGGGCCACTGTTCTACCCACACTGGTGTATCAGTTTTCCATTGAATAGAACAGGTCAGAGTGTTGGCAGGTCTTCAACAGCAGCCTAAAAAACTGAAGTACTCATTTGTAATCCCAGCTGTTATAAAATGTCTTTTCTCCACAGATGATGGGGATTTTTTCAACTATAAAAGAAGTAAAAACTCCTGTTTCCTCTTCAAATGTCCATCTCATAGGGGCAGCACTAACTTCAGCTGCTATTGATCCGCCTACGCAGACATGTAGGTGTCTGTTTTAATATTTGGCCGATGACTGGGCCAGTTGGCACCTGTAATGACTGTACTATCTGCACCTGTGTCTACCAATCCTTCTAATGGTATACCACTTATATAGATAATGAGCATAAGTCTGTCAGCTGTCACAGCTGTTGTCCAGTATATTCCTGGATTTTGTGGCTTAGAGTCAGAATCTGGGCAACTATTACCAGATTGCTTATTAGGAATCTGTATCAGTAAACCTGATGCTACTCCTTCTCGTGGTTGATAAATCACACATTGTCTACCTGTGTTAGTGACTGGGATATTAGCTACACATTCCCCAGTTTCCCACATCAGTGTATGGATGGACACTGTTTTGTAAGCACTCTCAGGACATGAAATGAATTACATCATCATAGGTTTGACTCTTGTAGAAATATATTAAGTACTAAGTACATGTACTGAACTAGAGAACTATTAAGCACCATGCTAATGGTAGATAACCATTGTGTTTATCAATTCCACTGACTTGACACCTTGTAAGAATCCTTGTTTCAGAGTCCTGGCCCATGACAATTTTCCTGAAACATAGTTCTGACCATGTGATTTCCCACTGGTCTAAGACAAATATATGATCAACTTCCTTTAGTTTTTAAATCCATTCACAGCCTGACCCCAATCTACCTTTCCATTGCAATTCTTTGATGTAGTCCAACTGGCTATTTTTCATAGAAGAAATCCATCTCCCATCTTCATGCCTTTGCTCTGAACTGGCTCTGTGCTTGCAATGCATTCCCTCCTTACTTCTGCCTTATAGAATCCCTCTTTTTCTTTGCAAAACAGATCAAACACTATCTTCTGCATCTTTCCTGATTTACCCCATTGCCTGAGCTCTCCTTCCAGAAGAATCATACAGTTATTAGCTTTATATAGTTGCTCTACATATTTTTATGTTGAAACTTTGTCTATGTGTTATGTTGAAATTTCTAGGGAATGTTTCATGCTCTTTAATTTTCAGTGTCAGAACACAATCAGTGCTTAATAAAAGCTTATGGAATGATTAATTGAAACAGTCCCTGCCTTTTGGGAGTTTCCATTCTAAGGGAAAGACAAAATTTAAATTTAAATAACCAAGAACAATCTAGAAAAAGTTCAATGCAAAGCAATTCAAAATTAATAAAGAAATTCTCCCTCAAGAGAGGGGACTTACTGTCATTGCCTGTGTTGCTAGGGTTCTCCATTAGCTTTTTCTGCCCAATGAACCTTAGCTTTCCACTGGGCTACTGCCTGACACCCTCCACTGGACTGATGTTAGAAGTTCTGCTCTTCCACTGGAATGCAGCTTGATGCTCAGCTCCTTTGCCAAGATGCCGCCAGAGGTTCTGTTGGGCTGTTGCTCCACTGGACCACTATCTTCTAGCCATTGGTTGCCTCTGAATTTATACCTCAGCTGTCCCAAGCCCAGGCTCCTCCTCCAGACAGGCAGGATATCCCCAGAAGAAGGCGTGAATTCATCTCTGTTCAAGCTCAAGTACAAAGCCCAGGGAGGGAGGATGTTGGAATCTTTACAAACTGCTATCTCATTAGAGTTGACAGATTATTGATCTGCTCTTACAAGAAGATGTTTTGGGCCAGAACCTGAAACAAGGTACTAAGTAGAACTAATTAATACAATGCTTGTGTTTGCACCTTTACTCACTGGAGTTCACACGTTTGGGAAATTTCAGGGTTTAGTATGAGATATCTGAATTCACACTTCCCTTGAAGCTCTTAGGGCCAGAGAACACTATGGGAGAAAGCCCATAATCTCATTCTCTCAGAAGAGTAATATATAAACCAGTGAAGAATGATTCATTCGAATATTTTCCACTTGGCTGGCTGGTAGTGGAAGAAGAGTTTTGAGAGAAAGAAGCTACAAGTTGAGAGTTGAGCGGGAGATTGAGAAGGCTTTCTGTGGTGGCTGGGCTCCTGCACTTCCCCCACTGAGACCAAGCTGGTCTGAAAGACTTGCCAGAAAGCTAGCTGAGCCCCAAGTGAAGGAGACGAGACATTCATTCCATCTTTGTGCTGGCTGGAGGCTGAAGAAAGCAGAGGCAGAGGCTGAAGGACAAAACCTTTGGATTTGGAGACATTCGGAGGGAGCTCTTGGAACCAAGCAGAGAGGTAGACCTCTAAGAATCTAGCTATTCGGGCCCAAGGAAAGAGACAAGACTTGAAAGGAAAAAATAAATGTTTGTATTTTTACCAGCTGGCTGCATTTGGGGTAATTATTGATCTGAACTGATACTAAGGCTGCCTTCAAGAAAACCTCCCCGAGAAACCTGCCTTCTCTCCCCCAAAGAGAACTATTCTACTTATTTTAAAAGAAGAAGATCACCACAGGAGGAGACATACTCTTCCAGAGATTTCCATTTCTTTGTCTAATTTAAGGTGGAGTGAGGGTGGGCTTGGGAAAGTGGGAGGGAAACTCCCATCCAGGGACCTCCTTCCCATCTTGGTCACTAGAACCAAGGAGGGAGGGGGTTGCTTGTTTTTTGTTTGTTTTCCTTTTTTTTTTGTTTGTTTGTTTATAGCAAAGAGCCCTAGGAAAAAAAACAAGATTAGAGGTAGTTTTTCTCTCCCGTAAACATAAAGGGAGAAATTTGTTTCCACCCATAATCTGATAGCAATTGAAGTAGTCACAGGATATTAAATAGCTGTTGATATCTACCCTATCCTTCATCAAAAATCAACCTCTTTCTCTGATTGCAGTCAAGAAAGTAAGTCCATTGATACTTCTTCAAGGTGCTGGAGACTTTCCTAATTGTGTTCACCTCTTGGAAGTAGGAGGGAGGAAGAAATTTTACCTCCCTTCTCCCATCACTTATGGTGTTCCTTTCTCATCCCCAGGGTCCTCCTACAGATATGACCCATATGAGTTCTAGGACAAGAGAATTATTCCCCAAGCTTTTAAAAGAAGCTGTCCTTCCTATTGGAAGAGGAAGCAAAGGAGCCAAAAAGCTGGAGGGCCTTGATGTACATGTCTAGATATTCTAAAAATACCCCAAACTTTGATTATGTCCACAGATTCAGAAAATGCCTTCAAAAAAGTCCAATACTCATTCATGAAGAAAAGCACTTCAAAGTACAGACATAGAAGTGGTGAGTTTGAAAAAAGAGCCCCAAAAGTTAGTCACAGATCATTGTCACAAAATATCTCAAAAGAATTTGCAGGCTTGAACCCATCTCCAAGTCAAAGGGCAAAGTTTATCGTAATTGTAACACCAATTGAAGCAGGCTAAGTTCCAAAAGAATTTAGCAGAGAACCAGGAGCAAGAAGATAAATTTATAGGAAAAGACAAAGAGATCTGGTTCTTCATGTCACTGATATGCTAATTTTATACTGCATTTTAGTACTCCTAAAGCCAGGAGACTTTAGGATCATTGACAGATTGTTTGAATAATAGCACTACTAAGGTCTGGGGGCCTCAGGATTACTGCTATATTTCTCCTAGGAGCTGCCGAGGCGAATGATGATTCCCCTCTCAAATTCATTTGGGACAAAGGGACAGAACTTTAATCTTCTGGAACTGCTTTAGGCTGACAAAGGGCAGAGAGGGCCCAGCCCATGGGGTCCATATTGAGAAGGGAAAACACATGCCTTGACAATCATTTGTTGCTAAATGTCAGAGTCAGGTATCAGTTAATTTCAGGTTGGCCAAGTAGTTGGAATTTCATGGCTCAGGAGTCTGGAAGAAACAACTTATAAACGGCTGAAACTCCTAAAAGGTGTTCTTGAATCAGACAACCAAGCACTTAAGGCTAATTACCTGTTAGACAATAACTCTATTAGCATATGTTTGGAAAAATGGTCCTTCTCACTATTCTGTGCTGGCTCGATCTTTTGGTGTATACAGATAATCATAGGAGGAATTGAAGGGTGGAGTCTGAGGAGCCAGATTTCACTTGGCCACAGGACAGAGAGGGGAAAAGTGTGGAGATTCTGAACTCTAGATCCTTGGCAAAACTCCTGGCAATTGTGTCAGTCTCCTTTACTTCTCCCCCTGAAGACCAAGGACTTTTGCTTATCCTGACTCTGGTTGTTCTTGAGGCCTCCAGGGAGCTATCCTGGACTTCACAACAACTCTCACAAGAAAATAAAAAACATATGAGCCAAAAATGAGCAAAAAAAAAATAAAATAAAATAAACAAAAGTGGAGTTAGTATAGGGGTTCCTGACATTTCTTTTCATATAACTCCATGAGCATGCAAAACAGAAAAAGCATATTTGGAGTCAGGATAGATGTTTACTCTCATTTCTTCCCTAATTCTAAAACTCTGGTGAGAGCAAAGATGCTCTATTTTGGTGGGGAATCACTCCAAAGACATCAAGTTTCTTTGAGAAGCCTAGAAAATCCACTATGACCCAGGAAAGTACAAAATTATTTCTTTGAAGCAAATTCAAAGAGCAATAAGATTGTCTGCTCTCCTCTCCCCTGTGGGCCAATGGGAGTTGGGAGTTAATTCATGGCCCAAATATTTAACAGACTGAGAGGCTATGTGGACCATAAACAAACTTTATAGCCCTGAGGAGCCAAGAAGTTAAGGATTTTCATGGCTTTAACCAGAGAAGCCTCAAGCTGCAAATCAAGATATCATTTACTTACTGGGCCATGTCCAAATATATGGAGGCTGTTATGAAAGCCCTGAGGTAGAACTGTCCATGGTAATTGGAGGTGGTTGTGTTCCCATGGATTTGCCCCTTCAAGGGCAGAAAGAAATTTTGTATCTTTATGCAATGGTATGCAAAATAAAGTATCTTTAAGATCTGATGCAGAAAACCATTGTGTTTTCTGGGACACTCGTACTGGGCTCCTGGCTTCTATTGACCACTGGCTCTGATTATAGAAATTTTTTATAAGAGGAAAAAGCAGGGACATGATTATAATAACATCAAAACAGGTCCTTCAGGCTTCAGCCTGAGAACACATATATGACAGGAGAAAGCATTGCTCTGTTTGAAAAGCAGTAGCAATTTCCCTTCATAACCAGACTCAGGAATAATCAAATGGGAAACAAAGAAACAGAACTGGAAAATTGAGTCAGAAGACTCCCATCTGGAGTAGAGGCTAAGGTTATCCTCCCAGCTCTTGCCCAGACAAGACTTTCTACCTATGACAGTTCAGGAAGGCATCCCTTTGAATAATATGGCATTTTTCTCAAATGATGGGTTACTGACTTAATGATCTATCAGGCAATTATACCTAAATTAAAAACTCAAAGGAATACAGTTATAGTCCCAAGAGATTTTATCTCTAATAGCAAATTCTACTAATCACAACTTAGGGCTAGATATGTATTTTTAAAAGTTTACCAGGACTTGCATACATAGGAGATTTTGTTTAAAATGTTTTATATATTTAAACTCATCTTGGTGCAAAGAATTAATTATTAAATAAGCTTATAAATTCTTATTAAACACATTCCTTGTTTAGGAGCTATATGAGCTGAAAATCCTCATTTCTTAGGGCTGACGACCTGGCTTACTCTGATAGTTTCAAGAAAACTGGCAAGCTTACAAATGAAGGGAAGTTGATAAAGACCCTAGGGAAGGTGCTGAGCCTGCTGTTGCCCACCCCAACTATTCTTAGTGTTGTCATGGGCTGTTTGGTAACTCCACTCTGGGAAGGGGGAAAAGGTGCTGCACACTTTTATACTTGAACATGAATTGATAAAGCTTTCACCTTATCCCTCTTATTCCAATTTTAGGTTTAACCTAAAAGTTTAACATGATGATAATAACTCCAAATAACTTAGTTAACATTTTTAGAATTTCTCTACTAGCCAAAAATATTAGCTGTAATTTCCTCTTAATTTTCTAGCAAAATGTGAAAAAACTTAATTCCCTAAATTATATTTACAAAACATTATAAAATGGACTAAATAAGCTTTCCACCTTTTAGTTGTTTAGTTTATTCTATTCCCAACCTGTTGAAGCTTTGAAAGTTCTCAGGAAGTGTTTCTATTCCCTTAAATAGGTTTCCCTTTTGATTTAGATACAAAACAAGACAATTCATAAAATTGAGATAGAACAGAATCTATCACAAAAATGAATAAGGTTCTCATATAATTTACAATTAAATTTCCAAATTTAACATACACACCATGTTAGAAGTTACTGACTAGTTTATAAGATTCCCTAAATTCTGATTAAATGTTCTAAACAAACTGAATGCCATTTGGTTATTTTCCAATTCACACAAACTAGAGTGACTCAGGAAAGGGTTAAATGCCAGTTTTTACTGACAGGTCCCTCAGAAGTCTGACTCTGATACCTCAAAAACTGGTTGTTTGTTGCCAGAGTTTTTAAAGTAGCAGTGAATTGCTTTTCTGTTTTCTTAATATTTCCAAACTCTTATCAGGGGTCCTCAAACTACTGCCTCAAAATACTGGAGGGCCAGATGCAGTAGCTGAGGACATTTATCTCCCACCCAAGGCTATGAAGTTTCTTTATTTAAAGACCCACAAAACAAAGTTTTTGTTTTTACTATAGTCCGGCCCTCCAACAGTCTGAGGGACAGTGAACTGGCCCTATTTAAAAGATCCTTTAGTGGGCTTTGATTAGGGCTCCTTTAAAACTGCTTTTACTGTTATATCTCAAATAATAAATTTCACTGAACTTTCTTTCTCTCCCTCTCACCTTCATTCATGTATCCCTGCTGCAGTCAGGGAAGGAGGGAAGAGAGAAGAAAGAGAAAAAGACTCTTTTTCCTCTATGCATTATCCTCCTAGTCCTGGGGAAGCCTTAATTTGTAGTGTTCTCTTCTTTAAAATATAATCCTAACACTAATTTAGTTGAATTTGCTTCCAAATTACCTTACACACACATAGAAATCAGTTATCTCAACTTTGGTATTATATGTTGATCACATCTAAAAACTCATGTAAAATTATCAAATATAAAGCAACTATATCCAATAATGAAGTTAACATTCATATAGCATTTGTTTTATGCTAAGCACTTTTGCAACATGTGATTTTCATGATAGCAATCATTATTATTTCTCTTTACAAATCAGAAAACTGGACAGAGATAAAATAATTTGACATAAATTACATAGCTAATGCATTTCTGCAACTGAAACAAGGAATGGTGGGCTTACCAAATACAGAAGCTGACTGGCTTTCTCACCTCACGCTGCTGTGCTGGGCATTGCCAGGGGCACCCAGATTCTTTGCAGGCAGAACCTGCTGAAGGCTGGGTGGCTGGTGCCAGGAACTCTCTTTGATGGTAGCCAGGTGCTCAGAGAATGCTGACCTTAGGGCCTGACTCCCCCTTCATCCCCACTCCCCCACTGAGCTGGGGAGGTGATTGGGCAAGGTTTGTGGACCCCATAGCTGTTGCTGCTTCCCTTATGTCTACAGGTGAAGCATAATTTGAGTTTTCCTGCAATTTTTCAGCCTTCTCTTTTCTTAATCTGATCTGAGATGAGAGGAATTAGCAAACAGAGGGATTTGGGCTATATTGATCTTGTTAGCAGTCCCCATAACTGAGATACACTCAGGATCCTGGAAGTGGAGCATACTGAGTGATCAGGGTTGTGGAGAGGGTTCCTTAGTATCTTCTGGATACTTTCCCAAATGGAGCAGAAGGGAATTCTGGACATGATGGGAGTCAAGAAGGGATAGCAAAAAGTTGCTCTTTTTCATTCCCTTCTCTCAGAATGGGATAAATTCTTAGAATTATCCCCAATGTTTCAGGAATTTTTCTTGCGATCTTAAATTGACCAGTTGCCAAATGTCTTAATCATTACTCTCAAAACCTTGAGAATCTGCTAAGATGCTATTTTAGCCGTTCTCTATTTTAAATTAGCTAACTTTATTTCTGTAGCCCCTGCTTGGCCAGAGCTGGGGTCCACAGGGAAAAGTCAGGCTTTTTTCTCTTTTAAAGTGGGAGTCAAGAATGTTAAGAAATCTTTTCCAACATTCTAACTATGCTGTAAAAGATGAGGGCAAAAAAAATGTGGCAAAGATTTGTTCTTTGCCAAAAGTTATCCTGCAGCACGTGGCCTCCTTCTGTGGCATCCCAGAGAGAATGAAAAAGCAGCAAAGATTAGTTTGCTGATCATGTCTGAGTGTTCCCAGTCAAGGAAATTATATTGAACATGGAGCTCAAGATGACCCAGACAAGCCTTCTTCAAGTTCCTTGGCGTGTCCCAGCTACTTATTTAAGGGAGAAAAATGCGGGCTTGCCTTTACAAATAGGGGATGAAGCCAGGAGAAGCCAGACTCTCCCCATACAGCCAAATGTTGAAGTTCAAAAGAGACCCCAAAATGTTGGGGTCACAAACCATTGTCAAGAGGTGTCTCAAAAGAATTTGCATGCTTAAACCCATTTCCAATCAAGACAAAGTTTATTGTAATTGTAACAATTTAAGTGGGCTAAATTCCAAAAGGATTTAGCAAAGAATCAAGAAAAAGAAGATAGATTTATAGTAAAAGACAGAGAGATCTGCTTCTTGTGTCCCTGCTTTACTGATTTTAAGGGCCAGAGGTATAACTGAGGAGTGACCTGGTATGCACTTCAGCATTTATCTCAGAAATCCTGTTATTACTGACCAACAGTCTGTTATCTGGCAGACAGGAAAGTTTCTAGTACTAGGACTATAGTACTCCTAAAGCCAGGAGACTTTAGGATCATTGACAGATTGTTAGAACAATAGCATTTCTAAGGTCTGGGAGCCTCAGATTGCTGCTGTATTTCTCCTATAAGCTGCACCTTTATCAGAAGGATCTTTTTAATGTTAGAAAAAAGTATCTATCTTACACCAAAAGCAAGCATCATATGAGGGTACACTAAAAAAAAAATTCAGGAAATACAGAGTAAACCAAAGAAGCTAATTCTTCACTCTATTATTGATTTTCCCCCCAGAAATATTAAAAAGGGAAATAAGGAAAAAAATCAAAGGTATGAAAATATGCAGACGAGAAAAAAATCCATATTTGCTAATGAAATGATAGTTTATTTAGAAAATGCTGAAGGATCTGCAAATATAAAAACTTATTAAGACAATAGCTTCATCAAATTATAGATTATATTGTGCAGTGATTTAAAAGATTTGAAAGATACCATTTCTGGGTAACTTAATAATTTTATTAATAAGGCCAGCATGTTATTAATAAAAGTATATTATTTGGCCATCTTTCTTAGACCAAAGACAAACATGGCTGTGGGCTAACAATTCATATGATCTTTTGGCCCCACTTTCACCCCCTCGCCCCCCCCCCCCAGCTCATCCTCATTGGCTGAGAATGTGGTTTTACATTTTAAGTGCAAAAAAAATTAAAAAATTATATTGGGAAGTATCAATCATTAAAACAATCTGACATTGACTGGGAATACAGATGCTAGATCAGTGAAAAACAGGGAAACAACACATAAATTTGAATTTAAACAAAAACATATCTTTTGCTGATCCTGAGATATGTGTAGTCAGCGTATGGGCTGGGTAGATAAGGGCTAGGTCAGTTTTTTCTATACATTCCCAGAACTGTTCCATCCACCCATATCCTGGCAATTGTCTGTCTGGAGGGAAAGGCAGGGAAAATAGGAACCTGATCCTATAGCTTGATGAATTTATAATTCCCTTTGATGAAATATCAAATTTGACCCATTCAAGTTCATCTCATTCACATTTATAATTATAACTGTATATTTCCCTCTATGCTGTTTTCCCTTGTTTATCCTTCTCTTTCTCTTATCTTCACCCTGTCCTTCCTCATAAGATTCTATCAATCATTCCCCTTCCTCCTCCCTCTACCCCTTCCTTCTCTCTTCCCCATCCCTTTTTACTCTCTTGGAGGGTATGGTAGATTTCTGTATCTCATTGAGTGTGTATATTATTATTTCCTCTTTGTGAAATTTCTGATGATAATAAGATTCAAGTTTTGTCCACCATCTCCAAACCCCCATTTTAATGGCTCTTTCCTTTCCCTTTCATGTAAGATATTTTACCCTATTCTCTCTTTCCTCTCCTTTTCCCAGTGCAATCTTCTTTTTCACTCTTTTATTTTGTTTTCTTTCAGGGAAGGAAGATCATCCTACCAAAGTCACATTGTATCGATACACCCTAGCTTTGTATACTTCTAATTGCCCTTATAGCAATAAAATTCTTAAAAGTTACAAATATTAGCTTACACATAAAAATATAAACAGTCTAACCTTATTGAATCTCTTATGGTTTTGCTTTTTTGTTTCTGTCTTTAAAAAATTGTTTATGCTTCCCTTGAGTCTTGTAATTTAAGATCAAATTTTTCTATTAACTTGTAGTCTTTTATTTAGGAGTACTGGAAAGTCCTCCATTTCTTTAATCTATTTTGTAACACTAAAGGATTATATTTAGTTTTGCTGAGTATGTGCTTCTTGGTTGTAATCCTGACTCCTTTGCTTTCCAGAATATCATATTCCAAGACCTTCAGTTCTTTAATATAGAAGCTGCCAAATCCTGTGTCATTCTAGCCCCATGATGTTTATTTTTGGCTGCTTGCAGTATTTTTTCCTTAATTTGGAAGCTCTGGAATTTGGCTACAATGTTTCTGGGAGTTTTCATTTTGGGTATCTTTCAGGTGGTGATCTATGGAGTCTTTCAAGTTCTATTTTGCTCTCTGGTTCTATATCTGGACACTTTTCCTTGATAATTTCTTTTTTGTTTGTTTGTTTATTTATTGTACATGCTTTATTAAAAGGACATTTGTATTTACATTTGCAGAAGCAGCTCCTTCTGAGGCCTCTCTCACACATACATACACGTGTGCATACACACATAGACACACACGCACACATGCACTCTCACTGAGACAGACATACCTGCAGACATCCAGCAACACAACCCCCTGCACACTCACACCATCAGGAGATGCAAGGGCTGACTTCCCATGGTTAGTCAGCTGCCTGGGAGGAGAAATAGCGAGGGTCCTTTTTGTTTTGTTTTGTTTTTAAAGAGATTATGGATGATATATTTGGCCATTGCAATGCTAATTAATTAAGTTCATATACATTAACAGATATGGCAGTGACACTGAATATCCCTTTTACATTTTATGCACACAGAATGACATCAAGGTTTCCAGTCAATACAATATTCTCAACTTCAGTCTCAATGCTGCTTGTAGTGACTTCTCATATCATAAATGGGGTTCTCCTTAAAACAATCCAAGTCTACCTTGAATGAAACACAGCACAATTCATACTGATTTGAAGAAAGTGGCAAAGTCTGGCTTCGGGATGCATCAGGCTGGGAAATTTGTTTTGATATAAATCCACCTGGGAAAAGGATAACCTGATCTCTCCCTTCTATTCTGCCAAGGTTTCTTAAGACTGAAGTGTTGTTCTCATTCATTCATTCATTCATTCATTCGTTTGTTTGTTTTTGCCAGAGCTAGTAACATCTCTATGACAAAAGTTTGGAAATTCACATTTTCATGTTTCAGTAGGCCAACTAACTCCAACTGGATGGATGTACACAAGAGTTTTTCCTCAAGGCTGAAACAAAAATACAGCACATAAAAAAGAGAGAGAGCCTGGCACATTTCCAGAGTAGCAAATACTACTGAGTGTCCATGATTCATCAAAAAGGAGCAGCTGGGTGGTTTTCTCTACCTTCTAGAATCCCCAGCCAATCTCTTCAGTGCCACAGCCCCACTGGATGCCACAAACGACTCCGACAAATGTTTGGCAGATGAATAATGTCTAGCAGTCAAAGCTCCATAGCAAGACTGCACATTTTCTAGTAGAAAATCTGTTGAATGTTTTGTTTTGTTTTTTTCTTGCAGCAGATGAACTAAAACCAAAGGTGCAGGACATTCTGCAAAAGGGAATTAAAAGAGGTGGCAGTTCTGGAGGCCCCTGGCTTTGACTGTTTACAAAGTTCAATCCTGTTTATTATGACCCTTGGGATCTTCTTTATCTGTATATTCTGATGTTTCCTCCCCTGGTTTTAGGAGTTTGCCAACATAATCACATGCATTTCCCACTCTCTAATGCTTTCAATCTGTACAGCATTCAAGTCTCAGAGATCACCGTGTTCATCTTTGAGCGCCTCTTTATCTAGGGTGAATGTGGCTAGTCCTCTGGAGGCATCTCTCCCAGCAAATATTCCATATGATCCCATGGGCCCTCAGAACTTGCTGCCTTTAGTCATGTCAAACACTTTGCTGGGGATAGCAAGTAGAATGAGCAGGTCATACTGGCAAGGCAGCTGGGCTGTATGGACTAGCCCAGGCCAAAGACTCACAGCCAATAGGCCCCAGCATGTTTAGCAGCGTTTTGCCATCGCCACTGCCTCTGCCTGCAGACCACAGCGTCCAGCCAGCCCTGCTGCTGCTGCCCCGGCTACTACTATCACTCTCCTTGATAATTTCTTAAAGAAGACATAAAATATGATTAAAAAGGAAACAAAATTAAAAGAAAAAATCGAAGAAAATATGGAATTTCTCATTGGAAAAATAACTGATCTATAGAATAGGTCCAGTAGAGATAACTGAAGATTCATTGGACTACCTTAAAGCCATGATTTTTTTTTTTAAAGAAGCCTTTAAGAAATTATCAATGAAAAGTTGCCCAATTCTAATTTTTAATGAATTTTTTTTCTTCTGTGAACTTTTAAGCTTCTTTTTTCATTTGGCTAATTCTATTTTTAAAGAGGTTTTTTTTTTTTTTCTTGAATTTTTTTTTGCATATATATGTAGGTGTATATGTTCTATATTTTGACTCTTTTTTTCATGATTCTCTTGCATTGATATCATTTCTTTTCCCAATTTTTCTTCTACTTCTCGAATTTGCTTTTTAAAAATTCTTTTAAAGCACTTCCAGGTGTTCTTTTTTGGACCTGAGACCAAATTCCATTTTTCTTTGAGGCTTCACAGGTAGCCATTTTAACACTGTTCCCCTCCTCTAACTTTTTGCCTTAACCCTCCCTGTCACCATAACTTTCTATAGCCAAGTTCTTTTAGTTTTTATTTTTGCTTTTTAAAAAATTCATCTTTTCTGCCTATTTGGTGATTTGGTGTTTTTATGCACTAATCCTGCACTGTCCCAGGTTTTTTGTACTGTAGTTTAGGGTTTCACTGCTGGCTTTCATTGAGCTTCAGAGCCTAGCTGCTGGCTTGCGGTGGAAGGGGGGCCTCCCTGCTAACTTGTACTAGGGAGGAGGGCCTGTTGGCCTCCCCTGGGCATGAAGTTTTGCTGCTGGTTTGTTCCAAGGGTGGGGCCTTGAGGCTGAGTTTCTACGGAAACAGGACCTCTCTCCTGGCTCACCCTGGGCAAGGGATCTTATGGCTAACCTTAAAAAACAAACAAGAATCACATACCCAGAATGTGATCCTTTAGGGTTACAAAATAGGTTACTAATGAAATAGAGAGCTTTCAAGTATTCCTAATTAAAAGATCAGAGGTGAATTTTAAAATGTGAATTTCAATAACAAGACTCAAAGGAAACATAAAAAAATTTTGCTTTTTAAAGACAGAAACAAGAAAGCAAAACCATAAAAGATACAGTAAGGTTAACCAATCTGTTGCTATTAGGGTGGGACTTCACTATTAGACAGCAATGGGGCAAGGCCTTGTTGATGGCTTGGCTAGGGATGGGGATGCTGGGGTAAGACCTTGTTCTTCACAGACCAGTTTGCTTTTGGGGCTACTGATTGGTAGGAAGGTGGGACCTAAGCTGGTGGCTTGCCCTGAGACTCAGAGCATCTCTACAGGGCTCCTCCACACTCATACCTTGTGAGGCATGCTGCTGCTCTTTAACCTTGCACCCCTCCCACTGGATCTTTCCTGCTGTGCTGCTAAGCTGCTTTCCCTCTCCTAAATCAATTCTGAAATACTTTTCAAGTTGTTTAGGGAGTGGAATTTGGGAGATCTCCTAGGAGTTCCTGACTTAGCTATCTTAGCTCCAGAAGTAGGAAATGTATTCTTAATGATCTTAATGTTACAGACAGCAAGGTGACAAGGTAGATAGAGTACCAAGCCTGGAATCAGGAAGACCCCTCTTCCTGAATTCCAATCTGACCTGATACCGAGACCCTGGAAAGTCACTTAATCCTATTTGTCTGTTTTCCTCATCTGTAAAGTGTGTTGAAAAAGAGAATGGCAAATTATACCTGTATTTTTGGCAAGAAAACTCCAGATGGGTTTGGACATGACTAAACAACAATAAATTCTTGATTTAATATTTTATTTCTCTCCCCATTACATGCAAAAAATAATTTTAACATTTTTTTTTAATTTTGAGTTCCAATTTTTTTCTCCCTCTTTCTTCTTCTTCCCTCATTGAGAAGACAAGCAGTTTGATATAGGCTATACATGTGCAGTCATGCATGCAAATCACATTTCCATATTAATCATGTTGTGAAAAAAACAGACCAAAAAAGAAAAAAGACAAAAAAACCAAAGTTTTTTAAAAAGTATGCTTCAATTTGCATTCAGACTCCATCACTTCTTCCTCTGGAAGTAGAAAGCATTTTTAATCATAAGTCTTAAACAGTTTATTTTTTATTCTATGCAGTTTTTATTAATGGATTTCTTAAATGAAAACTCAAAAAACAAAACAAAACAAAACAAAAAAAAACCCAAACTCTAAACCAAAACAAACAAACAAACAAAAAAACCCTAGACTTTAACAAAAGTCCCTTGTGTTTCGATTTCTAATTCTTTACCACTAAGAAAAGGGCTGCTACAAATATCCTGTACACATAGATCCTTGTCCCTTTTTTATGAGTTCTTTGGAATACAGACCTAGGACTGGTATTGCTGGATCAAAGGATATACACAGTTTCATAGTCCTTTAGTCATAATTTCAAACTGCTCTCATCAATGGTTAGGTCAGTTCACAATGCCACCAACAATGCAAGTGTCCCAATTTTCTCACATCCTCTCCAACATTTATCATTGTCCTTTTCTGTTATATTAGGCAATCTGAAATGGTACCTCAGAGTTGTTTTGATTTGCAATTCTTTATCAATATCAAGGTAGAGGATTTTTGATATGACTATAGATGGCTTTGGTTTCTTTGTCTGAAAACTGCCTATTCATATATTTTGGATATTATCAAATAGGCAATGATTTATATTTTTATAAATTTAATACAATTCTCTGTTTTTGAAAAAATGAGGCCTTTGAGACACTCATTGTAAAAATTCTTTCCCTATTTGCTTTCCTTCTAATTTTGGTTGCATGGGTTTTGTTTCTGCAAGATCTTTCAAATTTAATATCAAATAAAAACTATCCATTTTATATCTCATAATTCTCTCTATCTCTTTTTTGGTCATAGATTTTTCCCTTCTCCATAGATTGACAGGTAAACTATTCCTTACTCTCTTAATTTCTTTATGGAATTACCCTTTATGTCTAAATTATAAAATCTTTTTTTTTTTTTTGCTTTATTGAAATCTCCTTTTTCCTTCTTACTCTTATTTCTATGTAACTAAATATCAAAATTAATGAATAAATGCCATTAGCAAATGAAAACAATCATAAAACAATAGCATAAGATATTTTGTTTATGATCCATGATGCCCAGACCACCTGAAGACCTCAATACAATGACAGCTCATTTTCCTTTGTGATAGAACCAGTTTTATGCTATTCGGTTCAGTCCAGATTATGATAAATATTTCTTAGGGATGTAGAGTGTGCTTGGGGGTGTAGGGTGTAGCTTTTCTGGTGTGAGGTTGCTGCACCCTTTATAGAGCTGCTTTCCACCTTTAGTGTCGTCTCATCCACCTAACTCTCACTTATGGCTCTAAAAAGCTATAGCAAGCATAATGGGCACACAGGATGATTCATGTTATTTGTTACATTACTACTAGCCTGTGTTATATTGCTATGTGCTTATGTAAATTATGTATAATATCTGTTTCAAAGTTCTGGCCCATATTCATGGATTTATGTGTACCTGTTTCAAGTGAGCCCCTTCAGAAACCCGCTAATCTGATTTGACTTCCTATTTCCTTTGATGTTTTCATCTCCCTTCCTGAGGTGTCAGGGAAGGCGTGATCACCTCTTTGGGGGGTTCTCACCTCCTTGAGAAGTCAGGGAGGTCATGACCATCCTATGTTCTAAAACAAAAGAAAGGGGGAGATGTTGGAATCTTTACAAACTGCTAACTAATTAGAGTTGATCTGATCTTACAAGAAGATGTTTTGGGCCAGAACCTGATACAAGGTACTAAGTAGAACTAATTAGTACAATGCTTGTGTTTACACCTTTACTCATCGAAGTTCACAAGTATGCCAGATTCACAAAGTAAACTTTGTAACTTGGTGAATTCACACCTCCCTTAAAGCTCTTAGGGCCAGAGAGCACTATTGGAGAAAACCCATAATCCCATTCTCTCAGAAGAGTCAGATATAAGGCCAGTGATGAGAGATCTATTCCAGAATATATTCCACTTGGCTGGCTGGTCGCAGAAGAGAGTTCAGCTGGGCTAAACCAGATTGAGGGTAACCATGGGGTCTCAAACTCATTGATGAGTTGGGGGGGGGGGGTACGCCAAGCATGTAAAGACTTTCCCTGGTGGAATGGGCAAATGAGAACAATTTGTTCCAGTGGCCAAAAAGGCAGTTGAAACAGGTGTGGAAAGCTTAGAACTTGGTCAGGCATTGCAGACACCAAAGTGATCCACCGTATCTCAAATCAGCATCAGTAGTCTTGACCCTGTCCCTGCCACTGGACAGTGATGACTTGGAAGAGAGAATAAATTGCCTGCTTACCCAACCTTGGTCTGATTACTGCTGGAAGTGGGGATTCCACCTTGTGGTCAAAACACTAAAAAATATACAGAAATTTTGCAATGTTGATTCTGCTCACCATCAGTACATGGAACGTGTGTACACTTATAAACAACACAAAATCCAGGAGATGAACAGCTCTTGTGAGAGAGTTCAGCAGGTATCACATCCAAATAGCAGCTCTGAGAGAAACAAGGATGGCAAATGAAGACCCACCTCCTAAAAATAGAGATGGATGCACATGTTTCTGGAGTGCCCACAGTGAATGCAAGCACCAAGAAGCTGGTATAGATTTTCTATTATAACTAATCCAGTTAACAACCTCATATGCCTTCCAAAAAGAGCCCATGACAAGCCCATGACAATGCAATTGTCACTTGCAGGAAAATGCCTTGCTCCCGTCATCAGTGCCTATGTTCTCACCATGGTGAACTCTAATGAATCAAAGAAAAATGAAGACCTGGAGACCCTTATCATCAAAGTGCCAGAAGAGAATGAGCTTATTCTACTGGGTCACTTTAATGCTAGGGTAGGCTCAGACTATCAGACATGGCAGGGAGTCCTTGAGAAACAACATCATCAGTGATCATTTACTGTTGAAGGCTTGTCCACCTCATGATCTGTTCATCATCAATGCTGTCTTCTGTTTATCTAAATGCAATAAAACTTCATGGTTGCATCCTCCCAGCAAACATTGGCATTTTTTTAAATTTTTATTTAATAATTACTTTATATTGACAGAATCCATGCCAGGGTAATTTTTTTTACAACATTATCCCTTGCACTCGTTTCTGTTCCGATTTTTCCCCTCCCTCCCTCCAGCCCCTCGTCTAGATGGCAAGCAGTCCTATATAAAACATTGGCATTTAATAGAGCTGGTGATTGTAAGAAAAAGGAACAGACAGAATATGAGAGTGACCAAGGCAATATGTGGTGCAGAGTGCTAAGTGATTGACTCATTTTCTCCAAGCTGAATATTTACATTCAACAAAAACAGGGGCCCCAATGCCAAAAGACTGCCAGAAGAATTAATGTCAGCAGATTAGAGTGCTTCTCTGAGAGGGAACACTTTATTGTTAACTTGGAGGGTAAATTGGCAGCAGTGGGCAGTTTTCAGAGATTTGTTGTATAGCTTGTTTGCTCACCTGGGTCAGAATACTCACAAACATCAAGACTGGTTTGACAAAAATGATGAGGAAATTCAGAAGTTGCTAAGTGAAAAATGAGAACTCCATAGGGTATACCAGCAGGATATTTCATCTAACTCTAAGAAGGTAAAGAAAGTAAAGTACAATCAAAACTTAAAGAAATGCAGGATTTGGGGCTCAATAAAAAGGTAGGTAAAATTCAGTTTCATGCTGATAGTCAAAATTTAATGGGTTTTTATGATACACTGACGATGATTTATGGGCCAAAGAGCTATGGTGCATCTCAGCTATCAAATCCTGCACTTATATTCCAGCTGAGAATAACAAGATGGGGGTTCCATTTCTCATACAAAAGCTGACTGAAATCTCTCAGGTTATATGGCAAGAGGAGGTTATGTTCCAGGAGTTCAGAGATTCTTGCCAGAATCCTCCTAGTAGACTAATCCTACACCTGGAAGAAAGTTATCCACCTAAGAGCTAATAGGGCTTTAGAAAGGGCTAAGAAACAGTCAGCATGCTGCTTGACAACTCCAGGAGAAATTCCAGGAGCCAAACAGAGGTCTGTACACAACATTTGTAGATCTGAGCAAGGCCTTTGATACTTGAGGGCTCATGGAAAATTATGACAAAATCGGGTTGCCCAAATAAGTTTATTAGTATAGTATATCAATTTCATGATAGCACTCTTGCCCTAGTTCTGGACAATGGACAATGTTCTGGAGCTTTCCCAGTCACCAATGGAGTGAAACGAGGACATGTGCTTGCTCCCATGTATTTGAGCATGATGTTTTCAGCCATGTTGTCAAACACTTTCAATGAGGACAAATATGGCATCAGAATCAGCTACCACACTAAGGGTAAATTCTTCACCTCAAAAAGGCTAGAAGCCAAAACTGAAGTGGAGGGAGAGCTGGTGCGGGATCTTTCATCTGCAGATGATTGGGTGCTCAGTGCAGGCTCTGAAGCTGAGATGCAACAAAGGATGGATCAATTTTCTGGTGCTCGTGCTAATTTTGGCCTAACAATTAACACCAAGAAACAGATACATCCAGCAGCCAACATAACACCATTCATATGCGGAACTATCAATTATAATGGAGAAATTTTGAATGCTGTGTATAAGTTCACTTACCCTGTCAGTATACCTTCAAGGGATATACCCACTAATAATGAGGTTGACACATACATCGTCAGAGCTAGCTTAGTGTTTGAGAGGCTCTGAAGGAAAGTGTGGGAGAGGAGAGGTATTAGATTGACTACTAAATTAAAGATCTACAGAGCCATTATGTTGATCTCATGTTTGTATTCCAGTGAAACCTAGACAGTATCCCATTGCCATGCCAGGAGACTGAATCTTTTCCTTTTGAATTGTCTTAGGAACATTCTGATGATCACCTGGCAGGAGAAGGGATCAGGTCCTTTCCCAAACTAAACTGCCAAGCATTCTAACTGTATCGCAGAGAGCACAACTCTATTGGGCTGGCCATATTGTTCGAATGCCAAATGTACATTTGCCAAAAAAAATTATTTTATGGAGAACTCACATAGGGCAAGTGCTCACAAGGTGGTCAGAAAAAGCAATTCAAGAATTCTCTCAAGGTCTCTCAATAACTTTGGAACTGATTTTATAACATAAGAGATACTGGCATAGGTATGCCCTTCTCAAAAAAGTCGCTATGAAGTATGAGCAAAGAAGAATTTGCCCCCCAAAACCTGAGATGTTCAAAGTTAGAGGATCCACCCCAAATGTTTACAGTGACTATTTGTGTCCAACCTGTGGCAGAGCACTCCAAGCTCATATTGTTCACAGTCACAGTCATAGTCAGACACATTATAACTCAACTCTAACATAGTGATATCATTTTGGTGATCTTCAAGAACGAAGAACAACTAACCAAGCAACTGATTTGTTAAGAGTGCTTTTCATGTCTTAATTCAGATAGGACTTTATTTTAGCCACTCTGGAAATAAACTAGATTTTTAAATTTTTCTTTATTCTCTTTTCAGTGATCACAGGAAGCTTTCATACACACACACACACACACACACACACACACACACACACACACACACCTGAAAATGCAGTTCTTACTAACATCTTACGAACTCTTCATGGAATTTTGTTTATTACACATGTCTTATATCTGTTCTGAGGAGAAAGAAATTTCACATCATCTCTCTTTCTCCTCCAGAAATCCTCACATATATCTGATAGAATACATAACTTCTCTGTTTCCATAGGGAAAAGCAATTTATAGTAACATATTTTCCAACTTTATTCCACCTATAATTATTCAGTATTCCATTGGGCCATTTAGCTAATAAGTATCTGAAACCACATTTGATTTCAAAGCTTTCTGAATCCAAGTCCAAAGCTCTCTTTACTACTCTATCACCTGCCTCCTATTTTCTAGACAATAAAATCTGTGGAATCAGTCCATCCTTTTTTTGAAGGAAATGGAGAAAACATAATTTTCTGATTCTAAATTGGCTTCCAAAAGATCTTCTCATTCCCCATTAAAGTTCCCAATGACAAATGCCATGAAAACCATGGCATTTGTTCCCAGAGGAGATTTAACCGCTATTTTGAGAAAGGGAAATATAGATGTCCAGAGGGAGATGATCCAAGAAACTTTTTCTATCTAGGTGAGTGAGGGAAAAGCAGGTGTACAAAGGCTATCATCATAAATGGTAACTAAAAATCCCAGGAAGGGAAGTTTTAGATGTGAGGGCAGGAAAATCTGATTTGCAATTCTTTTTCAGATACTTTTTAGGATCTTGGGTAGGTCAATGAACCTCTGTACCTAAGTTTCCCCATATGTGAAATGAGAAGGGTTGAATGCTATGCCCTTCAATTTCTCTTGTAATGGCAAATCTGTGATTCTATAAGAAATGATTGTTTGGAATTTGAGGTAATGGAATTTTCCAGAAAATATCAAAAAAAGGGGGGGTTGGGGGGTTTAGGCTACCTAATCCAAACTCTTTCCTAGACCTTCTATAAGTTAATAAGTATTTATTAAATGACTACTATGTTAAATGCTAAGCACTGAGGGTTGAAAGAATGGCAAAGGACATTGTCTGCTCTCAGTGAGCTCATAGACTAGTGAGGAAAACAATATGGACAGAAATAGGTGAAACATTCAATAAAGAATAAATTATAGCTTAAAAAGAGAGTGTCTTGATATAGAATCACATTAAATTTGAAAAGGATATAACAAATAAAAACAGAGAGGAGAACAGTAATTGCAGAAGAATAGAATTGGGAAAATAATCAAAATGATCATTGTGGTATTCTCTTCTTTTTTATAATATGATGGTTCTCTGGGAGCAGGTTTCTTGGGAAGGTTTTCTGGAGGCAGCCTTAGTTTTGGTTCAAAGTAATAATCACCTCAAATGCAGCCAGCTGATAAAATCCAAACGTTTATTTTCTCCTTCCAAGTCTTGTCTCTTTCCTTGGGCCTGGTTAGCTTTAATAGAGACCTATCTCTCTCCTTAGTTCTAAGAGCTCCCTCCGACTATCTCCAGATCTAAAGGTTTGTCTTCAGCCCGGGCTAGCACAAAGGTGGAATATAGAATGACTCTGACTCCGCCTCCGAGAGTGGGCTTCTGTATCTCCCAGAATGCTCCCTTCTCTGTCAATCTTCCAAACTAACTAACTGACTGAAGCTCCAAGAGCTTCTTATATATGATCTCTTAAAGGTGTGAACACAAAGGTTGACTTCTCCTCTGAGAGAGTGGGATTGTGGGTGTCTGACTTGTGAATCTCATACTGAAAACTGACTTGTGAATCTCCCAAAAGTGTGAACTCCAATGTGTACTTAAATACATTAGTGAGCTAGAAAATTTGCTAAGTACCATGCTAAATTATCACTTTGTAAGGATTCTAACAGATGATAATAGCTAATAATTATATAGTGTCCCATTTATACCCAAAACCTTAGAAATATTGTTTCATGTGATCTTTACAAGAATCCTAGGAAGTACAAATTTGGTATACAAATAAGGAGACTGAAGCAGACACACTGTGATTTGCCCAGGGTCACATTGCTAAGAAGTTTCTGAAGTGGTTCTGGAACTCGGGTCTTCTTGATTTCAGGCCCAGCTCTCTATCTCTTGGGGTGCCAATTGTATTTTGGTTCATAACCAGAATGCAATGAGAGGGTTTCTTCCAAATTGAATTAGGTGGGAAATGGGAGGAGAATTTTTCAAGTCATCTTGCTGATATTTGAGTAGTTTTTGCTTTTAGCTTCCTATCTAGTCAACAAAATGAACAATATATACTAATACCCTGAGAGATAGATGTGAGGATGAAATGAGATAATACCTATGAAGTGATTTGCAAACATGAAATCACTATTTAAATGGTAGAGATCATTGTTATTGTCATCATCATTATTCCTTGGATCATAAGTCCCATAGTAGAATAATTAGCTAAAAGGTATGAACAATTTAATCACTTTTCTTATAATTGAAATGGATGGTCAAAACAATGCAGAGGAAGGCAGGATATTGTAATGACAAGTCACTGGGTTTAGAATCAGGAAAATGGGTTCAAATCATACCTCAGATGCTCTCTAGCTATTTAACTCTGGGCAAGGAACAACCTCTCTCTCCCTCAATTTACTCCTCTTTAAAATGAAACCATTGTACCTGGCAACAACAAAATTGTGTGATGATCAATTCTGACAGACGAGGCTCTTTTCAACACTGAAGTGATTCCGGCCAATTTCAATGGACTTGGGGTGGCAAGAGCCATCTGCATCCATAAAAAAGACTATGGAGATTGAATGTGGATCACAATATAGTATTTTCACCTTTTTGCTGTTTGCTTGCTTTTTTTTCCCCTCATTTCTTTTCCTTTTGTATCTGATTTTTCTTTTGCAACATGATAATTATGGAAATATGTATAGAAGAATTGCACATGTTTAACATATATGGGGTTACTTGCTGTCTAGGGGAGGGGATGGGGGAAAGGAAGGGAAAAATTTTGAACACAAGATTTTGCAAGAATGAATATTGAAAACCATCTTTGCATGTATTTTGAAAATAAAAAGCTATTATTTAAATTTTTTTAGAGAAAAAAAAAAGAAAATTTGGAGGTGGCCCTTAGTGATTTCTATGGCAAATCTAGGAGCAAACAATTATCAAAAAAGAAATATAAATGATCAACAATCTTATTGAAAAGTACTCCAAATCTATATTCACTAATGCAAATCAATAACAATTAGAAACTTCTCAGATTGGCAAAGGTGATAAGATGAAGATAACAAGTATTGGAGGGAATTGATTCTGCTTTGATTTCCATATTTATTTTGAGACTTTCTTCCCTTTTTTTCCTGAGAGAGTAAGTCCTTCCTGTACCCAGGTCAGATGAGATTGATGTTCTAATGTCAGATTCTTCTCTCATCAAATTCATCCATGTTCCATCAATTATATGAGATCTTTTCCCTAACTCTCCTCAACAGCCTTTGCTTTCTGGAATGCTTCAAGGTCTCTAATCCTTTGTAATTGTATCCAGTAAATAATGTGTGATCCTGACTGTGGCCCTCTGTTGTTTAAATTTTATCTTTAAGGATTTTGTTGTTTTTCAATCATTTCAGTCCTATCCACTCTTCCTTGTCCCATTGGATGTTTTCTTGGCAAAGCTACTGGCCTGGTTTGCCATTTCTTTTTCCTTCATTTTACAGATGAGGAAACTGTGGCAAACAAGTTTAATGACTGGTGCAGGGTCATACAGTTAGTAAGTGTATGAGGCCAGATTTGAACTCAGGAAGATGAGTCTCTCTGAGTCCAAGCTCAGTGCTCAGACCTCTGGACCCTCAATATGCCTTGTGATAATTTTTTTTTATTTTAAAACTTTGGTTTTTGGCTAGGATAATCCTGTGAATGTTCATTTTGGGGCTCTTTTTCTAGAGATGATTGTTGTAGTCTTTCTATTTCCATTTCTAAAGAGATCTGGCGGTATTTTTTTTTATTTTGATGCATTTTAAAAATGTTTTCATATTTTTATTTCCCCCATTTACATGTAAAACAATTTTTACATTTGTTTTTAAAATACTGAGTTTCAAATTCTCTCCCTTTATTTGTGCCCTTCCCACAATCGAGAAGACATATATCAAGTTATGCAAAACATTTTCATAAAAATCATGTCATGGAAAAAAACACAGATCTTTCCCCTACCCCTCCAAAAAAAATCCTCAATAAAAGTAAAGTTTTTTTAAAGTATGCTTCAATCTCTATTTAGACACTATCAGTTCTTTTTCTGTGGTTGGATAGCATTTTCATTAGAATTCCTTCAAAGTACTCTTAAGATCATTTTATTGCTGAAAATAGCAAAATTATTCACAGCTGATCATCCCACAATATTGTTTTTACTTTGCACACAATATATTTCACTTTTCATGAGCTCATGGAGGACTTTCCTGTTGGAATACATAGGAGAGCTGCTGGAGTATACAGGAACCACCTGACAGTGGCTGCTGGAGATCCAACCCAGAATGGATCTCCTCTTGTGAGAGGATGATACAAGGAGACTGAAAAGCAGTTGCTGTTCTCTGACCTCTCTGACTAAGAGGCTGTTACGTTGTCTGACCTCTCTCCTCTTCCCTCTGCCTCCAACTTATCTCATTCTTAGTCCGAAACACTTGTGTCAGCAAAGGCTGCCCTGCAATTCCTTCCAATGTTATGATCCACAGCTGTGGAGACTCTCGGAGAATTGACCTGTCCCTTAACATTTCCAGGTATTTCTGAGAGTATCTTGTTCATCATTTCTTATAAAACAATAATATTCCATCATAATCTCATACTGTAATTTATTTAGCCATTCCCCAATTGAAGGGCATTCCCTTAATTTCCTACTCATTGCTCTAAGAGCTGCTATAAAATATTTTTATACATGTAGGTCATTTTCCTTTTTAAAAACTGTTTTGGGACTCATATATAGCAATGGTATTATTAGATCAAAGGTTGTACATGATTTTTATAATTGGGGGCAAATTTTATATCTTTTAGTCATTTATCATTTGAGGATTTCCATCAACTGGGGAATGATCAAATAAATTATGGTAAGTGTTTTTGATAGAATATTATTGTGCTGTTAAGAAGTGAGAACAGGATGCTCACAGAAAAACCTGAAAAATTTTCATGAGCTCATGCAAAGTATAATGTACTGTGTACAAGTAACAGCAATAATATAAGATTTTCAGCTTTGCTGTATTCAGCAATACAATGATCCAAGACTATTCTGATGGAATATGATGAAAAATACCATCCATACTCAGAGAAAGAATTGATTCCAGCTGAATACAGATTGGGGAAGCATGTTATTTTTAAAACTTTATTTTTCTCGAGGGTTTTTTTTTTTGGAGGGGGGGGCAATATATGTTTCCCTTTACAACATGACTTGTGGAAATGTTTTGCATAACTACACATTGTCTTGTCAATAAGGAAGATAGGGTGTTGAGGAAAGAAGAGAGAAAATTTGAAACTCAAAATTTTGAAAACAAATGTTAAAAATGTTTTATATGTAACTGGGGGCAAATAAAATATTAAAATATTAAAGTAAAAATTAGTCTGAAGACACTTTATAATTTACTTTGCCAATAATCAGGTCAGTGATAGTTCTCTCAAACATTATGTTTCTACTATCAGAAAATCAAATTTAGAAACTTTTCGATCAGGAAATGTATAATTTTAGTTTATTCAGCTGTTATATTGATATATCTAAGAAACTCAGATACAAACCAAAAATTAAAACACAGTTTTTATACTTAGTATTGTTCATTCCTCCATTAGAAGGATAAAATTGTGCAAAGTAATTAATAACAGAATATTAGTAGGTTCTCTGGTTGCTGTCCTCCATTTCTCAAAGAGGACCAAAATGACATCACTACATGAGTGTCGAGTTACAGAGTATCCTTCTGTGGCTGATTAGAACTACATGAGCTATGAAAACTCTGCCACAAGCCAGACACAAATAGTCCTTGTGAACATTAGGGGTGGATTCTCTAACTTTGTGCATCTCATGTTTCTTCTGAGCTAATTCAACTCTGCTTTGCTCATAGAGCCTAGAATCTTTTCTGATGAGGGCGTTCCCTGCTGGGTGAACCTGGGCCAGTGTCTCTCATGTCATGCAATCAATTTTAAAGTCCTTAAGAGAGATCTTGAGCAGATCCTTGTATCATGTGAGCACTTGCCCTGTGCAAGTTTTCCATAAAATAATTTTTTGGGTAAGCGGACATTTGGCATTTGAACAAGGTGACCAGCCCAACAGAGTTGCACTCTCTGAAATAGATTTTGAACTCTTGGCAGATTAGTTCAAGAAAGGATCTCAGTGTCTGGTACCTTATCACAGGTGATCTTCATAATCTTCCTAAGACAATTCAAATGGCAGCCATTCAGTTTCCTGGCATGGTATTGATAGACTGTTGGAATCTTTATAAACTGCTAACTCATTAGAGTTGATAGATTATTGATCTGATCTTACAAGGAGATGTTTTGGCCAGAACCTGAAACAAGGTACTAAGTAGAACTAATTGATGCAATGCTTGTGTTCACACCTTTACTCATTGGAATTCACACGTTTGGAAGATTTCAGGGTTTAGTGTGAGATATCCGAATTCACACCTGGCTCTTAAGGCCAGGGAGCACTATGGGAGAAACCCATAATCCCTTTCTCTCACATCCCACAATCCTTCTGTCTTGAAGGAGCATAAACAGAGCTTCAGTGAGGCCAGTCAAAGGAATTCAGCTGAATTAGATTGGAGAGGAGCACTCTGGGCCAGACACAGAGCACTCTGGGAGAGCCAGAAGCCCTCTCTTGGAAGCAAGAAAGATTCATTACAACTTTTACCTTGGTGATGGCTGGAAGCAGAGGCAGAAGCAAAGGACAACTGCAAGAGCTCTTAGAACCAAGGAGAGAGAGAGGCCTCTAAGAAAACTAACCGGGCTATATTGAAGGACACAATAAAATATTTGAATTTTCAGCACCTGTCTGCATTTTGGAGTGATTATTACTTTCAACTGCAACTAAGGCTGCTTCCAGAAAACCTCCCCAAGAAACCTGCTCTCTCCCAGAGAGAACTACCCAGAGAGAAAATCACCACAATAGACTGTCCAGTTTACATATAACCATGGGTAGTCATTCTAATACTTCTTCTCTACCACACTTTCCTTCACAGCCTTTCAAACATTGAGCTAACTCTGGCAATGCATGTACCAATCTCACTATCAATATGGACATCCCTGGAAAGTATGCTGCCAAGGCAAGTGAACTTATCCACAGCATTCAAAACTTCTCCATTTGTTGTAACTCATGATTCTACATATGACTAGTGTGGTGCTGGCTGGCTGACCTAGGTTTTCTTTTTTAAAAAATTTTAATAAAGCTTTTTATTTTCAAAACATACATGGATAGTTTGACAACATTGACCCTTGCATAGCCTTGTGTTTCAGATTATCTCCTCCTTCCCCCATCCCCTCCCCTAGATGGCAAGCAATTCAATATATGTTATATATATTACAATATATGTTAAATACAATATGTATAAACATATTTATAAATTCTCTTACTGCACAAGAGAATTCAGATGTCAAAAAAGAAAATAAATGAGTAAGAAAACAAAATGCAAGCAAACATCAACAAAAAGAGTGAAAATGCTATGTTGTGATCCACACTCAGTTCCCACAGCCCTCTCTCTGTGTGTAGATGGCTCTCTTCATCAAGAGATCATTGGAACTGACATCAATCATCTCATTGTTTGAAAGAATCACACTTCTCAGAACTGATTGTCCTATAATATTGATGTTGCCATGTAAAACAATTTCCTGATACTGCTCATTTTGCTTAGCATCAGTGTAATGTTCTGTCTAGTTTTCTGGAGGGCCTTCAGACAAGCATTGGTCTCAGCAGAATAATCACCATGAGAATAGTCAGGGTCCAAAGTTTTTATTGTCTCCTTCACAGTCTGTCTCCTTCGCCTGTGGTTGGGCTAGCTTTCTGGAGGACCTTCAGATGGGCCTTGGCCTTAGCGGAGGAATGCAGAAGGGAGGAGAGCCACCAGGATAGTGAGAAATGGAATGTCTGTGGCTGATTTTGTCCTCAGTTTAAATACTCTATTATAATTACATCAACTATAGAACTATTATGTTACCATGCTAAGTAGTAAGAATATGTAAACTAGATAAACATTGTCTCATTAAATCCACTGAGTTAACACCTTCTTGCCTCAAGTATATTTCCCCAGAGTTCTGGCCCATTACACATCAGTTCATACAAGTCTCTCCAAGCCTCTTTAAAATCATCCTCCTGATCATTTCTTATAGAACAATAATATTCCATAACATTCATATACCATAACTTATTCAACCATTTTCCAACTGATGGGTATCCATTCAGTTTCCAGTTTCTTGCCACTACAAAAAGGGCTGCCACAAATATTTTTGCACATGTGGGTCCCTTTCCTTCCTTTAAGGTCTCTTTGGGATAAAAGTCCTGTAGAAACACTAGTGGATCAAAGAGTATGCAGAGTTTGATAACTTTTTGAATATAGTTCCAAATTGCTCTCCAGAATGGCTGCATCCTTTCACAACTCCACCAACAACGTATTAGTGTCCCAGTTTTCCCACTTCCCCTCCAATATTCATCCTTGTCTTTTCCTGTCATATTAGCCAATCTGTGAAGTGTAGTAGTATCTCAGAGTTGTCTTAATTTGCATTTCTTTAATCAATAGTGATTTAGAGCACCTTCTCATGATGAGAAATAGTTTTAATTTCTTCATCTGAAAATTGTCTGTTCATATCCTTTGACCATTTATCAATTGAAGAATGGCTTGGATTCTTATAAATTTGAGTCAATTCTCTATATATTTTAGAAATAAGGCCTTTATCAGAACCTCTAGATGCAAAAATGTTTTCCCAGTTTATTGCTTCACTTCCAATCTTGTCTGCATTAGTTTTGTTTATACAAAAACTTTTTAACTTAATATAATCAAAATTATGTATCTGGTGTTCAATTATGAGTTCTAGTTTTTTGGGCACAAATTCCTTCCTTCTCCACAGATATGAGAGGTAAACTATCCTATGTTCTTCTAATTTGCTTATAATATCACTATGTCTAAATCATGAACCCATTTAGATCTTATGTTGGTATACGGTGTTAGGTTTGGGTCAAGAAATTTTAGTATAATCCTAGAGTGTAACAAAACAAGTATATAATGAAATAGGGGACTTTTAAACACTCCTAAAGAATCTAGACCTGAATGGGAAATGTGTGATTCAGACACAAGATACAAAATCATAAAATATAAATATGAGGAGAAATTGTAAAGGACTTGAAAAGTTCAAACTGTTCATATTCTTCCATAATAATTTCCAATTTTCCCATTTTCCTAGAAGTTTTTGTCAAATTGTGAGTTCTTATCCCAAAAGTTGGGGTCTTTGGCTTTGTCAAACAACAGATTGCTATAATAATTGCCTATCTTGTCCTGTGATCCTAATCTATTCCACTGATTGACTAGTTTGTTTCTTAGCCAGTTTCAAATGGTTTTGATGATCACTGCTTTATAATATAGTTTTAGATCTGGCACAGCTAGGCCACTTTCATTGGCATTTTTTCATTAATTCTGTCGAAATTCTTGACTTTTTGTTCTTCCAGATGAACTTTGTTACTGTTTTTTTCTAGATCTGTAAAATAATTTCTTGGGAGTTTGATTGGTATAACACTAAATAAGTAGATTAATTTAGGTAGTATTGTCAGTTTAAATTATATTTGCTGCTCCTACCCATAAGCACTTTATATTTTTCCAACTGATTAAAGACCTGGTTTTCTGGGTTAATTGTTAAGCTAAAATTAGCATAAGCTGCAGAGAATGGATCCATACTTTGCTACATCTTAGCTTCAGAGGCTGCATTGAGTGCACAATCATCTACACACAAAAGATCATATACAAATACAAAAAATGAATTCCACTAAATTTCAATCATCTGACTACTAATGGTTTCATGCTTTAAATATATTATCTTGTAGTTGCCAAATTTTTCTCTTTTATTACACAATCTTTTTTCATATATCAAGAAACTTACAAATGTTGGGAAAAAACAAAAATCTGACAAGTCAGGTCATTTGACTTGTGGTTAGGCTAGATACTTCCTGAAGCAAGTTGAATGTGCTTTGGTACCATTGCTAACATTAGGAGTATGGGTACTTGGAGGCATAACAGGGTGTTTTTAGGGTGTGAAAATTATTATTATCTATTATTCTGTCTGTCAAAGTGAGATTGCCTTAGAAATCTTGTTTTGCAACCAGACATTTGTGGTTAGGAATGCTGCTGTTATGGCACATGTGAGTTTTTGCAGCTGTTAGAAAAAGAAACTTATTTCCAGGGCCTAAAGAAAAGAGGAACTTACCCACTTATACTGGAAAAAATAAATTTAATCTTTAAAAAAAAAACAACAAAATTTAGTTTAATGCAGTGACTATTGATTCCTTTGAAGATATACATATATTTGAAATATTCACTAAGAAATAACAATAAAACCTTCTTAATCTGTTAATTTTTTCATATGGAAATGGAAAATAATGAGGTATAAGCCTATCAGATACTTGGCACTTTGGACACACACATTTTCTGATGTCAAAAAAGAAAATAAATGAATAAGATCAAGATATCAGATATCAACACCAACTTCTCCCATGTGTCATTCATCAGCCAGACTCTTAATTCATTCTCTTTTCTTTTTCTCCCAAGTTTTGAGAATTTTGGAGGGATATATAGATAATTTATTTCTTTTAAGGAAACTAGTAATAGCTTTCTCATGAATTAGCCCTAAATCAATCAAAGTTAATAAAATATTATTTTTGTAATCAATAAAGTCTTTTTCTCCACCATAATTAATCTTATTTCTATGTGACTAAATATTGTAATAAAGAAATATATGCTATTGACAAATGAAAGCAATCATAAAGTAAAGGCATAAGATGTTTTGCCTTTGAGAAGTCCTATCTAGAACTACCTCAAATCCTCATTGTAACAGTAGGCATGGCCTTCACTTGACTGGAAACAGGCTCACACAACTCAGTCCAGTCCAGATTGTGATCCATAACTCTTCTAGATCTTCTTTATTTTTTATCTTGCTAAGACTTAATTTCAGCCTCTCAGGAAATAAACTCAATTTTTTCTTGTCCTTTGATCCATTTTCAGTGATCACAGATTACTTTCCCCTCAGAACCTACTTTACTTTCCAGCTATTGAATGTTTATCTCTCCATTTTGTAGGCACATATATGTCTATGCTTTGTCCAAAATAGGATGTGTCATATTTAAGCTAATGACTCTTTGAGAAATTTAGAAACAATAAAAGAAATTCAAATAAATAAAAAAGAATAAAATATGAACTATCTCATATGGAAAAGCACAGATCTGGAAAAGAGATTAAAAAGAAATATTTTAAGAATTTTAAGAATTTAAGAATTTTTAAATTGACCAAAAACCATAATCCAGAGAACACCTAGACATCCAATATTAAAAACTTATAAAACAAAACTCTCCAAATATCTTAATAACTTAAATCAAAAATAGACATTAAAAATCTGTAGAACACCAACTGAAGGAAATCCAGAAATGAAAACTCTCAGGAATATTATAGACAATATTAGATCAAAGAAAAAGTACTGTTAAGTCCCTAGAAAGAACGAATTCAAATACCATGAAGCCATAAGCAGGATTACATAAGATTTAGTAGCCATTATTATTATAGACCATAGAATTTGGAATATGATATTCAAGAAGGTCAAGAATGTAGGATTACTTCCAAGAATAACCTACCCTGAAATTTTAGTATAATCCTAGAGTGTAACAAAACAAATATATAATGAAATAGGGGACTTTTAAGCACTCCCAAAGAATCTAGACCTGAATGGGAAATGTATGATTCAGACACAAGATACAAAATCATAAAATATAAATATGAGGGAGAAATTGTAAAGGACTTGAAAAGTTCAAAGTGTTTATATGCCTATAGGGGAGGATAGATGATACATGTATTCCCCAAGACCTTCATGATCATTAGAATGGTTAGAAAAAGTCTTGTTAGACAGGGGGTATGTATGTGTTGGGATGATGCCCAAAGAATGAAAGGATGTGAAAGATGATTGCAATAGGAGAAGTGGGAAGAAAAAATAGAGAAATTCATGTTACCTAACAGAGAAGTAGGAGAAAAGGGGACTAAAAAAAGGGTAAGGTAAGAGAGGATAGATTCAGAGTGTTTAGCGTTAGTAATCACAAGTAAAACAGACTTTTGAAGAAGGGATAGGGCAAAAATTTGGAGGATAAATAGATAAGAATAAGATGGAGGGAAAAGCACAGTTAGCTGTTATAAATGTGGATGTGAATGGGATGAAATCTCCTATGAAAATGGAAGAAGATAGCAAAATGGATTAGAGACTAGAATCCAACAATATTTTGTTTATAAGAGTCATATTTCAAAAAAAAAAAAAAACTAACCCACAAAGTTTAAATAGGGGACTGGAGTAAAAAGCATTATGCCTCAGCCAAAAAAAACTTTTTTAAAGGCAGGGTATCAATTATGATCTTAAACAAAACAAAAGAAAAAATAGCCCTAATTAAAAGAGAGAAATGACATTTTGCTAAAACGTACCTTAGACAATGAATTAATATCAATACCTAAACATATATTTATCAACTGGCAGACCATGTATAATCATGAAACAAAAATTAAATTATTTACAGGAAGAAATTAACAGTACAACTGCACTAGTTTATTTTTTCTTTTGTTTTAGTAAATTTAGGAGTCCTCAATTTATACCTTTCAGGTTTGGATAAATCTAACCATACAATCAATAAAGAATTAAGGATAAAAATAGAATTTAGAAAAGTTGGATATTATAATCTCCTGAAGAAATTTGGATAAGAAATAGGAAAGAGTATATCTGTTTTTTAGCTATACATGACACCTTCACAAAAATTGACCATGTATTAGTACAAAGAAATCTCACAAAATTGCAAATATATATATGTATATATATAAAATATACCTTTTCCACACAATATCGCAGTCAGTGCTGAGGGGAGACCAAACCATGTCTTTCAGTTTTATTATACCTGCTATTCATGACATAGGAAGTCACTAATCCCCTACCTGCTTGTACCTGTTAACCTTCATAAACTGGCAATTGGCCTGATCCCAAGATGAAATAGTTCATCCCATTTTACTGGTGCAACACTATCCAAATTGTCTTTTATCTCATTATGAATGTTATTAATAAAAACTGGTTCTGTCTCAAAGCTCTTGCTGATCTGCACTGATCAGTTCCTCAGTATGTTGCTACACTGACATAAATTCCTTTAAATTCTTTTTGTATTAAGTTTTACCTCCTTAATCAGGGAAAAAACCTGAATGAATAACTTTCTTATTAGCAATATGGATTATTTACTTGGTCCTTTGTACTTTTCTCAAAAGAGTAAGTTAATATTAGTAGTATTATTCATTTTAAAGCAAAATGTACCCAACTACAAAGGAATCAGTTTTAAAATATTATAATCATATTCTCTTATACACTAATTCATACTTCCACAGAATACAGATTGAAAGAAGAGTTCATTTTCTAAGGGTACCATTACATAACCTCTAGAAATCATCTTTCAAATTCATATTATTTTTTATAAAATGGTTTCTCCAAAATGCCAATATAAAAAAAACATAATAGAAAACAATATTACAGATTTCAAAATCCAAAATTGCCAGTCAAATGGCATCAATTGAGATGATTTTCTTAGAATTATCTTAGAAAAATATTTTATTCTTTTATACATTTGGTCACCTAAACTGATTGTTTATTTGAAGAATAAAATAGTATAATTCTGATCCAGTTACATTTAATTTTTACTCATACAGCTCCTAAACATGCTACCTTAATGCCAAATTCTTAGTCTATTTTGCACTAAGATCTATACTCATCAAACAACCCAGTGATCTTCCAGCGAGAGGATATCTGAGTTCAAATGAGTCCACATTCTAGATTAGGATAAATGTGCTAATGAAACTGACTGCATTTTGTCAACAATCCATTTTTAAATTAGATTCCTTTTTGCTGTAAATCACCTGCTTTCCTGGAAATCTTCAGGTTGCCTCCCTCTTAGTCTCCCCTACTCAATTCCTAAATTCCCCAATCCTTCCTCCAAAAAGAAAACAAGTGGTGGAGGCAGTGGGGAGAAGCAGCTCTCAGAGATGACCAGTCTGGTGGATGGTGGCCCAGGTGGGAAAAGAGCCCCTGGAGTGGAGTTTGGAAGTCTGGGAGGAGTCCAAGATAGAAAGCGGGTCATTCCAGTGGTCAAAGCATTTCATGTGATGGAGGGCAGAGTTGGGAAAGGGAGGTGAGCAGCATCCTGAGGTTCCATTCTAGGTATTTCTGGAGGAAAGGCTCATGCTGGGGACTTCAGGGACTGGGCTGGGTGGGGCTCTTGAGACTGGGAGGACCTTCCCAGAGGGGCTGGATGAAAACAGGAACTTAGTACTGCGATCACTCTGCCTTTTGCCCTTGCTACTGAATCGAACTTTTCCTTCCTCAGCGCTAGACTTCTCGGCCTTCACTGGAGCTGAAATTATGTTGTCCTTTGGAAGCCAACTCTGTGGGTGCGCATCCCAGGTAGGTCTGAAGCAGCTTCCCTGCCTGCCTGCCTCCTCCTGGAGAGCATACCCCCTGATTTATGTCTTCCCATTAGGACCCAAGTGTCCTGTCCCTCTACCCTCAGCTTTTGCTTAAAGATTCTGCCTTCAGACCGGGCTCTCTAGAAGGATCCACGAGTTCTGTCTTCCTGCCCTCATTATCCAATTTTGGATGCAGGGAGCAAAGCAAAGCAAAGCTCCTGCTCTCTCAGTCCCACCCCAATTCCACCCATCTTTATCTGCCCCTGCTCGCTACCCCACCTCTGGCTCTTGGGCTCCCCTATCAGACCCCAAGCACTGGATCCCTCTACCCAGGCTCCCTTTAGGGAGGCCACGCCTAAATTCTACTGGAGGATTCTAGGCATCCTCCCCAGCTCCTAGGTAGACCTTGGGACATGGTTATGCAGCTTCCCCAGGCTCAATGTCCATCTGGAGCTTTCTGTTTCTCCTGTGTCCCTGATGTACCTCCACGAGCTGGATCAGAACATCTTCCTCCCAGACCCTACCTGGGCTCCCCTTCACCAGAACTCCTGTTTTCCTAACCCCTTCCCAGTCCTGAGTTCCAGACTGGATTCTATTTCACATTCTCAGGCTTCTCATGGCTCCATCCCAGAGTCCCCCTGCTTCCCTTGCACTCTCAACCTCCCCCACCCTTAATCAAGCAGTCTGTTGCCTAAATAATGTGGGGGGGGGTGTGGAGTGGTAGATGGGTGGATGGGTATGAGGTAGGAAGAGGGAATGCAGGGAGGGTAGAGGACCAACAGGAGAGAGATCTCCAACTCAGGTCATTGAGGCTCTGACTGGTCTCATCCCATCTGGGATCCAAAATCGAATAGAACAGAAGGTGTAGGAGACAGAGAAGTAATCTTCCTATTTCAACCCCCTTCCTTTCCAAACCTGACTCTACCTGCTGCCTCTTCCCCTTCGCCCCATCTGTGAAGATTAAGGTCCCAACCCTGGGGGCAGGACCAGGATCTTTTGTAACTCCTGTGAGCCTTCACTTTGTAAATTCTCATAGGCCAGCCTGCTGCCCAGGAAGAGAAGGGAAAGACATCAGCCCCATAAGAATCTTTCTCCCTCCCCACTTCAGCCTGCAGAGGACCAAGGCCTGGCCCACACAGGAAGCCTGGAGTCCGAAGGAATGGCCCCTGGGAACCATGGACCCCCAGCCCAGGTGAATGTACTGTGCCCAGAGATAGCCAATATCAGCCCAAGAGGCCATTTCTATAGACCGAGAGGGTTGTCTATGAAGTTGTCAATACCGTCCCTCTGGATCTTTTCTTTATAAAAATGGCCATGAAATTGAGTGTAGACCCAAGAACACTGCCCTGCCCTTCCTGCTGTTTTAAACTGATGCACTGGAAGTTTAACGCCCCATCCATTAACTGCCTTCCACCACCACCGAGCCACCTCCATTGCTGCTCTCCCACATTTGTTTGTTTTGTTCTCTCATGATCCCTGAGGCCCAGGGATGGCCCCTTCACTCATTCCTGTGTTACCTAAGCATCATGTCTCTGCTCTCTTTGTGCATGTTGAGTGTACACACACACACACACACACACACACACCCTTTCTAGCCCGCTCTCTGTCCTGTGGCCATACTCCCTCGCCACTGACTTTCCTGGAAACCCTTGACCCTGAGTCTTGTCTGGAGCAGAACCTTGGAAGCTTCCCCAGCCCTTATTCTTCACGGTACTGAAATTGTCCTCCAGGTTCAGCCCATTTCCTGCCGCCTCAGGTCACACGGCTGCTCCCAGGTATCTCTGAATCCTTCTCCTTTGCCATTTCTTAGGTCAAGTCCATAAGCATTTAGAACATGACTCCTCTGTGACAGGACCTGTTCAAAATTTCTATGGATACAAAGGAGGGGAAAAGCATTCTCTGCTCTCAAGGAGCTTCTGGTCTAATGCGGGAGACAATGGTCAGCAGCTGTTTCCACCAAACTCTCCACAATGTAGATGGAGACCTTCAGAGGGAGGTTCCAGCACTTTCAGGGACCAGGAGAAGCTTGTTTTCAGTGAGATTTAGCTGAGATATGAAGGAAGCCAGAAGGTGAAGGGAAGGACATTCCAAGTATGATAGAAGTCATTGGAAAGGCCGAGTTAGGGGATGGAGGGTCTTGGTCAAGGCTCAGCAGGGAGGCCAGTGTCCCTGGTCCGAGAGGAGGAGGAGAGGAGTATGGTGTGAGAAGACTGAACGGGGGCTTGGGGCTGGTTTTATAGTGTCTGCTGTGTGCCACAAGCCTTAGAAATTTAATCTCTTTTGATCCTGGTGCCAGAGTTGCCAGGTCCGTGCTAGTGATGGCCTGAATAGAGTAGCCCATGATGCAGCCAGACAGGTCCCCTGCCCTTTCTGTATCCACTGGAAAGAGTCATAGTAAGGCCTGGATGTCCATGTCCTTTAATCCCATAAATACCATGTATTATACATGTGTATCTACAGGTAAATATTCTCTTCTACTGAGCTATGAAATCTAGAGAGAATCAAAATAGTTTGAACTGAGACCAGATAGAGCTGATAAGCAGAAAAAGGTATAAAAATGCTGCTTTCCCCACAAAAGACTAATTTCAAATGTACCAAGCATACCTAGTAGAGCTATTTGAACCAGATCAAAGAAAAGAGTACCTTCTTTATTTAATCGTTAATTAGTATTTGTTAAGGGCCTAGTACTTCTTTTGTTAGAGAGGACTTAGGGAAAGGGCTGAGTTTTGGGAACTAATCTAAATAAGTCCTGGGAATTGTGCTTTCCAAAGGGGGTATACTGAAGGGGAGCATACTGAAGGAAAGGCTTGTCAAGGGGCATGAGGCTTAAAGGCAAAGACTTATGACAGGGGAGTGACTTATATTCTCCCCCAAATCCACTTTTGACCATCTTCTCAACCCTATGAGACAAAGAAGTTAATGATTTACTAGGATCACATAGCTAGTAAATGTCTAAGACTGGATTTGAATTTAGATCTTCAAGATCCATTTCATAGTTGTACCAGTATAGTATTAATGCGTCCAACTTCCCACAAGCCTTTCAAGATTGTTGCCATTTTTTTCTCATTTTATCAATTTGCAGAATATGGGATGAAACCTGTGTTGTTTTGGTTTACATTTCTCTTATTAATGGTTTGGAGCATTTTTTCATATGGTTGGGAACACTTAGCAGTTCTTTTAAGAATTCTTTGTTCCTATCCTTTGACCATTTAGCTGTTGACAAATGACTATGTTATTTTATTCGTTATTTATATTTCTTGGACATTAAATCCTTATCACAGAAATTTGATATCATGTTTGAGTTTTTGTTTCCCATTCCTCATTTAACTACTTTCTAATCCCAGATGTATAATGTTTTCTATGCAGAAGAAGTTTTTCAGTATCAAGTAATCAAAGTTTTCTATCTTTTATTTGGCTAAGAATACATTCCCTGTCTATACCTGTGAAAGCTACACAATCTATTTCTCTTTAGTATAATCTTTAATATTAAGGTCACATCTCCATCTAGAAACAGCAGCTAGGTAGCACAGTATCAGGACTGGACTCAGAGAGACCTGAGTTCAAATCTGGCTTCAGATACTTACTAGCTGTGGAATCTTGGTCAAATCACCACACCCTGTTTGCCTCAGTTCCTCATCTGTAAAATAAGCTGGAGAAGAAAATGGAAAACTACTCCACTATCTTTGTTAAGAAAATCCTAAATGAGGTCAGAGTTGGACACAACTGAACAAGAATAGTATCCCTATGGATGTATTATAGGGTATAGTATAAAGTTGTTGTTGTTGGTCTAATTTACTTCCTGACTGCTTTCCAGTTTTTTCAGTAATTTTTTTCTCATCTGCTCCCTCCTTGAAATGGTAAGCAATCTAATATAAATTATACATATGTAATAATATAAAAACACTTCCATATTAGGAATTTTGTGCAAGAAAACTCAAACTTGAACAAGAAAAAAGAAATTTAAAAATATTATGCTTCGAGCTGTTTTCAGATGCCATCACTTCTTAATTGTGAGTCTTTTTGATTTGTTTGGATCATTATTGACATTACTGACATAGCTTTACTATCACTGACATTACTGACAATAGCTGTCATTCACAGTTGTTCATCATGTAAGTGCTGTACTTATATCATCTAAGTTTCTGGATACAATTTTCTCTTTATTCTGTTCACCTCACTTTGTATCAGTTCCTCTATGTCTCTCTGGGTTTTCCTGAAATTGTTTTGCTCATCCACTGTCATCATTATGATAGGATCTTGTTCGAAATTTTTGAGTCGGTGTTCATGAATAATATTTGGTTTTTGTTTATTTTCTGTATTTTTTCTCCACATATATGTATTAAGTCTATATTTGTCTCATCAAGGGATTCTGGTAGAGTATTCTATTTGGGGGGAAATTATTTGGGAACCATGAGTATGAACTCTTCTTTACAAATAATAGAATGCTTCCACAAGTCTACTAAAACTGAGTTTTCCCTGCTTTGATAGTTCCTTTATATCTAGATCTATTTCCTTTTTTTGAATTCACATTATTCCAGATCTGGTCTTTTGACACTTTTGAGTATTTTATATTTTTGGAGGTCCTCTATTTCTTTTGGTTCTCAATTTAATTGGCATAAAATTGTGTACAATGTATCCTGATCATCTGTTTTCTTTCATCTGATTTTACTGTCTTTTCACCTTGCTCAATTGTCATTTTATAGATTTAATTTTATTTTCTCTTCTTTTTAATCAGATTGGCTAAGAGATTAACAATTTTATTAGTTTTTTTCAAAAGAAACATCTTTTGTTTTTATTTATCATTTCTTTGAGTTTTTTGCTTTCCAATATATCTATTTCCCTCCTAATTTTAAATGCCTTTTCTTTTGGGCTTATTTGAGATTTATTTGTTGATTTTCTATTTTATTAAAATGCATATTTATTTGATTAATCTATTATCATGCTTCTTTCTATCTTCTTAATGTATGAATGTAAGAATATGTTTTCCCTTGGGGATTGCTTTATCAGGATCCTCAAAATTTTCACAAGTTGCTTTTTTTATGATAACTTTTTTATAAAATTATTATTTCTATAATTTGTTCTTTGATGCAATCATTAAAAGCCACATCATTGTTAAGCTTCCATTTGGGTTGTATCTTTGGTTTGTCTTGCCTGAACCAATTTCCATTTTCATTTCATTATGGAATGAAAGGACATATTGGTAATTTCTGCCTTCTTTACATTTGTTTGCAGTATCTCTGTGCTCTAGTCCATGGTTAATTTTTATAGTACTTCCACTTGATGTACAAAAAATGCATTTTCCTTTGCTCTTCTATTTAGAAGATGTCATAAGTCTTTTAACTTTACTTTTCCCAAAAACCTTATTCATTGTGGCTGCTTTTATGTCATATTGTTATTTCTTCCCAGTCATGTAGATTCCTCCTTCTCTCTTTTCTTTCAGCTAGTCCTATTTATTAGTGTTTTAATTTCATCAAATTTTATGCCTTTTTCTTTCTTTCTCTTCTCTGTTTTTTCATCTTTTCTCTCCTTTCACTCTCCATTAGCCATCATTTCTTTTTGTTTTATCTAAATTCTCATTTTCTAATACAGACCCATATAATCATCTGGTCTTTGTTTTTTCCTGTATAGTTCATATATTGAAGTCTCCAAGGGAATCATTCTAAGCTCTACCTTCTAGGTGCTTTCTGGCACTGCCTCGTAGGGCTTACCTCACAGGATCCCCTTTTCCATTATGTCTTGCTTTCAGAATAATGTGCATTAATTCAAGTATCCCTCCATGGTAGAGAACAACTTATGCTACTAACCTACACCTACTCTTCTTGACCTTTTTCCTTCTCCTACATTTCCTGGAAATCTCATTCCTATGTACATGCTCTGCTAGTCCTCTAAGTGCCAGTTGCCCCAGGATTCTCCCCTACTCCTTTTCAACAAAAGTAGACTTTTCAATCATTAAATTTCTCAGGCCTCTGTGGGAGGTCCTTATCTCCCTTCAACCATAAAAAGTCATCTGTGGGATCCCCTGCCCCCTCCAAAGTGAGGTTTCCTTCTTTTCTCCTCATTCTTTCCCTACTCCCTACTTAGTCCATCTATGCCCTTCTTTTTCTGAGACCATAAAGGTTTGGTCTCCATCTACATTCTCACTGGTTTTTCTACAGCATCAGCACTTTTGATCCCTCTCTCCTCCTTAATATTTTCTTGTCTCTATGTTTCTGGGACATCTCTCTTTCCTAGTTTTCATCCTATTTCTCTAACTGCTTCTTCTTTGTCCACTTCGCTAGATCCCTCTCCAGAGCACACCCTAAGTCTGACCATAAGTATCTCCTGTGCTTTTATCCTGAGTTCTCTTCTCTTCTCCTTTTATACTATTTTATATAGTGATCTCATAAGCTTACATTTGATTCTCCAATCTACCTTACCTGTCCTTACCTCAGTATTGACCCAGCCAATCTCCTATCTTTAATTTCCTTAGAGACATTTCAAATGGATATATTAAACTCAGTATGAGTTCCTCAACTCTCCCCCAATCTCTCCTTCTCTCCTAACTTTCCTATTACTGTAGAGGGCAATGCTATCCTCCTCAGGATCTAGGAGACATCCTGGACTCTCCCTATTTCTGCCCCATAAATCTGGTGTAGTGCCATGGCCTGTCAAGTTCACCTTCATCACATCTCTATGATACATCCCTTTTCTTTTCTAACATTGCCTCCAACTTGGTACAAGCCCATATCAGCTCACATCTAGACTATTAAGATGACCTGCAGGTAGATGTACCTCATTCAAGGCTCTGCCCATGACTAGATATTCTCCACTCTCCATTCACTCACTAGAGTGATTTTGTATGGTGCAGTTCTGATCATATCACTCCTCTCCTCAATAAACTCCAGTGGCTCCCAATTGCCTCCAGGGTCAAATATAGAATGTTCTGTTTATCATTTAAAGCCCATCATAACTTAGCCCCCTCCTAGCTTTTCAGACTCCTCATCTTACACCTTATTCCCCACATGTAATCTTTGATACAGTGTCACTGTGCTGCTGGCCTCTCTCAAGTCTGGGCATTTTCAATAGCTTTCCCCCATGCTTGGAAAACTTTCCTCCCCTGATTCAGACCACTGACTTTCCTGGCTTCCTTAAGTTCCAACTAAAATCCCACTTTCTATATAGGAAGCTTTCCCTAACCTCTCAGTTCTATTGTTTCCCTCTTTTTAATTCTTTCCTATTTGTTCTTTACAATTTATTTTTATATGGTAATGTGCATATTGTGTCTCTCCCCCCCCCCCAATTAGATTGTAAACTCTTTGAGGGCAGGGACTATCTTTTGCCTTTTATGTTGCTGTTTGTCCTTCATTCTGACCATGATATCAGGGAGATGATGACATGACATGAAAGTGAATTGGTTTTAATCAGGCAAGGCTGTGCAAGATAACCTACTCCACTTTCCCCATCAAAGCCATCTGGGTCCAGTGGCAAAATATAAATCAGCACCACTCCATTGTTAAATATAGTGACTGGCATGTAATAGGTGCTTAATAAATATGTGAAATTGAATGGAAAATCACTAATTCTTGATAAAAGTTTGGTATATCACTCTCTTCTCTTCCCCTCTTTTTCTGTCCCTTTCAAGTAGCTTCCTCCACAAAAGATGCATTTACCTGCAGTTAGGATGTCACAAGATTCTGTCTATAACATCCTCTCTCCTCCTCTTCAATGTTACCTTTAGATTTCCTCATTCATCCCTGAATCCTAGTATACTTTTTGGTCTTCCTATTTTCATTCTGTTACCTTTGTTCTTTGTAATTATTCACTCCTCCTGCATTTCTGTTGTTTATGGTTTTGAGAAGCAAATAAGCTCTTCAATTCTTTCTTTCTTTACTTTCTAAGAATATTTCAGACTCTTATTCCTCATCCATTTTTTGTCCCATATTGCTAAACTTACATTTGCAGGAACTTACAAGTTCCTCCGAGCTACATCCAGAACTCCAATTGGAATGCACATTCTAGTAGATTTGGAATGGTCTTGCATATTTCAATGTCCTTTCCATTGTATTGGAAAATCTTTCTCTTAATGGCTTGCAGAACCCACTTAACTCTCAAGGAACTGGCAGTCTAGCAGAGGAAAATAATACACAAAGAATGGGAAAAGGGATCTGGGTGATGAGAAAGGGCCCACTTCAAAGGCATGGTAGGCCACAAAGTCAAAGAAGTCCCAAAAAAGTTGATCCAGAAGAGAAATGAGACACTTGAGATGAGCTTTCTCTTTAAAAGGTGTTTGGAAGTTTAAGAGGATCTGAAGATGATGATAGATGGATCTGGAAGGCTTGAAAAGAAAAGAGATGTAGAATTACTTCTGTTGGGTGTGAACTAGGGAATCAATTAGATTACCTTTCTGTAGTGAGAACCCATAAATTGGATCTGTGTAATGAAGAAGAGTGACTCAAGAGACCCTGTTGAAAAATAAAAACATTGGTAAATTCTTGGGTATTTCTAAAAGTGTAAAAGGTCAATAAATACCTTATTTTTTTCAAAGTAAAAAACAGAATAAAAGTGAAATATGGATTAAAAATAAACATGAGTTAGATGTTTTAAAGAAAAAAACCAAAAATAGATTAAAAAATAAAGTTTATGCATCTGATGGAAAATTGCCCCCACATTTTAGAATTCCTGATAAAGTGAATTAAAACCTTCTGATGGGAATGGAAGAGTATTGAATTCCAAGTACATTAGTCAAATACACATGTAGCAGACTGAAAGTATAGATGACCACTTGTACATATCAGGATATTTTCAAATCTGACCACCCTCTCCCACATATGGGAGACCTCCTAACTCAATCTGTGGTTTTTGTTCTTCCAAGTTTCCAGAATTCTAGGGGTGTCTTTAAAACTTTTATTTCTCTTAAGGAACCTGGCAATTACTTCCAATGAAATGAAATAAAATATTGAGTTTTCTTTAATGAATGAAGGAAATTTCCTTTTCCCATGAAAATTATTCATATTTCTATGTATCTAAATATTATTATTAAGAAATATATGTTTTTGAGAAATAAAAACAATCATAAAAGAATGGCATCAGATGTTTTGGCTGTGACCATCATACCCAAAATTGCCTTAAGCCCTCAGTGCAACAATAGATAACTCACTTGGCTGAAAAGTCTCATGGCACTCAGGTCGGTCAAAATTACAATTACTATATCTTTAGTGTGGTGATCTTCTTCTTTAAAATAATATAATGGTTCTTTGGGAGCAGGTTTCCTGGAGAGGTTTTCTGGAGGCAGCCTTAAGTTTCAGTTAAAAGTAATAATCACTCAAATACAGCCAGGTGTTAAAAGTTCAGATCTTTTGTTGTCTTCAATATAGCCCGGTTAGTTTTCTTAGAGGCCCCCTCCCCCCCCCTCTCTCCTTGGTTCTAAGAGCTCTTGTGTCTTTGTCCTTTGCTTCTGCCTCTGCTTTCTTCAGCCTCCAGCCAGTACCAAGGTGAAAGCTGGAAATGAATCTGTCTTGCCTCCAAGAGAGGGCTTGTGGGCTTCCACCCAGAGTGCTCCTCTCAGACCCCTGGCAATGTTCCGAAGTAAACTAACTAACCTGAAGCTAAGAGCCTCTTTATATATGCTCTCCCAAAGGTTGACTCCTCCTTCTGGAGGCAGGGATTAAGGGAGGAGTGAATTCAGATTTCTCATATTAAACCCTGAAATCTCCCAAACATGTGAACTCCAATGAGTACTTAAATATATTAGTGAGCTAGAGGATTTGCTAAGTACCATGCTAAATTAGCACTTTGTAAGGATTCTCTTCGTGTTTTACCTAGATGAAATTTTATTTCTACCTCTCAGGAAATAAACTAGATATTTTCTTTTTCTTTCCAATATTTTCTGTGATCACAGAAACCCCTCAACCCCCAACAATATACTGTACTTGCCAGCTTTTTACAAACTTTGCACCAAACTTTCTTTTCTTTTTTGCAAGATAATTAGACTTGCTCAGGATCAACATCTAGGAAATATTAAGTGTGTAGATCTGGATTTGGACTCAGGTTCTCTTGCCTTCGGGACTGATGCTCTATACACTCCGTTATTGAGCTGACTCTGTAAATATTCTTTAATAACATATCACATCTCTCAGTTCTGATGAAGAAGTTTCACATTATCTTCTGTCATTTCCTCCCCTAGAGCCTCCTGCAGCACTTTAGAACACATGCTTCCTCCCAAATTCCATAATAAAACATTTCTCTACTTTCTTCCAACTGACCATATAAGTTGTTTTTCTCAGTCTTCATTAGATTCTTAATGACTTTGGCTTCAAGTCTTGACTGTAACCCTTATCACAGGTACAGCCACTGGGTAAATTCTCTTTCTGTGTTTCAGTTTCCGCCCATGAGGTTGACCTAGATGAATTCTGAAATGTCTTTGAGCTCTAAGCCCAATGTATTTTGGTGGTTTAGGAGCTGGTGACATTCCAGGATGTGGACGTGGACTTCACCCCGGAGGAGTGGGGCCTCTTGAACCCTTCTCAGAAGGAGCTGTACAAGGAGGTCATGCTAGAGAATGCCCAGAACCTTCTCTTCGTGGATAAGGGCACTTTTCTGCGATCAAAAGGAATATCTTTGTTCCCTGCTGTGCTGGGTTTGGAGCATTTCTCAATTTCTGAAAAGGGAAAAGGGCTGGTTTCCTGGGTCCCAGAGACAGAATCCTCCTGCTATCCAGTTTTCCTATAAAATTTCAGTATATTGTTGAAGAGAAGCCAGAGGTCTCTCAGTTGCTTCTGAAGCCATCTCTCCCCAATTCTAGGCAGCCTGAGGTCAAAGATTAGATCAGGGCTGAAGCATCTCAGATGTGGAACTAATATCACAAGTTTTTTAAGCCAGTCTTTACTTGGACATGACTTTGATCTGGAAAAGTTTGGAAATTGCTCAACTTGCAACTTCTCTTTGCAACTCTTTCCTCTTTAGTTTGGGCTCGGTATTGGGAGTAAATTTCTTTTTGAGAAACATCCCAGCTCTTCTTTGTGCCCAGTAGAACCCATTAGTCCCCAGTCTTCCTTTACATTGCCCTCAAACTCCAGCACAGATGGTACAGCAGGAAGGATGAGAAGAATGAGAAGCATTAATATTCACAGGCTATTCCCCAGTAAGTGCTTTCTTCACCACATTAGGCCATTAAGTGACCTCATTATCCTCATTTTACAGTTGAGAAAACTGAAGCAGACAGTTTAAGTGGCTTGGCCAGGAGCACACAGCTGGTGTCTGAGCCCAGATTGAAATCCTGGCCTTGCTGACCCAGACACAGGGCCCTTGGCACTGCACTCCCAGCTGTCTCTAATTCTGGGTAATGGAAACTCCACAGTGAGTCCCTCCTTCCATGAAGAAGGGGCACCAAGACTGAGTTTTCTGGTTCCGAATCAGCTCCCTGACCTTCCCCAGTTCTCCCCAAAGCTCCCTAAAGTAAATGCTATGGAGTCCTCCTTAGGAGATCTGGGAACCACCCCCTGCTCTCACTTGCATGCTCCCATCAATGGCAGGAACAACAGACTGGCCAAGAATCAGAATTAGGACTAACTAAGGTTCCTTGAATTTAGCAGCAGGAGAATCTCACCCACAGTGGCTGAGACTCCCTGAATGAAAAAAAAAAGTTTTTATAGGTTTTAATGAGGAGGCAGAGGTAGGGGGCAGGGCAAAAACTGATTCATCAGGGTCCCCTTTGTTAGGGCTCATGGCTGACCTGGAACAATGACCTTTTCCCAATTTGAGGTGAGGCATTTCTGCCAGAATGGAGCACAAAAGAATGGGGCAAGGAAGTATGGCAGTTTCTCAGAACAGGATAATGCTGCACATCCTAGTTTGGATTCTTCTATTACAAACACAAATAGGAAGATACAGCCAGATATATATGAACATAATGGAGAGCTTCTCAAAATGGAGCAGCTTTGTATGCATACTTTCCTTGCTACAGAGAACTAAATTACAAGTGTGTTTCCAGCCTCACCCTTGGTTCTCCATTCGCAGGGCTGCCAACTCCCAGAAAAGATGTGTTCTCTCATCTTGAACAAAGGGAAGCACTGCTGATGCTGGAGGAAGAAGTCCTGAGAAGGAGTTGTTCAGGTGAGGGAGGTGAAAGCAAGTATATCAGAGCTGTGAGTATAAGAGGCTGCTATGTGTTGGGGGCAGAAAGACCTGATTTGGAGTTCTTTTTCAAACACTTTTTTGCATGTTTCCTGGGCAAGTCATTAACCTATTGAGCCTCAGTTTCCCTAACTGTAAAATGAGGGAGTTGGACTCCCTGGTTTCTTAGCTCCCTTCTGGTAATAAATCTATGATCCTATAAAAAGTCATCTGACAGAATTTAGGAGTATAGAACTCTCCTGAAAGTGCAAATTGGGCTTAAGTTTTCCAATCTGAGCTCTTTCTTAGACTTTCTTCAAGTCAGTGAATAATTATTTATTAAGTGCCAACTTTGTGGATCCTCTGCTAAGCATCAGGGATATAAAGAGATTCAAGGAACATTCCCTATTCTCCTGGAGTTCACATAGTGGTGAGTGGCCAATGTAAATCACTATATAGAAAGCCACTCTCAAGAGACATATTGGAGCTAATTGATGGAGGGAAATCACTAAAGTTTAGAAAGAGTAGAAAAGGCCTATTGTGGAAGGTGGACTCTAGTTGGGGCTTCAGGGAAACAATGGTGAGCATTCTAGGTATGGACATGGTAAGGAAGTTAGGAGATGGAGTGTCCTGTTTACAGAATAGAAAGACCCAAACCTCTGGGTTAGAGTATATTTGGAGAGGAAATAAGGTGAAAGAAGACTGGGAAATCAGGAGAGGGGTAGATGATAAAGTACTTTAATGGCCTGGAGAGGATTTTATATTTGGTTCTTTTGCTAGAGGGCCACATATGGTTTAGTAGGTAGTGACATGGTCAGTTAAGAACTTTAGGAAGACTAATTTGCCAATTGAGTGAAGGAATGAATGAACTGTGGAGAGACTCGAGGCAGCTAAATCAACCAGCAGATTCTTGTAATACTTCAGGAATAAGATGTTTGGGTTCTAAATCAAGAACAATTTTTGAGAGAAAAGGGGACATATGGGAGAAATGTTGCAAAGGTGGAATCATAGTATTTTACAGCAGATTGAATATGATGGTCAGGTGTATGAATGTGTAAGACTCAGTGAGGAGTGCTGATACTTCATTTGTGAGCTTGCACTATTGAGAGAATGTCTTGGAGGGCATTACTAAAGAAGAAAAATGGGAGGGCCGGGGAAAGAGGGGGGAAGAGAATGAGTTTAGTTTTGGATAATGACAAAAGGAAACCCAGTAAAGGATGGCACTAAAACCCAGACAGAGAAAATGGAGTGATTATGTCAAAGACTTCAAAGAACTCAAGAAAGTTGAAGATGAAGAAATGGCCATTAGATTTACCAATTTTGAGGATTTTGTTAATTATGGAAAGATGAGTTTCATTTAACAATGAATCTGGAAGGCAGAGTACAGAGAATTTCAAAGAATGAAAAGGAAAGGGGTTGGAGTCATTGCTTGTAAATGGACATCTTCAGCTGTTTAGCCATGAAACGGAAGAGAGATATTGGAAAATATCTCTTGGGGTTGAAGGGATCAAGTTATAGTGTTTTGAGGATGGCAATAAGAAAGGAGTCATTAGTGTGAAAGAAACTGAAAAGGAGTAGAAAAGTGGGGACGCTAAAGAGGCAGCATACTGTGTTCAAAGATGGCGTACTGCAATGGGGTAATTTACAAATGGAAATGCTTTAGTAAATAGAAGGACTGTTTCATTTAATAATGAGGTCAAAAAAGAAAAGAAGGTATCTATTTGGGGAAGGAAGGAGGATTAGCTATCTCCTAATAAATGACTTCTTTTTTCTTTTTTTTTTTTATTTAATAATTACTTTATATTGACACTCGTTTCTGTTCCGATTTTTTTCCCCCCTCCCTCCCTCCACCCCCTCCCCTAGATGGCAAGCAGTCCTTTATATGTTGGATATGTTGCAGTATATCCTAGATACAATATATGTTTGCAGAACCGAACAGTTCTCTTGTTGCTTAGGGAGAATTGGATTCAGAAGGTATAAATAACCCGGGAAGAAAAACAAAAATGCAGATAGTTTACATTCGTTTCCCAGTGTTCTTTCTTTGGGTGTAGCTGCTTTTGTCCGTCATTTATCAATTGAAACTCAGGTCTCTTTGTCAAAGAAATCCACTTCCATCAAAATATGTCCTCATACAATATCGTTGTCGAAGTGTATAATGATCTCCTGGTTCTGCTCATTTCACTTAGCATCAGTTCATGTAAGTCTCGCCAGTCCTCTCTGTATTCATCCTGCTGGTCATTTCTTACAGAACAATAATATTCCATAACATTCATATACCACAATTTACCCAGCCATTCTCCAATTGATGGGCATCCATTCATTTTCCAGTTTCTAGCCACTACAAACAGGGCTGCTACAAACATTTTGGCACATACAGGTCCCTTTCCCTTCTTTAGTATTTCTTTGGGATATAAGCCCAATAGAAACACTGCTGGATCAAAGGGTATGCACAATTTGATAATTTTTTGGGCATAATTCCAGATTGCTCTCCAGAATGGTTGGATTCGTTCACAACTCCACCAACAATGCATTAGTATGACTTCTTTTTTCAATGAACTATAAGGCAAATTTCTCTTCCGGGAAGGTGACTGCAGCTAGAGAGTGAGGATAAGCAATAAGGGAGGCTTGGGGAAGTATGATAACATGTGGAAAAGCTGCTGTGGTGAATGGGACAGTCAGTGATGTGGTTGTACAGTCATTTCAGTCTTATCTGACTCTTCATGACCACATTTGGGGTTTTCTTCACAAAGATACTACAGTAGTGTGCTGTTGGAATCTTTACAAACTGCTAACTCCTTAGAGCCATGGGTAATACTAGAGAACTTCTAAATTTAGTTCTCTATACCATTAATTTTTTAATCTTTGATAAAGATGCACTGGCTCCAGCAGACAGGTTTTATAACCCATCAGAAGAGCAGTGTCCAGTGCGAGCAGCTCCACTATCTTTAGATAATCGTAGGTGATGTGGAGAGATCCAGAAAGTGGTGAATGGAAAGGACCAGATAGGCTAACTGCCTCGGAGAGAGGGCTTCTGGCATAATTCCGCTGAAATGTGTCCGAGAGCCTCTGTCTGTTTCTTTTATACGAGGGAGAGGAATTGTGGGATACGAGAGAGAGGGATTATGGGTTTTCTCCCATAGTGCTCTCTGGCCCTAAGAGCTTCAAGAGAGGTGTGAATTCACAAAGTTACAAAGTTTACTTTGTGAATCTCCCATACTTGTGAACTCCAATGAGTAAAGGTGTGAACACAAGCATTGTATCAATTAGTTCTACTTAGTACCTGTTTCAGGTTCTGGCCCAAAACATCTTCTTGTAAGGTCAGATCAATAATCTAGCAATTCTAATGAGTTAGCAGTTTGTAAAGATTCCAACAGTGTGCCATTTCTTTTTCTAGCTCATTTTACAGATGAGGAAACTGAGGCCAACAGGCTTAAGTGACATGTCCAGAATCACAAAGCTAGAAAGTGTCTGACATCAGATTTAAACTTGCATCTTCCTAACCCTAGGCCAAGCATTCTATCCACCGAGCCACATAGCTTTCCTGGGGGAGTCAATTAGAGAAATGTCATAGCATAGTTTTGCCACAGTAAGGGCCACACTGAGATTATGTAGCCTAAATTTATAGTGGACCCAGGAAGGCTGGCTTCATGATTTTCTAAATCTTTCAGCAATATACAGTAACAAGGGCTATTGCCTTACTTGGAGTTAGTCTAGGGCTATGCTTTACATAAATCATCAAAATGGATCTCTCCTCAATTTCTAAGTCTCAAACTTTAGCCCATTCTTGAAGAGTTATTGAAGTGATAAGCACTGTGCTGAGGAAATGGAAGAGAAACTCCCAAGCATCCCATAGTTTTTGTTGCTTCAGGAAGCTAGGAAGAAATCTCTGTGATTCTCACTGTGCGTCTAGTAAAGTCCCATCAAGATTAAAAATAGATAAAGGTTACTTAGTATAAAGGATGTGGAGCAAGAAAAAGACAGAAACATGGTTGAAACCAGATGTATCTAACAACTAGAACAGAGGAAAGATTACATCAATTGAGGCAGAGTCTGGGGCCTAATGTCAGCCTTGAGCCCTATCAGCCAGTCAATAAGCATGGGATTAGACAGATCCAGTTTTCTAGGCACTGTGCTAAGCCATGGGGATACAAAGGAAGGAAAAAGTTAGTCCCTTCTATTAGGGAGCTTCCAATCTGGCCTACAAACATGGAGGTGGTTTGAGAAGAGGCAACAGATCAGGAACCTCACTCTTAGCTGATGTAAAGAAAAGAATATTTTTGAATGGAAAGATACTTAGTTTGGGACAGCAAGGTGGCGCAGTGGATAGAGCACCAGCCCTGAAGTCAGGAAGTTCTGAGTTCAAATCTGACCTCAGAAACTTAATACTTCCTAGCTATGTGACTTTGGGCAAGTCACTTAACGCCAATTGCCTTAGCAAAAAAAAAAAAGAAAGAAAGAAAGAAAGAAAGAAAGAAAGAAAGAAAGATAGTTTAATGGGACATAAGTAAATACAAAGAATGAGTGTAATACTGTTTAAGGCAGAATTGGGGAATACATGGTCAATATTAAAGTAAAAATGATAAAAATACAGGCACACCTCAGAGATATTGTGGGTTCAGTTCCAAATCATCCCCCAGGAAAGGAAATAATAAAGCCACATGAATTTTTTTTCTAGTTTTCCATTGGACATAAAAGTTATGTTTTATAACATATCATACTTTACTGAGTGAGTAAAAGTGTTATGTCCATAATTTTTAAATACTTTATTGTTATGAAAAGCTAATAATCATCTGAATCTTCAGGGAACCATAATTTTGTTGATGGTGAAGGATCTTGTCCAGTGTCAATAACTGCTGACTAATCAGAGTGGTGGTTGCTTAAGATTGACAGTAGTGATAGCAATTTCTTTTTAAAAAGCAACATTGAAGTTTGCCAGAATTGTTGACTTTTCATTTGAACACTTAGATCCCATTTTAGGGGTATTAATCCCCAGATTTCAATTTTTTTATGTTTTAGGGCATAGAAAGATCCAAGGAGAGGGAAAAAATGAGTCAACATATAATAATAAAAAAGAAGAAAAAATAAAAGGAAGATCAATGGAGAAAACTATCTAATACCATGGACAGAGCATGCCTAGTCACAGGGTAGGAATTTTAGTCTAAGATCAGGGAGTTTGTTATGTCAATGTTCTGACTTGGAATGGAATGAAAATTCTGAGCCTGCGTATGTCATAAATGTGTTATGAGGATCCAGAGGGATTTTATGTGAAATTCTTTATAAATGAAGTCATTCTGCTAATATGAGTGGATGGCATTTTCAAATGAATGATTCTATCCACTTAACTTTGAATACTTTTCTTTTAGTCTAGGGAAATTGAATGTGGCTTAGTTTTACTTTCTGCCAATGGAGGTAAGAGGATATAATTACATATTCATGTCTGTGTATATGTATCTTATTGATTATTTCTTGCAGAAGGAGAAATTAGACCTGAAATGAAGGAGGCTCCTGCAAAACTAAGCATTTCTTTGGAAGGAACTCACAAGCAAAGCTTCATAAGTGATGGCCCCCATGACTTCACTAGGAGACAAATACGTGTTGTGCTTCACAGAATTCACATAGGAGAAAAACCTTATGATTATTATCACTGTGGAAAAGACTTGAGTCAACAATTATCCCTTATTAATCATCAAAAAATTCACATTGAAAAGAAAGCACATGAATGTCACAAATGTGGAAATACTTTCATACAGAAGACCAGTCTTGCTGAACATCAGAGAATTCACACCAAGAAGAAAAATGAATGTGATCCGTATGAAAAGGTTTTTAGACAAGAATGCCATTTTACTATACATCAGAGAATCCACACTGGAGAAAAACCTTGTGAACATCATGAATGTGGAAAGACTTTCAGATGCAAATCCAAACTTGCTCTACATCAGAGAATCCACGCTATAGAGAAGCATTATCAGCGTCATCAATGTGGAAAGACTTTCTCACAGAGTTCAAATCTTTCTAAACATCAGACAATCCATAATGAAAACAAACATTATAACTGTGATCAATGTGACAAGGCTGTTACACAAAGCTCCAATCTTGCTGAACACCAGAGAATCCACACTGGAGTGAAACTTTATCAATGTAATCAGCGTGGAAAGATTTTTAGACACAGATGCCATCTTGCTCTACATCAAAGAATTCATACTGGGAAGAAACCTTTTGAATGTAATGAATGTGGAAAGATTTTCACACAGCATTCCAGTCTTGTGGAACATAAACGAATCCACACCAAGGAGAAACCTTATGAATGTAATCACTGTAGAAAGACTTTCACTCAGGAATGCCGTCTTAGTCTACATCAGAGAATTCACACTGGAGAGAAACCTTGTGAATGTAACCATTGTGGAAAGGCTTTCAGATGCAAATCCAAACTTGGTCTACACCAAAGAGTCCACACTGGAGAGAAGCATTATCAGTGTAATCAATGTGGAAAGGGGTATAAAAGTAGCTCAGGTTTAGCTACACATCAGAGAATCCACACTGGAGAGAAACCTTATGAGTGTAATCAATGTGGAAACACTTTCAGATGTAGCTCCAGTCTTGCTGTACATCAGAGAAGTCACACTGGAGAGAAACCATATGAATGTGTTCAGTGTGGAAAGAATTTCCGACAATACAACAAATTTGCTGACCATCAGAGAATCCATACTGGAGAGAAACCTTATCAATGTCATCAATGTGAAAAGACTTTTAGAAGAAGCTCGGGTCTTGCTAAACATCAGAGAATCCACACCGGAGAGAAACCTTATCAATGTCAAAAATGTGGAAAAACTTTCTCACAGAAATCTAATCTTGCTTTTCATGAAAGAATCCACAATGGAAAGAAACCACATAAATGTGGTCAGTGTGGAAAGAATTTCAGACACAACTCCAGTCTTGTTGAGCATCAGAGAATCCACACTGGAGAGAAACCTTTTGAATGTGGTTCATGTGGAAAATATTTCCGACAATACAACAAATTTTCTGCACACCAGAAAATTCATACTGGAGAAAAATCGTATAAATGTAATCAGTGTGGAAAAAATTTCCAACAGTGTAACAAATTTATTGAACACCAGAAAATCCACAATGCAGAGAAACCTTATGAATGTAAACAGTGTGGGAAGGCTTTTACACAGAAGTACAGTCTTAGTAACCATCAGAAAATCCACATTGGAGAGAAACCTTATGAATGTAATCAGTGTGGAAAGGGATTCATATGTTGCTTCCATCTTACTCTTCATCAGAGAATCCACACTGGAGAGAGACCTTATGAATGTGTAGTTTGTGGTAAAGCTTTTTATGTACGCTCTTCCCTTACTAAACATCAGAGAACCCATACTAGAGGACAAATTTCCTTAATATAATCAATATAGAAAATCATTCAGGCTAAAGTCATCCTTTATTCCCTGTCAGAGAATATCCTTGTAATGAATGAGGAATGTTATAGAAATGGAGCACAGAGCTCTATTAGTTATCAGAAAATTCATCTTGGGAATAAACCCTATATATGGATCCAATGGCCTTCAGGTAAAGATCATCTCTTTCCTTTATATCAAAGATTCATAGTGAAGAGAAGATTTACTAATGTGCTCAATGAGGACCTACCTTTCCCTGGCAGAGGGAGATCAGTGGACCTCCCAATATTCACCTTGGAATAAAGCCATAAAAGCTAAATTTATGGGAAGGCTTTCACCTGGAGGTCCTATTTGTGTGCATATTGAAAAAATCTTGTGGGACATAAAATTTGTGAATCCAATTATTGAAGTAAGGTATCTTCCTGCAGCACAGACATCACAAATTTCATACTATGCAGAAAACCCTAAAACTGGATTAAACATTTCTCTGACATCCCAAGGTTTCTCATTATTCCTTTCTCATATGTCGTGACATTATTTTACCATAACTTCTGCAAGCACTCCCCAGTTCATTGGTACTCGCTTTGACTCATGATATTAGCTGCACAAAAAGTCTTGCAACAATATTTTGGTATCTATTGGACATTTATTTGTAATGATTATTTTAGGCTGTGGTGTGACCACATGAAAGAGAGCCATCCCTGAGTCTACAAAACTTCAGGGCAAAAATTCTTTCTCAGATACTGACTAGCTGTGTGATGCTAGATGAGTCACTTCATCTATTCTTGCCTGAGTTTCCCCATTTGTAGAACAGAGATAATAGTAATAGCACCTGCTTCCCAGAGTTATGAAAGGATTAAATGAGATAATAGCTATCAAGTGTTTTGCAAGCATTAAATCACTTGTTGATTGCAAGGGATAATGTGGTGTAAAAATTATCCTGGCATGGATTCTGTCAATACAAAGTTATTATTAAATAAAATTAAATTTAAAAAAAAGCACTAAATCACTTGTAAATGTAATCTGCAATTATTATCATTTTGTCCTCTTGGACTATAAATCTCATAACAATAACAGTGAACTAAAAGCTATAGATAGTTTTATTCAGATTTTCAGTAGATTTGGGGTAAAATCACTATGTTGTGATGAATAGGGAACAAGGTTTGGAATTGGGAAAATTTGGTTTCAAATCCTATCTGAGATGTTCTCCAGCTGTGTAACTCTAGGTGAGGAACAATGTCAGTGTGCCTCCGTTTACTCATCTTGAAAATGGGGATCTTGAACTCAGTAGCTTCTATGCCCCTCCCCTCCAACTCTAAATCTATGTTCTTATCAAAAGTACTTTCATGGGTCTCTCTCCAAAGCCTCATCCAATGTTCCAGGAAGGAGGCCTTAGCAGGGCCAAATCTGAGACTACCAGCTGAAAGTGGTAGTCACCAAAAATCTTGTCCTGAAATAGAGAATGTATACATTATATGTTTAATATACAAAAGAAAATGAGTCTAGCAACCCTGTGTTCAGTAGTCAACAAAGTGTCACTAAGATCAAATTGGTAGATTTTAAAATCACATGAAGAAACAAATGTATCTAAAATGCAAAAGAGAACCAAGTAGCTGGAGAAATGATTTGCACCAACTTTCTCTAATAAATTTCTCATTTCCTTTATTTAAAGGATGTTTGAATCCTTTGGAGATATTTTAAAAAGATATTTAACAAATGGATATATGCATATGTATTATATATTTAAATATATATATTTAGGGTTAGGTAACCCCCAACTATATATATATTTAAATAGACCGGATAGATTTCTGGTCAAAAACTATGAATAGACAGAAATTCAAGTTATCAACAACAACCATATAACAAAATGATCCATATCTGGAACCACTAATAATTAGAAAGATTTTAAAATTGGTATAGGTGATGAGACAATTACAAATAGTGGAGGGATTTCACAGACATTTCTATTGGGGGACAATCTTCCCACATTGTCCATGTGAGAAAAAAAAGTCTGTCTCATTGTGCACTGAATCCTTCATCTCTCTCGGGATGTGGATAGCATATTCCATCTTCTGTCATCTATTGAGATAGGCCAGTGATTCTTAAATTCTCTCTCTTTCATTGGATTTCCAGATTTGTAGTTTTTTGATATGAGAAACTTTACATTTTTCTTCTCTTTTGATTTCATGGTAATATTGGTCAACATTTCAAAGCCATATGGCTTGGCTTTGCCAATTATATTTTGCCATATGTTTGTTGCTTAGGCAACCCATAATTCTGCAGGGGACATCCTCACTCTGACTCCTAGGCTAGATTATGAAAATCCTAACATAAGCATTTTCTTTTTCTTTTTTTATTATAGCTTTTTATTGACACAACATATGCATGGGCAATTTTTCAACATTGACCCTTGCAAACACTTCTGTTACAACTTTTCTCCTCCTTCCCTCCACCCCCTCCGCTAGATGGCAGGCAGTCCCATACATGTTAAACATAACATAAGCATTTTCTAAAATCCCTGGTGTAAGTATGTTTAAACTTGTTAAGGATACAAAAGGAATACTTCCCAAGTAACTGTCCTTCAAACCCAGGCAACCATGTTGCTGTTTTCACAATTTGTTTTCAGGAGATTCTGTGGCTCAGCTACTATCTAAAAAGATACTGTTTCTAACAACTTTGCATTTCGATAGTAATTTTAGCATTCCTAACTATGGTTCAGAGCCAGATTTGTGTTCTATAGATGCTCTTGCCCTTAACCCTGAAAGCCAATTAGTTACCCATGCTATTTGGCCTGCCTGCTTTGACAAAATAAAGCTTTGACTTAAAGAAACTTTGTGTGTTCTCACTCTGATTCTAAACCAAATGCTCTCTCACAGCATTTTCCTTTTGAATTCTTTCTCTCACATTTCTCATTTCATTTCCTATTACTTCCTCTAATGTTCTCACATCATTTCTAAAAACATTCATAATTCTCTTACTCTGGCTTGTTCTTTTCCAGTTTCCACTTTTCCTTTAGACTTCTCTTGTCTTGAGCAGCCCTGTCACCGCAGTAACTTTAGCAGGGGGATTCTTTAGTTTGCTATCTGTATAGACCCTATCCTAACTTTGAAGTTGAAGTCAGGACCAGTCTCTTCTGGATGGAATATACTATGGTTGCTTTCTTGGCGGTATTCAGGGTTGCTATGCTCCCGCATCTCAGGAACAGCTCGGGGTGGGCAGCTTTCAGTGTTCCTGACCTAGCTTCCTGTCTGATCTTTGCAAATCCTATGGTAAAACCTCTGTGCCCCTGCCCCACCTGTGGTTTCATGAGATTACTCTTGGACTCAGTCATCATAAGTCAGCTAGACAACTGTGTTGATTCTAAGAGACAAAACATCAGGAACCCAACACTGTCCTCAGACTTAGTGACAACGTAGAGAACCCTTCTTGGAATGTTTGTGGCAGCCCTCTTTGTAGTAACTAGAAACTGGAAACTGAGTGGATGCCCATCAATTGGAGAATGGCTGAATAAATTGTGGTATATGAATATTATGGAACATTATTGTTCGGTAAGAAACCAGCAGGATGATTTCAGAAAGGCTTGGAGAGACTTATAGGAACTGATGCTGAGTGAAATGAGCAGGACCAGGAGATCATTATATACTTCAACAATACTACATGATGATCAATTCTGATGGACCTGACCATCTTCAGCAATGTGATGAACTAAATTGATTCCAATGGAGCAGGAATGAATTGAACCAGCTAGATACCCAGTAAAAGAACTCTGGGAGATGACTTAGAACCATTACATAGAATTCCAAATCCCTCTATTTTTGTCCACCTGCATTTTTGATTTCCTTTATAGGCTAATTGTAAACTATTTCAAAGTCCGATTCTTTTTGTACAGCAAAATAACTATATAAACATGTATACTTATTTTGTATTTAATTTATACTTTAACATATTTAACATGTATTGGTCAACCTGCCATCTGGGGGAGATGGGGGGAAGGAGGGGAAAAATTGGAACAAAAGGTTTGGCAATTGTCAATTCTATAAAATTACCCATGCAAATAACTTCTAAATAAAAAGCTATATAAAAAGATTAATACAAAAAAAAAAAAAGAAGAACCCTTCTTGGACCATGTAGTCTGCCCCTTTTAGGCATGCTTAGGTCTTTTAGGACCCAGGACTTGTAAGTCTTTCTGTTTGCCCAGCTACTGAACAATCTGTTGTATTGTCTTCTCCCATATGTATCCTTAACCATGTCCAGTCCTTCTATAGTTATTATGCCCAATAGAAAGCATGACACGACACCTGGTAGAAGTAGGAGCTCAAAAAATGCTTTTCCAATAATTCATAATATCTGGTTTAAGTGTTTATGAAACAAACATCTCTTTTTCTAATTAAGAAAAATCTTAATGATTTGGCAAATGTAGGGAAACCTTGGGAAAAGTCCCCCAAATGAGGGTACAGTGATATTCTGATCAATGATGTTGCTGAAGGTTGAATATTTAAAATTTCTTCTTGTGTGTAAAATATGTTTTACTTTTACAATTGGGGCTGGCTGGATGTTGATTCCTCTGACAAGTTTGTAAGTTTTTTCTAGATTCTAGATAAGCAAAATTTAAGTGTATGTAGTTTCTATTTCTTTTTAAGCCAAAAGGTTTGGTAATCAAAGTCAAAAAGTTAAATTGTTCCTGCTAGAAAAAAAAAGAAAAAGAAATGGAATTCCAGAGTCCTCTTTCAACTGTGACTCCTTCCCTGGCTGTTCATTTGCCAGCCTCGGTATGGGCTAGAAGGTGGACTGGGGACCCCTCTCTTTTCCTGGCATGAAAGTCACACAGCTGCTGTTTTCTTCTGAATTTGTTCTATGCTTAACACCTGGCCTGGGGCCCAGCACTCAGCCCTCACTTAGCAACTGCCGCCCCTAGCCATATATCCCTTCTGTCTGCGTTGCATGTTTCACTCTGATTGGCAGTAAGTGATAGGGCTGCCATTTGTCACATGTTACCGAATTCCACATAAGCCCTTTGCAACTGACTCTTGGACCCCTTTGGGGTCTGATAAACAGTCTCTTCCTAAGTTGGAATGCTCAAGCAATGCCCATTCTGATTTGATTCCCTCCCCAGGGCCCACAGCCCTTTGTCTCTCTGTCTCTGTCTCTCTCTCTATTGTTCTCTAGCTCTCTGTCTTTGTCTGTCTCTCTCTTTCTCACTCTATTTTTCTGTTTCTATCTTTTTCTGTCTCTTTCTCTCTCTTCTCTCCCTCTGCCTCTTCCTCTCTCTCTTTCTTTCCTTCTATACTAGTCTGCTTTGCAACAATGCCCTACTGTGGTTTTTTGGAATTCCCTCTCAGGATTCAGGCTGGATTATGTTCTCTATTTGTAAGACTTGTGAGAGTACTGCCTCCTGCCACTCTTTCCTTCTTTATCTTCTTTCTTCTGGGTTTTAAATGGTGACTTTAATGGTGAGGTCCAGTCACTCTTCTGAGTTCAATGGAACAAGAGGTGGAGAATGGGAGCCTAAACTTGATTTCTTCTAAACTTCTTCCCAATTTTCTCCCCAGTTCTTGTTTAAGTTGAAATTTTTCCCCTGCCCTTTTTGTTCTTGAGTTTATTAAACACTGGCCCCCTGCATTCAACTTCTGTCTTTTTTTCTCTAATTTGTACCCCTTCTTCTTGTATGAACTGTTGCAGATGAACCGCAGAAACCATAGACAGAGTGTGTTAAACATATTCAATGAATACTTAAATATAAATGGAAAGACGAAAGCAACTAGTACTCTGAGTCACTGTGCAGAATAGTGGCTTTCTCTGAGATCAGATAATGAGAGATCTCTCACTTCACTAAGAGGCCCAGAGAACTCACTCCCAGTTAGAAGGCTATCTCCAGTGAGTCCATGAGGTAACATTCCCTGCCTCAGTTATTTTTCTTTGTCATAATTCAGGATTCAATCTGGAGGGACAAAGAGGATTTGTTTTCCCTACAGGAACTTAATTCCTTTCCAATATTCTCACACATTCTTCCCCAATCCTTTCTCTAACATGACTCTATCTCCTGACTCTGCATTTTCCCTGTTGCCTCCGCATTCCATTCCCATGCCTAAAATACTGTTCCTCCTTTTCTCTGCCTCCTGGTTTCATGGGCAAAGACTTTCTGCAAGTCTGAACTAAAATCCCTTCTTGTACAAGACTTTCTTGGTTTCCCTGCAGTGTTAGTACCTTCTTTGATTTAGATAGATAGATAATATAAAAGATAGTCTCAATCACCAAAACCATTTGGCTAAGAAATGGGGATCAGTGAAACAGGTTAGGTTCACAAAACACAATAATCAATGACTATAATAATCTAGTGTTTGATAAACCCAAAGACCCAGCTTCTGGGATTGGAATTCCCTATTTCACAAAAAGTGCTGAAAAAACTGGAAAATAGTGTGATAGATACTAAGCATTGGCTAATACCTTATACCAAGATAAGGTTAAAATATTCATGATAATCAACAAAATCCAACAGCAGAAGATACAAAGAGAAATTCCATTCAAAATAACTGTCGACAGCATAAAATATTTGGGAATCTATCTACCAAAGGAAAGTCAGGAATTATATGAGCAAAATTACAAAAAACTTTCCACACAAATAAAGTCAGACTTAAATAATTGGAAAAATATTAAGTGCTCTTGGATAGGCCGAGTGAATATAATAAAGATGACAATACTCCCTAAACTAATCTATTTATTTACTGCTATACCAATCAGACTTCCAAGAAAGTATTTTAATGATTTAGAAAAAATAACAAAATTCATATGGAAGAACAAAAGATTGAGAATCTCAAGGGAATTAATGAAAAAAAAAATCAAATGAAGGTGGCCTAGCTGTACCTGATCTAAAACTATATTATAAAGCAGCAGTCACCAAAACCATTTGGTATTGGCTAAGAAATAGATTATTTTGTCTTGATCAACTAGTCAACTATAGCAATCTAGTGTTTGACAAACCCAAAGATTCTAACTTTTGGGATAAGAATTCATTATTTGACAAAAACTGCTGGGATAACTGGAAATTAGTATGGCAGAAATTAGGCATGGACCCACACTTAACACCGTATACTAAGATAAGATCAAAATAGGGCCATGATTTAGGCATAAAGAATGAAGTTATAGATAAATTAGAGGAGCATAGGATAGTTTACCTCTCAGACTTGTGGAGGAGGAAGAAATTTGTGACCAAAGAGGAACTAGAGACCATTATTGATCGCAAAATAGAAAATTTTGATTACATCAAATTAAAAAGTTTTTGTACAAACAAAACTAATGCAAACAAGATTAGAAGGGAAGCAACAAACTGAGAAAACATTTTCACAGTTAAAGGTTTTGATAAAGGCCTCATTTCCAAAAGATACAGAGAATTGACTGTAAGTTATAAGAAATCAAGCTATTTTCCAATTGATAAATAGTCAATGGATATGAACAGACAATGTTCAGATAATGAAATTGAAACTATTTCCACTCATATGAAAGAGTGTTCCAAATCACTATTGATCAGAGAAATGCAAATTAAGACAACTCTGAGATACCACTACACCCCTGTCAGATTGGCTAAGATGACAGGAAAAAATAATGATGAATGTTGGAAGGGATGCGGGAAAACAGGGACACTGATGCATTGTTGGTGGATTTGTGAATGAATCCAACCATTCTTGAGAGCAATCTGGAATTATGCCCAAAAAGTTATCAAAATGTGCATACCCTTAGATCCAGCAGTGTTTCTATTGGGCTTATACCCCAAAGAGATACTAAAGAAGGAAAAGGGACCTGTATATGCCAAAATGTTTGTGGCAGCCCTCTTTGTAGTGCCTAGAAACTGGAAACTGAGTGGATGTCCATCAATTGGAGAATGGTTGGGGTAAATTGTGGTATATGAATGCTATGAAATATTATTGTTCTGTAAGAAATGACCAACAGGATGAATACAGAGAGGCTTGGAGAGACCTACATGGACTGGTGCTGAGTGAAATGAGCAGAACCAGGAGATCATTATACACTTCAACAATGATACTGTATGAGGGTGTATTCTGATGGAAGTGGATATCTTCGACAAAGAGACCTAACTCAGTTTCATTTGATAAATGGTGGACAGAAGCAGCTACACCCAAAGAAAGAATACTGGGAAATGAATGTAAACTGTTCGCATTTTTGTTTTTCTTCCTGAGTTATTTCTACCTTCTGTATTCAGGATATACTATGACATATTTAATATGTATAGGACTGCTTGCCATCTGGGGGAGGGGGTAGAGGGAGGGAGGGGAAAAATCAGAATAGAAGTGAATGCAAGGGATAATGTTGTAAAAAATTCCCCTGGCCTGGGTTCTGTCAATAAAAAGTTATTTATATATATATATATATATATATATATATATATATATATAAGAAAGAAAGAAAGATTCATGATGAAAGAAAGAAAGAAAGAAATATTCATGATGGATCATAAAGGGTGAGTCTATAAGCAAAGTAGAAAAACAAGGGACAATTTGCCTGTCAGATCTGTGGAGAAGGAAGGAATTTATGGCTAAAGAAGAACTAGAGAATATTAGGAAATGAAAAGTGGATAATTTTGATTACATTAAATTAAAAAGTTTTTGTAAAAACAAAACCAATGCAGCCAAAATAAGAGGGAAAGCAGAAAACTAGGGAAAACTTTTTACATCCAGTGTTTCTGATAAAGGCCTCAGATCCAATAGCAACAATGCTGGATCAAAGGATAGGCCCAGTTTGATAGCCCTTTGGCCATGTTCCAAATTGCTCTCCAGAATGGTTAGAATAATTCACAGGCAGGTATCCAATGTGAGGCAGAATGGAGAAGTGAATCTGAGAAAATCCCAAAGTAATTGAACCAGGTCAGGAATTAAAAGATGTCTGAGAAGAACTTTCTCCTTAACACCAACAATTCATTGGTGTTCCAGTTTTCTCATATCCCCTCCACATTTATCATTATCTTTTCCTGTCATCTGCTTACTTTCTAATCTTGGCTCACATTGCTTTTGTTTGTGCAAACCCTTTTTAATTTAATGTAATCAAAACTATTCATTTTGCATTTCATAATGTTCTCTATTTCTTTTTTGATTATAAATTCCTCCTTTCTCTACAGATCTGAGAGGTAAACTATCTCTTGTTCTTCTAATTTCCTTATAATATCACCCCGAAGGTACAGGGAGGAGGGATATATTGCCTATGGAGGACAGAAAGAGAAATTTAGTGAAACCAAGAGAAGGAGGATCTTCTTCCTGGAAAAATGTCATCAGATCCAAAAGAAGTAAGATGTAAGAAGTGTTGTCTAGTTCTTGAAGAGCTGTGAATGCAAGAGGATCTTTTATTTGATCCTGGAGGTAGTAAAGAATCACTGGAATTTATTAAATAGGGAAGTGTCATAGTTGGGACACTTTTTGCTGTATTGGAGTGGGACAGCCATGAATCAGGCTAATCTATTACCAGACCATTGCATAGCCCAAGGATGGAGTGATGGTGGTCTGCATCAAGAGGTTGAAACATCAAGTGAAGAGAAGGGCATGTATTTCAGAAATGTTGCAGAGGTGAAAATAAATAAGTTGAGGTAAAAAAAGGATTCAAGGAGAACACCTTGCTTGTGAGCCTAAGAGACTGGCAAGAAAGTGTGACTTTTGAGAGGAATAGGGAAAAGAAAGAGAAAGAAAATGAGTTCTGTTTAACACATGTTGATTGTAAGACATCTTGAATTAGCCACTAGTGAAGTTGTTGTAAAAGGCATTTGGGAGCAGAAAGGGCTAAGCTTGAAGAATCTTAAAATTTAAAGTATAATAAGAGCACAGGTATCCAAATGAGAGTATTGGGTGTGATTAACAATAAATATTCCTTAAATAGCTAGTGTGAGTCAAGCACTATGCCTAAGCTAGGCATACAAATATGAATAAATATAAACAGTCTCTAGCCCCAAAGAACTGGCAATCTAATGGTGAAAGAGAAAAAAAAAAAACAGAAATTGAGGCAGTGGGGCAGGTATACAATGTGAAGGCAGGATGGAGAAGTGAATCTGAGAAAGTCCCAAAGTAATTGAACCAGGTCAGGAATTAAAAGATATCTGAGAGGAACTTTCTCCTTAAATGAAGGTTGGGAGTTCATAAGCTCATCTCAGGGTGGTAAATGATATATGTGGAAAGACTGGGAAGGAAAGAGGTTTGGAATACCTTCTCTTGGGTGTGATTTATTAGAGAATTTCCAATAAAAATGAGTAGATACCCATCAATTGGTAATGGCTAAACAAATAGTGCTATATGGTTGCAATGAAATTTGATTTGCTATTAAAAATGAAAAGCCGCATGGTTTCAGAAAAACCTGGAAAGACTTCTACAAGCTGATGCATAGTAAAGTGAATCAAATCAGGAAAATGTACATCATAATAACAATACTGTTCCATGAATTATGAATGACTTAATTATTCTCAGCAAAACAATGAAGTAAAATAATCCCAAAGAACTATTGATGGGTTAGGGTTAAAATGACAGGAAAGGGTAATGATGAATGTTAGGATTTGGGAAAATTGGGACATTAATACATTGTTGTGAACTGATCCAACCATTCTGGAGAGAAATATGGAACTATGCCCAAAGGGCTATCCAACTGTACATACCCTTTGATCCCTCAGTATCTCTACTGGGCCTGTATCCCAAAGAGATCATAAAAGAGGGAAAAGGGCCTATGTATGTAAAAATATTTGTAGCAACCCTTTTTTGTTTGACAAGAAACTGGAACCTGAGTTTACCCATCCATTGGAAAATGGCTGAATAATTTAAGATATAAGAATGTTATGGAATATTATTGTTTTATAAAAAAAGATCACCAGGATGATTGAGAGAGGCCTGGAGAGACTTACATGAATGGGTACTAAGTGAAATAAGTAGAAGCAAGAGAATGTTGTACATGGCAACAGCAAGAATGTACGATGATCAATTCTGATGGATGTTGAACTGAATATGGATCACAACATAGTACTTTCACTCTTTTTCTTGTTTGCTTGAGTTTTGTTTTCCTTCTCATTTTTTTATCTGATTCTTTTTTTGTAGCATGATAACTGTAGAAATGTGTATACAAGAATTGCACATGTTTAACATATATTGGATTGCTTGTTGTCCAAAGGAAGGGATAAGGAGAGGGAGGCAGAAAAATTTGGAACACAAGATTTTGCAAGGGTGAATGCTGAAAACTATCTATGCATGTTTTGAAAATTAAAAACTTTCTTAAAAATATTAATAGTCTAATTCTAAAGTGCTTAACATAGTAAGCAATGTATAAATGTTGACTATTGTTATCAGGATTTGGATTAAATAACATACCAAAGATAATATCAATGATAATTTGTAAAAAGAATAAGTTAAAATTTTATCAAATTGAATAGTTGAAATTTGTGAGGACTTAAGAAATTTGATGTTATGTTTACAAACAACAGAAACAAACCAACATGATGTTTCTTAGATTTCTAGTTTTTCAATACTATGTACTGAAGAATATTAGACATAATTAAAAACGTGCGTTCTCTTTTAATTAGGACAATATGCCTTTAAATTCATGCTCTTATGTGAAATTTTTTCTAAAATATTGCAAAATGCTGTTAGAGAGGTCATTTCTCTGTTGAGTTATTAAAATTGATGTGGTAACGGGCTTAAAATTATAATAATGAAATATCTTTTGCCTTTGTCTGAAGTGTCTTTTTAATTATTCAATAAGAGGTTGGAGGACACCGACCACCACCACCAATTGTAGTCTGATTTTGTCAGTGTGCTTGGATAAATTTACTTTGAAATGGGCCAAACCGATGTCATTTGGAATTTAATATGTTATGAATCGAACTGCTATGATTTAGCAAAGTTGTTCCAAAAGGATTGAATATGCAGTGGGAAATATTTTTCCTCTAAAAGAGCCTTCTAAAGAGAAAGAGTTCAGTCTTACTATTTATAGCAGCCCTGTGGCTCAAGCAATAACTGAGAAATCAAAATCTAAACATCCTGGAATATTACAGAAAGCAGCATTTAAAATTCTTTAGAGTAAGTTTTAAGAATTAGAAAAAAAGCCTGGCGTGTGGTAAACACTAAATAAATGATTGTTACACTTTAATTGACTGTAGTTGCTCCATACTGGGTAACTCTACACCAAGTTTTAGATGCCATTAATAATCTGCCGAAGGAGATGAGTAATCATTTTTTCTGTAACATAATTTAAAAATAAATTCCATTGAATTACTATCATCTGACTAGTAATGACTTTCATATTTCAAATACATGGTGTAGCAGTTGCCAAATTTTTCTTTTTTACTATAAAATCTTTTTTTCAAAGCAAGAAATTTACAAGTTTTGGGAAATAACAAAAATCGGATGAGCCAGGTCACTTGATTTGTGATTGGGCCAGGGACATCCTGAAGCAAGTTGCTCTGATATCATTGCTAATATTGGAAGTATGGGCATTTTAGGGGCAAGCATGACAGGATATTTTTAGGGTGTGACAACTATTAAACCTGGTGTTCTATTGGAGTAGGACTAATGTCTGCCATCCTGCCTGTCAAAATGAGATTGCCTTAGAAATCCTGTTCTGCAGCCGGACATTTGTGGTCATGAATGCCACTATTACTGTACGTGTGCAGCTGCTAGAAAAAAAGAAACTTCTTCAGAGAAAGAGGAACTATCCCACTTAAGTGGGAAAAATAAACTGAACCTTTAGAAAAAGCATTGCAAAATTTAGCTTAATGCACTGACTATTTATTCTTATAAAGATATATGTATATTTGAAATTTTCCACTGATAAGTAACAAATATCTTTGCATTGAGTGACAGTAAGATGAAAGTTCCCTTTGTTACCCCCGAAGCTGTTGCCTACTGCTTCTAAGGAACCTGAGGGTTAAGATCAAATGAGTATTGAAGGACCTCAGACTTATAAGTCACCTCAGAGGTAATGAGTGAATGGATTTAAACTTAGGTCTTTCTGAATCCAGACCCATGGCTCTCTGTACTGCACCCACAACTGCCTCATTTTCTAGATGTTGCCATCTATAGAAGCAACCCAGGCTTCTGTGGAGGAAGTCAAGCAAACAGAATTTTCTGATTCCAAACTGGCTTTTCAATGGTGTCCTTCCCATCCTCCCATCCTCGACCAAAGGTCCCAACAAGAAAGGCTACCACCCTTGAACATCCTGGAAACCGTCTTGTGGCCCCTCCTGCGTGCTCCCTTTCCCTAAAGAGAACTAAATTACAGGGTTCTCTTCATCCTCATCCTGTCCTTCTTCCTCAGGCCTCTAACTTCCATTATCAGAGATGATTTGATCTCCCAGCTTGAGCAAGGGGAAGTCCCATGGATCCTGTAGCAGGAAAGTCCAAGAACCTCCTGGGTAGCTGAGGGAGGTGAGAGCAGGTGCAAGAGCAATGATTGTTATCACAGGAGATCAGAGTGGAAGGAGCTGGGCACAGGAAGGCTGGACTTGTAATTCTTTTTTAGAGACTTTTTAGCAAGGAAATTGCTGACCCATTGAGCTTCTGTTTCCCCATCTAGGAAATGAGAGGGGCTGGAATATGTGGCCTTTCAGTTCTCTTACAGATTCTATAAAGAAGGGTTGTTTGATGCTTAGAAGCATAGACTTTTGCAGAAAGTATCTAAAGAGGGCTGTCCAATATAAGTTCTTTCCTAAACTTTAGTCCACAAGCATTTATTAAGCACCTACTATGGGATATACCCCGTGCTGAGTATTATAAAGAGATGCAAGGAATATATCAAACCAGAAATCCGGAGCAGGAGACTCTCCAGAAGTCCTTGTGGTCTTCAATAGCTGGTCTGGTCAGCTCCCATTCAAGTGAGAACAAAAAAAAGTTACCTGCTTATAGGTCATAAAGTGAAAGAAAAAGACAAAGTATAACTCGAGCCAGAACCCATTGTTGACCACTGGGAGAGAGACTAGATTCCATGGACTGAATAGGAATCGGGGCCCTGCCTTGACCCCAGGAGTTACAGCTCCGACCCCTAACCCTTAATGTCAAATCTTAAGTGTATTTGCATTAAGTGCTTATGGACCCTAAGTGGGTCCAGCATCCCGAAGATCCAGATGAACACATGGGCCTTTAAATGAGCCCATTCTGATTTAGAGTGGGAGAAATGTGTAACCAAACCGTCTGGATTTGGGGAACAAACTCTTTTGAAACTAAACTCCTTTTTGCTGTAAATCACTTGTTTCCTGGAAATCTCGAGATTGCCTCCTTCTGGCTGGACTCGGCTCCGCTAGGAGAACCCCCAAAGTTTCGGGGAGCGCTCCGAGATGACCAGCCGGTGGGTGTGCCCAGGTGGAATCGGAGCCTTGGGGTGGAGTCTGGAGGGGGGAGGAGGAGAAGGAACCATTTCAGTGGCCAAGGCATTTCACGCAATGGAGGCAGGGCTTGGGGAGAAGTGGGCGAGGCCTGAGGTCCTGGTCCTGGGTGTGATTGGAGGAAAGGAACCATGCTGGGGGCCTCCGGGTCTGGGCAGGTGGAGTTTCAGGGACTAGGAGGCCCCTCACCGACCGAGCTGACTGAAAACAGGAACTCAGTGCTGAGATCCCTCTCTTTTCCTCCTTACGGGTAAACAGTCTCTTCCCTAAAGCTGACATCAGATTTCCTTCTTCCCTCTGAGCTGCGATCTCCTCCTTCCTTGAGCTGCGATCTCCGCCTTCCCTGGACTTGCGATCTCCGCCTTCCCTGGACCTGCGATCTCTGTCTCCTTCCCTGGAGCTGCGATCTCCGCCTTCCCTGGACCTGCGATCTCTGTCTCCTTCCCTGGAGCTGCTATCTCCTCCTTTTTGGACCTGCGATCTCTGCCTTCCCTGGACCTGCCTTCTGAAAGCCAGCGCTGTGCTGTGGATGCAGGTACCAGGTAGGTCTGAGCCAGCCCCGCTCCCAGGCCTGGCTACTGGGCAAGCTCCCTGCCCCTAACTCAGATTCCCAGTCCCTTCCCAAATGTCTGAGGTAACCCTGTCCACCCTCAGCACTGCGTCACCCTTTCCCCAAAATTCAGACTTTACAGCCTAAGGACCCAAGTGTCCTGTCTCCCTGTCTCCAGCTTTTCGTTAGAGATTCAGCTGTTCTGCCTCCAAATCCAGCCCCTCATAGGATCCGCGGTCCTGCCTGCCCTGAGGCCCCACTTCGGGTGCAGGCACCAAAGCTCCTGCCTGGCCCCTTGTCTGACCCTTCAGTTCTTGAGCTGCTGCCCTGCCAGACCCTTGTCCTGGCTCCTTCTACCCAGGCTCCCTTTAGGGACTCCAAGCGTAAGTTCTGCCAGAAGGTGCCAGGTGTCCTCCCCCACCTCGGAATACGACCATGCTGCTTCCCCAGGCTCAGTATCCACGGGGAGCCCCTCAGTCCCTCCAGTGTCCCTGAGTTCCCTGCCGTGAGCTGTTAGACTATCTTCCTCCCAGACCCTACCTGGGCTCCCCTATCCTAGGTCTCCTGCTTCCCTGCTCCTGCCCCCTGTCCTTTCCCCCTCTCTAGAATATCCCAGACTGGGCTGGGCCTCCCAAACTCAGGCTTCCCCTGGTCAATTCTGGCAGCCTTATCCCGGAGCCCTTCCCCTCCCCAACTTTGTCTCCCTCCTGCATCAAGCAGTCTCTTGGCTAGGGGTGTGTGTGTGTGTGTGTGTGTGTGTGTGTGTGTGTGTGTGTGTGTGTATGTGTATGTGTATGTGTGTATGTTGGGATGAGGGAAGGAAGGGAGGACAGAGAACCAGGTGGAGGGAGATCTCTGACCCAGGGTTCTTTGAGGATGTAACTGGTCTCATCCCTTCTGGAAACCCAAAACCCCTTCTGCCTCCTCAGTCTCTGAAGGAGAATAGAGGAGAACAAGTGGGGGAGAACTGAAGCTGTAGGAGAGGGAACGCCTATTTAGAACATCTTCATTTGCAAGACTGCCCCTCCCTGCTGCCTCCCTCCCTCTGCAGACTGGGGTCTCTGCCCCGAGGGCAGGGCCAGGGGCTTTCTAACTATGAGAATTGGGGTTTTCCAGTCTTAGCTGTTCTGATTCCACCCGGTCCTTCCAAAAGAGAAAACACCCCAGGAAATGGACTGTGGTTGGCATTAAGGAGAAGGTGGGAGAGCTTGCCTCTTGGAGCTGGAAGGACTGGGAAAGTGGCTTACACCTTGAGCTCTAAGGACTAAGGAAAGAGCTGCTCTGAATTTTTGCTTAGAATTGGGTGTATTGTTACTTTTTAAGGAAGAATTGTAACCTGGAAGGATCTTAACCAATCAGAATACTGACAGGAGGAGTAGGACTGACTAATATAAAAAGGCTTGCTCTGGCCTCTGTAAAGTGTGTTCCTATTCTACAGAATTGGGGTACACCCATTTTTGCAAGAATGTCAAAATCTTTCAGCATTTATCAGTTTGGCAGCAGAGTTCTTAGTAAAATACCTTTGTTTCTTACATAACTCTTAGGGGGTCTCACCCTCTCTTAAATCCCCACAGATCAGCTTCTTGCCCAGGAAAAGAAGAGAAAGAAGGGTCCCCTCTGGAGTCCTGCTCCCAGCTTAAGCCTGCAGAGGACCAAGGCCTGTCCCAGACAACAATGGCCCCTGGGAGGCGCAGAATCCCACCCCAGGTGAGTGTGCTCTGCTACAGAAGGGGCCAGCGTCAGCCCAAGAAGCCAACTCCCTGGACAGGGAGGATTGTCTGAGGCTGGTCCAGGGTGTTTCTTTATAAAAATGGGGATGAAATTGAAAACGTAGTGACCCCCTTACCCTGCTCTGGCCTGACTTGGGAATTGATTCTTTGGAAGTTGGCTTCTGAAGCACTAACTCCACCCCCAAATTGCTGTCCTCCCGGGGTTATTTTCCCAAAGTTTTCCCTCCTGATCACTGAGGCACAAGGATACTACTCATCCCTCTATGTTCTGGAGACATCATGTTCCTGCCCTATATAAATAGGGCCCACCCAACACACACACAACTCCCCCCTGCCCCTTATTTCTTGTGGCCAAGTTCTCCCTTGTAGAGAAAGGAAGGGCTCACCAATTCTTGTTGGGAGTAGAGCCCTGGAGGCTTTCCCAGCTCTCATTGTTCACAGAGTTATAACCCAAGAGAAATGTTCCTTCTGGCTCTGGACATTTCCTTCTGCAGCAGGTCACAGCTCTTCCTTGGTGTCTCTGCATCCCTCCCAGTTCAGTCAAGTTGTGCCAGGCCCTGTTGAAACCTTCCCCAGGGACAAAAACATATTGAGCAGAGGGCTTAGCACACTAGGTGCTCAACAAATACATGTGTAATTGAAAGGGAAATTACTAGTCTTGATGAGACTTTGGTATATTGCTCTTGTCTCTCTGTCCCCCTTTACCAGTCCCCTTTCAGGGTCTTCCCAAAGAGGCATTCTCCTACAATTAGGGTTCTCTTGTCTGTTACTTTCCCCAGATTTCCTCATTCATCCCTATTCCCTTGTCTACTTTTAGAAAAATGTTGCTTACTGATTCTTCCGTTGTCACTCAGTATTTGTTTGGATTCTTGACTCCTCCTGCATTTTTGGTCTTCAAGAAGCAAATAATATCTTCAGTTCTGTTTTCTTTCTTTTTTTGAGAGGCAATCAGTGCTAAATAACTTGCATAGTATAAGGCAGGATTGGATTTCAGGTTCTCTTGACTTCAGGGTCAGCAAATTCCCATCCTGGGAATCAGACCTAATAGTAGTATTGTTGGGTCACAAGGCATAGGCAGCTTAATAACACTTTGGACATAATTCCAGATTGCTCTCCAAAATGATTGGAGCCATTCACAATTCCACCGACAATAAATTAGTGTTCCAGTTTTTCCACATGCCCTCTCACATTTGTTACTTTCCTCTTCCATCACTTAGCGCGTGATATGTGCAAAATGATATCTCAAGATTTTTTACACTTGCATTTCTCTAATCAAAAATGACTTTGTTTCAAAAGATATGTTTTAATTTCTTCATCAGAAAATGGCATATTCATATTCTTTGACTAGTTATCATTGGGCAAATGACTTGTATTCTTATAGATTTGACAAAGTTCTTTAAATATTTGAGATATGAGCCATTTATATGAGAAAGTCTCTCTTAAGAAATTTCCTCCACTCATACTTTTCTGCTTTTCTTCTGATCTTGTCTATATTTTTAAATTTAATGTGATCAAAATTATCCATTTTATACCTCATACAGCCTTTTATCTTTTATTTTTTTCATAATTGTTTATCCATAAATCTGATAGGTAAGATATTCCATGTTCTTCACATTTTCTTTTACTCTCTCTTTTTTTATATTTAGGTTATGTCTGCATTTTGACATTATCTTTGTAAAAGATATAAGATATTGGCCTCTGTTCAATTTTGGTTAGACACATTTCCAGTTTTCCCAACAATTTTTACCATGTGATGAATTCCTTTTCCCCTAATTTCAGTATTTACACTTGTCAAATATAAGATTCATATATTTCTTTGCTGCTGTAAATTTTATGTCTGCTCTCTTCCACTGATCTACCTTTCCATTGCTTAATACCTGATGGTTTTGATAATTACAACCTGATAATATAGTTTAAGATCTGGTATAGTTAAATCTTCTATTACATTTTTTCCCCATTAGTTCTTTTGACATCCTTGATTTTTTTGCTCTTCCAAATTTTGTAACTTTGCTAAACTAGATAACCATTGTCTCCTCAATTCCACTTAGTACCTCTTAAGCATTCTTTGTTTCAAGTTCAGAGTTCTGGCCCAAAATAGAACAAAGGTAATGAAAGGTAAAATATAAATTAAAAATAGACAAAGAGTCAGATGTTTTAAAGAAGAAATTACAATAATAAAAAAGTAAAAAGACAATTTAATGCATAAGGTACATGTATTGTTCCCAAAGGTCAGAATCTCTGATAAAGCGAATCATGTCTTTCTGATGGAAATGGAAGATCTTCACATCCCAAGTATATTAGCCAAACGCATATTGTGCCGGTAGCAGTCTGAGAATATAAATGATTGTTCCCGAATGTCAGGATGGCTCCAGATCTGGTCTCTGGTAAGCCTCTCCTGCACGTAGTCTAGCAGTACTCTTAACTCAGGTTCTTCATTTTCCTCCCAAGTTTCCAGAATTCTTTGAGTGTCTTCATTTGTCTTAGGGAACCTGAAATTGGCTTTTTCACGAATTACTTCAATCACAACCCACATTAGTTAATTATTGTTTTGGTTTTTTCCAGTGATTTAGGGAACCCTCCTTTTTCCATTACAGTTACTTTTATGTCTGTGTAGATAAAAATTATAATTAAAGAATACATGCCATTGACAAATGAAAGCAACATAAACAGAAGCAGTAGACGGTTTGACCATGGCACTTGAAACCCAAAGTAGCCTCAAGGCCTCATGGAACCACAGAGAACTCCCCTTCAAGTGGCCGGGAAATCTCATGGCACAGGTGGCCAGGAAATCTCATGGCATGCAGTTCAGTTTAGATGATACTTAATATCTCTTTGGAATTCTCTTGGTATTTTATCTAGATAAGTCTTTATTTTACTTTCTGGAAATAAATTAGACCTTTTTTTTTTCTTTCCTCTAATTTCTGTGATCACATATAAATTCCCTCCCCATCCCAGAATCCACTGTACTTGCCAGCTTCTCATAAAACCTTCACAGTATTTTCTTTATAATATATTGATAAGGAAGAACTTTCACATCATCTTTCCTTCTCCTCCACAGATCCACACACATCACAGATAAAACACTCATTTTCTCTCAGGTTCCATAGGGAGGCATATTCCATAATAAGCCCTTTCTCTGCTTTCTTCCAAATGACCACAGCAAATGCTTTGCTCAATATTCCTTTGGGCTCTTGATGACTATGGTTTCAAGTCTTGACTGTGACCATCAAGGCTACAACCTTTGGGCAAATTCCCTTTCTTTGCTTCAGTTTCCCCATACCAGTTGATGAAGATTGAACTCTTTAATTCTGAAGTTCTTTTCAGCTCTAAGTCCTCTGACTTTTGGTGCTATAGGAGTTGGTGACATTCCAGGATGTGGACGTGGACTTCACCCTGGAGGAATGGGGCCTCTTGGACCTTTCTCAGAAGGAGCTGTACAAGGAGGTCATGCTGGAGAATGCTCGGAACCTTCTTTTCTTGGGTAAGGGTACTTTTCTGCAATCAAAAGGAATACCTTTGTTCCCTGCTGTGCTGGGTTTGGAGCATTTCTCAATTACTAGAAAGGGAAAAGTGCTGGTCTCCTGTGTCCCAGAGACAGAATCCTCCTGTTGTCCAGTTTTCCTATAAAATGTCAGTACATTGTTGAAGAGAAACTGGAGGTCTCAGTTGCTCTTGAAGCCATCTCTCCCCAAAGATCAGATCAGTATTGAAGCATCTCAGATATGGAACTAATATCACAGGTTATTTAGTGCAACTTCTCCCTGAATTTTGGCTGCAAACGTTCTGAAAATTGCTCAAGTAGTTTTTCCTTGTGACCCTTTTATCTTTGCAGTGGGCACAATAGCGGGAATAAACTTCTTTTAAAGAAGTATCACAGTTCTTCAAGCCTAATATGGCACATTTGTCCCCAGCCTTCCCCCAAACTCCAGCACAGATGGTGCAGAAGGAAGAATGAGAACAAGCATTGATATTCCCCTGCTGTTCCCCAATAAGTGCTTTCTTCACCATATTAGGCCATTAAGTGATCCCATTGTCCCCATTTTACAGTTGAGAAAACTGAAGCAGACAGTTTAAGTGGCTTGGCCAGGAGCACACAGCTGGTATCTGAGCCCAGAATGACATTGCTGACCCAGGCCCAGGGCCCTTGACTCTGCACTCCCAGATGTCTCTAATTCTGGGTAATGGAAACTATACCGAGAGTCCCTCCTTCCATGAAGAAAGGGCACCAAGACTGAGTTTTCTGGTTCCGAATCAGCTCCCTGACCTTCCCCTGTAGAGGGCTGGAACTCTGGAGAAGTCTACTTGAAACAAGGATACTTACAACAAGGTGTTAACTCAGTGGAATTGATGAGATGATGGTTCTCTAGTTTACATGTACTTAGTACTTAGTATGGTGATGTAACGGTTCTCCAATTCACACATAATCAGTGTGCTGTAATGATGTAATCATACCAAGGTATTTAAGGGCTAAGAGGACTAGAAATGAGACACTCCATCTTTGACCATCCTCCTGGTGGCTCTCCTGCCTCCTGCACTAAGATCAAGGCTGGGTCAGACTGTGAAGGAGACAATAAAGGCTTTAGACACTATTCCTCTCTATCCTTGTGGTAATTATTCTGCTGGAACCAAAGCCCATCTAAAGGTCCTCCAGAAAACTACCCCAGACATTACATTCCCCAGTTCTCCCCAAAGCTCCCTAAAGTAAATGCTATGGAGCCCTCCTTAGGAAATCTGGGAACCACCCTCTGCTCTTGCTTGCATGCTCCCGGCAATGGCAGGAATAACAGAATGGCCAAGAATCAGAATTGGGATGAACTAACTTCTTGAGTTCAGCAGCAGGAGAACCGACTCCTGTGGCAGAGAGCCCCTGAATGAATAAAACTAAGGTTTTTATAGATTTCAGTGAGGGGGAAACTGGGTAGGGGGCAGGGCAAAGGCAAAAAAAGCAAGGTCTCTTTTGCTGGGGCTGAAAGATGATCTAGCATGTCCTATTTGGAATTATTGTGTTACAAGCGCTGATGGGAGGAAACAGCCAGATGTGTGTGAACCCAATGGAGTGATTCTCAGAATGGAGCAGCTTTGCATGTACACTCTTCCCTAAAGAGGACTAAGTTTGTGTTTCTTCATTTTCCATGGCCAGGCTTGCCAGCTCCCAGAGACATGATTTCTCATCTTGAGCAAAGGGAAGCACTGGGGGTGCTGGAGCAGGAAGTCCTGAGGAGCTGCTGCCCAGGTGAGAGAGGTGGAAATAGGTAGATGAGAGCTGTGATCACAAGAGGGTTCTAAGTGTTGTGACAAAAACTAGAATTGGGGACAGCAGGACTTCACTTGGAGTTTTTTTCATTGTATAGAAATGGCATTATGGATAGGGAGCCTCAGTTTCCCCATCTGTAAAATGAGGGAGTTAGACTCGATGGTCTTTAATCTCCTTTCCAGAGATAAATCTATGATCTGACAAAAACCCATCATTCAGAATTTAGGGGTGTAGAAGTCTCCTCAAAGTGCAAAGGGAGCTTATCGACTTTCCAAGCTGAGCTCCTTTTTAACTTTCTTCAAATCAACAAACATTTATTAAGTGGCTGCTTTGTTCCAGATCCTCTGCTGAGCACCAGGAATCTAAAGAGATACAAGGATCTCAAAAGGGAAAAGAATGCATGTGGTTTAGGGGAGATGAGAAGGATCAAATTGCTCTTGATAAGATCCAGATTTTTCAGGGAAATGTGAGGCAAGTTCTCTGCTGAGAAGGCAAGTAGGGAGTGGAGGATAAATGGAAAGGTTTGGCAAAGCTGCTCTGGTGAATGGGATGAGGAGTCAGTTTGGCTGTTGCTCAGTCACTTCAATTCGGCACAACTGTTCATGACCCCATTTGAGATTTTCTTGCCAAAGATACGAGTGGTTTTCAATTTCCTTTTCCAGCTAATTTGATAGATGAGCAACTGTGACCAACCATCCTAACTGACTTGCTCAGGGTCACACAGCCACGTGAGGTTGGAACTTTAATCTTCCTGACCCAATATGCCATGTATTGCAGCACCAGCTGCCGCAAAGCTGTCAGTTAGGGAGATGTCCCGGCACAGCTTTGCCACGGTGAGAGCCATGCTGGGATTATGTGGCCTACATTTAAAGCGGGCCAGGTGTCCTGGTTTCATGATTTTCTGTCTCCATTCTGCGGCATATGAGTAGTAGCAAAACCTGCTGCCCTACTTGGACTTAAAGGCTACACTGACAAATCTTCAACCTGTGTCCCTCCCCTGATCTCTGAGTCTCCATCTTTGGCTCATTCTTGGAGAATCACAGGCCAGATTCAGGGAGGTGACAGCCACTCTCAGTCGAAGGGAAAGGGAGATAGAGACTCCCTAGTGTCCCATAGTATGAGTTGTTTCAGGAACTTAAAAAGAGGCCTCTGTGGTCTTCACTATGGGTCTCATCAGGTTTAGAGACAGACAGAGGTCACCTACTATAGAGGATAAGAGGCAGAAACTCGGCTGAGATCAGAACCTGCATTTGCTAACTAGGGCAGAGACCAGAATACAGGGACTGAGGAAGAGGCTGGGACCTGGTGTCAGCTTTGGGCCCAGTCAGTAAGCATGGATTAAGTACCTCCAGTTTTCTAGGCATAGAGCTTAGACCTAAAATTGAGTACAAAGGAAGGGAGCTCCCAATCTGGTCTACAAACATAGGGGAGGGGTGAGAAGTGGCAAATCAGGAACCTCACTCTTAAATGATCCAAGAAAAAGAAAGTCTTTGGAAATAGAAATGCACTTAGTTCAATGGGATTTAAAGGAATACAAAGCGTGAGGCTAATGATGGTTGTAGAAGAGCAGAATTAGAGAGGAAAGAGTCAAAATCAAAATAATGATAAAGATATGATAAAAATAGAGGTACAGCTCAGAGGGTTTCAAGTTGTTTCCAGAGCACCACAATAAAGTGAATATCCCAATAAAGTAAGTCACAAGTAATTACTGGTTTCCCATTGCATATGAGACTTATGTTTACAGACCAGTATAGTCTATTACATGTATAATGCTGTCCTATCTGAAAAATCCATGTATATAGCTTAATTAATAAATTCATTAGGGCTACAAAAGTCTGGCTGTCATCCGAGCCTTCATGACCTTGTTGCCCAAAGTCAGTGGCTGCTCAAGGTTGCCAGTGGCTGTGGCACTTTCTTAAAATAAGCTCACAGTGAAGTTTGCCACAAGGATTAGTTCATCCTTTCACTTGAACACTTAGAGCCCCTTGTGGAGGGCAGGGTAGAAAATTATAAATGTGTGTACGTGTCTATATGTTTTATTGTTTGTTTCTTGCAGAAGGAGAGATTACACTTGCCATGAAAGAGCCTACTGCAAAGCTAAGCATTGCTCTGGAAGGAACTCCCAAGCCAAGCTTCATGAGTGATAGGCCCCAATACTTCACTAGGAGACAGACCTGTGTTATACTTCACAGAAACCACACAGGAGAGAAAACTTATGATTATCATCATGGGAAAGACTTGAGTCAGCAGTCATTCTTTATTAAGCATCAAAAGCTTCACACTGAAAAGAGACCACCTGAGTGTCATGAATGTGGTAAAGCTTTCAGAGAACACTCATCCTTCCTGATACATCAGAGAATTCACACTGAGGAGAAACCTTATGAATGTAGTCAGTGTAAAAAGACTTTTGGACAGGAATGCCGTCTTGCTGTACATCAGAGAATCCACACTGGAGAGAAGCCTTATGAATGTCATCACTGTGGAAAGGCTTTCAGATGCAACTCCAAACTTTCCCTACATCAGAAAGTCCACACTGGAGAGAAACAGAATGAATGTAGTCAATGTGGAAAGGGTTTCAGAAGCAGCTACACTCTTGCTGTCCATCAGAGAATCCACACTGGAGAGAAGCCTTATGAATGTGATCAATGTGGAAAGACTTTTAGATGTAACTCCAGTCTTCTAGTACATCAGAGAAGTCACACCGGAGAAAAACCATATGAATGTATTCAATGTGGAAAGAATTTTCGACAGTACAACAGATTCGCTGATCATCAGAGAATCCATACTGGAGAGAAACCATATAAATGCCAGCAGTGTGCAAAAACTTTTAGAAGAAGTTGTGGTCTAGCTAAACATCAGAGAAGCCACACGGGAGAGAAACCTTATGAATGTCATCAGTGTGGAAAGGCCTTTTCACAGAGATCCAATCTTGCTTTACATCAAAGAATCCATACTGGGGAGAAGCCTTATGAATGTGTTCAGTGTGGAAAGAATTTCCGACAATATAACAAATTGGCTGAACATCAGAGAATCCACATTAGAGAGAACCTTATGAATGTAATCAATGTGGAAAGACTTTTCTAGAGGACCAGTCTTGCTGTACACTAGAAAACCCACACTGGAGAGAAATCTTATGAATGTATTTAATGTGGAAAGGGGCTCATATGGCACTCCATCTTACTCATCACCAGAGAATCCACACTTGTGAAAAACTTTAGGAATATGTTCAGTGCAGAAAGAATTTCCAGCACTACAATCAATTTACTGAACATCAGAAAATCCATAATGGGGAGAAACCTTATGAATGTAATCAGTGTGGAAAGGCTTTTCCCACAGAAGACCAATCTTAGTGTACATCAGAGAACCCCACTGGAGAGGAACCTTATTAATCTATGTGGAAAGATTTTCATATGGTGCTCCCATCTTACTCTTCATCAGAGAAGTCACACTGGAGAGAAAATTTATAAGTGTCTAGAATAAAGCTTTTAACATATACTCTTACAGGTAAACAAAAGAGAATAAATATTAGAAGACAAACCCCTTTAATAGAATTGATATGGAAAATCATTCAAGCTTAATTCTCATCAGAAAATACATAGGAGGTAGAAATCACCTCCCTATAATGAACATAAAAAAGTATATAAACGGAGTACAGAGCTTGTTAGATATCAAAAAATTCATCTTATATGAATTCAATGTAAAAAGATCTACATCTCTTCCTTTACATCAAGAATTCATACTAGAGGGAGGACTTCTGAATGTGTCCAATCAGGACCTGTTTTTCCCTGGAAGATGGAAGTCACTAGACATCAAAATATTCACTAAGGAAAGAAGTTTTTATAAATGTGGCAAGACCTTCACTTGGTGTGTGTGTGCGTGTGTGTGTGTGTGTGTGTGTGTGTGTGTGTCTGTGTGTGTGTGGAAAAATTGGAAAAATCTGGTGACACTTTGGATCTGATTATTGAGAGAAGGCCTCTTCCTACACTACATACTTCAGGAGACATCACAAATTCCATACTTTACACAGAATCTTAAAACTGGATTAAACAGTTCAATGAAATCCCAAGGTTTCTTGTTCTTTTATTCTAATCTGCCACAGCATTCCTATCTCAGCATTTTAGCCATTTCTCACTTGATTGGCAGTCACTGTGACTCATGACATTAGCTGGCACAAAAAGACTTGAAAATAAATATTTTGGTATCTGTTGAATATTTAGTTTGTAATGCTGTTGTTTTTTTAAATGTTGCTGGGTGACACAATGGAGATAGAGCTGTTCTTGAGTCCACAAGACCCGAGTTCAAATTCAGGCTCTGATACTTACTAGCTATGTGACCCCAGATAAGTCTTCTATTCCTGCCAGTTTCCCCATCTGTAAAATGAGGGATGATAATAACAGCCCCTACCTCTGAAGACTGATATGAGGATCAAATGAAACAATATTTGTCAAGTGTTTTGCAAGCATTAGATGCCAGCTGTTATTATTTTTCTCTGGAATCATAAGTCTCATAGCAATGTCTACGGCCTAAAAGATATGAATACTTTAGGCACTTTTTCTTTTAAATTGACATTGACATTCAAAAAAGTATAAGTGGGAACAGTGACTTATAATTGACAGGTTTAGACTTTTTCTAAGTCAAATTCTCTGACTCAGATGCTCTCTACCTCTATAACTCTGGGTGAGGAACAACCTCTCTGTGCCTCAATTTGTTCATCTCTAAAATGGGGTGGCTTCTATGGTCCCTCCCAACTTTGAATCTGTGTTCTCATCAAGAGCATCATAGGTCTTTTTCCAAAGTTGCCTCTGGCATTTCAGAATGAAGGCATAGCAAGATTAACTCTCATAGCAGAATATGTCAGTCACTGAAACTCTCTTGTCTTGTTTGAAAATAGTCTGTGAGTGGAATATACTAAAGAAAGTTAGCATAGCAACTCAACAAAGTCACCAAGTGTGTCATCAAACAAGGGATAGAGCTGATCATACATAAGATCAGACAAAATACAAAATGGTGGGTTTCTATCACACACACACACACACAAAAGTAAAAGGGAATTAGCTGGGGATGTGATTTATACTAAGTTTCTCTAATAAAGCTCTTATATCCACGGTACTTAAAGGATAGATAGAAATTTATAAATAATAGCCATTCCCCAATTTACCTGTGGCCAAAAGCTATAAGTTGTGAAGACTGAGTTAGCATCCTGGATACTGTAGAATTAGCCAGAGTCAGGATAAGCAAAAGTCCTTCATCTTTATTCTTGGTCTTTGGGGTAGAAATGAATTGGATGGACACAAGATCTCCACGACCTCTCCTCTTCCTCTCCCACCCAAAAAGTGACTCTGGCTAGTCTTACTCAACCCCTAGTCCCCGCTACAATCCTCTGTATACACCAATTATTGAGCTAGCACAGAATAGTGGGAAGGGCCATTTTCCAAGCATATGCTTATAGAGTATTGTCCAATCAGTAATTAGCCTTAAGTGCTTGGTTGTTCAACCTCATGCATCAACTCAGAGTTTTAGCCCTTTACATCTCTCGCTTTCTTTTGTTTTAGAACACAGGTGGTCACACCATATCTGACTTATCAGGGAGGTGAGAACCTAAAGAGGAGATGATCACGCCCTCCCTGACTTCTCAGGAAGGGAGATGAAAAGCACCAAAGGGAAGTGGGGATTTCTAGAGGATTTCTGGGCTGAAGGGTCTTATTAGAAACAGGTATGCACAAACCCATCAGCATGGGAGGTATTACACAAGCACATCGCAATAACACATATTATTAGTGTTTTAGCTATTAGTGATGACTCCTCACAGCCAGTACAGGCTCAGTGTGGTGTAACAAACATGAATTGTACATGCAAGTAGTGGTATAACAAACAATATAAATCAACAAGGTGTTGTAAAAGGTTTCCAGAACTTCTAAAAGGAGGGTATGTAAACAACAGTCACACATACACCTTCTTGAGCAGCCAAGAAACAGTCCAAAACCAATCTATTGTCCATTGCTTCACATGTCAGGGAATCCAATGATCCCCACAAGTTTTTGAAGCCCTGCAACAGGCTTTTCATGTCTCAGAGAATCCAATGATTCCTGAGAGTTTTGAAGTCTACAGTTCATTTCATTGTTGAAGAGAGCCACTTCCATCAAAATTGATCATATCATTGTTACTGAAGTATATAATGATCTCCTGGTTCTGCTCATTTCACTCAGCATCAGTTCATACAAGTCTCTCCAAGACTTTCTGAGATCATCCTGCTGGTCATTTCTTACAGAACAATAATATTCCATAGCATTCATATACCACAATTTATTCAGCCATTCTCCAAGTGATGGGCATGCATTCCATTTCCAGATTCTGGCCACTACAAAGAGGGTTGCCACAAATATTCTTGCACATACAGGTCCCTTTTCTATCCTTTAAAATCTCTTTGGGATATAAGCCCAGTAGTAGCATTGCTAGATCGAAGGGTATGCACAGTTTGATAACTTTTTGAGCATAGTTCCAAATTGCTCTCCAGAATGGCTGGATGCATTCACAATTCCACCATCAATGTATCAGTGTCCCAGCTTTCTCACATCCCTTCCAACATTTGTTACTATCTTTTCCTGTCATCTAAGCCAATCTTAGAGGTATGTAGCAGTATCTCAGAGTTGTCTTAATTTGCATTTCTCTGATCATTAATCATTTGGAGCATCTTTAAATATGGCTAGAAACAGTTTCATTTCTTCATTTGAAAATTGTATGTTCATATCCTTTGACCATTTATCAATTGGAGAATGGCTTGATTTCTTATAAATTAGAGTCAATTCTTTATATATTTTAGAAATATGGCCTTTATTAGAACCTTTGACTGTAAAAATGTTTTCCCAGTTTGTTGCTTCCTTTGAATCTTGTCTGCATCAGTTTTGTTTGTACAAAACCTTTTTAATTTGATATAATCAAAATTTTCTATTTTGTGATCAATAATGATCTCTAGTTCTTCTTTGGTCACAATTCCTTCCTTCTCCACAAGTGTGAGAGGTAAACTATCTTATGTTCTTTGATTTATAATCTCATTCTTTATGCCTAGATCATGAACCCATTTTGACCTTATCTTGGTATATGGTATTAAGTGTGAGTCAATGCCCAGTTTCTGCCATACTAATTTACAATTTTCCCAACAGTTTTTGTCACACAGTTAATTCTTATCCCAAAATCTGGGGTCTTTGGATTTGTCAAACACTAGATTGCTATAGTTATTGACTATTTTGTCCTGTGAACCTAACCTTAGAAACAGGTATGCACAAACCCATCAGCATGGGAGGTTATACAAGCACATTGCAATAACACACATTATTAGTGTTTTAGCTATTAGTGATGACTCCTCACAGCCAGTACAGGCTCAGTGTGGTGTAACAAACATGAATTGTACATGCAAGTAGTGGTATAACAAACAATATAAATCAACAACATTATTTTTTCCTGTCATCTTAGCCAATCTGACAGGTGTATAGTGATATCTCAGAGTTGTCTTAATTTGCATTTCTCTGATCAATAGTGATTTGGAATACTCTTTCATATGAGTGGAAATAGTTTCAATTTCATTATCTGAAAATTGTCTGTTCATATCCTTTGACCATTAATCAATTGGAGAATGGCTTGATTTCTTATAAATTAGAGTCCATTCTCTATATATTTTGGAAATGAGGCCTTTATCAGAACCTTTAACTGTGAAAATGTTTTCTCAGTTTGTTGCTTCCCTTCTAATCTTGTTTGCATTAGTTTTGTTTGTACAAAAACTTTTTAATTTGATGTAATCAAAATTTTCTATTTTGCGATCAATAATGGTCTCTAGTTCATCTTTGGTCACAAATTTCTTCCTCCTCCACAAGTCTGAGAGGTAAACTATCCTATGTTCCTCTAATTTATTTATAATCTCATTCTTTATGCCTAAATCATGGCCCTATTTTGATCTTATCTTAGTATATGGTGTTAAGTGTGGGTCCATGCCTAATTTCTGCCATACTAATTTCCAGTTGTCCCAGAAGTTTTGGTCAAATAATGAATTCTTATCCCAAAAGTTAGAATCTTTGGGTTTGTCAAACACTAGATTGCTATAGTTGACTATTTTGTCTTGTGAACCTAACCTATTCCACTGATCAACTAATCTATTGCTTAGCCAATACCAACTGGTTTTGGTGACTGCTGGTTTATAATATAGTTTTAGATCTGGTACAGCTAGGCCATCTTCATTTGATTTTTTTTTTCATTTGTTCCCTTGAAAGTCTTGACCTTTTGTTATTCCAGATGAATTTTGTTATTTTTTTCTAGGGCATTAAACTAGTTTTTTGGGAGTCTGATTAATAGCACTAAATAGATTCATTTAGGTAGTATTATCTTCTTTATTATATTCACTCAGCCTATCCAAGAGCACTTAATATTTTTTCCAATTGGTTAGATCTGACTATTTGTGTGGAAAGTGTTTTGTAGTTCTGTTCATATAGTTCTTGACTTTCCCTTGGGAGGTAGATTCCCAAATATTTTATACTATTCTCATATCATTTCTAAAAACATTTTAAACTCTCTTTATCTGGCCTGATTTTAATACTTCATTTTCCTAAAGTTATATGCAAAAAAACATTTTTTACATTTATTTTCAAAGTATTGAGTTCCAAATTCTCTTCCTTTTCTCCTCCCCCACCCCTACTGAGAAGGCAAGCCATTTAATATTGGTCCTTCAGTCTCAAAGAAAACTGAGTCAAATATTTAACATGTATAGGACTGCTTGCCATCTGAGGGAGGGGGTGGAGGGAGGAAGGGTAAAAGTCGGAACAGAAGTGAGTGCAAAGGATAATATTGTAAAAAAATTACCCTGGCATGGGTCCTGTCAATAAAAAGTTATAGTAAAAAAAAAAGAAAACTGAGTCAAGTTACAGTGTGTCTGACAGATCAATGTGAGCTTAGAATGCTCTACCACTGGTCCTACACAAACACAAATATTTGGGGTAAATTCTCTAAGTTTGCACATCTCATATTTTTTCAAAGCTAATTCAATTCTGTTTTGCTCATAAAGCAGAACACCTTCACTGATGAGGGCACACCATTTGGGGTGGTCCTGTACCAGTATCTTCCATATCATATAATCAATTCTAAAATTCTTAAGAGAGACCTTGAGAGTGTCCTTGTGTCACTTTTTCTGACCACCTTGTGAGTTCTCCATAAAATAGTCTTTTCAGCAAGCATACATTTGGCATTTGAACAATGTGGTCAATCCAATAGAATTGATTACATTTGTAAATTTGTTTTTCTGTGTGAATCCTCTCATATTTACCAAGATCAGATTGCCCTCTCAAAGTCTTTCCAAGTTTCTTACATTCATGAGGTTTCTCTCCAGCATGGATTCTCCGGTGCTTGGCAAGGAAAGAGAGTGCTAGAAATGCTTTATCATATTCATGACACTCAGGTGTTTTCCCTTCAGGATGTATATTCTTATCTTTAGCAACACTGAAACTCTTTCTTAAAGCTTTTTTGTGTGTATTCCATTCACAATGTTCCTCTCCAATGTGGTTTCTTTTGTGCTTAGTAAGAACAGCCCTGTATTCACAATATTGAAAAAGGTCTTTCCATGAGATCATTTTCAGATTTGCACTCATCACCTTCTTATCAAACCGTGTCTCTGCATCTGACAGAAACAAACACACACGGATATATTTATCCTCTAATGCTGGCTGATAATAAAATCATGACATTTAATTTCTTCAGGCAAAAAGTTTTCTTTTTTTTAAATTATAATAATTTTTTTATTGACAGAACCCATACCAGGGTAATTTTTTACAACATTATCCCTTGTACTCACTTCTGTTCTGATTTTTCCCCTCCCTTCCTCCATCCCCTCCCCCAGATGGCAAGCAGTCCTATACATGTTAAATATGTCACAATATAGATACAATATATGTGTGCAGAACTGAACAGTTGTCTTGTTGCACAGGGAGAACTGGATTCAGAAGGTAGAAATAACCCAGGAAGAAAAACAAAAATGCAAACAGTTTACATTCATTTCCCAGTGTCCTGTCTTTGGGTGTAGCTGCTTCTGAACATCATTGATCAATTGAAACTGAGTTAGGTCTCTTTGTCAAAGAAATCCACTTCCATCAGAATACATCTTCATACAGTATCATTATTGAAGTATATAATGATCTCCTGGTTCTGTTCATTTCACTTAGCATCAGTTCAGGTAGTCTTTCCAACCCTCTCTGTATTCATCCTTACAGAACAATAATATTCCATAACATTCATATACCACAATTTGCCTAATCATTCTCCAATTGATGGGCATCCATTCATTTTCCAGTTTCTAGCCACTACAAATAGGGCTGCCACAAACATTTTGGCACATACAGGTCCCTTTCCCTTCTTTAGTATTTCTTTGGGGTATAAGACCAGTAGTAGCACTGCTGGATCAAAGGGTATGCACAGTTCGCTAACTTTTGGGGCATAATTCCAGATTGCTCTCCAGAATGGTTGGATTTGTTCACAAATACACCAACAATGCACCAGTGTCCCAGTTTTCCTTCATCCTCTCCAACATTCATCATTATTTTTTCCTGTCATCTTAGTCAATCTGACAGGTATGTAGTGGTATCTCAGAGTTGTCTTAATTTGCATTTCTCTGATCAATAGTGATTTGGAACACTCTTTCATATGAGTGGAAATAGTTTCAATTTCATCATCTGAAAATTGTCTCTTCATATCCTTTGACCATTTATCAATTGGAGCATGGCTTGATTTCTTATAAATTTGAATCAGTTCTCTATATATTTTGGAAATGAGGCCTTTATCAGAACCTTTAATTGTGAAGCTGTTTTCCCAGTTTGTTGCTTCCCTTCTAATCTTGTTTGCATTAGTTTTGTTTGTGCAAAGGCTTTTTAATTTGATGTAATCAAAATTTTCTATTTTGTGATCAGTAATGGTTTCTAGTTCATCTTTGGTCACAAATTTCTTCCTCCTCCATAGGTCTGAGAGATAAACTATCCTATGTTTCTCTAATTTATTTATAATCTCGTTCTTTATGCCTAAATCATGGGCCCATTTTGATTTTATCTTGGTATATGGTATATTATATTCCTCTAGATAAGGAGGATATGAAAAGATTTGCCTTTTCAGTGCCCAGTGTTAATTTAGCTGAGCCTTATAAAAGATATGAATGGACAGTTTTGCCACAGGGAATGAAAAATAGCCCTACTATGTGCCAAATGTATGTTGCTGCTGCTCTTGCTCCATTATGAAAAGCATTTCCAAAAGTTATGCTATTACATTATATGGATGATATATTGGGATGTGCACCTGAGGAGCGAATATTAGAAGCATGTCTACAAAAGACCATAGAAACATTAAGAAACTACAAACTCCATATCGCCTAAGGAAAAAATTCAAAGGCATGCTCCTTTTCAATATTTAGGATATAAAATATATCTTAAGGCACTTACAGTACAAAAACTGTCTTCAAGAACAGAGAGGTTGAACACCTTAAATGATTTCCAAAAATTAATAGGAGATATCCAATGGATACGTCCAGTATTAGGTTTAACTAACTACCAATCAATTACAATCGCTATACCACATTTTAAGGGGAGACACTGCTTTAAATTCACCACGCCAGCTTATAAAAGAAGCTTGAGAGGCTTTGAGAGAAGTTGAACTGACTTTTATCTGTTGGAATCCTTACTAACTGCTAAGTAATTAGAGTTGATCTAATCTTACAAGAAGTTGTTTTGGCCAGAACCTGAAACAAGGTACTAAGTAGAACTAATCAAGACAAGGCTTGTGTTCCCACCTTTACTCATTGGAGTCCACAAGTATGCTAGCTTCACAAAGTACACTTTCTAACTTCAAGGGAGTCCACACCTTAAAGCTCTTTGGGCCAGAGAGCACTATGGGAGAAAACCCATAATCCCATTCTCTCAGAAGGTTCACATATAAGGCGAGACAGCCATTCCAGAACACACTTTTTCCTCTTGGCTGGCTGATCGCGCTGGACTCGAGAGGAACGACTCAAGACTCTGGTGCAGAGAACACTTTTGACGGATTCCAGGGGAGCTACGCCAGAAGCCCTCTCTCCGCGGCAAGTTGGTGGTTGGACGCCAGAAGCCCTCTCTCCGCGGCAAGTTGGTGGCTGGGCTCCCCAGAGGGAGATAAGAGAGACCTTCCATCTCTGTCTTGGTTGGAGGCAGAAGAAAGCAGAGGCAGAGGCTGAAGGACAGAACCTTTGGATTTGGAGACATCCGAAGGGCTCCAAGCCTCTAAACTGGCTGCGCTCTGAGAAGAACAAACTTCAACCTTTGAACTCTTAACATTTATCTAATGTGGTTGAAAGAGTAACTCAAAAACCCTTGGAAATATCAGTTTTTGTTATGAAAGAAGCACCCACAGCAGGACTTCATCAAGGAGACAGTGTGATAGAGTGGGTGAACCTCCTGGCACAACCAGAACAAAGCCTTACCCCTTACCCAGTGCTTGTGGCTAGAATTTTATTAAAGGCCATTAAGAGAGCAGTACAATTATCTGGGAGAAGACCTGACAAGATATACACCTTTTATACAAACGCACCAATTAATGTATGCTGCGAGACCATTCCAGAGTGGCAAATTTTATTGGCCACGGCTCCAAATTTTGCACATGGATTTCCATTAAAGATAACCAGACTACTGCATAATTGGCAATGGAATTTTGAGGAGGTGGTTTCTAAGGTTCCTCTTAAAGGACCAACTATCTTTACAGATGCATTCAAACATAATATTTGTGCTGTATACTCTCATGACTTAACTCTAAAGAGAGTAATCAGAACTCCTTTTCAGTCCACTGAGCAGAATGAATTATATGCGATCATGCTAGCTCTCATTTATTACCCAGGAGACATAAATATAATATCTGATTCAGCCTATTCAGTAGGTGTGGTACAAAGAATTGCCACAGCCCAAATAAAATTTGCAGCTTCTAATATATATCAGCTCTTTAAGGAACTTCAAGAGCAAGTGAGAAAGCATCCAGCAAAGATTTATATCTTGCATGTCCACTCACATAGTGGACTTTCAGGTCCTATTTTTGATGGCAATTCAAAGGCAGATAGCCTTTTAACTATGTTAGCCAGTACGCCTTTATTTCAGGAGGCCCAGGAATCCCATTCTAAATACCATCAGGCTGCTCGATCTTTACATTTACAATTTGAGATAACAAAAGAGGAAGCTAGGAGCATAGTAAAAAGCTGTACAGCTTGCCTTCCTTTCCACCTTCCTATGATCCCCACAGGGAAGAACCCTCGTGTTTTGAGACCCAGTGAAATCTGGCAAATGGATGTGACTCATTATAAATCTTTTGGTCGTCTGTCTTTTATCCACGTTATAGTAGACACCTTTTCAGGATTCACTTTTGCAAAACCAGTAGCAAAAGAGACAGCCAGAGTGGTCACTGAATTCCTTATTCAAGCATTCGCAATTATGGATGTGCCACAAGAAATAAAAACAGATAATGGACCTGCTTACATCTCTAAACATTTTGAACACTTTTGTGCACAGTATAAGATTTTACACACCACTGGCATACCCTTTAATCCTCAAGGTCAGGCAATTGTAGAAAGAAGAAACAGGGACATTAAGACAGTCCTCCAAAAACAAAAGAAATGGGGAGCCATGGGGAACCCTAAAGAACTTCTAAATTTAGTTCTCTATACCATTAATTTTTTAATCTTTGATAAAGATGCACTGGTTCCAGCAGACAGGTTTTATAACCCATCAGAAGAGCAGTGTCCAGTGCGAGCAGCTCCACTATCTTTAGATAATTGCCAGGTGATGTGGAGAGATCCAGAAAGTGGTGAATGGAAGGGACCAGTTAGGCTAACTGCTTGAGGAATTTGCTTATATCTCTACAAGTGGAGAAGGAATCAGATGGGTGCCAACGAGCCGCATTCGCCTTGTCCATCACAGAGAGACGAAGCAGACCTTGAAACGAAGGAGAAGACCCAAGAAATATTAGGTGATTCTGTTGCTGATTGTGCTCACCATTGAAAGAGCATGGCTAAAAATGAGACTGTTAAAAGAACTTTAAAATCTTCAGCTTTCAGTTCCTGAAAAACCAGCAACAATCATTGGATTCCCTGAGATGAAACAGAAAGAGAAAAACTTCAAAACAAAGAGCATGGCTGATAATGAGACTGTTAAAAGAACTTTTAAAATCTTCAGGAATCATTGGATTTCCTAACACAAGATGACACTGTTTTAATTCTTGAAAAATCAGCAATAATCATTGGATTCCTTGAGATGAAAAATTGTTAGAGACTTTTGCAGTACTTCAGAGCTTACAGGACTATTGGATTCCTGGCACATGAATTAATGGACAATGGATTCCTTATGGACTATTTCTAGGACTTATGGACATGTGTAAATTCTCAGGTTGATTCATGTTATTTGTTACATTACTAGTAGCCTGTGTTATATTGCTATGTGCTTATGTATTTTATGTAATTGCAAGAATTATTGGATTTCTTGAGATGAAAAATTGTTGATGAGACTATTGCAGTACTTAAATTTTCATGTTGATCATGTTATTTGTTACATTACTACTAGCCTGTGTTATATTGCTATGTGCTTATGTAAATTATGTGTAATGCCTCCCATATTGATGGATTTATGTATGCCATGTATATCTGTTTCAAAGTTCTGACCCATATTGATGGATTTATGTGTACCTGTTTCAAGTGAGCCCCTTCAGAAACCTGCTAATCTGATTTGACTTCCTATTTCCTTTGATGTTTTCATCTCCCTTCCTGAGGTATCAGGGAAGGTGTGATCAACTTTTTGGGGGGGGGGTTCTCACCTCCTTGAGAAGTCAGGGAGGTCATGACTACCCTATGTTCTAAAACAAAAGAAAGGGGAAGATGTTGGAATCTTTACAAACTGCTAACTCATTAGAGTTGATAGATTATTGATCTGATCTTACAAGAAGATGTTTTGGGCCAGAACCTGAAACAAGATACTAAGTAGAACTAATTGCTACGATGCTTGTGTTTACACCTTTACTCATTGGAATTCACAAGTGTGGGAGACTCACAAAGTTAACTGTGTAACTTTGTGAATTCACACCTCCCTTGAAGCTCTTAGGGCCAGAGAGCACTATGGGAGAAAACCCACAATCCCTCTCTCTCGTATCCCACAATTCTTCTCTCTCATATATAAGAGACAGACAGAGGCTTTTGGTCAGATTTCAGCTGAATTACGCCAGAAGTCCTCTATCCGAGGCAAGAGAAATTCATTCAATTTTCCACTTGGCTGGCTGGAGGACTGAAGGACAAACCTTTGGATTTGAAGACATTCGGAGGGAGCTCTTGGAACCAAGACTTGGAAAGAGAAATAAACATTTGCATTTTTACCAGCTGGCTGCATTTGGGGTAATTATTGATCTGAACTGATACTAAGGCTGCCTCCAGAAACCTCCCCCGAGAAACCTACTCTCGCAGAGAGAACTATTATATTAAAAAGAAGAAAAACACCACAGTCATCCTGCCATCTAGGGGAAGGGGTGAGGGGAAGGAGGGGAAAAATTGGAACAAAACGTTTGGCAATTGTCAATGCTGTAAAATTACCCATCCATATAACTTGTAAATAAAAAGCTATTAAAAATTTTTAAATTACTTATGCATATGCATAATCAATAAAAAGTCATAATAAAAATAATAATAGTTATTAATTGAGAAAAGAGATTAAAACAATTGGTTTCCTTCATTATAAAGATTCTTCTTTGGACAGCAATCTTGGGATTTCAGAGAAAAACTTGTTATGGGCCAATACTTGAAACAAGGTGTTGACTCACTGAAATTGATGGAAGCAATGCTTATGTGCTTAGGTTTACACCTTTGAGAGTTCACACATTAGCTCACCCACATTAGTTCACCAGTTTGGGAGATTCACAAGTCAGAATTCAATATGAGATTCACAAGCATTAGGTTCACACCTCCCATAATCCCACTCTCAGAGGAGGAGTCAACCTTAGAGTTTATACCTCTAAAAGAGCATAAAAAGGAGCTGAGTCAGTGGAGTCAGTTAGTTCGGAAGATTGACAGTGTGAGAGGCAGTTGGGAGATTGAGAAGCGAGGAGTCGGAGTTGAGCTAAAGGCAAAGAACTAGCAACGAGAGCTCTCGGAACCAAAGAAAACTAACTGGGCTATTTTGGAAGAGACAATAAAAGATTTGAACTTTTATCAGCTGGCTCTATTTGGGGTGATTATTACTCTGAACCGAAACTAAGGCTGCCTCCAGAAACCTCCCCAAGAAACCTGCTCCCAGAGAACGATTATATTATAAAAAAAAAAAGAAGAGGATATTACAAAAACTCAAATCTATTTTCCGACCCATATACACAGTATAAAACTCCAATGTCTAATGAGATCTGGGCTGCAGGAAGAGGCCTTCCCTCATTCATTATATTCACGTTTCATCTGCAGCGAGATTTCTGCACAAAGGATGAGATCCAGCCTTTCTGCAAATACATTTTGTATAACGGTTTTCCCCGTGTGAATATTGTGGTTTATACTGACCGTTATCTTCCAGGTAAGGGCAAGTCTTCCTTCAGCACATTTGTAAGTCTTCTCTCTACTCCGCGCACTCAGAAACTCTGAGGAGGTGAGGGAGGAGGGGCAGAAATAAAGCCCTAACTGGACACCGCCTTCCCAGGGAATGCAAGGGGGCGGTTCCGCCCTTGGGCACGCCCACTGTCGCCCCTTCGGGCGGTGGGCTTGGCTGAGCAGGCGCGGTTTCCGCGCGGCCCGGCCGGCCGTTGGTCTGTGGGTTGTCTTGGCCGAGCGCCGAGGATGGGGCGTCAGAGAGGGAGTGTGTCTGTGTAATGAGTGAGCTGGGGAGTCCGAGTGTGATTGGGCCACACCGAGTGTGTCACGGGGTGGGCGGGGCTGGCCAGAAGCGCGAGCTCTTCCTCCCTCCTGGGAGCTGAGCGCCGGCGAGGCATCCTGTGCTTGCAACTCCCAGGTAGGTCCTCGCGGGCCGGACTGTGCGGGCCGGACTGTGCCGGCCGCCCTCGCCCTGGGCGCTGCTCCTCCGTTGGTCCTCGCGGGAGGGTTCTTCCCCGCTCCCCGGGAACCTCAAGACACAGTCCTGCTACCTTCCCGGGCTCGGTGGAGCCCCCCCCCCCCCTTGTTCCCCCTCTCCCGACCTTCCTGCCACGTGCTGTGTTAGAACGTCTTCTTCCCAGACCCTCCCTGGACTCCCCGGCCCCGAGGTCCTGGATCCCAGGCTGGACTGTGTCTCCCAGCCTGAGTCCCCGCCGTTCCCGGCAGCTCCATCCCCTGCCTCCTTGATCAAGCCCCAGAGTGTTGCACAGGTAGTTTGTGGCTGTGGGTTGGGGAGATAGAGAGCTCTGACTCGGGGCCTCTCGAGGCTCTGGCTGGGCTCTTCTGCCTCTTGGGTCTTTGTGGTAGGATGAGGGCAGGCTAAGTCTCACCCTAACTGATTGTTCCCTCCCCTCCGCCTCCGGGGTGGGAGTCTCTTCCCCAAGTGCAGGGTCAAGGCCTTTGCAACCTGATGAGATCTCATCCTCTGTAAATCCTGCAGTTCAGTCCTCTGCCTAGGAAGAGAAAAGCAAGCTCTCTCCCCCTCTGGGATCCTTCTCCCTTCCAGCCCTTTCTGCAGAGGACAAGGCCCGGCCCAGGCAGGGAGCCTAGCCAGGAGCCAGAGGGAATGGCCCCTGAGAACTTCAGACTCCCACTCCAGGTAAGTGCTGTTCATCCACAGTCTTGATCAACATTCAAGGCTCCACAGAAATAAATTGTCTATATAGCTGGCAATCATTTCTTTACAAAAATAGGTATGAGTTGACTACAGTAGTAACAGTCCTGCTCTCCTTTTGAATTGATTTCATTTGCACTTTGGCATTTTGAGCATTAAGTCTCTTCTAGCCAAATTGCTGCCATGGGATATTTATTTGTTTGTTTGTTTGCTGAGATAAACAAAGTGACTGGCCCAAGGTCACATAGTCAGGACGTGTTAAGTGTCTGAAGCCGCATTTGACTTCAGATCCTCTAGACTTTAGGGCTGATGCTCTATCATTACATCAACTAACTGCCCCTTTTTAAAAAGCTTTTACTCATTACAACCTACTGACAAGGACAACCATTTCACTCATTAGCTTCTATTCCATGGACACAATGTCTTTGCTCTCTCTATGCCTGCCCCCAATCCACATACACACACACAGAGAGAGAAGAGAGAAACTTCTAAGAATATGTTTTGATCATTTATTTAATAAAAAGACAATTAATTTTCAATAAATTAGCTCCAATATCAGGTAATAAAACATTATATTTTAAGTGAATGAAAGCATTGTCTTTTTTCATCATCGTTTCTCATTTCTATATGACATCAAAATTCATGAATATGTATCGTTAACAAATAAAAGCAGTCACAAAGTCAAGACATAACATGTTTTCAGTAAGATAGCTAGAGGTATCTCAAGCTCTCATTGTAACCATAGATATCTCTTTCACTTAGATGGAAACAATCTCATTCATTTTAATCCAGATTGTAATTAATATCATTGAAGAATATTCTTCAAGTTTCCACTCCTTGTATTTCAGATTGCGAGAAACTATATGATTCCTTTCTTTGTATTTATTGATCCTAGGAAGCAATTTATGCCTTGAATTCTTGTGGCTTGATAGTTTCTTATAAATTCTGTCATTGATGCCAGTTTTGATTAGGGGTAAATTTTATACCACCTCTTCCTCCTTGAGAGTTGCTCATATCAATTTATTGACTATATAATTTCTTAACTTCTGTGATTCCATGAGAAATGGTAATTCAGTATAAGATATTTTTCAATTTTATTACAACTGAACTGTCAATTTTTTTTTTTTTTGGTTTTTTAAAATTCCATTGGGTCTTTCATGACTATGGTTCCAAGGTTTTATGACACTCATAAAGGATGTGACCTTTGGGTAGATCCCTCCTCTGTGCTTCAGGTCCCTTCTGTAAATAAAGGAGCATTGGATTAGGTCAGTTATAAAGCATGCTTCAATTCTTAAGTCCTTTGGGTCTTGATGTTTTAGAAGTTGGTGACCTTCAAGGATGTGGCTGTGGACTTCAGCCTGGAGGAGTGGGGTCTGTTGGACCCGGATCAGAAAGAGCTGCACATGGAGGTCATGCTGGAGAATGCCGAGAACTTGCTCTCCCTGGGTAAGGAGAGCTTGCCTTGGAACTCTGGAACTACCTTCAAAACTAAGGTTTTTTTATAGAATTTCAGTGAGGGGGGAACTGGGTAGGGGGCAGGGCAAAGGGAGATTCAGCAAGGTCTCTTTTGCTGGGGCTCAAAGGTGATCTAGCATGTCCTATTTGGGGTTATTGTGCTGATGGGAGGAAACAACCAGATGTGTATAAACCCAATGGGGTGATTCTCAGAATGGAGCAGCTTTGCATGCACACTCTTCCCTAAAGAGAACTAAGTTTGTGTCTCTTCATTCTCTATGTCTAGGCTTGCCAGCTCCCAAAGACGTGATCTCTCATCTTGAGCAAAGGGAAGCACTGGGGGTGCTGGAGCAAGAAGTCTTGAGGAGCCGCTGCCCAGGTGAGAGAGGTGGAAACAGGTAGATGAGAGCTGTGATTACAAAAGGGTTCTACATATTGTGGTGAAGCAAGAGCTAGGACTGGAGGCAGCAGGACTTTACTTGGAGTTCTTTTCAGACACTTTATCAAAATGGCGTTGTTGTTATGGAGCTTCAGGTTCCCCATCTGTAAAATGAGGGAGTTGGACTCGATGGTCTTTAATCTCCCTTCTAGAGATAAATCTATGATCCTACAAAAAGCCATCACTGAGAATTTAGGGGTGTGGAAATCTCCTCAAAGTGCAAAGGGGGCTTAGGCTTTCCAAGCTGAACTCCTTTTTAACTTTCTTCAAAGCAACAAACTTTTATTAAGTAGCTGCTTTGTTCCAGATCCTCGGCTGAGCACCAGGGATCTAAAGAGATACAAGGAGCCTCCCCTGCTCCCAGTGAGCTCACAGACTTGTGGGACAAATACCTACAACTGTGTCAGGCAGGGAGGAGAGCTTGAGGCTTCATATGTGAGCTTGCACTCCTGGGAGGAGGCCTTGGAGAACCTTAGGAAAGAAGGAAGATGGAAGAGCTAGGGAAGGACACTGAGCTTGGTTTGGGATACATAGAAGGAGACCCAAGAAAGGCACGTCACTCAAACCCAGTGAGAGGAAAAATGGGTGATTAGTGGAGTCAAAGGCAACAGAGAAGCCAGGAAGGATGAGGATGAAAAAATGGCCATTGGATTTAGCAAGTTTGAGATCTGGGATCACGTTGGAGATAGGAGTTTTAGGTAGTTTCATTGGGAGCTAGAGCCTTTCTGAGAAAGCAAAGGAGAACACTTGGACCCACCTCTTAAAAATGGCATCCAGGGCTGTTTAGCTGTGAAATCGAATAAAGAGACTGGGAAATATCTCATGGGACTGAAGGGGGATTAAGGGATTGTGTTTGAGGATTAGAGAGACATGGTTTTATTAGAATTGCTAGGAAAAGGTGGGAAAGACTGAAAAGTGGTGAAAAAATGGAGATATTAGAGAGTCGGGAGGGTTAGGGTTAGGGTTAGGGTTGGGCCCAATGAACTCGAAAGAGGTTTGCTTTAGGTAGCAGAATAACCATTTCATCTGACCCTTGTGTCAAAAAGGAAAATTAGGCTCCTGATTTATGGGGGTAAGGAGCAGAAAATGGTACTGGATAAATGTCCGTTTTTTTCCAGAGCAATGTAAAGCAATATCTCTGATGGGAAGAACATATGGGAACACATGAAAAGATTGGGAAACGTTCTGTGGTGAATAGGTTAGGGAGTCAGCCAAGTAATATTTGGTCATTTCAATTATTTTTGACTCTTCATGACTCTATTTGTTTTTTTTTTGTTTGTTTGTTTTTTGCCAAAGATACTGAAGTACTTTGGATTTATTTCCTTTTCCAACTCATTTTACAGGTGAGGAAACTGAGGCAAATAAGGGGGAGTGACTTGGCCAGGGTCACAGAACTAGTAAGTGTCTGAAACTTACATGTTCTTGATTCTATGTCCAGCTCATTTCCTATTGCTCCACCTACTTGCCCCAAGGGAGACAGTTTGGTATTTGTCAAAGGGTAGCCTTGCCACAGTGAGAGCCACACTGAGATTTTGTGGCCTAAATTTATACTGGAACCTGGTTTTATGATTTTCTCCCTCCATTCAGCAGCATGTAAGTAGCAAAAAAGACTGCTGCCTTACTCAGAATCAATTTAAGGCTATGGTTTACAAAAGTCATCAATGTAATTTCTCCCTGATCTCTAAGTCTCAAATTTTAATCCATTTGTGGAGACTCATTGGCCAGATTCATGGAGGTCCCTCTCAGTTTAGGGAGATGAGAGGTAGAGGCTCCCTGGTGTCCCATAGAATGTTTCTGGAGCTTAGAAAAGGGGCCTCTGTGATCTTCACCAGGGGTTTAGTCAGGTCCCATCAGGGTTAGAGCCAGACCAAGGTCACTTACTGTAGGGGGAGTGTAAGAGAAAGAAACTGGCTTGAGGCCAGAACATGGGAATGCTGGACCTGCCTTTGTCACAGGTTTGTTTTGAGAATTCTGAGGTCCAAAATTGTTCAGTCTTCAAGAAAAACCACTTTGTAAAAGGCTGCATGGATCCCTCCACTAAGTGGACTTAACAGCTTCCTGAGATGTCCCTGAATCCTAGGATCTTGTTTTTTTAGGGTTTGATAAGTGGACACTCTAGAAAGAGAAAAAGTCCAAATCCCCATTCCTTGGTAGACCTTGTTTTAGGGCCAACAATGATACATCAACTAAAAATTTATCAGCAGAGGGGTTGGGTTATCTCTTCTGACATAAGAAGGATGAGTTCCTCCTCAAGAAGAGATGGCAAAAATAGTATGGAGATACCAAAAACAAATTGGGGGCTTACTATACCATGTCACCCATGCTAAGTGTAGACTTGGAATTTGAGAAAAACAATGTAGACACAGGATTCTTTTTTTTTTTAATTTATTAAATAACTTTTTATTGACAGAACCCATGCCAGGGTAGTTTTTTACAGCATTATCCCTTGCACTCACTTCTATTCCAATTTTTCCCCTCCCTCCCTCCACCTCCTTCCCCAGATGGCAAGCAGATGTTAAATATGTCACAATATAGATACAATATATATATGTGTAGAACCGAACAGTTCTCTAGTTGCACAGGAAGAATTGGATTCAGAAGGTAAAAATAATCCGGGAAGAAAAACAAAGATGCAAGCAGTTTATATTCATTTCCCAGTGTTCTTTCTTTGGTGTAGCTGCTTCTGTCCATCCTTGATCAATTGAAACTGAGTTAGGTCTCTTTATCGAAGAGATCCACTTCTATCAGAATACATCCTCAAACAGTATCGTTGTTGAGGTATATAATGATCTCCCGGTTCTGCTCATTTCACTTAGCATCAGTTCATGTAAGTCTCGCCAGTCCTCTCTGTATTCATCCTACTGGTCATTTCTTACAGAACAATATTCCATAACATTCATATACCACAATTTACCCAACCATTCTCCAATTGATGGGCATCCATTCATTTTCCAGTTTCTAGCCACTACAAACAGGGCTGCCACAAACATTTTGGCACATACAGGTCCCTTTCCTTTCTTTAGTATCTCTTTGGGGTATAAGCCCAGTTAGAAACACTGCTGGATCAAAGGGGATGCACAGTTTGATAACTTTTTGAGCATAGTTCCAAATTGCTCTCCAGAATGGCTGGATGTGTTCACAATTCCACCAACAATGTATCAGTGTCCCTGTTTTCCCACATCCCCTCCAACATTCTGCATTATCTTTCCCTGTCATTCTAGCCAAGTTGACAGGTGTGTAATGGTATCTCAGAGTTGTCTTAATTTGCATTTCTCTGATTAATAATGATTTGGAGCATATTTTCATATGACTAGAAATAGTTTCAATTTCTTCATCCTGAGAATTGTCTGTTCATATCCTTTGACCATTTACCAATTGGAGAATGGCTTGATTTCTTACAGAGTCAATTCTCTCTATATTTTGGAGATGAGGCCTTTATCAGAACCTCTGACGTAAAAATGTTTTCCCAGTTTATTGTTTCCCTTCTAATCTTGTCTGCATTTGTTTTGTTTGTACAAAAACTTTTCAATTTGATATAATCAAAATTTTCTATTTTGTGGTCAATAGTGATCTCTAGTTCTTCTTTGGTCATAAATTCCTCCCTCTTCCACAGGGTAGACATAGGATTCTTGTGGATGTTCCAGTAGTCTTTCTATCTGGTAAACAAGAGGTCAATGTTCCAATAAAGTTTCAGGCTTACTATAAAGACTTCCTATAAAAATTTATCTATGATTTATATAAATTATAAAACTGATTAATACTGTTTGGAATGGAATCGAGGTTATAATGGACCATATCTCCTGGGATCTAATGTGATTCTAATGTGAAAATCTTTATAAATCCAGTCATCCTGTAGATGGGAGCTAATGGCATTTTCAAATGATTGATTGTGCCCTTTCAACTCTTAAGACTTTTATCTTAGCCTGAAAAAATAAGACTGTAGATCAGTTTACTTTATATCAATGGGTTATAATTATATATGTCTGTACATCTGTCTTTGTACGTGTTTTATTTGTTTCTTGCAGAAGGAGAGATTAGACCTGAAATGAAAGAGCTGAGTGGGAAGCTGAGCATTTCTGTGGAAGAAACTCATCAGCAAAGCTTCATGAGTGATGGTATCTGTGACTTCACTAGGATACCAATCTGTACTGTACTTCACAGAGTCAGCACTGGAGAGAAACCTCATCAATGTTATGAATGTGGAAAGGCTTTTAGGAAAAGCTATAATCTTGTTAAACATCAGAGAGTTCACACTGGAGAGAAACCTTATGGATGTGATCAGTGTGGAAAGGCTTACAAAAACAAGACTGGTCTTACTGTACATCAGAGAGTTCATACTGGAGAGAGACCTTATGAATGTGATCAATGTGGAAAGGCTTATAAACAGAAGACAGGTCTTACTGTACATCAGAGAGTCCATACTGGAGAGAGACCTTATGAATGTGATCATTGTGGAAAAGCTTACAAACAGAAGATAGGTCTTATTGTACATCAGAGAATCCACACTGGAGAGAAACATAAATATAATGAATGTGGAAAGACTTTTTAGAAAAAGCTCTGGTCTTGTTAAACACCAGAGAGTTCACACTGCAGAGAAACCTTATGAGTGTAATGAGAGTAAAATGCATTCAAGTAGAGTTCCATGCTGCTATACTCCAGAGAATCCACAGTGGGCAGAAACCTTATAAATGCAATCAGTGTGGAAAGGCTTTCATATGAAAATGAATTTTGTTGCACATGAGGGAATCCACACTGGAGAACATTGTAAATGTAATGAATATATAAAGGGCTGTTTAGAAAACCACAATTTACCTGCATATCAGAAACCTCATGAGTGTGATCAACATGCAAAGAATTTCCAACAACATAACACATTTTCTGCCCATCAGAGAATCCAAGCTGGAGAGAAACCTTTGGAATATTATTCGATATGGAAATGCTTCTAGAGATCCCTCTGATATTATCTCCCTTAGAGAAGCCACACTGAAGAAGGGTTTAGGTTGTGGTAAGATTTTTTGTATGCTCTCTTCCTTGACCTAAAATAAAAGAATCCATACCAGAGGATAAAAATCATTAATATAGCCACATAGAAAAGACTAAATTCATCACTTATTTCACATCAGGGAAGAGGAAGTAAAAGAAAATAGAAATTACATCTCTGTGCTGTGGAACGGCAATACAGATCAGAATACAGAGCTTGTTAAATATCGGGAATATTAATTTTGTGAATATGCCCTGCCTGGACTCAACGTGGGAAGATCTTCAACCAAAGATCCTTTCTTAAGATCCTCAGCGGAGAAAAGATTTCAGAATCTGTTCAATGATGACTCGCCTTCCCCTACAAAATAGAGGTATTTGACACAATGCACTATTGTGTACATTGGGCAAATCTTCATGTAGATAAAACTTATGGAGCTAAGTAAAGAGAAGGTATTTCTACACAGCACAGATTTCCTTAGAAAGTATACATTTCATATAGTACTTCCAGCCAGAAAAATGGGCAGTATTTCTTAGAATCTTAAAGCTTTGACTTGTGAGAGCCAACATGACAGAATAACCTGGAAATTGCCCAAACTCTTTCATATTCACCTCTAAACAGTTATAAAATTATGCCCCAAAATGAATTTTGGAATTGTAGAACCAGTAGGCTCAGACAAATCTTTTAGCTAAAAGAAACTTGGAAAGTTGTCAGGTAAGGTCTCCTAAACTTCTACAAAAGGGGAGTATGGTCCAGGACAGAAAGCATTACAGGAACCCTGCTTCAGCAAAACAGCAAGATGCCCTAAGCCCCAATGCAATGCCTGACAGATGGGCAGACAACATTGGACTCCATCACATGCCTTAATGCAGCTCCAGTGAACAGGCAGAGACCAGCCAGGAACCTCTTCTCTCCCATATGCTTTGCATTCCAACTTTCCAAGAGTAGCTTCCATCTTCTTGAGTCATGGCAAAGTACTAGCCACTCACTTCCCTGACCTGTCCACAGCTGTAGCAGAGCAGCAGGAATTTCTACAGTCCTGGTGTAGCTCAGGGGTGTCCCACATGGCTCAGCATAATACCATGCAACTGGGTGGAAGGTCCACATCAGCCTCATTCCACAGATCTCAGTGTAACCCAAGGCCAGCTCCCTGCAGCATTCACCAATATCAATCACCCCATCCTTCTGCAGGCCCCCAGTACAATAACAAGCATAATGGTCTCTGTGAGCCTCAAGAGGTCAATGTTCCAATAAAGTTTCAGGCTTACTATAAAGACTTCCTATAAAAATTTATCTATGATTTATATAAATTATAAAACTGATTAATACTGTTTGGAATGGAATCGAGGTTATAATGGACCATATCTCCTGGGATTTAATGTGATTCTAATGTGAAAATCTTTATAAATCCAGTCATCCTGTAGATGGGAGCTAATGGCATTTTCAAATGATTGATTGTGCCCTTTCAACTCTTAAGACTTTTATCTTAGCCTGAAAAAATAAGACTGTAGATCAGTTTACTTTATATCAATGGGTTATAATTATATATGTCTGTACATCTGTCTTTGTACCTGTTTTATTTGTTTCTTGCAGAAGGAGAGATTAGACCTGAAATGAAAGAGCTGAGTAGAAAGCTGAGCATTTCTGTGGAAGAAACTCATCAGCAAAGCTTCATGAGTGATGGTATCTGTGACTTCACTAGGATACCAATCTGTACTGTACTTCACAGAGTCAGCACTGGAGAGAAACCTCATCAATGTTATGAATGTGGAAAGGCTTTTAGGAAAAGCTATAATCTTGTTAAACATCAGAGAGTTCACACTGGAGAGAAACCTTATGGATGTGATCAGTGTGGAAAGGCTTACAAAAACAAGACTGGTCTTACTGTACATCAGAGAGTTCATACTGGAGAGAGACCTTATATATGTGATCAGTGTGGAAAGACTTATAAACAGAAAGCTGGTGTTACTGTCCATCAGAGAGTCCATACTGGAGAGAGACCTTATGAATGTGATCAGTGTGGAAAGGCCTACAAACAGAAGACAGGTCTTATTGTACATAAGAAAGTCCATACTGGAGAGAAACCTTATATATGTGAACAATGTGGAAAGGCTTTCAAACAGAAGGCTTATCTTACTATACATCAGAGAGTCCATACTGGAGAGAGGCCTTTTGAATGTGATCGGTGTGGAAAGGCTTACAAAAACAAGACTGGTCTTACTGTACATCAGAGAGTTCATACTGGAGAGAGACCTTATGAATGTGATCAATGTGGAAAGGCTTATAAACAGAAGACAGGTCTTACTGTACATCAGAGAGTCCATACTGGAGAGAGACCTTATGAATGTGATCATTGTGGAAAAGCTTACAAACAGAAGATAGGTCTTATTGTACATCAGAGAATCCACACTGGAGAGAAACATAAATATAATGAATGTGGAAAGACTTTTTAGAAAAAGCTCTGGTCTTGTTAAACACCAGAGAGTTCACACTGCAGAGAAACCTTATGAGTGTAATGAGAGTAAAATGCATTCAAGTAGAGTTCCATGCTGCTATACTCCAGAGAATCCACAGTGGGCAGAAACCTTATAAATGCAATCAGTGTGGAAAGGCTTTCATATGAAAATGAATCTTGTTGCACATGAGGGAATCCACACTGGAGAACATTGTAAATGTAATGAATATATAAAGGGCTGTTTAGAAAACCACAATTTACCTGCATATCAGAAACCTCATGAGTGTGATCAACATGCAAAGAATTTCCAACAACATAACACATTTTCTGCCCATCAGAGAATCCAAGCTGGAGAGAAACCTTTGGAATATTATTCGATATGGAAATGCTTCTAGAGATCCCTCTGATATTATCTCCCTTAGAGAAGCCACACTGAAGAAGGGTTTAGATTGTGGTAAGATTTTTTGTATGCTCTCTTCCTTGACCTAAAATAAAAGAATCCATACCAGAGGATAAAAATCATTAATGTAGCCACATAGAAAAGACTAAATTCATCACTTATTTCACATCAGGGAAGAGGAAGTAAAAGGAAATAGAAATTACATCTCTGTGCTGTGGAACGGCAATACAGATCAGAATACAGAGCTTGTTAAATATCGGGGATATTAATTTTGTGAATATGCCCTGCCTGGACTCAACGTGGGAAGATCTTCAACCAAAGATCCTTTCTTAAGATCCTCAGCGGAGAAAAGATTTCAGAATCTGTTCAATGATGACTCGCCTTCCCCTACAAAATAGAGGTATTTGACACAATGCACTAATGTGTACATTGGGCAAATCTTCATGTAGATAAAACTTATGGATCTAAGTAAAGAGAAAGTATTTCTACACAGCACAGATTTCCTTAGAAACTATACATTTCATATAGTACTTCCAGCCAGAAAAATGGGCAGTATTTCTTAGAATCTTAAAGCTTTGACTTGTGAGAGCCAACATGACAGAATAACCTGGAAATTGCCCAAACTCTTTCATATTCACCTCTAAACAGTTATAAAATTATGCCCCAAAATGAATTTTGGAATTGTAGAACCAGTAGGCTCAGACAAATCTTTTAGCTAAAAGAAACTTGGAAAGTTGTCAGGTAAGGTCTCCTAAACTTCTACAAAAGGGGAGTATGGTCCAGGACAGAAAGCATTACAGGAACCCTGCTTCAGCAAAACAGCAAGATGCCCTAAGCCCCAATGCAATGCCTGACAAATGGGCAGACAACATTGGACTCCATCACATGCCTTAATGCAGCTCCAGTGAACAGGCAGAGACCAGCCAGGAACCTCTTCTCTCCCATATGCTTTGCATTCCAACTTTCCAAGAGTAGCTTCCATCTTCTTGAGTCATGGCAAAGTACTAGCCACTCACTTCCCTGACCTGTCCACAGCTGTAGCAGAACAGCAGGAATTTCTACAGTCATGGTGTAGCTCAGGGGTGTCCCACGTGGCTCAGCATAATACCATGCAACTGGGTGGAAGGTCCACATCAGCCTCATTCCACAGATCTCAGTGTAACCCAAGGCCAGCTCCCTGCAGCATTCACCAATATCAATCACCCCATCCTTCTGCAGGCCCACAGTACAATAACAGGCATAATGGTCTCTGTGAGCCTCAAGGGAGTGCTGAGCTCAGGAATAGAACTCAAATGAAAGGGAAAGGTTGGAAAAAGAAAGAAGAAAAAGCAAATGAGCATAGAAAGTTATGCTGACAAGATCAAACAAAAACAGAAGACAGCCAAAATGTCAAACACCTAAGGGGAAGATTATAAAGAAAAATTAGAACGGGACTCAAGCTCAGAAAGAACTCATGGAAAAGCTAAAAAAAAAAAAAAAAACAAACTACAAAAACCACTTTGAAAAAGTAAGTAGGTTGAAGAAAATAATGTTTTAAAAATTAGGAATGGGCAAGTAGAAGGTAAATAATTCTATAGGACTTCAAGAATCAATGAAACAAAATTAAAAAATTTTAAAATAGAAAAATATGTAAACCATTTCATTGGAAAAACACCTGATCTAGAAAATAGATTCAGGAATGATAATTTAGGAATCACTTGAAAGCCTTAATTTAAAGCAAGACCTAGACACTATACTTGAAGAAATTATTAATATCAAATGTGCTAGAACTACAAGGTAAAAGACAGTGAAAGAATCCATACACAAATACCTGAAAGAGATCCCTAAAAGAACATTCCAAGGAATAGTCTAGCCAAATACTAGAACAATCAAGTCAAGGAGAAAATACTTAAAGCAGCCAGAAAGAAAGGGGAAAAAAAGTACATATATATATATATATATATATAAATACCAAAGAGTCAGAATTAGGCAGAACTTTGCAACTTCTATATTAAAAGTTTAATGGGCTTGGAATATGGTATTTCAGAAGAGAAAGAAGTTTTGCTTATAAGAATCAACTACCCAGCAAAAATAAACATAATTCTTCAGGGGAAAAAATAAACATTCAATGAAATTGGGGACTTTCAAATCTTCCTGAAGAAAAGATCAGAGCTGAAAAAAATTCGATCTTCAATTATAAAACTCAACCATATTAAAGTGGTAAAAGGAAAAAAAATTCATTAAGATTATGCTTGTAAGCCTTAAGAACTTTTACCTCCATTAGGGCAGCTGGAAGAAGTATATATAGAAAGAGTGTAGGCACAAGTTGACTTTGTGATAACATTTTGAAAAGTTAAAAGTTAGAAAAAAGGATTGTACTGAAAAGCAAAGGTAACAGACAAGTGGAGTAAATTATATCACATTAAGAGATGTGAGGACTATTATTGTAGAAAGAAAGGAGTGAGCACTGTTTTAATCTTATTCTCATCAGGTTTGTCCCAAAGAGGGAAAAAATACAAACGCAGTTGGGTATTGAAATTCATCCTGCCCTACAGGAAAATAGGAGGTGAAGAAGAAAAGAAAAGGGGATGCTGACAGAAGGGAGAGTAGTTTGAGGGAGGTATTAGTTAGTAGTAAAACACTTGCAGAAGGACAGGAGGGAAGGAGAGAGAAGTATAAACAAGCAAAGAGGATAGTGGGAAATCCACAATAATCAAATCTGTGATTATGAACTTTTTCTTAGAATGGAAGCAGATAGTGAAATGGATTATAGGAGCAGGATCCTACAAATGTTGTTTACAAGAAACACATTTGAAACAGTAAAGGTGAAAGGCTGGAGTAGAATATATTATTTTTCAACAAAGTAAGGCTAGCACTCCTGATGCCAGGCAAAACAAAAGCAAAAGTCGATCTGATTAAGGGGTAATTAAGGAATTTTTTTTAAAGTATCATAGACAATGAAGTAATAATATTAAACATAATCACCAAGTGGTGTAACATCACATTCTGAGAGAAGTTAAGTGAGTTACAGGAAGAAATCAATAGCAAAAGCAAACTAAAGGGGCATCTCAACCTCCCTCTCTTGGAACTAGTTAAAAACCAACACAATCAAGAAAGAAATTGAGATGAATGGGATTTTAGAAATTTAAATATGATAGACTGAAGAAGGGATCCTGAAACTCTAAAACTCCTTGAAGGAGAAAATTTCCTTCAACTCTGCCTCAGTGAGGGATCCCACCCGAGGGAAACAAGATAGTTTCATTCTGTTATCTAGGTGGGGTTGGTTCAGTCCTGAGCAAAAGAATTCCAACCTTATTGAATTAACAATTCCAATTCAAGCTGAAATCCAACTTGTAGATGAGCCAACTTGGGCTGTCCCAGCCCCACCCCTCCAAGACACCCAATATATTAGCTTCCATCAATGAAGGTCTTTTGCAGATGGACCTCAGTAGCTCACTCAGCTGCCAGGACCTTCTGTCCATTGAGAACTGCATTCTCTTAGTGCAAAACTCCATTTTCCATAGATCTGCCACAATAGAAGTCAGTCTCTTGGCAAACTGATTTCTATCCAACAATAAACTTTCATTTTGCAACTAATTTGGGAATGAGTGAATTCTTTCACTCCTAAAACCTGCAGCCGATAAAAAGGAGATTCTTAACAACTTTCTTATAGCCACTAATCTAGACTACTCAAATAGCATCAAGACCTCTGGAGAAAATTAAATAGGAATTGAAAATAATATATCTCGGAAGTGGATTTCTTCGACAAAGAGATTAACTCAGTTTCAATTGATCAATGATGGACAGAAGCAGCTACACCCAAAGAAAAGAACACTGGGAAATGAATGTAAACTGTTTGCATTTTTGTTTTTCTTCCCGGGTTATTTTTACCTTCTGAATCCAATTCTTCCTGTGCAACAAGAGAACTGTTCAGTTCTGCACACATACATTGTATCTAGGATATACTATGACATATTTAACATGTATAGGACTGCTTGCCATCTTGAGGAGAGGGTGGAGGGAGGGAGGGAGGGGAAAAGTCAGAACAGAAGTGAGTGCAAGAGATAATGTTGTGAAAAATTACCCAGGCATGGGTTCTGTCGATAAAAAGTCATAATTATGAAAAAAATATATATCATAGAAGAACCAAAAGAAAATAATACATCTCCTGATGCTGAGTGAAATACATTGTACACAGAAATAGCAAGATTATGTGATGATTAACTGTGAATGACTTGGCTCATCTAAGTTGGTTCAGTGATCCAAGGCAAAACCAATAAACTTTGGATAGAAAACACTTTCTGTATCCAGAAAGAGAAGTATGGAAATTGATTGTAAATCAGCACATGCTATTTTCACTTTTTTGTTAGGATTCTTACAAAGTGATAAGTCAGTTATCTAATTTTAGCATTGTGCTTAGCAGTTCTCTAGCTCAGAATTCACACCTTTAAGAGTTGACACATTAGTTCACACATTAGCATTCAAGATTCATAAGTCAGCATTCAATATGAGATTCACAAGTTCAGTGGAGGAGATTCACAAGTCAGGAACCCACAATCCCACTCTCTCAGAGGAGGAGTCAACCTTTGAGTTCACACTCTAAAAGAGCATATAAAAGGACAAGCACTAGAGACTTTGAGGAATGGAGAAAGTAGGAGTCAGTAGAGGAGATTGAGAGCCAGAATTCAGTTGAGATTCATAGCCAGAATTCAGAGAAAGCTGGAGGCTGAAGATGGCAGAGGCAAAGGACTAGCAACAAGAGCTCTCAGAACCAAGGAAAGCTAACTGGGCTATTTGGGAAGAGACAATAAAGGATTTGAACTTTTAACATCTGGCTTCAATGGTGATTATTACTTTGAACTGGAACTGAGGCTGCCTCCAGAAGCCCCTCAAGAAATCTGCTCCCAGAGAACAACAATATATTTTGGAAAAGAACACTACACATTTTTTTTGTTTTTTTTTTTTTGTTTTCTTTCCTGTGGTTTTCCCTCCTTTTTTCTGATTTTTCTCTCTCAACATAATTCATAAAGAAATGTGTATTTAAAAATTAATGTACATGTATAACCTGAAAAAAAATAATATAAAAAGAAAATGGATGTTTTTCCTCACTCATGCATAGCACCTAAACAAAAATTGACCATGCATTAGTGCAAAAAACCCTCAATCAAATACAGAGGCAGAAATATTAAATGTATCCTTTCATTCATGGTGCACAGATTCATTCAAGGGCCATGAAAAGCTAGATTAGAAATTAATCAGAAACTAAATAACTCTAAAGAATGAGTGGGTAAAATGACTAATCATGGAAACAATTTCATCAAAAGAATGATAATGATGAGACAACATACCAAAAAGTATAACATGCAGCCAAAGCCATACTTAGGGGAAATTTTATATCTCTAAATAAACCAATAAAATAGAGGAAAAAGTAGCTCAATGACTATGGCAGCCAAGTTAAAAAAAAAAAAGCTAGAAAAGGAACAAATCAAAAATTTCCAAATATATATCAAATTGTAGATTTTGAACATTAAAGGAAAAATTACTAAAATTGAAAGTTAAAAAAAAAAAAACCGACCAAATAAAACAGCTGGTTTTATGAGAAAAACGCAATGAAATCTTTGGTTAATTTCAATTTTTTTAAGTGATAGAAAACCATAATGACAATATCAAAGAAGAAGATGAATTTATTACCAATGAAGAAACTAAACAGTTATTAGTTTTATTTCTTAATTGTATGCTAATAAGTCTAATAATTTAAATAAAAGAGAGGACTATTTATAAAAAAATATAAATTGCTCAGATTAACAGAAACAAAAATAAAATAATACTCTTTTAGGAAAAAAAAAAAAAAACATGAACAAGGCATAAGTGAATTCCTTAAGGAAAAACCTCCAGGGCTAGATAGATTTACAATTGAATTCTACTAAAGAAATAATCTCAATATTTAGTATTTGGAAAAATAGGTGAAGGAGACCTATTAAATTCCTTTTGTGTTACAAATATGATGCTGATAAACCAAGAAGAACCAGAATAGAGGAATAAAATGAGAGAGCAATCTCCCTAATGAATTTTGATGGAAAAATTTAAAATAAAATATTAGCGAAGAAATTACAACAATTCAGGGCATATACTGTGACCAGGTGGTATTTATGCCAGGGATTCAAGGCTGGCTCAACATTAATAAGGCATCCCAAACAATTTATTGTAATGTTCTTTTGTTTGGTTTTCTAAGGGGTCTCTAGAAGCAGCCTTCTTTTCAGTTTTATGTAATCACCAGGAGAACAGCCAGATGTTAAAAGTCCAAATCCTTTATTGTCTCCTTGCCTGGGGCTGGGCAGCTTTCTTAGAGGCCTTCCAGAGTCTTGGTTTCATTGGGGAAAATGGAGGATTGACTGCCACCAGGAGCTTGACTGAAGATCAAATTTAATCTCTCCTTCCCTCTGAGAGCTTAAGCTCCTGGCTCCAGTTTTCTTATCTTCTCTCAATCTCTGAATCTGAGGGCTTTCTGAATCCCAGTTTATATGCTCTACACTGAGTATAAACCAATCATATCTCTAGGAAACCATTATTTATTGTAAAATTAAATCAATCATACTGAACTTAGAGTACTATTAATCACCATGTTAAACTCGATAACCATTGTCTCATCAATTCTACTTAATTAGTATCTTGTTTCAAGTTCAGAGTTCTGGCCCATAACAATTTATGATTATGTTGTGGTACACAGATTGTTATAGCTAGTTACTGTTTACTGTCAATGTTTCGCTACAATGTAATGGATGGAATATACATTATGTAACTTAGAGAGACCTGGTATTATTGCAACACTAACTTAAAGAGTATACAAATCCTAACTCTCAGATCAATAAACTTTGACCTTCAGTAAGTGAAGTTTCTACCTGTTCCACATTATACTTTCTCCTCAAACAAGGTCCTGGAGCTAGTCTCAAGGCAGAAACTAGGCACTGATCAACATCTCACATGCTATATCAAAAGAAGGTTGAAATGGGTTCATTATGTAGATGTAAAGGGTGATACTAGGAGTAAATTATGAGAACAAGAGATGGTTTACCTGTCAGATCTTTGGAGAAGAGAAGAATTTGTGACCAAACAAGAAATAGAGAACATTATAAAATACAATATGGATAATTTCTATTATTTTAGTTAAAAAGCTTTTGTTTGTACAAACAAAACCAATGCAGCTCAGATTAGAAGGCAAGCAGAAAGCTTGGAAACAATTTTTACACTTTCTGATAAAGGACTCATTTCTCAAACAGAGAACCGAGTCAAAAGAACTCCAACTCTGGATCATTCCAACTCTGAGATACCACTAAACATCTGTCAGATTGGCTAGAATGACAGGGAAAAATAAGGGGAGGGGATGTGGGAAAACAGGGACACTAATAATTGTTGGTGGAATTGTGAATACATCCAGCCATTCTGGGGAGCAATTTGAAACTATGCTCAAAAAATTATCAAACTGTGCATACCCCTTTGACCCAGCATGTCCAAAGAGAGCTTAAGGGAAAGGGACCTGTATGTGCAAGAATGTTTGTGGCAGCCCTCTTTGTAGTGGCCAGAAACTGGAAACTGAGTAGATGCCCATCAGTTGGAGAATGGCTGAATAAATTGTGGCATATGAATATTATGGAATATTATTGTTCGGTAAGAAACATCCAACAGGATGATTTCAGAAAGGCCTGGAGAGACTTATACGAACTGATGCTGAGTGAAATGAGTAGGACCAGGAGATCATTATATACTTCAACAACAATACTATATGATGAGCAGTTCTGATGGACCTGGCCATCTTCAGCAATAAGATGAACCAAAGCAGTTCTAATGGAGCAGTAATGAACTGAACCAGCTATACCCAGTGAAAGAACTCTGGGAGATGATTAAGAACCATTACATCGAATTCCCAATCCCTATTATTTCTGCCCCCCTGCATGTTTGATTTCCTTCACAGGCTAACTGTACAATATTTTGGAGTCTGATTCATTTTGTGCAGCAAAGTAATTGTTTAGACATGTATATTTATTTTGTATTTAATTTATACTCTAATATATTTAACATGTATTAGTCATCCTGCCATCTAGGGGAGGGGATGGAGGGAAGGAGGGGAAAAATTGGAACAAAAGGTTTGGCAATTGTCAATGCTGTAAAATTACCCATGCATATAACTTGTAAATAAAAAGCTATTAAAATAAATAATAATAATAATAAAACAAGTCATTCCCCAATCAAGAAATGGTCAAAGAATATGAACAGACAATTTTCTTTTTTTCTTTAACTTACTGTTCTTTTTTTTAGATTTATACATACAAGTGTACGTGTAAATTCATATATTCATACCTGCAAATATTTTGCTCCCCCTTACATACACATACACATATCTTCCTCTTAAGATAAACCTCCATCTTCCCTATTCTCATAGTAATTTCTATGGTGGGGTTCTTTTTTTGCCCATTTAAAATAAAAAGTAGTGTAAGCACTTTTAATTATGGGGGTATGGGGCAGGGATGGTACCTATAACTTCACTTGAGCTCTCTCCTCTGACCTGGAACCCCAAACCAAGAACTCCACCCTCTAGCAAGTGCCTACAACCAGAAGTATCCCAGACCCCCTGCCTCAGCTCTCCCAATGTGCTGGTTTCTTCTCACCCAGTGTCATGTCTACAGCACAGCTGGGGCTAATATTCTTGATCAACCGAGGTTAACTCAGTCCTTCAGAACTCATACCTGATTCCACAAACAATCCAAGAAATGAAAGTTTCTGTGGTTCCTGCTGAGGGTCTGCTCAAACCAGCTAGCCGCAGGGCTCCCCTACTTGGTGTTTCTATGGAGTTAACTAGAAGGAGCCTGTACTTCACAGTGGTTAATGCCCAGCCCGTGTTTTTCTTCATCTTTTGGGATTGTACCTGGAGGACCCCAGTTCTGCCTCAGGTCTTATTTTTCACCAGTCTTAGTTCATCCTGAGGTGCAAATTTGTTCTGTTTGGGGTAAGGGGGGGAGGGAGATGTGGAGAGCCTGAAATTTATCAATCTCTTCTAGATCTTCCCAGAATCTTCTCATAGACAATTTTCAGATGCAGAAATTAAAATCATCTGTTGCTGTTGGAATCCTTACTAACTGCTAACTAATTAGAGTTGATCTAATCTTACAAGAAGATTTTGGCCAGAACCTGAAACAAGGTACTAAGTAGAACTAATTAATACAAGGCTTGTGTTCACACCTTTACTCATTGGAGTTCACAAGTATGCCAGCTTCACAAAGTAAACTTTGTACCTTTATGAGTTCATACCTCCTTTGAAGCTCTTTGGGCCAGAGAGCACTATGGGAGAAAACCCATAATCCCATTCTCTCAGAAGAGTCAGATATAAGGCCAGTGATGAGAGATCTATTCCAGAATACATTTTTCCTCTTGGCTGGCTGGTGGCAGACAAAGAGTTTTCAGAGGATAAAGCTACAAGTGGAGAGTTCAGTGGACAACCAGATTCATCTTCATCTCACACCACTGTAGCTGGTGGCTGGGCTCCTGCACTTACCCCACTGAGACCAAGCTGGTCTGAAAGATTCACCAGAAAGCTAGCCGAGCCCCAAGTGAAGGAGACAAGAGATTCATTCCATCTCTGTGTTGGTCGGAGGCTGAAGAAAGCAGAGGCAGAGGCTGAAGGACAGAACCTTTGGATTTGGAGACATCCGGAGGGCTCTAAGCTAAACCGGCTGTGTTTTAAGAAGAACAAGAACTCCAACATTTGAACTCATAACATATTGCCATATAAAAGAATGCTCTAAATCACTTTTGAATAGAGAAATGCAAATTAACTTCCATATACACCAGATTGACTAAGATGACAGGAAAATGTAATGAAAAATTGGGGGGGGGGGATGTAAGAAAACCTGACACTAATGCCCTGTTGGTGGATTTCTGAATTGATCAAACCATTCTGTAGAGCAATTTGGAACAATGCCCAATAGAATATAAAATTGTGCGTACCCTTTGATCCAACACTGCTCTACTGGGTCTGTTTCCCAAAGAGATCATTAAAAAACCTAAAAGGATCCACAAGTGCAAAAGTGTTGGTAGCAGACCTTTTTGAAAATTGAGAGGATGTCTATAAATTGGGGAGTGGCTGAATAAGTGGTGGCATATGAATGTGAGGGAGAATTATTGAACGGGGAAACATCCCAATGATCCTCCTGGGAATGTTTTGCCACAGTTCTCTTTTATTGTCCTGACTCAGTTTCCCTAATTGTTCAGACTCAGTTTCCCTAATTGTCCTGCCTTGGTTTCCCTGAATTGTTCTGCCTCAGTTCCTAATTGTTCTGGTCAATCCTGCAAAACCACCCCTTCCTCCTACTCATGATAATCCAGATAAGGAGAAAGACCTTCTTCTTTTAGACATCATAACCCCAGCCCTTCCCTACTTATCAGAATGCTTCCCAGGGTCCTACACTTCCCAGAGTCTCAGATTGATAATAGTCCCTTTCCAGTTCTTAGCACCCTGACTCCGCCCCTGCCTTGGTTTACCCCTGTAGATGAGCAACACACATGCACGCGCACGCGCACACACACACACACACACACATATGTGTCATTGAGAACTGAAATTGGTGCTGGCTTCTTAGAGACAATAGTCTCATTCAGCCCTGGGACCAAACCATGGATCCATTTAGTCCCAGTAAATCTCTTCCTTTCAAAAAAAATATTAAAAACTCTCTAATTTCTATCTTGCCTCAATTACATTGGCATTACAGGAGAACACATCTTATTTTAAATAATCCCCATTCTACTTTTGATTAGAAGAAATGTACTACCAAACTGACTGCATTTTGTGCACAAACTCCATTTTGAAGTTAAGTTCTTGTTTGCTGGAACACATTTGATTTCTTGGACATTCCCAGATTGCCTCTTCCTTGCTCTATGGCTCCCAATTACTGAAACTTTCCTCCAAAAATAATTCGGTGATGGAAACATGGAGGAGAAGGAGCTCTCAAAGATGTCCAGTCAGTGGGTGATGATTCAGGTGAAATAAAAGCCCTGGGGTGGAGTCTGATGGCCTGGGAAGAGTATTTGCAGAAGATGGGCCATTCAAGTGGCCAATGCATTACACAGAAATGCAGGCAGAGTTTGAGGAGGAGAAGCAGATGGAGCCTGAGGTCCCAATCCTGGGTATAATTGGAGCAAAGGTGGGGCCCTCAGGAGCCAGGCAGGGTTGAGTTTTTCAAATTTAGAGGACAGTCCAGGAGGGGCTAGCTGAACACAGGAACTTTATGCTGAAATATCTGTCTTCTTTCCTTGTAACTGAACTTTCTCTTCCTTCCCTTGAGCTCAATCGCTTTGCCTTTTGAGCAGAGATCATTTTTTCCCTTCTCCCACTGGATGTGGAATCCCTCTGCAGTCTTTCCTCAAAGATGAGATCCCTTTGCCTTCTTTCTTTGGAGCTGAGATGCTTCTGCCTTCCTTTGGAGCTCAGATCTCTGTGCCCTTTGGAGGCCTCTTCTGCAGGAGCAGACCAGGTAGATCTGAGCTCCCCGTCTTCTTTTTTCCCCACCCATTTCTGGGCTTCTGCTGACTGTTTTTGACATTGGGTCTTATTCTCTTCCTCTGATCATGTGGTCAGTATCCTCCCTACTGGAGCAATCCTCTCTCAGACGCTTGGCTCCTAGACAAGCTCCCAGGCTCTAACTCATTTCCATACTCCCAATTGCTTCCCAGATGTCTGGAGTCACCTGCCCTGGATTTACACATTGAATTACCCTTTTGTAAACTTCAGACCTTGCTTTCCCGAATCCAGAAATCCTGCTTTCCATCTGATGAGGGCTGGAGGTACTGAAGAAGAATGGTATGAGGTGCTCCAAGGCGCAAATTCGCAGGGAAGGAATTTTGCTAAACTCAAAGGCTATGGTAAAAAGCTTTTATTGTTAAAGAAACACCAAGAGAGAGATTTCCTTGGCAGGCATATCATTCAAAAGAGAAGTAATCTGCAAAGAGATATTTTCTGAATACCCATTTTATGCATGAGTGTAAGAGAATCCTGTCTCCAGAGGTTGTAAGACCATTTGGGTTTGTACATTTTGGTGGTGATTTTACATAACTTTATAGGGCTGTCTCAGATCAAGCAGAGTTTTACTCTCATCACATCCATACCATCAGAACCCAGTTAAAAAAAAAATCCTCCCAGATTCTACCTGGACTCCCCTTCCTCAGGCCTCCTGCTTCCCTGCCCTCTCTTCTTTCAGAGCCCTCAAGTCTCCCTTCCCTCCTTGCTGGGGCTGGATCCCAGACAGGACTGTCACCTAGCCTCAGGTTTCCCCTGATCATTCCCAGTGGCTTCCTCTGCATCCTCAACTATCCCTTCCACTGGGATTAGTCAGTTTGTAGTCTAGGTGTGTGTAGCTTTTTATTTACAAGACACATGCATGGGTAATTTTTCAAGCCCGACAATTGAAAAACCCTTTGCTTTAACTTTTCCTCTCCTCCCCACCCCCTCCCCCAGATGGCAGGTTGACAAATACATGTTAAATATGTTAAAGTATATGTTAAATACAATATATATACATGTCCATATAGTTATTTTGCTGTACAAAAAAAAAAAATTGGACTTTGAAATAATGTACAATTAACTTGTGAAGGAAATTGAAAATGCAGGCAGAGAAAAATAGAGGGACTGGGAATTCTATGTAGTGGTTCACACTCATTTCCCAGAGTTCTTTCCCTGGGTGTAGCTGGTTCAATTCATTACTGCTCTATTGGAACTGATTTGGTTCATTACATTGTTGAAGAGAGCCACACCCATCAGAATTGATCATCATATAGTATTGCCGAAGTAAATAATGATCTCCTGGTCCTGCTCATTTCACTCAGCATCAATCCCTGTAAATCTCTTCAGGCCTTTCTGAAATCATCCCGCTGGTCCTTTTTTTTTTTTTTTTTACATAACAATAATATTCCACAATATTCATATACCACAATTTATTTAGCTATTCTCCAAATGATGGGCATCCACTCGGTTTCCAGTTTCTGGCCACTACAAAGAGGGCTGCCACAAACATTCTTGCACATACCCAGTAGTAATACTGCTGAATCAAAGGATATGCCCAGTTTGATAACTTTTTGAGCATAGTTCCAAATTGCTCTCCAGAATGGCTGGATGTGTTCACAATTCCACCAACAATGTATCAATGTCCCAGTTTTCCCACATCCTCTCCAACATTCTGCATTATCTTTCCCTGTCATTCTAGCCAAGCTGACAGGTGTGTGGGGGTATCTAAGAGTTGTCTTAATTTGCATTTCTCTGATTAATAATGACTTGAAGCATCTTTTCATATGGCTAGAAATAGTTTCAATTTCTTTGTCTGAGAATTGTCTGTTCATATCCTTTGACCATTTATCAATTGGAGAATGCCTTAATTTCTTATAAATTAGAGTTCAATTATTTATTTTGGAAATGAGGCCTTCATCAGAACCTTTGACTGTAAAAATGTTTTCCTAGTTTATTGCTTCCCTTCTAATCTTGTCTGCATTAGTTTTGTTTGTACAAAAACTTTTCAATTTGATATAACCAAAATTTTATATTTTGTGATCAATAATGATCTCTAGTTCTTCTTTGGTCATAAATTCCTTCCTCTTCCACAAGTCTGAGAGGTAAATTATCCTATGTTCTTCTAATTTATTTATAATCTCATTCTTTATGCCTAGGTCATGAACCCATTTTGATCTTACCTTGGTGTACGGTGTTAAGTATGGGTCAATGCCAAGTTTCTGCCACACTAATTTCCAATTTTCGCAGCAGTTTTTGTCAAACAATGAGCTCTTATCCCAAAATCTGGGGTCTTTGGGTTTGTCAAACACTAGATTATTAAAATTATTGACTATTTTGGCCTTTGAACCTAACCTATTCCACTGATCAACTAGTCTATTTCTTAGCTGATAGCAAATGGTTTTAGTAACCGTTGCTTTATAATATAATTTTAGATCTGGTACAGGTAGGCCACCTTCATTTGATTTTTTTTTTTTTCATTAGTTCCCTTGAAAAACTTGACCTTCTGTTTTTCCATATGAACTTTGTAGTTATTTTTTCTAGATCATTAAAATAGTTTTTTGGGGAGTCTAGTTGGTATAGTGCTAAATAAATAGATTAGTTTAGGTAGCATTATCATCTTTATTAGATTTTTTCACCCTATCCAAGAGCATTTAATATGTTTCCAATTCATTAGATCTGACTTTATTTGTGTGGAAAGTGTTTTGTAGTTTTGCTCATATAGTTCCTGATTTTCCCTTGGCAGATAGATTCCTAAATATTTTGTATTATCAGTAGTTACTTTAAATGGAATTTCTCTTTGTAACTCTACCTGTTGGATTTTGTTAGTGATATATAAGAATGCTGATAACTTATGTGAGTTTATTTTGTATCCTGCAACTTTGCTAAAGATGTGGATTATTTCTAATAGCTTTTTAGTAGAATCTGTGGGGTTCTCTAAGTAAACCATCATATCATCAGCAAGTGGTGATATTTTGGTTTCCTCATTACCTACTCTAATTTCTTGAATCTATTTCTCAACTCTTATTGCTGAAGCTAGCATTTCTAATACAATATTGAATAGTAATGGTGATAGCGGGCAATCTTGTTTCACTCCTGATCTTACAGGGAATGGTTCCAGTTTATCCCCATTATATATGATACTTATATATGATGCTTACTGATGGTTTTAAATAGATGCTACTGATTATTTTAAGGAAAAGTCCATTTATTCCTATACTCTCAAGTCTTTTTAATAGGAATGGATGTTGAATTTTATCAAATGCTTTTTTTGCCTCTATTGAGATGATTATATGATTTTTGTTAATTTGGTTATTGATATGGTCAATTATACTAATAGTTTTCCTAATATTGAACTCGCCCTGCATTACTGATATAAATCTTACTTGGTCATGGTGTATTATCCTGGGGATGATTTTCTGTAGTCTTTTTGTTAATATTTTATTTAGGATTTTAGCACCAATATTCATTAGGGAGATCGGTCTGTAATTTTCCTTCTCTGTTTTCAACCCACCTGGTTTAGGTATCAGTACCATGTCTGTGTCATAAAAGGAATTTGGTAGGATTCCTTTATTCCCTATTTTTTTCAAATAGTTTATATACCATTGGGGTTAATTGTTCTTTAAATGTTTGGTAGAAATCACATGTAAAGTCATCTAGTCCTGGCGATTTTTTTTTAGGGAGTTGATTAATAGCTTGTTCTATTTCTTTTTCTGAAATGGGACTATTTAAGCAATTTACTTCCTGCTCTGTTAATCTGGGAATATATATTTTTGGAGGTAGTCATCCATTTCACTTAGGTTATCAAATTTATTCACATAAAGTTGGGCAAAGTAACTCCTTATTATTACTCCAATTTCCTTTTCATTGGTGGAAAGGTCTTCCTTTCATTTTTAAGACTAACAATTTGAGTTTCTTCTTTCTTTTTTCTAATCAGATTTACCAAAAGTTTATCTATTTTATTGTTTTTTTCATAAAACCAAATCTTAATTTTATTTATTAATTCAATAGGTTTTTTTCCATATTATTAATTTCTTCCTTTAATTTTAGAATTTCAAGTTTAGTATTTGATTGGGAGTTTTTAATTTGGTCTTTTCCTAGCTTTTTAAGTTGCAAGCCCAATTCATTGATCTTCTCTTTCTCTATTTTATTCAAGTAAGCCTCTAAAGATATAAAATTTCCCCTGATTAACGCTTTGGCTGCATCCCACAAATTTTGGTATGATGTCTCATCATTGTCATTATCTTGGGTGAAATTATTGTGTCTATAATTTGCTGTTTCACCCAATCATTCTTTAAGATGAGATTATTTAGTTTCCAATGACTTTTTGATCTACTTTCCCCTAGCTTTTTGTTGAATGTAGTTTTTATTGCATTGTGATCTGAAAAGAAAACATTTACTATTTCTGCCTTCCTGCATTTAATTTTGAAGTCTTTATGTCCTAATATATGGTCAATTTTTGTATAGGTTCCATGAACTGCTGAGAAGAAAGTATACTCCTTTCTGTCACCATTCAGTTTTCTCCAAAGATCTATCATACCTAATTTTTCTAATATTATATTTACCTCTTTAATTTCTTTCTTATTTGTTCTGTGGTTTGATTTATCTAATTCTGAAAGTGCAAGGTTGAGATCTTCCACTATTATAGTTTTGCTGTCTATTTCTTCTCGCAACTCTCTTAACTTCTCCTTTAGGAAGTTAGATGCTATACCACTTGGTGCATGTATATTTAGTACTGATATTGCTTCATTGTCTCCGTTAGCAAAATATAGTTTCCTTCCTTATCTCTTTTAATTAGATCCATTTTTGCTTTTGCTTAATCTGAGAAAAGGATGGCTACCCCTGCTTTTTTGACTTTACGTGAAGCATAATAGATTCTGCTCCAGCTTCTTACCTTTACTCTGTATGTATTTCCCTGCTTTAAATGTGTTTCCTGTAAGCAACATATTGTAGGATTTTGACTTCTGATCCAATCTGCTATCCACCTCCACTTTATCGGAGAGTTCATCCCATTCACATTTATGGTTAAAATGACTAATTCTGTGTTTCTTGCCATCTTATTATCCCCAGATTATGCTTTTCTTTTTCTTGATCCTCCTTACCCCCTTTCCCAGTATCAAACTTATGGGCACCACTTGCGTCACGCAGCTCTCCCTCTTTAGGATCCCTCCTAACCCCTTTGGATCCCTTTGCCTTTCTTGTACCCTTCCCTTATTACTCTTTTCTTTTTCCCTTTTCCTCTCCTACTTTTTAATGAAGTGAGAGAAGTTTCTCTGTAACCTAAATATGTTAGTTATTTTCTCTTTGAGCCAACTCTGATGAGAGTAAGATTCACACAATGTTCCTCCCCCTCTCTAAATTCCCTCAGATATGATAGGTTTCCTTTGCCTCTTCATGGGATGTAGTTTCCCTCTTTTTATCTCTTTTCCCTTTTTCTGACACTATCCCCTTTCCATTTCTACTTCCCTTTTTTACATTATATCAATAAAATCAAATTGTACATGTACTCTTTATGCATATCCATAACAGAAATACAATTCTCAAGAGTTCTTTTTACCTTTTTCTGCTTCTCTTAAGTTCTATGGTTGAAGATCAGATTTTTTCTTTAGTTCTGGTTTTTTTCTTAGAAACAAATGGAATTCATGTGTTTTATTAAATGTCCATCTTCTTCCCTGGAGGAAAATGCTCAGCTTATCTGGGTAGTTTATTCTTGGCTGCATTCCAAGTTCTTTTGCCTTTTGGAATATCAGATTCCAGGCTCTTTGATCTTTTATTGTGGAAGCAGGTAGCTCTTGAGTGATCCTTATTGTGGCTCCTCAGTATTTGAATAGTTTTTTCTGGCTGCTTGTAATATTTTTTCCTTAGTCTGATAGTCCCGAAATTTAGCCACAATATTCCTTGGAGTTTTTATTTTAGGGTCTTTTTCAGAAGATGTTCGATGAATTCTTTCAATGCCTATTTTACCTTCGGATTCTATTACATCTGGGCAGTTCTCTTTGATGATTTCTTGTAAAATAGTATCTAGGCTCTTTTTTTCATCATAATTTTCAGGAAGTTCAATAATCCTCAGATTATCTCTCCTAGATTTATTTGCCAGGTCTGCTGTTTTTCCAGGTAGATATTTAGCATTTTTTCTAATTTTTCATTTTTTAAAAAAAATTTTGTTTGACTGATTCTGAATCATTCATTTCTATTTGTTCAGTTCTGATTTTTAATGAATTATTTTCTTCATTAGTTTTTTTTTTTTTAAACTTCTTTTTCTATATGTCCAATTGAGTTTTTATATGAGTTGTTTTACTTTATGGAATTTTTTCCCATTTCTCTAATTTTTTTCTACTGAGTTATTTCCTTGTTCCAATTCACAAATCCTACTTTAAACTTCTTGACAGCTTCTCTTTGTATAGCCATGGCTTAATGCAATGAACAGAACAGGTGCTTAATCTATGTTTACTGATTGGCTGACATTATCCTGGGGCTGATCACATGGCCTAACCCCACCGCAGTGCTTGCATGCTGGTCCCTCTGAGGAAATCTGTGTTTCTATTTCTGTCTCTTTCCTGCTCTTTCTCACCTATGAACAAATCCCATAATGAAGATAACAAGGGCCTAGGGCTCCTGGTCCTGTTATGGAATAACCAGGAGTCTTTCCCTCCTATATCCCTAACCTAAGGGAAGCTGTCAGTTATGTAAATTAGACCAATGATGCTCCAAGAATGGGCCAAAGGTTGGGCAACAGGAACCAGGAAAAGGCAGAAAGTTGATGAATTAGCTCTGAATTCTTCCTGAGTAAGGCAGTGGTCTCCACTCCCATTCACAAACTGATAAATGGAGACAGAGAAAATCAAGAAAGCAGAGTCAGGTCTGCTCTAGTCAGTCCTTTGTTCTAAGAGAGGACGATGACATGAGGAAGGTCACATCATGACACGAGTGATTTGGATTTAAGCAAGCAAATGCTTTTAGTCTTAAGGAAGGACTAATAAAAGTCATATTAGACAGCCTGAGCCCTCTTTCTTTGGTTGTAGATAGTTGGACTTCTCAAAATTTGCACCAAAGACTTTCACTGGAATCATTGATTTTTCATTAGAAGGGAACTGAAAGGTGAAAAAGTCCAAATCCCTCATTTTTCAGATGAAGAGACTGAGGTTCAGAGGTTCAGTGAGGTCCTCAGGATCTCACTAACACAAGAGTCTGAAAAGGGATTCCCAGCCACTTTTCCTGCTCCCAAGCCCACCGCAGATCTAACAGAGAGAAAGAGACAGAAAAAGAGATATGGAAGGACGTAGAGAGGAATGGGGGTTAAGAGAGAATGAGAGACTAAAATTTCCTTATCTGTAAACTAGCCAGATCCTACTTGAGCAAAGTAATGGATTCTTATCAGATCTACGGAAAAATTTGCTAAATGTTGTGAAATTCCAATACAATAAATTGGTTTCCTTAGAAAGAGGGATCTCTTCTTCCATCACAAACATTCCCCACCAAATAGGATGTGTCTGAGAGGATTTATACATTTGCTTTCAGTATGAAAATTAATTAGATAATGAATTGCAGAATTTTACCTGGAATAGTATTCATACTGTAAATTAGATCTTGAATTTACTCAGTTTCATTCAACTACAGTCTTTTTTATTTTCTAATTTTTAAAAACACAAATACACCAAAGGACTATTGTGAGCAAGGGCTGCACAAGATCAATGGCCTCACTTTCCCCCACAGAGCCATCTGCATCCAGTGGCCAGTAATAGATCAGGATTACTGGAGATGGCTCTGGATGAGGAGGAGACCTGGGCCTTCTTAAGGTAAGGTCTCCAACAGATCTCCTGTAACTGAGGCTGCCCCCATCCAGTGATTGGTCTGACAGTTCTGGAATTTAGCCACAATATTTCTTGTAGTTTTGATTTTGGGATCTCTTTCAGTAGGTGGTCGATGAATTCTTTCAATGTCTATTTTGCCTTCTGTTACTATAATATCTGGGCAGTTCTTTGATGACTTCCTGAAAAATAGTGTCTAGACTCTTTTTTTTTTTTTAATCATGATTTTCATGGAGTCCAATAATCCTTAGATTATTTCTCCTAGATCTATTTTCCAGGTCTCTTGTTTTCCCAAGTAAGTATTTAACATTTTTCCTATTTTTTCTTTTTTTCTTTTTTCTTTTGGTTTTGCTTGACTGATTCTTGGGGTCTCCTCAAGTCATTCATTTCCATTTGTCAAGTCTGATTTTTAATGAATTATTTTCTTCATTTACTTTTTTTTTAAATTTCTTTTTGTATTTGTCTAAATGAGTTTTTAAATGAGTTGTTTTTTTCCATTTCACCAATTTTTTTTTCAAGAATTATTTTCTTTTTACAATTCACAAATTCTGTTTTCCTTGGAATTGTTTACCTTTTCCAATTCACAAATTCTCTTTTCCTGGGAGTTGGTTTCTTTATCCAATCTATCTTTTAATGGATTATCCTGACCCTCTTGTCTCTGTGTGTGGCTTTTTTTGTCTCTGTCTTTCTGTGTGTGTGTGTGTGTGTGTGTGTGTGTGCGCGTGTGTGTCTGTCTTTCTCTGCCTCTTTCTTTTCCCACAAATTATATAATTATTATTTTTCCTTTTAAAAGCAAAATATAACCAATTAAATACTTGATACATTTTCACATTATGACAACAGTCTTTAATTTCTTAATTTATAATTTCACAGCATCCATTTCAAAAGAGAAATTATTTTCTAATGATACAATTTTTTGGAATACAAGGATTAATGTTGAAAAATTATCCATGCATATGTTTTGAAAATTAAAAGGCTTGAATAAAAAAAATAAATTTTAAAAAACACAAACTGAAATGAGGAAATAAACAAAAACACATAAGCCATATATGCTGCAGAAAGGTTTCAATATAAAACAATTTCCATTTTTAAGAAATCTATAAAACAAATACTATACATTGTTTTCAAAGCTGCCCAGCTTTTTCTTTAACTCTTTCCTTGATGGTTTTCTTTGTCCTCTTCCATGCTATTTTCATTCACCCTCCCCATTCATCCTAAAGAAAGCGCCAATTAAGTGTAAATATATATATACATAGCTATCTATACACATGTACACATATGTACTCATACGTGTATATGTAAAACAATATATATACATATATATACATTATATGCTTATTTCCTCCTATCATTTGTATTTCTACAGGTGGATAGCATCTTCTTTCATAAATCTACATCTTTCCATATTTAAAAAAAATCTACCAGCTCATCATTTCCTGCACTGCAGCTATATTCCAATCCAATCTTGTAACATCTGAGAGTGAGAGTTTTTTTTTTTTTTTTCCCATCTTGCATTTTTTCTTTTCTTAGCTACATAGATATTATTTATACAGGAAATTTTTGCAAGGGTAGGGGATTCTGCTAATAGGGAGTACCAAGACCACCTCGACCCCTGCTATACAATAAGTTTTCTGCCACATTACAGAAATGCCCTTGTTGAACAAGGAGCATTGATTTGTGATCATAAGAACGGGTGTAAGCTCCACAGCCATGGCTACATGAACAGGGATGCCTGAACAGGGCCTCTCGCCTGTGAGCAAGCTGCTGAAATGCTGGATCAGCTAGATTGGTAAATTGGTAGATGCCATGCATAAACAAAGCCCACCAGCTGCTTCTCTGAATGGTGATTGGGGCTCGCCTACTGTCCATGCGCTGATCACGCTTGCAAAAATGTATATCAATGAGGCTATATGGCATAATAAACTGGAGCTCTTTTCATACCCTATAAGTCTCCTTCCTCATTCATCTCACCTCTGAGATCAAAGGGCTCATATGCCATGAGCTCTTAAAAGATGGCCACAATTTTTTTTTTGCATTCTTTTAATAAAGTTTAAAGTCTGATACTTCTGAATCTACTTCTCTTACATTCCTTTCCCATTGTTTCTTTGAAGTTCCTGAACTTTTGCTCTTCTAAATGAACTTTGTTATTTTTTTTAACTCAGTAAAATATTATTTTTGTAATTTAATTGGGATGGCATTGAAAGATTAGTGTGCATGCCTTTTGATCCAGCAATGCTACTACTGGGCTTATAACCCAAAGAGATACTAAAGGGAAAGAGATCTGTATGTGCCAAAATGTTTGTGGCAGCCCTCTTTGTAGTGCCTAGAAACTGGAAAATGAATGGATGCCCATCAAATGGAGAATGACTGAGTAAATTGTGGTATATGAATGTTATGGAATATTATTGTTCTGTAAGAAATGACCAGCAGGATGAATACAGAGAGGACTGGCGAGACTTACATGAACTGATGGTAAGTGAAATAAGCAGAACCAGGAGATCATTATATACTTCAACAATGATACTGTATGAGGATATATTCTGATGGAAGTGGATTTCTTTGACAAAGAGAAGATCTAACTCAGTTTTAATTGATCAATGATGGACAGAAGCAGCTATACCCAAAGAAAGAACACTGGGAAATGAATGTAAACTGTTTGTATTTTTGTTTTTCTTCCCGGGTTATTTTTATCTTCTGAATCCAATTCTTCCTGTGCAACAAGAGAACTGTTCGGTTCTGCACACATATATTGTGTCTAGGATATACTGTGACATATTTAACATGTATAGGACTGCTTGCCATCTGGGGAAGGGGGTGGAGGGAGGGAGGGAAAAAGTTGGAACAGAAGTGAGTGCAAGGGATAATGTAAAGAATTTTTTTTCAAAATAAAAAAAAAAGAAAGATTAGTTAGGTTAAGGCTTGTCATTTTAAAAATTATATTGTATTATGTATGAATAGTAGAAAAATAGATATTAAATTATTTAGTTCTAATTTTTTTGGTATGAAAAGTGTTTCATGTTTATATTTCTGTAGTTGCTGTGTCTATTTTGGCAGGTTTACACTCAGATATTTTATGCCATTTGTGTATTTTTTTTTTTTTTTACTGTGTTAACTGGGGTTAAATGACTTGCCTAGGATCACATAGCTGGGAAGTATAGACTGTTTGATGCTAGATTTGAATTTGGGTCCTCCTGACTTCAGGGATAGTGCTCTATCCACTAGCTGCCCGTTTGGATATTATGAATGATCTAAAACAATATTCAATAATATTGCTAACACATAGTATAATTTCTCTATTTTTTACTTTTGAGTAAATCTATTTTATCTTTAACTTTGTCTGAGATCATGATTACTATCTCTGCCTACAAAATTCTACTTCTACACTTTATTTTATCTTTGTGTGTATCTCTCATTTTTTATAATGTTTCCTGAAAGCACAGTATTGTTTAGTTCAAATTTTAAAATCTGCTATCTGCATTTTATGGGTCAATTTGTCCCATTCACATTTTGAGTTACCATTACTTATTGTATATTTTTCTTTTTCCTATTTTTCCTTATTATCCTTTTTCCCCTTTGCCTCCTCATTTATTGACTTTATTTCTAACTGTTACTTTGGCCATCTATTCCTTAATTTATCAATTTAAGAATCCCTCCCTTAATCTCTCTCCCTCCCGGCTCCTTAGTCTTAATCTATATACTCTTCTATGATCCCCTTTATCCTGATGTCTCACTCTCTCATTTCTTTATAAATTTTGAAGACTTTTATACTCTTCCAAATGTATATATCTTTCTTTAATCTAGATCTTCTGTAAATAAGGTTCAATCACTACCAGCCTTCTTCCTCTAATTCCTTTCTATCAATCAGTTCTTCTCATTCTTCATTTGTATAATTACTCTTTTTTTCTTTTCCTACACAATTTTGCTTTTTAGGATCACATAAAACTAAGTTCTGGCCCTATCTTTCTTCTGATGTGCCTAATTAGTAATAACAACAGGCATATAGTATACATTTTCACATTTAAAAAGTAAATAGTTTGTCCTATTGAGTCCCTTGTAGTTGTTCTGTGTTAACCTCATAATTATTTTGAATCTTTTATGTCTAATTTTTTTAAAATTACACTCTTGTCTTTTTGCAACAAAATCCTGAAAGTCTGTCAATTTATTAAATTTTCTTTTTTTTTCTATCCTCCCCTTCTCTCCCCCCCCCCCCCCCCCTCATGACAAGGCCACTGCGTTGCTTAAGGAACATGCTTCTGGCAGGAGGTAGTGGATCAGGGAGAAGCTGGAGGCAGGAGGCCCTGTGAGGAGCCTCTCAGGGCTGTTCAGAGGCTAGGTCTGCAGCTAGCTCTGATGCTTTCAGGGTACAGGATTCTGGGAAGGTATGTGAGCTTGTTTCTTCTCCTGTAAAATGGGGTGGTGGGCTCAGATATTTTCTGGGATTGGTGAGATGAGGGCAGGGGCTCAGGCAGGGAGGAGAGGAAAGGGATTGCTTCCTCATGGGGTTTCTGGAAAGTACCTAATGCCTGTTTTCCCCTACCGGATCCCAGGTCTAAGGTTGGCAGGGACTTCAGAGTCCAGCTCCCCCAACCCTTTCAATGTCTAAATCAAGAGACTTGGGCGCCACGAAGGGCCAGTGACTTGTCCACAATTCTGCGGGTGGTAATCATCAGAGGCTCCTCAGATTTCGGACTGCCTCCTCCTGCCTGGATGTGGCAGGGCCAGGATCAGGCTGTGTTTGGTGCTGGGACAGAGAGTCTCTCTGAAGCCCTGGAACCTTCCAAGAGCCCAGCCCAGGACTTGGGTTGAGCTCATTGGAACTGTCAGGAGAGAATGCAGTCCCAGAGGATAAAACCCCATCACTACAGGTTATGGACTTATGAAAATCGGTAGAAAGCATCTAATAATAATGTGGTCATATGCCTTGACAGGGCCTGTGGCCCACGGCTGCCCAAGGCCTCCTTCCTTCACTTTTCTTTATGGTACTGCCTGATACTCTTGGTCTTTTGTTTTTTCAAGATGAACTTTGTAATTATTTCTTCTACTCTATAACTTTTTGGCAGTTTAATTGGTATGGCATCAAATGAACAAATTAGTTTAGATAGAAGTATCATTCTTACTATCTTGTCTTGGCCTACCAATCATCATTCAGATCTGACTATTTGTGTGGAAAGTTTTTTGTAATTGGGCTTATATAGTTCCTGAGTTTATCTTGGCAGGTAGATGGCTGGGGAATTTTGTTTGTCTATAGTTGTTTTAAATGGAATTTCTCTTTCTATCTCTTCTTGTTGAACTTTGTGGGTCATATATAGAAATGCTGATGATTTATGTAAGTTTATTTTTCAACTTTATTTCAATTAATTATTTTTTAATTGATGTTCTGGGGTTCTCTATATCATCATAACCTCTGTAAAAAGTGATACTTTTGTTTCCTCATTGCCTATTCTAATTCCTTCGATTTCTTTTTCTTCTCTTATGACTATCCCTAACATTTCTAGTACAATAGTGAATAATAGTTTTGATAATGGACATCCTTGCTTCACCCAACTGTACTGGAGGCTTTTAGTGTATACTATTATAGATAATGCTTGCTGGTGATTTTAGACAGAATCTAATTATCATGTTCAGGAAAGTTCCATTTATTTCTATGTACTTTAGCATTTTTGATAGGAGTAGGTGTTACATTTTGTCAAAAGCTTTTTCTGCATCTGTAGATATAATTATGATTTCTGTTCATTTTGTTATTGATATAATCAGTTTTGCTGATAGTTTTCCTAATTTTGAACCAAACCTGCATTCCTAGTATAAATCTCTAGGCAAAACTGTTTCCTGATGTGGATTCTCTGATATATAATAACACAAAGATTATTATTTAATACACTTTTGTCATTGGCCAATCTTTGTATAGTAACTAGGGATTTATTTTGTTGACTGGTTTAGGATTGAAAACAAAAAATTAATTTTCTTCCCTCAGCAAGAGAACTTTTCAATTCTCTTCCCATTTCCTATCTCATACATTTCTCAGGAAGTATTTTTTTTAATTATCTTTTAACTATAAATAATTTATAGCTAGTTTTTCAGTGGATAGAATACTGGGTCTAAAGTCAGGAATACCTGAGTTTAAATCTGGCTTTAGACACTTTGTAAATGATCCTGAGCAAGTCACTTAACCTGTATTTTCCTCAGTTTATTAGTTGTAAATTTAGTAAATGTTTTATAAATAATATATGGATACTACTTATGTGTCTTTTTTTTTTTTTTGCAACAACATGCTATAGCTAAAATATTTTGTTTTGCTTATGGGTCTTTTCCCCTTTCTTTGGTGTTTTCAGTTTATTAGTCTACTAGTGGTTATCACAAAGTCAAAGGATATAGAGTTGAGTGACTTTGGGGGCATAGTTCCAAATTGTATTACAGGAAGATATCTTCCATGTTAATGTTGTGAATACACATGCTAGGTTTCTGCTTTCTAATGCAATCTGCTACCCTCCTCAGTTTTGCACTTTCATATTTAGTTGTTTTATCACATAATCTTGTTGCCATGTACAATGTTCTCTTGGTTCCACCTTGTATGATCTTTTTGTTTTTGCCTCCAACTTTAGAAAAAAAGTGGAAGGGAATGTTAAATAGTAGTTATTGCGAGAAATTATTATTAATAACCAGTGAACTGGAGCGATCCAGAGTTCCTCCTTTTTCCATAGTCCACATTTTTAAGTTCAGTCTCTAGAAGAACACTGCCGCTAATGAAGTTGGATTAACTTTCTTAACAATCTTTTTCAAACCTCACCCAGATGGAGAAACTCTTGTACTCTGCTTAAAATGGGGATAAATTCTTTGAATAGACTGCCCAATGCTGGGGAAAACTTAAAAGTAAATGACATAATCAAAGTTCATTAGAATAGGCCCAGCCAATATCCCTTGACCCAGCAGTGTCTCTACTAGGCCTGTATCCCAAAGAAATCATAAAAAAGGAAACAGGACCCACATGTGCAAAAATCTTTGTGGCAGCCCTTTTTGTAGTGGCAAGAAACTGGAAACTGAGTAAATGCCCATCAATTGGAGACTGGCTGAATAAATTATGGTATATGAATGCTATGGAATATTATTGTTCTATAAGAAATGATCAGAAGGATGATTTCAGAAATGCCTGGAGAGACTTACAGGAACTGATGCTGAGTGAAGTGAGTGGAACCAAGAGAACATTGTACATGGCAACAAGATTATGTGATGATCAATTGCGATGGATTTGACTCTTCTTAGCAATGTAGTGATCCAAGATAATTCCAATAGGCTTGGGATGTAAAGAACCATTTACATCAAGAGAAAGAACAATGGAGACTAAATGTGGATTGGAACCATAGTATTTTTGTTGATGGAAGAGGACACACCTCTTGCTATCTCAAGGAAATCCCTGTAAGACATGACCTCCTGCCTCAGAGCCCAAGCCCCTTCTACCTTCTGGACCCACCCCACCAGTTGACATGGCATACATGGTCCCTTTCTGGAAATTCCTGCGTTTACCAGTGTTTGAGCTCCACCCCTTTCTCTCCCCAATCTGGAGCCATATATAACTCATTGAAATCTCACATTGGAAGTTGCTGCTGCGGCTGCTGCTGAATGCTTTAAGACATCAACCCTGGGACCAAAATGGATCCTTTGGTCCCAGAAAATCTCTCCCTCTCAGAAACCCAAATAAAATATTAAAGACTCTCTAATCTGTATCTTGACTCAGTTTCTGTCTCTTGACTGTCCTCTACTTTACATGCATTCCCTGTGATGGAAACTTATAAGGCTCTGAAGCCCTCTGCCTCAATTCTTGCATTCTGGCCTTCCTAGCTAGTCACGAAATATATGTTGTGGCTTTAGCCCTATTTCTGACTCTTTCTCTTACCTTGTCAGCTATGACGAGGGACGTTTGTGTGACCCTTTTGGGGTCTAGCACACATACTGGAGATCACAAAGCTTTCACCCTCCCAGAGGGTTCTGTGTTCATAGTTGCTGAAACAAACTCTGACCAAGGGTATCAGTGATGGAGAAGCTCATGGAACAAGGAAACTCTACCTCTACGGAGGTCAGGGGCGATTCCTGTTAGTGTCTAAAGCTAAGGCCAAAGTGGCCCTAAGAAATCAACAGCATTTGTCAAACCCGGACAAAGTGAGGCTGCTAGAACCTGTGAACATGCAAAGTTGTCTTCAGAGCTTCCTCCTACTGGAAAGAAGATTCCTCCAGAAGCTTTGACCTAAAAGAGGGTGTCTGCAGAGGCTTCACCCCAGAGAAAGGCTCCTGCAACTAAGAAGAAAGTGCCTGTGGAAGCTCTGACCAAGAGGAAGGTTCCTGAGGAGACCAAGAAATGAACATAGTGGAGAAACAGAAGCCACAAGGAAACAAAGTCCGAGCAGCCTCCGAAGCAGCACGAGAGGCCAAAAAGCAAACGGGCCGCTTAGCAACCAGAGGGGAAGCTGCTGTGCCTGAAGCTCGAGGGGCTGAGGGAGCGAAGGAGGTGATGATGAGCCAAAATCAGCTGCTCAGAACAAGGGCATCAGGCTTTCTACGTCCCATAAACTCCAACATACTGAAGGATGGACCCAAAACCAAGGGAAAGAAACCTGAGAACTCAAAAGCCTTTAAGAAAACTGGGTCAAGTCTCCAAAATGTTCTAGTCAAGGCTGTTGGCAAAAAGGCTAAATAAAATGCAAAAGGTGGATTGGCTCAACACTTTGTTCTGGGGGGAGAACTGGTGGGAGGGGAAGAACCACTTGATTTTGAAATAGACTTTTTCTTTTAAAGAATGAGGAAAAAAGAACCCACTTGTGCAAAAATGTAGCAGCTCTTTTTGTGTTAATAAAGAATTAGAAAACGAGGAGATGCCCATTCATTGGGGAACGGCTGAACAAGTTGTGGTATGTGAAGATAATGGAATATTACTGTTCTATAAAAAATGATGAAAAAGCTGATTTAGACAGTCCTGGAAAGATTTATATGAACTGATGCTGAGGGAAACAAGCTGAACCAGGAATACATAGTACGCAATAACCGCAATGTGCGATGATCAACTGTGAAAACTCGGTTCTTCTCAGTGGTTTAGTGATCCAAACTAATCCCAACAGACTGGACAGAAAATGCCATCTGTAGCCAGAAAAAGAACTAAGGAGTCTGAATGTAAACCAGCACATGCTATGTTCATTCCTTTTTTTTTTTTTCCTCTTTCATGGTTTTTCCCCTTTGTTCTGATTTTTCTTTCCCTACATGATTCATAAAACAATGTGCATTAAAATAATTCAATGCTTTAAAAAATGAGACAGCGGCTTTTAAAGGGTTTTGCAGTGGTGGTGGTTGGATTTGCGTTTTAAAAAAGGCCTATTAGGCATGGAAGTCTCTACCTTCCATCTCTCTGCACGGAAGGTCACTTCCACGAATCTGGGCAAAGATGGGGGGTGGGGAGCGGGGATCCAAAGGGCTACAGACATAAAAGGGGAAGGCAAGCCTTGACCTTGAACTACTTCCAAGTAATCTTCAGTCCTACTCAATGCTGACAGCGGGACGGTGAGAGCTGGGAAACCCTGCTGTCTGAGGGCACTTTAGGTTACCTAATTTCGGCTGGGCCCTCACCGAGTCAATCCTTCCGTGCCTCACTGTCCCGTACCCCCGGCACTTCTCCAAAGTTTCCTTCTGACTTGCTCTTCATTCACTCTCCCGGTGGAGAAGTCAGCCTCACATTTCGCTAGGAAAAAAAAAGCCACTTACCAAGAGCTCTGTTCCATTTATTTCCCGCCTGGAAATGGTGCTGGGTTGGGAGTAGGAAGAAGAGGACACACCTGCCCTACGGGGCGGACCTCGGGGCTGTGAGCCCAGCGCGCTAACAAGGTCAGACGCCTCGCAAAGAAAGGGGTGGCTCTGGGAGACGCGGGGTGCGGGAGTCCCCGGCCCCCAAAAGCTGCCCCTCAGCTTCTGGAGAGGTTGCGGACCAAATCAAGTCCAGGCGAGCGGGCAGACCCGGTCCCTGGAACGTGACGGCAGAGCCTCCCACCTCAGCGAGCTTAGAGCGCTTCCCCACAGCCCGGGAGACCCGGACGGAACCCGGCTTTCCCAGAAGCTTGATCACCACGAGGGAGCTCCGCCCACCCTGAACGCGCAAACCGGACGCTCGCTTCCCCGACTGTCTCCGTGGGCGCGCCTTTAGACCGGTCCGGAGCCGCTGTGCCAGAGGGCAGCTACCGGGCCGCCCCTCGGAGCCCCAAGGCTACATTTCCCCATAGAAGAGGGCAGGGGAGCCGGAGAGAGCCGGGCGGGCCCCCGGGCAGAGGCGGATCCAATAGGTAGGTACGCGAATCCCACTTATTGGCAGGAGAGCAAGTTTTGTTCTGGAACAATTCTCTAGTCTACATGTCATTTTACCTTTATTAAGGAGGAAAGCAAATTTGCCTGCTGGTGAGAGGGGAGGGGTGGGCTAGTTTAAGTCTTGGCGCAATCTTGGGAACCTTTTAGTCTCGCGGACTTTTCCCTCCGAGCCTCCCTTGCTCCCTGCGACCCCACGCTTCACCTCCGGCCCTTGGCAATCCCTCCCCCGATCCCACGGCTGGAGTCCCTCCACCGGCGGCTCCGGGGCTCCGGAGCCTGCTCTTCGCCAGGGGCGGGGCGAGGGCGGGACCGGCTCTTCCCTAGCTCTTTGCGGCCCGGAGTTCGGGCGGGGGCGGGGCCTGCTCTTGGCCCCTCGGAGCGGGAGCGGGATGCGGGAGGGGCGGGCCGGGGCCGGAGCAGACACCTCGTTAGGTGCGAGGCGAAGGCGGGGCGGGGCGGGCTCCAGACCCTTAGTCGTTTCTCTCTCGCGCGCGCTCTCCCCTCCCGCTAGAAAACAAGAGTGGGCCTGAACTACGGGAGACCTGCCCCTCTGGAGGTCCCGAGGTCCCTGGGTCCCAGAGAGTTAACCAGGGTGGTGAATTGGGGGGGGCGGGGTCTCGTCCAGTCCGAGAATTCCGTGGGGAATCCACGGCAGAAGAGTTGGAAAGCCCGGGGCGGACGCCGAGATGTGCGGAGTAGGGGTAGGATAGGGGGAGGGGAGGATGAGAGGGAGCGCGGATCCCACCTCTCGGGGTAGGCAGTCGGACAAGAACGGCCGTTCAGGGCTTCCACCGCCCCCTGGGTGATGGACATCCAGCCTCAGTTTCCGCTAAGTCCCACTCCCAGCATTCCCGCTGGAGCTTCAACCAGAGCCAGGGGGCTGCGTCTCATCTAGGCCCCGCCCCCGGCTCAGCTCGCCGGGGGCCGCCGCCAAGATCAGCAGAGGGGTGAGGGCCCTGGGGGACAGGGTTGCTCAGGCCGCCGTGAAGCTTTCTTCGCTTGCGGCGGCTCCACAAGAAAGTCGGGCTCCTGTCTTCCAGGTGGAATCTTGGGGAATGAGGGCTAAGAGGAAGTGAAAGGGTCACCACGTGGGCCCGGCCCCGCCCAGCCGCCGAGAATGCCCCATACTGTACACCAGCCTGACCTAGGACTACATTTCCCAGAAGGCTGATCGGAAATAGCCCCTCCCCCGGAACTCTGGGGAGTGATTCCGCCCCTCGGCTTTGTTCCTGGTCTGGCGGACGTTTTACTTGCTTCCGGTCGTGCGCCCGAGGCGCGTGCGCAGTTTCGCCGTGGGCCGGCCGGCCGTTGGGCTGTGGGTTGTCTGAGGTGAGCGCTGTGGGTGGGGCGTGAGGGGCAGTGAGTGAAGTGGGAGTGGGGGTGGGGAAGCGCAGGGAACTGTGTGCTGAGTATTTAGGTGTGTCACCCTGTGGGAGGGGCCCAGAGTGCTGTGGGGGGGAGTGTGTCACAGTATAGGAGGCAGCGGTGTGTGGCAGGGCGTTGTTGGAGGTGTGTGCGCGAGGGTGCCATGGCGGGGGAAGGTCTGCGTGTGAGTGGGTCCCAGTGTGCAGAGAGGCCGTGGGGGGGGCCCATGTGAGTGTGTCAGTGGGGGAGGGGCCGGGGGCTGGGAGTGAGTCCAGGGGTTTCCAGGTGTTCCCTCCTCCGTGCGTCCTCCCCCCCCCCCCCCACCGTGTGTCCTCCTAAGCCTCGTTGGGGGAATCTCATCAGCTCTAGGACCTTCTCTCTAGAGCATGTTCAGCTTTGTCCGCGCTGACCCCTCTGCCGACCTCTGACCTCACATTGCTAGTTCTTGAAGGTCCACGAGCATTTTTTAAATTATTTTTTCCTCTCAGGAGGTGGGGGCCTTGCTGCTCCCCTCCCTCTGCATCAGCTCCTGCAGGACTTCCCAGCCTCCCCGAAAGCCCCCGGGGCCTGCCCAGCCAGCCCCGGATTCTGCTTCTTGGTCACCCCAGAGGGCTCCAAATGCTCATCCTTGGGGTTGGCTTAGTTACCCCGAAGCCCTCCCTCGGGCAGGCCCTCTCAGTCCCCTTCCCTTTTCTCTCTTTCTCTGCTGGGGCGAACGCACTTGTGGACCCACTTCTGTGTGTGCATGTGCACTCGGGGGCGTTTTCCCCGTCCCCCTCCCCCTGTTCTGGGAGAGATTGTCCCCACCCTTCCTTTGCTCCTCTCCCTCCCCAAACCGCGCTCTCCTCCTTGTCTGTCCTCGGACGGTGGAGGTGACCGAGCCCCAAAGACCCTCTCAGACCTGTGTAAATGGACTTCCCCCGATCCCAGAAGCCCCCCCTTCCCCCGCCAGCGCCAGCAGTTCCGGGAAGTCCCTCTTGGGATGGCTCCCAAGGAAGTCCCTGCTGGGTGGTCCTGGTTCCTCTGCTGGTTGGCCCCTTCCCAGCGGCTCTTTAAGGTGCCGGGCAGTGGGGGGCTGAGGGGCTCCTCAGCAGTGGGCTTTGTTCTTTGTGGCCCGAGCAGAGGCTTCCCTTGGGCCTGGAAGCGCCAGATTTTAGCAGGTCGTTTTGCTTGGGGGCTTCTTCAGGACGTGTCTGGTGGGCTCCTTGTGTGCCCTTTGCCCCCTGGTCCCAGAACTCCGGCAGTTTCTTTTAAAATGTCTGGAAATGTGGTGCCGAGGTTCCCCTTTAGGTGGAGCTTTCGGAGAGGCCACGGATTCTCAGATTTTCCTCGTGGGCCTTCTCCGGGTCAGCTGGTTTCATTAAGAGAAGCGCTGCCTTTTCTTGCCCTTTTGCCATAGTTTAATATTTCTGACGGTTAGTTAATAAGAAGCCCTCCCCCCCACAGGCCCTCTGAGTCCCCTCCCCCCCACAGGCCCTCTCAGTCCCCCTCCCCCCCCAAGGCCCTCTGAGTCCCCTCCCCCCCCAAGGCCCTCTCAGTCCTTCCCCTCCCCCCAGCACAGCCCTCTCAGTCCCCCTCCCCCCTTTCTTCTTTCCCTGTTGGGGCAGATGCACTTTTGCCAATGGGCATCTGTGTTCTCCATTCGGGTTTTCCAGGGGGTTGTTGCTTGAATGAGCTTTTGGAGTTTTTGTTCCAAGTTATTCATTCCACTTTCAATTCTCTGTCCCCCGTGGTTTTCATTTCTTTTCCATCTTTTCCTTTAAAATTCTCTCTCTGTTAAAAAACAAAACATTTTAAAACTCTGGCTTCTTTCTGGATTCCGAGTTTTGTCTGCCCAGGCCTCCTTGACCCTTGAGGCCCCGCTTCTGGCTCCGCGCCTTCGTGTCCGAGTCCCCGGAGCGGATTTTTGTGGCGGGTTTGGGCTTTTTCGGTCCCTCCGGCCTCTGCCCTGTCTCACGCGGGATGGACTGTGGCGGGGGAGGCGGCGGCCGCTGGAGGATTTCTCGGTGGCTGGAGCTGTTCTGTGGGCTCGGGCGCTCCCTGGGGCATCCAGAGCCGAGTGTGGGGGCTGGCCGCCCTGGTCCCGGCCCTGCCACTTCCTGAGCGGGGTCTGGGCACCTGCTGTTCCCGGCCCGGGGCGGGCAGTGGGAGGCGCGGGCTGCGGGCTCCCTGCCCTGGCTGTTCCTCTGCGGCTTCCTACCGAGTCCCCGCTCTGCTCCTGGGGTCCGAGCTGCTTCGGGGCTTCCCCCAAGTGCCCGCCACGGGCGTGGGCCACAAGGCCGAGTCTGTCCGGCACCGCCCCCTGGAGAGCCGCTCCGGGCCCTGCGGGCTCCCCGTGACTCGTTTGGATGGGGTCGTGTTCTTGATCTGGAGGAGTTTGGGGGGGCAGGGAGTTAGCCGGTCTGGTCTTCGGCCCGTGGCCCCAGAGTGACCTTGATGTCTCTCCCCCCGTCCGTCCTCCACGTCAGGGAGGCCCGCAGACCTCCCCCTGCTGTGCTCCCAGCTCCTTTGGGGCCCCTCTGCAGCCTCCTCTCCTTGCCCCGTCCCCTCTTGCCGGCCTTCTTCCCCTCAGCCCCTCTGGCCAGGCTGGACACCCCTGGCTACCGCCCCCCAGGGTCCTCCAAGGCCTCCTGCCCCCACTGCCAGGGCTCCCTGTCCCATACGGGGGATGGGGGGGTTGTGTGGGGGCCGGGCCGGGCTGGGCTTGGGGGAGGGGTGTGTGTGGCCTCCTGCTCCTGAGTGCTGGGTGAGTGGGGGGCGGCTGGGGGGAGGGGCTCCTCTGAGCTGGGGATCTGCGGGGATGGGGGAGGAAGGAGGGGGCGGGGAGCGCGTCTGGGCCGAGTCAGGGGGACCTTTGGGCAGGGGCTGGGGGAAGGGGCCCGAGGACTTGGGAGGCTCCTTCCGGCCCGGCCTGAGCTGTCTGTGGTGCTTAACTGGCTGGCGGGGCTTTGTGGGTGCAGGGGGGGAGGCGGGGCAGCAGGGAGTGCCCGGGGCGGGGTGGGAGTGGCGGCCCCCTGGCATCGGTCCAAGGAAAGGCCTGAGCAGGGCTGGGCGTGGGGGGGGGGAGGGGAGGGTCTGCAGGTCCTTGGGGGCGCCCAGCTGCCGCCTGGCTGCAGCCCGGCCCCTCCTAGTGACGGGGAAGCCGGGGGCGGGGAGAGGAGGCCGTTTGACCCCGCCTACTTCTTTTGATTTAGAGAAAAAGACTGTCCCTCCCCCTCTTCTGGAATTGGAATTCTGGAATTGGAAAGGAGAGAAAATAAGATTTTTGTTAGTTGAAAAAACATTAACATTTTGAAAAGTCAGAATATGTTGCATAAGACAAACATCAAATGATATTTTTAAAGAAAATTAACTAAATTTTAATGGGTCAATAAATAACTTGGTGGGGCTGACCCCTCCCCCTCCTCTCCGCAGACTCCTCCCCTTTTCCCTCCTCTCTCAGGGTAGGCCCGCCCTCCCCTGCTCTGACCCCGCCCCTGGCCCCGCCCCCTTATTTGACAGCCCTCTCCTGGTGTCCTAGAGGCCTTCGTGGAGCCCTGGGCACCGCGGGCCAGGTGGGCGTCCCCTCTGGGCCGAGGCTTTTGCGAGCGCGAGGCGGCGTCCTGCTGGGGCTCGGCCCTGTTCTGGTGGGAGGCGCCTCCCTGGGCGCCCACAGGCCTGTGTTTAAGCGGATTCGAACCCTTGCCTTCGGCGCTGGCCGGGCTGGCCTCCAGGCTCCCGCGAGGCTTTGGGCTCGTTCCCGCGCCTGCTGCTCCCGCGAGACTTTGGGCTCATTCCCGCGCCTGCTGCTCCCGCGAGGCTTTGGGCGCGTTCCCGCGCCTGCTGCTCCCGCGAGGCTTTGGCGCGTTCCCGCGCCTGCTGCTCCCACGCTGGCCCTTTCTGGAAGTAAAAGGGGGCGCTGGGGGGCGCCCTGCAGCTCGGCCTTTGGGCCCAGGGTCTGGAGCGGGGGCTTTTATGGTGGGCACGTGGGGGAGAGTCCCCTCCCCGTGCGCGTGGCAGGGGGCGCTTAGGCCCGGGGCCCTGGTGCCCCCGAGGGGCTGGGGGCGCTTTGGCGGGAGCCTCCAGCCAGGGCCCCGCCGGCAGAACGTTCTGGAGGCCGCTGGGGCCTCGCGCTGCCTGGGGGACGGGCTTAAGCACCTTCTGGGTGCCATGACCCGGGCAGGTGGGGGGGTCACTGGGGCCCCCTCCGTTGGTGACCCCCCGTGGCCCGGCCTCTCTCTGCAGCTCCCCCGGCCTCTCCCCAGAGCCTTCAGGCAGAGACTGATGTGACGGCTGAGACCCAGGACTGGCAGCCGGCCGGGGCCGAGGAAGGAGGTGAGTGACGGCCCGCCCGGCCCGGGCGCAGGAGGGACTGCTCTGGGGGAGACCCCGTGGGGCGCCCGCCGTGCCCCCCGCTCTCGGGCTCTGTCCTTGGAGCTGACTGGCGCTCGGAGACCTGGCTTGGGCCCGCGGGGGCCGCGCCCTCCTTTCCAGGGACCTGGGCTGGGGGCTTCGAGGCCGGGGCGGGGTCCTTCATGCCGCTGTTGTTTCTCCAGCTGCGCTGCCCGAGACTGTCCGTTGCCAGGGGAGGAGCATGGAGGGTGAGCAGGGACCGACTTCGGGCGTCCGAGCCACCAGATCCCAGGTGAGGGAGGGCCGCCTCCTCGGGCCGTTTTCCTGGGCTTCAGCCTGACGCTTCCCGGTCTTTCTCCCTAATGACAAGAAGGGGGTAGAGACCGGGCCTGGAGTTAGGAAAAACCCCAAGGAGAGAAATGAATGATGAGGCTAGAAAGGCCGCTTGGGGACGCGGCGTAAGGGAGCAGAAAAGCCAAAAAGGGGGATGGCTTTTATCTTCAGGGCAGTTGGGCCCCCTGGAGTCGGGCAGAGGAGGAACATAACGGCCAGATTTCGGCTTTAGAAGCAAAAACACTTTTTTCCTTAACAAGTCTCTGTTTTCTCTCCTCCCCCCCTTTCATCCTTAACCACCCCCCCCCAGCTGCCTGGGTGGGAAAAAAGCTTCTAGAAGATGCCCGGCCAAGAGCGGGCGTCCAGAACCCAGTTATCTCCCGCAGGGGCTTCTCTGAGCCATTACGGCGGTGTTAGCCACGGGGCAGATCCCACCCAGCTTTCTGTCGGTTGGTCGTTCTTGCTTTTGCATTAGCGTCCTTACTTCCGTGTAACCTGTTCTCGTGATCCCCTCCTTGTATCAGTGCATACAGGATGCTCTGAAGCTGAAAAAAAGACATTTTTCATTTTCTTTTCACACATTTTTGTATTTTAAGTGTTTTTATAGCTATCTTTTGGTTTTTCTCATTATATTTTCCCCCAATACCCCAGCTCCTGTAACACATTTTTTTTTCCCCAGACAAAAGGAAAAAAGAAAACACGAGGAAAAGCATCAGAACAACAAATCGACACAATGAGAAAGTCTGAAAACGTGAACAACAGCCAGCAGCCGTGGGCCTCCCATCTCTGCAGAAGGGTAGGAGAACATCCTCCACTGGTTTTCCTTGGCGGCCCCGCCCGTCACTCGCGTTTGGGCAGCGCTCTCTCGGTGTTTTGGCGAGCACACGTTTTTCCCATTCGAAGGACCGGTCTTTCTGTGCTTTTCTCTTCATCAGTGGATCGCTCCTCGCCACACACAAGTGTCCCTTCTCATTAGCTTTCTCCTCTCCATGCGGAAAAGGGGCTGCCACAGTTCTTTGGGAGTCTGGGGGCGCTTTTTCCTTCTTATCGATGACTTATGGAGTATGAATCCAGCCGTGGGGCTCAGGGTATGAGCTTTGTTTGCACGAGTCCAAATGCTTTTTCCTTACTGGCCATAGCGTTTCGCCACCGGCGCCGTCCTAGTGTGCCTTTCCACACCCCGCCCCCAGCACCAACGGGTGCCGTCGTGGTCATTTTTGCCACTGTTCAGAGCATGAAATATTGGTGCCGTTTTGGTTCGTTTCTCTGATTTTCCTTACGCTTGTGAAGGCTCTGAAATTCCTCTCTGAAAAGCTGTCCGTAACTTTTGACCATTTATCTGAGAAGGAGCGGCTTAGTCTCATGTTTGTTACCATGTGGACGGCGCAGCTTTAGCAGATAAGTTTGATGATAAAAATTTCTCCCCGTCTGCCCATTCCCTTTCTTATTTTGGTCTGAATCTGTTTGGGTCGTTTTCCCAGCAGCTTTTGGCAAGGGGTCAGAGCTCAGAGGAAGGTGTTTATTTGTGCACATCAAGTGCGATAGGGAAGGGAGGAGGTGTGGCCTATACAGAGATGCTGATCTGAGAAGGAACAGAGATAAAGGACAGGGGATCATGGGGGTCTGCGTCCTGAGACTGAGGAGAAAATGGCAAAATGTGGGATCACCTTAAGGAGTTCAGGAACACAGAAGTCGACCGTTCAGGGTGGCTGTGGGCCACAGAGGCGGGGTGGGCCAGGGGGCATTGTGGGGGTGCCCGTCTGGCATAAGAGCCTGGGGCTCAGAGGAGGCCTCGAGTGGGATGAAGTCTGAAGGGGGGGCAGGAAGCATTCTACTAAGGCCAGTCATGCTTACCTGGGAGCTTGCACCCCAGCTGTCCAGTCACACAGTCTCAATAGGAGCCAGGAAGCTGGGTTCAAGTTCTGTCTCAGGAGAGAATCCTGGGCAGGTGGTGGAGGAAGAAAATCCTGCGTGTCCTAAAGTCTCTCCACAAACTAGACAGCATAGAGCTTTAGTGGAAATGAAGAGAAACAAAACTCGGCAGGAGTTGGGGTCAAACAGAGAAGACCCAAAGGAGGACACTTGGGCGAACCTTTGGCCTTCAAAGGCCCGGTGCCTCCATACTAGCTCCACGGGACAGGTGAGGGTCTGGTGCTGTGGAAGTGGCAGGAAGTGTGGCCTCTGAGAAGAGGGAGACCAAGGGACCTGGGCTGGCAAGGAACGCCCAGACACTGCCCTGGCCCAAAAGGAACCAGCCCATGCCAGGGAGTGCACAGGCCACGAGGTAGCAATGTGCTAGGATGGGGCACAGGTGGGCCCTGAAGGTCTGGGCTTCTGCTGCAGGCTGGAGGGGAAGAACTGAGGGAGGACTGGAGGCCAGAGGCACCATCCCTCCCCAGCCCAAGCCCAAAGGTGATTACAAGAGCAAGCTGAGTGAAAAGCTTGTGAAAAAAGTGAAAAATAACCAAATGCACAGGTGAAGGAGAAGGAATTCTATCACAGAAAGTTACCATAGGAATAGAGAAGACTGGGGTTTATATTCTGAAAAGGATGCTGAAGTGAAAAGGCCTTTCCTCCCCTAAAGAGTAATGTCAAATGCAAAAAGAATTCATAGAAGAGTTTAAAAAAAAAAAAAACTAAAACTCAAATGAGAGAGATTGAGGGAAAAATTTTTTAAAATAAGAATAATCCAAGAAAAACAAAATTATGAAAAGAAAGCCAGCCAACTGGAAAAGGAGATACAGAAAGAAAACTATTGTTTGAAAATTAGAATTGAGGGCAGCCAAGTGGCACAGTAGATGGAATACCAACCCTGAAGTCAGGAGGACCTGAGTTCAATTCTGGCCTCAAGACACTTAACACTTCCTAGCTGTGTGACCTTAGGCAAGTCACTTAACCCCAGTTGCCTCAGGAAAGAAAAAAAGAGAGAGAGAGAAAGAAAATTAGAATTGAGCAAGGGGGAGCCAGTGAAGTTATAAAAGATCAAGAACTAAAAAAATGTAAATAAATTAAAAACAGAGAGAATGTGAAACATTAGAAAAACAATTGATCTAGAGAACAGATCATGAAGAGACAACAAAAATAATTGGGCTGCCTGAAAGCTACAATCACAGAAAAAAAAGAATCTTGATGCAGTAATATAGGAAATAATGAAAGAAAATTGCCCTGAAGTGTTAGAACAAGAGGGAGAAGTAGAGATAGAAAAGCATCTGCTGATCACTCCCTGAGAGAGATCCTGTAAGGGGCACAATCAGAATCAGCTGAGAGCCGGCTCAGCCACGCTGGAGAACCACAGGTCTGGGAATCCTATAGAGCGAAGAGCCAGAGACGGAGGTTGTGGCCAAAAGTCAGACACCCAGCCGCATCCTGAGCAAAAGTGGACGTCTGACACCGGGAGGGCGGCCAGAGGGAGCCGGGGCCAGCGGAGGCAGGTCTGGGCTTTATTCCTTACATAAGTGGTTTGCTTACTTTCATCCCCTCCACATGGATCTTGCCGTTTTTCTTGGTTCTCTTCTGTGGGTGCATTTTGCAGCCCCTTCTCTCTTTGGTGGTCTCCCCTCTCGGTGTTTTGTGTGATTGACCCCAGAGGTGGGCGAGCCTTTGAGGTGACCCAGCTCAGTTTGGGGCTTTTGCACTTGGGCCCGAGGTGGGAGGGAGACTTGGTCTCTGTAGGGGATTGCCTCTGCTTTGGGGCTCGGTGTGAGCTTTCCCAGCCCCCCTGCTGGGCTGGGCTTTGTTCTGGAATCTCTGAGCTGTCTTAATTTGCATTTTTCTAATTGCTGCCGCGTGTTTTTCATGTGCTTCTGGATAGCTCAGATAGATTTCTTCCTTTGAAAATTGCTTATTTATCCCTTCTGCTCATTTGGCTCCTACTCTTAGAAATCTGAATGTTCCTTATATGTCGTGGATCTGAACTGCGTATCAGAAATCTGCGAGTGTTTTCCCTCGGCTGCCCATTTCCCTTTAACTGTCAGTCAAGAAGTCGGAAGGCGCTTGTGGAGCACCCGTGAGGTGCCGGGCACTAGGAGTGCCCACAGAGACCGGAGGAAGGCGCCGGACTCAACCGGCCATTCGTGGAGGGAGGCCCGGCTCTGAGGAGCCCCGGAACGGCTGGCACTTGGAGGCCAGGAGGGGGAGCTCAGTGAGCAGCGAAGGCCAGCCAGGGAGGACACAGCAGGGAAACGTGCCAGGGAAGCCGTGGAGATGGAGCATCCTGGGGGCACGGCCTGAAAAGAGCTTGGAGACCTGAGAATAAGCAGAGTCGGATGATAAAGTCCGTGATCAGTCCTGAGATCAGGGAGGAGGATGACATGTGGCCCTTGGCAGCACTGAAAAGGAGAGGGGATAGGGAGGAGCGGGAGAGAGCGGGAGCAGGAAGCCTCGTGGTAGAGAGGGTGATGAGCAGGGTCGCAGGGTTGGGAGAGGTTGGTCAGGAAGGCCACTGGCAAGGTGGGGAGTCCGGAGCTGGGCCCCAGGAGCAGCCGCGCGACAGAGGATGGAAGACTGGAGGGGGGGCAGCATACCCAGGGGAGGGTGGGCTTTGTGCAGAGGCTAATCTTGTACAGTCAAAGCTGTTTGAAGCTCAGCTGTTCTGTAGCCATAGCTCAGAGAGGCACCTTTCTTTGTACTTCTAATGCATGATGTCCCCGACATGAGTCCATTTGAATCTTACCTTGGTCTTCAGGGTGAAACCATCGCATGGTTGCTTGACTGCTCTTCGTTTTCCATATCTAGGGATGCTTTGCCTTCGTAGCTGAGGCTCCTGAGTTTATGGAACATTAGGCTATTGAATTGGCTTCTATGTCTTATGTACCTAATCTCTTCCACTGATTGACCTCCCTTTTTTAAAACTGGTACCAAGTTGTTTTGATGCTTCCTGCTGGTACCAATTGGCAGTGATGGGAATGGCGAGAATGGGCATCCTTGTTCTTCATATGATCTTACTGGAAAGGCCATCAACAGCTTTTCTCCATTAGTTATGTTTGATCTCTCTTCTGTACTGTTTACCATGTTAAAACAAAGTCCATTCATTCCTATGCTTTCTAGTGGAAACAGTTACTACTTTGTTTTTTGTTGGGAGCTTTTGGTTAATTGCTTTTCTAGTTATCTTACCTGTGTGTTGAATTCATTGATTTGTTCTTTTTTCCCCCTTTTATTGCTGAAAGTGTTTAGAGATAGAAAGTATACTAAATGACTAAAGATAGAAAACCACCAATGACTACTTTATATATGTTCCATAAGTTTTGTTGTGCTGTTTTCTTTAATAAAATTTTCTATTGCTTTTTTCTCAGATCAATTCTTTAGGATTAAGTTGCTGAGTTTCCAAGAAACTTTTAATTCCTTTTTCAGAAGTCTCTTTTTGAAAATAACGTTTATTTCAATAGAGGTCTATGTTTTTGTCTTCCACTTCTCCATTTCAAAGAATCTACTCATTTCTGGCCATTTCATCAAGAATGCTTTGAAATCGATTTCATTAAAGGTTCGTGTTTATATTCACTTCTGCCAGATAGCTTATCTTGGTTTAAAGCTTTTTTCTTGTGCCTTTTTGGAAAATCGTATTGTAAGCTCTCCTCTTCTTTGTCATGATAGCTTCCAAATCTTACATGATCCTGATTTTGGCTTCTCTTGTCTGAGCTTTCTTTTTGGCTGATTGTAGAATTTTTTTCTTTGACCTCGTGACCGTGGGTTTGATTATGACTTTCCTGGGAGTTTCCACTTGGGGATTTCTACAAGCAGATGACGAAGGGATTCTTTCTTTTTTTACTTTGTGCTCTGTTCTGAGATAAAGTCAGACTTGTGGCCTGCAGAGCTCCCATCATTAGGAAATGTTAAGTCCTATATGCCATAGAGAAAGAGTTTAGAACCTCGGTTGTAAGTAATCTAGGCAGTTTTCATTTATGATTCTCAAAACATGGCATCCAAGATGCTTGGGGGAGAGGGGCCATGATTTTCAGGTAGTTTAGTTCTGATATTCTTTCTCCTCGACCTAGTTTTGATGCTGTCTGCCTTGATTTTGTTTTAACATTTGTTTTGTCCCTGAGAAGCTTTTTGTTTGGCTTATTCCAGGGTTCGGGGAATTCAGTTCTTGAGGGAGGTGTTCTGTCCCCTGTGAGGAGGGGGTTCCCCTCTCCCTGCCCTTTTTCCTCCCTTTTGCCCTCTATTCTTATGGCATAGCTAACATCTCGCTAAAATGCTGTTTTCTCTGAGGCTGTGCTTGGACTCATGGAGTCAGTGTCAGTAGTTAGCGAGCACCGATTAAGCGCCCACTGTATGCCACATGTGTTGGCTCCCGGGGGGGCAGGGAGTGGAGAGAATGCTGGACTTGGAATCAGGAAGAGAGGAGTGTGAATCCTGCCTCCAGTTGGGGGACCCGTGGCTATGCTGTTTCCTCTGAGGATGAAACGAGATTGGATGCAAAGGGCTTGGCAACCGCCAAAAGCTCTCCAGATGGGGGCTGTCATTAGGCCCACTTTTGCCTTTGTTTGCCTAGCCCCTGGCACAACAGTGGGCACCGAATGGGTGTTTGGGTGACGTCTCCCCGTGGGGCACGTGAATGACCTGGAGCGCTCCCTGTTACAGGCCTCGGTGACCTTCAAGGACGTGGCTGTGGACTTTACCCAGGAGGAGTGGGGCCAACTGGACCCTTCTCAGAGGACCCTCTATCGGGATGTGATGCTCGAGAACTATGAGAACCTTGTCTCCCTGGGTAAGGAGAACCTTCCCCGGGCAGTGCCGGGGTCTGTTTGCATGCTAGGGGATTTCTGAAGTGTTCATCTTGAGTTTTGGTTTATGGAATAGAACTCAAGAAATTGTGGACTTTGGTCTAGTCTGTCAATGGGACCGGACCGCCCTCTGACCCATGGGCCTCTGGAGCCGCCCCAAGCGAGCCTGAGACAGCAGAAGCGTCACTAATCTCAGCATGAGGAAGTCCCCCTTCCCGAGGTGGGCTGGCCTGACAGGGGCTGGCCCACTAGAGTTGGAGAGAGTCTTCATGGTTCCCTTTTCTTGGGAGCCCCCTGGGAGCATCTTTGCCCCAGAACTTGGGGGTCGTGGCCACCCTGTGGGCCCACAACCCGACTTCTGGGATGGGGTGCTGGTCAGGGACAAGGAATAGGGATTGGGAACATGTGGTGGGTGGTCCTGGGAGATAAAGCAGCCAGATCCCTCCATGACACCGTGCCCGAGGGTAACATCATTCTAGGGTGTGAAGCCCAGGGCCCTGCCAGCTTGCCAGATCTCAGGTCTGGGAAACAGGGTATCTCCAAAAAATTTTGACATCTTAAGTTATTGGACTGAGAGAGAGAAAGTGTTTGTGTTTGCTTCAGGTGAATAAATGCCCTTTGCCTAATGAGTCATCAAGTGCCCTTGGAGATCCCCCTTTTTTCTGTATCCCCATTTGTTCTCTCTTTTTTGAGATGTCACACAATGGTCTTTCTCTGAAGTTAGAGAGCAGGTTCTCGAAGCTATCGCTGTCCTTGTAGTCAGTGGTGGTTCATAAACTACAGTTCATTTTGTCTGAGTGCAGCTCCCCCGGCCTGAAAGGCAGATTTGTGCTTGGTTCGGCATCAGTCCTGCTTCTAGACCCTGCCTCAGTCCCTTATTACCAGTGGGACTGACAAGGAGTTTCCTCCTCTGTAAAATGAGGCAGTTGGTGACCTTGAAGGGCTCCTTCCAGCTCTAAAACTGACTGATCTTTCTGATCCTGCCATGTTTCCTCCTCCAAAAGTTTTACTTAGTTCCTTTGAAGAAAAAATGTATACTTTTTGCCTGCAGAGTTGGGGGCTAGTGTTGAATTTCCTCTTGGTTGTCTTTTGAATTTCTTTCTCTACGAGTAGGGCTTCCCGTATCCAAACCTGACGTGATCTCCCAGTTGGAGAGAGGAAAAGTACCTTGGATGCAAGATGGAGAATTCCTCAGAGGCATTTGCTCGGGTGAGTGAAGAAAAACTAGAGAGAAGGAAGCTGGGGGAAGCGGCAGACCACTGGTCAGTCGGCGGCCATTTGGCAAAGGGGATGCTGGGAAGGCAGAGCCACAGCTGGGAAGCTGTCCGAAGCGGGGAAACGAAGAAAGCGTAGCTGTGCGCCTGTCTGAGGCGGAGGTTGGGAGGGCGCGCACATCCCGGGCACAAAGACCAGCCATAAGGGGGCCAGGGGGCGGGGGTGGAATGGAGGCCGTGGCCCCCTGAGTGACAAGGAGGCCAGAGTCTGGAAAGGCGAGTTGTGGCAGAGGGATTTCAGGGTGTTCTAAGAGCAGTGTCCTGCAAACAGGGAAGAGACAATCCCCTCGCCAACGGTGTGGCAGAGGGTGCCTTAGAGGAGAGAGATCGTGTCAGACAGAGAGAGGCTCTTGGCCTTCTCCCAAGTTTCAGCCGAAACCCACCTTCTCAGCCCTCCCCATCCCCTTTACGGACCTGACAGATGGTCACTGTCTGTCTGGAGAACGGTTTAGCTCCTCCTGTTCCTGGCCCTCACCTTTCAGAGGAGGGCCCGGAACCTCTCCAGCGGTCTTCTGGGGTCACAGCTGGCCATTGGGCTGGCAGACAGTGGTGGTCCAGCTCCTCGATGCCCCTCGTCTGTTCCCCAGTGCATTCCCCGCTTTGGGCCCCCTCTCAGGTTCTCACTGTTTGTGTTGTAAACTCCACCCTCCTTCCAGCTCCTCTTCATTCCTCTCCCCTTCGCCTCCTACTTACCTGTTGAGTGAAAAGCACTTTACATGTGTGTGTGTGTGTCTGTGGCCACTTGAGATGAGAGTGGGGTTCAAAGGTCACTCCCCCTCACCCCTGTTTGTTTAGAGATTGGCTTCCTTTCCCTGCCAGATCCTTCCCCCCCCCCCCCCCCCCAAGCGCGTTCCCTGTGTTCTCTCCAGTTTTTTTCTCTTAAGATCACAAAACCAGGCCTTGCTCCGTAACAATGGCAGGGCCCACTGTTTGAATGTAAGCAGCTTACCCTTGTTTGGGCCTTTACCTCGTTGTTCTTGATGTTTCTCTTTTTATGTTTCTCTTCACTTCTGTATTTGCGCTTCGTTGTTGTTGGAATCTTTACAAACTGTTAAGTCATTAGAGATGATAGAGACAATAATTATCTAATTTAGCCTGGTTCCGTATGATTGATCTGATCCTACAAGGAGATGTTATGGGCCAGAACCTGAAACAAGGTACTGAGTAGAACTGATAGAAAATAATGCTTGTGTTCACACCTTTAGAGAGCTCATATAAGCAGGAAGTATTTAAGTCCTCATTGGAGTTCACAAGTATGGGAGAGTCACAAGTTAACTGTGTAACTTTGTGAATTCACACCTCCCTTCAAGCTCTTAGGGCCAGAGAGCACTCTGGGAAGAAACCCATAATCCCTCTCTCTCGAAGGAGCATAAATAGAGCTTTCAGGGAGCCCAGTCAGGAGAGTTCAGCTGAATTTAGGTTGAGAGGGGAGCGTCAAGTGAGTTCAGCCAGAAGCCCTCTGAGTGAGGAGTTTTACTTCGGAACATTGACTGGGGTCGGAGAGGAGCACTCTGGGAGATTGAGAGCCAGAAGCCCTGTCTCGGAGGTGAGACTTGGTGCTGGCTCTGGAGGCTGAAGAAAGCAGAGGCAGAAGCAAAGGACAAAACTGCAAGAGCTCTTAGAACCAAGCAGAGAGATAGGCCTCTAAGCTAACCGAGCTATATTGGAGGCAGTAAAAGATCTGAACTTTTATCACCTGGCTGCGTTTTGGGTGATTATTGATCTGAACTGAAACTAAGGCTGCCTCTAGAAAACCTCTCGAGAAACCGACTCTCTCCCAGAGAGAACCATCTTATATTAAAGAAGAAAAACACCACATGTCGTCTCTTTGGACCTTTGGTCTTTGCGTCAGAGTTCCGGGAAGAGCTCTGTTTCATTAAAAGCCCATTTTGTTCTGGTAGCATCGCTCTTGGCTATAAGCCTGTGCAAGATTTCCTAGTCAGAGAAGTGGGATGCTCCCTATCAGCCGGCCAGTCAACACCACTGGTTGAGAGTGATGGAATTATTCCTGCTAGCTTCTAAAATCACTTTCTTTTTGGTGTACCAGTATTCTGCCCCAGGTCTCCTCCCTAATGTCCTTCCTGTGTGCAGATTCCCTTCTCACTTGCCGTGGATCCATGACCCAAAAGTGGGTAGCGGATCACAACGTTTAACGTTTTAGAAATGAAAACATACATTTCTTCTGTGTCCGATCATTAATTTTTTTGTGATTTTTTTTTCCACATCATTTATTTTTCCAGTTAGTATGTCAGTGTCCATGTTTTTGTTTTGATTTTTTCTACTTTTTATCACTTCATACAACTCTTTTTTCCATATGTCACTGCATTCTTCTCGGTACTTCTTTTTATACTTATCGCCTATTTTTCCATTCCCATAATGTTATCGGCATATGAATTGTTTGCAGTATTTTTGTTCTTGGGAAAAAAATGCTATTATGAATGCCCTGTATAGATAAACTTGGGGTGTGGCGTGTGTGTGTGTGTGTGTGTGTGTGTGTGTAATTTGTTAGATCTTATACTATATTATCATAAGACTTTCCAAAACATCTTCAAATCATACCATATATGTAGGTGTGTGTCTGTTTTCTCCATGGTCCTACCTCCATTGAATTGTTTTTCATCTTTTTCCAATGAGAAAGGAGTTTAGGAAGAGCAGGATAGACCCTCCCTTCCCAAAGTATTAAAAAAATAAATAAATAAAAACCACTACTTTTACATTTTCCTTATCCAGAGGCAAAGCCTCTGCCTGAGACCTACCTCAGAGCTGATTCGCTCACAGTAATTCTAACAATTGGGTGATTGGCGAGGGCTGTTCACTCATGTCTCCCCGGTTCTGTCAGTATTTGGGAACACTACAGGGGCTGAGTGAATGCCTCCAGTTTTAGATTTTGATTAGTTTGTTTGGGGTCGGTATTGACAGTTGTCAGTGTTGTCAGTTTGGGGTTGAGATAATTGCTTTCTCTTGACCTTTTACTTAATGAATTTCTAAGGGGAAAGGAGTCCAAGATACCATCCAGACCAATAGCAGCTGAATGGGACTTGTCTCTGCGAACCTGACAGAGGTTCACTCCCCCTTTCCTTGGAGATAGTTGTGGGGGTGCCTCACTTCTGTCTCGCTCTCTAAGGAAGCTTTTTCTTAGATCCAGCCTTCCGTTCTCGCTCTGGGGCAGAGAACAACCCTACGTCCCTTCACTGCTATAGGGCAAGAGTGAGCGTCCTTGGAGAGGAGATGTGTCGGAGTGCGTCCTTATCGGCTTGGAGAACCTGGCTGTGGGCTCCTCACTGCCTGAGGCTGCCTCGACAAATGCTCCCCAACCCTGCTCTTTGTGCAGAGACCCTTACTCTAATTTATTAGGGACTGGGGCCATTTGTTGGCACAGATATTGTTTCCCTTCTTGAGAACTGAATCTTACCATCTCCAAAGACAAGGTATTCTTTCCCTTTTCCAAGTCTGACCTCGGTACTTGCACATAGATCCCGTCTCGGCAAGCTTTATTTTTATCACTTATTCCCTTCCTTCCCTTCTCTCTCTTTTTAGTTTCTTTCAGTCCATTGGCTTCTCCTTTTCTCCTTATAAAAATGGTTGGGTCTCCCATATGTTGTGATTCTGTCTGCATGTGTCTCCTAAATCGTTAAGCCTAATTAGGCCTTTATTCTAGTCTTTTGTTGGGGAGCCAGTTCAGTACGGCCATTATCTGTTTTCCTTCGCTTTTGACACGGCCTGGCCCAGCCAGTCAGTGAGTCTGAACACCCAAGAGACTGCTGGGTGCAGCTAGAGAGAAAAAGCCAAATGAGGCAATTGTCAAGGCTTCCATGTGAAGGAAGCGAATGCCCGGTCATGTGGGGAGGGAGCACTAACAGCGGGAGGCCCAGGGAAGGTTTCCGTGAGGAGGTGGCTTGGAGGGAGTCCGGAAGGCATGGAAAGATTGGGGGAGGTGGAAGGCACATGGAGTCGAGAGATGGGAGATGAGACAGCAGGAGAAGGATGGGAATTAGGATGTGTGAAGGATAGTAATAAAAATTAGGTTTTGAAAAGTAGCTTGGATCCAGGTTGTGAAAGGCTCTAGATGAGGAGTAATTTGATCTCATTGGTAATTGGTAATCCCACTGCAGTTTGTTGTACAGGGCACTAATGTGGTTAAACTTGTGCTCTCAGAATATCACCTTAGCAGCCACATCTAGGAAGAACTAAAAAGAGGAAGGATTTGAGACGAGGAAAATAGCTGGAAAGCTTTGGCAATAATTGAGATGGAGAGTGATTAAAAGCCATGATAGCTCTGGGCTAGAAAAGGGGATGAATGCAATAGACCTATAGAGGTAGAGTCAAAATTTAGGGTACTTGCAACTGATTAAATATGGGGCAGTGAGAAAAAGAATTCAGGTATGAACTTGAATGCCTGAAAGGGTGGTAGTGCTCTCATTTAGGATTGGGATGTTTGGAAGAGGGGTTAGTTTGTGGGGGGTATGCGATTGAGATCGATGCCTCTAGCATTATTGTGTGTCCAGTTTTTGGCTCATACATAGAGATAGTCAACCCTCATTTCCTTATTTGTTGCATATTAGACATTTGGGGATGTGGGACTGGAGGTGAGAAGAGAAGCTAGAGATGAATGTATGAATCTGGGAGTCATCTCCAAGGAGAGGATAACTGAGTGATTGATAAGGTGACCAAATGAGCGATTGTAGAGAGAAAAAAGAAGAAAAGCTAGGGCCGAAGGATGAGGTATACCACCACACATAAAATAATTTGGAAAAGGATGGGAGAATTCTGAGATAGCAATCTCATAACAATCCAAAGAGGTGAGAGGGTGGCCAATAGTTTCAAAGATAACAACTGTGAAAGATGGTCTTTGGATTTGGCAATTAAGATGTCATTATTGATTTTTGAGAGGGTAGCCTCAGTTAAATGATGAGGTTGGAAGCCAGCATACAGAAACTTTAGAAGAAAGGAAAAGCACTTTCCCAAGGCATTGTTTTTCAAAGAAGAGAAGACAGTTAAAGTTTGATCTCTGTCAGTAGTGATAGGTTATAATGAAGTTCTTCGTTTTTTCAAAGAACAGTGGAGGGGTGTGGGTGTACATATACACACATATACACAGCAAGAAAGGAACCTAGGTAAGGAAAGACTGAAGATAAACAAGAATGGGGATGATAATTCATGTAGTTTGTTGGGAAAGGGGGAGGAAATAGGATGAAGGGTACATGTATCAGCCTTGGTAAGCAAAAGGGCCACTTTTGGCCAGACTGTAGTAAGGGGAAGTAATAATCCTAAGCCTGGCCCCAGGATGTGAAATGAAGAAGAGAGAAGGAAAAAGCTCCAAATTAATGAGTGTTCTCATTTCCACATTATTCATCATCCTCCTTTATGGAGAAGATAAATACAATCTAAAAGTTAGCAGTTTCCTTTCCCTGAGCACTGAGAATAGTGTATATTCACATTTTTTGTTTGCTTCTTTCAGATTCTTTTATTCAAGAGACTAGGTCTGAAACCAAGGAGTCTACTCCAAAGCAAAGGATTTATATAAGAGTACCATCCCAAGGAAGACTCAAAAAAGATGATCCCAAGATGGAGAAGACATTGGAACATGATAACAGGTTAGAGAGAAAAAAGAGCAACCAGAAGAAACAATCCAGACAAGTAACAAGCGCTCCAAAAAATATTGCCAAACAGAGGCATTTAGTTGAAAGTAATACAGATGGGAGAAAGTTTACTTTAGGATCAGTCTTTGTTCCGAAACAGAATGTTTCTTTAGGAAAAAATCACCAAAATTATGGCTCACAAGGAAACATCATCAAACCAATTTCAGATCTAGTTAAACATAGTAAAATCTCTAAAGGAAAGACCCTTTCTAAATATAATTGTAAGAAGCCCTTCACTTATCACTCAGATTTTGTTCAGTTTCATATGGTGCATTCTGGAGACAAACCGTGTAGTAATGAATGTGAGAAAGCCTTCAGTAAGAGCTCACGTCTCGCTGAAGACGAAAGAATTCATCCTGGAAAGAAAAATGAATGTAAGAAAGAGTTAAGCCATAGTGAAAGCCTGTCTCAAAATAAGAAGGCTAATATTGGAGAGAAACCCTTTAAATGTCATTATTGTGGGAAGGCCTTTAACAACAACTCAAGTCTGGTCCTCCACCTAAGAATTCATACTGGTGAGAAACCCTTTGAGTGTAATGTATGTGGCAAGGCCTTCAGCCAGAGGGGAAACCTCAATGAACATAAGAAAATTCATACTGGAGAGAAACCCTTCAAATGTAATGAATGTGGCAAAGCCTTCAGCAGCAATTCTAGCCTTACTCTGCATCAAAGAGTTCACACTGGAGAAAAACCTTTTAAGTGTAGTGAATGTGGAAAAGCCTTCAGCCAGAGAGGAAACCTCAATGAACATAAGAGAACTCATACTGGAGAAAAACCTTTTGAGTGTAATGAATGTGGGAAAGCATTCAGCCAAAGGGGACATCTTACTGAACATCAGAGAATTCATTCTGGAGAGAAACACTTTGAATGCAGTGAATGTGGAAAAGCTTTCAACCACAGAGTATCCCTTATTGATCATCAGAGAATTCATACAGGAGAGAAACCCTTTGAGTGTAATGAATGTGGGAAAGCTTTCAACCAGAGAGGACACCTTAATGAACACAAAAGAATTCATACAGGCGAGAAACCTTTTGAATGTAATGAATGTGGGAAAGCCTTCATCCATAAGGGAAGCCTTACTGAGCACCAGAGAATTCATGCTGGAGAGAAACCCCTTGAATGTAATGAATGTGGCAAAACCTTCAGCCACCGGACTTCCCTCTATTCTCATCTAAGAATTCATACTGGAGAGAAACCCTTTGAATGTAATGACTGTGGGAAAGCTTTCAGCCATAATGCATCTCTTATTTATCATCAGAGAATTCATACTGGAGAGAAGCCTTTTGAATGTAATGAGTGTGGGAAAACCTTCAGCCATAGAAGATCCCTTCTCCATCACCAGAGAGTTCACACTGGAGAGAAACCTTTTCAATGTAATGAATGTGGGAAAGCCTTCAGCCAGCGAGGGAACCTTTTTTACCATCAGAGAATTCATACTGGAGAGAAACCCTTTGAATGTAATGAATGTGGAAAAGCTTTCAGTCATAGTACATCTCTTATTTATCATCATCGAGTTCATACTGGTGAGAAACCCTTTGAGTGTAATGAATGTGGAAAAGCCTTCAGCCAGAGGGGGCAACTTAATAAGCATCAGAGAATTCACACTGGAGAGAAACCTTGTAAATGTAATGAATGTGGAAAAACTTTCAGTCAGACAGGACACCTTCTTAGACATCAGAGAGTTCATACTGGAGAGAAACCCTTTGCTTGTAATAAATGTGGTAAGTCTTTCAGCCAGAGAGGAAGCCTTGTTCTGCACCAGAGAATTCATACTAGAGAGAAACCCTTTCAATGTAGTGTGTGTTCAAAAGCCTTCAGTCATAGGACATCCCTTATTTGTCATCAGAGAGTTCACAATGGAAAATAAGCCAATGAATATAATGAATTGGAAACTCCTTCAGTTTTGATCATCCATGATGACCACCATAACTATCTTATGGTGGACAGAAATTCCTCAGAACCAATTAATTGGGTAAATCTTAACTACAGGGGACACCTTACTAAATATCAGAAAATTCACAGTAATGGGAAACCCATAAGTGTGATGCCTGTGAGAACACCTTCAGCATTAGCTGAAACCTGCAAATACCCAGAGAATTCATATTGAAGAACCTCCTTATAAAAGTCATGATAGACAAAAACCTTTGTAGTTCATGCTGTATTAGATATCAGAGGCATTATGTTGGAGATTAACAATTAATGATAGGGATGAAATGTTTTGGGGAAGGCTTCATGAAGATCTGCCACTTGTCAAATACTATATAGTTAAGCTGGGAAACTTCCCCACCAATTACACTATTGTTTGCTGCTTTAAGAGAAAAAGCATACCCTCCTTTATCAACCTTCCTGTAATACACGTCAGTTGCCTTTAATAACAAGTTCTGTAATAAGTATGCTCAAGTATGATCTGAAAAGGCATTTGTGTAACTTAAGGTTACCAAAAAATGCTTAGTAAAACCACTGAAGTATTACATTTATTTAGTTGCAAGGAACTCTATTCTCCCCATATTTTTTCCTCTAAAAAATTTAAACTCCCTATCCAGCAACAATCCAGTTGCACAAGCAAGCATAAAACATTATTGTACATGAAACTATAGATCCCATTTTTTGCTTTTTAAGTAAAAATTTACATTCACTTCAGCAGGTCAGCATGGAATAATGGGTGGTGGACTCTCTGCCATTTATACCGTTGTTACTTTATCCTTCTCTGTATAAAGAGTAATTGCCTAGGAGTTAAATATTAACAGCTCTTTCTATTGAGGTTGCCAAAAGTCTTCTAGTCACCCAAGTTTGCATCCTTGGAGTCACCTTTTCTTCTCCAGCCTCTTAACCTATATGTTATTGACTCTTGTAGTTTCCAGTTCCACAGTTTGTTTTAAATCTGTCCACTTCTTTCCGTTCTTAGTTTGGATCCTTATCCCCTCTCACATGGACTACTGTAGTAGTTTCTTGATTGCTCTCTCTGTCTCTTCTCTTCTTGAACAGTTTTATCCAAGTGGTGAAATCACCAAACCAGGTTGCAAGTATTTGAGGAGCAGGATTTGAAGACCTTTAGATGATTTTTTTCTATCTTGAAGTAATGGAAGAGTCAAAGGGGATTTTTTTTTAAGCTATTGATACAAGCAAAGTATATATAATCAGATCTTCTGAACAGGACAGGTTATGGTATAATATAGGTGGCTTGAGGATAAAAAGCTGACTCTGAAGGAAGTAAATTTTTTTAAAGACTATTAACATGTGAGATTGTTTCCTCCCCCCCCCCCATATCTCTGTTTTTCCTTAGCAATTAGTTAATCTCATTTAATGTATTTGTTGTAATCTGTCATTGCTATGGCCACAAGAGAAATTCCTGTCTCCTACCCAACCAACCCTTGCTGAAAGTCCAAAAGAAAATTTGATAAAAGGGAGAAGGGTACAAAAAGTGTAAAGCCATTTCCAAAGCTCGTTCATGTAAAACATAGTTCTATTGAATCTACATACCCTGAATTAGTTGACAATCATGTATGAGTCAGCCCCAGTCACTGGAGACCAGTTTTTGGCATCCTCTCAGAAATGCTCTAGGGTGAATGGCTAGTTCCAGGAGAGGTCCTCTGAAATCTCATCAAGTGGATGAATTCTCAAATTGAGCAAAAGTTCTTTTGATCACCTCTACTACAAAAAATATATATATATATCTCGTGGTTAAAAACTGTTTCTACTCTGTTTTCTTCTGTTCATTTTAAATCATCCAGGAATGCTGTTTTGTCGGACTCTTCTAGAACATATTCATATAGTGTCAATTTTTTTTTTGTTGATATGCTGTAATATGTTGATAATATGCCTATGTGTACCAACATTTCATTCATGCAATAAACCCTGCTTAGTGATTAGGATGTAAATTTCTCAAGGGCATGGTCTTTTTTTTTTTTTTTAATCCCCAATACTTAGCACAGTATCTGGCATTTAGTGCTAATCATTGATTAAATAATGCTTGTTGATTAATGTTGAATAATTTTGTTCCCATATTTGGAAACTGATGTCGAGTATTTCTGCATGTATATTAAATAGAAAATATCTTAAAATTTTATTTTCTAGCATCATCTTGCTGAATCAGCTTGCCCATTTAAACAATGCAAATCAGAATTTTAAAGGGCATTATTATTCATTGAACTCAATAAGAGAATAGTGAATTTTACCTGTGAAAGCCTTCTGAGTTTCAGATGGCCAGCGAGGGACTACCCTTGCTTCCTACACCAAGTTGCCTGATGATCATTTGGCTCCCTTGGCAATCTTGTATCTTGTGATGGGGCCACTGCTGTTTGTGTCTTTTGGCTCCAGGGCCTCAAAACCCCTGCCAGGCTTTTGGAGCTCATTAAGCAGACAGGAAGTGGCTACAGGATACCTGCATGCTCTGAAGTAGATCCCCAAGCCCACAATTTGGTGTGTCCGGAAGTGAGGTCCCCTATTTTCTTGAGGGACATTGCAGCTGGCAGAGGACAAGGCTCTCCCTGGTCAGCCCCTCCTTAGACTGTGAGCTCCCTGAGAGCAGGAACTCTTTGGTTTCCTCTCATCCCTAGTGCTGACCACATGGCCCGGCTCGCACTAGTTGCTTCATAAATACTTACTGACTCATCAATAGGAATAAACTATCTTGTATCCAATTCATGTTTTTACATGTGAATATTTTTTACTTCCCCCATTCTAGAGACTTTGGAATAATCACTTTTATTATATCTAAGTCCATGAGGATAATAGTTAATGAACTCATTAGCATGAGAATGGTGACCCTAGCTGCTATTTAGATTTTTGCCAGGATTGAACTTTGTCCACAGAGGTCTCCTGTGCTCTTAGCCTTGATTTTTATGAATTAGGTGAATACAAAATATTTTCAAAGCCTTCAAGAGGAAGGCTCACTAGAGGAATCTAAAAGGCCTCAGAAAACTGAGTCCACAATGGTCTTTCTCCATGAGGACCAAAGCAACATCACTGTGTTGTGGTCAAGGAAAGCTGGTCCACCAGTGGCCAATGAGAACGGGAGCTTGGCAAGTTCTACCACAGGGCGAGCACAAACAGCACGGGCCTTCGGGGCGGGACAGCTTCAAAGGTGTGAACTGTGCATTTCTTTTCAGCTGCTGCAATTCTGCTTTGTTCATAAAACCACCTCCCCTCTGAAGGATCCTATGCTGGTGACTCCCAGGTCCTGCAGTGGTTCCATGGTTTTGTGTTTTGTTTTTTGAGGCATCGGGGTTAAGTGACTGCCCCAGCAAACCCAACTAGTGTCGGAGGCCAGATTTGAACATGGGTCCTCCTGACTGCAGGGCCGGTGCATTGCCCACCATGATGGCTAGCTGCCCCCCAGGTCCATGGTTCAGAGAGCCTGAAAGTGTCCTTTCATCACTTCTGGCCTCCATATGGGCACGAATCCTGTGTGAGTTCTCTGTAAAATAGTCATTTAAAGATGGATTTGGCGCTGGCCCACGCGGTGGGCTCATGGCAGGCACTTTGCACTTCAGCCCAAGACAGGGTCTGGGGCCCTAGGGAGTACCAGCTGTGTGCCAGGGGCAGGACTCTCTATGTGGCACTGAAGCTGGTCCTGAAGAGAACCAAAGAATGTGAGAAATGGAGGTGGTTCGGGGGAGCATTTCAGGCATGGAGAACAGTCCCTGTAGACATGGGGACTCCGTTGAGGGGAGAAAATCCAGTGGGCCAATGTAAGGGAGGCGGGAGTCTGGAAAGGAATTGAGGGACAGAAGACATGATTTATCCCTTAAAATAGATGGCCCCGGTTAAAGCAGGGGAGCCAGGCTTTTCAGTAAACGGCCTCGGGGAGAGGTGGTGAGGACCTAGAACAAAAGTGGAAGCCCTATGAGTAAGTGGATAGAGTAAAAGGAAGGTGGAACAGCAGGGCTCGGCAGTTGGTGGGACCCAAGTTGGGGCAGTAGAAGAGTGAGCCATGGAACAGCAAAGTCCTCAACGGGTTTGGCGATCAGGAGGCACGGGAATCGGAGCCCAGCAGACCCGGAGGCGTGGGGGGAGAGATGAAAGGAAAGAGGAAGATAGTGAGAGGGAGAGAGAAGGGAAGAAGGGAGGGGGGAAAAGAGTGAGAGGGAAGGGAGAAAGATGGGGAAGGAAGGAAGGGGGAGAGAGAGGCAGGAGAGACAGAGCCTGCTCTGGCATTCAAGTCACCCAGAATTACAACTCTTGTTTCCTTTCAGCCCATTGATGCTAAGGTCTCCAGGTCTTCATAAACAGTTTCTTTGACCTCATCACGGTTCATCATGGTGGGAGCACAGGACCCTGAAGCTAAAGAGGAGGAGATTTTGCTCCAACCCACCTCCAGCCTGACATTCCATGGTCCCTAGCCCAGGCAAAAGTGAGCCCAGTAGGCAGAGCTGCCCAATTTATCTGTTATTTCTATGGCTAGCAAATCCCACCATGTCATTTCTTCCTATTCCTCTATCATTTAATAGCTGGTAACTTGCCCCTAACCCTCACTTTCATTCTCTCACCCCACTCTCACTAACCCTAACCCCACTCTCCTATGTCCTATGTCTAATTGCCCACCTTTCAATTGTTCCCTTTAGAATTGCCATGCAATGATGAGAAAGCCTTTCCTTCATTTGATGGAAGCTAGTGACTCCACTGTGGGTCTAGTGCTAAATCTGAAGTCACAAGGTTCTGAGATTTGGACTGCTTTTTTTCATTGATGGTCAAAATCCGTCCCAAACCAGGAAGTCTTTAATTCATCACTTAACAATAGTCCTCAAAATGAGATGGTGAAAGGCTATGAATTACCCTTTATGATAATGCTGAACCTTCTTTCAACTTAGAAAACAACCTTATGATAAAGGGTAATTCATAGTCTTTCACCATTTCAATCTGGGTTAACTTTCCAGTTATTTTTTTCTAATAGGTTTTTTTTTAATTTTCAAAATATATGCAAAGATAGCTTTCAACATTCACCCTTGCAAAACCACTCAGTTTCCAGTTTCTTGCCATTACAAAAAGAGCCGCTACAAACATTTTTGCACAGGTGGGTCATGTTCTCCTTGGGATACAGACCCAGTCATGTGATAAGGTTAGTGGTAGTGAAAAGGGGCAAGAATTGGGATGGGGAATCCCCTCTCGTCAGTGCAGGTCCAATGCGGAAGAATTCGCAAACCCGAAGATCTGTGTGGCAAAAGAAGGAAATTTTATTAGCACTGAGAAGCCAGCTTTGCTAGGAAGACAGACTTCTCCGGGGGTAAGATCCTGTCAGGGAAAATGGCAAAAGTTAACACTGAGAATATCTTTACAGTGGGCCAAAGTCCTGGCAGGCAGTCTTGCTAAGAAGAGAGCTTCCTTGGCAAAGCAAATTCCTGTTTCGGACTTCTGCAAAGACTTGGAGTTCAGAATTGCTTCCATTCAGGGTTGAATGAGATTTCTTCTATGTTGTCAAAGCCCCAGGCCTAGATCTCCAGTTGAAAAGAGATTTGTTATCTGGGAGTTTCCAGCCACTCAACAGGACTATTAGGGCGAGATCTGCACCTGAATGGAACCACTTAACTTGGGGAGGGCATTGTCTAGGAAGGTGAGCTTTTCCCAGGAGAGAGCCTGCCACCCAGAATCTCCCTTCTTTTACATATGAAAGGGGATACAGTTTCAGGGTTCACCCCATTAATGGCATTGCTGCATCAAAGACTATGCCCAGTGATGGCCCATTGGTATACTTCCAAATTGTTCTCACAGTGACTGGATCAGTTCACAGTTCCACCACCAATGCCTCAGTGTCCCAGTTTTCCTGCATCCCCTCCAACATTTATCCTTTTTTCCTGTCATCCCAGCCAATCTGAGAGGTGTGTAGTGGTATCTCGGAGTTGTCTTAATTTGTATTTCTCTGATCAATAGTGATTTAGAGCTTTTTTTCATAAGATTAGAAATGGTTTTGATGCGGGGAAAGATTCCTTTCTAGATTCCCACCGGCTCCTAGTTAATGTAAATTACCCTTTAATCCTGGTCCCTTTGAATTCCAATAGAAGATCCGGACCTGTCCCAGCCCCACCCGGATCTGAGCCACCTTTGGGGCGATACCCAAAAGCCCCTCGAGGTAAATTTCCCATTATAAAAGGGAGACGCTGGGACCCCCTCTTTGCAGAAATCCCAAACATGCTAGCCATGTGAGGACCCTCTGTCCACTGGACCCTCTGTCCGGTGCCCTCCTTATCTCTACCTTCACCTGTCTCCTTATTGCCAAACTCAATAATAAACCTCTTTTATCAATCTAGCTCTCGGGCCAATAAATGCCTTTATTGGGGACTCGCGCTGCTACTAGACTTCATTTACCACCCGATCCTTGCACCGAATCCAAGGGGATTGCAGGGGAGCTCTGCTTGACTCCCTGTACCCCAAACCTGCCACTAGACTTTAACTAAACCCTAATTTCATTTAGGTCCCCCAAATCCAGACCTCAACAGTTTCTTCTGAAAATTGTGTTTTAAATCATTTATCAGTTGGATAATGGTTGTATTCTTATAAATTTGAGTCAGTTTGTTGAGGTCTGGATTTGGGGGACCTAAATGAAATTAGGGTTTAGTTAAAGTCTAGTGGCAGGTTTGGGGTACAGGGAGTCAAGCAGAGCTCCCCTGCAACCCCCTTGGATTTGGCGCAAGGATACGGCGGTAAATGGGGTCTAGTGGCGGTGTGAGTCCCCAATAAAGGCATTTATTGGCCCGAGAGCTAGATTGATAAAAGAGGTTTATTATTGAGTTTGTCAGTAAGGAGACAGGTGAAGGTAGAGATAAGGAGGGCACCGGTCCAGTGGACAGAGGGTCCTCACATGGCTAGCATGTTTGGGATCTCTGCAATGAGGGGGTCCCAGCGTCTCCCTTTTATAATGGGAAATTTACTTCGAGGGGCTTTTAGGTGTAGCCCCAAAGGTGGCTCAGATCCGGGTGGGGCTGGGACAGGTCCGGATCTTCTATTGGAATTCAAAGGGACCAGGATTTGTGAGTTAAAGGGCAATTTACATTATTAACTAGGAGAGGGTGGGAATCTAGAAAGGAATCTTTCCCACATGAAGTTCTCTATATATTTTAGAAATAAGGCCATTATCAGAACCCTTCTTCCCAGTAATTAAAAGTGGGAGAATAAGTGACCTGGATTACACATGGAAGGTGCAGGTAATTAGTAATAAACAAGCCCATACCTGGGAAATGTGAGTGCTCTTTGTAGTGCTGTTGACTTTACCCTGAGGTAAGGGAAAGGGAAAGGCAGATCCTGGAAAAGCTTACTTTGGGATGCTGCGGGAAACACATTTGTGTAGATATGGCAGCCAATGTGCCTTTCATCAGGGAGCTGGCAGCGGAGCCCCAGTAACACATTACACCTTCAAGAAAGAGAAAGGGGTTAAGCTATTTCCCATTCACTTCACAACTACTTGTAGGAAGGAGGCGTCTTTGGGCACCTTATATATGTGTGTGTGTGAAAATACGTATATATGTGTGTGTGAAAATGTGTGTATGTGTTATGAAAATATGTGTGTATATTTGTGTGAAAATATCTTTATAGGTGTGTATGTGTGTCTATGTATGTGTATCTGTGTATATGTTTGTGTATATGTGTATATGTGTGTATGTGTGTGTATCTATATATGTGTGTATGTGTATATATGTGTATTTCTATACATGTGCATATCTATGTATGTGTGTATATGTGTATTCATGTATATATTGTGTATATATGTGTGTAGGTGTATATGTGTGTTCATGTATATGTGTATGTGTGTATGTATAAGTGTGCTTGTGTGTACCTGTGTATGTGCATGTGTGTGTATAGATGTGTGTGCATATGTATGTGTATATGTGTGCAGGTATATGTGTGCATGCATGTGTATGTGTATGTGTATATAAATAAATGCATGCCCTGTGATTGAGGAGCTTGATTCTTCTGATCAACAAAGGAGAAGACACACTCCTTTTGATCTGGAAAAAATTAAGGATTTGAAAAACGGTTGCAGTCTTAATGGGGCTACATCATCTTATGTTAATATGTTACTAGAGAATTAGGCTTATGAAATCCTAACCCCGAGTGATTGGAAATCCATAGCAAGGACATGTTTAGAACCTGGACAAAACTTGTTGTGGCTTTCGGAGTATTGTGAATAATGTGGGATTCAAGCCCAACTCAATAAACAAACTGGAGCTAACGTACAAATCACCTTTGACCAACTAGCAGGTGAAGGTCAGTATGCAGACAATTCAGAACAGATTAATTACCCCACAACAACTTAGGAACCAATTGCTGCTTCTGCTATGCTTGGGGTTCCCCCCCAGGGAAAGATCGAGGGGAAGCCTTCACAAAAATAGAGCAAGGTCCCAATGAACCCTTTGCGGATTTGGGGGGACGTTTGCAGAAGCTGTCACAAGAACCATTGGAAAAAATGCAGCTACAAGAATTATGATCAGACAACTGGCTAAGGAAAATGCCACTGAGGTTGCAGAAGAGTTATATGGGGGCTAGGCAAAGATGCTCCTTTAGAGGAGATCATAAGACCCTGTGCCACAGTGGGCACAAATGCTCATTATACTCAGATTATGATGGACATGGGAAGACAGGGTCCTTCTTGGCAAGAGACTTCTAGAGAGAGTCGTCAATGCTTTCAGTGTGGAAGATTGGACATCTTAGAGCTCAGTGTAGGTGCAGAGATAGAGTGAGAGGACAGGCTGAGAGAAGACCTAAAACCCCATGTCCGAGGTGCAACCAGGCTTCCACTGGGCCTCAGACTGTAGATTGACCCAGGGAAATGAGAGGCAGGGCCCAGCTCCAAAACCTCAAACAAAAGACAGGTGGGGAGTGATGGCAGCCGAGGTTACACCTTTAGAAGTTCAGGGCTCTGATGTGATCAATCAGCCAAAAAGCAATCACGTGGCAGAAAGGGATTACAAGTGGGGAGAATACAGGCTTTTTAACCCAACAAAAGGGCAGTGTCCAGTGCAAACAGCTCCAATGTAATTGCCAAGTGATGAGGAGAAATTTAGAAAGGGGTAAATAGAAGGGAATTAGATTAACTGCCTGGGAGAGAGGGTTTGCTGTATTTCTACAGGTGGAGAAGGAATCAGATGGGTGCCAACGAGCCATATTCGCCTTGTCCATCAGAGAGAGACAGAAAAAGAGAAAAAACTCAAAACAAAGGAGAAGACTTAAAAAACATCTGACACTGAAAAAGCATGGCTGACAATGAGACTTGAAAACCAGCAGGAATCTTTGGATTCCCCGAGATGAAAAATTGTCGATGAGCCTATTGCAGGACTTCAAAACTTGCAGAAATGAGTGGATTCCTGGCATATGAAGTAATGGACAATGGACTCCTTTGGACTATTTCTAGGACTTATGGACATGTATAATTCTGCATGTTGATTCATGTTATTTGTTACATTACTATTAGCCTGTGTTATATTGCTATGTGCTTATGTAATTATGTGTAATACCTCCCATATTGATGGATTCATGTATACCTGTTTCAAGTGAGCCCCTTCAGAAACCCGCTAATCCGATTTGATTTCCCATTTCCTTTGGTGTTTTCATCTCCTTTCCTGAGACGTTGGGAAGGGCGTGATCACCTCCTTTTATGGTGTTTTCACCCCTTTTTTGAGAAGTCAGGGAAGGTGTGATCACCTTTTTTGGGGGTTCTCACCTCCTTGAGAAGTCAGGAAGGTCATGACCACCATGTTCTAAATCAAAAGAAAGCGGGAGATGTGATGGGCCAGAACTTGAAACAAGGCACTAAGTGGAACTGAGGAGACAGTGGTTAAATCTAGTTTAGCATCGATTTAATCCTACAACAAATAATGGTTCCCAGTGATAGAATGATTGGTGTGTACTCAGTGCGGGGCATATAAGCCAGGAGCCTCAGCCAGGGAGATTCAGAAGCCAGGGGAGGAGGCGGGAGCTCGGGCTCTTGGAACCAAGGAGAGATGCAGGCATCAGGAAAAACTGGCCGAGCCCCAAGCGGAGGAGACAGGACTTTGAAGGAGACAATAAAGGATTTGGACTTTAACCCCTGGCTGCACTTGTGGGGATTCCTGAACTGAAAGGAAGGCTGCCCCAGAGCCCTGAAGAAAATCTCAACAGAGAATATGACATTTAGAGAGAACATTACATGTGAATGCATATGTGTGAGTATGTGTATATATATGTGAGTATACGTGTATATGTATGTGTGCGCCTATGTGCACGTGTGCATATATGTCTCTGTGTGCATGCATACTGTGTATTCATGTATATATTGTGTTCGTGTGTATGTGTGGTACTGTGTGTGCATATATGCATATGTGGGTGTGGGTGTGCTTGTACATGGGTATGTGTGCACGTGTATGTATGTTTGTATGCATGTATACTGTGTATTCATGTATATATTGTGTTCGTGTGTATGTGTGGGCCTATGTGTATTCATGTGTGCGCATGTACATGTATGTGTGTGCATGTGTATGTGTGTGTGCGTGGGTGTGTGCATGTGTGTGGGTTGTGTATGTACATATATGTGCGTGGGTGGTGTGCATGTGTATATGTATGTGCATATGTGTGTGTGGGTGTGTGCATGTACATGTATGTGTGTGGGTGTGTGCATGTGTATATGTGTGCGTATGTGCGTGGGTGTGTGCATGTGTGTGGGTTGTGTATGTACATGTATGTGTGTGGGTGTGTGCATGTACATGTATGTGCGTATATGTGTGTGCATGTACATGTATGTGTGTGGGGTGTGTGCATGTACATATATGTGCGTGGGTGGGTGTGCATGTATATGTGTGTGCTCTGGACCGATGGCAAAGGGAGCGGAGGAGGGGCAGGAAGGGCCTTTGTGTGGTGCTGACGTGCGCTGATGTCACTTGGTGAGGCCCCGGGTGGTTCTGGGGCCCGGAGCGATCAGCGGGGAGCGGCTCATCAGGTGTGAAGTAAGAGGCTTACAGGAGGCCAAGCGGGACGGCGGGCGGGCCCTCACAGCCGCTCCCACCGATGGTCAAGCTTGCTCAGCCGGAGTGGGCGCCCAGGAGGGCGATGCCGGGGGCCTGTCCACCCCTTCCCGGGACGGGGCGCCGTGGGCACCAAAGAAATGCAGTCGGAGCCCGGCCCTTTCCCTCTGCAGCCGCGGCCCCGCCCTCCTCCGAGCCCAGTTCTCTGGGGACGCCCGATGCCGGAAAGGCTCAGCAGCACGAGGGAATGGGAACCGTTTCCGGGGCACGATGCGCGCCCACACTGGCGCACCCCTGTCCTCAAGGAGCCCTTGGCAGCGCCCAGTGCCCAGGAGGCTTTCCGCTCCGAAAGGCACAAAAAGGGCCCCTCCCGGCGGCCGGGCCAGGGAAGGCAGCTTTCCATTTCCTTCTTTTCCTAGACCCGGAGGCAAAGATGGGGGCGTGGCCAGGGCGCAGTCCCAGCTCCTCCTGAGCAGCGCCGCCTACTTTACCCCACGATGCACCTGGCTCCACCACGTGGCCCCGCTCAGTCCCGTCCCGGGCCGCTGGGGGCCCCGGACACTGCAGGCTCCCCCTGCCGGCGGCTCGCGGACTCTGCGGCTGCCCTTCCTGGGCGGGCACGAGGCCAGGTGGGGGCGGAGGCTGGGGCCGCTTCCCCGGGTAGAGTTTTTCACGTGGGCAGCAAATTCGGCCACACCTTTGGAGCCCGCGGTTCCACGTGGTTTCCGTGCCCCAGAATTGGAGGGAAAGGCCCAAAGGGAACAGGCGCCATCGGGATTCCTGGAGCCCGCGCCGGGGGTCACTGTCTAATTCGCTGTCTGGAGGTCAGAGGTAGTTCGGTAGGTCGGGGGAGGAGGAAGCTCAGGATCCAAGGGTTTTAGCTTGGAAGGCAGAAGTCTGCCTTGTACCACCGAGCGAACGGGACTCCGCTGGGTCCCGAAGGGAACCGGGCCACCCTGATGTCTCCCTGAGCCCCCACTAGGTAATCCCAAGGATCCCACTGATTCTGAAACATCTATTAACAGTGCCAGCTGAGAATAAGTGGCTTCCTAGCAGAAAGCAGAAGTAACCAAAGCCTTCCTCAGAAGACAAAACAACCGAAATCTAATTGTCCGGAAGTCAGGAGGACCCGAGTCCAAATCTGCTCGGAGACACGACACTTCCTGGCCGTGGGACCCTGGCAAGTCACTTAAGCCCAATTGCCTCAGCAAAAATAAATAAATAAAAACCTGATTGCCCACCCACAAACCTGGGTCATTCTCCCCCACCGGGGCGGTGCCAGTGGGGACACAAACAGACCAAGCCGAGGGCAAATAAATAAGCAAACCTGGGACCGCCGGCTTGGGACCCGCGGCTTATCCACTCGCTTGGCCGGCTCCCATGAGCCTCTAAGCCTGCCCACGTGAGACCGTTTGGGTCTGGGGTCTGCACCCCCCAGAGAACTACCAACTTCCTCAGCTCCGCCTCTGGGAGCTCCCACTCTCCAGGCTACAGCTGGCACCAAGGGGCCAAGTCCGGCCCACACTCGGTAGGAGGACTCCGCCAGGGCCAAGCGGCCACTCTCAGCTGGAACCGGATCCTCCTCGGGGACTCTGCCCCGGAAAGGCCGCCCATTTGAGTCCCTGACCCCTGAAACCTGCCCACCCTCATCCAAGGCCTCCTTGAGTCCAGCTCCCACCTGCCCCTCCTCCTCCAGACTGAAGGGTCCGCCCCACCCCTTCACTTCTCCCCCCCCTCCCGTCATTCCAGGCGCATGTCAGTGTGGCCAACCTGGAACCGGCCCAGAGGGAGGAGGGGAGGCCTCGTTAGTCCTACTATGTGCTGTGCGCCAGGACATAAAGAAGGGTGAGGAGAGTCTGCCCCGGGCGGAGGCTGAGGGGGGCGGGGAGTCCGGGAGAGGACAGCCGAGCTGGGTGAGGGAGGGGCTGGGAGTGGGGACGGGCTGAGTTTGGGGCTCGGGGACTCGCTGCCGCCGGGGTCGCCGCCGCTGCGGAGGTCCGCAGAGGGAGGGGCTGGGGCAGGAGACCAAGGGAGCAGGAGGACAAGAGGCCCCAGAGCAGAACGTGGGGCGTCCCTGGTCACGGCGTGAGTGGGGGGTGGGGAAGCAGGGTCAGCCAGGCAGGGGAAGGGAGGGGCAGAAGCATGCCCCCTCAGCCAGAGGCGCACCGCCCCCACCCCCGACCTCCGGGCTCCTCTCTCCAGACACACAGCCTCGGTTAGAGGGGAAGCTCCTTGTTTGTGAGTGACTCCAGTGTGGCACACAGTAGGCACTCTGCACGCTGTCCGGGACGCTGGCTGACCACAGAGGGATCGCCGACGCCAGAGTGCGAATCCCGGGTGAGGCTCCCAGGGGGCAGCACCGGGAGAGATAAACATGGAACATCCGCCCCCTCTCCGCCCCAGACTCTCCTGGGGGCGGGGGAGGAAATGGTAGAGGGAAACCGGCGGCTTCTGGGGGAGACTGAGTCACGGCCAGGCTGGTGGGGGATGGGGAAGGGGAAGGCAGAGCTGCTTTGGTCCAGGTGTGGGGGTGGGGAAGAGGCGGGACGGACTAGAAGTTAGGGATGGTTACAGTGGAGGGTGAGAGATGCTCCAGAGAGACTGGGTGCTGGGGATCTGTGAGGACTTCCGGGGCACAAGGACTGGAGAAAGGGCTCGGGTGGCCCAAGAGAAGATTCTATAGGACTGGAGAGCGGGGAAGAATGGAGCGCAAAGCGAGCCTCACGGGAAATGTAGTCCCGGAGCCGCGCATGCGCGGGAGCAAAGGCTGCGGCAAGAAGGGGTGGGGCTACGGCAAGTTTCCAGAGGGCGCCCCAGCTTTCCTTCCCTGCCCCAGATCCTTGGACCCTTCGACCTGATTCTTCTCGTGTGCACCCCGAAATCCCTGTTTATCCTCCCCTGTACCCCAACTCCTCCACTGACCGGAATGGGGTGGGGAAGTGGGGCGCCCCCTCTTTCCAAAACTGTCTATTTCCCGGATGATTCAAGCAGACAAAGCCGTTTCCTCGGGTCAATCCCGTACCCCCTGACCCCGAGGCCCACTGTACTAGAGAGACCCCCTGTGGTGACCTCAGTTATTACAAGGGATGACGTCTTCACCACACGCTTGTGGTCCCTGGGGGCCCATTCTGACTTGGTCGCGCATGCGTGCCTCGGCCTTTTGTTCTGAAAACTAGCGGGAGCTTCTGGCCATCCCATCCTTCCATCCCTCAGAGTTAGCGGACTTGTTCCCCCTCCTAGGTGGGGGCGTCTCGGATCGCAGAAGGGAGCCGTTCTTGATGTGTTCCCGCACTTGGGCCATTTCCTCTTTCTCAGATTCTTGGCTCTCACTGAGTCAAACCCTGGGCTTCCCAGCCTCAGTAGCCGTGAATTCATGTCCCGGTTCCCCACGGAGGTTCCACGACTTGTTCCTTTTTCTTGTCATCTTGGCCAATTTGGGCATTGGCGGGATCAGAGCGGTTTAATTTTCGTTTTTATAATTATTAGTGACTTGGAGCATTTTTCCCCTTGAGTTTATTTTTTTTAACTCATTTTTTTTCTGCGTAGCTCCAAATTATCTTCCCGAAATGACCGGATCCGTTTCCTCCTCGGGCCTGTCCGCATTTGTCATTTTCATGTCCCGGTCACCTCTGACGTGTGAGATCGGTGACTATGGACGCGTACGTCGATAATTTGGATTTCTTCCGTCCTAGCGTTCAAAGCCGCCAGCACTCACATGAAAAACACTAAGAGACAAATGCGAATGAAAACAGGCGGAACAGAAAGAGATCCTGACAAAAGCTGGAGGGACTGGAGGGGTCCGCCAGGGGCAGCCACAAGCGGGGTCAGCCTCTCCAGAGGACATTGGGGAACCATCCAACGGCGCACCGCTGTTGCCCCAGAAATATCGCTACTCAGCCTGGCTCGGGGATCAGAGAAAGGGGGAGGAGAGAGTGAGTTAGGGGTGGGCAAGCCCCTGCAGAGAGGACAGGGACCCTGCCTGATGGGACCGAGGAGGGACATAGCGGGAGGGGGGTCCGGAGCCTAATCTGGAAGAAGATGAGTGTTGTAGGAGGAGAGCTAAGAGAAGGTCAGAAGACTCTGCTCTGAGGGAGGAAGGTGTGAGTTTCAGAGCGGGGAGAGGGGCGCTGTGGGCAGAGGACGGTCACGGGTGATCAGCTTGGTGGGTGGTTCGCTCCCGTGGAACTTGAGCCCTGGGGGTGGGGCTTGGGGGCCTGGGCGGAGTCGAGTGGAAAAGGGTTATCCCAGTGGCCAAGCCGCTCCACGTGACGGAGGGGAGGCGGGCTGGGCCTGAGATCCCGACTCCGGGAGCCATTGGAGGAAAGGGCGGGGCTCTGGGGCGGGCGGCCCCCCCACGGTGGACTGGCCAGAAGCCGAGCCGGGAGCCGAGGTCGGGCTGTGTTTCCTCCCGGCTGTGTTTCCTCGCCCGCCCCGGAGCCAGCCCTGGGCTTGCGGGTCCCAGGTAGGTCCGGGCCAGCGCTGGGCGGCCCTTCGCTTCGTCCCTCGCCTGAGGCTTCCGTCCCTCGGCCCAGCCCGATCCCAAGTTGAGGGGACTCCAGGCTCGTTCCCAAGCGGCCGCCCCTTGTCCGGGCTCCCTGTCACGGCCCAGACTTCCTGGGACACCGTCCCATTGGGCCACGCTTGCCCGGCCTTCAGGCCTCCCCCTTTGGCAGTCTCCGTCAGCCTTCCTATCTGGACCCACGTGACCCGGCTCCCTCTCGGGACCCAGGAGCCCTGCCTCCTAGCCGGGGACCTTCCTAGGACGCAGACGCCAAAGCTCCCGCCCGGCCTCCCTTGACTGGCCCCGGGTTCTCGTGCTGGCTCCCGCCCGGTCCCAGACGTTTGCACGCTGTCGCCACTCTCCCTCCAGGCCTGAGCTCCAAAAGAGGCCCCCAGGAGCCCTCCCCAGCTCGGCCAGCCCGCTTCCCGGATCCTACTGCCCCCTTCTGTCCCTCAGGTGTCCCCTCTTCTCCCCAGTTCTGTTACGTCCTGCCCCCCAGAGCCCTCCTTCCCTCCCCCCGCCCCCCCTTCCCTCCCCCACCCCCGCCTCCTTCCCTGCCCCCACTTTTTCCAGAGCCCTCGGGCCCCTGCGGACAAGCCGGACAGGATTGTGTCTCCCAGCCCCAGGCGACCCCCGTCATTCCTGGCAGCCCCTTCCCCGAGCCCCTCCCCCCCATCCCCGAGCCCCTCCCCCATCCCCAACCTCCCCCCTTCAGACCGAGCTTCTGTTTGGCTGAGCAGAAAAGGGAACCACCGGAAGGGGGCGCTCTGACTCGGGGCCATCGAGGCTCCCATCCCGTCTGGGATCCCCAAGCCCCCTCTGCCTCCGGGATCTGCGGGGAGGGGGGAGGGGGGCAGGTAAGACTCAGGAAGAGGGAGGGAGGAAGTCTCCTGTTCAGAGACCCCTGCTGCCTCCCTCCTGCAGCTGGTGGGAGTCTCCCCCCCTCCCCCAGGGGGTCTCACGCTCTGTCAATCCCCCCAGGCCGGCCTCCTGCTCCTGAAGGAGAGAAGCGCCCGAGTCCTGCTCCCGGCTCAGCCATCTGAGGACCAGGCCCCGCCCAGCAGCCATGGCCCCTGGGAGGCGCAGACCCCCGCCCCAGGTGAGTGCGCTCAGCATCAGCCCAGGCCCTCTCCCTGGCCCGGAGGATTGTGGGGCCGACCCCGGGTTTTATACAAGTGGGGGTGAAAGCGGGACGGGAGTGACCCCTGAGCCTGCCCCTGCTGTGTTGGGAACAGGTTCTTTGGCATCTGGCATTTCTGTACCCCCCCAACACTTACACACACATAACACACACACACACATGCACACACAGAGACACATAACCCACAGCGCAACATAACACATAAAACACAAAGTGCACACATGTAACAGAGAGCACACATGTAACACAAAGCACACAACACACACAAAACACACAGTGCACATGTAACATACAAAGCACAGAACACAGCATTCACACATATAACACATACATAGAGACACATAACATGCACACAGCACACACATAACACACAAAGCACATAACAGAGAGACACAACACACAGAGCACTCATATACATAACACACAGAGAGACACATACCTACATACAACACACAGAGCTCCCACACACATAACCCACACAGAGAAACATGTAACACACAGCACTCACATACTTCACACACAACACATAACACAGAGAGACAGTGCACACACATATAACACACAGAGCACACATATAACACAGAGACACATAACATGCACATAACACACAGCACTCACATACTTCACACACATATAACACACACAACACATAAAACAGAGCGCACACATAACACACACAGAAACACATAACACAGAGCACTCACATACATAACACACAGAGAGACATACACACATATAACACACATGCACACACAGAAACACATAACACAGCACTCACACACATAACACACACAGACATATGCACACACATAACACAGAGAGACAGTGCACACACATAACACACAGAGCACACATATAACACAGAGACACATAACACACAGCACTCACACATATAACACGTGCAGAGACACATAACACACATATAACACAGAGAGACACATAATGCACACATATAATACACAGAGAGACACACATGACACACAGAGCACTCACACACATAACACACAGAGCATTCACACATATAACACAGAGAGACACATAATGCACAGAGACACACATGACACACAGAGCACTCACACATGCAGAGCACTCACACAGACACATGACACACAGAGCACTCACACACATAACACGCAGAGCATTCACACATATAACACAGAGAGACACACGTGCCACACACAGAGCACTCATAGAGACACATAACATACAGAGCACTCACACACATAACACACAGCATTCACACATATAACAGAGAGACACATAATGCACACATATAATACACAGAGACACACATGACACACAGAACACTCACACACACATAACACGCAGAGCATTCACACATATAACACAGAGAGACACATAATGCACACATATAATACACAGAGAGACACACATGACACACAGAGCACTCACACATGCAGAGCACTCACACAGACACATAACTCATACAGAGCACTCACACACATAACACACAGCATTCACACATATAACAGAGAGACACATAATGCACACATATAATACACAGAGACACACATGACACACAGAACACTCACACACACATAACACGCAGAGCATTCACACATATAACACAGAGAGACACATAATGCACACATATAATACACAGAGAGACACACATGACACACAGAACACTCACACACATAACACGCAGAGCATTCACACATATAACACAGAGAGACACATAATGCACACATATAATACACAGAGACACACATGACACACAGAGCACTCACACATGCAGAGCACTCACACAGACACATAACTCATACAGAGCACTCACACACATAACACACACAGAGACATATAACACGCAGAGAGACATATAACACACAGTACACATACAGAAACACATACACACAGACACATAACACATATAACACACACAGAGACACATAACACACACAGAGCACTCACACATATAACACGCAGAGCACACACATAACACATGTAACACAAAAAGCACATAACAAACAGCATTCACATACATAATACACACATACACACACACACCCCTCGGCCCCCTCCTCCTGCCTTCCTGCGGCCAGGCCCCCCCTCAGAGTGGCTGTAGGATTCCCTCCCCTCTGAGCCTTGTCTGGAGGCCCTGTCCTGGGGGGGAGCAGACCCCGCCCCCCGGGGCCTTCCTGCCACTCGGCGGCTGCTCCCCCCCCCCAGGCAGGGGCTGACAGCTGAGGGAACCCAGCGGGGAGGTGCCGGGCCCAGGACCCCATCACAAGCGAGGGTCAGAATTGGAATCCGGCTCTCGCTGCCTCCAGGCCCGGGACTCCATCCGTGCCGCCCCCCCCCCTCCCCGTTCCCCGGTCCCCTCCGTAACCACGACAGCTCTGCTTAAAGGTCTGGGGAGGGAAGAGAAGCCGCTGGGAAAGTCCGGCGAGGGCGGGCATCCTGGCACTTTGGGGTCTGGGTACCCGGACTGGAGGCAAGGGGGGAAAGCCACTGACCCTTGGTGGTCTGGGTACCAGGACTGGAAGAGAGAGAATAGAAATTGGGAGCACTCCCACTCATCTGGAATCAAAGCGGGAAGGCAGAAGTGGCAAGAAGCTTTAGGAGAAAACGGCTCCTTCTTAGCTCTAGGCCCAGGACTCAAGAAAGTCAATTCTTCAGAATAATAAAGCTGGAAAGAGGAAGAAATTCCGCCAGTCAGCACTTTTTAAGTACCTATTATGTCCCAGGCACTGGACTAGATGTAAGAGTTAGCGACAAGGAAGGAAAGCACCCCTACTCATATTCTGTTGGGGGAGATAACGAGCGCCCGTCAGAATAGATAGACGCAGCCTCCGTGTGGGAGGGAAAGAAGCTGTAAGAGACTGCACCCCCAGGTGATGTGTAGCTCAATATGGGCTTTAAATGCAAGAGAATTTGTAGTTGATGCTAAAGGTGGTAGGGAGTCATTGGGTTTATTTAGTAGAGCAGTCACATGATTGGCCCTGTGATTTAGGAAAAGAACTTTGTCAACAAAATGGAAGATACGGTAGAGTAAGGAGATCTTAATTTTTAAAATAATGCCAGGTTGGGGTTTTTTCCCCCAATTATATGTGGTGACCATTTTTTGCATTCCTTTAAAATTTTTTTTTAATTCCAATTTTCTCCCCCCCTTCTCTAAGCAATTTGATAGAGGTTACAGATGTGCGATTCCACATGAGTCATGTTGTGAAAGAACAAACAAAGCCAAAAGCAAAGAACCGTGGCAGAAAATAAAATGAAAACAGCCTGCTTCGATCTGCATTCTGACGTTCTCTTCTTTCTCTGGGTGTGGGTAGCCTTTTCCAGCACAAGTCCTTTGGAATTGTTTTGGATCGTTGCGTTGCTGAACAGAGCTCAATTGTCATGGTGATCGTCACATCATGTCACTGATAATGTTCTATTCACTTCACCTTGCTTCAGTTCATCTCTGTTTTTCTAGGCTTTTCTGAAATAATTTTTCTTGTCATTTCTTATACCAGAATGATATTCCATTACATTCATATACTACGATGGTTCAGCCCATTGATGGACATCCTCTCAGTTTTCAATTCTTTACCATCACAAAAAGAGCTGCTATAAATGTTTTTGTATATTTGGGTCCTTTTTCCTTGTTTATGATCTCTCCTTGGGATATAGGCCCAGCAGTAATATTGTTGGATCAAAAAGTATGAGCAGTTTGATTCTTTTCCAGAAATGGTTGGATAATTTCACAACTCCACTGACAATACATTAGCATTTCAATTTTCCCACATCCTCTCCAACATTTGTCATTTTTCTTTTTTGTTATATTAGCCAATCGGATAAGAGTGAAATGGTATCTCCAGAGTTATTTTAATTTCCAAGTCTCTACTCAATCATGGTTTGTTCCTGACTACAGATAGCATTGATTTCTTCATCTGAAAATTGCCATTCATATCCTTTGACCGTTTATCGGTTGGAAAATGATTTGTACTCTTACAAATTTGACTCAGTTCTCCATATATTTGAGAAATGAGGCTTTATCAGAGACACTTGCTAAAAAAAAAGAAAATGCTTCCCACCTTTCTGCCTTCCTTTTGTTCTTGGTTGCCTTGGTTTTGCTAATGCAAAACCTTTAAAATTCTGTATCATCTAAATTAGCTATTTTACATTCCATAATTTCATTCATAATTATATTTTATAATCTAATTCTCTCTCTTATTTGCTCATAAATTCTTCCTTCTTCATAAATCTGACAGGTAAAGTATTCCTTGCTCTCCTAATTTGCTTGCGATTATCCTTTAGGTCCAAGTCATATATCTCTTTTGACTTGAGTGTATAGTATAAGATGTTGGTCTATATATAGTTTCTGCCATCTTGTTTCCTAGTTTTTCCTGAACTTTTTGCCACATAATGAATCCTTATCCCGAAGCTGGGGTCTTTGGGCTTATCAAACACTAGATTACTATGGTGGCTCACAACTGTTCCATTGATCCACCTGAGTGGGGAGAATTTTGAGGTCGGCTGCTCCAGCAGCTGGCTATAACAATAGTCTAAAGATGAGGTGGCGAGAGCCTGCACCAAGGTGTTTGCAGTTTCCGAGAGAAGGGGGCATGTCTCAGAGATGTTGCAATTTGGCGATTAGTTGGATAAGAGAGGAGAGGAAACGGGGACTCCCGAGTGATGCTACCGGCTGGTGGGAGCATGATGCTTCCTCGGATAGGAGGAGGGAAGGGGCTAAGGTCTCTTTTGGACATGAGTATAGGAGAGTGACTGGATATTGTGTTGGAAGCGGGGACAGGAGGACCACAGTTTAAGCAGCTTTAGTTACGAAAGAAAAATAAGGGAAGGGACAAGATGCTGATAGAGTGACTGAGTGTTCATCAGTCAATAAATACTTCTTAAGCTCCCACTTTGTGCTAGGTCCTGTGCTAAAGGCTGGGAATTTAAATTAGGGGTTCCTATCCTCAAGGGGGAAGACAACATACAAGAGGAAGCTGAAAAGTGGAGAAGGAATAGAAGTTAAGTGACCAGAAACTAGGGCCTGGTGAGAAATCAGAGTCCCAAAGTACTGCAACCATGTGAGAAATGAGATGAGAGCTGGGCTCTCTCCTTAAATAAGAGTTTGGGAGTTCATGGCCCTACCCTCTGATCAGGGAGGCAATAGGTAGTAAGGCAGTATAGTAGCAAGACTGATGCTAGAGGACGATGAGGTTATTGTAACAGTAAGCTTCCTTTCAAAGTAGTGTAGTCAGGTGAGAGTGAATGTGTGACCTGAGCTCTCTCCTTAAATGGAGTTCAAAGTTCATGGTAAAGAATGGATGTAGAGGATGGAGAAGGAAAGAAGCTGCAGAATGAAGGGAAAGAAATTTGGAAGTTCTGTTAGGAGTGACTTAGGTTACCAATCATCAGTCAACAGAATATCTGCCTTACTATAGTGAGAACCCAGACTGAAATGAACAGTGACTCAAAAACTTTAGTGAAAAAGAAAAGTACATAAAGTCTGGAGAATCTAAAAATGTGAGAAAAGATCGATAAATTACTCAATTTTTCAGCCGAAAAATAATAGTAATAAATGAAGTTAAAGATGAAACAGGGATTCTAAACCAAGCACAAATCTTGATTTCGAGATCAGAATGGTGAAAAAAATTAGAATTTTATCCACATGATAGAGAATTGGTCTCCTCGCCAGAGTCACCCCACAAAATATCAAGTCTAAAAAAAATCATATCACTATATAATGGAAATGGGGAAAAATGAGATGGCAGACCATCAAATCCCTAGCACATCCCCAAAGCTCTCTTCTACATCGAACAGGTTGCAGAAAGACATTGGCCTTCCAGGTATCAACATGTTTTCAGATCTGATCAAACTTGACTGTATATTGTTCATCAGTCCACCACTACTCCTCTGGACTCTTGTTCTCCCGAATTCTAGAGTTCTAAGCGTATGTTTAGATCCTTCATTTCTCATGTGGAAACTGACATAAATTAGATCAAACCCCTACTTCAATTAGTAAAAGAAAGACCCTCTTATCCCCATCTTAGTTACTCTTAGTTCTATGTTACAAAATATCAAAATGAATGAATATCTCCCATTAACAAATGAAAGCAATCACAAAACAAAGGCATCAAATGTTTTGTCTACAACACAGCATCCTCAGAGCAGTAACTTCAAGCCCTCAGTATAATGATAGATATCTTGATTTTCCCTTGATGGAAACAATCTCACGCCACTCAGTTCAGACCAGATTGTGATTAATTCCTTTTAAGAATGCTTTTAAGGACTTTATTTCACCCACTCAGAAAATAAGCTACATCTTTTTCTTTTTCTTTATTCTCTTTTCAGTGAGCATCCTTATCCAACCCCCTGAGTACACAGTATTTCATGGCATCCCACCAACCCTTCATGGAGTTTTCTTTATAACATGTCACTTAGATCTGTTCTAATTGGGAAGAAAGTTCACAACAGCTTCTCTCTTTCTCCTCCACGGATCCTCAGAAATCTCTGATAGATCAAATAATTTCTCTGATTCCAGGGATGTAATGTCTTCTCTAATATATAATGTTCTCTGGGAGCAGGTTTCTTGGGGGGCTTCTGAAGGCAGCCTTCGTTTCAGTTCTGTGTAATAATCACCCTGAATGCAGTGAGGAGTTAAACTCCAGATCCTTTATTTTCTCTTTCAAGTATTGTCTCCTTCCTGGGGCCCGGTTAGCTTTCTTAGAGGCCTATCTCTCGCCTTGGTTCCGAGAGCTCCTGCCGCTAGTCCTTTGCCCCTGCCAGCTTCAGCCTCCAGCCAGCACAAAGGTGGAAAATGAAGGAATCTGTCCCCACCTCCGAGAGTGGGCTTGCCCTTTAGTGGCTCCTCCTTATATATGCTCTCTTAAAGGTGTGAATCTTGTGGAACTGTAGTAAGTACTTGTGGTGGTCTTCTTTTATGTAAATGGTTCTCTGGGAGAGAGCAGGTTTCTCGGGGAGGTTTTCTGGAGGCAGCCTTAGTTTCAGTTAAAAGTAATAATCACCCAAATGCAGCCAGGTGCTAAAAGTTCTGATCTTTTATTGCGTCCTTCAATATAGCTTTCTTAGAGGCCTGTCTCTCTCCTTGGTTCTAAGAGCTCTTGCAGCTTTGTCCTTTGCTTCTGCTCTGCTTTCTTCAGCCTCCAGCCAGCACAAAGGTAGAAGATAGAATGAATCTCTTGTCTCCTTGCCTGGGACTGGGCAGCTTTCTGGAGAGTCTTTCAGACCAGCCTTGGTCTCAGTGGGGGAAGTGCAGGAGGCCAGCGCCAAGGGCAAAGTTGGAATGAATCTGTCTTGCCTCCGAGAGAGGGCTTCTGTATCTCCCAGAGTGCTCCTGGCTCTCAATCTCCCAGAGTGCTCTGTGGCCTAAGAGCTTCTTGCTTAAATGCTGTCCATTGAAGGTGTGACTTAGTACCTTGTTTCTTCTGGCCCATAACCTCTCCTTGTAAGATCAGATCAATCATAGTGAACCAGGCTAAATTAGATAATTATTGTCTCTATCAACTCCGATGACTTTATACTTTGTAAGGATTCCAACAAGTACTAAGGACATTAGTGAACTGGAGAACTGTTAAGTACCATGCTAAATTAGATCATTATTGTTTCTATCAATTCCACTGATTTAGACCTTGTAAGAATCCTAACACAGGGAGACAATTCATAATGACATTTCTTAATTTTATCCCAACTTTTAATTCCTCAATGTCCCATCAGGCTTTTCATGAATGAAACCATGAATGTGGTTCTAAGTACTGGCTCTGACGCTCACAAAGTGTATGACTTCTGGATGAGTCCCTTCTCAGTGCCTCAGTTTCCTTCTGTAAATTGATGGGTGTTGAGTGAGGTGAATTCTGAAGTCTCAGTTCTAAATCCGGTGGTTTTTGATCATTTAGGCGTCGGTGGCTTTCAAGGACGTGGCCGTGGACTTCACCCTGGAGGAGTGGGCCCTCTTGGACCCTTCCCAGAAGGAGCTGTACAAGGAGGTCATGCTGGAGAACGCTTGGAACCTTCTCTTCTTGGGTAAGGGCTTCCCCTAGGACTGCGTGGGCGCCCTCCAAGGGACCGCCTTCGTCCCCTCCTCAGCGTGCTGGGTTTCTGGCCTTTATCAATGCTTAGAAAAAACTGGAGTGCTGAGGGTTTTCCTGGGAAAGGTGTTTGCAGCCTGGGTTGGAAAGCTGGGAGTTTCCCTTGTGGCCTCTTAGTGGTTCTGGGGAGTCTGAGGTCACAGATCACGCCAGGGTGAACCTCAGCCTGGGAGTCAGCACGGAGGGGACCAGTCTAACCTCCCTCTGCATGAATGCTGTCTGACAACTCTCTGGAACCCCCTCACTCCCAGTGGAGCTGCTGCTTGTTTGGGTCGGGTCTGGCCTTTGGGAGGTTCTTGTTAGCAGTGGGCAGCTCCCAGCACCTGGTCCGTCTCTCAGAAGTCTGGGAGCAAGCGTGTCCTTGTTCTTCCCCTCCTCCTTCCCAGAATTCCAGTGCAAATGATGGCAAAGGAGGGCAATCCCCATTTGTATGTACTTGGTTTTAGAGGCTTAAAAAAACCCAAATCCAAACATGATCTGATCCGCTCTGCAGGAGGAGCCAGGGAGTCAGTGACATTATTATCCCCATTTTACAGTTGAGGAAACTCAGGCAAACAGAGGTTAAGTGACTTGCCTGGCTCTTGGCCCATAAGACCCCGAGCGCTTCCTGAATCCAGCCCCAGCTCTCTCCCCTCCCCCCCAGCTGCCTCTGGTTTCTAGATAACGGAATCCCTGGTTCTGCCCCTTCTAGGAAGGAAGCTTCCAATGATCTCCTGCCCATCCCCCACCAAAGCTCCCAACAATAAACATCGTGGAGGTTCTTGGGGAGTCCCGGGGACCCCCTGTGACTTCCTTGCCTGCCCCCCTGCTCTAAAGAGAACCAGGGCACAAGTGTCCCTCCTCCTCATCCCTGCCTTGTTCCCCCGCCCAGGACTTCCTCTTCCCAGAGAAGATTTGCTCTCCCATTTTGAGCGAGGGGACGGTCCGTGGATTCTTGAGCAAGCAGACCCCAGTGGCCCCTGCCCAGGTGAGTGAGGGGAAGCAGGTGCGTGAGGGCTGTTTCCCAAGAGGCAGCCCCGAGTCTCAGGGAGGGGGCAGGACTGGGGGCGGGACCACCATGATATTTGTTACATTGAAAAAAGTAAGACATTATCATACACTTGGCTTCCTCAATAGAATTTGTCATTCAAGGAAAAAGGGAAGAACCAAGTGTTCCTTGGTTCCATTTGACTTCAGGTAAAAGTCATCATCAATAAGCATGAACCAAAGGGCATACATAACAGGCAGCCTCAGATATACCACGGCGGGAGAAGCTCTAGTTTATCCAGATGGAGGAACTAAATGAGAGGATCCTCCCTTGACCTCAGCAAGGCTGTTCTCTCAGTTTGCCCAGAGACAGACATCCTCAGACAGCAGGGAAACGTGGCATTTCCCGCCGTACGAAAGGCCAGATATCAAGAGCTGAAATAAAAACTCAGAGTAGCAGCAGATTACCCAAGTACCCAAATGTCACTCGATATAGCTTGTGGCGAGGCTGCCATCATTTCACCAAGCCTTGACTAGCTCCGAGAAAGGCTTTAGGAGCAGCAAACTCCTAATGGGAAAGTCGCATCTCTACATTTGGGGTCTGTTGTGATGAGACAGACTTAAAGATGTCACTTGATTACATAAATCTGACAGTCTTTAGAAGCAATAAGGGCCTCCCTGATAGTTCCACTTTGGTTTAGTTTCTTAGATTTTAATTTTATTTAAGCAGTTGAGCTAATAAGATCTCAATGACCTCTGGTGATTAGGAAGTTTGATCTCTAGTAACCATTTTATTTATTTGTTTGTTTCTTTGTTTGTTTGTTTTACTAGTAACCATTTTAAAGAATAAATACCTCATAATCAACCCAATAATTAACGCCACTTTAAAGAAACGAGACAGTATAAGACACATCATGAAGGGATGTTGCCCTTCTAATAGTGTTGCTCAGGACTTCAGAAAAAAATTTTACCCAGTCTCATGTGCTATAAAATATGAACATATTTTGGGTGACATTAATTCAATTAAACACATTTCTACACTGCTTTACATAAAAGTCCATTTCTTTCAGATTCTTAAAGCGACTCGGTCACAATAGGGACCATTTAACCAGTGCTCACTTCACAGCCAGTGTTGTGATAATAACACTCGAGTTATGGAAAGAGGAAAGACCTATGTGTCTGAATCCCTCTTTTAAGATTTCAACCAAGCCTTCTCCACTCCAACTTTCTTTATTTGTAAATGGAGCAAATACAACAAGGACTTAGAGAATCATTTCCACAAAGGCTGTAAAAATTCTGGCTCTGGACCTAATGGCCAAGTTAAGGAACATGTCTCCTCATCCTTTTTGGAGGAATTGGGGTTGGAAATACTGTAAAGGTTTAATATGTGTTAACTGTTCTTTGGAGCCCTTAGAATTGCTTATAACCACGTAGATTTTATATGTGGTAGTCAAATAAACCCAAAGAAATCTCACTTAGCACAACTGCAAAATGTCATATTCTTTCTTGATATTTCTAATTTTCCTCACTGTTGGATGTCATCTTGGGCAATGAGCAGGATGACTTTGGAGACAAAGCCATCTGTCTCCTTCTCAAAGTTAGCCTCTTTAATCCACCCATTTCCAAGAGAATGGGCACATCCCTGACTGGGACATTGGCTGGAGCTCAGTGACGATCACCAATACTGGTAGTTAGGAGGATCTCTGCTGTTCCTTAAAAGAGTCAGTTTTTCTTCATCTGCTGAATCTCTAGCAGTCCTGGACCAAAGCCCACTTCATTTTGTAGAACAGTTTCATCATTCCCATTTAAGCTGACAACTTGCCTTTTCTCTAGCTGTTTTTCCAAGAAGATTCTCATGGAAATACTCCGCCCTGTCCTGGGATATTAAATGGGAAATCAGCAATAATAATCAAAGGGGACGCAGGGAGAGGAATTATTAGGAAGTTGCCATAATTGACCCTTTGGTGCAATCACTAGTGGGGCATCTCCCACTCGTCCCAGCCGGTCCTGAGTACGAGGATTGCCCACAGTCCATCCTCCTTTATGACAGAGCCAATTTATAAGCCGATCACACATAATGAATTTAAGTAGTCAATTGTTGATGACCTGAAAAGGGATTTTACTTTGGCTCACTGGGTGTTTGCCCTTCGAGGAGGTCCATGGCACCAGGATGGTGACACCATGATATGCAAGTGACTTGGATTGAAGGGAGTGAGGCCGGGCAAGGTCACATTCCCCTGCAGAGCCATCAGGGTTCAGTGGCCAGAGAGAGATCAGGATTCCTGGAGATGGTCCCAGATGATGTGATAGGAAACCTGGGCTTTCTTAATAAAGTCTTCTTTCAGTTTGACGGAAGGCAGCCCATCTAGTGATTAAGGCAAAGAATCTCCTCTTTCACTAGTCCAAAAAATCTAAATAAATAAAAAAAAAAAAATGAACTAATGAATCTAGGAGGGGCATACCTCAGCGTTTTTTTCCTGGCCAGGGCAAAAATGACTTTATATTCAATCTGACTCAGTCAATATAATATATATCTGGCCCCCTCCCACTTAACAGAAAGGGAAAATTACAGCTGAAGAGCTGTCTTGCTTTGACTAAATAACACTTAAAAAAAATTGTTGGGATTACAAAATTTTCTTCAATCTTCCCTTCTTTATGAATTTTCTTCCTATTTGAAATCTTTACTAAAAATCTAGTGTTGCAATCGATTTAAAATCTGTTTTGTCCATTTCAATTCTCCTTCTCCAATAACTGTTTAGGAGTTCTAGAAACTTTCCTAGTTGGTTTATTGATAAGGATCCTTCTATTCAGGAGCTTATCTGGCTCAGAGAAAATTTAGCTCAAGGCCCAAGGTGGCATCCAGCTTCCAGGACAATCATCCAAGAAGAGTCCTTCTGAAAAGTGATCCTGGGGACTAGAGACTCTCATTGGGGATACCAGTTGTGCTAAAAATCTGTGATAAAGAGAAATTGAGGCACAAAGGTCTGAGTACAGTTAGTTAGCAAGATTAGCAGTTGCCAATAATTAGGATCCCATGGCTCCTTGGTATCCAGGGATCCATCTGACAGTCAGATCAGCTCTTTTATAGCAATTGATTGTCTAAGATATCAGTGATGTAAATGAAATTCAGACTGTCACTGGTCTAACGTGGAGGTGGGCTCACTCATGGAGGGATTTCTAGAACTTAAGGTAGTGAGAAAACAGCTGACTAACATCCTCTGAGAAGCCTTATGATGGGCAAACTTCTTTGGACCAGACTGACTCCTCTGCATTACCCCCTTCCTTCCTTCAATGGCAGCTACAACTTGACAAATTCAGAGTCCTTGGGATCAGTCTTGAAGCCATAGGAAAAGGGAAGTTAAACTTCTACAAACTTCACCATGGAGGCCCAGATAATCAGCTCTAGATTCGATCCACGATTTTGACTCCTCTGATTAGCTATAATTTTCAATCAGTAATTAAATAATACAAAATAAAATGTGTTATCAGTTTCCAATTTCACACATCTATAGAGATGAATACAATATAAGAAAAGTTGGATCCAATATTGAAAATTACTACACAACTCCCTAAGAAAAAATCCCCAGGACCAGATGGATTTACATGTGAATTCTATCAAACATTTAAAGATCAATTAACTCCAATTCTAAATAAACTATTTGAAAAAGTAGGGATTGAAGGAGTCCTACCAAACTCCTTTTATGACACAGACATGGTACTGATACCTAAACCAGGTAGGCTGAAAACAGAGAAAGAAAATTATAGACCAATCTCCCTAATGAATATTGATGCTAAAATCTTAAATAAAATATTAGCAAAAAGATTACAGAAAATCCATCCCCAGGATAATACACTGTGACCAAGTAGGATTTATACCAGGAATGCAGGGCTGGTTCAATATTAGGAAAACTATTAACATAATTGACTATATCAATAACCAACCAAACAAAAACCATATGATCATCTCAATAGATGCAGAAAAAGCATTTGATAAAATCCAACAGCCATTCCTAATAAAAACACTTGAGAGCATAGGAATAAAAGGACTTTTCCTTAAAATAGTCAGGAGCATATATTTATTGAAAATTACTACACAGTTAGCTTAGCATACAAAATTAACAAAGAATGCCTGTAATAATGCATTAAAATTGGTAAATAAAGAGAAATAGGGAAGACCACAGTCCCACAAGAGATGTAAACAACCACAGGCATTTGAAGAAAAGATTCCAGATGGGATGGAGATCTTCCAAAGGGGTGGAAAGAGGAAAGATCCAGAGCAGAGGCATTGTGTGCCTCCCAGGACTTTGCAATTCTTGCCCCCTTGGTGGTGAAATGATGCCTTCCCAATGAAACTGTTTTCCAAATAGTTAAGTAAAAACAGCAGTCACCATTTTTAGTAAACATAATGAAATTAACTACAGTGTGTGACAAGAAATATACCTTTAAAAGTTGAACCAAATTTAATATTTCAAAGATGTCTGAACGCAAATTAATTTTACAGAACTTTTCTCATACAGTTTACAAAATCATACATGTGCAGCAGTATCTCTAAAATGATTTTACTGACATACCAAGTATATTACTTGGACACTTGTTTAAATTGCCGTTTATATTCAATATCCTGCACACATGCTTACAATTAAAACAAGTGAACATGAAATAATAAAATAATTTTTATTTTTTTTAAAAAGGTGCAATGCAGAAAGGATATCTAATACTATGGACAGAGCATGCCCAGTCAGTGTTTGAGTTTTAGTCTCAACTGTAAGAATGTTGATCAGGTTAGTCAGCCATTCATAAATCATGGCCTGAATTGTAAGTGTAATGAAGATACTGGGCCTGCCTGTGTGGTGGGTATGTTGTGAGGATCATGTTGTTGTATGCAAAGCTCTTTGAACATTACATCATCCTGGGGATGTGGGCAGATGGAATTTTAAAATGATTGATTCTGCCCATTTAAGTTTGAAAATTTCTCTCTTTTTAGGGCAATTGATTATAGATTAGTTACTTTCTGTCAATAAAGGGAAGAAGACATATTTGTGCATGTGTCCCTATATATGTTTGTTTCTTTGTTTCCTTCAGATAAAGAGACTAGGCTTGAAATAAGGGAGACTGCTTCAGAGAGATGCATTTCTGTGGAAGAGTCACACCACCAAAGATTGGTGAATGATGGTCACTGTGACAGTTTAAGAGAAATCTGTTACTCTGATACCAAGATGAAGAAAAAAGAAGAGAGTTACTCTCAATTTGATAAAGATGGAAAGAGTTTGAGACAATGTTATGTTTTAATTCCATGTTTGAAAATGACTTCAGGGAAACTCTGCTCTCAGGACAGTAAATGTAGGAAAAGCTTTACTGATCAGGGAAAGGTTGTTAAGTCTCATGAGAAGCTTTCTGAAATACAGACTTATCAATGTAATCAATGTGAGATGGTCTTCAACTTGAATTCAGACCTAATTAAACATCAGGAAAGTCATACCGGGAAAATGCACTATGTTGATAATGAAGGTAGGAAGGCCTTTAGACAAAATTCAAAGCTAGTTGATCATCAGAAAACTCAAAATGAAAAAAAATATGGATGTAATAAATGTAATAAATCCTTTAAGCGACACTCATCCCTTATTCGTCATCAGAAATTTCATATTAGGGAAAACCTACATAAATGTATGCAATGTGGAATGGCCTTTAAGCGACAGTCATCCCTTATTTCCCATCAACGGATTCATACTAGAGAGAAATCTCATAGATGTCATGAGTGTGGTAAAGCTTTCAGTGAAAACTCATCTCTTATTGCACATCAGAGAAAACACACTGGAAAGAAACCTTATCGATGTAATCAATGTGGAAAGACTTATAGATGCAGAAGCAGTCTTGCTGAACATCAGAAAATCCACACTGGAGAGAAACCTTATGAATGTCATCAATGTGGCAAAACTTTTGTTGAGAACTCATCCTTTATCATACATCAGAGGATCCACACTGGAGAGAAACCTTTTGAATGTGATCAGTGTGGAAAGACTTTCAGACAGAGTTCTAGTCTTGCTGTTCATCAGAGAATCCACACTGGAGAAAGACCATATGAATGTAATCAGTGTGGAAAGAGTTTCACACAGAGGGCTAGTCTTGCTGTACATCAGAGAATCCACACTGGAGAGAAACCCTATGCGTGTGATCAATGTGGAAAATCTTTCAGATGCAGCTCCAGTCTTGCTCAACATGAAAGAATCCACACTGGAGAGAAACCTTATGAATGTAAGCAATGTGGAAGGGCTTTCAGCTGTAGATCCAGTTTTGCTAAACATCAGAGAATTCACACTGGAGAGAAGCCTTACGAATGTAATCAATGTCAAAAGACTTTTAGATTCCGCTCCAGTCTCGCGAAACACCAGAGGATCCACACTGGAGAAAAACCTTATGAATGTAATGAATGTGGAAAGACTTTTGGACAGAGCTTCAGTTTTGCTGAACATCAGAGAATCCACACTGGGGAGAAACCTTATGAATGTAATGAATGTGGAAAGACTTTCAGACAGAGGTCTAGTTTTGCTGAACATCAAAAAATTCATTCTCGAGAGAAACCTCATGAATCTCATGAAGATACAAGGGCTTTCTCGGGCAGCTCCAATCTTGCTGAACATCAGACTGATGACACTGGAGAGAAACCTTATCAATGTAATAAATGTGGAAAAACTTTCAGATTCAACTCCAGACTTTCTGTACATCAAAGAATCCACACTGGAGAAAAACCTTATGAATGTAATCAATGTGGAAAGGCTTTCAGATGCAGCTCCAATCTTGCTGAACATCAGAGAATCCACAGTGGAGAGAAACCTTATGAATGTAATGAATGTGGAAAGACTTTCAGATTCAACTCCAGACTTTCTGTACATCAGAGAACCCACACTGGAGAAAAACCTTATAAATGTAACCAATGTGGAAAGAGTTTCATAAGGAGCTCCAGTCTTGGTGATCATCAGAGAATCCACACTGGAGAAAAACCTTTTGAATGTAATCAGTGTGGAAAGACTTTTAGATGCAGCTCCAATCTTGTTGAACATGAGAGAATCCACACTGGAGAAAAACCTTTTTACTGTAATCTATGTGGAAAGACTTTCAGACACAGATCCAGTCTTGCTGAACATCAGAGAGTCCACACTGACTAGAAACCTTATGAATATAAATAATTAATTGAGTGAGATGAAATAGATAAATAAAGCCTTCTCTTAACAGTCGTCCTATATTTCCCATCCTTACTAGATAGAAATCTTACCACTATAATGAATACTAGATAGAAACTATAATTATTTTGTGGGGAAAGACATTCAAATAGAGATTGTTCGATGTCAGAAAATTCATACTAGTGGTACACTCAATATGGACTCTTAATGCTGGAAGACTTTCAGTCAAATATATTTTCCTTTACATCAGATGATACATAATAAAGAAAGATTTTGATTGTGCTCAATGGTGAACTGCATATTGCTGAAGAGGAATGTCCTTAAACACCAGAATATTCACAGTGAAAAGAAGCTTTATAAAAGCAATGATTGTAGGAAAACTTTGACATAGATTCATATTTGCCTATGTATGGAACAATGTTAGAGATAAAACTTGGGATCTATTTAATAGTTTGCTTCAGCACAGACCTAATTAGACATCCCAAATTTCATACTATGGAAAAACCCTATGAATGTATGAATTTTTCTCTGAAATACTATTGTTTTTTTTTCATTATTCTTCAAAAATAGGCCATAGCATTCATATGCTGTAACTTCATCATCTATTCTCTAATTGATTAATACTCATTTGTTTTCTGTTCTCTGTTGACACAAAAGATTCTGGTATAAATATTTTGGTAACTCTCAAAAATTTAGCTCTGTAATGATTTCTTTAGACTTGTAGGTGGCACAGTGCATAGAGCGCTGCTCTTGGGGCTATAAGACGAGTTAAAATTCAGTCTCTAACACTTACTATCCATGATCATGGGCAACTGTCTCCATTTTCCCCATCTGTAAAATGTATATACTCTTAACACCTCAAAGCTGATGGTAGGATCAAATGAGGTAATGTCTATGAAGCTCTTTGCAAGCATGAAATGACTATTTAAATGCTAGTGATTATTATTATTATTCTTTGGGTCATAAATCTCTTAGAATAGTCATTAGTCATAGCATAGACAGTTTAGTCACTTATAATTGAAATTGATGTTCAAAACAGTGTAGAGGAAGGCAGTGTATTTTAATGATAGGATACTGAATTTACAGTCAGGAAGATTTGGCTTAAAATTCTGCCTCAAAGACTCTGTAATTGTAACTTTGGACAAGGAATAAGCTCCTAGTACCTCACTTTACCCCTCTTTAAAATGAGGAGGTTGGACTCAGTTTCTATGGTCTTTTTCAGCTCTAAATCTGTGTTCCCATGTCTCTTTCCACAGCCTCTTACAACATTCTATGATGGAGGTCTAACAGGAACTATACTGAAACTATAGCACAAACTATTTTGTAGTATTTTTAAATGGAAAGCTTGAGAAATTCAATAGATCAAGTACATAATATACAAAAGAAAATGAGTGGGGATCCAAGGTGGTGGAATAAGACCAGAATGCTTGTATAGTCTTGTAATATACCTGTCTTTAACAACTAAAACAAATGTACCTAAATAAATCACGAGAAAAAAAGACAAAGTTCTCAGTGAATCTTTTTTTTTTTTTTTTTTTTTTTTTTTTTTGCAGCCCAGGATAACTTAAAAGGACATAAAAAGAAGGCATAAAAAGGTCTCTGTGGGCACTGGGGTGGGAATCATTTTGGAATTTGGTGCCCTAAAATTATCTTTGGCTATGGACATTAGAGCCCACAGTAGCAGCACTGGGGTAATAAGGAGACCATTCTGGTCAGAAAAAGAGCTAGTATTGGGCAAGAATCAGGAGACATCTGGCAGCTCTGTCACCCATCAACCAGTCCCTGATCAGAATCCTAGGTTGGAGAAGTGCAGTTAAGTTGAATCAGAGCACAGAATAAGAGGGCAATGATTATATCTTTACCTGGATCACATCACTGTGGAAGCACAAAAAGCTTACGTACCCCTACTATCAGTAAAAGCAGCAAAGCAGAATTCTAACATGAAATTCAAAGTCAAGAAATAGGCTAGAAAAATGAGAAAACAAACAAACAAACAAAACAAACAAAAACAAAAACAAAAATTAAAAACCCAGCCATAAATAGTTATTATGGTAACAGGGAAGTTCGAGACCCAAATGCAGATGACAATAATTAGAAAACTATCTACAGACTTTGAGCAGAGATTAGTAAAAAAAAAAAAAGAAAGAAAAGGAAATAGAATAAGGTGGAGGGAAATACAGGGTTAGCGATTATAATTGTGAATGTGTAATGAACTTACCCTTAAAATGGAAGCAAATTGTAGAATGGATTAGAAACCAGAACCCAACAATATGTTATTTATCAGCAAGACGCTTCAAACAGAAATTCAGAGTTAAAATTGCAAAGTGGAACAGGATCTCTCATGCTTCAGCTAAATTGACCTCAGACAAAGCAAAAGTAAAGAGAGCCCCATTAAAAGAAATAATAAAGTGTAATGGTCTGAGGCTTGAATTGATGTACTGAGGTCCCAAGCACATGAGGCTAAATAATAATTGGACCATACTCTGTTAATATATATGCTTGGAGAAAGAATGGCCCCCTATCAATAAAAAGTTATTTAAAAAAAAAAAAAAAAAGAATGACCCCCACCCATTCTTTGTGCAAGTCCTGATGTATAGGAAATGACGATTTTGTTGGGTGGAGGCAGGGGATTGGAAAGGGAAGCAGAAGGAGAGATTGCTGGATGGCGTCTTGTCACAACTGCTCGCATTGCTATTGCGACCGCCCTTTAGCTCCAATCCCTCTCTGCTAGCTGGCTTCCTGTCTGCCCATATTGCTATCGCAATCCTTCTTCATCTCTTCATTTCAATAAAGATTGAAGATTTTTCCCTTAATCTGAATTCCTGACTCCAGCTGATTTTAAATACGCGGTCATCACAATCAAGGAAAATACTTTTTGCTAAAAAGCACTGAAGACCATTAAACCCTAAATGGAAGAACATCTAAATTCTTGGGAAAAAAGTTAAATGAATTACAAGAGGAAATAGATAATAAAACTATACTAATAAGGAGCCAAATTCCATTAAATATAAAAAAGATCAGTATGTAACCAATGAAGATTCTATTAAAACAATATTTAGGGGACAGCTAATTGGTGTAATATGTATAGCACCAACCCTGAAGCCTGAGTTCAAATCAGGCCTCAGACACTTCCTAGCTGTGTGACCCTGGGTAAATCACTTAGCCCCAATTGCCTCAGCAAAAAAATAACAACAACATGACTAGCAGCCATCTCTGAGAGGTTAAATTTCTTATCCAATACCATACATGGTAATGATTTTATAAGTAATTTCCAGATAAGTGTGACTTCTGTAAATTAGTTAATTAAATCTGTTGAACTGTTTTCTTTAAATGTGTGAAAACATTTAATAATATATGGATTAAAGTTCAATTAACTATTTCTCATACCACTGTCATTATTTATGTAGTTAGAAGATATCTCATTAGGTATTTTAATTCAGTGTTACTCTGATGTAAGAGGAAGGAGGCAAATCTGTTGAATGCTCTGTATAATATCTTTGAAAGGAATAACTTTGAAATAAAGGTGTTTCAACTAAAATAAATAAATAAAAATGACCAGCAGGCCACTTTCAGAAAACTCTGGACTTACAAGAACTGATGGAACAAAAAGTGAGCAGAACCAGAAGAATATATACAGTAACAACAATACTGTGTGATGATCAGCTATTAATGATTTAGCTATTCTCAGTGATACAATAATCCAAGACAATTCCAAAGGATTTCTGGTGAAATATACTATTTCACACACAGGGAATGAACTAATGTAATCTGAATGAAGACTGAAGCATACCATTTTTCACTTTATTTTTGGAGTTTGGGGGGTTTTTTTGGTCTCTGTCTTCTTTCACCCTCATAATTTGCTAAGTTATAAATTCTGCTGAGAAGGAGTATGTAAAGGGTTGAAACTCTTGGAGGAAGAGTCAACCTTTGGGTTTAGCCCTGTTTGTAGTGGCTAGAAGCTGGAAAATGAATGAATGCCCATCAATTGGAGAATGGTTCAGTAAATTGTGGTATATGAATGTTATGGAATATTATTGTTCTGTAAGAAATAACCAGCAAGATGAATACAGAGAGGACTGGCAAGACTTACATGAACTGATGCTAAGAGAAATGAGCAGAACCAGGAGATAATTATATACTTCAACAACGATACTGTTTGAGGATGTATTCTGATGGAAGTGGATCTCTTCAATAAAGAGAGCTAATTCAGTTTCAATTGATCAAAGATGGACAGAAGCAACTACACCCAAAGAAAGAACACTGGGAAATGAATATAAACTGCTTGCATTTTTGCTTTTCTTCCTGGATTATTTATACCTTCTGAATTCAATTCTCCCTGTGCAACAAGAAAACTGTTCGATTCTGCACACATATATTGTATCTAGGATATACTGTAACCTATTTAACATGAAAAAGACTGTTTGCCATCTGGGGGAGGGGGTGGAGGGAGGGAGGGGAAAAATCGGAACAGAAGTGAGTGCAAGGGATAATGCTGTAAAAAATTACCCTGTCATGGGTTCTGTCAATAAAAAGTTATTAAAAAAAAATAAGAGATCATATATAAAAAGCTCTCAGAGCCTCAGTCAGGAGTCATTGAGGATTCAGTTTGGGAGATTGACAGAGCCAGAATTCAGTCTGGAGATTCAAAGAGAGCTGGAGGCTGAAGCTGGCAGAGGCAAAGGACAAGCTGCACGAGCTCTTGGAACCAAGGAGGGAGATAGGCCTCCAAAAAAACTAACTGGGCTATTTTGAAAGAGACAATAAAGGATTTGAACTTTGAACAGCTGGCTGCAGTTGGGGTGATTATTACTCTGAACTGAAACTAAGACTGCCTCCAGAAACTTCCCCAAGAAACCTGCTCCCGGAGAACCATTATATTTTAGAAAAAAAAAAGAAGAATACTACAATATTAGGAAAAGATTCTCCCCCAAACCCAACCTCAATCCCACTCCAAAGGATATCTACAGGAAGCATACTTAGACTAATAAAGAGACTGGGTTTGATTGTAACTTGGGAGCAGATTGATGGACTCATGGATACATTGGAATGCACGTCCCCTTGGTTTTTCAAGGAAGAAGAAATGGAGGCAGATAATTGGAAACTAGTTGGAGATCAACTATGTGACTATTGTAATGATAATGGTCCTGATTCAATTTCCAAGGAAACATTCTATATGTATAACTTAATACAATTGGCCTTAAAGAATCTTGCAAGTTATAGAAAAAGGAAAAGTTTTAAGAACAGCAAGATGAGGAAGTGTGAGGAAAAAGAAGAAAAGATGGGAGAAGTTAATGGAAATATTGCCAGAGTGCATGGGGAACCTAAAGAATATGATTCTCACTCTCACAACCCAGCTTCAATTCTGCCTACACCTGAGCAGGTCCTTGACCCTCCCCCATCAACTTCACCTTCCTGGGTGGAAGGACGAGGAGGAGCAAGAGGGGCTGTGATATCACCAGTACCTCCCCCCTAGCAATCACCTCCTCCTATGACTAGATTGCAAAAGACACCACTTAAAGCCAAAGAAGAAAGACAGAATACAGCTGATTTGAGAATAGAAATGTATCCTGTGATTGAACAATTTAACTCTTCTGGCCCAAAAAGGAGAAAATACAGTCCTTTTGATCTAGAAATCATCAAAGACCCAAAAAAGGCTTGCACTCTTTATGAGGCTACATCATCTTATGTTAAGATGTTATTACAAAATGTGGCATATGAAGTCTTAACCCCTAGGGCCTGGAAATCCATAGCAAGAACATGTTTAGAACCTGGACAAAACTTGTGGCTTTCTGAATATAGTGAGCTCTGTAGGATACAACCCCACCAAAATAGTCATGGTGGACTTAATCCTCCAATCACCTATGACCAACTAACAGGTGTAGATTCTTATGCAGACACTTCAGCACAGATTAATTACTCCATAGCAACATATAAGCAAATTACTGCTGCTGCTATCAAAGCATGGGGTTTTATCCCAGGTAAGCAGAACAGAGAAGAAGCCTTCATGAAAATAGCACAAGGGTCAAATGAACCCTGCAAGACTAGAGTGTGGACCCTGAGAGAAAAAAGAAGGGGCAAGGGACAGGAGACACATAGAATAGAGACAAGACAGGCTTTCTCATCAAGTCTCATTTATTGTGGGCAAAAGTACAAATATTTATAGCAAGAAGAAAGAAAGTAGGGGTCATGCAAACTCAGTACAGAGGGGCCCTAGACAAAGGATTAGTTTCCCACCAAAGATGAGTTGACCAGGGGTCTTTGGTGATGTAAGAAGCTCGAGGATATGATTAGAAGGCACCTAGATGTCTGCCTATCTTAGGAATGTGGCCTTATCACCTGTAGATTAGTGCTGGCTCCCCACAGTACTTAGCAAATTCTCTAGCTCACTAATGTATTTAAGTACTCATTTGGAGTTCACACTTTGGGAAGATTCACAAGTCAGAAACCCATAATCCCATTCTCAGAGTAGGAGTCAACCTTTGAGAGAGCATAAAAACAGCTGAGCTCAGTCAGCAGAGTTCAGTTGAAAAGATTCAGAGTGGAAGAGCGTCAGTTCAGAAGAAGTCACAAGTCGGAGTTGAGCTAGAGCAGAAGCAAAGGACAAGCTGCAAGAGCTCTTGAAAGCAAGGAAGGAGAAAATAAACTTTTGGATTTTATCAGCTGGCTGTATTTGAAGTGATTATTACTCTGAACCAAAACTAAGGCTGCCTCCGGAAAACCTCCCCAAGAAACCTGCTCCCAGAGAGAACCATCATATATTATAAAAAAGAAAAGAACACCACATACACCAATTATTATATCACTAGGAAACCATTAATTATTGTAGGATTAAATCAACACTAAATTAGATTTAACCATTGTCTCCTCAATTCCACTTAGTACCTTGTTTCAAGTTCTGAACCATAACATCTCCTTGTAGGATTAAATCAATCATACTGAACCATGCTAAATTAGATAACTATTATCTCTATCAATTCCATTGACTTAGCACCTTGTAAGAATCCTTTGTTTCAAGTTCAGAGTTTTGGCCCATAACAGGAAGTCACAGATAACCCCAGAGAACTTCTAAATTTAGCTCTTTATACAATTAACTTCTTGATTTTTGACAAAAATGCACTGGCTCTGGCAGACAGGTTTTATAACCCACCGGAAGGGCAGTGTCCAGTGTGAGCAGCTCCACTATCTATAAATAATCACCAGATGATGTGGAGAGACCCAGAAAGTGATGAATGGAAGGGACCAGATAGGTTGACTGCTTGGGGAAGAGAGTTTGCTTGTATCTCTACAGATGGAGAAGGAATTAGATGGGTGCCAACGAGCTGTATTCACCTTGTTCACCTTTGAAACAAAGGAGAAGATCCAAAAAACATCGAGTGGTTCCGTTGCTGACTGTGCCCACCACTGAAAGAGCATGGCAGTTATGGCAACTGACTCATGGACATCAAAAATTGTTGGACTTCAAAACCCTCAGGAATCATTAGAATCCCTGAGACATGATAAGACTGTTATAGGACTTGAAAACCCTCAGGAATCATTGGATTTTTTGAGAAATGATAAGACTGTTGCAGGATTTCAAAATCTGCAGGAATCATTGGATTCCCTGACACATGAAGCAATGGACAATAGATTGGTTTTGGACTATCTCTTGGCTGCTAAAGAAGGCATATATGTGATTGTTGTTTACATACCCTCCTTCTAGGACTTCTGGAAATCTTTTACAAAAAACACCATGTTAATTTATATTGTTTGTTATATCACTACTTGCATATATAATTCATGTTCGTTACACCACATTGAGCCTGCAGCGGCTGTGGAGAAAGTCATCACTAGTAGCCTGTGCTTTATTTCTATGTGTTTGTGTAATACCTTCCATGCTGATGGGTTTGTGCATATGTGTTTCTAGTTTCATACCAGAAACCCGCTAACAATATCTGGCTTGACTCCCCACTTCCCTTTGGTGTTTTTCATCTCTCTTCCTGAGAAGTCAGGGAGGGCATGATCATCTCCTCTTTAGTGCTTTCACCACCCTTCCTGAGAAGTCAGGGGGGATGTGATCACCTCCTTTTTGGGGTTCTCACTTTCCTTGAAAAATCAGGGAGGGTATGACCACCTGTGTTCTCAAACAAAAGAAAGCGGGAGATGTAAAGTTCTGAAACTCCAAAAAGGTATGCTTGAATCAGACAACCGAGCACTTAAGGCTAATTACCTATTCCATGTGAGACAATGACTCTATTAGCATATATTGGGGAAAATGGCCCTTCTCACTGTTTGGGGCTGGCTCCATTTTTGGTGTATACAGATAATCATAGGCAAGGATTAGAAGGTAGGGTGAGACAAGCCAGACTGACTTGGTGGCAAGACGAGAAGGAGAAAGGTGGAGATTCTGGGCTCCAGAATTGAGAAGAAATCTTTGGCTAAACTCCTGACAGTTTGCCTGCTGCTTCTCCCCTAAAGACCAAGGACTTTTACTTATCCTGACTCTGGCTGATCCTGAGGCTCCCAGGAGCTAGCCCAGATTCAACAGGAGTACTGAGGGCATCTCAACCTTGGTGCACAATAAGTTTTCTGCCACATTGCAGAAATGCCCTTGTTGAGCAAGGAACAGTGATTTATCATCATGGGAAAGGGTGTAAGTCCAAGGTCACAGCCAGTGGCTCATGATCAGGGAGGCTTGGACAGGGCCTCTGGCCTGTGAGCAAGCTGCTGAATGGCTGGGTCGGCTCTCCTCCCACTGGCAGACACCGTGCACACACAAAGCCCACAAGCTGCTTTTCTGAATGGTGATAGGGATTTCCTATTGTTCACACGCTGATTACATTTGCAAAAATGTGTATCAACAAGGTTGTGCTGCATAATAAACTGGAGCTCTTTTCACACCCTATGAATCTCCCGCCCCATTCATCTCGCCTCTGAGTTCAAAGGGCTCATATGCCGTGAGCTCTAAAAAGATGGACACAACTGGCTCCTGGGGAACAGGGATAGAAACTTGAAAAGGTGCCAGAGCAACCACTTCACGGTCAAGCATTGCTGCGTGGTCAAGAAAACCTCCAAGAGGACTCCAGAGGGAGAGCCCACCGAACCGCCTGTTTCTGGACCAGGCAGAGTGCAGTGGAGAGTGGTTAAGTAACCTAGTAGTAACCATAGGGAAGCATATGTCAGGACTATATATAAATGTATGAAAGAGCAGGGCTGCACAGGTCAATTGGGAGACAGAAAATTCCTGGACATGGCTTACAAAGTTTCTCCAAGGTTACCTGAGGAGGGCTGTTATAATTGTGAGAGATGGATTGTTTTTGGTGAACAGCTCACCGCTAATGATAACCAATGCGCAGGAGAAATACAAAAAAAGCCATTTTACTATGTATAAGCTCATTAAACAAAGTCTGAAATTAGAACCAGAAAAGGAGGTCAGGAAAATTACAGTTGGAGCACAGATAGGGCCTTCTCTTAGCAGTAGATGTCCCTCTCCTGAGCCTGAACAGGATGATTTTGAATAGCCTCCCCCCTGCCTCCACCAGCTTCATCCCTGCCTTATTTTTGTGTCTATCCAAAGTTACAGCCTTTCAAAGGCTCTAATGTAAAAAATGAAATGAAATAAGAACTGAGGAAAAGCAGGATCAGAAATATGAAACAAAGACTGCAGCGACACAGCAAAAAAGCAACAAAAAGCAAAAGGTAATCAGTTATATTCTTCACTTCAAAAAGTTTTGCAGTTTAGCTATAGATTAAGGAAAAGACAAAGAGAGGTGGGAAGAATTATATCCTGTTATAGAGGAGGATGACCCTTTTAACCCAGGGCAGAGAAGATGCAGACATGAACCACTTCCCTTTAAAGTTCTAACCCAGCTTAAGGATTCTATTCATAAATATGAACCCAGAGCACCTTTTGTTATGTTACAACTTGAAACAATGTCATGGGCCATTTTGACCCCAGGGATTGGAAAGCACTTGCATGGGCAGTGTTGACTCCAGGCCAGGCAGTGTTCTGGATGACAGAATTTTTAGATCAGACTCGGGAGCTGCCACTCAGATTGCTCCAGGGGCAAACATGAACTAATATTTTGAGCAAGTTAGCAGCACTGAGGTCCTGAAACTAACCTGGGGAATGACAGTTCAAGTAGGATCAGATGTAAATCAGGAATGGAGGAACTTGAATGCAACTTTAGACACCAAGGGACACTCACAGTAGTAAAACTCAGGAGCAATGATTATTACCCTCTACCCTGTCATGCTGTTTGTGAAGTATCAAAGAGGAAAACAATTAAAAATCTTTGTTATAAATCCTCCACTGCCCCAGTATTCATTAGCTATCCCGGTCCTACAAATATATGAGGAAGTGCTTGTGACTGTAACTATGATTAACACTGACAATATTGAAACATATCTTAACAAGGAACAATGTGTAGCTCAAGGAATAGTCATTCTATTTGAACTTACAGTGAAAACAAAGATAATAATTGTGAATTAGCCCCACAGATGGGTCCAAATTCAGAGGTCATTGTACAAACATGTCTAACAAAGGCTATCACACTCACTTGGCTGATACTAACCCTTACTTTGAAGGATTAATAGACACTGGAGCTGAGCAGTTGTGGCTGCTTTTTAATGGCCCCCTTGGCAGAGGTAGGAGACAGTAGGGAGGCTTTGATGTCCACTGAAGTGGTAAATTGGCAAAAAGATGGAAAGATAGGACTATTTTTCTTTTAATAATAGATAGTTTACATATTAACTTATGGTGTAGGGATATATTACATCAATTAGGGATGAAAATCACCACAGAATTTTTGGAGGGATCATTCCTGTTGCAGTTTTCATCACTCTAAAAATTACTGACACATCAGTATGGGTGAAGCAATGGACTCTGACCAAAGAATAAACAGCTGCTCTATATCAATTAGTACAAGAACAATTAGAATTAGGACATCCTGACGAAACAAATAGCCCATGGAACTCCCCTGTATTTGTTATAAAGAAAAATCTGGTAAATGGAGAATGTCAATGAATTTGAGAGAAGTAAACTCAGTTGAAAGACATGGATCCTTTACAGGCAGGTTTGCCATCCCCAAACACCAACATATAATTCTCAAAAACCTTTAAGACTGGGGACTAATCCCAGAGGTGACAAGCTGAATGATATATGGCAAATGGATGTCACACATATGGGGAAAACTGCATTTATGTTACAGTTGATACTTATTCAGGCTCTGTATCTGCATCTTCTCAACAAGGGGAAGCTACTTCACATGTAATAAATCACCTATTTCACTGTTTTGCCTCTATGGGTATCCCATACACCATTAAGACTGATAATGAGCCCTCATATACCTCAAAAATATTAAAACAGTTCCTACAGGAATTCTCCATACATTATATTTTGGGGATTCTTTACAACCCAACAGGGCAGGTCATTGAAAAAAGGACTAGTCAGACCCTCAAGAGATTTATCAAAAAACAAAAAAAACAGGTAGATGCAGGTAGGGTCACTCAGAAAGATATAGATAAAGCAGTGTACACAATACATTACTTAAAATTTGATTCAAACGATTTAAGTCCAGCTATGAAATACTCTCTGATTAATATAGACAGAGAATCACTCAAAGATAACACCTCATCTTCATTAAGAAAGCCCTCTAAGAACGAGACTAGTAATGAAAATGGGTCTTGAAGGATGGGAGGGACCCTATAGAGTTCTAATGTAGGTCCAGGATATGCTTGTATCTGCACAAGAGAAATCCTTCAGCAGTGGATTCTCACCAGACATCTCAAAGTTGTCCACAGAACTGAAAAGGAAAAGAAGGAAGAAGAAGTGACCATCCAATAAGAGGAGAAGGCGTGCCCCCAAGACCACTAGCAAGATGTTTTCTGTATATATGGGATTGTGTTACACACACTCGGGACTGGCAACAAAGGCCAAAAGGTGGGCAATGGACTCACCATGGCCTAGGATTGTCTCATGAGTGGTGGGGTATCATGTGACACATGACACCCTGTCATAGTGATATTCTAGTCCATCTGGGAGTTTTGCAGGGGTGTGTCTACATAATGGGTCATCAGGTTGGCCCCTTGGAAAGCACAAGCCTCCATGGGAAACATTCTTGTCACTCAAGAATTGGGCCGGCAGTTTGGCACATGGAACATTATCTTGGGCCCTGGTTTTGGACAAATGACATGAGAATTGGATACCAGTTCTATACTAAAGCTTGTGTTAGAAGGAAATATGCATTTATGTGGGGAGACTCTGTAACTGTTCCCAAAGAAACATTAAATTTTTACAATGTTTCTTGTAGGAATTGTACAGTCAGTGACTGTTCAGAGAATGAAATGGAAAATCAGACTGTATTTGTGATCTCTAGAGTTCAGGTATCAATGCTTCCTGTTAAAAGTGAGAAACAGAACTTAATCCCATTAGAAAAAAGAGAAGTGTCATTGGAAATAGGAGCAGAAATAGAGTTATTGGAATTTTAAGCTCAATTATAATATGAACCCAGATAAAACTGCTGAAAAAAATCAGACATTGGTTTGATAATACCCCTTTCCTGGTAGTTAAAATTAGAAACATGGATTGCCCTGTGTGTTGTTAGGTTGTTACTGCTTTGTTATTGTCTGTAATAATTAGGATGATTTTATAGATCTTTCTCCTTTCAGGGGTTGCAGCTCAAGAAAGGACTTTTTATCTAAAAGATAAAGTTATGGCCAATTGATAAATGGTCAAAGGATATGAACAGACAATTCTCAGACAAAGAAATTGAAATTATTTTTAGCCATATGAAAATATGCTCCAAATCATTATTAATCAGAGAAATGCAAATTAAGATAACTCTGAGATACCACTACACACCTGTCAGATTGGCTAGAGTGACAGGGAAAGGCAATGTGGAATGTTGGAGGGGATGTGGGAAAACAAGGACACTGATACACTGTTGGAATTGTGAACACATCCAGCCATTCTGGAGAGCAATTTGATACACACTATCACAAGTAGGTTTCAAGATTATAGCGGACGTTATGGAGGCCCACAACAAAGTGTCCTGTGCAATAGTTAAAATGTGTTGTTCTAGTATGGGGGCATGCACAATTGGGTAGGTCCCATTAAGCCATAGTTTCCTTTGTATGCAGGACCAAAGAAATTCAGCCAGCGAGTCTGTCCAAGATATTATGACCTTTATGGCTCTTCGAGGGTACAACCACTCGATAGGGTCCTCTCCTTGATGGAGCATGGCATACATCGGGACATCTTTTTTTTATGGTTAACTCAATTTGAAAGGTGGGGTCTATACGTGTGAGCCATTTAGACCATAATTGTTGAATAGAATGAAAACTGTCTCTGGATGCTGGAGTCCACTGACAGGGGGACAATAATGAAGGATCACCACATAGAATGTCATATAAGGGCTTCATTAGTGAAGGTGGACTAGGAACTACTGACCTCATCCATTGTATCAGCCCAATCACCTTTTGAATATCGTTTAGAGTTTTCACTTTGGTCATATCCAATTGAGGAAGATGTAAAGAAACATACACTCTGTCCACCACATAACCCAGGTAAAAAAAGGAGGTTGAGTTTGAGTTTTATCAGATGCAGGAGATAAGCCATTAAGCTGCAGTGCAGTGAGGATTGCTTGATGCACATGTTGTAACTGAGTTTCATTGGTAGATGCCAGCAGTAGATCATCTGTATAGTGGACAGTCAAAGCATTGGGAAATTCCTGCCCAACTAGTTGTATTACTCTGTTAACATACCATTGACACAAGGTTGGATTGTTTTGCATGCCCTGGAGACTGGCAGGATGAATTATTGTGCTCTTTGAAACTGTACAATCCGTGGGGGAAGTTTTAACTGACGTTTGCTGTAAAAAAGCACAAGAAGGTTTTCAAGCCTGTCTATCTGATCCGTTCCTCCTGCTCCCTTATGCTCGGGCTCTTTTTGTTCTGTTATAAACTCTGAAGTGTTGGGAGTGTAATACTTGGACCTTGGCAGTGATGGGTACAATCGTGCCTGCAGGAGAGGAAAAGGCGGAGGCAGAGGCAAGGTTCCTATCTCTGGCTCTGCTGCTGCTTCTTCCCTGCTCAGGGATCCCCCAGTCTGGCATTGTGTGCTCAGCATGAGGGGATGGTGGGTGGGGCCTTTAAGAGGTGCTCTGACTCTCCCAAGCAGCATAAAATCTGTGTCTTCTAAGATACCAGGAGTTGTGTCCTCATAAGAAGTCATTTGGTACCCTACAGTGTCAATTTTGTCAGGATCAAGTTCCATATATTCCAACTATAAAGACATTATCAGAAGGGTTTTTACAAACTTTCTGCATTGTTTAAGATGTATTTTAATGCGTTTCTGATTAGCAAATTTATATATCTGTTTATTATACACATCAACAGTCAAGGGTGTCACTAAAGGGAAACTGAAATCAGATCCCAACCTAGAAGGCTTATAGCACTTCCCCAGCCTCAACTGCCCCACTTAGCTTAGGCTAAGCGGCTACTCTGTCACTGGGTGCTCAAAACCTGATTCCCCTAACTTCTGTTTGTCCCTGTTTGGGCGTCAGTTGTTGGGGTCCTCAACTAGTACAAACCTGCAGACACCAGCTGGAGTCTGAGCATTTACCCACAATTATCATCACCTCTATGATCTTCTGAAGTCTCCAGATATCACAGAGTAGTCTGACACCACTTATGCAGTTAGAGGAGCTTTATTGCTTGGCTACATTATCTTGTCTCTCCTGACTTTCTCTCCCTTGTCTGTCTGTACTTATACCCCTCTCATCTGCCCTTGCCAACATGCCCCAGCAACAAATATGTGTTTAACTTGTGTATCCAGGAGCCCAGCTCCTGAGACGGTGGGGGTGATCTCGATTTGGTACGTGCCTGATGCCTGTCCTGATGTGTCTACAGGGACCTTTAGCCAGTGAGGCAGAACTTACACCTGAGGCCTCAACATCCATTCCCAAGAATGAGCTGACTGGGATCCAACCAGCCAAAGATCACAAGGATCAGGTAGCACAAGACTTGTCTTTGCTTGTTGTCTATGCAAATGGAGCATTGTATGCAAGGTACACGATGAAGCATCACAAGATTAATGCAGGCTCTTGTTATTCTGTTCCCTAGCATTCTTGTTGCTAGGTTCCCTAGCAATCAATTCCATAGATACTACTTGCCATGTTTTCTGTCAAAAAATTAGCTGAAATCGAGATTCCAAATGGTTTACATGATTCCATAAACATATTAATCATGGTCTCACTAAATTCAACTCTTATTTTGTATCATTATCTATATGAATTTGTTCTAAAAAGCTTATGATATTTTTTTGCTAATTTATCTGAAAATTGCACAATCTGAAAAGATTTTTAAAGAGCTCTACCTAAAACAGAAATTACTGTAATAGTTGATATATATGCTAGAATTCCAACAATTTCCCCACAAATCTCTTTTCTATTGCTATTTTCTAATTTTTCTGGATGTTGTCTCAAAGCTTTTCACCTGCTGACCTGTACCAAATGTAATTAATTTTATTAGACATTATCACAGAGGATGGATGTTTTTAATAAGAATAGGTAGCTAATATAATATATTTATACTAAAAAGAATAGGTAGTGAATTTGAAAAACATTCAAATAGAAGACATTGGGATAAACTACAATTGTAACATTTTACAATATATCCTTCTAACACATTCAGGATTTGGATTCTAGTGCCATTCCTTAAAACAGTATTTGCAATTACAAACATCTGCAGTTATTTTTAAACATGCTGTACAGTATATCTCTGAGGGTCTTGAAAACATCAAGGAATCCCATATCTGAGATGTGAAAATTTGTGCCATTCTAAATTCCGAATGCATTGTAACAGGAGACTCATTCAGAGACTGCATAATTTGGGTGTCCATTCAGCAATCAGTTCCAGTTTCCCCCTTCCCCTAGTCCCCTACCCAGTGAGTACCACTGAAGGCACAACCTATTCAGAGCACATATTCCCAGCACCCTCAATTACATCATTACTTCTTCCCCTCCCACTCCACTGCAAATTCTTCTCTTCTACTTGTGAGTGAGTTCCCACACTTGATTATATTTTACAATCTTTTTTTATTCTCAGGCCCCACCTCTGATTACATTTCATTCTATACATACTATGTTCATCTCCCTCCATTCTTTCTCTCAGGTGTAATAAGTTTCCTTTGTCACTTCGTGAGATGTAGTACCCCCACTTTACCTTTTTTTCTGGTACAAGAAACTCAGTTCTTAACAAGAGTTACAAGTCTTATCTCATATAGGGACATAAAGAGTTTAGTCTTTTTAATGTAATTTTTTCTTTTTCTTTTCTCTTTCCTTTTTTATGCTACTCTTAAGTCTTTTATTTTAAAATTTGAATTCTCTGTTCTGGCCTTTTCACCAAAAATGTTTGAAAATTCCCTTTTTCCTCGAATGTTTTCCTTTGTGAAATATTCAGTTTTGTTGGGTACTTTTTGTCATTTTTTGGCTGTAGTCCATGCTTCTTTGCCCTCTGGAATATCATTTTGCACTCCTCACTGAATATTACAGTTGGTTCTGGATGCTTGCAAAAAATTTTTTTTTGACCTGGGAGCTCTGCAATTGCTGGATCAAAGGGTATGCACAGTTTGATAAATTTTGGGGCATAATTCCAGATTGCTCTCCAGAATTGTTGGATTCATTCACAACTCCACCAACAATGCATCAATGTCCCAGTTTTCCCACATCTCCTCCAACATTCATCATTATTTTTTCCTGTCATCTTAGCCAATCTGACAGGTATGTAGTTGTCTTAGAGATGTCTTAATTTGTATTTCTCTGATCAATAGTGATTTGGAACACTTTCATATGAGTGGAAATGGTTTCAATTTCATCATCTGAAAATTGTCTGTTCATATCCTTTGACCATTTATCAATTGGAGAATGGCTTGATTTCTTACAAATTAGAGTCAATTCTCTATATATTTGGAAATGAGACCTTTATCAGAACTTTTAACTGTAAAAATATTTTCCCAGTTTGTTGCTTTCCTTCTAATTTTGTTTGCATTAGTTTTGTTTGGACAAAGGCTTTTGAATTTGATATAATCAAAATTTTCTATTTTGTGATCAACAATGATCTCTAGTTCTTCTTTGGTCATTCCTTCTTCCTCCACAAGTCTGAAAGGTAAATTATCCTATGTTCCTCTAATTTATTTATGATCTCATTCTTTATGCCTACCCTATTTTGATCTTATCTTGTTATATGGTGTTAAGTGTGGGTCCATGCCTAATTTCTGCCATACTAATTTCCAGTTTTCCTAGCAGTTTTTGTCAAATAATGAATTCTTATCCCAAAAGTTGGGATCTTTGGGTTTGTTAAACACTAGATTGCTACAGTTATTGACTATTTTGTCTTTTGAACCTAACCTATTCCACTGATCAACTAATCTATTTCTTAGCCAGTACCAAATGGTTTTGATGACTGCTGCTTTATAATACAGTTTTAGATCAGATACAGCTAGGCCACCTTCATTTGATTTTTTTTTTTCATTAAATCCCTTGAAATTCTCAACCTTTTGTTATTCCATATGAATTCTTTGTTATTTTTTTCCTAGGTCATTAAAATAGTTTCTTGGGAGTCTGATTGGTATAGCACTAAATAAATAGATTAGTTTAGGGAGTATTGTCATCTTTATTATATTCGCTCGGCCTATCCAAGAGCACTTAATATTTTTCCAATTATTTAAATCTGACTTTATTTGTGTGGAAAGTGTTTTGTCATTTTGCACATATAATTCCTGATGTTCCTTTAGTAGATAGATTCCCAAATATTTTATGCTATCAACAGTTATTTTGAATGGAATTTCTCTTTGTATCTCTTGCTGTTGGATTTTGTTAGTGACGTATAAAAATGCTGAGGATTTATGTGGATTTATTTTGTATACTGCAACTTTGCTAAAGTTGTGAATTATTTCTAATAGCTTTTTAATAGAATCTCTGGGGCTCTCTAATTTGGTTTCCTCATTACCTACTCTAATTCCTTTAATCTCTTTCTCAACTCTTATTGCCAAGGCTAGCATTTCTAATATGATATTGAATAATAATGGTGATAATGGGCAACCTTGTTTTACACCTGATCTTACTGAGAAAGGTTCCAGTTTTTCCCCATTACATATGATGCTTACTGATGGTTTTAAATATAAGCTCCTAACTATTTTAAGGAAAAGTCAATTTATTCCTATCCTCTCAAGTGTTCTTATTAGAAATGGATGTTGAATTTTATCAAATGCTTTTTCTGCATCTATTGAGATGATCATATGGTTTTTGTTAATTTGGTTATTGATACAGTCAATGATGCTAATAGTTTTCCTAATATTAAACCAGGCCTGCATTCCTGGTATAAATCCTACTTGGTCATAGTTTATTATCCTGGGGATGATTTTCTGTAATCTTTTTGCTAATATTTTAAGATTTTAGCATCAATATTCATCAGGGAGATTGGTCTATAATTTTCTTTCTCTGTTTTCAACCTACCTGGTTTAGGTATCAGTACCATGCCTGTGTCATAAAAAGAATTTGGTAGGACTCCTTCAATTCCTATTTTTTCAAATACTTTATATAGCATTGGAGTTAAGTGTTCTTTAAATATTTTGTGGAATTCACATCTAAATGCATCTGGTCCTGGGGATTTTTTCTTAGGGAGTTGGTTAATAGCTTGTTCTATTTCTTTTTCTAAAATGGGATTGTTTAACCAATTTACTTCTTCCTCTGTTAATCTGGGCAAGCTATATTTTTGACAGTATTCTTCCATTTCATTTAAGTTATCAAATTTGTTGGCATAAAGTTGGGCAAAGTAACTCCTAATTATTGCTCTAAGTTCCTCTTCATTAGTGATGAGTTCTCCCTTTTCATTTTTAAGACTAACAATTTGATTTTCCTCTTTCCTTTTTTAAATCAGATTTACTAAGGGTTTGTCTATTTTGTTGTTGTTGTTTGTTTTTTTTTTCATAGAACCAACTCTTAGTTTTATTAATTAATTCAATAGTTTTTCCCAGGTTGTTGTGAGCATCAAATAAGATAATACCTATAAAACTCTTGGCACACAGTAGGCACATTATGCTTGTTAACTGCTATCAATGTCACTACGATTTTGATTCTTTTTACCTCAATTCTTCCTGCCTTCATAAATTTCCCTCCCCCTCTCTCTTTATATACATATGTCTGTTGAACATGATACATTTTCATAAAAAACACTTTCCTTTGCCTGGATTAGCTAAGAATAAGTTTCATAAACTGTTGCTTATGCTCAAATCATCTCCAAGTTTCTATGCTGGATTTAAAACTTCTTGACAGCTTCTTTTTGTATACCCAGGGCTGAATGCAATGAACAGAACAGGTGCTTAATCTATATGTATTGATTGATTGACATTATCCAGGGCTGATCATATGGCCTAACCCCACCTCAGTGCTTGCATGCTGGGAAGGAGATTTTCTCCTTCAAGGATTTTTAGAGTATCAGAGTCCCTTCTTCATTCTGACACAGCTCATGGCGGAAAGGGCAGAGACACTGCACTGACAGCAGGCCCCCGGTGGACACTGAGCCTGGGAAAGCAGCACAATGATGCCTGCCTAGGATGCCTAGGACCCTCTGGTAGAGCTTACCTTGGAGTCCGTAAAGGGAGCCTGGGTAGAGGGAGCAAGGACTGGGGTCTGGCAGGACAGCAGCCCAAGAACTGAGGGGCCCGACAAGGGGCCAGGTAGGAGTTTTGGTACCTGTACCCAAAGCAGAGCCTCAAGACAGGCAGGACTGTGGATCCTATGAGAGGCTGCCTTAAGTCAGAACAACTAAACCTCTAACCAAAAGCTGGGGGCAGGAAGGAGGATACCTGGGGCCTTGCAGCTGAGGTTTGTACTTTGGCGAGGGGGAAGGAGGCAGAGATTTCAGCTTGTAATACCAGAGACTCTGAGCAAGATAGAGGTTAGAGAACAATTTAATAATTTATTTAATGGAGAGGTTTACTGGGACCAAATGGATCCATGGTTTGGTCCCAGGGCTGAATGAGACTATAGTCTCAAAGAACCCGGCAATGAATATCAGATAACAGGGTTCTTTTATAGGGTAACAAGAACAATGACATAATGGGGGAGGTATCTGGGGGAGGTACCTGGATGGGGAAGACCTAATGGGGGGAGGCACATAGGATGACATAATGGGAGGTACTGGAGAGATATTCTAATGAAATCTAAAATGGATAAAGACCTTTATCCCATCAAACATTAAGAGGGAATGGTTATAACTCGAGGCAGAGTTACTGCATAGGACAATTAGGAAAACTGGGTCAGTCATTAAAAGGGAACAGTGGCACAACAAGCTGACAGGGAAGGAGCCAGAGAGGTCGCAGCTCCGGGGAGGAGGCCGAGCGATCTCGGCTACACTGAAGGAAATCCGACCTCAGTTTAAGGCAGAGTCTCCACCTGTGGGAGAGACCAGCCGGGGGCAAGTTTCCAGAACAGTTGAAGTGCAATTTCTCCGAAGCCAAGAGCACACGGGGAGCGACAGGGACAAGCTGAGCCCCTACTGCACGTTGTAAGGCTCCAGGTAACTGGGGGATCTGAGCAATGGGCTGTCTGAGAAGGGCTTCTAGGCTGGAAACCGCCTTAAAGCAGCCGGTGTAGTGGAACTGGGCGCTTTTCTACGTCCTTTGATTGGAGGATGCGCTCCTGGGCAAACCTAGCCCCGGTGGGGTGGGGAAGAAGGCGGTCCTGGGACGTCCCTGGAATTGTTCCTCTGGCCAATTGTAGGTTAAGTTGGAGAAGGACGGGGAGTGGAGAAGCCTAGAAAGGCTTCCTCCGGCCTCTAATCGAGGACCCCATCTGGGGGCGGGGGCTGCGCCCTTCAGTCTCTCTCACGCTTTCGAGAAAACGTCATGGACTTTGACACTGACGCCGAAATTAAAATTGGGGCTTCTGTCTAACCTCTGCAAGGGAGGCAGGGAGAGGAGTCTCAGCCCCCACCGGGCGGGGCCTCCTGCTCCCCGAAGCCCCGTTTCCTCCCATCACGCCCAGGACCAGCATCTCAGGCCCGCCCACTGCTCCCCAAGCCCTGCCTCCATCACGTGGGACGCCTTGGCTCCTGCAATGGCCGCTTCTCTCCCTCCTTCCTCCCCCTGGCCTCGGGACTCCACCCCAAGGCTCCGGTTCCACCTGGGCCACACCCACCGGCTGGTCATCTCCCGGCGCCCCCCGCGAGGTTCGGGCCTCTGGTCGCGGAGCCGGGTCCGGCCGGGAGGAGGCAGTCTGCAGATTTCCAGGAAAGCCAACGATTCGCAGCAAAAAGGAGTCTAGTTTTGTGGGGGACGTGAAGCCGCGGACTCCCACTGCGCTCTCGGAGGCGTCTCCGAGCACAGGCCGACAGGTCCTGTCTTGTGACAGGCGAGGAGCCGGGCGGGCCCTTCCCGGCGGATCCGGAGCGGGGAGCGCCGTGCGGAGGCCCGAGCAGAAGCCGCGTCCTGAAGCCCCAAACCGTAAGACTTCCTCCCCCATCTTGGAGCTCCTCGGTCCCAGACGCAGGAGTGCCCTCCTTTGCCTCAGTTGGCAGTTAGTCCCGGCTGCCTGCCGCCGAGCCAGCATTAAGCGAGGCGGGAGGTGTCCCCACGTCCGGGAGGTGTCCACACGTCCGGTCCCGACTTCTGAGAAGTGGCAACAGACGTAGGCTTTGAGCGAGCCCAGCTCCTAATATCAGAAGTCTTCGCTTTTGTCTGTCCGGTCGGTTTCAGAGTCCGGTCCCGGATCCGGTGGGTTTGCTTAGCACATTTCTCCCAGTCTAAATTAGCATGGGCCCGTTTAAAGCCCCATGTGTTCTCCCAGTTAGGTCTTCGCGCAGCTGGACCCACTTAAGGTAGATCAGGCCTTGAGGTTGGACACTAAGGGGCCATGTTTAGGAGCTGGAAGAATAGAAACTGAATGTGCCGCATCCGAACTATTCTGGTGTACTCTCTGAATGCAATCCGTCTACAGGGTCAGATGGAAAAGGGACAGAGGGGTTAAAAAACTCCAATATAATTAGAAGATAACTGAGTTAGTGTGATTTGACTGGCACTTTTGCTTCATATTTTAAAGTGTACAGTTGTTGACGGTTATTATGCTTCTAATTATTCTCTCTAAGGGATTTGGCTAAAACATAAGAAATGTTGCTAAAACGGAAAAAAGATGTATGATCATGCCCCTAGAAAATAAACTCTTCTTTTGATTATGAATTAAACTGTAGAAAATATAGTTACAATGTTTAAAAGAAACCTCATGCATTTAATTGGGTAGATTTTGTTTAAAATGAATAATACTTCTTTCCAAATAATGAATTCTTATCCCAAAAGCTTAAGTTTTTATATTAGTCAAATACAAAGTGTATGGGCCAGCAACTCTTACCCAAATTAAAACCACAGACACTTCAGTAAATAGCAGAAAAAGGATTTTTTACACTCTGAGGAGAAAAGGCAACTCCCAACAGCCAAGGAATCAGTAGACGAGTGCAAAGTACAAACACAGAATGATATAGACCCTGGGGCAGAAGTCTCCCCCCAAGCCTGACCTTTTGTCCCATTGGCTGGCCAGTTCTGATTAACCCAGAGACTAAATATCTATGGACCCCAGAACACTTCTTTAATCATTTAATTGCTAATGAAAAGCCTTGTGTGGGGGGAACAAGAGAGAAATGTCTGTCTGTTACTGCAAAATCTCAAGTCACAATTAGGGCGTAGGTGGATGCCACATTCTTAAGAAAGAGGCTTCTCAGTTTATCCCCTTCCCAAGGTTATTATGTTTACATGATATTTCACAGCATTTACTAAGGTAAAGTCAAAGTGGATACATGACCTGCAATGTTTAAAAACCTACATAATTGATTTTAACTTTGAGCTGAAAGGGACTTCTGGGCTCATGTAGTTCAACCCTCACCATTGAAGGTGAGGAAACTGAAGAACAGAAAGGGAATTTACCCAAAGGTCCTATCCTTAATGAGGGCACAGTCAAGACTTGAAGCCATAGTAAGAGAACAATGGAATATTGAGAAAAGCATTTTCTGTGGTCAGCTGGAAGAAAGCAGAGAAATGTCTTATTATGGAATGTGTCTCCCTATGGAACCTGGGACCAAATGAGTGTTTTATCTGTGACCTGTGTGGATCTATGGAGGAGATAGACAGAAAATGTGAAAGTTCTTCCTTTATCAGAACTGATATGGGATCTACCCTATAGAGAAAATTCTGTCAAGCTGTAAGAAGCTGGCAAGCACAGTGTATTCTAGGGTGATGTTTCAGGGGGAGGGAGGATAGGTGTGTGGTCACAGAAAAGAGTGAGGGGAAGGGGGCAAAGGAAAGACCTTGCTTATTTCCAGAGAGGTTGAAATGAAGTCTTATCTAGGCAAATACAAGAATTCCAAAGGCATATTAATTACTTGAGATGATTGATGACCATTCCAATGATCTAGTAATGGAGAGAGCCATCTGCACCCAGAGGACTGTGGGAACTGAATGTGAATCACAACATAACATTCTCATTCTTTTCTCTGAGCACTCAGGCCATAGACTGTCTTCTCACAAGATTCTAATAAAACTTTTAATCTTCACTTTGAGAGATCTCCAGGTAGTCATTTTGAGTCACGGGTCATGCTGTCCCACACACTATGGTTTCTCCAAATCTCAATAAAAGAAAAATTAGAAGCATAGCAATAATATAAATAAGATTTTGTGATGCCAGAGAAACAGACAAGGTAGAGGTTAGAAAGTCATAATATATTATTTATTGGAGAACTTAATTGAAAAATCTTTGGCGGTTATTCCAAATAATTCATTTAATATTATACAATATTCATCTTTAAATCTTTCATAAAATTCACTTGTAAATCCATCTGGTTCTGGTGTTTTTTTCTTAGGAACTCATTTTATGTCTTGTTCAATTTCTTTTTTTTTTAATACCTCTATTTAGACATTCTGTTTTGTCTTCTGCTAATCTGATTAATTTATATCTTTTTAGATAGTCTTCCCTTTCACTTAAGTTGTTAAATTTACTGGCATGTAATTGGGTAGAATAACACCTTGTGATTGATTTGATTTCATCATAGTGGCCTATGCAACCTTTTACTTTTTCATACTAATGATTTGGTTTTCTTCTCTGTATTTTTCAAATCAAATTAACCAATGATGTGTCTATTTTATTGGTTCTTATAATTACACTTTGTGAAGGTCCCTTTGTCTTATTGTCACTCACTATTGTCCTCAGCCTTTTTTTTTTTTTTTTACCCAATCTCTATTACCTTATCTCTCTCCCCTGCCCCTCTAGGAGTTCCTGTCTTCTTGAAGTCAAGCTCCAGTAGTGAAATAAGGCTGTGTTATTTCAGGGGATAAGTGGAGGGAATTCGTTATGATTTCTTCAAATTGTATTGATCACAGAGACAAATATATATGCCTCCAAAACTTCTAGACTTGATACGAAATACACTCTTTGATATTCCTATGTCCGTCCTAACAAGCACAATCTACTGAAGTGCAAATGATTAAACCAGGATCTTGTTTACTTTAACAGAGATGTATATAGTTGAGATACACATCAGAGTAAAATTATCATCCCCGGGTCCTCAAGTACCTTTCCCCTAATGTCTTTAATCTCCATTGTGGGCTGCTTTACCTGCCGTAAGTTCAAAACCTATACAAAGTTTTAGCCATTGTATATCTGAGTTTTCATTTTGTTTCAGTTGCCAGGTTTCTTATTAATATATTAATAAAGGTTATGTATGTTTCTGCTATTCAATAAGAAAAGGGAAGTTGCTGATCCAAATTACTGTAAGATTCAAGACCTGGAATGGATTCTCACCTCCTGGCCCTCTACAACTCCCAGTTCTTGTTTAAAAGATCAAGTCTGTGGACTTGAGTTCTCATAGTTGATAAGGATTACAGAACATGCTTAAAAGCACAGAAGGCTAAGCCAACCAGTAGCAAAAGAAAACGTGTGAAAGGAACAAAATGCAAAAGCATAGAAGGCAGATTATTTACATGATTTATCCTTTTAACCACTAGAATATTTGGTTGCTACACTGACAAGATCAATTCCATGACTCTTAAATAGACAATAGCTGCAGTTGAGATTCCAAATGGTTTACATGATTCCATAACCGTATTAACGATTGTTTCACTAAATTGAACTCTTGTTTTAAATCATTATCTATATGAATTTGTTCCAAAAAGCTTATGATGTAATTTTTGCTAATTTATCTGAGAATTACACAATCTGAACAGATTTTAAAAGAGCTTTAGATAAAATAGCAATTGTTGTAACACTTGATTTATATGCTAGTACAATGTTCTCTCTAAAATGTAATGTTTTCTTGGGGTTTCTGGAGACAGCCTTCGTTTCAGTTCAGTAATCACCACAAATGCAACCAGCTGCTAAAGTCCAAATTCTTTATTATCTCCTTCAAAGTCCTATCTCTTTCACTTGGGGCTCAACTAGTTTTCTGGAGGCCTTCCAGAGTCTTGGTTTCAGTGGAGAAGCGAAGGATGACAGCCTGCCAACACTTCTCTGTCTTTCCTAGTTCTGTTTCTGGCTAAGTTTGTTCAAGCTTATATTCTTTTTAATCAAAGGTGTGAATTTTGTGGAACTATAGTAAGTACTAAGTATATGTACTGAACTAGAGAAGTTAAGCACCGTGCTAAATTAGATAACTATTGTCTATCAATTCCACTGACTTAGTACTTTATAAGAATCCTTTGTTTAAAGTTCAGAGTTCTGGCCCATAACAATTTTCCCTATTAATAACTGGGGAAACTGAGGCACATCTATATGAAGTAATGTGCCCTGGGATGTAGAGGGCCACAGATAGTGGGGGAACTCTGGGTAAAGTATAAGACCTTCAGTCCAGAGGGAACTTACTGACAGTGCCTGGTTTGGCTCCCCACCTCCCTTAGGTGTTCTTACCTTCCTGAGACATCAAGGAGGGCTTGACCACTTGTGTTCTACTTGAAGCAAGGGATCCTTACAGCAAGAGGCATTTACACAGCAGGGTGCATGTAATTAGCACTTGCTCAGTGTGATTGATGAGATAATGGTTCTCTAGTTGGCCCTTAGTGTTCTTTAATGATATAATCATACTGAGGTATTTAAGGGCTGAGAGGACTGGAAATGGGACACTCCATCTTTGGCCATCCTGGAGGCTCTCCTGCCTCCTTCACTCCTCCACTAAGACCAAGGCTGGTCCCAAGATCCTCCAGAGAGCTAGTCCGGACACTATACTGGGACACACAGCTGGTAAGAGTGTGAGGATAGATTGAAATCAATCTTTTTTGAGTCCAATCTCAGAATTCTTAGCACCGCAAGACCAACTGTCTCTGATTTCTAATTGTGGAATTTTTCATTAAATGAATATGGAATGAAGGGGGGAGGGGATCACTGCAATTTCCAGGTGTTTGCTATCACAAAGAACTACTTTAAATATCCCATCCAAACAACTGATTGTCCTTCCATAGATTTACTTACCATTCTCTTTCTCAAGCCTGATTTTTCCCTATTCCTGTCACTTGATCTCGCTCCCACTCCCCATCCCATCCAGCTAAAAGTCCCTCCCCCTCCTCATTCCTCCCCTCCCCCGCCTCCGAGTCCTCATCTCTATTTATTCAGAGGGCTTCTACATCCTTCTGGATGTATACATTGTTTCCTTGGAAATTCAGAGAGGAAGGTTACAATGTTACCAGCTTTCCAACCTTTCCACCTGATTTCTCAGTATCACTTCTTCCTCTTGCCCAGTTTTTTTAATTGTTTCGTTTTACCTTTTCCTACCCCATCATACACTACTGAGCCCCAATCTTTCAAACTATCTACAGTTATACTGACAACATTTTCACATATATAAGTAAATAGTTGGTCTTAAGAAGGAATGCCTTAGAATTAGTCTTTAATGTTTTCCTTTTTTCTGGACCATTGAGTTCTGGTCTTTTTGTCATAAATACATGAAAGTTTTTCAGTTCATCAAAAGTCCATTTTTTCCCTTCATTCCAGATTATATTCAACGTTCTGGGTAAATGATTGTGGCTGCAACTCACTTTTTTTGTTCTATGAAATTTAATGTAACCAAACGTATGGATAGTAGAAATTTCTGGGTTTTATGAAATCTTGACTATTTATACAATATTTTAGTCTCTTATTTTCTGCTTGGATTGCAATATTTTCTCATTAATGTGGAAATTTTGAAACTTTTGTAGGATATTCTTGTAAGTTTTCCTCTGCTCTCTTTGAGTTGGTGAACAGTAGATTTTTTTTTCTTTCCCCTTTATGCTCTTGTTCTAGAACGTCAGAGAAATTTTTTTTTCATAATTTCTTGAAATACTGTATCCAGATTCTTTTAAAATAATAACTTTTTAGTAATCCAATAATTCTTATATTATCTCTGCTTGATTTGTTTTCCAGTTTTTCTGATGAGATATTTCAAATTCTTGTCTATGTTTTCTTTTTTCTTTTTAATTTTATTAAAGGTTTTTATTTACAAAACATATGCATAGGTAATTTTTCAGCATTAATGCTTGCAAAACTTTCTGTTCCAAATTTTTCCCTCCTTCTCCCCACCCCTTCCCTAGATGGCAGGTAGTTCAATACATCTTAAATGTGTTAAAATATATGTTACATCTAATGTCTCTATATACATATTTATATAGTTATCTTGCTGCACAAGAAAAATCAGATAAAGAAGGAAAAACCCCTAAGAACGAAAACAAAATGCAAGAAAACAACAGAAAGAGCGAAGATGCTATGCTGTGGTCCACACTCAGTTTCAACAGTCTACTCTCTGGGTGTAGATGACTCTCTTCATCACTAAACAACTAGAACTAGTTAATGACCAGGCCTGGGTGAAGGGGCAGGTCAATTCTCTGAAAGCCTCTGCAGTTGTGGATTGTGACACTTGAGGGAGTTTTGGGGCAGACTTTGTTGACACAGGGAATGAAATAAATTGGAGGCAAAGGGAAGAGGAGAGAGAGAGAGATAGCCACATCCATCAGAATTGATCATTGTAGAGTCTTCTTGTTGCTGTGTATAATGATCTTCTACTTCTGCTCATTTCACTCAACCTCAGTTCCTATAAGTCTCTCTAGGCCTCTCTTACAGAGAGCCTAGAGCTCGTTTCTTACAGAGCAATAATATTCCATAACATTCATATATCATTATTTATTCAGACATTCTCCAATTGCCAACAAATTTGATAATCTAAATGAAATGGAGGAATATCTACAAAGATTGCCCAGAGTAACCGAAAAAGAAATGAATTATTTAAATAGCCCCATTTTAGAAAAAGAAATAGAACAAGCTGTTAACTCCATAAGAAAAAATCTCCAGGGCCAGATGGATTTACATGTGAATTCTACCAAACATTCAAAGAACAATTAATGCCAATATTATATAAACTATTTGAAAAAATAGGGAAAGAAGGAGTCCTACCAAATCCCTTTTATGACACAGATATAGTGGTGAAAGCTAGACCAGGTAGGCTGGAAACAGAGAAAGAAAATAGTAGACCAATTTCCCTAATGAATATTGATGCAAAAATTTTAAATAAAATATTAGCAATGAGATTACAGTAAGTCATCCCCAGGATAATACACCATGACCAAGTAGGATTTTTTTGGGGGGGAGGGGTTTAGAATCTCTCTTTTTTTTAAAATAACTTTTTATTGACAGAACCCATGCCAGGGTAATTTTTTACAACATTATCCCTTGCACTCACTTCTGTTCTGATTTTTCCCTTCCCTCCCTCCATCCCCTCCCCAAGATGGCAAGCAGTCCTATGCATGTTTAATAGGTTACACTATATCCTAGATACAATATATGTGTGCAGAACCGAACAGTTCTCTTGGTGCACAGGGAGAATTGGATTCAGAAGGTAAAAATAACCTGGGAAGGAAAACAAAAATGCAAGCAGTTTATATTCATTTCCCAGTGTTCTTTCTTTGGGTGTAGCTGTTTCTGTCCCTCCTTGATCAATTGAAACTGAATTAGATCTCTTTATCGAAGAGATCCACTTCCATCAGAATACATCCTTATACAGTATCGTTGTTGAGGTATATAATGATCTCTTGGTTCTGCTCATTTCATTTAGCATCAGTTCATGTAAATCTCGCCAGTCCTCTCTGTATTCATCCCACTGGTCATTCCTTACAGAACAATAATATTCCATAACATTCATATACCACAATTTACTCAACCATTCTCCAATTGATGGGCATCCATTCAATTTCCAGTTTCTAGCCACTACAAACAGGGTTGCCACAAACATTTTGGCACATATAAGTCCCTTTCCCTTCTTTAGTATCTCTTTGGGGTATAAGCCCAGTAGAAACACTGCTGGATCAAAGGGTATGCACAGTTTGATAACTTTTTGAGCATAGCTCCAAATTGCTCTCCAGAATGGCTGGATGTGTTCACAATTCCACCAACAATGTATCAGTGTCCCTGTTTTCCCATATCCCCTCGAACATTCCGCATTATCTTTCCCTGTCATTCTAGCCAATCTGACAGGTGTGTAGTGGTATCTCAGAATTGTCTTAATTTGCATTTCTCTGATTATTAATTATTTGGAGCATATTTTCATATGTCTATAAATAGTTTTAATTTCTTCATCTGAGAATTGTCTGTTCATGTCCTTTGACCATTTATCAATTGGAGAATGGCTTGATTTCTTATAGTCAATTCTCTATATATTTTGGAAATGAGGCCTTTATCAGAACCTTTGACTGTAAAAATATTTTCCCACTTTATTGTTTCCCTTCTAATCTTGTCTGCATTAGTTTTGTTTGTACAAAAACTTTTCAATTTGATATAATCAAAATTTTCTATTTTATGGTCAATAGTGATCTCTAGTTCTTCTTTGGTCATAAATTCCTTCCTTTTCCACAGGTCTGAGAGGTAAACTATCCTATGCTCTTCCAATTTATTTATAATCTCATTCTTTATACCTAGGCCATTTTGATCTTATCTTGGTGTACAGTGTTAAGTGTGGATCAATGCCTAGTTTCTGCCAAACTAATTTCCAATTTTCCCAGCCAAGTAGGATTTATAGCAGGAATGCAGGGCTGGTTCAGTATTAGGAAAACTATCAGCATAATCAACTGTATTTCTTCTATTTTTTCAAGTTTAATTGGTTTTTTTTTTGGTATCTTATAATGTTATTAGATTCCTCTTGTTCACTTCTAATTTTCAAGGATTTTTAAAAACTTCTTTCCAGTTGATTAACTTTCATAATTTCTTAGATTACTTTCATTTCCCCCCCTAAAATTTCCTTGATTTCTTATTTGATTTTTGAATTCCTTGTCATATTCTTCCAAACACTTCTGGGCTTGTAAACCTTTGATGTTACACTTTGGGACAGAATGGCTTTTTTTTTTTTTAACTACACAATATTCTTCTGAATATCAACCCAGATCTTCTTTCATACCAAAGTATCTATTATCAGGTTCTTTTTCCTTTGTTTACTCATCATTTTCATTCAATCAATAATGATCATTATTATAATCAAGTTTGAATTCTCATTTCTGGTTAGTTGTGCCTTAAGCCTCAGTTCTTCCTGACTCTCATGTTCTGAATTCTGTCCAGGGGCTCAACCTCAGCAACAGTTCTCACATAAGTCCCATGCAGGGTCTTCCAACTGTTGTCCTGGAAATGATTTTTCTCCCTAAAATACTACACTTTCCTAGGAAATGCTCAGTCCTCCTTATCCACAGCCACAGTCCAGCATGATGTCTAGCCAGCATTGCTATTCCTGACTAGGATCCTTCACTCTTGCCCTACTCAATTTTCATGAGATGAAAATTCTTGAACAAATGTATTTTACATTATTTTACCTATATGACCTTTGCAAATTGCTTATTATCTTAGAGTGAGAGGAAGTGAAAAGGGGAGGGAGCAAATTTGGAACTCAAAAATTTATTTTAAAGTGTTAAAAACCATCTTTACATGTAGTTGGGGAAAAAAAGTAATATTTGAATTATTGTTCTGTAAGAAATGACCAGCAGGATGATTTCAGAAAGGTCTGGAGAGACTTACAGGAACTGATGCTGAGTGAAATGAGTAGAACCTGGAGATAGTTATATACTTCAGCAACAATACTATATGATGCTCAATTCTGATGGACGTGGCCATCCTCAGCAATGAGATGAATCAAATCAGTTCCAAAAGAGCAGTAATGAACTGAACCAGCTACACTCAACGAAAGAATTCTGGCAGATGACTATGAACCATTACATAGAATTCCCAATCCCTCTATTTTTATCTACCTGCATTTTCGATTTCCTTCACAGGTTAATTGTACACTATTTCAAAGTCCAATTCTTTTTGTACAGCAAAATAACTTGTGAATATGTATACATATATTATATTTAACTTATACTTTAATATATTTAACAGATATTGCTCAATCTGCCTTCTAGGGGAGGGAGGAGAGGGGATTTGAGATTTCTTACAATGAACATGTAAGGCAATTATTTGAAAGGCAAAAGTGCTGGTTTCTCCCCAAGGTCCTTCTGCTTGGTTTTCCTATGAAGGAAAGGTCTTTGAGTTTTATGAAGGGAAACTGGGACTTTCTTCTTCTTCTCCTCCTCCTCCTCCTCTTCTTCCTTTCCCCTCCTCTCCTTTCTTTTCCCCCCTCCTCCCCCTCACACTGCCATGCTGGGTGCTGCCAGAGGTACCCAAATTCTTCCCAGGCAGTTCCTGGACACAACCTGCTGAATGCTGGGGTGTTCGGATATCCCTTTGGTAGTTTCAGGTGCCAGGGCTCAGGGAATGCTGACGATAAAGCCTAACACCCTCAATCCCATTCCCCTAAGCTGGCTTGGGGAAATCTGGGCAAGGTTGTGTGTGGTCCCCACAGTTTTGCTTCCCCTATTCCTGCAGGTGAGGCAGAATTTGCATTTCCCTCCAATTCTGTGATGAGAAGAGTGAGCAAACAGAGAGACTTGGGCTACACCGATCTTGCTAATAATCCCCATAACTGAGATGTTCAGAAATATTTTTTTTTTTTTTGCTGCAATTTTAAACTAATGCACAGAACAAACGTGAAACAGACATTCTTACACAGAGATGCAGACACAGACAAAATGATATGAAAGAGGACTGGCCCATCTTTGTCAAAAGCTACCCTGTAGCACTTCTGCCTTCTCTGGCCGACCAGGTGAGAGACCCCAAAAGTTTGGGGGCCTACACTGGTGTTGCCAGTTGTCTCAAAATAATTTACAGGCTTGAACCCATAGAGCTTTGTTGCAATAATAACACCATTACAAAGCCAGGTGAAACTCCAAGAAAATTCTACAGAGAAATAGAAGGAAGGAGATAACAGTGATCCAACTTTCAATCACAGATAAGCTAATTCTACGGCCTAAGGTTAGGGCTAGGGTTAGATTTAGGATTTCCAGACTTATTGTTAGAAAAATTAGAAGCACAATAATAATAGAAAGAAGGTTTTTGATTTAAAACATGAAGAAAAGTTGCCAGTGAAACGACATCAATGCATTTCTGAATTATCTTCCATAGAAAAATCACTTGATCCTTCTGACCATTTGACCCTCTGCACATACTGCATTCAGAGTAGAATGGAGTCATTCTGATCCAGTTATGGCAAGTGTTTATTCCCACAGCTCCTAATCATATTACCTCAATGTCAAATTTTTAGTGATCTCCCTATAGAGGCTCAAACATCCCTACTATTGTAATGGGACAACAAGTCTGCCTTTAAGTGAGCTCTCATTCTAATTGAGACCAGGAGAAACTCCAAAGGAATCGGGATTAACAGTTGAAGTTAAATAGAATTCCCATTTTCCCAAGATCCAGTTGCTGTCAGCACCTCAAATATAAGACCCACTATTTTCTGTTTGGCTGCTGCCCAGGTTTTATCTATCCACTCTTTTTGCTCTGGAGGAGGAGGAGTAAGGAATGAGCCCCAGAGCTGTGAGTAAGAGCCTGCTCCTGTGTGTGATTGAAGGACACAGCCTTTCTTTACCTCAGGAGCTGGGTAAAATGGGAACTCTTGGGACCAGGAGCAATCTCCAAGAGCAAACTGCCTGGAAACTGAAAGTATTGGAAATGAGATCTGCTTCTGCAAGCCAGTTCTGTAGGTGCAGGTCCTGCCACTTCTGGGTATATTTATCCCCACACCTCTCTGTTTATCACTGAGTTTTTGCTCTTTGCCTTTCTTTTTGCCAATGGGATTAAGGTGGGTCACCTGACCTTCACCTCCACAAAGAACATGCTGCTCTATGAGACTCGAGACTGGGCTATTGAACAATTCCTCCACAACCACCTCATCCCTGTTTTTCACACCCCTGAAGACAAATGTCAGGGGTTACTGTTTGATTCACATTTTCCCAATGTCAGACTTTGCCCATAAGGGCCCAGGAGTCCCATCTTATTGCTGAATCCTGATTAGAAATGTGGTGGTTCTGCCTTCCAACTTAGGCCCCTGATTCAAGAGTTCTGCCTGCCCTGAGGACCCACTTTGGATGTGGGCCCCTCAAACTTCTACCAGGCTCTCCTCTCTCCTCCCTATTCCGAGGCTCTTTGATTGCTACTCTATCAGACTCTCACCTAGCTTGTTGCATCCAGGTTGCTTTTAGAGTCACCATGCTTAAGCTCTACCAGAAGGTCTCAGGACTTCCCCAGCTCCTAGGTACCTCAGGACACAGTCATGCTGCTTTCCCAGGCTCTGTCCCCCTGGAGCCTTCTGTCACTGCAGTTTCCCTGATTTTCCTATCAGGAGCTGAGTCAGAACATCTTTCTCCCAAACCTTACCTAGGCTCTCCTTTCCCAGGCTTCCAGCTTCTCTACCCCCCGCCCCCCTCTTGAGCGCTCAGCTCTCACCTCTCCACTTTCCTTATACCAGGGGGCTGGATCCCAGACTTGCCCAGCTTTCCCTGGTACCTCCTTCTAGAGCCATCCTTCCATTTTCAATATTTATTAGCCTCCCTTCTTCCTGGATCAAGCTGTCAATCTGTTGTAGCTCAGGGAAAAGGGGTGGCAGAGTACCAATGGGAAGCAGATCTCTGACAGGTCTCAGCCAGTGGGATCCCAAAGGCTTCTCTGCCTCCTGGGTCTCTGTTACTGGATGAGAGAGGGGAGTAATGTTCTTGTTCAGATCATTTTCACTTCCAGGCCTGCCCCTCCCTGCTGCCCCAGTGTTCTCTTGATCCTGCTCATTTCACTCTTGATTTTCAGTCTTTTTTGTCTCGCTAAGATCACTGAGCTCACTTCTCACAGCCCAGAGACTCCACCACAACCGACCACAAACTTGGTCAGGGATTTCCTGATTGATGGGCATCCCTGCAATTTCATTTTTTTTTTATTTTTAAATAATCCTCATTTTTAAAATGGCAAAGAGCCACTTTCACTATCCCATCCAAACAATTGAATGTCCTGATGCAGCCTGGGGAAGTTGTGATGAAGTGCAAGAATCGGGGTGGGGAATCCCCTCTGATCAGAGGTGCAGGTCCAATGTGAAGAATTCACAAACCCAATGGCAAAAAGGGATTTAATGAGAAGCCAGTTTGTGAGGAAGACCTTCTTCTTAGCGGCAAAGGTCCTGTCCAGGAAATAACAAAAGTTACCTCTGAGAAGAGAATATCTTCATAGAGGGTAGGAGTCCTGGAGACAGCTTTGCCAAGACAATTCCCTTGACTATCTTCTCCCCACTCCCAATACTAATCCAGCTTAAACTCTCTACTCCGCCCCCATCTCTACTTTTCTCACTTCTATATATTCAGAAGGCTTCTACCTCCTTCCCAAAGTATACATTGTTTCCTGGGAAATTCAGAGAGGAAGGTTACAGTGTTACCAGCTCTCCACCTTCCCCCAACCTGCTTTGTCAGTTCTGGTTCTTCCTCTTGCCCATTTTTTATAATTGTTTCCTTTTGCCTTTAAAAACCCTATTCTACAAAATTCAGCCCCAATCTTTGAAACTACCTACAGTTATATTGATAACATTGTCATTTATGTGAGTAAATATTTTGCCTTAATGAATGCCTTGGAATTAGTGCTTAATATTTTCCTTTTTTCTGGATCTTTTATATTAATTTTTCCATTGAGTTCTAATCTTTTTGTTACAAATACATGAAAGTTTTTCAGTTTGTCAAATGTCTGTTTTTTCCCCTCATTCCATATTCTATTCCAGATTTCTGGGTAAATTATTCAGGATGCAACTCCAGGTCTTTTGTCTTATGAAATTTAATGTAACCAAACTTAAGGTCTTTTAGAGTAGATACTGTTGCATTTTGTGAAATCCTGACTATTTCTGCAGTATTGCAGTCTGTCTTATTTCCTTGTTGGATTGCAATATTTTCTCCTTTACCTGGGAATTTTGAAACTTTGCGAGGATATTCTTGTAAGTTTTCCTCCTTTGATCTATTTCAGTTGGTGAACATCAGATTTTTTTTCTTGTTCTAGAACTTCAGGGCAATTTTCTTTCATAATTTCTTGTAACATTTTATCCAGAATCTTTTTCAAATAATCACTTTTAGTAGTCTAACAATTCTTATATTGTCTCTTTTTGTTCTGTTCTCCAGTTTTTCTTTTTTTTTATTTTGAAAAAAGTTTCTTTACAACATTATCCCTTGCACTCCCTTCTGTTTCAACTTTTTTCCCTCCCTCCCCGCCCCCCAGATATCAAGCAGTCCTATACATGTTAAATATGTTACAGTATATCCTAGATACAATACATGTGTGCAGAACCGAACAGTTCTCTTGTTGTACAGGAAGAATTGGATTCAGAAGGTAAAAATAACCTGGGAAGAAAAACAAAAATGCAAACAGTTTACATTCATTTCCCAGTGTTCTTTCTTTGGATGTAGCTGCTTCTGTCCATCATTGGTCAATTGAAACTGAGTTAGATCTTCTCTTTATTGAAGAAATCCAGTTCCACCAGAATACATCCTCATACAGTATCATTGTTGAAGTATATAATGATCTCCTGGTTCTGCTCATTTCATTCAGCATCAGTTCATGTAAGTCTCTCCAAACGTCTCTGTATTCATCCTGCTGGTCATTTTTTTTTTTTGACTTTTTCTTTTTTCTTTTCTTTCTTTTTTTTATTTTATAATAACTTTATATTGACAGAATCCATGCCAGGGTAATTTTTTTTTTTTACAACATTATCCCTTGCACTCGCTTCTGTTCCGATTTTTCCCCTCCTTCCCTCCACCCCCTCCCCTAGATGGCAAGCAGTCCTATATATGTTAGATATGTTGCAGTATATCCTAGATAAAATATATGTTTGCAGAACCAAACAGTTCCCTTGTTGCACAGGGAGAATTGGATTCAGAAGGTAGAAATAACCCAGGAAGAAAAACAAAAATACAAATAGTTCACATTCATTTCCCATTGTTCTTTGAGTGTAGCTGCTTCTGTCCATCATTTATCAATTGAAACTGAGTTAGGTCTCTTTGTCAAAGAAATCCACTTCCATCAGAATACATCCTCAAACAGGATCGTTGTTGAAGTGTATAATGATCTCCTGGTTCTGCTCATTTCACTCAGCATCAGTTCATGTAAGTCTCTCCAAGCCTCTCTGCATTCATCCCGCTGGTCATTTCTTACAGAACAATAATATTCCATAACATTCATATACCACAATTTACCCAGCCATTCTCCAATTGATGGGCATCCATTCATTTTCCAGTTTCTAGCCATAGAGCTGCCACAAACATTTTGGCACATACAGGTCCCTTTCCCTTCTTTAGTATCTCTTTGGGGTATAAGTCCAGAAGTAGCACTGCTGGATCAAAGGAGATGCACAGTTTGATAACTTTTGGGGCATAATTCCAGATTGCTCTCCAGAATGGTTGGATTCTTTCGCAACTCCACCAACAATGCATCAGTGTCCCAGTTTTCCTGCATCCCCTCCAACATTCATCATTATTTTTTCCTATCATCTTAGCCAATCTGACATGTATGTAATGGTATCTCAGAGTTGTCTTAATTTGCATTTCTCTGATCAATAGTAATTGGGAACACTCTTTCATATGAGCGGAAATCATTTCAACTTCATCATCTGAAAATTGTCTGTTCATATCCCTTGACTGTTTATCAGTTGTGTTCTCCAATTTTTCTAATGATAAGTTTCAGATTCGCTTCTATTTTTTCCTAGTTTAATTATTTTTGGGTGTCTCATAAGGTCACTCAATTGCTCTGGTTTACTTCTTTTTTTTAATCTCTTTCTAATTGACTTTCATTTCATAATTTCTTGTATTGCTTTTATTTACCCCCAATTTCATTTTTCTCTTATTTAATTTGTGAATTCCTTTTTATGTTCTTCCAGGAACTGCTTTTGGACTTATATACTTTTGATGCTACTTTGATATTTTTTTCTTTTCTTTCCTCTTTTTTATGGTATTCTTGAGTCTTTATTTGAAAATTGGAATTTTCTGTTCTGCTCTGGCCTTTTCATCAAGAATGTTTGAATATTCCCTTTTTCATTGAGTGTTTTCCTTTGTGATAGATGATATTTAGTTTTGTTGGGTAGTTTTTGTTATTTTTTGGCTGTAATCCATGTTTCTTTGCCTTCTGGAATATCATATTGCAATCCTGATTGTGCCTAAACAATATTTGAGTTCATTCTGGATGCTTCCAATTTTTTTTCTTGACCTGGGAGTTCTGCAGTTTGGCTATAATGTTCCTAGGAGTTTTCATTTGGGGATTTCTTTCAGGAGGTGTTGAGTGGATTCTTTCCATATATATTTTATTTATATTAGCTTCCAAATTTTTAATGAATTATTTTCTTCAATGTACCTTTTTTTTCATTTGGCCAATTCTTTCAAAAGAGTTGTTTTCTTGAGTGTATTTTTGTACTTTCCTTAAACAAAACTGGTGACTTTCCCTGCTCCCTCCCCCCCATGATTCTCTAGTTCCAATCTCATTTCTTTTCCTAATTTTTATTCTATTTCTCTTATTTGATTTTTAAGTCTTTTTGGACCTCCTCCAGGAGGACTTTTTGGACCTGTAACTAATTCATATTTCTCTTTGAGATTTCGCATTGGACGCATTTTGATCTTGTTTTCTTGTGAGTGTGTCTTTTGACCTTCCCTTCGAGCAAAATAATTTTTTATTGTGAAAGCTTTTTGTATTTTTTTCTCATTTCCCAGGCTATACTGTGCTCTTCTCCTGTTCAGAGGACACTCTCCCAAGCTTTTTGCTCTGGGACCAGAAGCTTGGTTACTGACTTCCTGCTTCAAAGACAGAGCCTTAGATGCTCCTTCCTTGCCAGTTGTGCCAAAGGCTCTGGAATTGGCTATTCACCTGCTGTGCCAGAACCACTGGCACTGGGTTATTGATCTGTGCTAGGACTATGTTCCCCTTTTACCCAAGTGACAGCGATCTTTCCTGCAGTCCTTCTAAATTACCTAAGGCTGAAAAATTTTTTCTCCCCCTTCTTTTGTAGATTCTGTCACTCTTTTTTTTTTTTTTTCCTGAGGTAAGTGGGGTTTAGTGGCTGTGCCCAGGGTCACATAGCTAGAAAGTAGCAAGTGTCTGACTTCAGGGCTAGTGCTCTTTCTACTGTGCCCCCATATGCCCCTGTCACCCCACTCTTAATTGAAAGTTATTTCATAGGAAACTGGAGAGAGTTCAGACAATATCCTGCCTTTTTTCTCTCATTTTGACCCTTACCATTTTCATTTTTCAATCTGCCCCTCCTTTCAGCCTCTCTCCCTCAGTTGTTTGGGGTCTCTGCCTTAAGATCAGGGTCAGGGGCTTAGTAACTCCCCTGGAACCTCACTCTCTGTAATTTCCTGTAGGCTAGCCCCCTGTCCAGGAAAAGAAGGAAATGATATCTGTTCAGTTATAATCATCCCCCCCCCCCCAACAGCCTGCAGAGGACCAAGGCCTGGCCCAAGCAGGGAGCCTGGAGCCAGAGGGAATGGCCCCTGAGAGCTGCAGAGCCCCACCCCAGGTGAGTTTATTCTGCCCACGTATGTGGGCAACATCAGCCCAAGAGGCCATTTCCACAGATCTGGAGGATGGTCTGTGAGGTTGGCTATCACTCTTATCTTGGATCCTTTACAAAAACAGGCAGAAAAGTGAATGCATTAATAACAACTGCCCTCTTCTCTGCTGTGTTTTGAACTGATCAACTGTCCCTTTGGAATCTTAAGCACTAACTCCCTTTCCCCTGGTTGCTGCCTCCATATTTGTTTAAATTTTTTCTCAATATAGGTCCCTGACAAGGATGACCACTTCACTCATTTGTGTCTGTCCTATAGGTAATATCTTTGCTTTGTCCAGCACCATCTCCCCACTACACACACATGCACACAAGCGCATATACTCACAGTCACACACAGACACACACACACACACACACACACACACACACCTTCTAGCCACTGTCTGTGTCCTGTGGCCAAGCTCCCTCTTGTAGCCACTGACTTTCCCAGAAACCCTTGACCCTAAGTATTGTCTGGAGCAGAACCCTGGAAGCTTCCCCAGCTGTTGTTCCTTTCCCTGGCTGGGAGCAGAGCAGAGCAGAAATTGTCCTGCTGCTTCTCAGCTCCAGCTGCCTCAGATCATGCAGATCTTCCAAAGTCTGTCTGAATCCTGTCCCTTGACCATTTTTGTGATTATTATTATATTTTTGTTTGTTTGTTTTTGCCAAGGAAATTGAGATCAAGTGACTTTGCTCAGGGTCACACAGCTAGGAAGTATTGGAGGTTGAATTTGAACTCAGGTTCTCTTAATTTCAATGCCAGTGCTCTATCCACTACAGTCCATCTAGCAGCCCCTATTATAATTTATTTTAACCCTAGATACAAAATAAGAGAAGAAAAATAACATGAAGTAACCAGCAGAACATGAGAGCAGATTCGATATAAAACAAACGTACATAATAAATGCTACCCATGGATCAGGAGCTGTCCAGCATTTCTTGAATTCCTGATAAGTTTTCTTTTATTCCATTTTATTTTCTTTATCTCTTGAGACTCCTCGATGCCCCCAAAGCTGCAATTTGATACTTTTAGAATAACTCCATCATACTCAGCTCATACTTAGTCTTTCTCTCCCTTTACCATTGCTTGGGTCAAAGCAATAGGCATTTAGAAAGGGAAGAGGCTCTGTGTCAATATGTAGGACATACAAAAGGGAAAAATCAGTCCCTGCCCTCAAGAAGCTTCCATTCAAACATGGAAGACAACATTTTGGCAGCAGTCCACACTAGCTGTGTACAGTGTAGATGGGAGGCCTTTGCATGACTGCTTGCAAGTGTTTTCATAATATCATTTTCATAAATGTCATAATAAGAATGAGATATTTGGATAAACCTCTTGGGCTGGATCCATTAAGAAGTGTGTGATTATGAAATTTGGAACGCAAAATCTTACAAAAATGAATGTTTAAAACTATCTGTACTTGCATTTGGAAAAATAAAATTCTTTGGTGGGGAAGGATAATGTTTCATCTGGATAAGACTTAATTTCTGGCTTTTGGAAAATTCAAAAGATATTTTTTTCTCCTCAGTGATCATGGAAATGTTTTAGCTCTACAGCACATAATACTTGCTTGCTTCACACACATACTTCATGCCATTTTCTTAACATAGCACTGTCTGATTTCAAATCCACAAATCCTCATCTCTCTCTGATAGAACCCTTAACTTCCCCGATTCCATAGGCAGTACCATTTCCTAGTAAGACATTTCTCAATTTTTTTTCCACCTGAAAATATAAAAGTGTTTCTCTATATTCCAGTGGTCTTTGGGGGACTTTGCTTTCAGTGCTGGCTCTGAATCCTGTAAGGGCTGTCACCTTTGGGCAGATCCCTCCTCTATGCTTCAGGTTCCTTCTGTAAATTGAGGAGCATTGCATTAAGTCAGTCATGAAGCGTGTTTCAATTCTTATGTCCTCTGGGTATTGGTGTTTTAGGAGCTGGTGACCTTCAAGGATGTGGCTGTGGAATTCAGCCCGGAGGAGTGGGGTCTGTTGGACCCGGATCAGAAAGAGCTGCACAAGGAGGTCATGCTGGAGAATGCAGAGAACTTGCTCTCCCTGGGTAAGGAGCCCTTCCCTTGGAACTCTGGAACAGCCAACAAAAGGAGTGTCACCATCCCCTCTCTAGGGTGCAGAGTTTCAGGCTTTTTACCAGTTCTCAGAAAGGCCCAAGGGCTGCCTCCTGTCCCCAAGAGACAGGTCCTCCTGGTTCTTCTGTGAGTGGTCTTTGCATTGTACAATGGGAACCTAGCAGTTTTTTCTATAAAACTTCTGAAAATTGATTTTGGGCAATGAAAGGAACCCCCTTTCTCTTGGGGGAATCATTGTGTTTTTGCAATATTCTTTTTGGTAAAAAAGCTCACTGCCCCTTCTGTATCTCATAAATCCCCAGCACAGCAAGTGGGCCCTCCCTTGTTCTTCCTTCACACATCCCCCAAAGGCTTCTACAGATACTGGAAAGAAAGGAAAGGGAAGAGCAAGTACATTCCAAATGTACGGAAATACATTGCTGGGATCTAGGCCTTGTGCTCAGAGCTTCCTTCATGCTCATTATTGCACTCCTCACCAAAATCCTTTGTTTGGGGCTCCATCTTTATCCCCATTTCACAGATCTGGAAGCTGAAGCAAACAGATGAAATTACTTGCCCAGAGTCACACACACAGCCAGGACATGTCTAAATCTAAATTTGAACCCCGGGCTTCCTGACTGCAGGCCCGGTGCCTCCTTCTCGGTGCTTCCAGCTGCCTCTAATTTTCACAAAATGGAAGCTGTGGGGTGTGGCCATCCTGCTGTGAAGGAGGCAGCAAAATCAGGATCTTCTGCTTCCAGATTGCCTGCATGGCCTCCTTTCCCCTCTGCCCTCTTCCCCTGGCAATAAGCACCTTGAAAATCATCTTTGAGTTGTCCTTGGAACCACCCAGTGGGCCTCACACCCCGGCTCTGTTCCAATGAGGAATAAATGACTAGTTTCAAGGCTCACACTCATTATCTTCCCCCTCCCAGGACTTCCAGTTCCCAGAGAAGATTTCATCTCCCATGTGGAGAGAGGAGGCCTGAGGAATGCCTGTCTTGGTGAGTTGGAAGCTGGGGTGCAGGCTGCCATCCCAGGAGGCACTTATCAGTGCTGTGAAGGGTTTGGGTGTGGGAAAACTAGCTTGGAATCCCTTTTCAGACTCTTGTGGGAGTGAGATTGTAAAGACCTCACTGAATGTTTTAATCTCAGTCTCTTTATCTGTAAATTGAGCGGGTTGGACTCCATGGCCTTTCAGTTCCCTTCTAATGAAGAATTAATGATCCTAGTGGAAGTCTTTGTTAGAAATTTTGGGATATCTAACTATCTGCAACCAAAGAACAAAAGCTCAGATTGTCTAATATGACTTAGGCCTTTCTTAAGCATAAAAGCATTTATTTTTACTTTTTTGATATTTAAAACTAAAAACAAAACAGAAAAAGACAGAAAAGAACAAATTTTAAAAATGTTTTATATTGAGCAGATTATAAGGGAGGATTCAAAATCTGTAATAATAAATTTCCATAAACCAAAAATGAAAGATAGTGTGTTCAGAACCTTCCATGGCTATCTGCTTTCTTGTAATTTTTATGACTTGTCCAGGGACACACAGCTAAGAAGTATTAAGTGTCTGAGGCTAGATTTGAACTCAGGTACTCTTAATTTCAATGCTGGTGCTCTATCTACTGCTCCACCTCACTGCCTTAATTCCTTTCTTAAGGAACAAAAATTAGATCAAAATGAGTCTGATTCAAAGCTCCTAGTCTGGTTTCTAAATTATAAGACCCTTCACCTGGCCTTTGTTTCAGGTTTATTGGGGAGGGGTGGTGTCCAATGTCATTGTACTTTGGGTGGAATTCTGTGTTAATTGAATCACTTTATTGGTGTGAACTAATAGCATTTAAAAATTAATCTGTCCATTTCAGTTTGAAATCTTTTGGCCTAAAGAAATTAAAAGGCAATTGTTTCTTTTAGATGCAGAGACACCATTTGATATGAAGGAGGTGAGTGCAAATCTGAAAATGGTCTCATGGAAAGACCTTTTTCAGTATCTTGAACACAGGGCTGTTGTTGCTAAGCACAAAAGAAACCACACTGGAGAGGAACACTGTGAATGGAATACACACAATAAAGCTTTAAGAAAGAGTTCCAGTGCTGCTAAAGATAAGAACATACATCCTGAAGAGATAACACCTGAGTGTCATGAATGTGATGAAGCTTTTATTGTACTCTCTTCCCTTGCCAAGCACCAGAGAATCCATGCTGGAGAGAAACCATATGAATGTAAGAAACAACGAAAGACTTTGAGAGAGCGATCTACTCCTGCTAAACATGAGAGAATTCACACAGAAAAACAATCTTACATATGTAATCAATGTGGAAAGAATTTCCAATGTTATTCCAACTTGGCTCAACATCAGAGAATCCACACTGGAGAAAAGCCTTATGAATGTAACCAATGTGGAAAGGCTTTCACAAAGCGCTCCAATCTTGATGCACATCAGAGAATCCACACTGGAGAGAAGCCTTATGAATGTAATCAATGTGGAAAGACTTTCAAATGGAGTTATAGTCTTCTTGAACATCACAGAATGCACACCGGAGAGAAACCTTATGAATGTAATGAATGTGGAAAGACTTTCACAAAGTGTTCCTACCTTGATGCACATCAAAGAATCCACACTGGCGAGAAGCCTTATGAATGTAATCAATGTGGAAAGGCTTTTATACAGCGTTCCAGTCTTGCTCACCATCAGAGAATCCACACTGGAGAAAAGCCTTATGAATGTAATGAATGTGGAAAGACTTTCACACATCGTTCCCATCTTGCTGTCCATCAGAGAATCCACACTGGAGAGAAACCTTATGAATGTAATGAATGTGGAAAAGCTTTTATACGGAGTTACAGTCTTCGTGAACATCAGAGAATTCACACTGGAGAGAAACCTTACAAATGTAATGAATGTGGAAAGGCTTTCACATGTTATTCCCATCTTGCTGTCCATCAGAGAAGCCACACTGGAGAGAAGCCTTATGAATGTAATGAATGTGGAAAGGCTTTCATACAGAGTTACAGTCTTCGTGAACATCAGAGAATTCACACTGGAGAGAAGCCTTTTGAATGTAATCAATGTGGAAAGGCTTTCACACAGCGTTCTAGTCTTGCTGTCCATTGGAGAATCCACACTGGAGAGAAGCCTTATAAATGTAATGAATGTGGAAAGCCTTTCATAAAGCGCTCTTATCTTGATGCACATAAGAAAATCCACACTGGAGAGTAGCCTTATGAATGTAAGTAATGTGAAAAGACTTTCAAATACAAAAACAGTCTTAAAAACCATCATAAAATCCATACTGGCGAGAAGCCTTATGAATGTAATGAATGTGCAAAGGCTTTCACATAGTGCCACAGTCTTGGTAAACATGAGAAAATCCACATTGGATAGAAACCTCATGAAAGTGGAAACCTTCAAACAAAGCTCAAATGTTGCTTAGTAAGAAAGAATGCACATTAGAGAAAAACCTTTGAGTGTCTGGATGATAGTAAAGTTTTTAATATATATTAGTCCCTGACTAGACATGGGACATCCCATATAAAATCTCATTTACATAATCCATATGGAAAAATATTCAGGCTCACTTCATCCCAGAATTGCCTCCAGAAAAATTCCTAGAAGATTGAAATCATGGATAAATGCATAAAAATGCTAGGACAGAGCTTGTTAGTCAGCAGGAATTTCTTGCTTGGGAAGAAATCTCCTATGGACTTGGCATGGGAAGGTCTTTAGCCCAGATTCATCTCTGAGTTTACATCTGAGGATATGGAGTGGAGAGAAGACTTACAAATGTGCTGAATGAAGACTTGCCCTTACCTGGAAGATAAGAATCACTATATATCACAATATTCACACTGGAAAGAAACATTATACAAAATGTATTTGCAGAAAGGCTTTCACCTAGATCTCATATCTTTATGTAGAAATCTTGCTGCAGATGAAACATGTGAATATAATGAATGAGGGAAGGCCTCTTCCTGCAGCTCAGATCCCATTAGACATGTCAATTTTATACTGTGTATAAAGTCTGAAAATAGATTGAGTTTCCTGTGAAATCCCATGACTGGTATGCAAAGAAGAGTCTTTCTAACGGGGGAAAACAATTGTTTTAATCTCCTTTCTCAATCAATAATGATTAAGAGATTTTTTTATCTGATTTTAAATTGTTTTTGTTACTTAAATTTCCTCCTCATTCTCTTGTTTATTCCCAAATTCTTCGGCTTTCCATTTATATGATAAGTAATATGTTCCATGTTCTAATTTTCTTTTCAAATATCTATAAATGTGGCTTAGGTCTCCATTTTGACCTTATCTTGTTAAATTGTATTGGGTTGGTTTGAGGGGAATTGAGGCCTTTTCAGAAATCTGACCCCTCTGAAGAGTGTTATAGTTTAGGATTAAGTATTTTAAATTGATTTTTAATCATTCTACTTAAATTTCCTTAGAACTAACCCTGATTAAACTCTGAGTTGAGATTCCTAATGTAAATCCAGCTAATTTATCAGTTCATCATTTTAGCTTTGAATGAGTATTTCTCCCTTTCCCATTGAAAAGTGTGATCCTCTTCCATATGGATTTTCAGGGAATAGATCCCATTGATGAAGCAGCAGAGCCCTGAAATTGGCCAAGTGTTGTAAATCTGTGATCCTTCTTGAACAGTCTCATGGGCTCTGTGAACTGTGCTGAAATTTAATGGGAAGTCATTCATTTTAAATTTAGAGTTTCTGCTAAAACAACAAATGCAGAATGGCAATGAAGTTGCAATTCCAGATTTTATTGTAGCTAAATTTTCCTTACAAAGTTACCATTTCTTGCAAATTAAGACAACTCTGAGATACCACTATATATCTGTCAGATTGTCTAGAATGACAGGGAAAGATAATGCGGAATGTTGGAGGGGTCGTGGGGAAACTGGGACACTGATGCCTTGTTGGTGGAATTGTGAATACATCCAGCCATTCTGGAGAGTGACTTGGAACTATGTTCATAACATTATCCAACTGTGCATACCTTTTGATCCAGCAGTGTTACTACTGGGCTTGTATCCCTAAGAGATCTTAAAGCAGGGAAAGGGACCTGTATGTGCCAAAATGTTTGTGGCAGCCCCTTTTGTAGTGGTCAGAAATTGGAAATTGAAGGGATGCCCACCAATTGGAGAATGGCTATGGTATATGAATGTTATGGAATATTATTGTTCTATAAGAAATGACTAACAGGATGAATGCAGAGAAGCTTGGAGAAACTTACATGAACTGATATTAAATAAAATGAGCAGAACCAGGAGATCATTATACATGTCAACAACAATACTACACGATGATCAATTCTGATGGACATGGCTATCTTCAACAATGAGAGAATCCAAATGAGTTCCAATTGATCAGTAATGAACAGAACCAGCTGCACCCAATGAAAGAACACTGGGAAATGAGCATGTACCACAACATAACATTTCTACTCTTTCTGTTATTGTTTGCTTGCATTTTTGTTTTTCTCAGATTATTTTTATCTTCTTTCTAAATCTGATCTTTCTTGTACAGCAACATAACTGTATAAATGTGTATATATATATATTGTATTTAACATATACTTTTAACATATTTAACATGTATGGACTTCCTGCCATCTAGGGAAGGGGGTGGAGGGAAGGAGGGGAAAAGTTGAAACAGTTTGCAAGGGTCAATGTTGAGAAATTACCCATATATATGTTTTGTATATAAAAAGCTATTACATATATATATTAATTTAAAAAGCAAGTTGCCATTTCTGATGCTTAAATATTAACTTTCTGAAATTATCATTATTAATTCATCCCTAAAAAATCACAGTGAACATTGATTGTGTGTGATACATAGCCCACCCAACAAATTTCAGAAATTTCTCAATTTTTTTATTTGTTTCTCATGAGAAATGAGTATCACTCTCACCATAAAACGAATAAAAGTGAGCTCCTGAGCTTAAGCAGCATAAGCAATATATATATATGTTCCCTGATGCAATATTAGTCCCTCCCCACCACTGACTTGTGTTCATTAGCTGAGAATGTGGCCCTTACATTTCTGTGTGAAAGCTATTTTAAAATGGTGAAGAAGAAACAGCACATAAATTCAAATGTAAACAAAAACATGCTTTTCACTGACTGAGGTATGTGTTGTCAGTGTATGGACTGGGTAGATAAGGCCAAAGTCAGTTCTGTATATCCCCGAAATTGTTCTGACCACCCACATCCTAGGAATTGTCAGGAAGGAAAGGCAGGGGAAACAGGAATCTGATCCTATAACTTGGTTAATGTGTAATTTTCTTTAAGAAATATCAAACTTTATCCTATTCAGTTGTCAGTGGGATTTTAGTGGCTGAATTAGTAATGATAATGAAAAATGATAAGTTACAATTCCTTGCCATGTGGCCAGAAAGGTAACTGTCTCTTGTATAAAATGCATTTTAATTGTAGAATGGAGCCTTTATCCACAGAATAAGCTATGCCTCTTTCTAGCCTGAAGCTGCCACAGTTCCAGCAGAAGACTGAGACTTCCAGTCCTTTTCCCCAAAAGTTCTACTCCCGAAAAGATACAAAAGAAGGAAATGATGGGTCACAGCCCAGGGTCTATTATCTAGCCAAGAACTGTGGAGCAATTAAAACCTTTTTGCTCTCTCTTTTGCCACTTTATAGGCTATTAGAATTGCTAGCTAAGTGAGTTGCTAATTTGCTGGATTTTCTTCAGAGTCTAGCATGAAACCTGCTGGTCTTCTCCTTCCCAAAAATAAGCATTTCCTCCCCATTTTAAATTTCACCCATCCAGAGTAGTAGGGCCTCCAAAAAAGTTTAGTTTCTTTTCTGGGGTGTGAGGTGACCCAATAGGAAACTGGGTGTGTTGGTTGGATTGATTTTGAGGATATCTCATGTAAATCATTTTGTTTTGCACAGACCTCACTTTTTCTGGGCCTCTGGGAATTGTGGGAGTCAGCTATTAAGGACTAGGACTGAGACCTTCTTAAATCCAGTGAAAGGTACCTTTTGGCAGGAAGAACACCTCATGGTGCCTGAGATGTGCCCTTTTTGGGGACCTGGATTCTCTGAAATTCCTTATGCAAATACCTTTTCCCTAGGTCTTTCAGCCAAAAGAGAGGGAAGACTGTGGATAACTTCTTTTTTTTTTTTTTTTTTTTTTGAGCTCCTCCCTCATCTCTGAAAGCCTCTTAGGCCTTAAGAACTAGTTCTGAGATAAGGAAAGTTTTTAACTGTCACATCAAAAAGAAAAACCTGTCAAAAGTTTTATAAAACTAGAGCTGGCTACCTTGGGTCTATCAAAATAATTAAAGTTAGGGAACTGCTGAAACATTTTAGCAGATTCTGATTGGCTGGTTTTTTTTTTTTTTTGTTTGTTTGTTTGTTTGTTTTGTTTTGTTTTTGGAGACTGATCACGAAGTTGTTTGGCACTAATAGACTTGTTTTTTTAATTTACTTCAAATGTAAACTAGTTTGCTATGAACCTCAATAAATACTAATTGATAAGTAATGGTTATTTCTGGAATTATAGAATTGAAATTTGGCTTGTAACTAAATGCCTTCTATGTTCCTGAAAGGCTTGCAGAAAAATTGCAGAAAGAAAAAGCCTCCTCTTTGTGGGATTAAAAAAAAATTATTAAAGCTTTTTATATTCAAAACATGTGCATGGATAATTTTTCAACATTGACCCTTGCAAAACCTTGTGTTCCAAATCTCCCCCTCCTTTCCCCTTGCCCCCTTCCCTAGATGGCAAGTAATCTAATATATGTTAAACATATTAAAAATATATGTTCAATTCAATATATGTATAATATGTATACAATTATCTTTCTGCACAAGAAAAATCAGATCAAAAAGGAAACAATGAAAAAGAAAACAAAATGCAAGTAAACAACAAAAAGATTGAAAATGCTGTGTAATGATCCACATTCTGTTCCCTCTGTGGGATTTCCATACCTTTGTCCTTTAGCTTGTGGAATCTCTGTGTCTGTAGGTAAACAGATATGGTTTAGGGGCTCAGGCTTCCCACAGCCTCTTTCCCTTTAACCCTAGTTGCAGAAAGATTGAATTAGATAGATGGACTTGAAAGGGCAGGTTTCTGCCACCTTAAATTTGGGACTATGTGTGGTTAAGTTGGAATTCTGATTCTGAAATTGTATGAGATAATTACTATTAACATGTGCTAAAGTTATAAACTTTATTTGTTCTGGTATAAGATCTAATAAACCTGTGTTCAAGTACTGAATTATTACTACTGGGAATTTAAATCTGTCTTTGATTTCATTGTAAGCAGAAACTGAGTCACATGTTTGTATCTCCTAATAGGATGAAATTTGGTTAGGGTGTTATGTTTTAAAATTGCATCACCTCTGCTGGACAAGTGCCTACTTTATTTTGGGAAGTTCTCGCTCAAAAATTTATGTAGTTATCACCTGTGTTTTGAATTTCTGAATTTGTAATGTTCAGACTAGCTTTCTGGAGGGTCTTGGGACCAGCCTTGGTCTCAGCAGAGTAATCATTATGAGCATAGTCAGGAATAAATTCCAAAGTCTTTATTGTCTCCTTCAGTCTCGCAGTCTGGGCCAGCAGTCTCAGTCAATCAGCCAGTCTATAGTCTCTTGTCTCTTCCAGTCAGCCAGTCAGCAGCCTACATGTCTCAGTCTCTGTTCCAACTTTGCTCTGACTGATCTCTCAAATACTATATTACAATTAAATCAATTCATTATATTGAGTATGAGCCAATCATTATATCACCAGGGAACCAATTATCTCATCAATTCCACTGAGTTAATATCTTTTTGTAGGATTAAATCAATTATACTGAGCCTTAAGTATACAGGTTTTCAGAGTTCCTGTCCTCTATATCTCCCACTTTCTTCTTAACATAGTGGTCATACTCTCCCTGACTTATCAGGGAAGTGAGAACCCCAAAAAGGAGGTGATCACACCCTCCTTGACTTTTCAGGAAGGGAGGTGAAAACTCCGAAGGGAAATAGGGAGTCAAACCAAATTTTGTTAGCGGTTTCTGACGGGTCTCACTTGAAATAGGTATACATAAATCCATCAGCATGGGAGATATTTCACAAGCACATAGTAATATAACAAAGGCTAGCAGCGATGGCTTTCCCCACATCCAGCACGGACTCAATGTGGTGTAACAAACATGAATTATAATGCAAAGAGTGATATAGTAATATGAATCAACATGGTATTGTAAATGACTTCTAAAGGTCCTAGAAGGAGGGCATACAAATAACAATCACACAAACAACTCCTTCAGCAGGCAAGAGATAGTCTAAAACCAATCTATAGTCCAATACTTCATGTGTCGGCGAATCCAATGATTCCTGCAAGTTTTGAAGTCCTGCAGTAGTCTCATCATGTGTCAGGGAATCCAGTGATTCTTGATGGTTTTCAAACCCTGCAACAGTCTTATCATGTCTCAGAGAATCCAATGATTCCTGCAGGTTTTCAAGTTCAACAGCAGCTTTATCAACAATTTTTCATCTCAGGGAATCCATTGATTCCTGCTGGGTTTGAAGTTCTGTAACAGTCTCAATATCAGCCATGTTCTTTCAGTGTCAATGTTTCTTGGGTCTTCTCCTTTATTTTGAGGTTTTTCTCTTTTTCTGTCTCTCTCCCATGGACAAGGTGAATATGGCTTGTTGGCACCCATCTGATTCCTTCTCCATCTGTAGAGGCACAAGCAAACCCTCTCCCCCAAGTAGTTAACCTATCTGGTCCCTTCCATTCACCACTTTCTGGATCTCTCCTCATCATCTGGCAATTATATTGGAGTTGCTCACGTTGGACACTGCCCTTCTGTCGAGTTATAAAACCTGTGTTCTACCCAATTTGCAAACCCAAAATAAATACGGGCTTCAGGTTTGTGGAAAAGAATGGGTTTATTATGCTAAGAAAACAGTATGCTGTTCTTAGCAGACAAAATCCTGTTGAGACTTCTGCAGAGTTGTCTTTAGGCTGAGAAGAAAATATCTTCACAAGCTGTCAAAATCCTGTTAGGACTTGTGCAAAGGTTTGTACTGAGAAAAACCCAGCAAGCTAAGTCCAGAAGAGCATTAGCAGAGATGGATTGACAGACTTTCCATTTTATCAGGTTTGTGAGAGACTAATCTTCAATCTAATAGAGGGTGGGGATTATGACCTAAACCAAGATCTCCAATTGAATAGGAGATTACTATCCTTATGGACCATCCCAGAGGCCAGGATGGTTTGGAACCAAAGATCACCCTTCCCCCAGAGATTAAAGGGGATGGTTTACATCAGATGCAATAATATCACATTCTCAGAATCATTTTTCCAATTAGCATTTTTTATAGTATTGGTTTCTCAATTAAGAAAAAATAGAAATATAACAATAATATAAATAAGGTATCAGATGTAGCAAGGTTGCCCACTATCACCATTATTATTCAATATTGTATTAGAAACACTAGCCTCTGCAATAAGAGTCTAGAAAGAGATTAAAGGAATTAGAGTAGGTAATGAGGAAACCAAACTATCACTCTTTGCAGATGATATGATGAATCCCAGAGATTCTACTAAAAAGCTATTAGAAATAATTCATAATTTTAGCAAAGTAGCAGGATACAAAATAAATCCCCATAAATCCTCAGCATTTTTATACATCACCAACAAAATCCAACAGCAAGAGATACAAAGAGAAATTCCATTCAAAATAACTGTTGACAGCATAAAATATTTGGGAATCTATCTACCAAAGGAAAGTCAGCAATTATATGAGCAAAATTACAAAAAACTTTCCACACAAATAAAGTCAGACTTAATTGGAACAATATTAAGTGCTCTTGGATAGGCCGAGTGAATATAATAAAGATGACAATACTTCCTAAACTAATCTATTTATTTAGTGCTATACCAATCAGACTTCCAAGAAAATATTTTAATGATTTAGAAAAAATAACAAAATTCATATGGAACAATAAAAAGTCAAGAATCTCAAGGGAATTAATGAAAAAAAAAAATCAAATGAAGGTGGCCTAGCTGTACCTGATCTAAAATTATAAAGCAGCAGTCACCAAAACCATTTGGTATTGGCTAAGAAATAGATTAGTTGATCAGTGGAATAGGTTAGGTTCACAAGACAAGTGTTTGACAAACCCAAAGATCCTACCTTTTGGGATAATTCATTATTTGATAAAAACTGCTGGGATAACTGGAAATTAGTATGGCAGAAATTAGGCATGGGCCTACACTTAACACTGTATACCAAGATAAGATCAAAATAGGTCCATGATCTAGGCATAAAGAACAAGATTATAAATAATTTAGAGGATCATAGGATAGTTTATCTCTCAGACTTGTGGAGAAGAAAGAAATTTGTGACCAAAGATGAACTAGAGACCATTATTGAACACAAAATAGAAAATTTTGATTATATCAATTAAAAAGCCTTTGTACAAACAAAATGAATGCAAACAAGATTAGAAGGGAAGCAACAAACTTCACAGTTAAAGGTTCTGATAAAGGCCTCATTTCCAAAATATATAGAGAATTGACTCAAATTTATAAGAAATCAAGTCATTCTCCAATTGACAAATGGTCAAAGGATATGAACAGACGACTTTCAGATGATAAAATTGAAACTATTACCAATCATATGAAAGAGTGTTCCAAATCACTATTGATCAGAGAAATGCAAATTAAGATAACTCTTGAGATACCAGTACACACCTGTCAGATTGGCTAAGATGACAGGAAAAAATAATAATGAATGGGTTGGAGGGGATGCGGGAAAACTGGGACACTGATGCATTGTTGGTGGAGTTGTGAACGAATCCAACCATTCTGGAGAGCAATCTGGAATTATGCCCAAAAAGTTATCAAACTGTGCGTACCCTTTGATCCAGCAGTGTTACTTCTGGGCTTATATCCCAAAGAAATACTAAAGAAGGGAAAGGGACCTGTATGTGCCAAAATGTTTGTGGCAGCCCTGTTTGTAGTGGCTAAAAATTGTAAACTGAATGGATGCCCATCAGTTGGAGAATGGTTGGGTAAATTGTGGTATATGAATGTTATGGAATATTATTGTTCTGTAAGAAACGACCAGCAGGATGAGTAAAGAGAGGCTTGGAGAGACATACATCAACTGATGCTAAGTGAAATGAGTAAAACCAGGAGATCATTATACACTTCAACAATGATACTGTTTGAGGATGTATTCTGATAGAAGTGGATCTCTTCGATAAAGAGAGCTTTAATTGATCAAAGATGGACAGAAGCAGCTACACCCAAAGAAAGAATACTGGGAAATGAATGTAAACTATTTGCATTTTTGTTTTTCTTCCCGGGTTATTTTTACCTTCTGAATCCAATTCTCCCTGTGCAACAAGAGAACTGTTCGGTTCTGCAAACATATATTGTACCTAGGATATACTGCAACATATTTAACATATATAGGACTGCTTGCCATCTAGGGGAGGGGGTGGAGGGAGGGAGGGGAAAAATCGGAACAGAACCGAGTGCAAGGGATAATGTTGTAAAAAAATTACCCTGGTATGGGTTCTGTCAATAAAAAGTTATTATAAAATTAAATTAAATTTTTTAAAAAAGGTACCAGATGTAAAACATGCAGGAAAATTCCCAGTGATATATCAGTGCATTTCTGAATTAACTTCCATAGAAAAATCACTTCATCCTTCTCACCATTTAACCCTTTGGATTTACTGCATTGAGAGCAGAATGGAGCCATTTAAAAAAAAATAAAGCTTTTTATTTTCAAAACATATTCATGGACAATTTTATAACATTGACTCTTGCATAGCCTTTTAGTTCAGATTTTCTTCTTCCCTCAACCCTGTCCCCTAGAAGGCAAGCAATTCAGTATATGTTAAATATGCTAAGATATATGTTAAATCCAGTATGTATAAACATATTTATACAATTCTCTTGCTGCACAAGAGAAATCAGTTTTTTAAAAAGTAAATGAGTAAGAAAAAATGCAAGCAAACAACAAAAAGAGTAAGACTTTTATGTTGTGATCTACATTCAGTTCTTACAATTCTTTCTCTGAGTGTAGATGGCTCTATTCATCACGAGACTATTAGAACTGGCATCAATTATCTCATTGTTGGAAAGAGTCAGGTTTATCAGAATTGATTGTCGTATAATATTGATGTTTGTAAGGGTTGGAGGATTCAAGCACAGTGAAAACAGGAAGTAAACAGAGGCATTTTAGCCCTGAGACCCCTGGAAGTGCACTTCAGTGAACTAATAGGGACTGCCTCTTGGGCAAGAACTCTTATCATATTGAGATCTGCATCATTAATGGGAGATCTCTCCTTCTCTGATTGGCTGTGCATGTGATCTACAGACCTTATATAAGCTGTGGGGACAAGGAAGTTGATCCTTTTTACAAGGAGTTCTGCTAAGAGTCCTATCTGAGAGTGTGCAGGAGGTCAGAGAGAAGGATGTAAACATGTGAATAAAAACCCTGAGTTTGCATGCAACTGCTCTTGAGTGCTCAATTGTGTATTTAAACCATCATTCCTATGAAATGATGGCCAGAGATCTCTGAAAACCTCAGACAGAGGTAAGCTTGGTAAAATTGGTTTAAACACTACAAAAGACAGTGACCAGAGATTTCTCTGAGAGCCTGGCAATAGTAAATGCAGAGCGAGCATTAACAAGAGTATTCACAAAAATAGTGAATGTCTGTGGGCATTCACAGATGATTTTGTGTAAAATGATCTCCTGGTTCTTCTCATTTCACTTAGCATTGGTTCATGTTAAGTCTCTCCAGGCCTTTCTAAAATCATCCAGAATGGAGTCATTCTGATCCAATTATGCCGAATGTTTATTCCTACATCTCCTAATCTTATCCCATTAAAGTCAAATGGGAGAACAAGTCTGACTTTAAATGAGCTTATTAGATTAGAAAATCTAATACAATCTGGATTCACAAAGGCAATTTAATTGTCAGCCACTTCAAGTATGGGACCTACTACTTTCTGTTAGGCTGCTGCCCAAGTTTTATCTAGGCATCCTTTCTGCTCTGGAGTGGAAGGAGTGAACCCCAGAGCTGTGAATGAGGTGGGGACATGGTGGATTTCTGTGGGGGCAGAGGAGATCTCAGAGGTGGTGATACAGGTGGAATTGAACCCTTGAGATGGAGTTGGAAACCTGGGAGGAATCCAGGGCAGAAGTTGGGCCATTCCAATGATCAAGACATTGTACAAGATGGAGGGCTGGGTTTGGGGAGGGGAAGCAGGCCAGGTCTGAAATCCTGATCCTGTGTGTGATTAAAGGAGACAGACCTTCTTGGGAAGATTCAGGGGCTGGGTAAGGTAGGAACTTTTGGGACCAGGAGAAATCTCCAAGACATTTTTTTATATTTTTATATAATATATATATTTTATCTGGCTGGAAAGTGGAACTTATGCAATTGAGATCTCTCTGCCTTCTAAAGACTAGCTCTGTAGGTACAGGTCCCAGGTATATCCTGCCACCTCCTGGCATATTTACCTCCACACTTCCCTGCCCACCTCTCACCTTTTGCTAGTTGCCTTTCTCTTCACCAATGTGTGTGGGGGGGAGTCATATGATCTTCACCTCCACAAGGAATATGCTGCTCTACCAGACTCAGCTATTGGACAAGCATCCTCTCTCCCTTTCTCGCCCCCCCCCCCCCTTACTGCAACCACCTCATTGCTGTTTTTCACAGCCAAAATACTTTCTGAATGGCAGAGATTATGGTCCCCAGATTTATCATTGATTCACATTTTCCCAATTTCAGACCTTGCCCATAAAGACCCAGGACTCCTGCCTTGTTCCTGGATCCTCATTAGAAATGTGGCGATTCTCTTTGTAGTGGCTAGAAACTGGAAATTGAGTGGATGCCCATCAATTGGAGAATGGCTGAATAAATTGTGGTATATGAATATTATGGAATACTATTGCTTGGTAAGAAATGACCAACAGGATGATTTCAGAAAGTCCTGGAGAGACTTACACGAACTCATGCCGAGTGAAATGAGCAGGACCAGGAGATCATTATATACTTCAACAACAATACTATATGATGATCAATTCTGAGGGACATGGCCCTCTTCAACAATGAGATGAACCAAATCAGTTCCAAGGGAACAGTAATGAACTGAATCAGGTACACACAGCGAAAGAACTCTGGGAGATGACTAAGAACTATTACATTGAATTCCCAATCCTTATATTTTTGCCTGCCAGCATTTTTTTTTATTTCCTTCACAGGCTAATTGTACAACATTTCAGAGTCCGATTCTTTTTGTACGGCAAAATAATGGTTTGGATATGTAAACTTATTTTGTATTTAATGTATACTTTAATATATTTAACACATATTGGTCATCCTACCATCTAGGGGAGGGGGTAAGGGGAAGGAGGGGAAAAATTGGAACAAAAGGTTTGGCAATTGTCAATGCTGTAAAATTACTTATGCATATAACTTGTAAATAAAAAAGCTATAATTAAAAAAAAAATTCTGCTTTCCGATTTGGGCCCCTGATAGATTGAAGAGTTCTGCCTGCCCTGAGGACCCACTCTGGATGTGGACTCTTGTAATATTGTATCCAGATTCTTTTTAAAATAATAACTTTTAGGTACTCTAATAATTCTTGTATTTTCTCTTCTTGATCTGTTCTCCAGTTTTCCTAAATGAGATGTTTCAGATTCTCTTCTATTTTTCTAGCTTAATTTTTTTGTGTGTGTCTAATGTCACTGGATTCCTCCTCAATTCTATTTTTCAAAGATTTTTTTTGCATCTTTTCAGTTGATTAATATTCTTTTCAATATTTATTGGATTTCTTTCATTCCCTACCCCCTAATATTTCCTTGATTTTTAAAATTCCTTTTTATGTTCTTCCAAGAACTTCTTTTGAGCTTGTTATATACTTTTGTTGTTACTCTGTGAGATAGGAATGGCTTATTCTTTAACCTCACTATCTTCTTCTGAATATTAACCCAGATCTTCCTTTATACTAAAGTAATTATTGTCATGTTCTTTCTTGTTCTTTCTCCTTTGCTTATTCATCATGAATTTTCATTTGGTTTTATTTCATTTTTAGCAGGTTATAATAATGATCATTATTATAAACAAACTTGAATTCTATGTTCTGAGTGTGGGGAATAGATAAGGTGAAGAACTTACAGGAATGTATGAATTCTTTTTCTGTATTTTATTATTTCTGTGTCTCCCCTATGACCTATATATGTGCAGGCTCATATCTACTTGAGCCTTGGCCAGCTAGAAACATATTTACTTAACCTGAACTGATGACATTTATTGGTATTTGACATTTATCAATATTTAGTCTATTAGCTGGACCACTGTCTGCTTGATTAAGCCTGAAGGCCTGACTTTGTTTCCAGAAATCAGGAGATTTCAGGGAAACAGAAACCTTCCATTCCAATCTCCCCAACTAGCAACAACCAATTAGATGCCTCCCCCTCCCCTTCTCAATGCTCTCTTACTTGTGATGTAATTTCTTGTATAAAAGCTATGTATCTTTACTACTCCTTTAGCCCTCCTACCGCGAGCTTATCTTGCGATGGCACGGCTCATCCTCCGGAGGTTTTTCAATAAACAACTTTTCTGCCTTCTACTGAGGGATCTCTGAGTAGTCATTTTGGGTAAGGGTCTTCTACATCCCTCACATGAGTAATGCTGCCTTAAGCCTCAGCTCCTCCATACTGTTATGCTCCAAATTCTGTCCAGGGACTCAACCTCAGCAATAATTGTCACCTAAGTCACATGTGGGGTCCCTCAGTTGCTGTCCAATCTGTTTTTGCAATCTAAAGTACTGCACTTTCCAAGCAAGTGCTCATTCCTCCTTGTCCACAGCTGTAACACAGCATAATGTCATAGCCAACACTGCTAGCCTTGACCAGGATCCTTTCCTCTTGCCCTTCTCAGTTTTCATGAAGTGAAAATTCTTGAGGAAATGTGTTTTACATTATTGCACCTATATAACCTTTGCAAATTGTTTATCATCTTAAGGTGAGAGGAAGTGACAAGGGGAGGGAGAGAATTTGGAACTGAAAAAAAAATTAATTGTTAAAAATTGTCTTTACATGTAATTGGAAAATAACGTACTGTTCAGTATAAAAAATTGAGGTCAATCAACCTCAACCCCTTCTTACAAACTATCTTTTAGACATATCTTACTAGTTCTCTAATTTGAGATGTCTTAAAATTACCATGTAAGACTGAACTCATTTTCTTTTCTTTCTCTTTTCTTTCTTCTTGTTAAGGGCCCCACTATTCTCTCAATCCCTCAGCTCACAACCAAGATGTCCTCCATGAATCCTGTTTCTTACCCCCATTTATATCATGTCAACCCTGCAACATCTCTGCAATCCATCTTCTCTCCTCTGATGTTTCCACCTTCTTGCTGTAGCTCCTTGTCACCTCACCCTTGGAGTATTGCAGCAGCCTGCTTGTGAGTTGGCCTGATTCCAAACTGTCTGACTCCAAAGCTTCCTTCACTTAGCCAACAAGGTGATTTTCCTAAAGATCCAATTTTCTGGATTCATTAAACACCAGGGATTTTCTACCAAACTGCAAATGTGAACCCTTTTTATTCCACTCTGGTTACAACTCCTTCTTACACCTTAGTTCTTTGGGATCTCATGACAATGGCTTCTTTGCTATTCCAGGAAAATGATACCCTATCTCTCACCTTCAAGACATTTCTCTGGCTCATTTGCTCTCCTTCATTTGTATCTCCCAGTTACCTTCATTTTCAACTTAAAGGTTTCCTTTAAACCTTGAACTGTGTGGGGCAGAAGACCACCAACTTCAACAAATCGAGGCTTCTCAAGGTAGAAAACGAAGGAGTTTTAATTTGACAGTCCTTGGAGATTTGACCCTGTGGGGTCTGGCAGTAAAGAGAAGCAATGGACAGTAAACAGACAATAAGTACATAAGAGGTGCGGGGTAACACTCCCTATAGGTTGGATTTTGCCTTGATTTGTCAGGACAAATGACCTCACATTCCAAGTCATAAATGAGAAAAAACTTCTAGCCCAAACACATCTTTAGGATTATTAAATTACTTTATATGGGAGTTTTAATGCCAAGATAGTCCTAACTTAGTCCATAAGAAAAGGGTTATATGATCCCATTCTTTGTAAAACAAGCTTGGGGTTTTAAAATACTGGTGCCATTTTGTGAGACAGCTTTCACAGTTTACTTCATCCCATTTATCTTACCTGTACCTTGTTTGCAAGTTATTTGTTTGTTTGTTGTTTCTGCCATTATTCTGTGTGCTTTTTGAAGGCAGAGATTGTTATTTGCCTTTTTTTTTTTTTTGGAAAACTCCTGTCATTCAGCATCTGACACAAAGGAGACATTTAATAAGTGTTTATTGTTGGACAGATTTAGCCTCACAAGACAGGTTGTGTTATTTTCCTCCTTCTCTTAAATATAGAAACTGAGGCATACAGATTAATCATTAATTACAAAATTATAAAACTTAAAGTAACAACTAAGAAAATTCTTTGTAGAATTTTTTGTAAGAATTGTTTAACGACTATGCTCAAAAAGTTATCAAACTGTGCATACCCTTTGATCCAGCAGTGTTTCTACTGGGCCTATACCCCAAAGAGATACTAAAGAAGGGAAAGGGACCTGTATGTGCCAAAATGTTTGTGGCAGCCCTGTTTGTAGTGGCTAGAAGCTGGAAAATGAATGGATGCCCATCAATTGGAGAATGGTTGAGTAAATTGTGGTATATGAATGTTATGGAATATTATTGTTCTGTAAGGAATGACCAGCAGGATGAATACAGAGAGGACTGGCGAGACTTACATGAACTGATGCTAAGTGAAATGAGCAGAACCAGGAGATCATTATATACCTCAACAATGATACTGTTTGAGGATGTATTCTGATGGAAGTGGATCTCTTCGATAAAGAGAGCTAATTCAGTTCCAATTGATCAAAGATGGGCAGAAGCAGCTACACCCAAAGAAAGAACACTGGGAGATGAATATAAACTACTTGCATTTTTGTTTTTCTTCCCAGATTATTTATACCTTCTGAATTCAATTCTCCCTGTGCAACAAGAAAACTGTTCAGTTCTGCACACGTATATTGTATCCAGGATATACTGTAACCTATTCAACATATAAAGGATTGCTTGCCATCTGGGGGAGGGAGGGGAAAAATCGGAACAGAAGTGAATGCAAGGGATAATGTTGTAAAAAATTACCCTGGCATGAGTTCTATCAATAAAAAGTTATTAAAAAAAAAAAAAAGAATTGTTCAAAGATTTTAAAATAACAGCCATAATAATAGCTACAATATATAAAGCACTTATTGCATTTATATTTAGCAAACTGAAACAAACAGAGGTTAAGGGATTTGCACACCATCACACAATTGGAAAGTGTCTAAAACCAGATTTAAATTCTAGCTTTAGCATTGTAAGCCCCTTCAACACCAGCTATATTTTATGTATAATTGAAAGACAGTGAAAATACATCCTTAAAAGCATATGAAATGTAAAATGGGAGAAAAATTTAAAAGCTTTCTTACGTAGGGAAAGAAATTAAATTTTTGTTTTAATTCCTCAGTCAGTCAACAAAGTGAAACTGATGAGGTGCAAATGATGAGGTTAGAGGTAGCGAAGAAGTGCAGAAGTGCGAGAATTGGGCAGGGGAATCCCCTCTGGGCGCCCAATGTGAAAGAATTCACATTCTTTCTGTGTGGCAACACTAGGGAATTTTATTGTTCACAAGAAGGAAGCTTTCTTAGGGGTCAAAACTCCTCATTAGAAGTTGGCAAAGGTGGATTAAGAGTCCCCTGGTTATATGGGTAAATGTTGGCCTACGGTTGGGAGCTGTCTGGGCTAATCAATAGAGGACCATCAGGCAGCAGTTTCAATGGATGGTGATTTGACCAAGATCTCCAACTGAATGAAATGACTTAACTTGGGAAGGCTTGTCTGGGAAAGATTTGCTTTCCCCAGAGTTTGGTAGCTGCCCAGAAGGAGATCTGGGACCCCTAAAAGATCTGTTTACTTCATTCCTTCCTCAAGCAATCCAAGCAGTCCCTCAAATTCATTTGGAGTAACGGGGCGATGTTCTTATCTTCTACAATTGCTTCAAGCTGACAAGGGTTGTAGAACTGTTCCTAAGTTCACTAGGGGTTCAGGCCAGAAGGAGAGGTGTGAGAACTGAAGTGTGGTGTTCTCTCTAAAATGTAATGTTCTCTGTTGAGGTTTTCATGGGGTCTCTGGAGGCAGCCTTTGTTTCAGTTCAGTAATCACTACAGGAGTAGCCAGGGATTAAAGTACAAATCCTTTACTATCTCCTTCAGAGTCTTGTCTCCTTTCTTGGGGCCCAGTTAGCTTTCTGAGAGGCCTATCTCTCTTTTTGGTTCCGAGAGCTTGAGCTTCTGCCTCCTTCTCTGCCACCTGAAATTCTCTGAATCCAAAGGTTTGTACTTCAGCCTCCAGCCACCACAAAGGCAGATGATGGAATGAATCTGTCTCAGTCTCTGAGAGCTTCTAGTGAGCTTGTCTACACTGGCCCTGAGAGCTTCTAGCTTATATGCCCCACACTAAGTACAAATCAATCATCATATCACTACGAAACCATTATTTATTGTAGGATTAAATCAATGCTAAACTAGATTTAACCACTGTCTTCTTAATTTCCCTTAGTACCTTTTTTCAAGTTCTGGCCCATAACACTGAAGATTGCAGCAGCTCAGGTCAGGAGATGTGGAATGTTTCACAATCTTCAGGCTGAAGGAGTAGTTAGAAGTTCGTAGCTTGAAGTATAAAGGGGGAAAAAAAGCAGTTTAAAAGTGGGATATCATCCAGGGTGAAGATGGTGATGTTTGGGAATGGGGCCTTTTGCAAAAAATGCATCAGATACTCACTATGGGTTGCCTTAAGGATGCTGATGCCCCCCCCAACAATCCTGAACACCCCCACTGCCCACAGAGCTCCCTAGCTGAAAGGCTAAGAAGGAATTAACTACTGGAAGGGGCCATAGAATGCTAAGGAATTAACTGCTGGCAAAGGCCATAGAGTGACAACCAAGAAAAGTAGGAAAGAAAATGCTAGCAGCAAAAGTTCTCATCATTGGAGTGAGAAAATGTTAGCTAGAAGAGTGAGAATGAGAGAAAGGACACAAATAATTTCACCTTACTTTCTCGAGAGTGCTCACAGGAGTACTCTGAAATACCTGAGAAGTAAAACCTGGACTATTTGTCCCTCTGTAAGGAGCTAGGCAGTCTTAGCAAGTGCCTTGATGTCCTCAGAGCCATCTCAGTCCTGCAGGGAAAAACTCCTACCCACTTAGTAAAGGTATTAACAACAACAACAAAAAAAGCAGTTCAAAACCCCCTGCAAGGGGGCATTTTCATCTTTGGGAAGTAAGGAAGTGTGGCCCTACCTTTCAGGACTGTAGATCATATGGGCGAGCTTTGGGAGCAGGTCAAAGACACCATCTGGAGGTCTGAGAAGAGAAAATTGGGTCCCCAATTTCACCATTAAATCACGCCCCAAAAGGGAGCAGGATAGGAGGGAATAATAACAAACAAGCATTTAAACGACAGGCCACCAAGCTGGCAAGGGAGAGGAGCAGTCTCAAGCAGTTCTTAAGTTCCCTTGCAATCCCCACTCTATGGGGAGAGAGGTAAGAGAGACCAGAATGCCATAGTGAGAATGAAGGAGAAGCTCCTCTCATAGCAAAAAGAAATTCAATGCTTTTAAGTTCCACCAGGTGTTGGGCTGTCGTGATGGATCGAGGGGAAGCTTCACCAAGCCCCAAACTCCTGCCAGAGGGCAGGGCATTGAGGGAACAGTTCGTCCCCTGTAGGCAGCCCCCCCCCTCCAGTGCTCCTCTTGCTCGAACTCAGGACAAGAATTGGGGGGGTTTCCTTGGTCAGTTTCCATGACACCTAAAGCCTGAGTCTTTGTGGTCCTAGGAAAGCCAAGAATAGGGATTTTTTTTTCCAAATCTTGCTTTAACTCCGCAGCCTCTTTCCTTGACTGCAGTTTGATCCCTATCATTAAAGACTCCAACAACTGTTTCTAGAAGCTGAGGGGGAGAAATTTGGCTTCTGCAGCTTCCTTCATATATCTGGGGCAGATTGTTTAACCAGCCTTTGACCAATATTTCCAAACGGGCGCCCCAAGAAGAGGGCAAGGGAAGGAGCGGCGGGCGGAGGGGGTACGGCAAGGAGGGGGGAATTGGGGGCGGGGCTCAGGGTGGGGGGGAGGGCTGGAGAACTCCAGCCCGGGAACGTGACATAGGAAGTCAGGAGGCGATGGCGCCATCTACAGCTCCCCCTGCATTCCCAGGGAGCCTACATGGCTCCTCACCGGCCGCGCATTCTCCCACGGAGCTTCCTGTGCCAAGTGACTGGATGACCAGTTTATGAAAGGAAGGAATGGGGGTAGGCGCGCCTGGTTCTTTGGGTTCTTTCTGGGAAAGACCCCGCTTGGAGGAGGGGAAATGGGGCGGCAGCCAGACCGCAGGGGAAAGTGGGGAGGGGTACTGAGACAGAGGGCGTGGCTCGCGGAGGGGGACCAGCGGAGGAGGGCCAGGGCCCTAGAGCATCCCTGCCGCCCCCGCCAGGTTAGAGCTGGGCGCTTGGCCACGACTGGGGTCGGGTCTCCTTTTTAGAGGGTTTTGGGGAGCGCCTCCCCGCCATGTTGGGGCGAGCTCATATACTTCCCCAGATGGTCCCCAAGCGACGAGCCCTGTCGGGGTCCCGAGGTCTCGGGGCTGGCCAGGGCTGGCCGAGCTCGGGGCCGAGCTCCGGGCGCTGCAGCGGCGCCATGGCTTCCGCCCAGCGCGCGGTTACTTTTGGTTCCTGCGCCTTTAGTCTGTGGGGAGATTTGTCTGGGGCAGCCGCTAGCTTTGACGGGGTTCTAAGGGGCGCGGAACAAGATGCCTTTTTACACCCCCTCAGAGTCCCGGAGTTCGGCCTCCCTGCCCCAGGACCCGCCTTGTCCCCTCTTCTTTCGGGCTCCTCAGTTTCCCTGCGGAGGATTCATCCCAGACAGGATTGTGTGTCCTCCAATGTCTGGCTTCTTGGCTTCTGATCATTCCGGAGGGCTTCCTCCTGTCTTTTCCTGGCTACTTTTGTCTTTGCTTATGGGGGAGAAGGGGGAAGGGGGAATCATCTGACCTTCAGCACCACCAGGAACGTGCTGCTCTACCAGACTCGGCTATTGAAAAAGCCCCCCACCCCACCCCACCCCCAAGGAGTCTTGAGACTTCGGCAGCCTAGGATTCCAGGTTTAGATGCTTATCAGTTTTCAGCCTGGATCTCCTATTGGAATTAACATTTCAAAAGGATACCTTTTGACCAGGATTTCTAATTGAATCAAAGGCTCCAGCATCCCAGAAAGATAATTTATCTGGGGGAATATGACTTCCCCAGAAGGGGCTGAGACTCCAAAGGGATCACAGATCAAAAGGAAATAGTTTCTTTTTTTTTTAATTTTATTTTATTTAATAATAACTTTGTATTGACAGAATCCATGCCAGGATAATTTTTACACAACATTATCCCTTGCAATCACTTATGTTTCGTTTTTTCCCCTCCCTCCCTCCTCCCCCCCGCAAGATGGCAAGCAGTCCTATATATGTTAAATATGTCGCAGTATATCCTAGATACAATACATATTTGCAGAACCGAACAGTTCTCCCGCTGCACAGGGAGAATTGGATTCAGAAGGTAAAAATAACTCGGGAAGAAAATCAAAAATGCAAATAGTTCACATTCATTTCCCAGTGTTCCTTCTTTGGGTGTAGCTGTTTCTGTCCATCATTTATCCATTGAAACTCAGTTAAGTCTCTTTGTCAGAGAAATCCACTTCCATCAGAATACATCCTCATACAATATGGTTGTCGAAGTGTATAATGATCTCCTGGTTCTGCTCATCTCACTTAGCATCAGTCCATGTAGGTCTCTCCAAGCCTCTCTGTATTCATCCTGCAGATCAAAAGGAAATAGTTTCTTAAAGGGAACCAACTTAACTAATGAGGTTTAGGTTTTGGGGTTTCTTCTGTCTGGGAACCCAATGATGAGGTCTAGATTTAGGGAACCAAAATGAGATTAGGGTTCCTGGCGGTCAGGGAGTTAAATGATGAGATCTAGTAGCAGGTTCCGGGTTCAGGGAACCAAATGGAGTAGTCTCCCCTGCAAGGGTAGGGAGTTTTGGGGAACCCCCTTGTGGTGGAGCAGAGATTCTCTGTAAAAGAATTTGCAGACCCAGACGGGCTAGACTAATAAAAGAGGTTTATTATTGGCATTGGGAAGTCAGTCTTTACTATGCAATAGAAAAGCTGAATTCCTTAGAGGCAAAGTGACAGGGAAGTAAAGTTTCTAGTAGAGAGCTCCTGATAAATGGGCGGAAGTCTGGTTGGGGAAATAGGTGAGGATAAAGAAAGGAGAGCACTAGAAGAGACTATCATTCCAGTGGGCAGAGATTTCCTTGGCATGGCATGATGCTAGGATCTCCCTCTCTGCAAAGAAATGAGTTTAGAATGGCAGTTTTTATAATAGGAGCTTTGGCTACACGGGAGACCTGCTCCATGTGGGCTGGGCTAGTGGGTGGAGTTCCACATTGTCTTTTATCTACAAGGTGGTTTCAGCTTTACCTAGAATTGAATAGATCTTCACTTGAATGTGGTTGGAATTCTGTAGCTTAGGACTGAACCAACCCTACCTAGATAAACCACTTTATCTGTTCCCTGGGGTGCTCTCTCACTGAGGCAGGGTTGAAGGAGATTTTCTCCTTCAAGGAGTGTCCGGGTCCTTTTTTCATTAACAGTTTCCCTCCCTCTTGACAAATAATTGGCCCCTATCTCTTTTTCAGATTCCCAAACACTTCACAAATATCCAGTGTTGCCCTCTTCCTCAAGCTTACCATTGGGCCATATTTGCCCAAAGGCAGGCTTTCCCATAGTAACCCAGGAGTCCCATTTTTAGCCTTAGCTCCTGCACCCCAGTGTCCTTTGTTTGCTTCCACCTCCTGTTTAGTGAATTGATTATTCTGCTTTCAGACCTGATTTCTAATGAGGTTCCACAGGCTCTGCCTTTCTGCTTCCAGGAACCCTCCTTGGTTGTAGGAACTGAAGCTATTTCCTGGGGCCATTTCTCTGGACCCACAGATCTTAGGCTTCTTCCCAGGCATGTGGCTCACTGTCTCCACATTCCTTTAAGGATTCTAGGCCTAAAATCTACCCAAGTGTCTTCGGAGCCTTCCCCCATCCTCCAGTTAGATTTCAGGACACAGCCATCCAGTTTTTCCTGCTTTAGCTATCCACCTAAATCACTTCTGGATACTTAAATTATTTCTTTTTTACCCAGGCTTCCCAGCTCCCTGCCCCCTACCTCACCACAGATCCTGGGAGCTGAATACCAGACTTGATTGTTTCTCAGCCTTAGGCTTCCTCTGCTCTTTTCCTGGGGGAGCCATCTCAGAGCCCTTAATATCCTACTGGATCCTTCACTCAGATTGTTGTCTAGATAATATGTCTGTTGGGGAGAAGGGATGCTGGGAGGATCAAGTATCACTGGCAGGGAGATTTCTAACTCAGGGGACATTGAAGTTCTACATATTCTCATCCCAGCTGGGGTCCCAAACCTCTTCTACCTCTTGGGTCTGTAGGAGGGTGGGGGAGAAGAAGGGAATCAGAGGATTAGGAGTAAGAGAAGGTGAGCCCATCTTCAATTTTATACCATCCCATCAAAATCAACTTTTTCCTTGTCCCTTCTATGTGAACTCCTGCTTGCCCCTGTGGCCAATAGCCCTGGGCACTTTTCCCTCCCAGACTTGTTGTTTTTAATTGGTTAAAAGAGGTCATGCTTGGCTTCATTTCCCCAATTTTAATCACCCAATGGGTGTTGCCTCCTTCAGACAGAGCTTAGTTTAAGGTCAAGGAATCCACGGCTTCCAGGGCCATCTCCAGTCTTCCTGATCTATATCTGGCCACTGGAGCCAAGTGGCTCTGGAGAAAGAGGTGAGGCTGGTGGCTTTGCATCTCACCACTCTCCTCCCCTTTCCTAATTCAATTAACTAACTTCCCAATCTTGGCTTCCCCTTCCTAAAATCCCGAGTCCTCTTAGAGAACAAAGGCCAAAGAACAAGCCAGTAGAAATTCAGTTCTTAACTAGTTACAAGTATTATCTCATGTAGGGACATAAACAGTTTAGTCTTGCTAACTTAGTTATATTTTTTTCCCCTTTACTTTTTTATGCTATTCTTGAGTCTTTGAAAATTTGAATTCTCTGTTCTGCTATGGCCTTTTCATCAAGAATGCTTTAAAATTTCCTTTTTCGTTGAGTGTTTTCCCCAGAAAGATGTTTTATTGAGTAGTTAACTTTTGGCTATAATCCATGTTTCTTTATCTTCTGGAATATCATATTGCAATCCTGACTGTGTCTGAACAATATTTGAATTGGTTCTGTTTCCAAATTTTTTCCTTGACCTGGGAGTTCTGCAATTTGGCTATAATATTCCTTGGAGTTTTCATTTTGGGATCTCTTTCAGTAGATGATCAGTGGATTTTTTCCATGTATATTTTATTTATATTGGCTTCCAAATTTTTAACGAATTATTTTCTTTAGTGTACCTTCTTTTTCATTTGGCCAATTCTTTTAAAGGAGTTGTTTTCTGTAGTGGATTTTTGTGCTTTCCTTAAACCAAACTGGTGACTCTTTTTTTTTTTTTTTTCATGATTCTCTAGGTCCACCTTCTTTCTCTAATTTTTATTCTACTATTCTTGTTTGATTTTTTAAAATCCTTTTTTAACTGTTTAAGGAGGAATGTTTGGAGCTGCCACCAATTCTTATTTCTCTTTGAAATTTTGTATTAGAGGAATTTTGACCTCTTCTCCCGACTTTGTCTTTTGACTTTCCCTTCTAATTTCAATTTCTATTGTAGGTTTTTTTTGATTTGTTGTGGCTTTTTCTCATTTCTCAGGCTATAGTGTAACTCTGCTCCTGAGCAGATGGCACTAATCCAAACTTTTTGCTCTTGGGCCAGGAGCTTGGCCACTGACTAGCAGCATCACTGCAGAGCCACAAGGGCTGTCTCCTTGGCAGTTGGGCCAAGGGCCCTGGAACTGGCTGTTTACCTGCTGTGCCAGGGACCACTGGGTCTCAGTTGTTGATCTGTGTGTTCCCCTTTTACCCAAGTGAAACAGCTCTTTTTCACAGTCCTTCTAAATTATCTTAACTTGGCAAATTGTTTCTCCCCATTGTTTTGTAGGTTCTATCACTCCGGAATCTTAATTGAAAGTTATTTCATAGGAAACTGGAGAGAGTTCAGGCAATATCCTGCCTTTTTTCTCTCATGTTGACTCCACTATTTCCATTTTTCACTCCTTTCAGCCTCCCTCCACCTGTTGTCTGGGGTCTCTGCCCTAAGGACAGGGCCAAGGGCTTAGTAATTCCCCTAGAAGCTCACACTCTCTAAATTCCTGTAGGCTGCCCCATGTCCAGGAAAAAAATGGAAAGACATCTGTTTCATTGTAAAACCCCCACCCCCACCCCCATCACCCTGTAGAAAACTAAGTCCCAGCCCAAGCAGGGAACCTGGAGCCAGAGGGAATTACTCCTGAGAGGCACAAACCCCTACCTAAGGTGAATGTATTCTGCCCATAGATGTGGGCAACATCAGCCCAAGAGGCCATTTCCACAGATTGGGAAGATAGTTTGTGAGGCTGGCCATTTCTCTTATGTTGGATCCTTACTTTACAAAAATAAGCAGGAAAGTGAATACAGTAATAACAACATTGCCTCCTCTATCCTATGTTTTGAAGATTCATTGTCCCTTTGGCATCTTCAGTACTGTCCCCTTTTCCCAATTGCTGCCCCCAAATGTTTGTTTAAATTCTCCCTCATTACAAGTGACTGACAAGAATGACCACTTCACTTATGTGTCTATCTTGTAGGTATCATGTCTTTGCTTTAGTCCAGCACCATCTCCTCCTACACACACACACACTCACACACACTCACACTATCTAAACACTCCCTATGTCCTGAGGCCAAGCTCTCACTTGTAGCAACTGAAGGTCCCAGAAACTCTTGACCCTGAGTGTTATTTGGAGCAGAATATTGGAAGCTTCCTCAGCTCTTGTCTTTTACCTGGCTGGTAGCAGAGCAGAAATTAGTCTCCTGCGGCTGCTCAGCTCCGGCTGCCTCAGGCCACGCAGATATTCCCAAATCTCTCTGAATCCCTTCTTTTTACCATTTTTTTGTGGTTAGTATTATTGTTTATTTTAACTTTAAATACAAAATAAGAGAAGAAAAAAAAATTCAGGTAACCAGCAGAACATAAAAGCAGATTCAATATAAAGCAAACCTGTATAATAAATGCTACACATGGTTCAGGAGCTGTCCAGCATTTCTTTGCTTCCTGATAGGTTTTCTGTTGTTCTATTTTATTTTCTTCATTTCTTGAGTCCCCTCCATGCCTCTAAAGCTGCAATTAGATACTTCTAGAATCATTTACTTAAACTATGCTCATCCCAAGCCTTTCTCTCCCTTTACCATTTCTTAGGTCAAAGCAACAGGCATTTAGAAAGGGAATAGGCTTTCTGTATATATATATAGGAGATACAAAGAAAGAAAAATCAGGCCTTGCCCTCAAGAAGCTTCCATTCCAATATAGAAGACATGTCAGCAGCTGTGTCCACACTAGCAGTGTACAATATAGATGGGAAGCCTTTGTATGACTCTGCTTCCAAGTGTTCTCATAGAGGATGTAATCTTTGAGTAAATCCCTTCTCTCTGCTTCAGTTTGCTTTTTGTAAATTGATGACCAGATCCATTAAGAAGCGTGTGATTCTCAAATTTGGAATGCAAAATCTTACAAAAATGAATGTTGAAAATGATCTGTACTTGCATTTGGAAAAATAAAAATACTCTTGGGGGAGGAAGGATAGTGTTTTCATCTGGATAAGATTTAATTTCTGGCTTTTGTAAAATTTACAAGATCTTTTTTCTACTCAGAGATCATGGAAATGTTCTAGCCGTACAATACAGAAAACTTACTAGCTTCACAGATAGCACTAATTTCATCTCCAAAAATACTCATCTGTTTCTAATAGAACCCATAACTTTTTTAATTCCAGAGGCAGTACCATTTCATAAGATATTTCTCAGTTTTATTCCACCTAGAAATATAAAATGTGTTTCTCTATATTCCATTCTTGTTTGGGTGACATTGGTTTCAGTGTTGGCTCTAAATTCAGGACTGTCCCCATTGGGCAGATCTCTCCTCTGTGCTTCAGGTCCCTTCTGTAAATTGAGGAGCATTGGATTAGGTCAATTATAAAGTGTGCTTCAACTCTTATGTCCTCTGGGTGTTAAGTGTTTTAGGAGTTTGTGACATTGTGACTGTGGACTTCAGCCTGGAGGAGTGGGGTCTGTTGGATCTGGATGAGAAAGAGCTGCACAAGGAGGTCATGCTGGAGAATACCAAGAACTTGCTCTCCCTGGGTAAGGAGCTCTTACCTTGGAACTCTGGAATTACCATCACCAGGAGTGTCACCATCCCCTCCCTAGAGTGCAGAATTTCAGGCTTTTACCAGTTCTCAGAAAGGCCCAAGGGCTGCCTCCTGTCCCCAAGAGACAGGGTCCTCCTGCTGCCTGGTTCTTCTGTGAGTAGTCTTTGCATTGTAGGATGGGAACCCAGCAGTTTTGTCTGCAAACTTTCTGAAAACTGATCCTGAACCTTTTCATTGAACATGGGAAACTTCAGGGGAAACATTGTCTTTGCAATGTTCTTTTTGGTTAAAAAAAAAATAAATTTATACTTCATTGCCCTGGTGTAACTCATAAAACCCCAACACAGCAAGTGGGACCTCGTTCTTCCTTCATACATCCCTCAAAGGCTTGTACAGATATAGGGAGAGAAAGAGAAGGGAGCAATTTTTTCCCTACATTTGCTGGGATCCAGGTTTTGTGCTCAGAGCTTCCTTCATGCCCATTGATCCCCACCAAAACCCTTTGTTTTGGGCACCATCTTCATCCCCATTTTACAGGTCTGGAGGCTAAAGCAAACAGAGGAAATAACTTGCCCAGAGTCACATAGCCAGGATGTGTCTAAGTCCAAATTTGAACTCGGGGCTTCCTGACTGCAGGCTTGGTGTTCCCATCTCTGTGCTTTCAGCTGCTTCTAATGTCCAGAAAATAAAAGCAGTGGGATGTGGCCATCCTGCTGGGAAGTAGGCAGCTTCCAGTTTGCTTACATGGCCTCCTTTCCCCTCTGCCTTCTTCCCCTGGCAATAAGCACCCTGAAAACCATCTTTGAATTGTCCTTGGAACCACCCAATGGGTCTCATACCCCAGCCCGGGGTCATGCTTTCTATCTCCCACTGCCTAATACTTCCAGTTCTCAGAGATTTCATCTCCCATTTGGAGAGAGGAAGCCTGAGGAACTCCCATCCAGATGAGTGAGGTGCAAGCAGGCGTGTGAGCTGTTATTCCAAGTGCCTGCTTTGTGTCAAGAGCTTTATACGCATTCTCTCATTTGATCCTCACAACAACCTGGGAAATGGGTACATTATTACCATCACTCTACAGGAAAACTGACGTAAAGAAGCACATTCCAGGGGTGCAGAGCTAGGTAGTGCCTGAGATTGAATTTGAAGTCTAGTCTCTGTCCTTGACCACCCCTTTTTTCAAGCATGGGGTGATGGCTATGAACATTTGGCCAGTGAGTGACCCTGATTGCTGGCTCATGACCATCTTCATTGGCCCATGTAGATGTTTTGACATCTGTTCATCAGGCCAGCCTATGGGCTGCTCATTAGTTTGGCAGGACAACTTGAAACGTCTGTCAAGGTCTGCCCATTGGACTACTGTTATTAATGGAATTCTGTATTTTGTGTAGACCCTCCTAAAGAATTATCAATCATGAAGCCTCTGGGAAGAAAAGCAAAAGACTTGTTCTTCCAGTAGAAAACCTCTAAGAGATAACCCTTTGACGTTCACTCTCCTGCTTAGGGAAGAACCTGACTAATTATTTAATGGCCTGGAAATAGTCCAGAAGCCTCCAAACTAGCTATGGCTATTTGTTGATTGAGAAAGCCTGAGGTAAATCAAGTGTCCTTACTTATTTTAGAAACCTTTAACCCTTCTGGCTTAATAGATTACTTACCTCTAAATAAAGCTCATTATTGTGAGGAATTATGTGGTTCCTCATAAAATCATTAATTAAGGTAGATTGAACCTACGACCTAAATTTTAGTATTGGAAGGTGTTAGAATCTTTACAAAGTGTTATGTCATTAGAGTTGATAGAAACAATGCTTACATCTTTAAGAGTTTACACATTAGAACTCACACCTTTAAGAGAGTTTACACAGTAGAACTCACATTGGAGTTCACAAGTACGGGAGATTCACAAAGTTAATTTTGTAATTTTTTGAATTCATACCTCCCATAATCCCATTCTCGGAGGAGGAGTCAACCTTTGAGTTTACACCTCTAAAAGAGTATAAAAAGACCTGAGCTCAGTCAGGAGGAGTCAGTTGAAAAAGGTTGAAAGCCAGAAGTCAGTCAGTTCGAGAGACTGACAAGCTAGAGACTGCAGTCGGGCAGAAAGAAACTGTAAAGTACATATGTCCTTGTTTCTCTATGGGAAAAGAATCAGATCTAGAGGAGTGGAAATTAGTAGGAGAGGATCTTTGTCAATTCTACAATAAAAATGGACCTGACTCAATTTCCAAAGACAGACTTAATACATATAAATATGACTGTCCCTGAAGAGAAGGTAAAGAAGTCTCCCCCAACTGGAATCCTCCCCAGCTCAGTGTGCAGAATATGTAGGCCTGGCCCATGCAGGGAACCTGGAGCCAGTAGGAATGGCCCCTGGAAGCCACAGAGCAGGTTGGGATAATTTTGCTTTGCATTCTTCCCATGTTTCTCTAAGATATTTGAGCTCATCGTTTCTTATAGCAGGGTAGTATTCTGTCCCAATGACGTCCTATCACCACATGTGACCACCCCCTTGTTCATTGCCCAGTTGATGGACAGCCCTACAATTTCAAGTTCTTTGCCCCCAGAAAGAGAACTGCTGCAAACATTTTAGTACGTGCAGATTCTTTTCCTTTTTCCCTCTTCATCTTTGAAAATAGACCTAGTAGCAATGTTTTGTGGGTCAAAGAATAGAGGCAGTTTAATAACTCTTTAGCCCTAATTCCATTTTGCTCCCCAAAGTGATTGGATCAGTTCCCATTAGAACTGAGATAATTAGGGCTGGGAGCCCTGACTACCAGCATTCCAAAGTCATAAACTCCAGATGGCTTATCTTACATATCTTCTATAAGATTCTCTAAAGTCCCTCACTCTTTGCTGGATACTTTAAGACAAGAATCTGATCCAGTCTACTGGGGTCAACATGGATCCTGTTTTGCCCCCAGTCCATACTCTCCCTCTAATAAAATATTTTAAAACTTTTGAATCTCTATCTTGCATCAGTTTCTCCAGCATTACAACAACTTTTGTTTTCATTTAATTATAAATTGCTTTGACTGTTTCATCAGAAGTCAAATGTAAGGTTAATCTCATTTATTTGTTGCAATAAGTTGCATGTCTCTTTTATTCCATTGATCTTGACCATATAGTTTTAATAATTATGGCCTTTTAATATTGTTCAAGATCTAGTACTGCTAAAACTCCCTTCTACCATTTTAAAAAAATAGTTCTTTTCATATTGTTGACTTCATGTTCTTCCAAGTGAATTTTGTTATTTTTTTAATAATTTAGTAAAAAAAAAAAATAGTATCAATTACCTACTATATATAGGCATATCTAAGTAATATACGAATTAGTTTTGGTAAAATTGTCATCTTAAAAATATTTTCCTGGGCAACCCATGAACAATGACTATTTCTCCAGTTATTTAAATCTGATTTTATTTGTATAAAAAGTCTTTTTATGATTTTGTTTATATACTCCCTATGTTTGTTTTGACGAGTATACTTATAGGTATTTTAGACTGTCTAGAATTGTTTTAAATGAGATATCTTTTGCAGGGTTTTGCTTGTGATATGTAGGAGTGCTGATGATTTATGTGGATTTACTTTATGTCCTGCTCTTTTGCTTAAAGTGTAAATTGTTTCAATTAACTTTTGAGTTGAGTCTTTGTAATTTTCCAAGTATATGATCATGCGGGCTGCAAATAGAGATTGTTTTTATTAACTCATTTATTATTTTGATTCCTTCTATTTCTTTTTCTTCTCTTATTGTTATTGCTATGATTTCCAGTACAAAATTGAATAACATTGGTGACAGTGGGCATCCTTGTTTCAAGCCTAATCTTACTGACTAATCCAAATTACAAATAATGCTTGCTGATAGTTTTAGATAAAAATTTTTAAATCAATTTAAGAAAAATCCACTTAGACCAATACTTTCAAGTTTTTTTGTTTTTTGTATGATTTGGTTTTAACGAAAAACAATGTGGTATTGTTATCCAAATCTTCTGCATTTGTTACTACAATGATGATTTTTTAAACTTTTAATATTGACATGAGAAATCATGCTAACAGATTGCCTTATGCTAAAACTCCCCTGCCTTCCTGGTATTAATCCTACTTGGTCAAAATGTATATACTTGTAAGGTCTAATTGTTATGCCACAGTTCTCTTTAACTGTCCTGACTCAGTTTCCTGTCTCAGTTTCCTTAACTGTTCTGTCTCTGACCCAGTAAAACTAAGGATTATTCGCTCTCGGGTTATAAATTAGCAAGATAAAAGAGTAGCTCTCCTGACTCTTTTATGGATTTACAATATTCCTTTAGAATATTCCAAGATTAACCCATGATATCTTTACTTCTTTGTCTCTGGATTTTTTAGAGTTTTATGGCTTCCCCTCCCTGATAAAAACTTTCCCTCCCTTTCTCTTCTTTGTCTCCAAAAAGGTATTTAAGAAGTTGGGGTTCCTCCATTCATTGCTGGAGAATGGCATCTGGCAGCTGTATGTTAGATGCTGGATTCTTTGGGTCCTCCAGCCCTGGGACCAATATGGATTCCTTGGTCCCAGTATACTTATCTCTGTCTGACTGGATAATCTGAGACGAGAGTCCTGTCCAGTCAATCTTACTCTCCCATTAATAAAATATTAAAAACTCTCTAATCTCTCTCCTGCCTCAGTTTCTCCGGCATTACATAATAAATCTTTTAAGCTAGTGTTTCATTTAGGATTTATATATCCATATGCATTAATGACATTTGCCTATGATTTTCTTTCTGTTTTATTCTTCCTGGTGTAAGTATAAGTATCATATTTGTTTCATAAAGGAATTTGGTGGAATGCCTTCTTTGCTGATTATTCCAGAATAATACATTTAACATTGTACTTAGTTGATCTTTAAATCCTTCATAGAATTCACTTGTAAATCCATCTAGTCCTGGTGCTTTTTTCTTAGGAACTCTTTTTTTTTTTAATTTTTTATTTAATAATTACTTTATATTGACACTCGTTTCTGTTCCGATTTTTTTTCCCCCTCCCTCCCTCCACCCCCTCCCCTAGATGGCAAGCAGTCCTTTATATGTTGGATATGTTGCAGTATATCCTAGATACAATATATGTTTGCAGAACCGAACAGTTCTCTTGTTGCTTAGGGAGAATTGGATTCAGAAGGTATAAATAACCCGGGAAGAAAAACAAAAATGCAGATAGTTTACATTCGTTTCCCAGTGTTCTTTCTTTGGGTGTAGCTGCTTTTGTCCGTCATTTATCAATTGAAACTCAGGTCTCTTTGTCAAAGAAATCCACTTCCATCAAAATATGTCCTCATACAACATCGTTGTCGAAGTGTATAATGATCTCCTGGTTCTGCTCATTTCACTTAGCATCAGTTCATGTAAGTCTCGCCAGTCCTCTCTGTATTCATCCTGCTGGTCATTTCTTACAGAACAATAATATTCCATAACATTCATATACCACAATTTACCCAGCCATTCTCCAATTGATGGGCATCCATTCATTTTCCAGTTTCTAGCCACTACAAACAGGGCTGCTACAAACATTTTGGCACATACAGGTCCCTTTCCCTTCTTTAGTATTTCTTTGGGATATAAGCCCAATAGAAACACTGCTGGATCAAAGGGTATGCACAATTTGATAATTTTTTGGGCATAATTCCAGATTGCTCTCCAGAATGGTTGGATTCGTTCACAACTCCACCAACAATGCATTAGTGTCCCAGTTTTCCCGCATCCCCTCCAACATTCATCATTATTTTTTCCTGTCATCTTAGCCAATCTGACAGGTGTGTAGTGGTATCTCAGAGTTGTCTTAATTTGCATTTCTCTGATCAATAATGATTTGGAACACTCTTTCATATGAGTGGTAATAGTTTCAATCTCATCCTCTGAAAATTGTCTGTTCATATCCTTTGACCATTTATCAATTGGAGAATGGCTTGATTTCTTATAAATTTGAGTCAGTTCTCTATATATTTTGGAAATGAGGCCTTTATCAGAACCTTTAACTGTGAAAATGTTTTCCCAGTTTGTTGCTTCCCTTCTAATCTTGCTTGCATTAGTTTTATTTGTACAAAGGCTTTTTAATTTGATGTAATCGAAATTTTCTATTCTGTGATCAGTAATGGTCTCTAGTTCATCTTTGGTCACAAATTTCTTTCTCCTCCACAAGTCTGAGAGATAAACTATTCTATGTCTTAGGAACTCTTTTATGTCTTGTTCAGTTTCTTCTTTTTTTCCTATTATACCTCTAGTTAGACATTGTATTTATTCTTCTGCTAATCTAGGTAATTTACAATTTGCAATTTTATAAATATTCTTCCATTTCATTTAAATTATTAAATTTACTGGCATCGAATTAGGCAAAATAACGCCTTATGATTGCTTTGATTTCATCATAGTGATATATGCACCCTTTTCATTTTTGATTCTAGTGATTTGGTTTTCTTCTCTATATATTTTAAATCAAATTAAACAATGATTTATCTATTTTTTTAAAATAATTACACTTTGTGAAGTTCCCTCCACCTTATTGTCCTCAGCTTTTCTTTTTATCCTATTTCTGTTACCTTATCTCTCCTCCTTATCTTCTCCCCCACCCTTTCTACAAGTCCTGCTGCTATCCTTTCCCCAGTTTTCCACCTCTCTGAGACCTCAAAACAGACTTTTAGATTTCCAGGCTGTTTCCTCTTCAACTCTGAGGAGAGCAAGGTTCCAATGTTTCCAACATATCCCATCTGTGGGCTCTGTTTCAGTTCCTTCTTTCACACCCAAATTTATGAGGTGATTGCTCCGTTTTACTCTTTTTCTAGCCAGCTTTGTTTTTTGTTTTTTTTTTTTTAAGAAGCACTCCTCTTTTACACAACTCAGCCCTCACCTTTCTTTCATACTTCTCAGAAATGATGATAGCTTGAATAATTTTGACATGTCCACATATAAACAAAGTTAATGTGTTTGGAGTTAATCTCTTCCAAGTTTACCATATTCCCAACATAACATTTGTGGTGCTATTACTTATTGTCTACTTATTCTTCCAGGTTCCTTTCTGACCAAGGACTTGGCTCTCTCTATATCTGGAGGAAATGCCCAGAATATCCTTATTGCTCTTTCTTGGGGTAATGAGTTTTGAAATTTCCCAAGATATCCTCTCACTCCCTCCCTCCCCCCCAAAAAAAAAAAACCTCTTGCTAGGGTCTTTCAGTCTTTCAATGCTCTGTAGATGGTCTCATTCTGTCTCCTGTTCCCCATCATAGTTCTCAAAATTATGACTTGTGATTGTACTTCTTTGGATTTCCCCCATGTGGAGTTTCAGAAGAATATTGAATACTGATAGATTCAGTCTTTAAGCCATTTAGAAAATGGCATTGGTCTAGAACTTCAGAGTAATTTTTTTTGTGTGTGTGTAACAATCCTCTAGTTTTATGTCACAGGCATTTGCCTGAGCTGGATGCTAGATCTGAAAGCTCACTCTGTTCCTGGTGAAGCAGAAAGGAAACTGTTCCCTTTACTGAAGTTGTGTTGCCTTTAAGAAACTATTTCCTTTTAATCTGTGATCCTTTTCAGAATCTCAACTATTCCTGGGGAAGGCATATCCTCCCTAGATAAGTTATCCTCCCAGGATGCCAGAACTTTTGATTCAATTAGAAATCCTGGTCAAAAGACACTCCCTTTGAAGTGTTGTTAATTCCAATAGGAGATCTGAACTGAAAATTGATAAGCATCTAAGCCAGGAAACCTGAGTTTTGAAGCCCCAAGATTCTTTAAAAGGGCAGTATTTGGACTCATTCTTCCCAGAAGGCCCAGGCACTTTGCTAGGATCCTTCTGCCCACTGAGAAAACATTCTCCATGCCAAATTCCATTTCCCAGTAGGGCTCTGCCACAATAAAAGTCAGTCTCTTAGCAAACTGGTTTTTATCCAACAATAAACTTTAATTTTGCAATTAATATTTTGGAAATAAGTGAATTCTTTCCTTTTAAAACCTGTGGCCGATTAAAAGGGGATTTTAAACAGCTTTCTTATTGCCACTGACCTCATGATCACCAGGAATTGAGGGGATTCAAACTTTATCATTTGGCTCCCTGACGGGGAATTAAAGGGGAGCCAAAGCTCATCTCTGGAATCAGAACACCACAATTGCTGCTTGTGTTGAATGTATCCCTTGCTGAATACCCAATTTAGGATTTAGCATTTACTCCTCCCCCTGGAAGAACCTTTTGATGACTGGAAAGTCCCTACTTTGGACCTGCCTCATTTCTGGGATGTTGGTGGAAAGCCCAAACTCAGAATCTTGGGAGAGCACTCTGAGCCAGTCTGACCCTAACAGGAACCTTTCAGTCTTCCTGATACCCTTGTGGACTTTTTCCTTGAAACAAATTTAGAGGCTTTAGAAAAATGGGATTGCCATGTTTGAACTTTGCCTTGTGTGTCATAGAAAATAGATTTGTTTGAAGCTTTCAGACCAGATTTGTTGCTTAATCAGGATGTGTTGGTCACTCTTGTAGCATCTCTTAATGCTACCCTAATTTTGTAGCTCCCCTTAGAGCTACTCTTTTTTTTTTAATAGCTTTTTATTTACAAGTTATATGTATGGGTAATTTTATAGCATTGACAATTGCCAAACCTTTCGTTCCAATTTTTCCCCTTCTCCCCACCCCCTCCCCTAGATGGCAGGATGACCAATACATGTTAAATATATTAAAGTATAAATTAAATACAAAATAAGTGTACATGACCAAACCATTATTTGCTGTACAAAAGGAATAGGACTCTGAAATTTTGTACAATTAGCCTGTGAAGGAAATAAAAAATGCTGGCAGGCAAAAAATATAGGGATTGGGAATTCAATGTAATGATTCTTGGTCATCTCCCAGAGTTCTTTCGCTGGGTGTAACTGGTTCAGTTCATTATTGTAGAGCTACTCTTAGTGCCCATCCATCCACAGCGGCCTAGGCCACACTTACCCAACTTCGGGCACTAACCTGGATCCTACAGACACAGATGAGCAGGAGGTAGGGGTGAAGCAAAAGAGAAGCTTATTCTTAGGTAGCACATATTTATACCTCCCTGAGATCGGCAGAAGGGGAGGTCCTCTAGCAACCTGGCGTAATGTGATTGGCCCGAGAAGAGGAAGGGAATTGTGCTAGGCTTTGAGAGCATTAAGGAGGGAGACATGGTACCTGGGGTCAGATATCATCTCTTAAGGCTATGCCCTACCTCCACATAGGACTCCCCTGCACCTCAGTACCTTTCATCCCTCAGGTTCTCCCAAATGCCTTGAACTGCATTCCTTGCTCCTAGAGGCTTTTTAACCCTTATAACACTGATCCCAGAGCCCTTTGCGGGGCAGGGAGGGTGATGAAGACAGTGAGGCAAGGAATTTTCTGAGATCTACCTTTTCAGCAACCTGGGTGCTGTATTTGGAAACTGCTTCAAGCTGAGCATTAAGCTGTTGTTTTCTTGTTCCTGGCTTTGACTCTATCAATGTAGAACTTCCTAAAGGTTCTGTTTTTTCCTATTTCAGCTCTTGCCTCTACCAGATCAAAATATTACTTAATTTTCTAAATATGCAATCATATCACACTCTCATATTCATTTTTAGATTAGCATTTTTATACTATAGTTTCCCCAAATCCCAATGTAAGAAAAGTTAGAATCATAACAATAATATAAATAAGGTTTTTGATTTAAAACATGAAGAAAAATGACCAGTAAAATAGCAATGCATTTCTGGATTATCTTCCATAGAAAAATCACTTGATCCCTCTGACCATTTGACCCTCTTGACTTACTGCATTCATAGTAGAATAGAGTCATTCTGATCCAATTATGCCGAATGTTTATTCCTACAGCTCCTAATCATAACACCTTAAATGTCAAATTTTTAGTGATCTCCCAGTAGAGGCTCAAACATCCCCATTATTGTAAAGGGAGAACAAGTTTTTCTTTTAAGTTAGCCCTCATTCTAATTTAGATTAGGAGAAAATCCAATCCAATCTGGATTAACACTTGAAGGTAAATAGAATTCCCAATGTTCCCAAAGTCGAATTGCAGTCAGCACCTCAAAAATGGGACCCACTACTTTCTGTTTGGCTGTTGCCCAGGTTTTATCTATTTTTTCAGCTCCAGAGCGGAAGGAGTGAGTACCAAAGCTAGGAAGGAGTGAGAAAAGTAGGCAGCCTGGGGGGAAAAGGAGATCTCAAGAGTTGAACAGCCTGGTGGGTGGTGATCCAGGTGGAATATGAGCCCTTGGGGTGGAGTTTGGAAGCGTGGGAGGAGTCCAGGTCAGACGTAGGGCCTCTCCAGTGGTCAAGACATTTCACGTGATGGAGGGCGTGGTTTGGGGCGGGGAAGCAGCTCTAGGTCCGAGATCCTGGTCCTGGGTGTGATTGAAGGAGACAGCTCTTTTTGGGAAGTCTCAGAGGCTGGCTAAGTTGGTAACTCTTGGGCCCAGGAGCAATCTCCAGTGAGCTGACTGGAAACTGGAACTTTGGGAGCTGAGATCTCTCTGCCTCTGCAAGCCAGCTCTGTAGGTGCAGGTACAAGGTAGGTCCTTGCACCTTCCGGCATATCTACCCCCACGCCTCCCTGCCCACCTCTAAGTTTTTGCTATTTGCCTTTGTCTTTGCTAATGGACGGATTATCTGACCTTCAGCACCACAAGCCCTCCCTCCTTAGCCCCCTACCCCACTCCCAGCCGTCACTGTTTTTCAAACCCCAAGTGCTTCACAAACGTCAGAGGTTACAGTCCCCGGATTTAAAATTGATTCACATTTTCCTAATTTTAAACATTGCACAAAAGGAAACAGAAATCCCGCCTTGTTCCTGGATCCTGATTAAATGTGGTGGTTCTACCTTCCGACTTAGTCCCCTGATAGATTCAAGAGTTCTGCCTGCCCTGCGACTCACTCTGGATGTGGACATTAAAAACTCCTACCAGGCTCTCCTCCTCTCTCCTCCCTATCCCCCAGGCTCTTCGGCTGCTGCCCGATCAGACCCTCACCCTGGCTTGCTGCATCCAGGTTGCTTTTAGGATCACCAAGTCTAAGCTCTACCAGAAGGTCCCTGGCAACCTCCCCAGCTTTTAGGTACCTCAGGGCACAGTCATGCTGCTTTCCCAGGCTCTGTCCCCCAGGAGCCTTCTGTCACTGCAGTGTCTCTGATCTTCCGGGACACTTCAGGAGCTAAGTTAGAACATCTTTTTCCCAAACCTTACCTGGAATCTCCTTTCCCAGACCTCCAGCTTCCCTGTCCCCTCCCCCCTCCTTTTAGAGCACTCAGACCTCCCCTCACCCTCTCCCTATACTAGGGGGCTGTAACTTATGCTTCCCCTGGTGCCTCCTTCTAGAGCCATCCTTCCATCCACAACATTCATTAGCCTCCCTTCTTCCTGGATCAAGCTGTCAGTCTGTGGTGAGTCAGGAAGACGGGATGGCAGAGTACCAATGGGAGGCAGAGCTCTGACTCTGGAAAGCTGTGTCACACTCATCCCTGTGGGATCCCAAAGGCTTCTCTGCATCCTGGGTCTCTGTTATTGGATGAGAGAGGGGAATAATTTTCCTGTTCAGATCATTTTCACTTCCAGGTTTGCCCCTCCCTGTTGCCCACAGTGTTCTCTTGATCCTGTTCATTTCACTCTTCATTTTTAGTCTTTTTTTTTGTCTTGCTAAGGCCACTGAGCTCACTTCTCACAACCAAACACCACCAACTTGGTCAGGGATTTCCTGATTGATGGGGATCACTGCAAATTCTTTTTTTTTTTTTTAATTTTTAAATATTTTCATTTTCAAAGAGCCACTTTAAACAACCCATCCAAATAGCTGAATGCCCTTCCATCTTGTTTTTACTCACCATTTTCTTTCTCAAACCCCCTTTTACCTTATCCCTGTGACTATCTTCTCTCTCACTCTCCCACTCCTAATACTAATCCAGTTTAAAGTCCCTCGCCCACCGTATCCCCCAGTTTTCTCACCTCTATATGTTTAGAAGACTTCTACATACTTTCCATTGGATACATTGTTTCCTCTATAATTCAGAGATGAAAGTTACAATGTTACCAGCCCCCCCCATTTGCTTTCTCTATATTAGTTCTTCTTCTTGGCCATTGTTTATAATTGTTTCCTTTTACCCTTTCCTGCTCCATCACAAATAATTCAGTCCCAACCTTTGTAACTACCTACAGTTATACTGATAATATTTTTATATATATGAGTAAATAGTTTGCCTTAATGCCTTGGAATTAGTCTTTAATGTTTTCCTTTTTTCTGGATCTTTTATATTAAATTTTCCATTGAGTCCTAGTCTTTTTCTTATAAATACATGAGTTTTTCAGTTTATAAAATGTCTATTTTTTCCCCCTCATTCCATATTCCAGATTTCTGGGTAAATTATTCAAGATGTAACTCCAGGTCTTTTGTTCTTTGAAATCAAATGTAACCAAACCTATGGTCTTTTAGAGTAGAAATTACAGTGTTTTATGAAATCCTGACTATTTCTGAGTATTGAAGTCTGTCTTATTTTTTGTTGGATTGCAATATTTTCTCCTTAACTTGGGAATTTCGAAACTTTGCTAGGATATTCTGGTAAGCTTTTCTCCTTTGATCTTGATCTCTTTCAGTTGGTGAACATTAGATTTTTTTTCTTTCAATTTCTATCCTCTTGTTCAAGAAATTAAGGGCAATTTTCTTTCATAATTTCTTGTAATGTTATATCCAGAATCAATATGAAATCGAATAACATAAAAATTGTAACGGCTTCACTGTGTAAAGGCTTCTAGAAAGAGTTTTCATTTTTCTGAACCTAAGAAATTTCTTTTGGTAATGTTTTATTTTAGAAGAGAACAAAAAGGGAGGTGTCTTGATTTGTGTTTGAATGGGACATAAGGGAGGCAGTGCTCTGCCAAGTCCAGTGGCAAGATAAAAGTCCTGAATCCTTCCTCCAACAAAACATCAGGTGATGGAAGCCTGAGGGAGGAGGAGCTCATGGGAGATAAGCTGGGCAGCCTGGTGGGTAAGTGACCAGATGAAATAACAGTCCTAAGGTGGATTTTGGAAGCCTGGGAGGAGTCTAGGGCGGCAGAAGAGCCATTCCAGTAGCCATTGGCCATGTGATGATGGGTAGGGCTGGGGGAGGGAATGCAGGCAGCATTCAGTCATCACCCAGGATAATTTTGGGAGTGAGGCCCCACCCTCCAGGTTTCAAGGGCTGGGCTGCTTTGACTTTCCTGGAATAGAGTAATAGGAAGCAGGAAGGCTTGGAACTGAGATTTCTGGGTATTCTCTTGGATCTGCCATTTTCTACTTAATGTAACAAATCTCTACTGGGGTAGGACCCAGGTAGGTCTTAGCCAGGGCTCTTCACAAGTCCTGCCTTCTGTTGGCTGCCCTTGCATAAGCATTCACACTTCTTATCTGCTCTGATGGCCAATGCCCTCCCCATCTGTCAGAACAATTTCCTTCCAGGTCTGGTTATTTAATGAATTCTTGGCCCCTATCTCTTTTTCAGGGTCCCAAACACTTCCCAAATATTCACTATCACCCTCTTCCTCAAGCTTACTATTGGATCATATTTGCCCAAAGACAGGAGTCCCACTTTCACAGCCCCTCTCACCCCCCCCAGGTGGACCCGAGTGTCCTAGCTCTACTTCCTGCTCCTATTTACTGCATTGATTGTGTGCCTTCAGACATTCTTTCCACTGGCTCTGCCTTTCTGCCCCCAGGAACCTTCCTTGGTTGCAGGAACTGAAGCTGTTTCCTGGGCCAACTTCTCTAGACCCTCACAACTTGGGCTCCTTCCTAGGCATGTGGCTCACTGTTTCCGCATTCCCTTTCAGGATTCTAAGCCTAAAATCTACCTAAGAATCTTATGAACCTCCCTCATCTTCAATTAGATTTCAATTTTTCCTGGTTCAGCTATCCACCTAAATCACTTCTGGACACTTAAATTTATTCTTTTTTTTTACTCAGGCTTCCCGGCTCCCTGCCCCCTATCTCACTACAGGTCCTGGGAGCTGAATTCCAGACTTGATTGTCTCCCAACCTTAGGCTGCCTCTGCTCTTCCTTGGGGGTTCCATCTCTACTTTTTTATGCTACTCTTGAGTCTTTTATTTGAAAATTTTTAGTCTCGGTTCTGCTCAGGCCTTTTCATCAAGAATGTTTGAAAATTCCCTTTTTCATTGAATGTTTTCCTTTGTGAAAGATGTTTACTTTTTGTTTTGATTTGTTTTTTTTGTTTGTTTGTTTGTTTTTTGGTTATTTTGGGGCTATAATCCATGTTTCTTTGCCTTCTTGAATATCATGAATATCCTTCTTGACTGTGCCTGAACAATGTTTGATTGCTTCTGGTTGCTTCCAAATTTTTTCTTGACCTAGGAGTTCTGCAATTTGGCTATAATTTTCCTAGGAGTTTTCATTTTGGGATCTCTTTCAGTAGGTGATCACTGGATTCTTTCCATGTATATTTTATTTATATTAGCTTCAATGTACCTTCTTTTTCATTTGGCCAATTCTTTTAAAGGTTTTGTTTTCTTTGGTAGAAGTTTGTGCTTCCTTAAAGCAAACTGGTGACTTTTATATTCCCATGATTTTCTAGTTCCACTCCCATTTATTTTCCTAATTTTTATTCTACTTCTCTTATTTGATTTTTAAAATCTTTTGGAGCTCCTCTAGAAGGACTTTTTGGATTTGTGACCAAGTCATATTCTCTTTGAGATTTCACATTGGTGACATTTGATCTTGTGTTCTTTCCAGTTTGTCTTTTGACCTTCCCTTTGATTACAGTAATGTTCTGTTGTGAGAGCTTTTTATTTTGTTGTGGTTTTTTTTCCCCTAATTTCAGGCTTGGTAATTCTCCTGGAACTTTACTCTATATAATTTCTTGTAGGCTAGTTCTGTGTGCAGGAAAAGAAGGGAATGACATTTATTCAGTTATAATCACCTCCCTGCCCTCCCCCAATAGCCTGAAGAGGACCAAGGCCTGGCCCAAGTGAGGAGCCTGGAGCCAGAGGAAATGGCCCCTGAGAGCTGCAGACCCCCACTCCAGGTGAGTATATTCTGCCCAAAGATGTGGGCAACGTCAGCCCAAGAGGCCATTTCCACAAATGTGGAGGATGGTCTGTGAGGCTGGCCATCTCTCTTATCATTGGATCCTTACTTTACAAAAATGGGCAGGAAAGTGAATGCAGTAATAACAACATTGCCCTCTTCTCTGCTATGTTTTAAACTGATTCATTGTCCCTTTGGCATCTTGAGCACTAACTCCTTTCCCCCAGTTGCTGCCCCAACATGTTTGTTTAAATTTTCCTTCAATATAGGTCACTGATAAGCATGACCTCTTCACTCATTAGTGTTTATCTTGTAGGTATCATGTCTTTGTTTTGGTCCAGGACCATCTCCCCACTACACACACACACACACACACACACACACACACACACAAAATCGAAACACTCTCTGTGTCCTGTGGCCAAGCTCCTTCTTATACCCATCGACTTTCCTGGAAACCCTTAACCCTGTTATCTGGAGCAGCAGGACCCTGGAAGCGTCCCCAGCTCTTGTCCTTTCCCTGGGTGGTAGCATAGCAGAAATTGTTCTCGTGCTGCTTCTCAGCTCCAGCTACCTCAGGTCCCACATATCTCCCCAAGTCTCTCTGGATCCCTTCTCTTTGCCATTTTTCACTGTTATTACATGAATATGATAATATATTCTTCCCCCCCCCCCCCCCCCCAGGCAATTGCTGTGAAGTGAATTTGCCCAGGTCACACAACTCAGAAGAATTAAGTGTCTGAGCCTGAATTTAGACTAAGGGCCAATGTTCTAGTCACTGCGCCATCTATTGGCCCCTATTATAATTTACTTAACCCTAAATATAAAATAAGAGAAGAAAAAAATTCAAGCAACCAGCAGAACATAACAGCAGGTTCATTATAAAACAAAATCTACTTGATGAATGCTACACATTGTTCAGGAGCTGTCCAGCGTTTCTTGGCTTCCTGGTATGTTTTCTTTTGTTCTATTTTATTTTCTTTATCTCCTGAGACCCTTCATTCCCCCAAAGCTGCAATTAGGTTTTTCTAGAATAACTCCATCATATTCGGCTCATCCCAAGCCTTTTTCTCCTTTTACCATTGTTTAGGTCAAAGTAACAGGCATTTAGAAAGGGAAGAGGCTCTGTGGGAATGTAGAGGAGATGCAAAGAAGGAAAAATCAGTCCCTGCCCTCAAGAAGTTTCCATTCTCACATGAAAGACAACATGTCGGCAGCTGTGTCCACACCAACTCTGTACAGTGTAGGTGGAAGGTCTTTGCATGACTGTGCTTCCAAGTCTTCTCATACAGGATGTGATCTTTGGGTAAATCTCATCTCTCTGCTTCTGTTTGCTTTTGTAAATTGAAGACCATTGAGCCAAATTCATTATGAAGTGTGTGATTCTGAAATTGGAACGCAAAATCTTATAAAAATGAATGTTGAAAACTATCTGTACTTGCATTTGGAAAAATAAAATACTATTGGGGGAAGGATAATGTTTTCATCTGGAGAAGTCTTACTTTCTGGCTTTTGGAAAACTTACAGGATCTTTTTTTCCCCTTACTGGTCATGGAAATGTTTTAGCCTTACAATACGCAACACTTACTAGCTTCACACAAACACTTGATGCCATTTTCTTAACATAGCACTGTCTGATTTCACCTCCAAAAATCCTCATCTCTCTCTCTCTTAGAAGCCATAACTTTTGTAATTCCACAGGCAGTACCATTTCCTATTTTTTAGGAAATTTCTCAATTTTATTCCAAATGAAAATGTAAAGTGTGTTTCTCTTTACTGGGTCTTTGGGGGACTTTAGTTTCAGTGCTGGTTCTGAATCCCGTAAGGGCTGTCACCTTTGGGCAGATCCCTCCTCCATGCTTCAGCTTCCTTCTGTAAATTGAGGAGCATTGCATTAGGTCAGTTATGAAGTGTGTTTCAATTCTTATGTCCTCTGGGGATTGGTGTTTTAGGAGCTGGTGAGTTTCAAGGATGTGGCTGTGGACTTCACCCCAGAAGAGTGGGATCTGTTGGACCCAGATCAGAAAGAGCTGCACAAATTGGTCATGCTGGAGAATGCCGAGAACTTGCTCTCCTTGGGTAAGGAGCTCTTCCCTTGGAACTCTGGAACTGCCATCAACAGGAATGTCACCATCCCCTCCCTAGGGGGCAGAGTTTCAGACTTTTACCACTTCCTAGAAAGGCCTAAGGTTTGCCTCCTATCCTCAAGAGACGGTCCTCCTGCTGCCTGGTTCTTCTGTGAATGGTCTTTGCATTGTAGGAACCCAGCAATTTTGCCTGTAAACCTTATAAAAACTAATTGTGCCCCCTTTTACTGAATATGGGATAGGAAAAGGAACCCTTTCCTCTTGGGGGGAACCATTTTGTTGTTACAATGTTATTTTGAGTAAAATGGATACATTTTTACCTCACTGCCCCTGGTGTAACCCATAAATCCCCAGCACAGGAAGTGGGTCTTTGTTCTTCCTTCATACATCCCCCAAAGGCCTGTATAGATACCAGGAGAGAAAGGGAAAGGAGGTATTCTTTCTATACATTTTCTGGGATTCAGGCCATGTGCTCAGAGCTTCATTCATGTGCATTATAGCAGTTGATGTTTCTCCCCTCCCCGCCAAAAAAAAAAAGAACCACATTGTTTTGGGCTCCATCTTTATCCCCATTTCACAGGTTTGGAGGCTGAAGCAAACAGGTGAAATTACTTGCCAGAGTCACGTAGCCAGGATATGTCTAAACCCAAATTTGCATTTGGGGCTTCCTGACTGCAGGCCCGGTTCTCCCTTCTCTGTGCTTCCAGCTGCTTTTAATATCCAGAAAATGGAGGCTCCGGGATGTGGCCATCCCACTGTGAAGGAGGCAGCAAAACCAGGATGTTCTGATTCCTGATTGCTTGCATGGCCTCCTTTCCCCTCTGCCCTGTTCTCCGGGAAATAATCATCATCTTTAATTGCACTTGGAACCACCCAGTGGGCCTAGCATCCCCCCTATTCTAATGAGAACTGTCTCTCCAGGCTCACACCCACTATTTTCCCTTTGCCCAGGACTTCCAGTCCCCAGAGAAGATTTCTTCTCCCATGTGGAGAGAGGAGGCCTGAGGAACGCCTGTCTTGGTGAGTGAGTTGGAAGCTGGGGTGCAGGCTGCCATCCCAGGAGGCACTTATCAGTGCTGTGAAGGGTTTGGGTGTGGGAAAACTAGCTTGGAATCCCTTTCCAGACTCTTGTGGTAGTGAGATCCTGAGCACCTCACTGAACCTCAGTCTGTTCTTCTGTAAAATGAGGCCTTTGGACTCCATGGCATTTCAGTTCCCTTCTAATGAAGATTTAATGATACTAGTGGAAGTCTTTCTTGGAAATTTTGGGATATCCAGCTATCTACAACCAAAGAAAGAGGTCTCAGGTTGTCTAATATGACTTTTCTTAGGTCTTTTTTAAGCCAAAAAGCATTTATTTTTACTTTTTGATATGTATTTAAAACTAAAAATAAAATAGAAAAAAAGGAAATTTTTTTTTAAGTTTTATTTTCTGCAGAACATAAGGAAGGATTCAAAATATGTAATAATAAATTGCCATAAACCACAAATGAAAGATATTGTATTCAGAACCGTCCATGGCTTTTTCCTTTCCTGGAGTTTTTCTTTTGTTCTCTGCTTTCCACTTTCATCCTCTGCCAACTCTCCACATACAGGCTACAGTTAAGTACAGATATATAGGAAAAGCAACATCCTCTGAGGAAAGCTGGCCACAAGCTGGAATCCATCAGTTAGAAGACTCCCTTCCTGCTTCCTTCCCTCGCTCCCTCCCTTCTCTTTTCTCCCCTCTCTTCCTTTCTTGCCTGTTTAGATATTTCTTTTCTTCTTTCCTTCCTGTTATGGGCCAGAACTCTGTACCTAAAAGAAGGATTCTTACAAGATGCTAAGTCAGTGGAATTGTTAAGACAATGGTTATCTAGTTTAGCTTGGTGATTAATAGTTCTCTAGTTTAGTACATGTACTTAGGACTTAATATAGTTCTACAAGATTCACACCTATGATAGAGCACATAAGCTATCAAACAGAGCATATAAGCTGGGTCAGAGTCAGACTCTGAGAAGACAAGAGGACTGGAGGCAAGAGCTCAAGCTGTTGGAGCCAAGGAGAGACATTCACTCCATCTCACACCACCGCGGTGGTGGGCCTCTCAGGCCTCTCGGGCCTCTTGGGCCTCTCCTCCTTCGCTTCTACACTGAAGCCAAGACTCCAGAAGGCTTCCAAGAAAGCTAGCCGGAGCCCCAGGCAAGGAGACAAGATTTTGAAGGTGATAATAAAGATTTGGATTTTAACATGTGGCTGTTCTCCCGGTGATTAGTCAACTGAAAGGAAGGCTGGTCCAGAGACCTCCAGAAAACCAACCAGAACCTTATACCTTCCTTCTCTCTGTTCACCTAGGTTATCATATATCCTTACCTACAGATGCTCTTAAAAGCACTCTCCCTCTCCCCCCCCTTTCTTCATGACTGAACCATCCTTGGATAGATTCCTTCTTTCCTTCCTTCCTTCCTTCCTCCCTCCTCTCCCTCAATTGGGGTTCACTGACTTATCCAGGGACACACAGCTAGGAAGTATTAAGTAGATGAGGCCAGATTTGAACTTGGGTCCTCTTGACTTCAGGGCTGCTGCTCTATCCACTGCTCCACTAGCTGCCCCAATTCCTTTCTTTAAGAACAAACCTTAAACCCAAATCAGTCTGATTCTCATTGACCATCCATAGGTCCCTTGATAAGCCCCATTTGGTCTTTGTTTGGGTCCTGATTGACTCAGATTTAGTATAAATACCAATCATTTTTGCTTTGGCCAGAAACCCTGAGGTTCTTCCCAGAGTCACTCATTCATTCATTTTTATTTCTTGAGATTTTTTTGGCCTAGGTGAGAGAGGAGATTCTTTGCCTCCATTGCTCCCCAGCCTTAGTCACTGGATGGGGGCAGCCTCAGTCACAGGAGATCTGTTGGAGACCTTACCTGAAGAAGGCCCAGGTCTCCCCTATCGGCATCCAGATCCATCTCCAGTAATCTTGATCTATAACTGGCCGCTGGATGCAGATGGCTCTGTGGGGGAAAGTGAGGCCGGTGACTTTTGGCACCCTCCCTCACTTAACTCTAAGTCATTCACTTATCATGGTGTGACTCCTTCATGTCAATGTCCTCTCTTAGAAGAAAGAACTGACAAGAGTGGATCTGTTTCTGCTTTTGTGATTTTCTTTTGTCTCCATCAGTTTGTGAATGGGAGTAGAGACCACTGCCTTACTTAGAAAGAATTCAAACCTAATTCATCCACTTTCTGCCTTTTCCTGGTTCTTATTGACCAATCTTTGGCCCATTCTTGGAGGATCATTGGTCTAATTTACATAACTGACAGCTTCCCTTAGGTTAAGGACATTGGAGGGAAAGACTCCTGATTATTCCATAATAGGACCAGGAGCCCTAGGCCCTTGTTATCTTCATTAGTGACAACCATAACAGTTAACAAACATATGGTACCTAGAGTTTTATAGGTATTTCATGCTGACAACAACCTGGGAAGTGGGTACAATTATTACCTTCACTCTATAGCAAAATTGAGGCAAAGAAGCAAATTCCCAAGGGTTCAGAGTGAGGTGGTGCCTGAAATTGAATTTGAAAGAAAGGATTGGAAGCACAATGGAGAACATCTGTCTAGTGCAGTGGATTGAGAAGGCTCAGTTTTCAGGTTTGAGTTCTAATCTCTTTTGCTGGGATTTGTATCAGGTTATTCAGACATTTAGAGCTCATAGTCTGGTCTCTAAATTATGAGAACCTTCACCTGGTCTTCGTGTCAGGTGTTGTGTGTTGTCATCAGGGTCCAATGTCATCATATTGTGTGTGGAACTCAGTGTTAATTGAATCACTTTATTGGTGTGAGCTAATAGCATTTAAAAATGATTAAATCTGTCCATTTCAGTTTGAAAATATTTTGCCTGGAGAAATTAAAAGTCAATGATTTTATTATCAGCCAGCATTAGAGGATTATTTATATGTGTGTGTGTTTGTTTCTTTCAGATATAGAGACACAGTTTGGTATGAAGGAGATGAGTGCAAATCTGAAAATGATCTCATGGAAAGATCTTTTTCAATATCATGAATACAGGGCTGTTCTTGCCAACCACAAAAGAAATCACACTGGAGAAGAACATTGTGAATGGAATACACGCAAAAAAGTTTTAAGAAAAACTTCCAGTACTGGTAAAGATAAAATTATACATCGTGAAGAGAAAACATCTGAGTGTCATGAATGTAATAAAGCTTTTCTTGTACTGTCTTCCCTTGCCAAGTACCAGAGAATCCATGCTGGAGAGAAACCTCATGAATGTAAGAAACATGGAAAGACTTTTAGAGAGCAATCTGCTCCTGTTGAACATGAGAGAATTCACACAGTAAAACAATCTTACATATGTAATCAATGTGGAAAGGATTTCCAATGTTATTCCAAATTGGCTCAACATCAGAGAATCCACACTGAAGAGAAGCCTTTCGAATGTAATGAATGTGGAAAGACTTTCGTGTGCAGTTACAGTCTTCATGAACATCAGAGAATCCACACTGGAGAAAAGCCTTATGAATGTAATGACTGTGGAAAGACTTTCATATATCGCTCCAGTCTTGCTGATCATCAGAGAATCCACACTGGAGAGAAGCTTTATGAATGTGATGAATGTGGAAAGACTTTCATATATCGCTCTCATCTTGCTGTCCATCAGAGAATCCACACTGGAGAGAAGCCTTATGAATGTAATGAATGTGGAAAAACTTTTGTATGCAGTTACAGTCTTCATGAACACCAGAGAATCCACACTGGAGAGAAACCTTATGAATGTAATGAATGTGGAAAGACTTTCATATATCGCTCCAGTCTTGCTGATCATCAGAGAATCCACACTGGAGAGAAACTTTATGAATGTAATGAATGTGGAAAGACCTTCATATATCGCTCCCATCTTGCTGACCATCAGAGATTCCACACTGGAGAGAAGCCTTATAAATGTAATGAATGTGGAAAGGCTTTCGTACGCAGTTACAGTCTTCATGAACATCAGAGAATCCACACTGGAGAGAAACCTTATGAATGTAATGAATGTGGAAAAACTTTCAAATATAAAAATAGTCTTGTAAGCCATCGTAGAATCCACACTGGAGAGAATCCTTATGAATGTAATGAATGTGGAAAGACTTTCAAATATACAAACAGTCTCGCAAAACATCAGAGAATTCACACAGGAGAGAAGCCTTATAAATGTAATGAATGTGGAAAGGCTTTCACACAGTGTTCCAGTCTTGCTGTCCATTGGAGAATCCACACTGGAGAGAAGCCTTATGAATGTAACAAATGTGGAAAGACTTTCACATCTCACTCCAGTCTTGCTGTCCATCAGAGAATTCACACTGGAGAGAAGCCTTATGAATGTAATGAATGTGGAAAGGCTTTCACAAAGCGCTCCTATCTTGATGCACATCAGAGAATGCACAATGGAGAAAAGCCTTATGAATGTAATCAGTGTGGAAAGGCTTTCACAAATTGCTCCAGTCTTGCTGTCCATCAGAGAATCCACACTGGAGAGAAACCTTATGAATGTAATCAATGTGGAAAAGCTTTCACAAAGCGCTCCTATCTTGATGCACATCGGAGAATGCACAATGGAGAGAAGCCTTATGAATGCAACAAATGTGGAAAGATTTTCACATCTCACTCCAGTCTTGCTGTCCATCAGAAAATCCACACTGGAGAGAAATCTTATAAATGTAAAGAATGTGGAAAGGCTTTCATAGATGGCTCTAATCTTGCTAAACATCAGAGAATCCATACTGGAGAGAAGCCTTATGAATGTAATGAATGTGGAAAGGCTTTCACAAAGCGCTCCTATTTTAATGCACATCAGAGAGTACACAATGGAGAGAAGCCTTATGAATGTAGTCACTGTGGAAAGACCTTCACAGGGCGCCACAGTCTTGGTAAACATGAGAAAATCCACATTGGACAGAAACCTTCAGAGAAAGCTCAAATCTTGCTTAGCAACAGAGAGAGCACATTAGAGGAAAACTTTTCAGTATCTGGATCATGATAAAGATTTTAAAATATATTAGTCTCTGAGTAGACATGGGAGATCCTATAGTAGATGTAAAACCTCATTGATATTATCCATGTGGAAAAACATTCAGGCTCACTTCTTCCCTGAATTGCCTCTAGAAAATTCCTAGAAGATGGAAATCATGAATAATGACATAAAAATGGACACAGAGCTTCTCATTCATCAGGGATTTTCTGCTTGGGAACAAATCTCCTATGGACTTGGCACGGGAAGGTCTTTAGTTCAGGTTTACATCTGAGGATAAGGAATGTAGAGAAGACTTAAAAATGTGCTGAAGGAAGACATGTCCTTACCTGGAAGATAAAAGTCAATATAAACCGTAATATTCACACTGGAAAGAAACATTATATAAAATGTATTTCCAGAAAGGCTTTCACCTGGATCTCATCTTTTGTGTAGAAATCTTGCTGCAGATGAAACATAATGAATGAGGGAAAACCTCTTCCTACAGCACAGATCCCATTAGATATTGGAGTTTTATACTGTGTATAAACTCTGAAAATAGATTGAGTTTTTCTCTGAAATCCCAAGACTTGTGTCTAGAGAAGAGTCTGTCTAATGGGTGAAAACAATTGGTTTAATCTTCTTTCTCAATCAGTAATGATTAAGAGATTTTATCTGATTTTAAATTGTTTTTATTACTTAATTTTCCTCTTCATTCTCTTGTTTATTCCCAAATTCTTTGTCTTTCCATCTGTGTGATGTCATGTATTCCATGTTCTAATTTTCTTTTAAAATATCTGTAAATGTGGCCTAAGTCTCCATTTTGACCTTATCTTGTTACCTTGTGTTGGATGGGTTTGAGGGGAAGTGAGGCCTCTTCAGAAATCTGACCCCCACAGGAGTGCCATAGTTTAGGACCACAGGGGTAAGACATATAAGTCCAATGCAATCTTTTTTCCATCCTCTAGGCAAATATGATAGACATCATTGCCAGGAGACAGGTCAATATCCTATCCTCCTTCTCCATTGGGGTCTTGCTTTCATCTTCCTGTTGTTCCTTCTTTTGGAGGGTTTCTGCATTTTCTGGAAGAGCGCAAGCACAGTCTCAACCCTACATTAGTAATTTGGCTGGACCAGACCAATGACCCATTACTGAATGTTTCCACATGACCTTGAAGTCTAGCTGTTTGTCTGACAACCTATTCCTTTGTTCTGCAAGTGTTTTTGAGTAGGAGTAGGTCCTTGCTTATTTAAAGTTAGAAAAAAAATTCTGATATGTATTACCTGATCCAAACTTCTTATGCTATTTCCTATTCCTCCTTTTGTCTGTTGATAAGGAGGATTTTAGTATCTTCATTGTCTCTTTTAACAATATTCTATCATGAAGATATCCAAAACATGGATCAGGAGTGACATCCATTGGCCCTGTGTCCAATGGATGAAGGCCTCTCAGATAGTGGACTATTAATTTGATTTAGTAGACATTAATACTTTAATTCAAATTTCCAAAAATATTAGTTATAATCCCAAGAAATAAGTATTGCACAGCTAATAGTAAGAGTTCCATCCCTGGTGGCACCTAGGGGACAGTGGATAGAACAACAGCCCTGAAGTCAGGAGGACTTGAATTTAAATCTGGTCTCAGACACTTAACACTTTCTAGGTATGTGACCCTGGGCAAGTCACTTAACCCCAATCACCTCAGGGAAAAAAAAAGATTCATCCCTGAATGTTCATAGCTTATGTTGATATCTGAAGAGATGGCTTTATGTTCAACATTACACAAATAATTTAGTTTTAAGATACTTAATAAACCATAACCAAAGACTTAAAGTTTAGAAATAAATAGTAAAAACAATTCCAAATTGTATATTGCCTGGGAAAAATGATGTTCAGTTAGTAGACATGTTCAAAGAGACAAAGGCATAGATTATTCTCAGAATCACTTTAAACTGATAACAGAGGTAACTAGAAGGTGCAGTGGATAGAGTACCAGTCCTGAAGTCAGGAGGACCCGAGTTATAATCTGGCCTCAGATACTTAACACCTCCCAGCTGTGTGACCCTGCGCGAGTCACTTAACCACAATTCCCTTTGCAAAAAAAAAAAAAGCCAACAATGGGAAAATGCACACTGTACTTCTGAAAGAATATTGAGGGTTTGAGTAACATGGTTAGTTGGGAGGATTATTACTAAGATTTCAGCTTTCTGTGATGGTGTAGTCAGTTTGTATGGCATTACATTTCTTATTTAAATAGTATCCTGATTGCCCTGAAATAAAGCCATCTGTAAATGCATTAAGTATAGAATCAATAGGATAGTTCTTTATTATCTTTGGGAATATTTTTTCATTGATTTTTTTTTTCACAAAAGGTGAGTACTTTTGTAGAGGGTTTATGATTATCTTACCACTGTAAGTAAAAATTACATCTTGTAGTCACTCCATTCTGAAATATTCAAGACTTTATTTTAGATTTTGTATGTAGTTGATGTCTGATTAATGAGGAGAGCTGAGTTGGAGTTATTTAATGTATTCATTAGATATACTACCATTGTGGAATATGGCATAAGAGTGACAGGAGAGTTTTAATGATCTCCTTACAAAGTAGAGAATAAATGGGAAAGTTGATGTATGGGGATCTGTAGCATGAGTCAAAGTCAATATCACTAATAATTTTTGAAAATCGTGAAGATTTTGTAATGAATCTCTTCTTGTCTCAAGTTCATGGGGTTAGATAATTTGAAAATCCATGAGATAGCCAAGATGTAAAAAAGAGGATTGTCTCTAAATTTTTTCAGGCGTCATTACCAAACCTCATGAATATAGGCTTGTTCTAAATCATGTATTAAGAAATTGAGATTGTTTACATCTTTACTACTGTATAAAATATGATCCTTATAGTGAATTATCTTGGAAGTTGGATATTTCAGTCTGGACTAATGAAATAGCATATTGACTATAGTGCTAATTAATTAAAACAATGTAGAAGAAGGGGTTTCATAGGGGACTTTAGGAAAATCTGTGTGAGTCTGAAGGGCAATCAGTGTAAAATGGAGGCAGGAGATGGAGTGTCCTGGTCAAAGAACCAAAAAGAGTCTTGTCACAGTGGTTGCTACACACGTGGAGGGGAAGTAAGGTGAAAGAAGACTGAGGAGGTGGAAGAGGGACAAATGATGAAGGGCTTTAAAAATCAAGTAGAGTATTCTGTTTGATCCTGGTGATAAGGAAAGTTTATTGAATTGTCAGTGACAGGAAGAGAAGTCATTTTAGAAAGATGAATTTGACAGTAGATTGGAGGACTGAGTCAATGGGGATGTGACTTAAAATGGGGAGGTCATCCAGAACTCTGTTTTACCTTGTATATGAGGTGATTGGGGATAAAGTTGAGAAATAAGTGGGTGCATGTGAGATAGTAAAAGGCAGAATCAATAGGATTGAACTGGGAGTGGGGTGGGGTATGGATATGTGAGAGGTGATGAAGTGTGCATGGTATCTAGGTTATGAGATTGGACAATTGGGAGGGTATCCTGGCTAATAGTAGGAAAGTAAAACTAAAAATTTTTTTTGTGGGGGAGAAATAGTGAATTTTGTTTTGGATTCCATTTTAAGAGAAAAACCAGGAGAAAATATTGTCAGAAAAGCTAGGAAGAACAGCCGGTCAAGGAAAAGGGGATAATTGGCAATAGAGAAGGAGCCAATAGACAAGGAAAGAATGAAAATTGAAGAAAACCATGGAGAAGAAGGAATATATATGGTGGGGAAGAGGAGACAGACTGGGATCATTTATACATATAATAGGATATGCCTGTTATTCAAGAAGAGCCACTTCTTAATAAAAGACCAATTGCACTGTAAGGGAAAAAAAAGGCATTTGATTGATGTGAGATGAGGAAGAAATAAGAATTCTTGGGAATGGTCCAATTTCTTTTAGTAAAATATGAAGCCATGTGCTCAGCTGAATGAGTGGTTAGAAGCAAACCAAGAGCTTTAGAAGGAATGAAAAGATGTGGAAAAGCTTCTGTGGTGAGTGGAAAAGGGAGTCAAAAGATTGCCTTGCCACAGTAAAAGCCCACTTGATATTATGTCACCTAAATTTGTAGTGGACCCAAAAAGCCCAGTTTCATGATTTTCTCTGTCAATATTCAGCATCATGTGGGTAAGATAGGGACCACTTTTTTCTTCTCTTATTGTCAAAGCCAAGTATTTCTAATACAATATGGAATAGTAATGGTAATGGCAACCTTATTTCACCCTGATCTTATTGGGAATGGTTCCACTTTATCCTCTATTACATATAATGCTTGCTGATAGTTTTAAATAGATGTTACTGTTTTAAGGAAAAGTCCATTTATTCCTACACTCTGTAGTATTTTTAAAAGGAATAGATGTTGGATTTTATCAAATATTTTTCTGCATCTATTGAGATGATCAAATGTTTTTTGTTAATTTGGTTATTGATATAGTCAATTATGCTAATAGTTTTCCTAATAATGAACCAGCCCTGCATTCCTGTTATATAAATCCTACTTGATCGTGGTGTATTATTGTGGGGATGATTTTCTATAATCTCTTTGTTAATATTTTAAGATTTTTGCATCAGTATTCATTAGGGAGATTGGTCTATAATTTTCTTTCTCTGTTTTTGTCTTACTTGGTTTAGATATCAGTATCATGTCTGTGTCAAAAAAGGTATTAAGTAGGAGTCTTTTCCCTACTTTTACAAATAATTTATATTTACTAGTTATGTACTATGTAATAATTTTCTTAGAGTTAATTGTAATTTAAATGTTTTGTAGAATTCACATGTAAATCCAACTGGACCTGGGGATTTTTTCTTAGGGAGTTAAATAATAACTTGTTCTATTTCCTTTTGTAAAATGGGACTATTTAATTAATTTTCTCTTCTATTAATCTGGGCAATCTATATTTTTGTAACGATTCCTCCATTTTATTTAGGTTGTCAAATTTATTGATACAAAGTTGGGTAAAGTAACTCTTAATTATTGCTTTAATTTCCTCTTCGTTGGTGGATAGTTTTTCCTTTTCATTTTTGAGACTAATAATTTGATTTTTCTCTTTCCTTTTTCTAATCAAATTAATGATTTGTCTATTTTGTTGGTTTTTTATAAAAGCAACTCTAAATTTTATTTATTAATTCAATAGTTTTTTACTTTTAATTTTATTGATCTCTCCTTTTATTTTTAGAATTTCAAGTTTGGTATTTGATTGAGGGTTTTTAATTTGTTCTTTTCCTAGCTTTTTTAGTTGCTAAAACTAAACTAAAACTAAAAGCCCAATTCATTGAACTTCTCTTTCTCTCTTATGCAATTAAGAATCTAGAGAAAAAACATTTGTCCTTATTATTGCTTTGGTTGCATCCCACAAATTTTGGTATGTTGTCTCATTATTGTCATTCTCTTGGATGGAATTATTGATTGTATAAGATATGATTTGCTAGTTCACCCATTAATTCTTTAGGATGAGATTATTTAGTTTCCAATTACTTTTTGGTCTAGTTTCTCCTGGACTTTTATTGAAAGTAATTTTTATTGCATCATGATCTGAAAAAAACCCTAAATTTCTGGCTTTCTGCATTTGATTTTGAGGTCTTTATGTCCTAATATATGGTCAGTTTTTGTATAGGTTCCATGAACTGCTGAGAAGAAAGTGTACTCTTTTCTGTCTTCATTTAGTTTTCTCCAAAGATCTATCATACCTAACTTTTCTAGTGTTCTACCTCTTTAACTCCTTTCTTATTCATGTTGTGGTCTGATTTATCCAATTCTGAGACAGCAAGGTTGAGATCTCCCATTATTATAGTTTTGCTGTCTATTTCTTCTTGCAACTCTTTTAACTTCTCCTTTAGGTATTTAGATGCTACACCATTTGGTGCATATATGTTTAATATTGATATTGCTTAATTATCTATAGTACACTTTAGCAAGATATCATTTCCTTCCTTTTCTCTTTTAATTAGATAATTTTTTTGCTTTTCTCTGATCTGAGATGAGGATGCCTATACCTGCTTGCCTTTTTTTTTTTTTTTTTACTTCACCTAGAGCATAATAGATTCTGTTCCAGTCTTTTACCTTTATTCTGTATGTAATACTCTGCTTTAAATGCTTTTGTGTAAACAATATATTGTAAAATTCTAGCTTTTAATCTCATCCTCCTGTGCTTTATGGGAGAGCACCCCATTCACATTTATAGTTAAAACTACTAATTCAGTATTTCCTGCCATCTTATTAACCCCAAATTAGACTTTTTCTTTGCTTTTCCCTTTTCCCTCCTTCCCAGCATTTTACTTATGAGCACTATTTGTTTCAAGTAGCCCTCCTTTAGAGACCCTCTTCCTCTCTTATACCTTTCCCCTACTATCTCGCTTTTCCCTTCTATTTAGCCTGCCCCTTCCCTTTTCACCTTTTCCCTGCCACTTTTGTATAATATGAAAGAAGTTTCTTGGTGAAACCAAATGTATCTAATATTCTTTGAGCCAAATCTGATGAGAGTGATTCACACAATGTTCATCACCCTCTCTTCTTTCCCTCAATTATAATAGGTTTCCTTTGCCGCCTTCATGAGATGTAATTTTCCCTCATTTAAGTCCATTTTTCCCCTTTCCACTTCGTTTCTTTTTGTATATTATAATAGTAAAATCAGATTATACATGCACTTTGTATGTATCCTCATAATAGAAATACAGATATCAAAAGTTCTTTTCTTTTTACCTTTTTATGCTTCTCTTGTATACTATATTTGGAGGTCAAATTTTTTGTTTACCTCTGGATTGGTTCTTTTTTTAATTGTTTTTTTTTTTTCCTGGTTATACATGTATATTCTTTAGCTCTGGTCTTTTCACCAGAAATAAATGGAATTCATCTGTTTCATTAAATGTCCATCTTCTTCCCTGGAAGAAAATGCTCAGTTTAGTGGGGTAGTTTATTCTTGATTGCATTCAAAATTCCTTTGCTTTTTGGACTATCAGATTGCAGACCTTTGATCCTTTAAATTGGAAGCTGCTAGGTCGATGGGTAATCCTCATTATGGCTCCTTGGTATTTCAATTTTTTTCTTTCTGCCTGCTCATAACATTTTTTCCTTTTTCTGATAATTCTGAAATTTAGCTGCGATATTCCCTGGGTTTTAATTTTGGTTTTTCTTTCAGAAGTGTTCCATGAATTCTTTCAATGGTTATTTTACCATCTGATTCTATGACATCCAGGAAGTTCTCTTTGATGATTTCCTGAAAAATAGTGTCTAAGCTCTTTTTTTTTTTTTCATCATAGTTTTCAAGTCAGTTGTTTTCCCAATTAGGTATTTTACATTTTTTCTATGTTTTCATTTTTTTTTTGGTTTTGCTTTACTGATTCTTGATGTCTCATTGAGACATCCATTTCCATTTGTTTAGTTTTGAATTTTGGTGAATTATTTTTTTAATTTACTTTTTTTTAAACTTCTTTTTGTATTTGTCCAATGGAATTGTTAAATGAGTTGTTTTGTTCTATGGAATTTTTTTCATTTCACAAATTCTGTTTTTTTAAGGAATTGCTTTCTTTTTTTGTTTCACAAATTGTCTTTTTCTGGGAGTTGTTTTCTCATTTTATCAGATCTATCTTTTAGTGAGTTATATGCCTTTTCCAAACTCTCTTGCAATGTTTTCATTTCCTTTCCCCGTTTTTCTTCTAGCTCTCTTTTAAGATACTTTTAAATTTTTTCTAGGAGAACCTTGTGTGATGGGGATCAGGTTACATCAGCTTTTGGGGCTTTATCTAAAGACAGTCTGCTTTTTGTCTCCTCAGGGTTTGAAATCTGTTCTTGTCTTTCACCATAATAACTATATTCAAAATTCTCTTTGATTTTTTACTCATTTTTAAAAAATGTTAAGGTCTGTTTTTAGGACAGGGGAGGTTTTTCAAGGTTCCTCTAGAAGCAGCAGCTTCTGGTATAAGAGGCCACAGCTGCACTGGGTCAGTGTTGACTCACTCCCAGTGCTGGGTGGGCTAACTGTGAGACTCGGGCATTTTGGGGTTCACTATTTATCTTTTGTATTTCTGTTGGATATTTTCTAACTTCTCTGCTGATCTATTGGCTTGTAAGCAGAGAAGAGTGTCCAACATTGTTGTGGATTCCTCCACATTGACTTTCAATCAGGTGGAGTCTGCACTGCCCCATGGAGTCCACATTACTCTAGGACTCTGAGCTAGCATCTGTACTCATCCTGCTTGTGCTTGGGTGTTGCTTTCTTGTTTCCAATTAAAACAGACCTTTTATGGAGATCTTTGAAATTATCTTCTGCTGGTAATTTGTTGCACTCCTAATATTCATGGATTCTGCTATCCAAAACTAATTCAAAGGCTGAGTTTGCTCATTATTCTGAGAGTTGTAGGAGAAGGTCAGAAAAAAATATGTGTCCTTTCTGCTATCTTGGCTCTGCCCTAAAACTCGTAGGTATCCATTCTTGCAAGAATGTAAAAAATCTTTTCTGCATTCAAAACTCTTCCCCAAGATCTAAAAACCTCTCAAGAAACAAGTTTGCTTCTAACATTGATGCAAATTTTATCTGATGGATTGTCTGAGCATGATTATGAAAAGTATGAGATTGCACCTAGAACAATATGTATGGAAGTGACATCGTTGAACCACCTTAGTCTTAAGAAACCCTAGCCCTGACTGAAAATGGGTTTCCTTTTTTAAAATGCAGAAAATAAGAGTGACTCAAATTCTCTTGAACTGGCAGCTCAATCATCTTAATTAAAAAATGTTAGAATTCTTACAAAGTGATAAGTCAGTTGTCTAATTTTAGCATCGTCTTAGCAGTTCTCTAGTTCAGAGTTCACACCTTTCACACCTTTAAGAGTTCACACATTAGCGTTGGAGATTCACAAGTCAGGAACCCACAATCCAACTCTCTCAGAGGAGGAGTCAACTTTTGAGTTCACACCTCTAAAAGAGCATATAAAAGGAAGAGCCTCAGTCAGAAGTCAGTTTTTAGGAGTTTGAGAGAGCCAGAATTCAGTCTGGAGATTCAGAGACAGCTGGAGGCTGATGCTAGCAGAGGCAAAGGACAAGCAACAAGAGCTCTTGGAACCAAGGAAAGCTTACTGGGCTATTTTTGAAGAGACAATAAAGGATTTGAACTTTTAACAGCTGGCTGCATTTGAGGTGATTATTGATCTGAATTGAAATGAAGGCTGCCTCCAGAAGCCCCCTGAGAAACCTGGTCTCAGAGAATGATTATATTTTAGAAAAGAAGAACACTACAAAAAAGAATTTATGTATCAATCAATAAACATTTTTAAGCATCTACTATGTGCCAGGTAATATGCTACATGATGAGAATGCAAAAAAAGGTTAAATAACCCCACACAGCTGTTTTATCATTATACTATTGCAATTTCCATTGTCAGATTCCTCACTGCACACTTACCTTTTGTATCTTTGTAAAGGACTTCCCAGGGTATTTTTTTTTAAAAAAACATCCCCATCATTTTTTACACCAAAATAATGACATACCTTTTTATACCATATCAAATACCATTCTTATACCATATTCAGCCATTCCCCAATTGATTGGTATCCCTTTAATTTCCAATTAACTGCCACCACAAGAAGAGCTGCTATAAATAGTTTCTTCCTTTTATCTCCATCAAGAAAAGATCCAAGTAATGGAACCCATGTAGGTTTCAATTCCTTTTCTGATGACTTACATTAAACACATTATTTGTCCTCAGTACCTAAAGATGAAAAAAGAAAAGATCCAGTACTAGTATTGTTGGGACAAAGAACGTACACCCACATTTTTCTTCAGATTGGACTAGTTCACAATTTCACCACAATGCATTGGCATTATCTGCTTTCCTGCATTCCCACCAAAATTTGGTATTTTCCTTTTTTCTCATCTTTTCCTGTCTCATATATGTCAGGTGGTATCTGGTTTTTTTTTTTTTTTAACTTACATTTCCTTAATTATTAGTGATCTGCATAATTTCATAAAATTATTAATGTCTTAGATTTCCCCCACAAAAAAAATGCTTCTTCGTACAATCTATTTTTTTAAGCAAAGAATATATAGATTTGGTTCGATTTTATATATTTGAGAAATGAGACCTTTTCCCAAGAAGCTTTCCAGGCTGCTGTTGAAAGCCTGCCAGCACTCTCACCTGTTCCTATTCAGTGGAAAACTGATACACCAGTGTGGGTAGAGCAGTGGCCCTTAACAAGAGATAAAATTCAGGCCTTAGTAGATATAGTGCAAGAGCAACTTGACCAAGGACACTTACAACCTTCTCTAAGTCCTTGGAATTCCCCAGTATTTATTATAAAAAAGAAATCTGGAAAATGGAGGATGTTGACTGATTTAAGAAAGGTAAATGAACAGATGGAAACTGGGAACTCTTCAGCCTGGACTTCCATCTCCTACTCAGTTGCCTAGAGAATGCCCTCTTTGGGTTATAGACATCAAGGATTATTTCTATTCTATCCCTCTAAATAAGGAGGATATGAAAAGATTTGCCTTTTCAGTGCTCAGCATTAACTTAGCTGAGCCTTATAAAAGATATGAATGGACAGTTTTGTCACAGGGAATGAAAAATAGCCCTACTATGTGCCAAATGTATGTTGCTGCTACTCTTACTCCAGTAAGAAAAGCATTTCCAAAAGCAATATTATTGCATTATATGAGTGATATTTTGGGGCATGCACCTGAGGAACAAATGTTAGAAGCATGTCTACAAAAGACCATAGAAACACTAAGGAATTACAAATTGTACAAAGCTGAAGAAAAAGTTCAAAGACATGCCCCTTTTCAATATTTAGGATATAAAGTATACCCTAAGGTGCTTACAGTACAAAAACTGTCCTTAAGAACAGAGAAGCTAAACATCTTAAATGATTTTCAGAAATTGATAGGAGATATCCAATGGATGCGACCAGTGTTAGGCTTGACTATCTATCAATTACAACCATTATATGACATTTTAAGGGGAGACACTGCTTTAAATTCACCACATCAGCTTACAAAAGAGGCTCAGGAGGCTTTGAGAAAAGTTGAACTGGCTTTATTCAATGTGGTTGAAAGACTCACTCAAAAACCCTTGGAAATATCAGTTTTTGTCATACAAGAGGCACCCACAGCAGTCCTTCATCAAGGAGACAGTGTGATAGAGTGGGTAAACCTCCCGGCACAATCAGAACAAAGCCTTATTCCTTACGCAGTGCTTGTGGCTAGAATTTTATTAAAGGCCATTAAGCGAGCAGTACAATTATCTGAGACAAGACCTGATAAGATATACACCTTTTACACTAATACACAAATTAATGTGTGCTGTGAGACCATCCCAGAGTGGCAAATTTTATTAGCCATAGCTCCAAATTTTGCACATGGGTCTCCATTAAAGATAACCAGACTATTATATAATTGGCGATGGATTCTTGAAGAAAAAGTTTCTAAAGTTCCTCTTAAAGGACCAACTATCTTTACAGATGCATTCAAACATAATATTTGTGCAATATACTCTCATGACTTAACTATAAAGAGAGTAGTCAGAATTTCTTTTCAGTCCACTCAGCAGAACGAATTATATGTGATCATGCTAGCTCTCACTTATTACCCAGGCAATATAAATATAATATCTGATTCAGCCTATTCAGTAGGTGTGGTACAAAGAATTGCCACAGCCCAAATATAATTTGCAGCTTCTAATATATATTAGCTCTTTAAGCAACTTCAAGAGCAAATGAGAAAGCATCCAGGAAAGATTTATATCTTGCATGTCCACTCACATAGTGGACTCCCAGGCCCTATTTTTGATGGAAATTCAAAGGCAGATAGCCTTTTAATTATGTTAGCCAGTATTCCTTTGTTTCAGGAAGCCCAAGAATCTCATCCTAAATACCATCAGGCTGCTCGAGCTTTACATTTACAATTTGGGATAACAAAAGAGGAAAATAGGAGCATAGTAAAAAGTTGCACAGTTTGCCTTCCTTTCCATGCTCCTACGTTCCCTCCAGGGAAGAACCCTCGTGGTTTGAGACCCATTGAAATCTGGCAAATGGATGTGGCCCATTACAAATCTTTTGGTCGTCTGTCTTTTATCCACATTGTAGTAGACACCTTTTCAGGATTCACTTTTGTGATACCAATAGCAAAAGAAACAGCCCGAGTGGTCACTGAATTCCTCATCCAAGCATTTGCAATGAGGTGCCACAAGCAATAAAAACAGATAATGGACCTGCATATACTTCCAAACATTTTGCACAGTTTTGTGCACAGTATAAGATTTTATACACCATTGGCATACCTTTTAATCCTCAAGGTCAAGCAATCATAGAGAGAAGAAACAGAGACATTAAGACACTCCTCCAAAAATAAAAGAAAGGGGGAGCCATGGGTAACCCTAGAGAACTTCTAAACTTAGTTCTCTATACCATTAATTTTTAAATTTTTGGTAAAGATGCACTGACTTCAGTAGACAGATTTTATAACCCACCAGAAGGGCAGTGTCCAGTATCCACTATCTTTAGATAATCACCAAGTGATGTAGAGAGACCCAGAAAGTGGTGAATGGAAGGGACCAGATAGGCTAACTGCTTGGGGAGAGGGTTTGCTTGTTTCTCTACAGGTGGAGAAGGAATCAGATGGGTGCCAACGAGTCATATTCGCTCTGTCCATCAGAGAGAAACAGAAAAAGAGAAAAACCTCAAAACAAAGGAGAAGATTTAAGAAACATCTGACACTGAAAGAGCATGGCTGACAATGAGACTGTTAAAATAACTTCCAAATCTTCAGGAACCATTGGATTCCCTAACACAAGATGAGACTCTTTCAGTTCTTGAAAACCAGCAGGAATCATTGGATTCCTTGAGATGAAAAATTTTTGATGAGACTATTGCAATACTTCAGAGTTTACAGGAATTATTGGATTCCTGGAACATGAACTAATGGGCAATGGATTCCTTTTGGACTATTTCTAGGACTTATGGACATGTATAAATTCTCATGTTGATTCATGTTATTTGTTATATTACTACTAGCCTGTGATCTATTGCTATGTGCTTATATATTTTATGTAATTATGTATAATGTCTCCTGTAATGGGTTGAGGCTCGAGTTGATGCACTGAGGTCCCAAGCACATAAGGTCCCAAGCACATGAGGCTAAATAGTAATTGGACCTTACTCTATTAATATATATGCTTGGAGAAAGAATGGCCCCTGCCCACTCTTTTGTGCAAGTCCTGATGTGTTGTATAGGAAATGACGATTTTGGTGGGTGGAGGCAGGGGGGCGGAGAAGGAAGCAGAAAGAGAGACTGGGCTGGTGTCTTGACACTGCTGCTCGCATTGCTATCGTGACCACCCTTCACCTCCGATCCCTCTCTGCTAGCTGGCTTCCTGTTGCAGCTGCCCATATTGCTATCCCAATCCTTCTTCATCTCTACTGAGAATAAAGATTGAAGATTTTTCCCTTAACCTGAATTCTTGACTCCGGCTGATTTTAAATACACAGTCATCAGTCTCCCATATTGATGGATTTATATATACCTGTTTCAAGTGAGCCCCTTTAGAAACCTGCTAATCTGATTTGATTTCCCATTTCCTTTGGTGTTTTCATCTCCCTTCCTGAGATGTCAGAGAGGATGTGACCCCCTTCTTTTTATGGTGTTTTCACTTCTTTTTTGAGCAGGCAGGGAAGGCATGATCACCTTCATTTTGGGGTTCTCACCTCCTTGAGAAGTCAGGGAGGTCATGACCACCTTATGTTCTAAAACAAAAGAAAGTAGGAGATGTTGGAATCTTACAAAGTGTTAACTCATTAGAGTAGAGATTTGGGGGTTCATGCCAGGAGGTGAAGCATGAGGTGTGGGGTTTGGGGATGGCAGCAGGGCATCTAAAGGGTGTGTGTCCCAGTCAGTCATTCCCAGTCAGTTGGTTGTCCCATGTTCTCCAGGCTGAAGGGCAGTTGAGAGTCCAAAGATTGAAGCTCAGATCTCGTGAGCAGGTTAAAACTGGAGTGTTATCCACGGTGGAGATGACGACAGCAGGAGATGCATCAGGTCCCATCTGTGGGCTGCCTGTAAAAATGCTGATGGCCCATCTAACAAGGAGAAGTAGGAGAAAATGCTGGGAGCAAAAGATTATTTGTCTATAGTAAAAAGTGTTAAGGAGCCTAGAGTTTAGGCCGGTTCACTCTTAATTTCCAGGAAAGCTAATTTCTCCTGGTGTTGGTTCAGGGTATGGACTAAGAAGTCAGGAGAAACTGGAGGACTACATATCTAATCAAAATAAGAATTGAATTTAAGCTCTTATGGGAGAGGGGTGGAAGGGGTCAGAGGGAGTGCAAAGTATCTCAGCACTGCCAACCCAGCTTACCGGCCCCTGAGGTGTTGGGACTGTCCTGGGATAAAAAGGGAAACAGGGCCAGACCCCAATTCCCTATAGAGGAGCAGGACGTTGGGGCCAATTCAGCCCCTGTGGTATGACGTAGGTAATGTAACAAATAACATGAATCAACATGAAAATTTAAGTACTACAATAGTCTCATCAACAATTTTTCATCTCAAGAAATCCAGTGATTCCTGCAATTACATAAAATACATAAGCACATAGCAATATAACATAGGCTGGTAGTAATATAACAAATAACATGAATCAACCTGAGAATTTACACATGTCCATAAGTCCTAGAAATAGTCCAAAAGGAATCCATTGTCCATTAGTTCATGTGCCAGGAATCCAATAGTTCCTGTAAGCTCTGAAATACTGCAATAGTCTTATCAACAATTTTTCATCTCAAGGAATCCAATGATTCTTGCTGGTTTTTCAGGAACTAAAACAGTCTCATCTTGTGTTAGGAAATCCATGATTCCTGAAGATTTTAAAAGTTTTTCTCTTTTTCTATTTCATCTCAGGAAATCCAATGATTGTTGCTGGTTTTTCAAGAACTGAAAGCTAAAGATTTTAAAGTTCTTTTGACAGTCTCATTGTCAGAGACAATAATTCTCTAATTTAGCATGGTTCAGTATGATTGATCTGATCCTACCAGGAGATGTTATGGGCCAGAACTTGAAACAAGGTACTAAGTGGAATTGATGGAAGCAATGTTAACTTTGTAACTTTGTGAATTCACACCTCCCATAATCCCACTCTCAGAGGAGGAGTCATCCTTTGAGAGAGCATAAAAACAGATGAACTCAATCAGCAGAGTCAATTGAAAAGATTCAGAGTGGAAGAGCTTCAGTTCAGAAGAAGCCATGAGTCAGAGCTGAGCTAGAGCCAGAAGTCACTTCGGAAGATTGACAGAGTGAGAGTTCAGTTTGGGAGATTGAGAAACTAATCTGCAGTTGGGCAGAACCAAGATTCAGAGAGAGACTGAAGCTAGCAACAAGAGCTTTTGGAACCAGGGAGTGAGATAGGCCTCTACGAAAGCTACCCAGGCCCAAGGAAAGAGATAAGATTTGGAAGGAAAAAATAAACGTTTGGATTTTATCAGCTGGCTATATTTGAAGTGATTATTACTCTGAACTGAAACTAAGGCTGCCTCCAGAAACCTTCCCAAGAAACCTTCTCCCACAGAGAACAATTATATATTATAAAAAAAGAAGAAGAACACTACACATAAAGTAATTGTTCTGCCTTTGGGAGCAGAGAGAAACAGGCTGTTGCTCTCCATGAGGTATAGTATATTTAATGGAGCAATCATTGGTCTTGAAAGCAGGGAAGAACTGGGTTCTAATATCCTCTTTCTTTTCTTTTCTTTTTTAACCGGTCCCAAAAGTTTGCCATTTATTTTGTGAAATAGCTCATAGGCTCAACCAAATATGATTAAATAATATTCTTCTCGGTTGGGAGACTTTTTCAATAGTATTTTATTTTTCCAAATACATGCAAAGATAGTTTTCAACATAATTCTTGCAAAACTTTGTGTTTCAATTTTTCTTCCTTCCTCTTCCCTTCTACCTCCCCCCAAAATCAAACAATCTGATATGTTAAATATGTCCAATTCTTCTAAACATATTTCCCTATTTGTCATGTTGACAAGAAAAATCAGATCAAAAGGGGAAAAACCATGAGAAAAAAACAAGCAAAACAATAAAAAGGTGAAATACTCTACTTTGATCCCCATTCAATCTCCATAGTTCTCGCTCTCTGACAATATCCTCTTTCTAGAGCACTAACCGAATGGTCTTATCAATATTGGAAATATATTGCAAGATTGAAAAATCTGCATCCAACTTAGCATCCACTGCTTTTGGGGGATTATTTGGGTCCCATCATTCTCCCTCTTCCAAATCCACTTAATTGGATAATTCTTCCTTTCTCAATCCTGATTTTGGGAAATGACTTCCTGAAATCAAAGGGGACAACATCAGTGGCATGTCCTTGCTTCAACAGACTCCTTTGCCCATCAAGACAGAAAACTGTAAGTAGGATGTCCTGTTTTAAGTGAAGTCTCACAAACTAGAGATCTCTCAATGTCAATATATAACTAATGGCAGAGCATGATCTACTGCATGAGACTCTCCCTTCTCTCCTCAGCTGAGAAAATTCTCTGGCATGAAGAAAACTCTCCTGACAATTGGGGTCCCTGACTGAGACTTCTCTGCCCATTTCTGCACACACAGAGAATGACCAGGATTCAATCCTCACCTGCCTGATCCACAGGCTGATGACAACAGCCATCCCTGGATGCAAGCCTGAGACAGGTATCAAACTCACTGGCTGCCTGCTGTGCAGCTGAAGATATCTGAATTTCATCTATCAGAGCACAAAGGAGACAGTCCCGGCTGTTATAGGTTCTGAAGTCTAAACTCATCTCCCCTTAGAGCTGTGGTTATCATGTCAGTGACAGAAATGGCACCATTTGAGTAGTGAGTCAATGATGTCTCCTGGGTGTGTGAGGAACATTGGCCCCTGGAGCCAATCCTGATCAGCAATTAGGGCTGAGTAATGAGAGTGCTCAGCCAGCAGCTGGGGACTTGGTGAGATGTGCTGAGTCAGCTCCTGACATGGCCAAGAGCTGAGCACTGAGCTGTGGGGAGCCACCTTGCCTGAGGCTATTGATCTGTGCTGGACAGTGGGTCTCAATGAGCCTCCCAATCCTCCTAATCCTCCCTCTCCAATGGGATTCTCATGAGATGGGCTTGAATGAAGTCCTAGTGCTTATGAGGAAGGATACAGGACCCAGAGGTTGATTCATCAATGTTAGTAAAGGATGCTCTCTCCCAGTGGGAAGTGGGAAGTAGGGAGTGGAGAGCTGTGGACTCCAGATTCAGAAGGCTGGGTGTGAGAAGCTAATTAGTGATGTGCTTTGGGGCATCCATTCTTCCTCTCTAAAGATTCGTCTATTCCTCTGTGCAATAAAGCATATCACCCCCATGAATAAGAGGAAAATCTTTTGTTGGCCTAAAATCATGTGCATCTGTGACCTCATCACTTTGGTTATTTCCTCCCCTGCTGCAAATTGCAGACCCTCCAAACCTGCTTAATCTGTTTAACTCATGGCAGGGTCTCCTATAAGTCAGTCAAAGGTGGTCCTCCAGCACGCTCCCCCTGACATTACAAGAATTCCACCTGCTGTAAATCAGGCTTACCAAAGGAGCAAGTCAGCTTCCCTCCCTTTCATGGACTTCCAAAAAGCTTTTTTACTCCTGTCCTTTTTTCTGACATTGCTCCTTGGGCCTGTGCTCATCTGCTAAGTTATGGATTCTGCTGAGAGGGAGTACTGAGGCCACCCTGACCTTAATGCACAAGTTTTCTGCCACATTGCAGTAACGCCCTTGTTGAGCAAAGTGCATTGATTTATCATCATGGGAATGAGTATTAAGCCTGAGGGTCACATCCAGTGCCTAAGTAAAAAGGGTTTCTGAACAGGGCCTCTGGCCTGAGAACGAGCTGCTGAATTGCTGGATTGGCTCTCCTTTTATTGGTAGATACCATGCATATGCAATGTCCAGGAGCTGCTTCTCTGAATGGTGATTGGGGATTATCCACTGTCCATGCGCTGATCACGATTGCAAAATTTTATATCAACAAGGCTGTGCTGCATAATAAACTGGAGCTCTTTTCACACCATATGAGTCTCACCCCCCTCCTTCATCTCGCCTCTGAGATCAAAGGGCTCATATGCTATGAGCTTTTTTTTTTTTTTTAATAACTTTTTATTGACAGAACCCATGCCAGGGTAATTTTTTACAGCATTATCCCTTGCATTCACTTCTGTTACGATTTTTCCCCTCCCTCCCCCAGAGGGCAAGCAGTCCTTTACATGTTGAATAGGTTCCAGTATATCCTAGATACAATATATGTATGCAGAACTGAACAGTTTTCTTGTTGCACAGGGAGAATTGAATTCAGAAGTTATAAATAACCCGGGAAGAAAAACAAAAATGCAAGCAGTTTATATTCATTTCCCAGTGTTCTTTCTTTGGGTGTAGCTGCTTCTGTCTATCTTTAATCAATTAAAGTTCTCTTTATCGAAGAGATCCACTTCCATCAGAATACATCCTCAAACAGTATCATTGCTGAGGTATATAATGATCTCCTGGTTCTGCTCATTTCATTTAGCATCAGTTCATGTCAGTCTCGCCAGTCCTCTCTGTATTCATCCTGCTGGTCATTCTTTACAGAACAATAATATTCCATAACATTCATATACCACAATTTACTCAACCATTGTCCAATTGATGGGCATCCATTCATTTTCCAGCTTCTAGACACTACAAACAGGGCTGCCACAAACATTTTGGCACATACAGGTCCCTTTCCTTTCTTTAGTATCTCTTTGGGGTATAAGCCCAGTAGAAACACTGCTGGATCAAAGGGTATGCACAGTTTGATTACTTTTTGAGCATAGTTCCAAATTGCTCTCCAGAATGGCTGGATGTGTTCACAATTCCACCAACAATGCATCAGTGTCCCAGTTTTCCCACATCCCCTCCAATATTCCACATTATCTTTCCCTGTCACTCTAGCCCATCTGATAGGTGTGTAGTGGTATCTCAGAATTGTCTTAATTTGCATTTCTCTGATTAATAATGATTTGGAGCATATTTTCATATGTCTATAAATAGTTTCAATTTCTTTGAGAATTGTCTGTTCATATCCTTTGGCCATTTATCAATTGGAGAATGGTTTGATTTCTTATAAATTAGAGTCAATTCTCTATATATTTTGGAAATGAGGCCTTTATCAGAACCTTTGATTGTAAAAATGTTTTCCCAGTTTATTGTTTCCCTTGTAATCTTGTCTGCATTTGTTTTGTTTGTACAAAAACTTTTCAATTTGATATAATCAAAATTTTCTATTTTGTGGTCAATAGTGATCTCTAGTTCTTTTTTGGTCATAAATTCCTCCCTCTTCCACAGTTCTGAGAGGTAAACTATCCTATGCTCTTCCAATTTATTTATGATCTCATTCTTTATGCCTAGGTCATGAATCCATTTTGACCTTATCTTGGTTTATGGTGTTAAGTGTGGGTCAATGCCTAGTTTCTTATGCTATGAGCTCTTAAAAGCCGGCCACAATACTCATCCCTGTGGTGCACCTCATCTTCTCAGTGCTATCTAGCTGGCATTTGTATATCAATAAAGGCTTTTTAAGGCATTTCACACATCTGATCTTCTGAGAGTCCCACTGTGTGAAGGAGGTCCTGACATGGCCCTCCTATTCTTCCTACCAGTGCCTTTATTTAAGAAAGCCACACAACTTTAAGCTTTATCATTTACCCATAACCTCTCATGATCTTGATGACAGGAGCTGCAGATTTCAAAGACACTGGTGGCCACAGTCTCACTGCTGCATGAGACTCTCCCTTCTCTCCTCAGTCTAACCCGAGAATCTCTCAAAACCTTCCTTTCTCCATAGGTGAGAAATCTTAGCCATAATTTATGGAGATGGCTGTTGTTGTTTTTTTTCCATAAGATAATCAACAAAAGATCAAGTTCTGACTTGTAATGTTGGCCGATTTGCATTATTGTCATTCTCTTTAAGAAATTTATTGTTTTATTTCAGAGCCCGATTCTTTTTGTACAGCAAAATAACGGTTTGGTCATGTATACTTATTTTGTATTTAATTTATATTTTAATATATTTAACATGTATTGGTTATTCTACCATCTAGGGGAGGGGATGGGGAGAAGGAGGGGAAAAATTGGAACAAAAGGTTTGGCAATTGTCAGTGCTGTAAAACCATCCATGCATATAACTTGTAAATAAAAAGCTATTAAAAAATTTGAAAAAAAAATGTTGTTTATTTCATTGATTTATTCTTGATAAAATACACCTGTTTCTATGAAAAACATTAGGAAAATACAAGAATAAATGGAATCTTGCTTAAAATGATAAGTAATATCTCTCTAAAACCAAAAGTAATGATAATAGGCATAAATTTGACACCTTCCCAATAAGATCAAGGATGAAACAAACATGTACATTATCAACTCTTTTTTAGTACTGAACTAAAAGGGCTAACTAGAGTGCTAAGACAATTTTTTTTAAGTGATCAGAAGTTTTTATTTTTAGGTTTAATCAAGAATATTGTGTATTCCCAGCGAAAGAACTCTGGGAGATGACTATGAACCATTACATAGAATTCCCAATCCCTCTATTTTTGTCCACCTGTATTTTTGATTTCCTTCACAGGCTAATTGTACATTATTTCAAAGCCTGATTCTTTTTGTGCAGCAAAATAACTATGGACATGTATACATATATTGTATTTATCATGTACTTTAACATATTTAACATTTATTGGTCAACCTGCCATCTGAGGGAAGGGGTGGGGGGAAGGAGAGAAAAAATTGGAACAAAAGGTTTTGCAATTGTCAATGCTGAAAAATTACCCATGCATATATATCTTGTAAACAAAAAAGCTATAATAAAAAAATTACTACAAAAAAAGAATATTGTATATTTTCTAAATACACTGCCAAATTTTTTTTTGAAGTTTACAAACATGTCTAAGACAATAGGTAGGTAGATTACAACAAAAGGTTGATTTTTGTAAAACATCTTCCAGAACTTTTACAAACAGCAATTAAAAGAAAATGTTTGTATGTTTACAGTGTTTAAAACAGATATTCCCCCATTTTATAATTGCTCAAATACCCATCCATCCTCCTGGTCCAAAACTTTGTTTCAAGGGCCCTGATATTATAAAACTCAAGAGCTATTAAACAATCCTTTTAAAATAGGCTTGTCCCTGACTTTGAAAATATTGGAATCATTCAAATGAAGAAAGGGACAAAGTTGAAATGAAGAGCATCGCACATTAAGTACTACAGAGACTACTAGTCTCTGTAGTACAATATAAAATTGAATTTATACCAATAATTATACCATAGTTAAAGATCTAGGTGACTGAATGGCACAGAAAAAAGTATCTCTGGTTCTTCTGGATCTCAACAGGAATTTTATAACATGAAAGGGGGGCATGTGATTTGTAATCAGTACAGTTCATATTAATTGGGCCAGGTAACAAATACTATTACCTTATTGGGCGAAAATAGTGTAAATTGAAAAATCTGGGATGAGAATGAATCCTATGACCTCAAAGCAAAGACTCACAGGATAGGAAGGGTTCACTTTTGTTTTGAAGGAAAATTGTGTGTTCCGGATTTTTAATTCATCATCTTTCACTGAGAAAAATTCAGATAATATGGAGGTAAATTAACTTTATGGGAGGGAAAGAGAAGTAAAAGCTAAATGCTTCATGTCACATTCAGAAATCACTATTACATTTAGACTTACTTCACGCATTTATATCACCATGGGCTTATGGGATAACCAGCTGAACAAAGTAAAACTTATTCCACAAGTAAGCCTTAAAAAATCATGATAGAATTGTTTTTAATATATAATTTTATAAAATATTAAACCTTTAAATAACTTTGTCCACCATACATCATTGTAAATCTCTTTAAAATTTCACTTACACTTAATTGTTCTTTAATTGGGTGTAGAAGTTTAAATAAACCTTAAAGATGTGTATCTCTTTTATGCAACTCATCTCACACCTCAACTGCTCTACTCAGGGGGTCCTACAATTTTATTAATAGTAATTAATTTTACAGCACTTGACATTGTTCTGTTATTCTTTATTTTATGTTTTTTCTGATTCTCATATCTATCCTTTCATTCCTCCTGGGTTCATTCCTAGTCTCTCCCTTAGTTACCAATGATAATTAGATATTTCCCCAAATTTCCAATTTCCCTTCTTTTTTTTTCAATTCTCCCTTCCTACAAAGACATTTCATTTTTATCTTAAAAGTAACAGAACTAGAATGTGGAAAAATAGCATAATAATTGGCAAATATTAATAATGATGACTGATCATTACAATATTGTTAAGACCAAAGCATAAGTTATTTTTGTGAAGTATAAATTGAACACTTGGTCTTAATTTTTAGTATATATTTTATGTATGTGACCATTTCCTATGGAATGGATATATAACAATGTTTTATGCACTTCGCTCCCTCAGATTTTTTTCCTTTAATTTCAAGAAACGTGAACCTTCTAATTTTGCCCATGGCTCCTTAACAGACATAAATTACTATTCCATTGCTATTGCCTTCTGGACTGAAAAGCTTTTAGAGTTTTCAAACAAAACCAACTTCCTTAAGTTGCACTGCAAGTTGATAAAGGAAAACTTATCAAAATAGAATCCTCAAGTAGAATAACTTAGTACTAAGTGATTTAAAAAATAAGACCTAGAAAGTGAAAAGTGCCCCCTCTAAGACCAGAAGGTAAAAAAGTCAGGCAGTCAGGAAGTCAAAAAATCTGTCAATTCCATTTCTGTTGTAAAATATTATTACTTTTAAGAAATAATTTTTATAATCTGTAGCTAATATATTCAGGAATATAAACACTTTTCCTTTGGATGACTCTTCTTAAAACAAATATTAATAGTATCAAATGTCAACTTGACCAAGAATAAAGCCAATCTGTCATAACACAAAAGGCAGTGGACAATCAATTATAAAATATTTTAAATTATCAGTAACAATCCATCTATATTAACTCTCACTTTCAAATTGTAATCAAAACAAAAACACATTCTGCAGTGTACATTTTAATTTACTGTATCCTATTCTTATTGTCCTAGACTGAAATGATTAAGTGTAATTTTGGAGGGGTCCAAAGTAGAAAATAGTAGGGCAAAGATAATATAATTTTTTACAGGGTAATTTTTTACAGCATTATCCCTTGCACTCTGTTCTGTTCCAATTTTCCCCCTCCCTCCCTCCACTCCCTCCCTCAGATGGAAAGCAGTCCTTTACATGTTAAGTAGGTTACAGTATATCCTAGATACAATATATGTGTACAGAACTGAACAGTTCTCTTGTTGCATAACCGAACAGTTCTCTTGTTCTCTCTCCCAGAATTGGGGAGAATTGGATTCAGAAGGTATAAATAACCCAGGAAGAAAAACAAAAATTCAAGCAGTTTACATTCATTTCCCAGTGTTCTTTCTTTGGGTGTAGCTGCTTCTGTCCATCTTTGATCAATTGAAACTGAATTAGCTCTCTTTATCAAAGAGATCCACTTCCATCAGAATACATCCTCATACAGTATCGTTGTCGAAGTGTATAATGATCTCCTGGTTCTGCTCATTTCACTCAGCATCAGTTCATGTAAGTCTCGCCAGTCCTCTCTGTATTCATCCTGCTGGTCATTTCTTACAGAACAATAATATTCCATAACATTCATATACCACAATTTACTCAACCATTCTCCAATTGATGGGCTTCCAATCATTTTCCAGCTTCTAGACACTACAAACAGGGCTCTGGCTTTTCATTCTTAATGTAATTTTTTCTCAAGGTATGAACTTATTCTCTTGAAAGTAAATCTTCTTTTGCTACTTAAATCATTTATGAAAATCTGGCAAGTTATAACCAAATTTGTTGTTAAATTGTATACGGTAAATTAAAATATACACTTGGTACACTACAGAATTATTGTTTTTTTTCAGTTATATTGGAAGAAAAGAAAAAAACTAAAGGCATAAAAATAGACCATGAGAAAAGGAAATAGATAATAAAGCTATTATAATGGGGGACATTATCTTTTCCCTCTCAGAAGGGAGGGAATCATAAAATGAACAAGAAAGAAGTTAAAAGGATGAATACAATCTTAGGAAAAGTTGTGATAGACTTCTGGAAAAAAACTGAATGTGAATAGAAAGAAGCATACCTTTTTCTTTTCTCTACATATCACCTTGTGGGGAATAGAGATAAGGTAAAGAACTTACAGGAATGTATGAATTCTTTTTCTGTATTTTATTATTTCTGTGTTTCCCCTATGACCTGTATAATATGTGCAGGCTCATACCTACTTGAGCCTTGGCCAACTAGAAACATATTTACTTAACCTGAGCTGATGACATTTATTGGTATTTGACATTTATCGATATTTAGTCTATTAGCTGGACCACTATCTGCTTGAATAAGCTTGAAGGCCTGATTTTCTGTTTCCTAGAAATCAGGAGATTTCAGAGAAACAGAAACCTTCCATTCCAATCTCTCCAGTTAGCAACAACCAATTAGATGCCTCCCCCTCCCATTCTCAATGCTCTCTTACTTGTGATATAATCTCTTGTATAAAAGCTATGTATCTTTACTACTTCTTTAGCCCTCCTACTGGAGCTTTCTCTTTCTTTTCTCACGATGGGACGGCTCATCCTCTGGAGGTTTTTCAATAAATAACTTTTCTGCCTTCTACTGAGTGATCTCTGAGTAGTCATTTTGGGTAAGGGTCTTCTACATCCCTCATGGTGGGGGCTCGTCCGGGATGGGGTCTTTGGGGGAGACGGCTAGGTGCACCCTGAACAGGAACAGGACCACGGAGTAGTTTTCTCCATGGTCTCTGGTTCTGGGTGGGCAGCCTCCCTCCCCTCTTAGACAACGGCCTGAGGCAGGGATACTCAGTGGAACGCAGAATTGAAGATTGAAGGAAGTAAAGTCCTGATGGCCGGCATTTGTAGCCTGAAAAGACACACGTGTTCTCGAGGTAACGCTCTTGGAAAGTCTGGGGGTTTATCGGCTGGGTCTAAGGAGACCCTGAGGGATTAGCCCTCTTAAATTTATTTTTGGTGTGGACTGCTGTTGACCCCAATGATAAGGGACTTTTCCTAAGGAGGCTCTTAGGTGGCTGCAGGGGCATGAAGGTAATGTAGGGCCTCCACTGACACCTGGACCAGGTCCAGGGTGGTATAGAAGCAGTCCAAAAATTTGTATCAGGATGTTAGCTAGGGAATTCAAGACTGTAATGAACTTCCCAGATTTAAAAGGGAAGAAAACTGGGAGGATACATATCCCAGGACTATTTGGGTATATCAGACTTAAATCTGTATGTAAAAGGTGAAAATAGAGTTTTGGGTATGTCTGTGTGTATGCCTGCTTTTCATTGCCTTTGTTCTGTGTTAAAAGTTAGAAAGCTCATAAGAGATAAGAATTCAGCCTCTGTGTTGCAGGCTTTAAATATATATATATATATATATATATATATATATATATCAGGCTGAATTGTTGGGAGTTGGAATTCATTCAAAATGGTATTCTTTCAAAGTGGTTCAGAATGTATTGATCTTAGAATTTGGGAACTAGTTTTGGCCTTCTCAAGAAAAAAATCTTTTTTCTCTCTTTCTCTTCCTCTGTCTCTGGCAGTGGCTTTGCAGGAAGGGGGAAAGAAGGGGAAAAAATAAAAACATAGATCAAAAGTTTGGAAAGTTTTGAGAAAATAGAAGAACAGTGGCTATCACTCCTGTAAACAAGGAGCCTGTTATCAGGACTCAGCCAGAGAAAGGAATTCTCAAGGTAAAGCAAGGATTGGTGCTTAACTCTTTCCTGGTTACTAAAGAAAAGAAGTTTGAATGAAATATCTAGGTAGATTTTAGGAAATTTCACAAACTAAAGTACTGGTTAATTTTAAAATAACTTTAAGTTGGTATGTGTGTTAAGATTGCAAATAAGAAACTGCAGATATTGAAAGGGAGGAATAAAAATAGAGTAAGAGAGGTAAATAGTTAAACACAAGGGCGTTCTGATCTGTTGGACCTGTGGGAAAACTAGGCATACTTCTAAAGAAAAAAAAATTTTCCAGGAGAAGAAAGAAAAATCATTACTAGTAAGTTTGCCTTCATGGAATTAGAGAACAGAAAGTTTAAGAAGGCTAAACTGGGTAATTGTTTGTCTACAACATTTGATTAAGAGTTTAGGGAACTTAATATATTTTAAAGAGATACTATAATTTTGAAATTGAAATAAAATTGAAATTGGGGGAAATAATTTTACTGTTGCCTTGCAAATGTTAGATTTATTATGAGTGTAAACTCTTAAGAATTGTTTGAATATTGTGGCCTTTACATCTGAAGAGAAAAACTTTTCTTTTTTTATTATTTGGTTGGACTTCAAATTAGAAATATAGGTTATTAAACAAAATGCCAGTAGCTTACCTTAGGGGGGGCTCGTGTTTGTATCTCCCTACTTAAATGGTATGTTGCTTTTTTAAAGTATTGGGTAATTTGTAAACTACATTATGAGTTTTATGAAATTTGGTTCAAAATTAATTGTGAATCTTGAAGTTTAAAGTTTTAAAAAGGTGATTTAAAGACAAGGGAAAAGATATTGATTTACAAAAGCAATTAATAGTTTAAATAGAACATCTAGTCAGAAGTATTTTGGAGAAGGTTTGAGCAAGTAGGCATTGGGAAAAGAGACAGAGAGATGGGACAGGAGAAGGATTGATTAGTAGAAGCAAATGATTTCAAGAAGAAATAAGCGGGAAAAAGAAGGAACTGGTTGGAAAGGATAGTCATAGAGAGATGGTTGTGAGATGGGATGTGTTTTTGCAGGGGTTAGGGGGAGAGCAGCAGAGCAACAGTGGAAAGCGGCAGCTGCTTGGTTCCTTTGGCTGAAGAAAACAAACAGTTATTTAAAGGGACAAGCTGCTTTTATAAGGTGTTAATTGATTGAATATTTGTTTCTTTAGATACATAATGGTTATGAATATTAAAGAATATGATCAGAAATGTGGTATATAGTTTGAAAGGGTTATTTCAAAAAAGTTTAATTGATGTTTTCAAGAACTTTTCAGATTCTTTCTATGTGAAAATATGAAGTTTTAATTAATTGTATTGATGCCAATTATCTGAAAGGGATTCTAAGAATAATAGTTTTTGCCTTCTTCCTTTTGAAAATGTTTTTGTTGTGAACAATATGTAGTTTGGGATTTTTCTGTGTATTGGGTATTTTAAAAGCAAAATGATTGGTATAATATTCAATTTATTCAAGATTCAACATCTACTTGGGTATGTAAGAATTGTGTGAATTTCCTGGGATAAATTTCTTACTGTTACTGAAATAAAGTCATGGTAAATAACTTTTGGGGATTTATCTGAAACTTTGGAGATAAAATTCTTTGGGCTTATAATTAATGCTATTTGGGAGTTTTAAAGTTCCACTCTCTGATGTGCTGAAGATTGAGTTTTAACTGCTTATATTATGTTATAGTTATGTTCTTGCATTTTTTCCTCCTGTGACTGATTTCTATGATCAGAACAATAGTTAATAAGAACTGTTAATGCAATTCAAATATGTCATACCTTGCTGTTTCCAATTTGGTTATATATGTAATCATTGTATCCTAAATACTTAGGCAAATAAGTATTTAGCCTGGTCATCTGTCTGTTGCTGGATATTTGTGTTTTGTTTTAAAAATGTTTCTAAATGATAAGAGGGACAATTAACAATGGTCTGTGAAACCTAACTGCTATTTATTGGGACTATAGCCATCTGCTTGTCCTATGAAGCAAACTTGTTCCTTCACATAGGAACTGCTAGCCAATCTATACTGGCTTCCCCACATGTTATTGCAGCTCCAGACTGTTCTAACCTTATCAGATTTGGTTTTTTGTTGTTGTTGTTCTAGATTTTGGTCAAATTACAGATTACTGAATCTCTTCTGAGACATGGATCAGCCCATCTGAAGCTTAGATTGACACCATACTCATCTCCCTGCTTGGTCTGAGAGCCAGTTCTATGTCCATTTCTCAGTCTGAAGCAACTAAGATTGAGATCATCGCCCATGCTCCTGATGTAATTTGGACTGATATGGGGGACTTGGGAATGGTTGATGAATGACTATTAAATCCTGACTCGGTCATCTATTACTGTATGTTTAAGATTTGGGATGAAAATTGTTAAAATTGATAACTGTTGCTGTTAAGGAAGTTATATGTTTCTAACATCTATGTTCACTTCAGAATATGTAATTGAGGGATTTGATTTGATTTGATTTTTTTAGGAAACTCCTCCTGTACTAGTCTGTTATATATAGGAACTTTAATTCACTCTTGGGATTTATATGTGGATGGTTATTTGACTATTTACTTTTTTTTTTTGGATGATTCCTTTCCATGAGGAAAAAAGAGAGGAAGAGATAGGGAACTAGGGAAACTGGTGGATTTTTCTCAAAATACCTAAAAGAGTGGGAACCCTTAGTTTTCTGTTCACTTTGCCTTAGGTATTTCTGCCCCACCCCCTATACCACCAGTTCAAATTGAATTGGAAGTCCTTAAGCAGTCCTTTTTTAAACTATGTTTTTGCTTTGAAACCCCTTATTTTGTGGAATTGCCCTGGCAGACTCAGTTTTGGGGACTATTTTGTTTTTAGGAAATCTCCAAGATAAAGACACCTGTCTTGAGACTGGCAGTTTCCAGCCCTGTAACCCCAGTTTCTTAATTGATATCTCAGCATTTTCAAAAACATTGCAGTTTTGAGATCAAACCTCTAAAATTAGGGGTTTGCCTGCCTTGATGGTCTAACTGTGCATGCTCTGATAGCTCTGTTCAGAAATCTGTATTCTAGTAGCAGCCCTGTCTATCACTCTGGGTGGGGACAGGTGGAGCTACTCCAAGCCTCACCCTTCTCGCCTGGAGTGGGGTGCCCCTCTGAATGAGCAGTGTGACTGTCTTCAATACTGCTACTCCCTATATAAGCAGAAGCTGAGTTACGTGCACAAATGACTGCAGACCACCTAACACAGTGAACTGTCCATCTCAAACCGGATTCTCTGGCTAAGATGAGGGCCTTTGTACTGCTAATAACTCTGGGGTTGTCAGGAAGAGACTTGCCCTTGCCATAAGTCCTTGCATTTTCTAGTTTCATTTTATTTGCCTCACATTGGGTTGGCCAAAATTACGGTGCTGAGACCTTCCAGGTATCTAGAGGAGGTAATTCAATAATTCAAATATTCAGAAGGAGAGTGTGTAATGTCATGCTTCAGTTTCCCTAGATTGTCATCTTTATTTATCTTTGTATTTTTATGTCTGCCAAATGCCAATCTGTTCTGTGATAACTGTTTCTAAGATAGTGGAAGCAATTTTTATGGTATGAACTTATTGCAATCAGTGGTATTATCCTGTTGCTGCTATGTTTACCCTGTATAATTATATTAGTAACCAGAATAGTTCAATGGTCCCTATCAAAATATTGTATACAGAAGATTCTATTCAAATGATATTTCTTCAGAGGAAAGGCTGGAATGTATTAGAGAGGGATGATCTTGATTGTGAACTTGACAAGCAATGTATAGATATAACTGATTTTAAGCAGTATGTAAGTTCTTCATAGAAATATGATAAAAATCATTTACATATTAGAAAGAGAGAGTTGTGGGGAATAGATTTAAGGTGAAGAACTTACAGGAATGTATGAATTCTTTTTCTGTATTTTATTCTGTTTCCCCTATGACCTGTTTAATATGTGCAGGCTCATATCTACTTGAGCCTTGGCCAGCTAGAAACGTATTTACTTAACCTGAGCTGATGACATTTATTGGTATTTGACATTTATCGATATTAATCTATTAGCTGGACCACTATCTGCTTGATTAAGCCTGAAGGCCTGATTTTCTGTTTCCTAGAAATCAGGAGATTTCAGGGAAACAGAAACCTTCCATTCCAATCTCTCCAGATAGCAACAACCAATTAGATGCCTCCCCCTCCCATTCTCAATGCTCTCTTACTTGTGATATAATCTCTTGTATAAAAGCTATGTATCTTTACTACTTCTTTAGCCCACCTACTGGAGCTTTCTCTTTCTTATCTCGTGATGGGACAGCTCATCCTCTGGAGGTTTTTCAATAAAAAACTTTTCTGCCTTTTACTGAGTGATCTCTGAATAGTCATTTTGGGTATTTAACGTGCCCTCATGCCATGATAGAGTCAATATTACATATTATAAAGAGCCAAGGAAGCATTTATTTAACATAACCAGAAAATGATGTAATCCTAAAGATTGAGTAGGTTAAAGAACAGCTGTGCTGCAGAAATGGCTTTGGGCAAGAAGGAACCAGCACACTGGGAGTGCAGAGACAAGGGGGGCAGGGACCCTGCTGACTGTGAATACTTGCTGGAGGATGGAATCCTTAAGTTTGGGGTTCCTGGTCAGAGTGGAGAGCTGGAGTGAAGTCAGAGGCACCATCCTCCCACTCCGTGATTAGAGATGGTTACACTAATACCTCTTATTTAAAAAAAAAATAATGGACAAAAATGAAAGAACCCCACCATATGAACTTACTATGGGAATAGGGAAGACCAGCATTCATTTTCAGAGGAAGACAGTGAAGTAAAAAAAGCTTCTTCTATCTCAAAGAGTAATGTGAATTGGTTCCCCACTCAGCAAGATTTTATAGAAGAACTCACAAAAAAAAAATTTAAAAATCAAATTAGAGACATTGAGGAAAAAGTAAAAAAAAACATTAAAACCATCCAAGAAAAACAAGAAAAAAAGTTAATCAACTAGAAAAAAAGATACAGCATCTCAAAAATGAAAATAACTCTTTGAAAATAAGAATTGGATAAGGGGAAGTCAGTAAAGTAATGAGACACCAAGAAATAACAAAATAGATGATAAAGAATGAAAAAAAAACAGAATGTGAAACAGCTTATAAGAAAAAATGACAGATCTGGAGAACTGATCGGTAAGAAAATCATTTAAGAAGAATTGGATTGCCTGAAAGTTGCGACCAAAAAAAGAACCTTGACACAGTTATGCAAGAAATAATCCAAGGTAATTGTTCTGAAGTGATAGAACATGAGGGGCAAGTAGATATAGACAAAAAAAATCCACCAATCATCACCTCATTGAGATCCTGTGTGGAAAACAGATAGGAATATTATTGCCAAATTTCAAAACCCCCTGATCAAAGAAAATTTTTTAAGAAAGAAGAAAAAAATTCAAATATACTAAAACTACAATTAAAATTGTACAGGGCTTATCAGCAGCCACAATAAAAGCCTGCAGGTCCTGGAATCATATCTACTGACAATCAAAAGAACTAGGTCTATGGCTAAAAATATCATATCCAGCTAAATTATCTACAATATTGAATGAGGAAAATAGACATTCATTGAACTTTGAGATTTTTAGGACTTCCTATCAATCAAACCTGAACTTAGAAAATTTAACAGATAAGAGCCAGTATCAAAAATCACTTTCAGGGAACTCAACATAGACAAATTATTTTTTTTAATGGAAATGAATATCACATGTTTAAGATTGATAACAATAGGGTAGCTAAAAAGAAAGATTAGGGCAGAGTTAAGGTAAAAAATAGTAATTATATTATATAAATGAGGCCCGGAGGAAGAGCAAGCACAGAGGCATTAGAAGGGGAGGAGGGCTTATAGTTGTGAAAATCTACTCACATTAGGAATGGATTAAATAGGCAACACTACATACATATCATGAAGAGTATAGCACCCTCCAAAACCTATAAAGAATTAAGGGGAGAGGGATAGGCAAATGGGAAAAGAAAGGATGAGGGAAAATTATAAAGGAGAGATCCATGGGTGGGGAAAGATTAAGTAATAAAAAGGTAAGTTAAGCGACAGAATTAAAGTAAAGGATCAGTAGGGACAGGAAAGATATGTGTGTGTGTGTGTGTGTATATATATATATATATTTATCTTTAAAAAAAAAATAAATCATAAAATAAAAAGAAAATTGCCTATTCAGATTCTTTGACCATTTCTCAATTAGGGAATGACTTCTATTCTTAAAAATTTAACTCAGTTCTCTGAGAAATGAGGTTTTTATAAAAAACACTATAAAATTGGGAAAACTGGAAAATAGTATGGCAGAACCTAGGCACTGATCAACATGTCAGGTATGATACCAAAATAAGGTTCAAATGGGTTCCATTTGATGTAAAGGGTGATGAAAAGCATGTAAAGGGTGATACTAGAAGCAAATTAGGAGAAGAAGGGATAGTTTACCTGGATTTTTGGGAATGGGTACAAAATATTGTCTTTGTTTTCCTGTTGATGCCCATGGACTTTCTTGAACATGAGTACAATGCCTATGTAGGTGGGCTAGCAAAGACTGCCCAGGTGAAAACTGATCCAAAACAAGAACCTAGAAGTCTTGACAAAATGGCTCCACATTAACTGCAGGATATCTGGACCCCCAAACTGATGTAAATTGTATCCCTTTTAACTTTTGGGGGTGCTCTGAAACTGTGTCCCCTTTGGGGGACTCTCAAACCTTGTGAAAAGCACACCTTTCCCCGACAACACCTTTTTTTGGGGGGGGGGGCAGATGTAAATTGTGTCCCTTTGTGGGGATTCTCAAACGCTGTGAAAAGCATATCTTTCCCAGACAACACCCTTAAGTTAAATGGTCTCATTCAATTGGAGATCTATACCTGGAGCATAGTTAACATCCTTTTGAGTGGCTCATTCCTAATCATAATCAAGGATTTGTAAATTTATTTTTGCAGAAGTCCTCACAGGATTTTGTCCACTGATGAAGATATTTTCTATAACTTTGGCTCATGAAGATTTTGGCTCAACATATTTGTATTGTAACTCCAAATCAAACTGACTTACATTCCGTGGGTTTAATAGACCCCTATGCTGGATGTCTAGAAAATGTTTCCTATCTCCATTGGCAGGGTGATGGTTTTTACTTTCTCCCTGATCAAGTGGATGAAGAGACTTTGAGTTTGGGCACCTAAATTTTTACCTTTACCCTCTACTTATGTATCTCTTGGACCTTTGGTATCTATATTAAATTCTTCTTTAATAATGAAGCAATTATTGAAAAAGAATCAGAGAGCAGTCAACGAACATCAAATACAAATTCATATAGTTGCCAAAAAAAATAACTGAAACCTCACATTTGGTTATTTTCAATATTAATCTTCATTGACATTTTTTCTTTAAATCAATCACCACCCAAAAATATTTTTCTATTTTAGCTAAACCTATTTTATTATCTACTATACTATTACTATTCATGTGTAACTACTGTTGTGCAAAATATGACATATACCAGCATGACCCCTAAAATGTAAATAGCCTATACCCTAAACGTTTCTCATCTTAAAGTGGAATGACAGGTTAATAACTAAAAAACAAAGATCCTCCAAGTTGTAGGCTCAGACTAATGTCTTGAAATCTGGATGATTTGTAGCTTACTCCCTTCTCTCTCCCCTCCACCCCCCTTTATGTCTGAACACTTGTTCATCTTGATAGCCTAAGAACAGACCGATCATGGCCAGATGCACAAGGTTGTAATAAATGAAGTCTTGCCCTTGGGAGAACCTAACCAGTTCTGAGGTCTCCATAATTGTTCCACACCTTTCCAGATGAAATTGGCTACTGCTCTGGTAAAGTCCGGGAGGAAATTGGAGATTGCCCAAAGCCTTCTTTGTTCTCAAATCATTTAAACCACCCAGAGACAATTTCACCAATTTCACCATTTGAGAAGACACTCTGCTAGGTTCGTTCTGATCAAGATTCTGATCTGGATTCTCCAGCCCAGACAATCACAAGTTTGTGCTCCCACAAATCAGGGATGGATTTCCCCTCTTTCACTTTCTCTTGCTTTCCTTTGTATAATTATCCAATATATTGGATATTGTTGCTGCAATACTACTTGTACTCCTATTATTTGCTGACATTAAAATGCATTATTTGTATTTCCATGTGGGTGTGTCATTCTGTAGGAGCAAATCTGAACAAAATAATACAAATCCCACCGTATTACCTGGCAATACACTGAGGCACGTGGGAGACCCCTGTGCTACACCAAGAGTATGGGATCCTTGCTATGGCTGTCCAGGAGAGGGAGGTGAGTGGCTGGTACTTTGCCACATCTCAAGAGGTGGGGAGATCACCTTGGAAACTTGGCAGATAAGGCACACGGAGAGAAGGGGTTCCTGGCTGATCTCTGCCTGTTCACTGGAGCTGCACTGAGGCATTTGGTGGGGTCCAATATTGTTTGCCTGCTTGTCAGGCAATACAGTTTCTGAATTGGGGCTTAGAGCATCTTGCTGTTTTGCTGAAGCAGAGGATGCTACTGGCTTCTTGCAATGCTTTCTGTCCTGGACCATACTCCCCTTTTGTAGACGTGTAGGAGACCTTACCTGACAACTTTCCGAGTTTCTTTGGGCTAAAAGATTTGTCTGAGCCTTTCTTTTTTATTGGTTCTATAATTTCAGAATTCATTTTGGGGCATAATTTTATAATTGTTGAGAGGTGAATATGGGAGAGTCTGGGCAATTCCCCGCTTATTCTGCACTCTTGACTCCCAGAAGTAAAAACTTTTAAGATTTCTGAGAAATATTGCCCATTTTCATGGCTTGAAGCATGTATGAAATGTATGGTTTCTATTGAAATCTGTCCTGTGGATAAAAACCTGTTCTCTAATTAGCTCATAAGTTTTATCTACATGAAGATTTTTCCATTGTACACAGAAGTACATTGTGTCTAATGACCTCCATTTTGTAGGGGAAGGTGGATCACCATTGAGCAGATTCTGAAGTCTTTCCTTCACTGAGAGTCTTTGATATAAAGTAAGAGATGGTCTGTGGCTGAAGATCTTCCCATGTTGAGTCCAGATGAATATTCCCAAGATGAATATTCGGATGTCAAATAAGCTCTGTATTCTAATCTGTATTGCCTTTCCACATTTGTTACAGGGATATAATTTCTATGTCCTTTTACTTCCTCTTCTCTGATGGGAAATAAGTGATGAATTTAGTCTAAATGCTTTTCCATGTGGCTACATTAATGTTTGTCCTCTGGTATGGATTCTTTTATTTTACATTGGGGAAGAGAGCATGTAAAAAACCTTACCACAATCTAGACCCTTTTTCAGTGTGGCTTCTCTAAGGGAGATAATATCAGAGGGATCTCTAGAAGCATTTCCATATTGAATAATATTCCAAAGGTTTCTCTTCAGCTGGAATTCTCTGCACATTGATCACACTTGTAAAGTTTCTGATATGTAGCCAAATCGTGGTTTTTTAAACAGCCCTTTCCACATTCATTACATTTACAATGTTTCTTTCCACTGTGGATTCCCTGATATACAGCAAGACTCAGTTTTCATATGAAAACTTTTCCATGTTGATTGTATTAATAAGGTTTCTCTCCAGTGTGGATTCTCTGATGTATCGTAAGATAAGTTTTCTGTCTGAAAGTCTTTCCACACTGATTACACTCATAAGGTTTCTCACCAGTGTGGATTCTCTGATGTATCATAAGATAAGCTTTCTGTCTGAAAGCCTTTCCACACTGATCACACTCATAAGGTTTCTCACCAGTGTGGATTCTCTGATGTATAATAAGATAAGCTTTCTGTTTGAAAGCCTTTCCACACCGATCACATTCATAAGGTTTCTCTCCAGTATGAACTCTCTGATGTTTAACAAAATTATTGCTTTTTCTAAAAGTCTTTCCACATTCCTGACACTGATAAGGTTTCTCTCCAGTGTGGATTCTCTGATGTACAGTAAGACGAGTCTTCTGTTTGTAAGCCTTTCCACATTCATGACACTGATACGGTTTCTCCCCAGTGTGGACTCTTAGATGTACAGTAAGACTGAAGCTGTATCTAAAAGACTTTCCACAATGATGGCATTCATAGGGTTTCTCCCCAGTGTGGATTCTCTGATGTACAACTAAACCATGGTTGTTTTTGTAAGCCTTTCCACATTCATCACATTTATATTGTTTCACTTCAGTGTGGACTCCCTGATGTACAATAAAGTGTGAGTTGGTTCTGAAAGTCTTTCCACACTGATCACATTCATAAGGTTTCTCTCCAGTGTGGATTCTCTGATGTATCATAAGATAAGCTTTCTGTGTGTAAGCCTTTCCACACTGATCACATTCATAAGGTTTCTCTCCAGTGTGGATTCTCTGATGTATCATAAGATAAGCTTTCTGTGTGTAAGCCTTTCCACACTGATCACATTCATAAGGTTTCTCTCCAGTGTGGATTCTCTGATGTTTCATAAGATAAGCTTTCTGTCTGTAAGCCTTTTCACACTGATCACATTCATAAGGTTTCTCTCCAGTGTGGATTCTCTGATGTTTCGCAAGATAAGCTTTCTGTGTGTAAGTCTTTCCACACTGCTCACATTCATAAGGTTTCTCTCCAGTGTGGATTCTCTGATGTATCGTAAGATAAGCTTTCTGTCTGTAAGCCTTTCCACACTGATCACATTCATAAGGTTTCTCTCCAGTATGGATTCTCTGATGTATCGTAAGATAAGCTTTCTGTCTGTAAGCCTTTCCACACTGATGACATTCATAAGGTTTCTCTCCAGAGTGGCTTCCCTGGTGTCTCACAAGATAAGCTTTCTGTCTGTAAGCCTTTCCACACTGATCACATTCATAAGGTTTCTCTCCAGTGTGGATTCTCTGATGTACAATAAGAAAAGCCTTCTTTTTGTAGGCTTTTTCACACTGATTACATTTGTAAGGTTTCTCTCCAGTATGTAGATACAGGATTCTTGTGGATGTTCCAATAGTTTTTATATCTGGTAAACAAGAGGTAAATGTTCCATTAAAGTTTCAGGCTTTATACTATAAAGACTTCCTATAAAAATTTATCTGTGATTTATGTAAATTATAAAACTGATTAATACTGTTTGGAATGGAATCAGGGTTGTAATGAATCATATCTCCTGGGATCTAATGTATCTACATTCTGTTTTTCTCAAATTCCAAGTCTACACTTAGCATGGGTGACATGGTATAGTAAGCCCCCAATTTGTTTTTGGTATCTTCATACTATTTTTGCCATCTCTTCTTGAGGAGGAATCTGTCCTTCTTAAGTCAGCAGAGATAACCCAAGCCCTCTGCTGATAAATTTTTAGCTAATTTATCATTGTTGGCCCTCAAAACAAGGTCTACTTTGTCTTTCTAAAGTATCCACTTATCAAAGCCTAGAAAACAAAGACCCTAGAAAAACAAGATCCTAGGGTCCAGGGCCATCTCAGGACGATCTAAGTCCACTTATTGGAGGGATCCATGCAGCCTTTTACAAAGTAGTTTTTCTTGTAGACTGAGCAATTTTGGACCTCAGAATTCTTAAAACAAACCTATGACAAAGGCAGGTCCAGCATTTTCATGTTCTGCCCTCAATCCAGTTTCTGTCTCTTATTTCCCTACAGTGAGTGACCACTGTCTGGTTCTAACTCTGATGGGACCTGACTAAACCCATGGTGAAGATCACAGAGGCCCCTTTCTAAGCTCTGGAAAGAACTCATACTATGGTAAACTTGGGAGACTCTACCTCTCATCTCCCTAAACTGAGAGGGACCTCCATGAAGAATGGGTCAAAAATTTGAACCTAGTTTCAGACACTTACTAACTCTATGACCTTGGCCAAATCACTCCCCTTTGTTTGCCTCAGTTTCCTCACCTGTGAAATGAGCTAGAAAAGGAAACAAATGTATACTATTCCAATACCTTTGGCAAGAAACCCCAAAGAAGGTCATGAAGAGTCAAAAATAACTGAAATGACCAAATATTACTTGGCTGATTCCCTAACCTATTCACCACAGAAGATTTCCCAATCTTTTCATATGTTCCCATATGTTCTTCCCATCAGAGATATTGCTTTACATTGCTTTGGGAAAAAATTTATTAAATAACTGGGACATTTATCCAGTACCATTTTCTGCTCCTCACCCCATAAATCAGGAGCCTAATTTTCCTTTTTGACACAAGGGCCAGATGAAACGGTTCTTCTGCTATCTAAAGCAAACTTCTTTTGGGTTCATTGGCCCAACATGTTCCTCAGTATGCTGTCTCTCTAGCATCTCCATTTTTTCACCACTTTTCAGCCTTTCCCACCTTTTCCTAGTGACTCTAATAAAACTATGTCTCTTTAATCCTCAAAAACAGTCCCTTAATCCCTTCATCCCCATGAGATATTTCCCAGTCTCTTTATTTGATTTCACAGCTAAACAGCCCTAGATGCCATTTATAGCAGGTGTGTCCAAATGTTCTCCTTTGCTTTCTCAGAAAGTCTGTGTTCTAGCTCCCAATGAAACTAAACCTAAAACTCTTGTCTCCAACATTATCCCAGATCTCAAACTTGCTAAATCCAATGGCCATTTTTTCATCCTCATCCTTCCTGGCTTCTCTGTTGCCTTCAACTCCACCAATCACCTCTTTTTCCTCTCACTGGGTTCGAGTGACGTGCCTTTCTTGGGTCTCCTTCTACTGTATTCCAAACCAAGCTCAGTCACCTTCCCCAGCTCTCCCATCTTCCTTCTTTCCTAAGGTTCTCCAAGGCCTCCTTCCAGGAGTGCAAGCTCACAAATGAAGTCTCAAGCTCTCCTCCCTCCCTGACACAGTTGTGGGTATTTGTCCCACAAGTCTGTGAGCTCACTGGGAGCAGGGGAGGCTCCTTGTATCTCTTTTGATCCCTGGTGCTCCGCAGAGGATCTGGAACAAAGCAGCTGCTTAATAAAAGTTTGTTGATTTGAAGAGTTAAAAAGGAGCTCAGCTTGGAAAGTCTGAGCTCCCTGTGCACTTTGAGGAGACTTCTACAGCCCTAAATTCTGAATGATGGATTTTTGTTGGATCATAGATTTATCTCTGGAAAGGAGATTAAAGACTATCGAGTCCAACTCCCTCATTTTACAGATGGGGAAACTGAGGCTCCCTATCCATAATGCCATTTCTAAACAGTGAAAAAAACTCCAAGTGAAGTCCTGCTGTCCCCAGTTCTAGCTTTTGTCACAACACCTAGAACTCTCTTGTGATCACAGCTCTCATCTACCTGTTTCCACCTCTCTCACCTGGGCAGCGGCTCCTCAGGACTTCTTGCTCCAGCACCCCCCGTGCTCCCTTTTGCTCAAGATGAGAGATCACGTCTTTGGGAGCTGGCAAGCCTAGACATGGAGAATGAAGAGACACAAACTTAGTCCTCTTTAGGGAAGAGTGTGCATGCAAAGCTGCTCCATTCTGAGAATCACTCCATTGGGTTCACACACATCTGGCTGTTTCCTCTCATCAGCACTTGTAACCACAATAATCCCAAATAGGACATGTTAGATCATCTTTCAGCCCCAGCAAAAGAGACCTTGCTGAATCACCCTTTGCCCTGCCCCCTACCCAGTTTCCCCCTCACTGAAATTCTATAAAAACCTTAGTTTTGTCCATTCAGGGGCTCTCTGCCACAGGGGGAGATTCTCCTGCTGCTGAACTCAAGAAGTTAGTTCTTCCCAATTCTGATTCCTGACCAGTCTGTTATTCTTGCCATTGCCAGGAGCATGCAAGCAAGAGCAGAGGGTGGTTCCCAGATCTCCTAAGGAGAGCTCCATAGCATTTACTTTAGGGAGCTTTGGGGAGAACTGGGGGAGGTTGGGGAGCTGGTTCAGAACCAGAAAACTCAGTCTTGGTGCCCTTCTTCATGAAAGAAGGGACTCACTGTGGAGTTTCCATTACCCAGAATTAGAGACATTTGGGAGTGCAGTGTCAAGGGCCCTGGATCTGGGTCAGCAATGCCAGGATTTCAATCTGGGCTCAGACACTGGCTGTGTGCTCCTGGCCAAGCCACTTAAACTGTCTGCTTTAGTTTTCTCAACTGTAAAATGGGGATAATAAGGTCACTTAATGGCCTAATATGGTGAAGAAAGCACTTACTGGGGAACAGCAGGTGAATATCAATGCTTGTTCTCATCCTTCCTGCTGCACTATCTATGCTGGGGGCAATGTAAAGGAACACTGGGAACTAACGAGTTCTACTGGGCACAAGGAAGAGCTGTCAGCTGCCAAATGACTATTCTTTAAAAAAAGGATGTTTCCCATATTAGGCCCATCTCAAAGAGGAAGGGGTTGCAGGGAAAACCTATTGAGCAGTTTTCCTGATTTTGCCAGGGAGAGACTGGCCTAATTAACCTGTGAGATTAGTTCCACATCTGAGATGCACCAGCACTGATCTGATCTTTGACATCAAGCTACCTAGAATTGGGGAGCTTCAGGAGCAATTGGGAGATCTCCAGCTTTTCTTCACCAATGTACTGACCTTTTATAGAATAGATTAGCACTTTCCCCTTTCTAGCAAAATTGATGAATGCTCCAAAACCAACATAGAACAAAGATATCCCTTTTGATAGCAACCTCAGAGTGGCCAGAAGTGTCCTTACCCACAGACAGCAGGTTCCATGCATTCTCCAGCATGACCTCCTTGTACAGCTCCTTTTGAGAAGGGTCCAACAGGCCCCACTCCTCCGGGGTGAAGTCCACATCCACATCCTGGAAAGTCACCAACTCCTACAAAAGTCAGAGGAAAAAAAAGTCAGAACTGAAAAGGACTTCTGGGCTCATCTAGTCCAACCCTTAATATCAGAGGTGAGAAAACTAAAGAACAGAAAGGGAATTTACCCAAAGGTCCTATTCTTGAGGACCAGAGTCAAGACTCAAAGCCTCATTAAGAGCCCAAAGGAATACTGAGAAAAGCATGTGCTCTGGTTAGTTGGAAGAAAGAAGAGAAATGTCTTATTGTGGAATGTCTCCCTATGGAACCTGGGAAGCTGAGACAAAATGAGTGTTTTATCTGTGAGGCGTGTGGATCTGTGGAAGAGAAGGACGAAAGATGTTAAGTTCTTTATCAGAACTGATATAAGTTAGAGCCTATAAAGAAAATTCTGTGAAGCTACAAGAAGCTGGCAGGCACAGTGTCTTCTAGGGTAATGGTGGTGGTGGTGGGTAGATGTGTGGTCACAGAAAAGAGAGAGGGGGAAAGGAAAGATCTTGGTTATTTCCAGAGACATTGAAATAAAGTCTCATCTAGACAAAATACAGAGAATTCCAAAGAGATATTGATTACTGAACTGCATGGCCCAAGACTTCCCAGCCACCTAAAGGAAATTCTCTATGTATCCATGAAGGGCTTGAGACTACTTTGGCTGGAAGTCTCATGGCCAAAACAGCTCATGCTTTGCTTTATGCTTGCTTTCATTTGTTGATATCATAGAGTTCTTAATTGTAATATTTCACTATACACTTGGTTGATTTTTTTATCTTCACAGTCAAAGAGGACCAAAATGACATCCCCATCCCAGGTTCAGAACATCTGACTGGCTGATCAGACCGATCCAAGATCAGAACGTTTTGCGACACCTTGGGTACCAACAGCCCAGATGAGCAACTGCAGTAGAAGCGGCTGCACATTTGGACATCTCACCACTCTTTGAGCTTCTACAATTCTGTCTCGCTCACACAACGGGGCACATTCCCTGATGAACAGGGTGTGTACCAGGGTCTCTCATGTCTCACTACTGATGATGCAAAGTTCTTCGGAGATTTTGGGAATGTCCTTACAGTGCTGCTTCTGACCACCAGGGGAGCCCCTGCTTTGTGCTCTAGAACTGCCATGGTAAATAGATCTGTTCACAGGATTCAGAATTTTTTCCATTTGTTGTAACCAGTGGGTTATATATGGATTGGGGAGAACCTCTATTTTCTTGGTGTTAATTGTTAGGCCAAAATTAGCACAAGCAGCAGAGAAATGAGCCATAATCTGCTATATAGTCACATGGATATAAGAGTAATTCTGGTAGAGAAAGAAGTGTTCCTTCATATATTAAAAAAGCGATATTCAATTAATGAGGGTTGCATTTCAGGTAATTCATGAAAAACAGGATGGGACAATAAAAGTCAAGAGACCGAGTTAAGATGTCTACCACTGGATCATATACAGGAGAATTGCCCAGTCTGAAAATATCCTGATACTTGGGAGCCATCATCCCTATTCACAATCTGCTAAATGCACAATGTATACTTGGCCAATATACTTGACATTTGGTAGCCTTCCATATCCATCACAAGTACATGATGTACTTTATTGGAGATTCTGATATTTGGAAATAAGTCTTTATCATATGTATAAAATTGCCTTTTCATTTTTTTATTTTTATGCTTTATTTTTTAAAACACCTAACTTATGGTATATTTCAATTCACCTTTCAACTTTCACTGCCTTTATTCTACTATTTTGGAACAATTAAGGTATTTATTAATCTCTTATACTTTTGGAGATTCCCAAGAATTTATAAATCTTTTTTCATTAGAGTCTCGAGTGACTATGCTTCACTGCACAGAATTCATTATGTAGCTTTCCTATATAGGAAAACATCCCTTTTATTGATAGCTAATTGAGCTCTTGACTCACACCCAGCAGAAGCTCTTCCAAATCCCTTCCCTTTTCAAGCCTCCCACATCCAGCTTTCAACTCCATAGGTTGGATAGGATTATGAACTTCACCTGTACAAATTACTTGTTTCTTGAACATCCTAAACAACAGAATCTAGGAGGGGTGACCATAGAGTAACAACAGAAAGACTAGTGAGACCTCTTCCTAAAAGTAAATGAGGAAATAGAATTGAAAAAGTTAATCTGGCAAATGTAACAACCAAAGAAGAGATGAACAGGGCATAATATGGTTAGAATATTGTGACATCCCAACTACCATTAAATGCATCTTTTAGCCAGTTTCTGCCCTAAAAAAAGATCCTAGGCTTTGAGACATTATATTTTGAAGAGCAGAAGGGTAGGGGTTGCATCCGAGAAAAGTTGAAGTATGATCCTGAATTAAAAAAAAAAATGGACATTTGACTAACATAAACACTTTTAAGTATTTGTAACAAAAAGGCCAGAACTTAATAGAAAATTCAATATAAAAGATCCAGAAGAAACATAAGAAAAGCATGAACCTAATTATAAGGTACTCATTAAAATCAAACTGTTCAGTTACCATATATGAAAATGTTGGCAGTAGTTTAAAAACTGCTATAGTTACTAAGGTAGTTTGAAAGAAAGCTTGGGAAAGACTTTTGTATGATGGAGTGATTCTAATAAAACCAAACTGGGTAGAAAAATGTTTTAAAAAGCACTTATTTCATTAAAATGGGGCCTGAAAGCAATAAAGAGAAAACAGATAGGATGAAGGCCTGGTAATGCTGGAAACAATCTCATCTGGGTTGAAGAGAAAATAATACATACATTTTGGAGAGTATAGAAGTTTTTGAAATTATAAAGAGGAAGGAAAACTGGGAGACAGAGTAGGGAGGTATTTAGATTTAGGTATAAACCAAAAACAATCGGATTCAAATTGGCCACCAATAGTTCTCAGGCCAAGCCCCATTTGGTCATTATTTGGATCCTGATTAACTCAGATTGAATGTAAATAGCAGCCATTTCTACTTTGGCTAGAAACCCTAAAAGTCTTCCTGTCCCAGAATTCATTCATTCATTTTTGTAAAAATTTATTTAGACCTTTTTGGACCAAATGAAAGAGGAGATTATTTGCCTTCATAGCTCCCTAGCCTTAATCATTGTATAGGTGTGGCCTTCATCAAACTGAGACTTATAGAAGATTTCACCTTAAAAAGGTCAAGATCTCCCACTTCATCCAGGGCCATCTCCAATCTCTTAATCTATATCTGGCCACTGGACTCAGATGGCTGTGGAGGGGAAAGTGAGGCAGGTGACCTTGCACAGCCCTCCCTCACTTAAATCCTAGTCACTTGCATGTCAAGGCATCACATTCCTGAAGTCAGGAACAAATAACAATAGAGAAAATTAAGAGGGATGTGTAAAATAAGGATTAAAAGGGTGAAGAGAGAAGATAAGAGGGACTGGGTAAAAAGAGAGGTTGAGAAAAAACAACAGTGAGTAAAAATAAAATGGAGGGAAATTCACAAATAGTTATCATGACTTTAAATGTGAATGGGATGAATTCACTCAAAAAGTGGAAACAGCAGAATAGATTAAAAATCAGAATATGTTTACAAGAGAAACATTTAAGAAAAGGAGATACACAGAGTTAAAATGGAGAGGTGAAGCAGAATTTATTATGTTTTAGATGATGCCTATCCCCCCCCCAAAAAAAAAGCACAGATCAGAATTATCATCTCAGAAAAAGTTATAGTTAGAATAGATTTAATTAAAAAAGAAAAACAGTGTAACAATATTTTGACAAAAAGTACCATAGACAATGAAGCAATTATCAAGCTATACCAAATACTGTAGTATTTTCAAAAGAAAAGTTAAAGTGGAGATAGATAGTAGTACTATAATAGTAGAGGACTTTAATCTTACCCCTCTCAGACCAAGATAAATCTAGCCCAAAAATAAATAAGAAAGAAGTCAAGGAAATAAATACAAGTCTAGTTAAGTTTGATTAAAAAAACATATTTGGAGAGAATTGAACAAAGGAAGACACTTTTTCTAAAAATATACCTTTACAAAGATTGACCAAAAATTAATATTTAAAAATTTTGTAGTTAAAAGTAGATAAGCAGAAATTTAATGTGTTCCTTTCAGATCAAAATACAATAAAAATGGAATATAATAAATGATCATGGAAATATAAGTGAAAAATTCATTGAAGATTAAACAACCTAACCTTAAAGAGTGGGTTAAAGATCAAATCATAGAAATAATTTCATTAAAGAGAATGATAGTGAAAACACCAAAACCTATGGGATATAGCATAAGCAAGAATCAGAGGACAATTTATGTCTCTAAATACTTACAGCAGTACAATAGAAAAAGAAAAAAAACTAATGAATTGGGTATGCGATTAATCAGAAAAGATCAAACTAAAAAATTCTCCAATTAGACATTAAGTTTAAAATCCTGAAAATGAAAGGTGAGATGACCAGTGGAAAAAAATTGAATTAATAACTAGGAATTTGTTTTGTGGAAAAAAAAAAAACAAATAAAATAAACAACTTTTTTTTTTTAAAGAGAAGAAAAGCAAATCAATAGTATCAAAATCCAAAGGGTGAATATATACTAATGAAGAGGAAATTAAAGCAATAATAAGGAGTTATTTTGCCCAGTTACATGACAATAAATTTAACAACTTATGTGAAATGGAAGAATATTTACAAAATATAAATCATCTAGATTAGCAAAAGGGAAAATAGGTTATATAAATACAAACATTTTAGAAAAAGAAATTAAACAGGCCATAAATGAGCTTCCTAAGAAAAAAACATGATCAGATAGATGTACAAATGAATTCTATCAAACATTTAAAGATCAACTAATCTTTAGTTGCAAAGAAAGGCCCTTATCAAATTTTTTGTATGAAATAGATATGATACTGATACCAAAACCAGAAAGAATAAAAACAGAAAGACAATTATAGACCAATTTTATTAATAAATATGGATGCAAAAGTCTTAAATAAAATACTAGTGCAAACATCACAACAATGTATTACAAAAATTATATATTATGATCAAGTGAGATTTATATAAAGAATGCAGGGATGGCTTAAAAAAAAGAAAACAATTAAGAAAATTGATTATGTTAAAAATGAAAGTTTAAAAAATGATTACATCAATAGATGCAGGAAAAGCTTTTGATAAAATACAATACTCAAATCTACTTAAAAAAAAGAAAAAAGAAAAACACTTGAAAGTATTCATTTAAAACCTTCAACAAGCATTATTTGTAATGGGCATCAGCTGGAAGCCATCTCAGTAACATCAGATGTGAAACAAGGATGTTCACTTTTCCCAATATTATTCAATGTAATAAATAAAGCAATAAGAGAAGGAAAAAAAAAATAGAAAAAATCAGAAGAGGGAATGAGGCCATAAAACTCTCTCTTTTTGCAGATGATATGATGACATACTTGGAAAATCCAAAAGATTCAACTAAAAAGTTAGTTAAAACAATAACATTAGCAAAGTAGCAAGCTATAAATATAAGAGTTCCTATTTATAACAAACAAAACCCTGCAAGAAGAGATAGTAAAAGATATCCCGTTTAAAATAACTTTAGACAGAAAAAAATGCCTGGGAATAAATCTGCCTAAAACAAATGCCTAAAAACAAATTATACACATGCAAAAATTGTACAAATAAAATCAGACAAACATTTGGAGAAATATTGTTAATGGTAGGCAGGATCAATAAAATAAAAATGATAATTTTACTTATAGTAATTTATATATTCAATACCATTCCAATTACATTGCCAAATAATGATTTTTTAAAGAATTAGGGGAGTGGAATTCATTTGGAAAAACAAAAAAATTAAGAATATCAAAGGAGGGGAACAGCTAGGTAGTACAGTGGATAGAGCACTAGCCTTGAAATCAGGAGGGCCTGAGTTGAAATCTGGTCTCAGGCACTTAACACTTCCAAGCTGTGTGGCCCTGGGCAAGTCACTTAACCCAATTGGCTGAGCAAAAAAAAAAAAAGAATATCAAAGGAGTTAATGAAAAGTAAAAAGAAAGATTTTAAGCTTTATTATAAGGAGCAATCACCAAAACTTTCAGATACTGGCTAAGAAATAGAAAAGTAGATCAATGAAACAAAGTAGACATATAATTTACAGCAGCAAATAAATATAGTAATCTTAATTTCACAAGTGTAAAGACCAAAAATTTGGTATAAGAATTCATTATTTGATTAAAAATTGTGAAAACTGGAAAGCAGTACGGCAGAAACTGGGCATAGATAAATACCTTATATCATTTACCAAGATAAAGTCAAAATGCATACATGATCTAAATATAAAGAGAGATTTACAAGAAAATCAGAAAATGGGACATATCACTTATCGGACTTATGGATTGGTGAACAATTTATGAATAACCAAGAAATAAAACCAAAGCTAGGTGCAAAATTAATTCTTTCAATTATATTACAATAAAAGATTTTCATATAGAGAAAACAAATGTCACCAAGATCAGAAAGCAGAAAAATTTCAGTTTCTCTGAGAAAGGTCTCATATGTCAAATACATAAAAACTTTGTAAAATCTATAAGGATATCAGTCATTCCCCACTTGAAAATCAAAGGATATGAACAGGCAGTTTTCCAATGAATAAATCAAAACATGTACATCAATAAAATAGAGAGATGTATCATTTCTCACTGAAGTGATCATGTAAATAAAAAGACTAGAAAAGGAACAAATTAAAAATCCCCCATTAAAGACCAATTTGGAAATCCTAAAAATCAAAGGAAATATTAATAAAATTGAAAATAAGAAAACCATTGAATAAATAAAACTAAGTCACTGGTTTTAGGAAAGAAAAAAGCCAATAAAATAAATAAACCATTACTTAATTTGATTTTAAAAAGGAAAAAAAAAAAGACAACCAAATTTCCAGTATTAAAAATGAAAGAAATTAAAAGTAAAACAATAATTAGCATCATTTTGTCAAATATATGGGTGGTTATTGTGCTTCATGTTCAAAGAGGACCATCATTCTGCTATATTCAAGTTACAACTGTGACTGATCAGACCAATAAGACCTTGCAAGGTTCTATCACAACTTGGGCACATACAATAGATAGGAACATTTCAGATCAGATGAATTTTCATACCTTGCACAATTCACATTTCTATTGAGCTCATTCAGTTGCTCTTTGCTCACAGAGCAGTGCTCCTTCTCTGCTGAGGGTACACCAGGCTGGGCTGCCAGCTTTTCCCACATCATACAATCAATTCTAAATAAAGTTCTTCAGAGAGACCTTGAGAACATCCTTGTATCACTTTTTTTGACAGCCTTGTGAGTGCCTGGCCTGTGAGAGCTCTTTATAAAATTCATTTTTGGGCTAGTGTCCATTGAGTATTTAAAAAATGTGCCAGCCCCAAGGAATTGTGCTTTCTACAGTGGAGTTGGAATGCTCAGCAATTTAGTTGCAGAAAGGACCCCAGTGTCTGGTACCTGATCCTTTCAGGGGATCTTCAGAATCTTCCTAAGACAATTCAAATGGAAGTGATTCAGTTTCCAGGAGTGGCGTTGATGGACTGTCTGGGTTTCACAGGCATAAAAGCATAAGGTCAGCACATAGGTTCAGTAAACCTTCCATTTGGGAGTCAGTCTAATCCCTCTCCTCTCCCATACTTTCCTTCAGAGCCTCCCAAATAGTGAGCTAGCTCTGGTAATACATGTGCCAACCCCATTATCACTGTGGATATCCCCAGAAAGTATATTGCCAAAGTGAGTGAATTTAATCAGGGCACTCAAGACTTCTTCATGTGCTGTAACCAATGCTGGCTGGTGGATCACCTGCATTTTCTTGGTGTTAACTATTCTGTCAAAATGAGCACAATTGGAAGGGAATCAATTCAAACTCTTCTACATCTCAGCTCAAAGCCTTCATTTAGTGCCCAAGCATCTGCAAACAGAAAGTCATTCACCAACATTCCCTCTATTTTAAAGGAAATATTGGCCAATAAATCTGACAATCTAAATGAAGCGGATTAATATTTACAGAAATACAAATTTCCCAGATTAACAGAGGGTATACTTAAATGACACAATCTTAGAAAAGGAAATTGAACAAGGCATTTATGAGCTCCCTAGGATCACTTTAAATCACAAGTGAATTCTAGTCCCACTTAAAGAACCTATCACATCTATCAAATTGGCTAATATGATAGAAAAGGAAAATGATAAATGTCAGATGAGATGTGGGAAAACTGGGACACTAATGCACTGATGGAAGTATGAACTGACTCAATCATTCTGGAGAACAATTTGGAACTGTGCCCAAAGGGATATCAAAGTGTATACTTTTTAACCTGAGAAACACCACTACTAAGTGTTGGAATCCTTACTAACTGCTAACTAATTAGAGTTGATCTAATCTTACAAGAAGATGTTTTGGCCAGAACCTGAAACAAGGTACTAAGTAGAACTAATCAATACAAGGCTTGTGTTCCCACCTTTACTCATTGGAGTCCACACCTTGAAGTCATTGGGCCAGAGAGCACTATGGGAGAAAACCCATAATCCCTCTCTCTGGAAGGAGCATAAATAGGCCAATGGGCCAGTCGAAGTTCTTGAGAGTGAAGACGCTACAAGTCGAGATTTCAGCGGAATGACATGAAGAGTTGGAGCTGGCTGGAGGCTGAAGAAAGCAGAGGCAGAGGCTGAAGGACCAGACCTTTGGATTTGGTGACATTTGGAGAGAGCTCTTGGAACCAAGCAGAGAGATAGGCCTCTAAGCTAACCGGGCTATATTGGGATAATAAAAGATCTGAACTTTTATCACCTGGCTGCGTTTTGAGAAGAAAAAGATCACAACATTTTGGCGCCCAACGTGGGGCACGACAGAATCCTGATTCCAGGGAAGGCACCCAGAGAGAACTTTTATAATATTTTAAAGAAGAACAAGAACCCAACATTTGAAACCCCAACATTTTGGCGCCCTGAACGTGGGACAAACAGACCCCTCAGTGGATTTCAGTGGAAAAGCTCCGATCCGGATTCAAGTGGAAAAGCTCCGATCCTGATTCAAGTGGAAAAGCCTCTGATCCTGATCCAGTGGAAAAGACTTCAACCCAGAAATTAGGGTGAGTGCAACAAAGAAATTTTGTTAGAAGAGTTAAAGTAGAATTTCAGCTAAGATGGGACAGATATTTAGAAAACAGCCTGTTTCTGTTCAAGGAAAATGTTTAGAGAGCATTGTCAAAGTTATGGAAAGCCAAGGTTTAATTATAAGTTTACAGCAAATCACTGAACTTTTACAAACTGTAAAGGATATATGTCCTTGTTTCTCTCTTGATAAGGAATTAGATTTAAATGAATGGAAATTGGTTGGAGAGGATCTTTGTCAATTCTATGATAAAAATGGGCCTAACTCAATAATTAATACATATAATGTAATACAATTGGCTATAAGAAGTTATTTAAGTGATAGAATGATGAAAAGGAAACTACAGGAGGAAGAAATGCCAACTTTACTAGGTGAAAAGGAGGATGAATCAGATGAGAATGGAGTTAATTACAATTCTGAGTATGATACTTCACAGCAGGAGGAATTAGGTGATTCCACATCTCATGACCCTCCCCCCGCAATTAACCCTTCATGGGTGGAACAAGGGGGAGGGAGAGAGACAGAAACACAGTCAGCTTCTCCTGTAAAGCAGAATTTGACAAGATTAGAAAAAGCATTAATTAAAGCAAAAAATGAAGGAGAAGATATATCTGATTTTATAAATGCATATCCTGTGATTGAAGAGCTCAACTCCTCAGGTCAAAAAGAGAGAAAATACACTCCTTTTAATTTGGAAAAAATTAAAGATTTGAAAAAGGGTTGCACTCTTTATGGGGCTACATCATCTTATGTGAAGATGTTACTGGATAATTTAAATCCTAACCCCGAATGACTGGAAATCCATAACGAAAACTTGTCTAGAACCGGGACAAAATTTATTGTGGCTTTCAGAGTTTCATGAATTAAGGTCAGTATGTAGAGAGTTCAGAACAGATTTATTATCCCATAACAGTGTATGAGCAAATTTCTAAGGCTGCAATAAAAGCTTGGAATTCTCTCCCTGGACAGAAAGATGGAAATAATGTTTTCACAAAAATAGAGCAAGGTCCCAATGAACCTTTTGCAGATTTTGTGGGACGTTTACAAACAGCTGTAATAAGAACCATTGGAGACAATGCAGCAACAGAAATAATGACTAGACATTTGGCTAAGGAAAATGCCAATGAGATTTGCAAGAGAATTATATGGGGGCTAGACAAAAATGCTCCTTTAGAAGAAATCATTAGACGCTGTGCCACAGTGGGCACAAATGCTTATTATGCCCAGACTATGATGAACATGGAAAGACAAGGTCCTTCTTGGCAGAGGAATTCTAGAGAAACTCGTCGATGTTTTCAGTGCAGAAAAATTGGACATTTGAGAGCTCATTGTAGATATGGAGATAGAGTGAGAAGACAGGGTGAGAGAAAACCCAAAACCCCATGTCCAAAATGTAACCGAGGCTTTCATTGGGCCTCTAAATGTATATTGACCCAGAGGAAGGAGAGGCAAAGCCCAGCTCCAAAGTATCAATCAAAAGACAGGTGGGGCATGATAGCAGCTGAAGTTACACCCAGAGAGATCCAATGCAAACAGCTCCAATGTAATTACCAGATGATGAGGAGAAATCCCAAATTTGGTAAATAGAAGGGAATTAGATTAACTGCTTGGGGAAGAGGATCTGCTTATATTTCCACTGATGAAGAAAGAATCAGATGGCTGACAATGAGACTGTCAAAAGGACTCTTAAAATCTTCAGAAATCTTTGAATTTCCTAACACAAGATGAAACTATTTCAGTTCCTGAAAAACCAGCAAGAATCATTGGGTTCCTTAAGATGAAAAATTGTTGATGAGACTTTTTGCAGTACTTCAGAGCTTACAGGAACTATTGGATTCCTGGCACATGAACTAATGGACAATGGAATCCTATTGGACTGTTTCTAGGACTTATGGACATGTGTAAATTTTCAGGATGATTCATGTTATTTGTTACATTACTACTAGCCTGTGTTATATTGCTATGTGCTTATGTAAATTATGTATAATGCCTCCCATATTGATGGATTTATGTATACCATGTATATCTGTTACAAAGTTCTGGCCTATATTGATGGATTTATGTGTACCCCCTCAGAAACCCCCTATGTTTTAAAACAAAAGAAAGGGGGAGATGTTGGAATCCTTACTAACTGCTAACTAATTAGAGTTGATCTAATCTTACAAGAAGATGTTTTGGCCAGAACCTGAAACAAGGTACTAAGTAGAACTAATCAATACAAGGCTTGTGTTCCCACCTTTACTCATTGGAGTCCACACCTTGAAGTCATTGGGCCAGAGAGCACTATGGGAGAAAACCCATAATCCCTCTCTCTGGAAGGAGCATAAATAGGCCAATGGGCCAGTCGAAGTTCTTGAGAGTGAAGACGCTACAAGTCGAGATTTCAGCGGAATGACATGAAGAGTTGGAGCTGGCTGGAGGCTGAAGAAAGCAGAGGCAGAGGCTGAAGGACCAGACCTTTGGATTTGGTGACATTTGGAGAGAGCTCTTGGAACCAAGCAGAGAGATAGGCCTCTAAGCTAACCGGGCTATATTGGGATAATAAAAGATCTGAACTTTTATCACCTGGCTGCGTTTTGAGAAGAAAAAGATCACAACAACTAAGTCTGTATACCAAAGAGATTTTAAAAAGGGGAAACAACCTTTTTCTGCTCTTTTTATGGTAGTAAAGAATTGGAAATCGAGGGAAATACCCGGGAATGAATGGCTTAACAAATTATCTTATATGATTACATTAGAATATAATTGTACTCTAAGGAATGACAAGCAGGTTGATTTCAGAAAAACCTAGAAGGGCTTACATGAACTGATGCAGAGTGAAACAAGTAGAACCAGAAGATCATTGTGCATAAAAACGACAAAACAGAATAACCAAGAACTGTGAATGACTTGGATATGCTCACAATAGAATGATTTAAGACAACCCCAAAGGATTCATGAAAAATACTATCCCACTCCAGAGAAAGAACTACTAGAATCTGAATGCAGATCAAAAGCTAGATTTCTTTTCTTTTTTCTTTCCTGTCTTACCATCTTGTTTAAGAATTTCTCTACAAAATGATTATTTCAGAAATACGTTTTTACACAATTGCATACACATAACCTATCTCAAATTGCTGACCATTTCTGGAAGATGTCAAGGGAGGGAAGAAGGTATTGAATTGAGAATTCAAAAGAAAACTATTTAAAATGTTTTTTATTTCTAATATGTAATTGTGAAAATTTTAATTACTATTTTAAAAAAAGACTAATAAATCCCAAAGAGTATCAAAAAGTCAGACATGACTGAAACAACAAATACAACAACACAATCATTCCCCACTAGATAAATGGACAAAGGACACAAAGAGGGAATTTTCAAAGGAAAAACTGCCTGTATTCCCAATCATGTGGAAAATGCTCCAAACCACTAATAAGAGAAATGTAAATCCAAAACAACATGGAGGCTTCATCTCATACTTCTCTGATGCTTTTTTGACAAGACCTGAGGGTCTCCTTCAATGCACCCTGGCTTCCACTGGAAAAGAAAACTCCAAGTACTTTGAATAGTCTCACAAACTTAGCCCTTTCCCTAAATTCTCTCCAAGGGAAGACTGAGGGCCTGAACAAATGCTAATTAGCTACTATTAAAAAAAAAAAAGCATTCTCTTTGACCTGGTCCCAATAGCTCAGGGTCTTTTAGTGTGAAAGCCAACTTCACCCGGGTTCTTGAGTTGCTGTATTCTCCAGATGGATGTGGGATAAGCAGGAAGCCCCTAGTACACAGTATTTGCTCTTCAACCTCCGTGTTCTCTGAGTATGCCCGAGAGTGGAACCAGCTCCAAGACAGGGGCCAGTCAGTGTGCACCAGATGGATCAACTGTACACCTGGACCCTTGAGAATAAGCAGGGCACCCAGGTTTCAAGATCTGTCAGGGAAAGCTTGCTCAAAGAGGAGCAAAGGGGAGAGGAGCAGTTCTATAGATTGTGAGGGAGGATGCTGGGTGTGCATAAAATGAGCAATGACACCCATCCCTTCAGAACAGAGAGGAAGGAGTGAAGTGAGAACTTGGGTGAGAACTGGATGATAGTTTAGTTTCCAGAGTTACAGAGACTAGAGAAACAGAGAAATGAAACTTAAATTAGGAAATAAAAATTGAAACTTAAGAAATGGAGGCTAGGACCAATACTAATAAAAGGACAATGTAATGGGGCTGGGGGACTCAGACTGGAAAACAAGAATGAAATGTAATCAGAGGTGGGGCCTGAGAATAAAAAAAAAAGATTGTAAATTATAATCGTGGGAACTCACTCACAAGTAGACGAGAAGAATTTGCACTGGGGTGGGAGGGGAGGGAGTAATGATGTAATTGAGGGTGCTGGGAATATGTGCTCTGAATAGGTTGTGCTCTCAGTGGTACTCACTGGGGGAGGGAGGGGAGACTAGGGGAAGGGCTTATTTCAAGTATAAAAAAGACCTATTGATGCCAACTGTCCCTACTCTATAGGATACCCCCTGAGTTGTGTAATTGAGGACTTGAACTTCATCCCTCCCAAGTGCAGGGGGTTATTTCTCCCATGGGTGACTCAGAAATCCAGAGGATGGAGGGCAACAAGTGGGATGAGGGGATCAGGGGAGTTAGTGCTGCTGATGCTGAAGTGCCACAGACCAGTTTGAAATCCAGAGGGAGAGAGCAGGGCAGTGTCGCTTGGGTTCCATTCAATATCCTGACAATTTTTGTAAAGAAACAATCCAAAGGGAAGGTATTGCCCACAGACAGCCCTATGTGTCTATGGGAACGGCCTCTTGGATGTCATGGTGTCTGTGGGCAGAACACTCACCTGAGGTGGGGGTGTGTGGCTCCCATCGGCCATCCCCTCTGGCTCCGGCTCCCTCCTTGGGCAGACCTTGTCCTCTGAACAACTTTTCCTTGTCTTCCTGGAGCAGAAGGCTGGGCTGAGGGGCTTTATCAAAGGTGAGATCCCACAGCAGTCACAAAGAGAGGGAGGGAGGCAGCAGGGAGAAGCAGGGTTGGAAATGAGAACTCTTTGTACCTTCTTCCCCTTCTCTTCCCCATCCTCCTTCAGAGACACAGGAGGAAGAGGGGGCTTGGGATCCCACATGGGATGAGACCATTCAGAGCCTCAATAGTTCATGAGTCAGAGATTCCCCTCCCATATGTCCTCTGCCCTCCCTGTCTCCTGTAACACTAACATTCACACTCACTCTCTCTCGCTCTCTCTCTCTTTCATTCTTCACTCTCTCTGTCTCTCCCCCTCCTTGTCTCTCCCTGTCCCCTCCGCCTCACAAACACACACTCCTTATCTAGACAACAAACTGCCTGCCTGACCCTGGAGGGAGGGACCTGGGTCACAGCCACCCGGGAGAGGCTGGGAGACAAAAGTCCAGTCTGGGACCCAGCCCCCTGGCAGGGAGCCTGAGGGCTCTGAAAGAAGAGGGGGCAGGGAAGCAGATCTGGGCCAGGGGAGCTCAGGTAGGGTTTGGGAGGAAGATGTTCTCACACAGCTCATGGCGGAGAGGGCAGGGACACTGCACTGACAGCAGGCTCCTGGTGGACACGGAGGCTGGGAAAGCAGCGCAACCGTTTCCTGACGCCCCTGGGACCCTCTGGCAGAGCTTAAGCTTGGAGTCCCTAAAGGGAGCCTGGGTAGAGGGAGCCAGGACTGGGATCTGGCAAGGCAGCAGCCCAAGAACTGAGGGCCCGACAAGGGGCCAGGCAGGAGCTCTGCTGCCTGCACCCAAAGCGGGGCCTCAGGGCAGGCAGGACCGTATATGAGGGGCTGCCTCAAGCCAGAACAACTAAACCTCTAACCAAAAGCTGGGCAGGAGGGAGGACACATGGGGCCTTGCAGCTGAGGTTTGTACTTTGGTAAGAGGAACACAGCAGCAGTAACTCTGGGGAGGGAGACCCTGAACATTTGCGAAATCACTGGGAGCCTGCCAAGGAGTTAGCGGGACAGAGGTCTTCCAACATCCAGGCTAGGGAGGGAAGACTAAACCAGGAAGTTCTGACCACGCGGTGAGATAAGGAGGCTGAGGGCCAGAGGCCAGAGCAGCCAGCACGACCTGAAGGGCAGGAGGGAAGGGGAGGAGGTGGAGGTTGGGGTTGGAGGCTGGCTCAGACCTACCTGGGACTTGCACCTGCAGAGCTAGCTCCCAGAAATCTCACATCCAGGGAAGGAGGCCGAGAGATCTGAAGGAAAGCTCAGAGGTCATAGATCCAGGGAAGGAGGCAGGGAGGTCGCAGCTCCGGGGAAGGAGGCAGAAAAGTCTCAGCTCCGGGGAAGGAGGCAGAGACCTCAGCTGACAGGGAAGGAGGTCGAGCGATCTCGGCTACACAGAAGGAAGTTCGACCTCAGTTTAAGGCAGAGTCGCCACCTGTGGGAGAGACCAGCCGGGGGCAAGTTTCCAGAACAGTTGAAGTGCAATTTCTCCGAAGCCAAGAGCACACGGGGAGCAACAGGGACAAGCCGAGCCCCTACTGCACATTGTAAGGCTCCAGGTAACAGGGGATCTGAGCAATGGGCTGTCGGAAGGACAAACGGACCCGGGGGCGGAATTCCGAGAAGGGCTTCTAGGCTGGAAACCGCCTTAAAGCAGCCGGTGTAGTGGAACTGGGCGCTTTTCTACGTCCTTTGATTGGAGGATGCGCTCCTGGGCAAACCTAGCCCCGGTGGGGTGGGGAAGAAGGCGGTCCTGGAATTGTTCCTCTGGCCAATTGTAGGTTAAGCTGGAGAAGGACGGGGAGGGGAGAAGCCTAGAAAGGCTTCCTCCGGCCTCTAAACGAGGACCCCATCAGGGGGCGGGGGCTGCGCCCTTCAGTCTCTCTCACGCTTTCGAGAAAACGTCATGGACTTTGACGCTGACGCCGAAATTAAAATTGGGGCTTCTGTCTAACCTCTGCAAGGGAGGCAGGGAGAGGAGTCTCAGCCCCCACCGGGCGGGGCCTCCTGCTCCCCGAAGCCCCGTTTCCTCCCATCACGCCCAGGACCAGCATCTCAGGCCCCGCCCACTGCTCCCCAAGCCCTGCCTCCATCACGTGGGACGCCTTGGCCCCTGCAACGGCCGCTTCTCTCCCTCCCTCCTCCCCCTGGCCTCCGGACTCCACCCCGAGGCTCCGGTTCCACCTGGGCCACACCCACCGGCTGGTCATCTCCCGGCGCCCCCCGCGAGGTTGGGGCCTCTGGTCGCGGAGCCGGGTCCGGCCGGGAGGAGGCAGTCTGCAGATTTCCAGGAAAGCCAGCGATTCGCAGCAAAAAGGAGTCCAGTTTCGTGGGGACGTGAAGCCGCGGACTCCCACTGCGCTCTCGGAGGTGTCTCCGAGCACAGGCCGACAGGTCCTGTCTTGTGACAGGCGAGGAGCCGGGCGGTCCCTTCCCGGCGGATCCGGAGCGGGGAGCGCCGTGCGGAGGCCCGAGCAGAAGCCGCGTCCTGAAGCCCCAAACCGTAAGACTTCCTCCCCCGCCTCGGAGCTCCTCGGTCCCAGGCGCAGGAGTGCCCTCCTTTGCCTCAGTTGGCAGTTAGTCCCGGCTGCCTGCCGCCGAGCCATCATTAAGCGAGGCGGGAGGTGTCCCCACGTCCGGGAGGTGTCCCCACGTCCGGTCCCGACTTCTGAGAAGTGGCAACAGACGTAGGCTTTGAGCGAGCCCAGCTACTAATATCGGAAGTCTTCACTTTGTCTGTGCCGGTCGGTTTCAGAGTCCGGTCCCGGATCCGGTGGGTTTGCTTAGCACATTTCTCCCAGTCTAGATTAGCATGGGTCCGTTTAAAGCCCCATGTGTTCTCCCAGTTAGGTCTTCGCGCAGCTGGACCCACTTAGGGTAGATCAGGCCTTGAGGTTTGACACTAAGGGGCCATGTTTAGGAGCTGGAAGAATAGAAACTGAATGTGGCCGCATCCGAACTATTCTGGTGTACTCTCTGAATGCAATCCGTCTACAGGGTCAGATGGAAAAGGACAGAGGGGTTAAAAAAAATCCAATATAATTAGAAGATAACTGAGTTAGTGTGATTTGACTGGCACTTTTGCTTCATATTTTAAAGTGTACAGTTGTTGACCGTGTTGTTATGCTTCTAATTATTCCCTTTTCGGGATTTGGCTAAAACATAAGAAATGTTGCTAAAACGGAAAAAAGATTTCTAGAGCAGTGTATGATCACGCTCTTAGAAAATGAGCTCTTCTTTTCTTCATTTAATTATGAATTAAACTGTAGAAAATTTAGTTCGATGTTAAAAAAGAAAACTCATACCTTTAATTGGGTAGATTTTGTTTAAAATGATTAATAATTTTTACTAAATAATGAATTCTTGTCCAAAAGCTTATGTCTTTATACTAGCTCCCCACTCCCATCATCTCCTTTCCCTCCCCGCCAATAGTCTGCAGAGGACCAAGCCCTGGCCCAAGTCAGGAGCCCGGAGCCAGCGGGAATGGCCCCTGAGAGCTGCAGAGCCCCACCCCAGGTGAGTGTATTCTGCTACAGATGGGTAAGATCCGCCCAAGAGGCCATTTCCCCAGATCTGGAGGATGGTCTGTGAGGCTGGCCATCTCTCTTATCTGTGGATCCTTTAGAAAAAATGGGCAAAAAAGTGAATGCAGTAATAACAACACTGCCCTCCTCTCTGCTAGGTTTTAGACTGAACACTGTCCCTTTAGCATGGTCAGCACTAACTCCCTTCCCCCAGTTGTTGCCCCCACATGTTTGTTTAAATTTTCCTTCAATGTAAGTCACTGACAAGGGTCACCATGTCACTCATTAGTGTTTATCTTGTAGGTATCTTGTCTTTGCTTTGGTCCAGAACCATCTCCCCATTATACATACACTCACACACACACACACACACACACTCACACTCACACTCACACTCACACCTTCTAGCCACTCTCTGTGTCCTGTGGCCATGCTCCTTCTTATACCCATTGACTTTCCCAGAAACCCTTGACCCTAAGTATTGTCTGGAGCAGAACCCTGGAAGCTTCCCCAGCTCTTGTCCTCTCCCTGGCTGGGAGCAGCAGAAATTCTCCTCCTGCTGCTGCTCAGCTCCAGCTGCCTCAGGCTACACAGATCTTCCCAAATCTCTCTGAATCTCTTCTCTTGGCCATTTTTCACCATTATTATTATAATTTTGCCCCGAGGCAATTGTGATGAAGTGACTTTGCCCAGGGTGACACAGCTAGGAAGTATTAAGTGTTTGAATTCTAATTTGAACTCAGGACCAATATTGTAGGCACTGCATCATCTAATGGCCCCTATTATGATTATTTTAACCCTACATACAAAATAAGAGAAGAAAAAGAATTTCAGGCAACCAGCAGAACATAACAGCAGATTTGATATAAAACAAACTTACATAATATATGCTACCCATGGTTCAAGACCTGTCCAGTGTTTCTTGACTTCCTAGTAGGTTTTCTGCTGTTCCGTTTTATTTTCTTTAGCTTCTGACACCCCTCCATGCCCCCAAAGCTGCAATTAGGCGCTTCTAGAATCACTCCTTCATACTCAACTCATATATAGCCTTTCTCTCACTTTATCATTGCTTGTGTCAAAGCAACAGGCATTTAGAAAGGGAAGAGGCTCTGTGGGAATGTAGAGGAGATGCACAAAGGAAAAATCAGTCCCTGCTCTCAAGAAGGTTCCATTCTAACATGGAAGACAACATGTCGGCATCTGTGTCCACAACAAATCTGTACAGTGTAGGTGGAAGGTCTTTACATGACTGTGCTTGCAAGGTTCTCATACAGGATGTGACCTTTGGGTAAATCCCTTCTCTCTGCTTCAGTTTGCTTTTGTAAATTGATGACCATTGGGCCAGATCCATTACCAAGTGTGTGATTCTTAAATTTGGAACACAAAATCTTACAAAAATGAATCTTGACAACTATCTGTACTTGCATTTGGAAAAATAATACTATGGGGGGAGGGGGAAGGATAGTAGTTTCATCTAGATAAGACTTAATTTCTGGCTTTTAGAAAATTCATAAGATCTTTTTTTTCTCCTCAGTGATTATGGAACTGTTTTAGCTCTACAGCACATAATACTTGTTAGCTTCACACAAACACTTCATGCCATTTTCTTAACATAGCACTATCTGATTTCACCTCCATAAATCCTCACCTCTCTCTGATAGAACCCATAACTTTCCCAATTCCACAGATACTATCATTTCTTAGTAAGACATTTCTCAATTTTATTCCAAATGAAAATACAAAGTTTCTCTATATTCTACTGGTCTTTGGGGGACTTTGGTTTCAGTGCTGGCTCTGAATAAGGGCTGTAAGGGCTGTCCCCTTTGGGCAGATCCCTCCTCTATGCTTCAGGTCCCTTCTGTACATTGAGGAGCATTGGATTAGGTCAGTTATGAAGCATGTTTCGATTCTTATGTCCTCTGGGTGTTGGTGTTTTAGGGGTTGGTGACCTTCAAGGATGTGGCTGTGGACTTTAGCCCTGAGGAGTGGGGTCTGTTGGACCCGGATCAGAAAGAGCTGCACAAGGAGGTCATGCTGGAGAATGCCGAGAACTTGCTCTCCCTGGGTAAGGAACGCTTCCCTTGGAACTCTGGAACTGCCACCAAAAGGAGTATCACCATCCCCTCCCTAGGGTACAGAGTTCCAGGCTTTTACCAGTTCTCAGAAAGGGCCAAGGGCTGCCTCATGTCCCCAAGAGACAGGGTCCTCCTTCTGCCTGCCCTTCTATGAGTGGTCTTTACATTGTAGGATGGGAAGCTGGCAGTTTTGCCTGCAAACCTTCTGAAAACTGGTCCTGCCCCTTTTCACTGAACATCGGATAGGAGAAGGAACCCGCTTCTTCTTGGGAGAAACTTTATCATTGCAATGTTCTTTTGGGTAAAAAGGATAGATTTTTATCTCACTGCCCCTGGTATAACCCACAAAATCCCCAACACAGCAAGTGGGTCTTTGTTCTTCCTTCACACATCGCCCAAAAGCCTGTAAAGCTATAGGGAGAGAAAGGGAAGGAAGGAGCTCTTTTCCTACATTTGCTTGGATCCAGGCCTTGTGCCAGAGCTTCCTTCATGTACATTATCACCCTTGATCCCCACCAAAACCCTTTGTTTTTGGTGCCATCTTTATCCCCATTTCACAGGTCTGGAGGTTGAAGCAAACAGATGAAATTACTTGCCCAGAGTCACGTAGCCAGAATATGTCATAAGCCAAATTTGCACTCAGGACTTCCTGACTGCAGGCCCGGTGCTCTCTTCTCTGTGCTACCAGCTGTCTCTAATGCTGCTGTGAAGGAGGCAGCAAAATCAGGATCTTCTGCTTCCAGATTACCATGCTGCATGCCCTCCTTTCCCCTCTACCCTCTTCCCCTGGCAATAAGCACCTTGAAAACCATCTTTGAATTATCGTTGGAACCACCCTGTGGACCTTCCTCCCCTTCCCCCTGCCCTGTTTCAATGAGGAATGAATGACAAGTTTCAAGACTCACATCCACTATCTTTCCCCTCCCCAGGACTTCCAGTTCCCAGAGAAGATTTCTTCCATGTGGAGAGAGGAGGCCTGAGGAACTCCTATCCTGGTGAGTGAGTTGCAAGCTGGGGTACAGGCTGCTATCCCAGAGGCTTCACGCTTGGAATCCTTTTTCAGACTCTTGTGGTAGTGAGATCCTGAGCACCTCAATGAACCTCTGAAGCTCAGTCTCTTCATCTATAAAATGAGGGGACTGGATTCCATGGCTTTCAGTTCCCTTCCAAGGAAGGATCAATGATCTTAGTGGAAGTCTTTGTTGGAAATTTTGTGATATCCAACTATCTACAACCAAAGAAAGAGGACTCAGACTAATATATCTTTTCTTAGGCCTTCCTTAATCCAAAAAACATTTAATTTTACTTTTTTGATATTTATTTAAAACTAAAAACAAAATGGAAATAGACAGAAAAGAACAATTTTACAGAATGTTTTATGTTCAGCAGAACATAAGGGAGGATTCATATGTAATAATAAATTTCCATAAACCATGAAAGAAAGATATTGTATTCAGAACCTTCTATTGCTTTTTGCTTCCTTGTAGGTTTTCTTTCATTCTCTGCTGTTCACGTTTTACTTTATTCCCTCTTCCCCCTCCCCCGCACCCCTTTCATCCTCTTCCAGCTCCCCCTACACAGGATACAGTTAAGCACAGATATATAGGAAAAGCAACAACCTCTGAGGAAAGTTGGCCACAAACTGGAATAGATCAGTTGGAAGACTCCCTTCCTGCCTCCTCCCTCCTTTCTCTCTCTTTCCTCTCTCTTCTTCCTTTCTTGCCTGTTTCACTATTTCTTTTCTTTTTTCCTTCCTTCTCTCTATCCACTTTGGAGATCATATGCTCTTACCTACAGATACTCTCAAAAGCATTTCCCCGCCTCTTTCTTCACCACTGAACCATCCCTGGATCGATTTATTTTATCTTTCCTCCCTCCCTCCTTCCTTTCTTTTTTTTCATGAGGCATTTGGGGTTAAGTGACTTTTCCAGGGACACACAGCTAGGAAGTATCAAGTGTCTGAGACCAGATTTGAACTCGGGTCCTCTTGACTACAAGGTTGGTGCTCTATCCACTGCTCCATCTAACTATTCCCGTCCCTTTCTATAGGAACAAACCTTAAAACGAAATCAGTCTGATTCTCATTTACTCCCCATAGGTCCTTTGGTAACTCCCATTTGGTCTCTGTTTGGGTCCTCACTGACTTGGATTAAGTGTAAATCGCAGTCATTTCTGCTTGGGCAGAAACCCTGAGCTTCTTCCCAGACTCACTCATTCATTCATTTTTATTTATTGAGACTTTTTTAGCCTAGGTGAGAGAGGAGATTCTTTGCTCCATTGCTCCCTAGCCTTAATCACTGGACGGGGGCAACCTCAGTCACAGGAGATCTGTTGGAGACCTTACCTTATGAAGGCCCAGGTCTCCCCCTGCAATCAGAGCCATCTGCACTAATCCTGATCTATAACTGGCCACAGGACACAGATGTCTCTGTGGGGCAAAGTGCAGCCCTTGCTCACTTAAATCCAAGTCATTCACATGTCATGGTGTGACCTCCCTCATGTCATTGTCCTCTCTTAGAACAAAGGACTGACAAAAGTGAACCTGACTCTGCCTTCTTGATTTTCTCTGTCTCCATTTATCAGTTTGTGAATGGGAGTGGAGACCACCATCTTACTCAGAAAGAATTCAGACCTAATTTGTCCACTTTCTGTCTTTTTCTAGTTCCTTTTGACCAACCTTTGGCCCATTCTTGGAGGATCATTGGTCTAATTTACATACCTGACAGCTTCCCTTAGGTTTGGGATGTGATAGGGAAAGACTCCTAGTTATTCCATAACAGCACCAGGAGCCCTAGGCCCTTGTTATCTTCACTAGTGACAATGATAGTAGTTAACAAGCATATGGTGCCTACTGTGTGCCAAGAGTTTTATAGGTGTTATCTCATTTGATGCTGACAACAACCTGGGAAGTGGATACAATTATTACTTTCACTCTACAGCAAAACTGAGGCAAAGAAGCACATTCCCAGAGATGCAGAGCTAGGTGGTGCCTGAGATTCAATTTGAAAGAAAGGATTGGAAGTAAAATGGAGAACATCTGTCTAGTGCAGTGGATTGAGAAGCCTCAGTTTCCAGTTTCAAGTTCTAATCTCTGCTGCAGGGATTTGGATCAGGTTACTCAGCCATTTAGAACTCATAGCCTGGTTTCTAGATTATGAGAACCTTCCCCTTGCCTTTGTCTCAGCTTTGTTGTGGGCGTCCAGTAACATTTTACTATGTGTGGACCTCTGTGTTAATTGAATCACTTTATTGGTGTGAGCTAATAGCATTTAAAAATGATTGATTTTATCTATTTCAGGTTAAAAACATTTTGCCTGAAGAAATTAAAAGTCAATGATTTTATTATCATCCAGCTTTAGAGAGTATGTTTATACATGTGTGTGTTTGTTTCTTTTAGATGCAGAGACAAGGTTTGGTATGAAGGAGATGAGTACAAATCTGGAAATGATCTCATGGAATGACCTTTTTCAGTATCATGAATACAGGGCTGTTTTTGCCAACCACAAAAGAAAACACATTGGAGAGGAAGGTTGTGAATGGAATAGACACAAAAAAGCTTTAAGAAAGAGTTCTAGTGTTGCTGAAGATAAGAATATACATTGTGAAGAGAAACCACTTGAGTGTCATAGATGTGATGAAGCTTTTCTTTTACTCTCTTCCCTTGCCAAGTACCAGAAAATCCATGCTGGAGAGAAACCTTATGAATGTAACAAACATGGAAAGACTTTGAGAGAGCAATCTATTCTTGCTAAACCTGAGAGAATTCACCTAGAAAAACAATCTTATGTATGTAATCAATGTGGAAAGGATTTCCAATATTGTTCCAAATTGGCTCAACATCAGAGAATCCACACTGGAGAGAAGCCTTATGAATGTAATCAATGTGGAAAGACTTTCACATCTCATTCTAGTCTTACTTCCCATCAGAGAATCCACACTGGAGAGAAGCCTTATAAATGTAGTGAATGTGGAAAGGGTTTCACACAATATTCCAGTCTTGCTGTCCATTGGAGAATCCACACTGGAGAGAAGCCTTATGAATGTAATGAATGTGGAAAGGCTTTTACACAATATTCCAGTCTTGCTGTCCATTGGAGAATCCACACTGGAGAGAAGCCTTATGAATGTAATGAATGTGGGAAGACTTTCACACAGTGTTCCAGTCTTGCTGTCCATCAGAGAATCCACACTGGAGAGAAGCCTTTTGAATGTAGTGAATGTGGAAAGACTTTCGCAAAGCGCTCCTATCTTGATGAACATCAGAGAATGCACAATGGAGAGAAGCCTTATGAATGTAACAAATGTGGAAAGACTTTCACATCTCACTCTAGTCTTACTGTCCATCAAAGAATCCACACTGGAGAGAAGCCTTATGAGTGTAGTGAATGTGGAAAGGCTTTCATAAGTAGCTCCAAGCTTACTTCCCATCAGAGAATCCACACTGGAGAGAAGCCTTATAAATGTAGTGAATGTGGAAAGGATTTCCTAAATGGCTCCAGTCTTACTTCCCATCAGAGAATCCACAGTGGAGAGAAGCCTTATAAATGTAGTGAATGTGGAAAGGATTTCATAAATGTCTCCAGTCTTACTTCCCATCAGAGAATCCACAGTAGAGAGAAGCCTTATGAATGTGATGAATGTGGAAAGGCTTTCAAACACACAAACAGTCTCAGAGAACATCAGAGAATCCACACTGGAGAGAAGCCTTATGAATGTAATGAATGTGGAAAGGCTTTCACAAAACTCTCCCATCTTGATGTACATCAGAGAATGCACAATGGAGAGAAGCCTTATGAATGTAGTGAATGTGGAAAGGCTTTCACATCTCACTCTAGTCTTACTGTCCATCAGAGAATCCACACTGGAGAAAAGCCTTATGAATGTAGTGAATGTGGTAAGGCTTTCATAAGTAGCTCCAGGCTTACTTCCCATCAGAGAATCCACAGTGGAGAGAAGCCTTATAAATGTAGTGAATGTGAAAAGACTTTCATTGATGGCCCCAGCCTTGCTAAACATCACAGTGTCCACACTGGAGAGAAGCCTTATGAATGTAATGAATGTGGAAAGACTTTCACATCTCACTCTAATCTTACTTCCCATCAGAGAATCCACAGTGGAGAGAAGCCTTATGAATGTAATGAATGTGGAAAGGCTTTCAAACACACAAACAGTCTCACAGAACATCAGAGAATCCACACTGGAGAGAAGCCTTATGAATGTAATGAATGTGGAAAGACTTTCATAAGTAGCTCCATCCTTGGTAAACATCAGAGAATCCACACTGGAGAAAAGCCTTACAAATGTAATGAATGTGGAAGGGCTTTCACACAATATTCCAGTCTTACTGTCCATTGGAGAATCCACACTGGAGAGAAGCCTTATGAATGTAGTGAATGTGGTAAGGCTTTCATAAGTAGCTCCAAGCTTACTTCCCATCAGAGAATCCACAGTGGAGAGAAGCCTTATAAATGTAGTGAATGTGGAAAGGATTTCACAAATGGCTCCAGTCTTACTTCCCATCAGAGAATCCACAGTGGAGAGAAGCCTTATAAATGTAGTGAATGTGGAAAGGATTTCATAAATGGCTCCAGTCTTACTTCCCATCAGAGAATCCATAGTGGAGAGAAGCTTTATGAATGTAATGAATGTGAAAAGGTTTTCAAACACACAAACAGTCTCAGAGAACATCAGAGAATCCACACTGGAGAGAAGCCTTATGAATGTAATGACTGTGGAAAGACTTTCATATATCGCTCCATCCTTGCTAGACATCAGAGACTCCACACTGGAGAGAAGCCTTATGAATGTAATGAATGTGGAAAGACTTTCATATATCGCTCCATCCTTGCTAAACATCAGAGAATCCATACTGGAGAAAAGCCTTATAAATGTAATGAATGTGGAAAGGCTTTCACGCAATATTCCAGTCTTGCTGTCCATTCTTGGAGAATCCACACTGGAGAGAAGCCTTATGAATGTAGTTAATGCGGAAAGGCACCACAGTCTTAGTAAACATGAGAAAATCCACATTGGACAGAAACCTCGTGAATGTGGAAACTTTCAGGCAGAGTTCAAATCTTGCTTAATAACAGTGCATATTAGAGAAAAACTTTTGAGTGTCTGGATCATGGTAAAGTTTTTCATATAGATTATTCTGGGAACTAGACTAGACATGGGAGATCCCACACTACATATAAAACTTCATTCATATAATCCATGTGGAAAAACATTCAGGCTTACTTCATTCTGTTCTCGATCAATAATTTTCCTCTTCATTCTCTTGTTTATTCCCAAATTCTTTGGCTTTCCATCTGTGTGATAAGTAATGTGTTCCATGTTTCAATATTATTTAAAATAGCTCCATTTTGAATTAATTTGTTAAATTGTGTTCAGTCAGTTTGAGGGCAAGTGAGGCCTTTTCAGAAAACTGACCCCCAAGAAGAGTACCATAGTTTAGGGCTACAGTTTCAGAAAAACTCCTTGTACCCTTGCTTAGTTTTGCACAAACCACTTTGCCACATCAGCAGGCTTTGAAATATATAGTTACTGTTCTAGAGATAGAACAGAAAGGTCCTGAGCCCCCATCCTGAGTTCTCACAGCCGTTGACCAGAGGGAAAACTTGAGCCGATGTGAATCTTCTGCCTAAAAAGGGACAAAGTGGGACTATAAGGTCTAAGTATTGGTGGCGTGGACATATTTTTCCTGGCCAGGGAATATAAAAACAATTTCCTCACTCATCATCATTGTGCATGTTCAAAAATTTGGACTTTCTCGGAATTTGGAAAGACTAGGGGTCATGTTTTGTTTCTCCTCACAAGTCAAATTAACACTAGGAAAACATCTAGGAGCACTGGTAGCTAAAAGCTGTAAAGATACAATCTTATATATATTTACAATATGTCAGTTATATCTTTTTCCTCCCAAACTATCAGTATTATTTACAACTATCAGGGTCAAGTTATCATACCAAGTGACATGTTTAACCATAGGAGGGGTAAGGCACATAAGTCCAATGCAATCTTTTTACCATCCTGTAGGCAACTGTAATAGACATTACCAGGAGAGAGATCAATGTCCTAACCCCCTTCTCCTAACCCAAGAGGTCTTGCTTTCATCTTCCCATCATTTCTTTTTTTGGAGATTTCCCTGCATCCTCAGGGCCCTCATCTTCTTGGCTAGTGTGTTGATAAATGCAGATGTTTCTCTCTGGGACCTAGACCAGTTCTGCCTTTTCTGGAAGAATACAAGTATAACTTCAACCCTATATTAGTAATGTGGCTGGACCAGTCCAATGACCCATTATTGGATATTTTCACATGCAGCAAAAAAAAAAAAAAAAAAAAAAAAAGATTCATCCCTGAATGTTCACTCCTTATGTTCATATCTGAATAAATGTCTCTCTCTCTTTTTTTTTTATTATAGCTTTTTGTTTACAAGTTGTATGCATGGGTAATTTTACAGCACTGACAATTGCCAAACCTTTTCTTCCAATTTTTCCCCTCCTTCCCCCCATTCCCTTCCCCCAATGTCAGGTTGACCAATGCATGTTAGGTATGTTAAAGCATATATGTCCTAACAGTTATTTTGCTGTAAAAAAAGAATTGGAGTTTGAAATAGTGTACTATTACCTGTGAAGGAAATCAAAAATACAGGCGGACAAAAATAGAGGGATTGGGAATTCTATGTAATGGTTCATAGTCATCTCCCAGAGTTCTTTTGCTGGGTATAGCTGGGTTAGTTTATTATTGCTCTATTTTAACTGATTTGGTTCATCTCATTGTTGACGAGGGCCAGGTCCATCAGAATTGATCATCAAATAGTATTGTTGTTGAAATATATAATGATGTCCTGGTCCTGCTCATTTCCCTCAGCATCAGTTCATGTAAGTCTCCCCAGGCCTTTCTGAAATCCTCCTGCTGGTCATTTCTTAACAGAACAGTAATATTCCATAACATTCATATACCACAATTTACCTAGCCATTCTCCAATTGATGGGCAGCCACTCAGTTTCCAGTTTCTAGCCACTACAAATAGGGCTGCCACAAACATTCGTGCACATACAGGTCCCTTTCCCTTCTTTAGTATCTCTTTGGGATATAAGCCCAGTAGTAACACTGCTGGATCTAAGGGTATGCACAATTTGATAACTTTTTGAGCATAGTTCCAAATTACTCTCCAGAATGGCTGGATGTTGAATAAATGTCTTTATGTTCAACATTTTGTTTTCTGATACTTAATAAACAATAACCAAAGATTAAAAGTTTAGAAATAGATAATAAAAAAATTCCAAATTGCATATTGCCTGGGAAAAACGATGTTCAGTTATTAAACATGTTTAAAGAGACAAAGTCATAGCGTACTATAGTCAGAATCACTTTAAACAATGGTAACAGAGGCAGCTAGATGGTGCAGTGAATAGAGTACCAGTCCTGAAGTCAGGAGGATGGGAGTTCAAATCTTACCTCAGACACTTAACACTTCCCAGCTGTGTGACCCTGGGCAAGACACTTGACTACCATTGCCTCTGCAGAAAACCAAAAACCAACAATGAGAACACACCTGCACTGTGTACTTACTCCTGAAAGAATATTGAGGGGTTGAGCAATATGGCTAGTTGGGAGGATTATTGCTAAGATTTCAATCTTCTGTGATGGTGTAGTCAGTTTGTATGAAATTACATATTTAAATAGTATCTTGATTGCCCTGAAATAAAGCCATCTGTAAATGTAAGTACAGGATAGGACAGTTCTTTATTATCTTTGAGTATGTCCATTGATATTTTTCATAAAAGCTGAGTACTTTTGTAGAGGGAACATGATTATCTTATCACTGTAAGTAAAAATTAAATCTTGCAGTCAGTCTTCATTCTGAAATATTCAAGACCTTAATTTAGATTTTGTATATGATTGATGTCTGATTAACAAAAAGATCTACTTTCCAAGTCAGTTTTCCCAATTAGGTATTTTGCACTTTTTTCTATGTTTTAATTTTTTTTTTTTGTTTTGTTTTGCTTGACTGATTTCTTGTCACAAATTCTATTTTTTTGAAAAGGAGTTGTTTTCTTTGATTTAAAGTATGACAGACTTGGAGGGACAGGTTAGGGGTATCCAGCAGGAGAGCCTAGTACTTAGTAAGCCTCCCACTCCAGAGCCACTGATGCCCTTTGGCTTCTAAAATGCTTTGGACTTTGTGTGGGATTAAAACCTCTAATGCCTGATCCAGGGTCAGTTTGGAGGCTTCCTCAATATACAGGGCTGAGGCAGCCACTGCTCTTAAGATGGGAAGGCCAGCCTAGGGAGACAGAGTCCAGTTTCTTTGAAAAATAAGCCACGGGTCTGGGGTCGGGCCCTAGAAGCTGAGTAAGGACTCCCAATGCCTGTCCACGCCTCTCATCTACATATAGAGTGAAGGGTTTCTGTAAGTCAGGGCAAGAGCAGGAGCAGAGGTCAGTTTGGCTTTCAGGGTTTTAAAAGCTTTGACCTGCTCCAGTCCCCATTGAAGAGGATCTTGAATAGAATCATAGAGGGGCCTGGCAATAACCCCCAAATCCCAAAATTAGGAATCCAGATCCTGCAGAAACCAGCCATGCCGAGAAAGGTTCTCAGTTGCTTTTTTGAGACAGGATCTGGGAGGCTTAAAATAACCTATTTCCTCAGTTAGAGATTGAGAGGTGGGGGTGAGATTGTGACCCAAATATTTGACTGACTGCCGGGCAATGTGGGCCTTTGGTAGAGACCCTGTACCCCCTCGAGGCTAGAAAGTTTAAGGTCTTTGTGGCCGCTGTCAGACTCCTCTCTGGTCGGGTTGCAAAGTAGTATATCATCCACATATTGTACAAGACTGCTGCCAGACAGATTAAGGTTCCCCAGATCTTTAGCTAGGGCTTGGCCGAATAACCGTGGACTGTCACAAAAGCCCTGGGGCAATACAGTCCATGTTAGCTGATGGGGAAATTCCCCTGGCTCAGCCCATTCAAAGGCAAAAAGGAGTCCTCATGCCCAGGGATACAGAAAAAGGCATCTTCAAGGTCCAGGGTGGAAAACCATTGTGTATTCCCTGGAATTGGCCCCTATGGGATGGATTGGGACAACCCCTTCATTTATAGCCCTAAGATGCTGCACTAGCCTGTAATCTCCCTTGGCTTTCTGACAGAGAGAATGGGAGTATTACAAGGGGAGTGGCAGGGAATCAGGAGTTTAAATTTAAGGAACTTGTCAAAGGCTGCAGCCCTATCCTATCTTCCACTTAATTGGATATTGGCACCTGTGAGGAAATACACTAGGATCCCTTAATCTGACAAGGGATGGAGTGGCCTGCGTGGCTCTCCCAGGGACGCCCTGGTCCCACACGGAAGAGTCTATTTCCCCCCAGATTTCCCAGGGAATGTGGGGGGGTCTGGAGAGGAGTGCACAGAGATTATCTGGAGACCTCACCAGAGAAAACTGGGCTCCCAGTTTCATCATCAAGTCCCTACTTATCAATGGGCTGGGGCAGGAAGGGATAATTAAAAATGAATGTGGAAACAATAGGTCCCCGAACTTGCAAGGCAGGGGGAGGGTTTCCAAACAATGTTTCCATTCCATTCCCATCACTTATGGGGGGAGGGGCCAGTAGAACCCGAGTGCTGGAGCAGAACAGAGAAAGAAGCACCAGTGTCAGAGAGGAAAGAGACTGCCCTACCTCCTATGTCCAAGGTCACCCTGGGCTTGGCTTCCTGATGGAGGTAGGGGGGCCATAGCCAAGCCCAGAGCCTTTTCAGTCCAGGCCTGGAGAGGCCTGGAGGGTGAAGCTGGAGGCCGTGGTCCTCCCCTTCTCCGGGCTTTTGCTCTTCCAGTGTCCTTTCCGTTTGTGTCTGGGGTAAGGGCCTGGAGGCTGGCTCTTCTGAGGGCAGTTTTTCGCCCAATGACTGGGCTGATTGCACCTGAAGCACAAGCTTTGGGGACCCTTGGAAATGGAGACAGCCAGAGACTGGGCATGCTCTGTCTTTTGCTCTGACTTTTCCATCCTCCTCCCAATCCCTGTTATTAAATACCCCAAAGGCAATTTCCACTAATTCATTCATGGGATCCTGGGGCCCTACTTCCAATTTCTGCAGTTTCCATCTGATATCTGAGGAAGACTGATAAAATGCATGCCGAGGACAGCAGTCCCCTCTGAGGAAGTGGGATCTAGGTTAGTATATTTCCTAATGGCTTCTACGAGGTGCCCCTGAAATAAAGCGGGACTCTCGTCAGCTGCTTGGGTGATTTCTCTGAGCTTTTCGTAATTCACCTGCTTTTTAAGCCCCTTTTTCATACCCTGATAACCTGAAGAGGACCAAAGCCTGGCCCAAGTGAGGAGCCTGGAGCCAAAAGGAATGGCCCCTGAGAGCTGCAGAGCCCCACCCCAGGGGAGGGTATTCTGCCAAAGATGTGGGCAGTGTCAGCCCAAGAGGCCATTTCTACCAATCTGGAGGATGGTCTGTGAGGCTGGCCATCGCTCTTATCATTGCATCCTTACTTTTAAAAAATGGGCAGGAAAGTGACTGCAGTAATAACAACACTGCCCTCCTCTCTACATGTTTTGAACTGATTCATTGTCCCTTTGGCATCTTGAGGACTGACTCACTTCCCCTAGTTCCTGCCCCCAAGTTTGTTTAAATTTTCCTTCAATATAAGTCAATGACAAGGGTGACTATGTCACTCATTAGTGTTTATGTTATAGGTATCTTGTCTTTGCTTTGGTCCAGAACAATCTCCCCATTATACACACACACAAACACACAAAATCTAAACATTCTCTGTGTCCTGTGGCCATGCTCCTTCTTAGACCCATTGACTTTCCTAGAAACCTTAACCCTGTTGTCTGGAGCAGCACCCTGGAAGCTTCCCCAGCTCTTGTCCTTTCCCTGGGTTGTAGCAGAGCAGAAATTGTTCCCCTGCTGCTTCTCAGCTCCAGCTGCCTTAGGTCCCACAGATCTTCCCAAATCTCTCTGGATCCCTTCTCTTTGCCATTTTTCACCTTTATTATCATATTCTTCCCCGCCTCCCCCCAGGCAATTGCTTGAAGTGACTTTGCCCAGGGTCACACAACTCAGAAGAATTAAGTGTTTGAGCCTGAATTTGGACCCAAGGCCAATGTTCTAGCCACTGCGCCATCTAATGGCCCCTATTATAATTTATTTAACCCTAAATATAAAATAAGAGAAGAAAAAATTTCAAGCAACCAGCAGAACATAATAGCAGGTTCAATATAAAACAAAATCTACTTAATGAATGCTACACATTTTTCAGGAGCTGTCCAGTGTTTCATGGCTTCCTGGTATGTTTTCTTTTGTTCTGTTTTATTTGCTTTATCTCCTGACACCCTCCATGCCCCCAAAGCTGCAATTAGGTACTTCTAGAATAACTCCATCATATTCAGCTCATCCCAAGCCTTTTTCTCCTTTTACCATTGTTTAGGTCAAAGCAACAGGCATTTAGAAAGGGAAGAGGCTCTGTGGGAATGTAGAGGAGATGCAAAGAAGGAAAAATCAGTCCCTGCCCTCAAGAAGCTTCCATTCTCACATGGAAGACAATATGTCAGCAGCTGTGTCCACACCAACTCTGTACAGTGTAGGTGAAAGGTCTTTCCATGACTGTGCTTCCAAGTGTTCTCATACAGGATTTCACCTTTGAGTAAATCTTGTCTCTCTGCTTCTGTTTGCTTTTGTAAATTGAGGACCATTGGGCCAGATCCATTATGAAATGTGTGATTCTGAAATTTGGAACACAAAATCTTATGAAAATGAATGTGAAAAACTATCTGTACTTGCATTTGGAAAAATAAAATACTACTGGGGAAGGAAAATGTTTTCATCTGGATAAGACTTAATTTCTGGATTTTGGAAAATTTACAGGATCTTTTTTTCTCTTGAGTGGTCAAGGAAATGTTTTAGCCTTACGATACACAACACTCACTAGCTTGATGGCATGTTCTTAACATAGCACTGTCTGATTTCACCTCCATAAATCCTCATCTCTCTGTCATAGAACCCATAACTTCCCTGATTCCACAGGCAGTGCCATTTCCTATTTTTAAAGAAATTTCTCAATTTTATTCCAAATGAAAATGTTAAGTGTGTTTCTCTATAGTCTACTGTTCTTTGGGGGACTTTGGTTTCAGTGCTGGCTCTGAATCCTGTAAGGGCTGTCACCTTTGGACAGATCCCTCCTCCATGCTTCAGGTCCCTTTTGTAAATTGAGGAGCATTGCATTAAGTCAGTCATGAAGTGTGTTTCAATTCTTATGTCCTCTGGGTGTTGGTGTTTTAGCAGCTGGTGACCTTCAAGGATGTGGCTGTGGACTTCAGCCCAGAGGAGTGGGGTTTGTTGGACCCGCATCAGAAAGAGCTGCACATGGAGGTCATGCTGGAGAATGCCGAGAACTTGCTCTCCTTGGGTAAGGAGCTCTTCCCTTGGAACTCTGGAACTGCCATCAACAGGAGTGTCACCATCCCCTCCCTAGGGGGCAGAGTTTCAGACTTTTACCACTTCCTAGAAAGGCCTAAGGGCTGCCTCCTATCCTTAAGAGACAGGGTCCTCCTGCTGCCTGGTTCTTCTATGAATGGTCTTTGCATTGTAGGAACCGGGCAGTTTTGTCTGCAAACCTTCTGAAAAGCAATCCTGCCACTTTTCACTGAGCTTGGGATAGGAGAAGGAACCCCCATCCTCTTGGGGGGAACCATTTTGTTGTTGCAATGTTCTTTTGAGTAAAATGGATAAATTTTTACCTCACTGCCCCTGGTGTGATCCATAAATCCCCAGCACAGCAAGTGGGTCTTTTTCTTCCTTCATACATCCCCCAAAGGCTTGTATAGATACTAGGAGAGAAAGGGAAAGGAAGTAGTCTTTCTATACATTTTCTGGGATTCAGGCCATGTGCTCAGAGCTTCCTTCATGTGCATTATAGCACTTGATGCCCCCCCCCAAAAAAAAACCTACATTGTTTTGGGCTCCATCTTTATCCCCATTTCACAGGTTTGGAGGCTGAAGCAAACAGGTGAAATTACTTGCCCAGAGTCACATAACCAGGATGGGTCTAAACCCAAATTTGCATTCAGGGCTTCCTGACTGCAGACCCAGTTCTCCCTTCTCTGTGCTACCAGCTGCTTTTAATATCCAGAAAATGGAGGCTGTGGGATGTGGCCATCCTGCTGTGAAGGAGTCACCAAAACCAGGATGTTCTGATTCCTGATTGCTTGCATGGCCTCCTTTCTCCTCTGCCCTGTTCTCCAGGCAATAATCACCATCTTTAATTGCACTTGGAACCACCCAGTGGGCCTAGCATCCCCCCTATTCTAATGAGAACTGTCTCTCCAGGCTCACACCCACTATCTTCCCTTTGCCCAGGACTTCCAGTCCCCAGAGAAGATTTCTTCTCCCATGTGGAGAGAGGAGGCCTGAGGAATTCCTGTCCTGGTGAGTGAGTTTCAAGCTGGGGTGCAGGCTGCTATCCCAGAAGGCTTCTTGATTTGATGGGGGTGGGGATGGGAAAACTGGCTTGGAATCCCTTTTCAGACTCTTGTGGTAGTGAGATCCTGAGCACCTCACTGAACCTCAGTCTGTTCTTCTGTAAAATGAGGCCTTTGGACTCCATGGCATTTCAGTTCCCTTCTAATGAAGATTTAATGATGCTCGTGGAAGTCTTTCTTGGAAATTTTGGGATATCCAGCTATCTACAACCAAAGAAAGAGGTCTCAGGTTGTCTAACAGGACTTTTCATAGGTCTTTTTTAAGCCCAAAAGCATTTATTTTTACTTTTTGATATTTATTTAAAACTAAAAATAAAATAGAAAAAAAAGGTTTCAAGTTTTATTTTCTGCAGAACATAAGGAAAGATTCTAAATATATAATAATAAATTGCCATAAACCATAAATGAAAGATATTGTATTCAGGACCGTCCATGGCTTTTCCTTTCCTGGAGTTTTTCTTTTGTTCTCTGCTCTCCATTTTCATCCTCTGCCAACCCTCCACATACAGGCTACAGTTAAGTACAGATATATAGGAAAAGCAACATCCTCTGAGAAAAGCTGGCCACAAGCTGGAATCCATCAGTTGGAAGACTCCCTTCCTGCTTCCTTCCCTCCCTCCCTCCCTTCTCTTTTCTCCCCTCTCTTCTTCCTTTCTTGCCTGTTTAGATATTTTTTTTCTTCTTTCCTTCCTGTAATGGGCCAGAACTCTACCTAAAAGAAGGATTCTTACAAGGTGTTAAGTCAGTGGAATTGCTAAGACAATGGTTATCTAGTTTACCTTGGTGATTAATAGTTCACTAGTTTAGTACATGTCCCTGTCCCCTCCTCCTCACAAATACTCCTCATCTAGACAACAAACTGCCTGCTTGTAGCAGGAGCAGGGAACGCCTGAGGCTGGGAGACAAAAGTCCAGTCTGGGACCCAGCCCCCTGGCAGGGAGCCTGAGGGCTCTGAAAGAAGAGGAGGTAGGGAAGCAGATCTGGGCCAGGGGAGCTCAGGTAGGGTCTGGGAGGAAGATGTTCTCACACAGCTCATGGTGGAGAGGGCAGGGACACTGCACTGACAGCAGGCTCCTGGTGTTCACGGAGGCTGGGAAAGCAGTGCATCAGTGTCCTGACGCCTGCTTAGGACCCCTGGGACCCTCTGTCAGAGCTTCCGCTTGGAGTCCCTAAAAGGAGCTTGGGTAGAGGGAGCCAAGACTGGGGTCTGACAGGGCAGCAGCCCAAGAACTGAGGGGCCGGACAAGAGGCCAGGCAGGAGCTCTGCTGCCTGCACCCAAAGCGGGGCCTCAGGGCAGGCAGGACCGTATATGAGGGGCTGCCTCAAGCCAGAACAACTAAACCTCTAACCAAAAGCTGGGCAGGAGGGAGGACACATGGGGCCTTGCAGCTGAGGTTTGTACTTTGGCAAGGGGAACGCAGCGGTAACTCTGGGGAGGGAGACCCTGAACATTTGCGAAATCACTGGGAGCCTGCCAAGGAGTTAGCGGGACAGAGGTCTTCCAACAGCCAGGCTAGGGAGGGAAGACTAAACCAGGAAGCTCTGACCACGCGGTGAGATAAGGAGGCTGAGGGCCAGAGGCCAGAGCAGCCAGCACAACCTGAAGGGCAGGAGGGAAGGGGAGGAGGTGGAGGTTGGGGTTGGAGGCTGGCTCAGACCTACCTGGGACTTGCACCTGCAGAGCTAGCTCCCAGAAATCTCACATCCAGGGATGGAGGCCGAGAGATCTGAAGGAAAGCTCAGAGGTCATAGATCCAGGGAAGGAGGCAGGGAGGTCGCAGCTTCGGGGAAGGAGGCAGAAAAGTCTCAGCTCCGGGGAAGGAGGCAGAGACTTCAGCTGACAGAGAAGGAGGCCGAGCGATCTCGGCTACACTGAAGGAAATCCGACCTCAGCTTAAGGCAGAGTCGCCACCTGTGGGAGAGACCACCCGGGGGCAAGTTTCCAGAACAGTTGAAGTGCAATTTCTCCGAAGCCAAGAGCACACGGGGAGCAACAGGGACAAAGCCGAGCCCCTACTACACATTATAAGGCTCCAGGTAACGGGGGATCTGAGCAATGAGCTGTCGGAAGGACAAACGGACCCGGGGGGCGGAATTCCGAGAAGGGCTTCTAGGCGGGAAATTGCCTTAAAGCAACAGGTGTAGTCGTACTGGGCACTTTTTTACGTCGTTTGATCAGAGGGACACTAGCCCAGGATGCGCTCCTGGGCAAACCTAACCCCAGTGGGGTGGGCAAGAAGGCGGTCCTGGGACGTCCCTGGAATTGTTCCTCTGGCCAATTGTAGGTTAAGCTGGAGAGGGACGGGGAGGGGAGAAGCCTAGGAAGGCTTCCTCCGGCCTCTAACCCAGGACCCCCTTCTGGGGGCGGGGGCTGCGTCCTTCAGTCTCTCTCACGCTTTCGAGAAAACGTCATGGACTTTGACACTGACGCCGAAATTAAAATTGGGGCTTCTGTCTAACCTCTGCAAGGGAGGAAGGGAGAGGAGTCTCAGCCCCCACCGAGCGGGGTTCCTGCTCCCCAAAGCCCCCGTTTCCTCCCATCACGCCCAGGACCAGCACCTCAGGCCCCGCCCACTGCTCCCCAAGCCCTGCCTCCATCACGTGGGACTCCTTGGGCCCTGCAACGGCCGCTTCTCTCCCTCCCTCCTCCCCCTGGCCTCCGGACTCCACCCCAAGGCTCCGGTTCCACCTGGGCCACACCCACCGGCTGGTCATCTCCCGGCGCCCCCCGCGAGGTTGGGGCCTCTGGTCACGGACCCGGGTCCGGCCGGGAGGAGGCAGTCTGCAGATTTCCAGGAAAGCCAGCGATTCGCAGCAAAAAGGAGTCCAGTTTCGTGGGGGACGTGAAGCCGCGGACTCCCACTGCGCTCTTGGAGGCGTCTCCGCGCACAGGCCGACAGGTCCTGTCTTGTGACAGGCGAGGAGCCGGGCGGGCCCTTCCCGGCGGATCCGGAGCGGGGAGCGCCGTGCGGAGGCCCGAGCAGAAGCCGCGTCCTGAAGCCCCAAACCGTAAGACTTCTTCCCCCGCCAGTGTCATTTTCACAGTCATTTTCACTTCTAGGCCTGCCCCTCCCTGCTGCCCCAGTGTTCTCTTGATCCTGCTCATTTTATTCTTGATTTTCAGTCTTTTTTGTCTCACTGAGACCACTGAGCTCACTTCTCACAGCCCAGAGACTCCACCACAACCGAACACCAAGAACTTGGTCAGGGATTTCCTGATTGATGGGCATCACTGCAATTTCATTTTTTTTTTAATTTTTAAAAAATCCTCATTTTTAAAGTGGCAAAGAGCCACTTTCACCATCCCATCCAAACAAGTGAATGTCCTTCTGATGCGGCCTGGGGAAGTTGTGATGAAGTGCGAGAATCGGGGTGGGGAATCCCCTCTGATCAGAGGCACAGGTCCAATGTGAAGAATTCACAAACCCAATGACAAAAAGGGATTTAATGAGAAGTCAACTTGTGAGGAAGACCTTCTTAGAGGCAAAGGTCCTGTCCGGGAAATAACAAAGGTTAACTCTGAGAAGAGAATATCTTCACAGAGGGCAGGAGTCCTGGAGGCAGCTTTGCCAAGACAGTTTCCTTGGCAAAGGATAATCCTGTTTCAGACTTCTTCAGAGATTTTGGGCTCAGAATTGCCTCTCATTAGTGGTTTGAGGCTTGGACTTCCATTGAATGAGATTCCTTCAATACAATGATCCCAGGCCTAGATTTCCCGTTGTAAAGAGATTGGCTCATTTTGGGAGTTGAGCTACTGGGAGGGGCTCAATTCAATAGAGGCCACATCTCTGGCCAGATCTCCCACTGCATGAGACCACTTACTGCCCTGAAGGGTGGGGCTCTGTCAGAGGGGTTTAGGGTTCACCACCATCATTTCCATATTGTTTTTACTCCCCATTTTCTTTCTCAAGCCTCCTTTTACCCTAATCCTGTGGGTATCTTCTCCCCACTCCCAATATTAATCCAGATTAAACTCCCTGCCCCATCCCCATCCCTGCTTTTCTCACCTCTATCTATTCAGAAGGCTTCTACCTCCTTCCCAAAGTATACATTGTTTCCTGGGAAATTCAGAGAGGAAGGTTACAGTGTTACCAGCTCTCCACCTCTCCCCGAACCTGCTTTCTCAGCATTAGTTGTTACACTTGCCCATTCTTTATAAATGTTTCCTTTTTCCCTTTCTCACCCCTGTCTACACAATTCAGAACCAACCTTTGAAACTACCTACAGTTCTACTGATAACATTTTCATATAGATGAGTAAATATTTGGCCTTAATGAGTGCCTTGGAATTAGTGCTTAATGTTTTCCTTTTTTCTGGATCTTTTATATTAAATTTTCCATAGAGTCCTGATCTTTTCCTTACAAATACATGGAAGTTTTTTGTGTATACATTGTCTATTTTTCCCCTCGTTCCATATTCTCTTCCAGATTTCTGGGTAAATTATTCTGAATGGAACTCCAATTCTTTATTCTTTGAAATTTAATGTAACCAAACCTATGGTATTTTAGAGTAGTAACTACTGGGTTTTATGAAATCCTGACTATTTCCATGGTATTGCAGTCTACCTTATTTCTTTGTTGGATTGCAATATTTTCTGCTTAACATGGGAATTTTGAAACTTTGCGAGGATATTCTTGTAAGTTTTCCTCCTTTGATCTCTTTCAGTTGGTGAACATTAGATTGTTTTTCTTTTGACTTCTATCCTCTTGTTCTAGAAATTAAGGGTAATTTTCTTTCGTCATTTCTTATGTTTTATCCAGAATGAATATGAAATCACATAACATGAAAATCATAACAGCTTCACTGTGTAAAGGACCACTTATAAAAGGGAGATGTCTTGATTTGTATTTGAATCTGGATGTAAGAGAGGCTGTGCTCTGCCAAGTCTTGTGGCAAGATAAAAATCCTTAATCCTTCCAACAAAACATGAGGTGATGGAAGCCTGGGGGAGGAGGACCTCATGGGAGATAAGATGGGCATCCTGGTGGGTAAGTGACCAGGTGAAATATGAGTCCTAGGATGAAATTTGGAAGTCTGGGAAAAGTCTAGGGATGGAGAACAGCCATTCCAGTGGCCATTGGCCATGTCATGATGGGTAGGACTGGGAGAGGGGAGGCAGGCAGTATTCCGAGTTCATCACCCTGGATGATTTTGGGAGTGAGGTCCCACCCTCCAGGCTTCAGGGGCTAGGCTGCTTGGGGCTCTTAAGCCTCAGAGGCTTTCCTGCAACAGATTAATGGGAAGCAGGAAGGCTTGGAACTGAGATCTCTGGGCATTCTCTTGGATCTGTCATTTTCTACTTACTGCAAAACTTCCCTACTGGGTAGGACCCAGGTAGGTGTGAGCCAGGGCTCCTAACAGATCCTGGCTTCTGCTGGCTGCCCTTGCATAAGCATTCACACTTCTTATTTGCTCCGGTGGCCAGTGCCCTCCCCATCTGTCAGAACAATTTCCTTCCAGGTCTAGCTAGTTAATGAATTCTTGGCCCCTACCTCTTTTTCAGGTTCCCAAACACTTCACAAATATCCAGTGTTGCCCTCTTCCTCAAGCTTATCATTGGGTTATATATTAGGTATATATACCAAAGGTAGACTTTCCCCATAGTAACCCAGGAGTCCCACTTAAGGCTCCTCATCTGGTGTATTATATCTGCCTCCAGGTCCTACTTAGTGAATTGATTGTGAGACTTCAGACATGGTTTATTATGAGGTTCCACAGGCTCTGCCTTTGTGCTGCCTGGAACCTTCCTTGGTTGCAGGAACTGAAGCTGTTTCCTGGCCCAACTTCTCTGGACCCGCACATCTTGGGCTCCTTCCCAGAGATATGTGGCTCACTGTTTCCACATTCCTTCTCAGGATTCTAAGCCTAAAATCTATCCAAAAGTCTTAGGAACCTTCCCCTATCTTCTTTTTAGATTTCAGGATTGTCATCCCGTTTTCCCTGATTCAGCTACCCATGTAAATCATTTTTGGACACTTAAATTTATTATTTTACCCAGGCTTCTGAGCTCCCTGCCCCCTCTATCACCACATGTTCTGGGAACTGAGTACCATACTTGATTGTCTCCCAACCTTAGGCTTCTTCTGTTCTTTTCCTGGGAGCTCCATCTCAGAGCCCTTAATACTCTACTGGATCCTTCATTCAGATTGTTTTCTAGATAATATGTCTGTTGGGGAGAAGGGATGCTGGGAGGACCAAGTATCACTGGCAGGGAGATTTCTGTCTCAGGGCACATTGAAGTTCTAAACACTCTTGTGTGGGAAAAAGGTGAAGAACTTATGGATTAAAACATGCTGATCGGGGACTGTTAGCTAAACCCTCTGTTTAGGAAGCATGTGATGTTAGATAAGGTCTGGACTATATTCTATTGTTCAAAGAAGGACACTGGTGAGAAAGCTGTACATCTACTGCATTCCACTGACCAAATATTGGAATAAAGGTTCATGTGACCAATCACAACATATAGAGGGTGGGATTTGGGGGTTCTTTGTCTGAAATGTATAAAAGCTGTGAATATTTTCAATGGAGTGGCTCTGTCCTGCTGTGAATTCAGCTCACAGACCAGGATGGGGTCCGTTCTGGAGATTCTAATAAGTAATTCTGCTTTCTATGAGTCATCTCTGAATAGTCAAATTTGGGTAGGCCTATTCGTCTCAAATAGTTGGGGGCTCTCCGGGATGGGGTCTTTGGGGGAGATGGTTGTGCACCCCGGACAGAGACAGGCGCACATGGAGCAATTTTCTCCATGGTTTCTGGCTCTGGGTGTGCAGCCTCCCTTCCTCTTAGACAACGGTCCGAAGCAGAGGTACTCAGTGGAAAGCAGAATTGAAGACTGAAGGAAGTAGAGTCATGATGGCTGGCAAAATGCAATCTGGAGGACTTACACATATATTTTGAGGTATGCTTTCAGGGAGGTGTCTGGGGATCCATTGGCTGGGTTGAGGGAGATCCTGAGGGATTAGCCCCTCCTAAATTTGTTTTGGGTGGGAGGACTCATTGAATAGGCTCTAGGATGACTTCGAGCATGAGGGTGCCCTTCGCTGATGATGGGATAGAAGCAGTCCAAGAATTTGTCAGGATGGTAGCTAGGTATATCAGGAAATGTAAAAGGTGAAAATAGAGCTATGTATGTATCTGTGTGTGTATGTTTGTTTGTTTTTCATTTTGTGTTCTATGTTAAAAGTTAGCAAGCTTGTAAGAGCTTCTGTGTTGCAGGCTTACAAAATATCAGGCTGAATTGTTTGAAGTGGAATTCATTCAGAGTAGTAATTCTTTCAGAGTGGCTCCAGCAAGGAAAAAAAAAATCGTTTTCTCTCTGACTGCAGCAGCCTTGTGGGGGAAAGGGAGAAAAGGGGGAAATAAAAACATAAATTGAAATGGATTTGAAAGTTTAAAAAGTTAAAAAAAATAGAAGAGCAGTGAGCCAACATTTAAAGAAAAGAAGTTTGAATGGAATATTTAGAAATTCTCTGTGAAGGCAAAGAGATGCACTAAATGGGCTTGGAAGTTTAGAGAAGCTCCCTTTGGATTCTGGGAGGAAAGAATGTTCAAGATGAAACAAACTTCTCTCCAGGGGCTAGGGCCCTGGAAAAGGCCCTTAGTCTGTTTTGTTGATTTAAAAGCTCTGTTAAAATTTAAGAACAATGATTAAGAAATTTGGGGATTGGTTATTTTAATATTACTTAGTATAAAAATTTATTTGTGATATTAAACTTTTTAACCTTTTTGATCTGTTGTACTAATTTGTAAGTAAATGGAAGTTGACCATTTTAAACTGACAGAAAAGTCTTTCCCTTGAAGCAGTTTTCTGAGCCTGCTAGAGTAAAGGGCAATAAAACCTTATCTGATCGAAACTCAGACAGAAGAAAAAGAAAAAAGAAAAACTTTTATAAGTTTTGAAGGGACAGATGAGAGGGAATATAGGAGATTTATGAAGGATTGATTTGCAGGAGCAAATTGAGAGCCTGAATGATATCAAGAAGGAATTAGTTGGAAAAAAAAAGGAAATAAACTGATTGCCTAAATCTTGAGAAGGATTCCCGTGTAGGAAATTGAGTGGGGGGAAGAGCAGCAGTTGAAAGGGGCTTTTGTTAGTGCTACAGCCAAACTCCTGAAGAAAGCAGCCTAATCTTTTAAAGGGACAGACTGCTCTCATAGGGTGTTAATTGACTGAATATTTGTTTCTTTAAAACATAATAGTTTTCTTGTTTAAGGAATATGATCAGAAATGCGATCTATAGTTTGAAAGGGTTATTTCAAAAAGTTTAATTGATGTTTTTAAACTTTTCCAATTCTTTTATGTGAAAATAGGAAGTTTTAATTGACTGTATTAATGCCAATTATTTAAAGGGACTCCAAGGATAATAGTTTTTGTCTTCGTCCTTTTGAAAATGTTCTTGTTATGGACATCATGTAGTTTGGGATTTTCTGTATATTGGATATTTTAAAAGCAAAATGATTGGTATAATGTTCAATTTATGGAACATCTTATGGCCGGGAGGAAAAAGAGTGACCTTGTCCAAGTCACTATTAATTTGTTAATTTAGGAGCACAGGAACTGAGAATTTCTCTCTCTCTCTCTCTTTTTTTTTTTAATAACTTTTTATTGACAGAACCCATGCCAGGGTAATTTTTTACAACATTATCCCTTGCACTCACTTCTGTTCCGATTTTTCCTCTCCCTTCCTCCACCCCCTCCTATGTTAAATAGGTTACAGTATATCCTAGATACAATATATGTGTGCAGAACCAAACAGTTCTCTTGTTGCACAGGGAGAATGGGATTCTGAAGATATAAATGACCCGGAAAGAAAAATAAGAATGCAAGCAGTTTACATTCATTTCCCAGTGTTCTTCCTTTGGGTGTAGCTGGTCACTGAAATTTTAACCAAGCTTATGTTACCTAAAAACTTTGCAGTGATTCATGTGCAGGGGCACCAAAGTGGAGGTTCATTTGAGACAAGGGAAAACCGCTTTGCAGATGAGGAGGCAAAATGGGCTGGAGAAGAGGAATCTGTAAGTAGGGAGAAAATGATGGTGCTAATTCTGGCATTTCTGCCTCCAATGCCTCCACCTTCCCTTAACCCAGAAGAGAAGCAGGAAATCCAAAGCCTTGGCTCTCAGGAGATAAAGAGGAGCACTGGCTCCTCCCTGATGGCAGAGAGGTACTGACCACAGCGAGTATGAGACGTGTACTCCAACATTTACATCAAGGCAGTCATTGGGGTGTCCGAGACATGTGTGATGTGGTGCTGACTTAAGTTTGTGGCACTGGCTTGTACACAATAGCAGGCACCTGGTCAGCGGGCGTCCTGTTTGTCAGAGGATGAATAGGGAGACCCAATGACAAGTCCACAAAGGAGGAAGGCCTCCTGGTATCAGGCCCTTACAAAGCATATAGGTGGACTTTATTGAGCTGCCATTAGTGGGGCATCTCAAATACCTGTTGGTCATAGGGGACCATCTGACCTCATGGGTGAAGGCCTCCCCTCTTCCCCGGGCAACTGCCTCAACAGTCGTAAAAGTCCTTCCTGAGCATATCACTCCAAGGTATAGGTTGGTGGAGCAGGATCTCCCAACAATTCAGATAGGTCTGAATCTACCAAGGCACCTGTTTCACAGCTAAGATCCTCCAATCTATGGCCCGAGCTCTAGAAACATCATGGGACTTACACACCCCATGGCATCCACCCTCATCCGGTAAAGTGGAAAGGATGGATAAGGAAATTAAGCAACAACTGACTAAATTGGCATTAGAGACATAATTGCCCTGGACCTAGTGCTTTCCCCTTGCCTAAGAATTAGAACAAACCCCCGAAGGGATCTTATGAATTATTGTATGATCACCCTTGCCCAAAAGGGATTCAAAATTCTTCCTTGGATCCAATACTTGAGACCAAGGATTTGCTTTTAAGGAAATATGTCATGTCTGTACTGCAACATCTGAAAACTTTACACCTTAAAAGGCCTTATTATTCAGACTCCCTTAGTGTTATGGGCTAGAACTTGAAAAAAGGTATTAAGTCACTAGAATTGATAGAGACAATGCTTGGTTCACATCTTTGGATTTCACACCTTTGGGAGAGTTCGCACATTAGCTCACACATTAAAGTTCACACCTCTCACACCTTTAGAGTTCACATCTTTAAGAGATCATATATAAGAGGGAGATTGAGAAGCCAGGATTCAGGTGGGCAGAACGAAGGATTCAGAGGGAATTGGAGGCTGAAGCTGGCAGAAGAAAAGGACTAGCAACAAGAGCTCTCGGAACCAAGGAAAGCTAACTGGGCTATTTTGGAAGAGACAATAAAGGAATGGACTTTAACATCTGGCTGCATTGAGGTGATTATTACACTGAACTGTAACTAAGGCTGCCTCCAGAAGCCCCCCAAGAAATCTGCTCCCAGAGAATGAATATATCATAGAGAAGAGATCATTACACCTTAGGATTCACAGTGCATAGGTTCTAGCTTGGAGACTGGGTCCTGGTTTGGATGTGGAAGGAGGACAAGTTGACCCCGACCTGGGAAGGAGTGTTCCAGATCCTCTTGACATCAGATACAGCAGTGCTACTCAGGAGAGAAGGTGGACTGAGCATACCAGAATTAAAGGACCAGTGGATACTCCAAGGGTGTGGACTTCCAAACTGAATCCAGAGAACAAGCTGAGACAAACAATGAAAAGGAACTGGTGAACTGTGCATGTAAAATCCTGATAGTGGTATTGATCTGGGGCACCTTATTGGGGCATTGCCTAAATCAAACAGGGGCAGGGCCATGGATGGGAGAGAGTAAGTGCAAATGGACTTTTACTCATCAACTAGAGAGGGCAGAGGTGAGTGTAGGAACAGATGGAGCAAGTCAAATATTGTTTGTGATGATGGGTCAGTGCTTAATTGTGTCTACCAGCATTCATTAAGGGGGTATTGAGGGATGTTTGAAGGAATTTAGTTGAAGCCTATTTGTCAAACACCCCATAATCTATTCAAACTGGTGATGCTAATGGGTGGGGAGATACCTGGCCCCCAGCACAGATTATCAAGGAATATGGACCAGTGACATGGGCCAAGATGGTAGTTAGGGATATCAGACACCAATGTATATTAAACAGATTAATTCGACTGCAAGCAGTCTTAGAGGTAATAGTTAATCAAACTGTTCAGGACCTTACTCTATTAGCTTATCAAGCCACCCAGACAAGAGAAGTGGTTTTTATAACATAGGTTAGTTTTAGATTATCTGTTAGCAGAGGAAGGAAGGGTCTGGGAGAAACAAAATCTATCCACTTTTGTATACAAATTGATGACAAAGGACAAGTAGTAAAAAATTACTAAGGGCATTCACAGGATAGTTCATGTACCTGTACAAGTTTGGAAATCTCCCTTCATAAATAGCTGGTGGTCTTGCTTTGATGGTAGCTGGTGGAAACAGCTCTTATGGTATGGACTTACAGCAATCAGTGGTATTATTCTGTTGCCACTATGTTTACCCTGAATAATTACATTGGTGACAAGAATAGTTCAAAGATCACTGTCAAGAATCTTACATATAGAGGATGCCATTAAAATGACAGAAAGAGGGATGGGAGGCAATAGCAGGGGATGATCCAGATGAGGAGATTAACAAGCAATGTATAGAAATGTTAATTGAATTTGACCACGATGTTAGTTTTTCATGAGGATATATATATATATATATATTTATGAATAACAGGATTGTGTGGGGAAAGGTGAAGAACTTACAGATTAAGTACATATTAATCAGGGACTGTTAGCTAAAGCCTTAAAGGCCTCAGTTTAGGAAGTATGTGATTTTTGATAAAGTCTGGACTATATTCTATTGTTCAAGGAAGGACACTGGTGAGAAAGCTGTACATCTATTGCATTCCACTGACCGAATAGGGGAATAGATTGATGTGACCAATCAGCATATAGAGGGCAAGATTTTGGAGATTCTTTGTCTGAAATATATAAAAGTTGTGAACATTTTCGAGGGAGTGGCTCTGTCCTGCTGTGAATTCGGCTCACAGACCAGAATGGGATCTGCTTCTCGAGATTCTAATAAGTAATTCTGCTTTCTATGAGTGATTTCTGTAGTAGTCACTTTGGGTAGTTCTCTTTTTGTCCCAAACACTCTCTTGCCATCTGGGGCCCCAAATCCCTTCTGCCTCTTGGGTCTATAGGAAGGTGGGGGAGAGGAAGGGAGTCACAGTCATCTTATTCCCTGCCCCTTCTGTCTATGTAAACTCCTGTCTGCTCCTATGGCCAATTACCCTGGGGAATTTTTCCCTCCCTGACTTGTTTTTGACTGAGTAAAAGAGGTCATTGTTGGCTTTAATACTTTCCAGGCTTTATTCCCTCTGTGGATGTTGCCTCCTTCAGAGTGAGAGCTTAACTTAAGGTCAAGGTCTCCACTGCTTCCAGGGCCATCTCCACCATCTTGCTCTATATCTGGCCACTGGAACCAGGTAGCTCTGGAGGAGGTAATGAGGTTGGGACTTTGCACCTCACCACCCTCTCCTCCTCTGTCCCAATTTAATTAACTGACTTCCCAATCTTCCTTCTCCTTCCCAAAGTCTGGGTCCTTTTAGAGAACAAAGGCTAAAGAAGCCAGTAGAAACTCAGTTCTTAACTAGAGTTACAAGTATTATCTCATGTAGGTAAAGAAGGGACCCTGAAACTTGCAAAATCCTTGAAAGAGAAAATCTCCTTCAACTCTGTCTCAGTGAGGGACCCTGCCTGAGGGAAACAAGACAAACCATTTCATTCTGCTATCTAGGTGGGATAGGTTCAGTTAAAGAAACTCTATTCAATAAACTGCTTGCATTTTTGTTTTTCTTCCCAGATTATTTATACCTTCTGAATCCAATTCTCCCTGTACAACAAGAAAATTGTTCAGTTCTGCACACGTATATTGTATCCAGGATATATTGTAACCTATTCAACATGTAAAGGATTGCTTGCCATCTGGGGGAGGGGGTGGAGGGAGAGAGGGGGAAAATCGGAACAGAAGTGAATGCAAGGGATAATGTTGTAAAAAATTACCCTGGCATGAGTTCTACCAATAAAAAGTTATTTAAAAAAAAAAAAAAAAACTCTATTCAAATTCCAGGTCAATCTGAAATCCAGCTTGTAGATGAGCCAACTTGGGACTCCACCCATTACCCCCCACCAGATCTGATCTGCTCTGCTCCAGCTGTCCCAGCCCCCAGCAAGACACTCAATATAGTACCTTCCATTCGCTAAGGTCTTTTGCAAATGGACCTTGGTAGCTCTTTTGCCACCAGGATCTTCTGTCCACTGAGAACTGTATTCTCTCAGTACAAAACTCCATTTTCCATAGATCTACCACTATAGAAGTCAGTTTCTGGGTAAACTGATTTCTAATCATAAACTTTCATTTTGCAACTAATAATTTGGAAATAAGTGAATTCTTTCATTTCTAAAACCTGCGGCTGATTTTAAGGGGATTCTTAACAACTCTGTTACAGTCACTAATCTAGACCACTCGAACAGCATCATAGGGACATAAACAGTTTAGTCTTTTTAATTTAGCTTTTTCTTTTTCTTTTCTCTTTCCTTTTTTATGCTACTCTCGAGTCTTTTATTTGAAAATTTGGAGTCTCTGTTCTGCTCTGGCCTTTTCATCAAGAATGTTTGAAAATCTCTTTTTCATTTAATGTTTTCCTTTGTGAAAGATGTTTAATTTTGTTGGGTATTTTTTGTCATTTTTTGACTGCAATTCATGCTTCTTTACCTTCTGGAATATCATATTATAATCCTGACTGTGCCTAAACAATATTTCACTTGGTTCTGACTGCTTCCAAATTTTTTTCTTGACCTGTGAGTTCAGCAATTTGGCTATAATGTTCCTAGCAGTTTTCATTTTATCTCTTTCAGGAGGTGATCAGTGGATTCTTTCCATGTCTATTTTATTTATATTAGCTTCCAAATTTTTAATGAATTATTTGCTTTAGTGTACCTTCTTTTCCATATGGCCAATTCTTTTAAAGGAGTTGTTTTCTTTAGTGGATTTTTTACTTTTCTTAAACCAAACTGGTGACTCTTTTTCTTTTTTCATGATTTTCTAGTTCCACTCTCATTTCTTTTCCTAATTTTTATTCTAGATATTTCAAATTGGAGTCATTTTGATTTTGTATTGTTGTGAGTTTGTATTTTGACCTTCCATTTGACTAAAGTAATGTTCTATTAAAAGAAATTTTTTATTTTGTTGTGTTTTTTTCTCATTTCTCAGACTTGGTAACTCTTCTGGAACCTCACCCTGTATAATTTCCTGTAGGCTAGCTCAGGAAAAGAAGGGAATGACATCTGTTCAGTTATTATCATCTCCTTTCCCTTCCCGCCAGTAGTCTGCAGAGGACCAAGGCCTGGCCCAAGTCAGGAGCCCGGAGCCAGCAGGAATGGCCCCTGAGAGCTGCAGAGCCCCACCCCAGGTGAGTGTATTCTGCTACAGATGTGGGTAAGATCAGCCCAAGAGGCCATTTCCCCAGATCTGGAGGATGGTCTGTGAGGCTGGCCATCTCTCTTATCTGTGGATCCTTTACAAAAGTGGGCAAAAAAGTGAATGCAGTAATAACAACACTGCCCTCCTCTCTGCTAGGTTTTGGACTGATCACTGTTCCTTTGGCATCTTCAGCACTAACTCCCTTCCCCCAATTGCTGCCCCCCCCCCATGTTTGTTTAAATTTTCCTTCAATGTAAGTCACTGACAAGGGTCAACATGTCACTCAGTAGTGTTTATCTTGTAGGTATCTTATCTTTGCTTTGGTCCAGCACCATCTCCCCATTGTACATACATACACACACACACACACACACACACACACACACACACACACACACACACACACACACACACACACACACACACACACACACACACACTCACACTCACACCTTCTAGCCACTCTCTGTGTCCTGTGGCCATGCTCCTTCTTATGCCCATTGACTTTCCCAGAAACCCTTGACCCTAAGTATTGTCTGGAGCAGAACCCTGGAAGCTTCCCTAGCTCTTGTCCTCTCCCTGGCTGGGAGCAGCAGAAATTCTCCTCCTGCTGCTGCTCAGCTCCAGCTACCTCAGGCTACACAGATCTTCCCAAATCTCTCTGAATTTCTTCTCTTGGCCATTTTTCACCATTATTATTATAATTTTGCCCCGAGGCAATTGTGGTGAAGTGACTTTGCCCAGGGTGACACAGCTTGGAACTATTAAGTGTTTGAGTTCTAATTTGAATGCAGGGCCAATGTTCTAGGCACTGCATCATCTAATGGCCCCTATTATGACTTATTTTAACCCTAAATACAAAATAAGAGAAGAAAAGGAATTTCAGGCAACCAGCAGAACATAACAGCAGATTTGATATAAAACAAACCTACATAATAAAGGCTACCCATGGTTCAAGACCTGTCCAGTGTTTTTTGACTTCCTAGTAGGTTTTCTGCTATTCCATTTTATTTTCTTTATCTTCTGACACCCCTCCATACCCCCAAAGCTGCAATTAAGCATTTCTAGAATCACTCCTTTATACTCAACTCATACTTAGCCTTTCTCTCACTTTATCATTGCTTGTGTCAAAGCAAGAGGTATTTAGAAAGGGAAGAGGCTCTGTGGGAATGTAGAGGAGATGCACAAAGGAAAAATCAGTCCCTGCTCTCAAGAAGTTTCCATTCTAACATGGAAGACAACATGTTGGCAGCTGTGACCACACCAGCTTTGTACAGTGTAGAAGGGAGGCCTTTGCATGACTGTGCTTGCAAGGTTCTCATACAGGATGTGACCTTTGGGTAAATCCCTTCTCTCTGCTTCAGTTTGCTTTTGTAAAGTGATGGCTATTGGACCAGATCCTTTTTGAAGTGTGTGATTCTGAAATTTGGAACGCATAATCTTACAAAAATGAATGTTGAAAACTATCTGTACTTGCATTTGGAAAAATAATACTATGGGGGGAGGGGGAAGGATAGTATTTTCATCTAGATGAGACTTAATTTCTGGCTTTTAGAAAATTCATAGGATCTTTTTTTTTCTCCTCAGTGATCATGGAAATGTTTTAGCTCTACAGCACATAATACTTGCTAGCTTCACACAAACTCTTTATGCCATTTTCTTAACATAGCACTATCTGATTTCACCTCTACAAATCCTCATCTCTCTCTCATAGAATCCATAACTTTCCTGATTCCACAGGCAGTACCATTTCCTAGTAAGATATATCTCAGTTTTATTCCAAATGAAAATACAAAGTTTCTCTGTATTCCACTGGTCTTTGGGGGACTTTGGTTTCAATGCTGGCTCTGAATCCTGTAAGGGCTGTCACCTTTGGGCAGATCCCTCCTCCATGCTTCAGGTCCCTTCTGTACATTGAGGAGCATTGGATTAGGTCAGTTATGAAGCATGTTTCAATTCTTATGTCCTCTGGGTGTTGGTGTTTTAGGGGCTGGTGACCTTCAATGATGTGGCTGTGGATTTCAGCCCAGAGGAGTGGGGTCTGTTGGACCTGGATCAGAAAGAGCTGCACAAGGAGGTCATGCTGGAGAATGCCAAGAACTTGCTCTCCCTGGGTAAGGAACGCTTCCCTTGGAACTCTGGAACTGCCAACAGGAGTGTCACCATCCCCTCCCCAGGGTTCAGAGTTTCAGGCTTTTACCAGTTCTTAGAAAAGCCCAAGGGCTGCCTCCTGTCCCCAAGACCCAGGTCCTCCTGCTGCCTGGCCTTCTATGAGTGGTCTTTACATTGTACGATGGGAAGCTGGCAATTTTGCCTGCAAACCTTATACAAACTAATCCTGCCCCTTTTTACTGAGCATGGAATATGAAAAGGAACCCGCTTCTTCTTTGGGGGAAGCTTTGTCATTGCAATGTTCTTTTGGATAAAAAGGATATATTTTTATCTCACTGCCCCTGGTGTAACCCACAAATCCCCACCACAGCAAGTAGACTTTTGTTTTTCCTTCCTATATCCCCCAAAAGCCTGTAAAGATAAAGAGAGAGAGGGAAGGGAGGAGCTCTTGCCATACATTTGCTGGGATCCAGGCCTTGTGCCCAGAGCTTCCTTCATGCATATTATCATACTTGATCCCCACCAAAACCCTTTGTTTTGGGCTCCATCTTTATCCCTATTTCACAGGTCTGGAGGTTGAAGCAAACAGATGAAATTACTTGCCCAGAGTCACGTAGCCAGGATGTATCTAAATCCAAATTTGAACTCGGGGCTTCCTGACTGGTGCTCTCTTCTCTGTGCTACCAGCTGTCTCTAATGCTGCTGTGAAGGAGGCAGCAAAATCAGGATCTTCTGCTTACAGATTACCTGCATGCCCTCCTTTCCCTCTACCCTCTTCCCCTGGCAATAAGCACCTTGAAAACCATCTTTGTTTTGTCCTTGAAACCACCCTGTGGACCTTCCTCCCTTTCCCCCCGCCCTGTTCCAATGAGGAATGAATGACAAGTTTCAAGACTCACACCCACTATCTTCCCCTGTCCCAGGACTTCCAGTTTCCAGAGAAGATTTCTTCTCCCATGTGGAGAGAGGAGGCCTAAAGAACTCCTGTCCTGGTGAGTGAGTTGCAAGCTGGGGTGCAGGATGGTGTCCCAGAGGCTGCACACTTGGAATCCTTTTTCAGACTCTTGTGGTAGTGAGATCCTGAGCACCTCAATGAACCTCTGAACCTCAGTCTCTTCATCTATAAAATGAGGGGATTGGACTCCATGGCTTTCAATTTCCTTCTAAGGAAGGATCAATGATCCTATTGGAACTCTTTATTGGAAATTTTGTGAGGTCCAACTATCTACAACCAAAGAAAGAGGGCTCAGACTAATATATCTTTTCTTAGGCCTTCCTTAATCCAAAAAACATTTATTTTTACTTTTTTTATATTTATTTAAAACTAAAAACAATGGAAAAATGTTTTATGTTCAGCAGAACATAAGGAAGGATTCATATGTAATAATAAATTTCCATAAACCATAAATGAAAGATATTGTATTCAGAACCTTCTATTGCTTTTTGCTTCCTTGTAGGTTTTCTTTCATTTTCTGCTGTTCATGTTTTACTTGATCCCCCCCCCCCCATCCTCTGCCAACTCCCCCTACACAGGATACAGTTAAGCACAGATATATAGAAAAAGCAATAACCTCTGAGGAAAGTTGGCCACAAACTGGAATAGATCAGTTGGAAGACTCCCTTCCTGCCTCCTCCCTTCTTTCTCTCTCTTTCCTCTCTCTCTTCTTCCTTTCTTGCCTGTTTCACTATTTCTTTTCTTTTTTCCTTCCTTCTCTCTATCCACTTTGGAGATCATATGCTCTTACCTACAGATGCCCTTAAAAGCATTTCCCTCCCTCCCCCTTTCTTCACCATTGAACCATCCCTGGATAAATTTTTTTTATCTTTCCTCCCTCCCTCCTTCCTTTCTTTTCTTGCTTTATTTCTTTTTTTTCATGAGATAGTTGGGTTAAGTGACTTTTCCAGGGACACACAGCTAGGAAATATCAAGTGTCTGAGACCAAATTTGAACTCGGCTTCTCTTCACTTCAGGGTTGGTGCTCTATCCACTGCTCCATCTAACTGTTCCAGTCCCTTTCTTTAGGAACAAACCTTAAACCCAAATCAGTCTGATTCTCATTTAGCACCCATAGGTCCTTTGATAAACCCCATTTGGTCTTTGTTTGGGTCCTCACTGACTTAGATTAAGTGTAAATCGCAGTCATTTCTGCTTTGGGTAGAAATCCTGAGCTTCTTCCCAGACTCACTCATTCATTCATTTTTATGTATTGAGACTTTTTTAGCCTAGGTGAGAGAGGAGATTCTTTGTCTCCATTGCTCCCTAGCCTTAATCACTGGATGGGGGCAGCCTCAGTCACAGGAGACCTGTTGGAGACCTTACCTTAAGAAGGCCCAAGTCTCCCCCTTCATCCAGAGCCATCTGCACTAATCCTGCTCTATAACTGGCCACTGGACGCAGATGGCTCTGTGGAGGAAAGTGAGGCCATTTACCTTGGGCAGCCCTCCCTCACTTAAATCCAAGCCAGTCACATGTCATGGTGTGACCTCCCTCATGTCATTGTCCTCTCTTAGAACAAAGGATTGACAAGAGTGCACCTGACTCTGCCTTCTTGATTTTCTCTGTCTCCATTTATCAGTTTGTGAATGGGAGTGGAGACCACCATCTTACGCAGAAAGAATTCAGACCTAATTCATCTACTTTCTGTCTTTTTCTAGTTCCTTTTGACCAATCTTTGGCCCATTCTTGGAGGATCATTGGTCTAATTTACATACCTGACAGCTTCCCTTAGGTTTGGGATGTGATAGGGAAAGACTTCTGGTTATTCCATAACAGCACCAGGAGCCCTCGGCCCTTGTTAGCTTCACTAGTGAGAGTGATAGCAGTTAACAAGCATATGGTGCCTACTGTGTGCAAGAGTTTTATAGGTGTTATCTCATTTGATGCTGACAACAACCTGGGAAGTGGGTACAATTATTACTTTCACTCTACAGCAAAACTGAGGCAAAGAAGCACATTCCCAGAGATGCAGAGCTAGGTGGTGCCTGAGATTCAATTTGAAAGAAAGGATTGGAAGTAAAATGGAGAACATCTGTCTAGTGCAGTGGATTGAGAAGCCTCAGTTTCCAGTTTCAAGTTCTAATCTCTGCTGCACGGATTTGGATCAGGTTACTCAGCCATTCAGAGCTCATAGCCTGGTTTCTAGATTATGAGAACCTTCACCTTGCCTTTTTCTCAGCTTTGTTGTGGGCGTCCAATAACATTTTACTGTGTGTGAACCTCTGTGTTAATTGAATCACTTTATTGGTGTGAGCTAATAGCATTTAAAAATGATTGATTCTGTCTATTTCAGGTTGAAAACATTTTGCCTGAAGAAATTAAAAGTCAATGATTTTATTATCATCCAGCTTTAGAGAGTATGTTTATACATGTGTGTGTTTGTTTCTTTTAGATGCAGAGACAAGGTTTGGAATGAAGGAGATGAGTACAAATCTGGAAATGATCTCATGGAATGATCTTTTTCAATATCATGAATACAGGGCTGTTTTTGCCAACCACAAAAGAAAACACATTGGAGAGGAACATTGTGCATATAATAGACACAAAAAAGCTTTAAGAAAAAGTTCCAGTGTTGCTGAAGATAAGAATATACATTGTGAAGAGAAACCACTTGAGTGTCATAGATGTGATGAAGCTTTTCCTGTACTCTCTTCCCTTGCCAAGTACCAGAAAATCCATGCTGGAAAGAAACCTTATGAATGTAAGAAACATAGAAAGACTTTGAGAGAGCAATCTATTCTTGCTAAAAGAATTCACCCAGAAAAACAATCTTACATATGTAATCAATGTGGAAAGGATTTCCAATATTGTTCCAAATTGGCTCAACATCAGAGAATCCACACTGGAGAGAAGCCTTATGAATGTAATCAATGTGGAAAGACTTTCACATTTCTCTCTAGTCTTACTTCCCATCAGAGAATCCACAGTGGAGAGAAGCCTTATAAATGTAGTGAATGTGGAAAGACTTTCATAGATGGCTCTAGGCTTGCTAAACATCAGAATGTTCACACTGGAGAGAAGCCTTATGAATGTAATCAATGTGGAAAGACTTTCATATCTCACTCTAGTCTTACTTCCCATCAGAGAATCCACACTGGAGAGAAGCCTTATGAATGTAGTGAATGTGGAAAGGATTTCATAAATGGCTCCAGTCTTACTTCCCATCAGAGAATCCACAGTGGAGAAAAACCTTATAAATGTAATGAATGTGGAAAGACTTTCACATATCGCTCCACTCTTACTAAACATCAGAGAATCCACACTGGAGAGAAGCCTTATGAATGTAATGAATGTGGAAAGACTTTCACACAGTGTTCCAGTCTTGCTGTCCATTGGAGAATCCACACTGGAGAGAAGCCATATGAATGTAACGAATGTGGAAAGACTTTCAGATCTCACTCTAGTCTTACTGTCCATCAGAGAATCCACACTGGAGAGAAGCCTTATGAATGTAGTGAATGTGGAAAGGCTTTTGCAAAACGCTCCTATCTTGATGAACATCAGAGAATGCACAATGGAGAAAAACCCTATAAATGTAACAAATGTGGAAAGACTTTCAGATCTCATTCTAGTCTTACTTTCCATCAGAGAATCCACACTGGAGAGAAGCCTTATGAATGTAGTGAATGTGGTAAGGCTTTCATAAGTAGCTCCAAACTTACTTCCCATCAGAGGATCCACACTGGAGAGAAGCCTTATAAATGTAATGAATGTGGAAAGGATTTCATAAATGGCTCCAGTCTTACTTCCCATCAGAGAATCCACAGTGGAGAGAAGCCTTATAAATGTAGTGAATGTGGAAAGGATTTCATAAATGGCTCCAGTCTTACTTCCCATCAGAGAATCCACAGTGGAGAGAAGCCTTATGAATGTAAGGAATGTGGAAAGGCTTTCAAACACACAAATCGTCTCAGAGAACATCAGAAAATCCACACTGGAGAGAAGCCTTATGAATGTAATGAATGTGGAAAGACTTTCCTATATCGCTCCATCCTTGCTAAACATCAGAGAATCCACACTGGAGAGAAGCCTTGTAAATGTAGTGAATGTGGAAAGGATTTCATAAATGGCTCCAGTCTTACTTCCCATCAGAGAATCCACAGTGGAGAGAAGCCTTATAAATGTACTGAATGTGGAAAGGATTTCATAAATGACTCCAGTCTTACTTCCCATCAGAGAATCCACAGTGGAGAAAAGCCTTATGAATGTAACAAATGTGGAAAGACTTTCACATCTCACTCTAGTTTTACTGTCCATCAGAGAATCCACACTGGAGAGAAGCCTTATAAATGTAGTGAATGTGGTAAGGCTTTCATAAGTAGCTCCAAGCTTACTTCCCACCAGAGAATCCACACTGGAGAGAAGCCTTATAAATGTAGTGAATGTGGAAAGGATTTCATAAATGGCTCCAGTCTTACTTCCCATCAGAGAATCCACAGTGGAAAGAAGCCTTATAAATGTAGTGAATGTGGAAAGGATTTCATAAATGGCTCCAGTCTTACTTCCCATCAGAGAATCCACAGTGGAGAGAAGCCTTATGAATGTAATGAATGTGGAAAGGCTTTTAAACACACAAACAGTCTCAGAGAACATCAGAGAATCCACACTGGAGAGAAGCCTTATGAATGTAATGACTGTGGAAAGACTTTCATATATCGCTCCATCCTTGCTAAACATCAGAGAATCCACACTGGAGAGAAGCCTTATGAATGTAATGACTGTGGAAAGACTTTCATATATCGCTCCATCCTTGCTAAACATCAGAGAATCCATACTGGAGAAAAGCCTTATAAATGTAATGAATGTGGAAAGGCTTTCACACAATATTCCAGTCTTGCTGTCCATTGGAGAATCCACACTGGAGAGAAGCCTTATGAATGTAATTAATGTGGAAAGGCACCACAGTCTTGGTAAACATAGAAAATCCACATTGGACAAAAACCTCATGAATGTGGAAACTTTCAGGGAGAGTTCAAATCTTGCTTAACAACAGAGAGTGCATATTAGAGAGAAACTTTTGAGTGTCTGGATCATGGTAAAGTTTTTAATATAGATTATTCTGGGACTAGACTAGACATGAGAGATCCCATACTAGACATAAAACTTCATTCACATAATCCATGTGGAAAAACCCTCAGGCTCACTTCATTCCTTTCTCAATCAATAATGATTAAGAAATTTTATCTGGTTTTAAATTGTTTTTATTACTTAATTTTCCTCTTCATTCTCTTGTTTATTCCTAAATTCTTTGGCTTTCCATCTGTGTGATAAGTAATGTGTTCCATGTTCCAATTTTCTTTTAAAATAGCTCCAATTTGAATTAGTTTGTTGAATTGTGTTGTCAGTTTGAGGGCAAGTGAGGCCTTTTCAGAAAACTGACCCCAAGAAGAGTACCATAGTTTAGGGCTACAGTTCCAGAAAAACTCTCTCCCTTGTACCCTTGCTTAGTTTTGCACAAACCACTTTGTCACATCAGCAGGCTTTGTAATATATAGTTACTGTTCTAGAGATAGAACAGAGGGATCTTGAGCACCTATCCTGAATTCTCACAGCTATTGACCAGAGGACACGCTACAGGGAAAACCTGAGCCGGTGTGAATCTTCTGCCTGAAAAGGGACAAAATGGGACAATAAGGTCTAAGCATTGGTGACGTTGACATATTTTTCCTGGCCAGGGAATATAAAAACAATTTCTTCACTCATCATTATTGTGCATGTTCAAAAATTTGGACTTTCTCAGAATTCGGCAAAAGACTATGGGTCATGCTTTGTTTCTCCTCACAAGTCAAATTAACACTAGGAAAACATCTAGGAGCTCTGGTAGCTAAAAGCTGTAAAGATACAATCTTATATATATTTACAATATGTTGGTTATATCTTTTTCCTCCCAAACTATCACTATCATTTACAACTATCAGGGTCAAGTTATCCTATCAAGTGACATGTTTAACCACAGGAGGGGTAAGGCACATAAGTCCAATGCAATCTTTTTTCCATCCTGTAGGCAACTGTGATAGACATTTCCAGGAGAGAGATCAATGTCCCAACCCATCTTCCTGGCTAGTGTGTTGACAAATGCAGATGTTTCTCTCTGGGACCTAGACCAGTTCTGCCTTTTCTGGAAGAATGCAAGCATAACTCCAACTCTACTTTAGTAATGTGGCTGGATCCATCCAATAATCCATTATTGGATATTTCCACATGCAGCAAAAAAAAAAAAAAAAAAAAAAAGATTCATCCCTGAATGTTTATTCCTTATGTTCACATCTGAATAAATGTCTTTTTTAAAATTATAGCTTTTTATTTACAAGTTATATGCATGGATAATTTTACAGCACTGACAATTGCAAAACTTTTTGTTCCAATTTTTCCCCTCCTTCCCCCCATTCCCTTCCCCCAATGGCAGGTTGACCAATGCATTTTAGGTATGTTAAAGCATATATGTCCTAACATTTATTTTGCTGTACAAAAAGAATTGGAGTTTGAAATAGTGTACTATTAGCCTGTGAAGGAAATCAAAAATACAGGTGGACAAAAATAGAGGAATTGGGAATTCTATGTAATGGTTCATAATCATCTCCCAGAGTTCTTTTGCTGGGTGTAGCTGGTTCAGTTCATTATTTCTCTATTTTAACTGATTTGGTTCATCTCATTGCAGAAGAGGGCCACGTCCATCAGAATTGATCATCAAATAGTATTGTTGTTGAAGTATATAATGATGTTCTGGTCCTGCTCATTTCCCTCAGCATCAGTTCATGTAAGTCTCCCCAGGCCTTTCTGAAATCTCCTGCTGGTCATTTCTTATGGGACAATAATATTCCATAACATTCATATACCACAATTTACCCAGCCATTCTCCAATTGATGGGCAGCCACTCAGTTTCCAGTTTCTAGCAACTACAAATAGGGCTGCCACAAACATTTGTGCACATATAGGTCCCTTTCCCTTCTTTAAGATTTATTTGGGATATAAGCCCAGTATAAACACTGCTGGATCAAAGGGTATGCACAGTTTGATAACTTTTTGAGCATAGTTCCAAATTGCTCTCCAGAATGGCTGGATGTTGAATAAATGTCTTTTATGTTCAACATTTTGTTTTCTGATACTTAATAAACAATAACCAAAGACTTAAAGTTTAGAAGTAGATAGTAAAAAAAAAATTCCAAATTGCATATTGCCTGGGAAAAACGATGTTCAGTTATTAAACATGTTCAAAGAGACAAAGTCATAACTTCCTATAGTCAGAATCACTTTAAACAATGGTAACAGAGGCAGCTAGATGGTGCAGTGGATAGAATACCAGTCCTGAAGTCAGGAGGATGGGAGTTCAAATCTGGCCTCAGACACTTAACACTTCCCAGCTGTGTGACCCTGGGCAAGACACTTAACTACAATTGCCTTTGCAAAAAACCAAAAACCAACAATGAGAACACACCTGCACTGTGTATTTACTCCTGAAAGAATATTGAGGGGTTTCTTATTTAAATAGTATACTGATTGCCCTGAAATAAAGCCATCTGTAAATGCAGTAAGTACAGGATAGGATAGTTCTTTATTATCTTTGGGTATATCCATTGATATTTTTCACAAAAGGTGAGTACTTTTGTAGAGGGAACATGATTATCTTACTACTGTAAGTAAAAATTAAATCTTTCATTCAGTCTTCATTCTGAAATATTCAAGACCTTAATTTAGATTTTGTATATGATTGATGTCTGATTAACAAGGAGATCAATTTTCCAAGTCAGTTGTTTTTCCAATTAGGTATTTTACACGTTTTTCTATGTTTTAATTTTTTTTTTTTGTTTTGCTTGACTGATTTCTTGTCACAAATTCTAATTGTTTTTAAGGAGTTTATTTTTTTGTTTCACAAAGTCTATAACTTCCTCACAGTTATGGACAATCTCTTCCGATTGAGAGATGTCAGGGAGAAGATTAGAAGGATTTAAAGTGTGACAGACTTGGAGGGACAGGTCAGGGGTATCCAGCAGGAGAGCCTGGTACTTAGTAAGCCTCCCACTCTAGAGTCACTGATGCCCTTTGGCTTCTAAAATGCTTTGGACTCTGTGTGGGGTTAAAACCTCTAATGGCTGACCCAGGGTCAGTTTGGAGGCTTCCTCAATTAACAGGGCTGAGGCAGCCACTGCTCTAAGATGGGAAGGCCAGCCTAGGGAGACAGAGTCCAGTTTCTTTGAAAAATAAGCTATGGGTCTGGAGTCAGGCCCTAGAAGCTGAGTAAGGACTCCCAACGCCTGTCCACGCCTCTCATCTACATACAGAGTGAAAGGTTTCTGTAAGGCAGGGCAAGAGCGGGAGCAGAGGTCAGTTTGGCTTTCAGGGTTTTAAAAGCTTTGACCTGCTCCAGTCCCCATTGAAGAGGACCTTGAATAGAATCATAGAGGGGCCTGGCAATAATCCCAAATCCCAAAATTAGGAATCCAGATCCTGCAAGAAATCAGCCATGCCGAGAAAGGTTCTCAGTTGCTTTTTTGAGGCAGGATCTGGGAGGCTTAAAATAACCTGTTTCCTCAGTTAGAGATCGAGAGGTGGGGGTGAGATTGTGATCCAAATATTTGACTGACTGCCGGGCAATGTGGGCCTTTGGTAGAGACCCTGTACTCCCTGGAGGCTAGAAAGTTTAAGGTCTTTGTGGCTGCCGTCAGAGACTCCTCTCTGGTCCGGTTGCAAAGTAGTATATCATCCACATATTGTACAAGACTGCTGCCTGACAGATTAAGGTTCCCCAGATCTTTAGCTAGGGCTTGGCCGAATAAACCTGGGCTGTCATGAAAGCCCTGCGGCAATACAGTCCAAGTTAGCTGATGGGGAAATTCCCCTGGCTCAGCCCATTCAAAGGCAAAAAGGAGTCCTCGTGCAGAGGGATTCAGAAAAAGACATCTTTAAGGTCCAGGGTGGAAAACCATTGTGTATTCCCTGGAATGTGTGGGCGAATCATATTTGGGTTGGCCACTATGGGATGGATTGGGACAACTGCTTCATTTATTGCCCTAAAATCCTGCACTAGCCGGTAATCTCCGTTGGCTTTCTGAAAGAGAGAATGGGAGTTTTATAAGGGGAGTGGCAGGGAATCAGGAGTTTGAATTTGAGGAATTTGTCAATCAAAGGCTGCAGCCCTATCCTATCTTCCCTCTTAATTGGATATTGAAGCCTGTGAGGAAATACACTAGGATCCCTTAATCTGACAAGGGCTGGAGTGGCCTGTGTGGCTCTCCCTGGGATGCCTTGGTCCCACACGGAAGAGTCTATTTCCCCCCAGATTTCCCAGGGAATGTGGGGGAGGGGGAGTCTGGAGAGGAGCACAAAGAGATTACACTAGAGTTAATTGGGCTCCCAGTTTCATCATCAAGTCCCTACCCATCAATGGGCTGGGGCAGGAAGGGATAATTAAAAATGAATGTGGAAACAATAGGTCCCCGAACCCACAAGGCAGGGGGAGGGTTTCCAAACAATGTTTCCCTTCAATTCCCATCACCTTATGGGGGGAGGGGCGAGTAGGACCCGAGTGCTGGAGCAGAACAGAGAAAGCAGCACCAGTGTCAGAGAGGAAAGAGACTGCCCTACCTCCTATGTCCAAGGTCACCCTGGGCTTGGCTTCCTGATGGAGGTAGGGGGGCCATAGCCACGCCCAGAGCCTTTTCAGTCCAGGCCTGGAGAGGCCTGGAGGGTGAGGCTGGAGGCCGTGGTCCTCCCCTTCTCCAGGCTGTCGCTCTTCCCATGTCCTTCCCATCTGTATCTGGGGTAAGGGTCTGGAGGCTGGCTCTTCTGAGGGCAGTTTTTCGCCCAATGACTGGGCTGATTGCACCTGAAGCACTAGCTTTGGGGAACCTTGGAAATGGCAATAGCCAGAGACTGGGCGTGCTCTCTGTTCCTTGCTCTGACTTTTCCTTCCTCCTCCCAATCCCTGTTATTAAATACCCCAAAGGCAATTTCCACTAATTCATTCATGGGAGCCTGGGGCCCTACTTCCAATTTCTGCAGCTTCCGTCTGATATCTGAGGAAGACTGACTGATAAAATGCATGCCGAGGACAGCAGTGCCCTCTGAAGAAGTGGGATCTAGGTTAGTATATTTCCTAATGTCTTCTACGAGGTGCCCCTGAAATAAAGCGGAATTCTCATCAGCTGCTTGGGTGATTTCTCTGAACTTTTCGTAATTCACCTGCTTTTTAAGCCCCTTTTTCATACCCTGATAACCTGAAGAGGACCAAAGCCTGGCCCAAGTGAGGAGCCTGGAGCCTGAGGGAAAAGCCCCTGAGAGCTGCAGAGCCCCACCCCAGGAGAGGGTATTCTGCTAAAGATGTGGGCAGTGTCAGCCCAAGAGGACATTTCCACCAATCTGGAGGATGGTCTGTGAGGCTGGCCATCGCTCTTATCATTGCATCCTTACTTTTAAAAAATGGGCAGGAAAGTGAGTGCAGTAATAACAACATTGCCCTCCTCTCTGCATGTTTTTAACTGATTCATTGTCCCTTTGGCATCTTGAGGACTGACTCACTTCCCCCAGTTCCTGCCCCCAAATGTTTGTTTAAATTTTCCTTCAATATAAGTCAATGACAAGGGTGACCATGTCACTCATTAGTGTTTATCTTGTAGGTATCTTGTCTTTGCTTTGGTCCAGAACCATCTCCCCATTATACACACACACACACACACACACACACACACACACACACACACTCTAAACATTCTCTGTGTCCTGTGGCCATGCTCCTTCTTGTACTCACTGACTTTCCTGGAAACCCTTAACCCTGTTGTCTGGAGCAGCACCCTGGAAGCTTTCCCAGCCCTTGTCTCTCTGCTTCTATTTGCTTTTGTAAATTGATGACCATTGGGATGGATCCATTATGAAATGTGTGATTCTGAAATTTGGAAAGCAAAATCTTATAAAAATGAATGTTGAAAACTATCTCTACTTGCATTTGGAAAAATAAAATACTATTGGGGGGTAAGGATAATGTTTTTATCTGGATAAGACTTAATTTCTTGCTTTTGGAAAATTTACAGGCTCTTTTTTTCTCCTTAGTGGTCATGGAAATGTTTTAGCCTTAAAATACACAACACTTACTAGCTTCACACAAACACTTGATGGCATGTTCTTAACATAGCACTGTCTGATTTCACCTCCACAAATCCTCATCTCTCTCTCATAGAAACCATAACTTCCCTGATTCCACAGGGAGTACCATTTCCTATTTTTTAGGAAATTTCTCAATTTTATTCCAAATGAAAATGTTAAGTGTGTTTCTATATATTCCACTGTTCTTTGGGGGCCTTTGGCTTCAGTGCTGGTTCTGAATCCTGTAAGGGCTGTCACCTTTGGGCAGATCCCTCCTCCATACTTCAGGTCCCTTCTGTAAATTAAGGAGCATTGCATTAAGTCAGTTATGAAGCGTGTTTCAATTCTTATGTCCTCTGGGGATTGGTGTTTTAGGAGCTGGTGACCTTCAAGGATGTGGCTGTGGACTTCAGTCCTGAGGAGTGGGATCTGTTGGACCAAATCAGAAAGAGCTGCACAAGGAGGTCGTGCTGGAGAATGCTGAGAACTTGCTCTCTTTGGTCCTTTGGGTAAGGAGCATTCCCTTGGAACTCTGGAACTGCCATCAACAGGAATGTCACCATCCCCTCCCTAGGGGGCAGAGTTTCAGACTTTTACTACTTCCTAGAAAGGCCTAAGGGCTGCCTCCTATCCTTAAGAGACAGGGTCCTCCTGCTGCCTGGTTCTTCTGTGAATGGTCTTTGCACTGTAGGAACCAGGCAGTTTTGTCTGCAAATCTTCTGAAAAGCAATCCTGCCACTTTTCACTGAGCTTGGGATAGGAGAAGGAACCCCTTCCTCTTGGGGGGAACCACTTTGTCGTTGCAATGTTCTTTTGAGTAAAATGGATAAATTTTTACCTCACTGCCCCTGGTGTGAACCATAAATCCCCAGCACAGCAAGTGGGTCTTTGTTCTTCCTTCATACACCCCCCAAAGACCTGTACACATACAGGGAGAGAAAGGGAAAGGAGGCAGTGTTTCTATACATTTTCTGGGATTCAGGCTGTGTGCTCAGAGCTTCCTTCATGCCCATTATAGCACTTGATGCCCCCCCCAAAAAAAAAAAAAAAAAACTTTGTTTTGAGCTCCATCTTTATCTCCATTTCACAGGTTTGGAGGCTGAAGCAAACAGATGAAATTACTTGCCCAGAGTCACATAGCCAGGATGTGTCTAAATCCAAATTTGCACTCGGGGTTTCCTGATTGCAGGCCCGGTGCTCCCTTCTCTGTGCTACCAGCTGCTTTTAATATCCAGAAAATGGAGGCTGTGGGATGTGGCCATCCTGCTGTGAAGGAGGCAGCAAAACCAGGATGTTCTGATTCCTGATTGCTTGCATGGCCTCCTTTCCCCTCTGCCTTGTTCTCTGGGCAATAAGTACCATCTTTGAATTGCCCTTGGAACCATGCAGTGAGCCTAGCATCCCTCCTATTCTAATGAGAACTGTCTCTCCAGGCTCACACCCACTATCTTCCCTTTGCCCAGGATGTCCAGTTCCCAGAGAAGATTTCTTCTCCCATGTGGAGAGAGGAAACCTGAGGAACTCCTGTCCTGGTGAGTGAGCTTCTTTCTTTTTTTTTTTATGATTATTTTTTAAATTTTATTTTATTTTATAATAACTTTTTATTGACAGAATCCATGCCAGGGTAATTTTTTTTACATTATCTCTTGCACTCGCTTCTGTTCCAATTTTTCCCCTCCCTCCCTCTACCCCCTCCCTTAGATGGCAAGTAGTCCTATATATGTTACATATGTTGCAGTATATCCTAGATACAATATATGTTTGTAGATATATGTTACATATGTTGCAGTAAATCCTAGATACAATATATGTTTGCAGAACCGAACAGTTCTCTTGTTGCACAGAGAGAATTGGATTCAGGAGGTAAAAATAACCCGGGAAGAAAAACAAAAAGGCAAATAGTTCACATTCATTTCCCAGTGTTCTTTCTTTGGATGTAGCTGCTTCTGTCCATCATTTATCAATTGAAACTGAGTTAGGTCTCTTTGTCAAAGAAATCCACTTCCATCAGAATACATCCTCATACAGTATCATTGTCGAAGTGTATAATGATCTCCTGGTTCTGCTCATTCCACTCAGCATCAGTTCATGTAAGTCTCTCCAAGTCTCTCTGTATTCATCCTTCTGGTCATTTCTTACAGAACAATAATATTCCATAACATTCATATACCACAATTTACCCAGCCATTCTCCAATTGATGGGCATCCATTCAATTTCTAGTGCTAGCCACTACAAACAGAGCTGCCACAAACATTTTGGCACATACAGGTCCCTTTCCCTTCTTTAGTATTTCTTTGGGTTATAAGCCCAGAAGTAACACTGCTGGATCAAAGGTTATCACAGTTTGATAACTTTTTGGGCATAATTCCAGATTGCTCTCCAGAATGGTTGGATTCATTCACAACTCCCTGGTGAGTGAGTTTCAAGCTGGAGTGCAGGCTTCTTCCCAGGAGGCTTCTTGATTTGATGGGGGTGGGGATGGGAAAACTGGCTTGGAATCCCTTTTCAGACTCTTGTGGTAGTGAGATCCTGAGCACCTCACTGAACCTCAGTCTGTTCTTCTGTAAAATGAGGCCTTTGGACTCCATGGCATTTCAGTTCTCTTTTAATGAAGATTTAATAATCCTAATGGAAGTCTTTCTTGGAAATTTTGGGATATCCAGCTATCTACAACCAAAGAAAGAGGTCTCAGGTTGTCTAATATGACTTTTCTTAGCTCTTTTTTAAGCCCAAAAGCATTTATTTTTACTTTTTGATATGTATTTAAACTAAAAATAAAATAGAAAAAAAAGGAAAATTTTTTTTAAAGTTTTATTTTCTGCAGAACATAAGGAAGGATTCAAAATATGTAATAATAAATTGCCATAAACTACAAATGAAAGATATTGTATTCAGAACCGTCCATGGCTTTTTCCTTTCCTGGAGTTTTTCTTTTGTTCTCTGCTCTCCACTTTCATCCTCTGCCAACTCTCCACATACAGGCTACAGTTAAGTACAGATATATAGGAAAAGCAACATCCTCTGAGGAAAGCTGGCCACAAGCTGGAATCCATCAGTTGGAAGCAGTTCCTGCTTCCTTCCCTCTCTCTCTCCCTTCTCTTTTCTCCCCTCTCTTCTTCCTTTCTGGCCTGTTTAGATATTTCTTTTCTTCTTTCCTTCCTGTTATGGGCCAGAACTCTGTACCTAAAAGAAGGATTCTTACAAGGTGCTAAGTCAGTGGAATTGCTAAGACAATGGTTATCTAGTTTAGCTTGGTGATTAATAGTTCTCTAGTTTAGTACATGTACTTAGGACTTAATATAGTTCTACAAGATTCACACCTATGACAGAGCATATAAGCTATAAAACAGAGCATATAAACTAGGTCAGAGTCAGACTCTGAGAAGACAAGAGGACTGGAGGCAGGAGCTGAAGCTCTTGGAGCCAAGGAGAGACATTCACTCCATCTCACAGCATCATGGTGGCCGGCCTCTCCTCCTTCGCTTCTACACTGAAGCCAAGACTCCAGAAGGCTTCCAAGAAAGCTCGCCGGAGCCCCAGGCAAGGAGACAAGATTTTGAAGGTGATAATAAAGATTTGGATTTTAACATGTGGCTGTTCTCCCGGTGATTAGTCAACTGAAAGGAAGGATGGTCTTCCTGAAAACCAACCAGAACCTTACACCTTCCTTCCCTCTGTTCACTTAGGATATTATATACCCTAACCTGTAGATGCTCTTAAAAGCATTTCCCCCCCTCTTTCTTCACCACTGAGCCATCCCTGGATAGATTTCTTTTATCTTTCCTTCCTTCCCTCCCTCCCTCCCTCCCTCCTTCCTTTCTTTTCTTCCTTTATTTCTTTTTTTCTTTTCATGAGGCAATTGGGTTTAAGTGATTTTTCCAGGGACACACAGCTTGGAAGTATTAAGTGTCTGAGGCCAGATTTAAACTCGGGTCCTCTTGACTTCAGGGCTGCTGCTCTATCCACTGCTCCACTAGCTGCCCTAATTCCTTTCTTTAGGAACAAACCTTAAACCCAAATCAGTCTGATTCTCATTGACCACCCATAGGTCCCTTGCTAAACCCCATTTGGTCTTTGTTTGGGTCCTGATTGACTCAGACTTAGTGTAAATCCCAATCATTTTTGCTTTGGTCAGAAACCCTGAGGTTCTTCCCAGAGTCACTCATTCATTCATTTTTATTTCTTGAGATTTTTTTGGCCTAGGTGAGACAGGAGATTCTTTCCCTCCATTGCTCTCCAGCCTTAATTACGATGGGGGCAGCCTCGTCACAGGAGACCTGTTGGAGACCTTACCTGAAGAAGGCCCAGGTCTCCCCTATGGGCATCCAGAGCCATCTCCAGGAATCCTGTTCTGTAACTGCCCAGTGGATGCAGATGGCTCTGTGGGGGAAAGTGAGGCTGGTGACCTTTGGAACCCTCCCTCACTCAACTCTAAGTCACTCACTTGTCATGGTGTGACCTCCTCCATGTCAATGTCCTCTCTTAGAAGAAAGAACTGATAAGAGTGGATCTGTCTCTGGTCTTGTGATTTTCTTTGTCTCCATCAGTTTGTGAATGGGAGTGGAGACCACTGCTGAATTCAACCACTTTCTGCCTTTTCCTTATTGACCAATTGGTTCTTATTGACCAATCTTTGGCTCATTCTTGGAGGATCATTGGTCTAATTTACATACCTGACAGCTGCCCTTAGGTTAGGGATAAGGGAGGGAAAGACTCCTGATTATTCCATAATAGGACCAGGAGCCCTAGGCCCTTGTTATCTTCACTAGTGACAACGATAACAGTTAACAAGCATATGGTGCCTAGAGTTTTATAGGTATTACGTCATGCTGACAACAACCTGGGAAGTGGGTACAATTATTACCTTCACTCTGTAGCAAAACTGAGGCAAAGAAACAGATTCCCAAGGGTTCAGAGTGAGGTGGTGCCTGAAATTGAATTTGAAAGAAAGGATTGGAAGCAAAATGGAGAACATCTGTCTAGTGCAGTGGATTGAGAAGCCTCAGTTTCCAGGTTTGAGTTCTAATCTCTGCTGTGGGGGGGGGGGGGTTGTATCAGGTTATTCAGACATGTAGAGCTCATAGCTTGGGGATGGATGGTGAACACAATGAGTCTTCAGCAAAACCGAATAGGAGATTTAGATAAGGAAGATACAGCAGAGGCATCAAGTTCAAATCTTTCATTTTACAGCTGAGGTAAATCGAGGTACGGAGAGGTTTTTTTCTGACTTTCAAAGAGGCCCACAGTTAATAAGAGTTAATGAAAAGTAAAAAGAAAGATCTTAAGCTTCATTATAAGGCAGCACTCAAAGTGGGGCCTCAGGGCAGGCAGGACCTCGGATCCTATGAGGGGCTGCCTCAAGTCAGAACAACTGAACCTCTAACCAAAACCTAGGCAGGACGGAGGACACCTGGGGCCTTGCAGCTGAGGTTTGTACTTTGGCAAGGGGAACGCAGCAGTAACTCTGGCGAGGGAGACCTGAACATTTGCGAAATCACTGGGAGTCTGCCAAGGAGTTAGCGGGACAGAGGTCTTCCAACAGCCAGGCTAGGGAGGGAAGACTAAACCAGGAAGCTCTGACCATGTGGTGAGATAAGGAGGCTGAGGGTCAGAGGCCAGAGCAGCCAGCACGACTTGATGGGGAGGGGGGAAGGGGTGAGGGTGGAGGTTGGGGATGGAGGCTGGCTCAGACCTACCTGGGACTTGCACCTGCAGAGCTAGCTCCCAGAAATCTCACATCCAGGGATGGAGGCCGAGAGATCTGAAGGAAAGCTCAGAGGTCATAGATCCAGGGAAGGAGGCAGGGAGGTCGCAGCTCCGGGGAAGGAGGCAGAGAAATCTCAGCTCCGGGGAAGGAGGCAGAGACCTCAGCTGACAGAGAAGGAGGCCGAGCGATCTCGGCTACACTGAAGGAAATCCGACCTCAGCTTAAGGTAGAGTCTCCACCAGTGGGAGAGACCAGCCGGGGGCAAGTTTCCAGAACAGTTGAAGTGCAACTTCTCCGAAGTCAAGAGCACACGGGGAGCAACAGGGACAAGCCGAGCCCCTACTGCACGTTGTAAGGCTCCAGGTAACTGGGGGATCTGAGCAATGGGCTGTCGGAAGGACAAACGGACCCGGGGGCTGAATTCTACGCTGGAAACTGCCCTAAAGCAACTGGTGTAGTCGAACTGGGCGCTTTTCTACGTCCTTTGATTGGAGGATGCGCTCCTGGGCAAACCTAGCCCCGGTGGGGTGGGGAAGAAGGCGGTCCTGGGACGTCCCTAGAATTGTTCCTCTGGCCAATTGTAGGTTAAGCTGGAGAGGGACGGGGTGGGGAGAAGCCTAGAAAGGCTTCCTCCGGCCTCTAACGGGGACCCCCTTCTGGGGGCGGGGGCTGCGTCCTTCAGTCTCTCTCACGCTTTCGAGAAAACGTCATGGACTTTGACACTGACGCCGAAATTAAAATTGGGGCTTCTGTCTAACCTCTGCAAGGGAGGCAGGGAGAGGAGTCTCAGCCCCCACCGGGCGGGGCCTCCTGCTCCGCAAAGTCCGGTTTCCTCCCACCACGCCCAGGACCAGCACCTCAGGCCCCGCCCACTGCCCCCCAAGCCCTGCCTCCATCACGTGGGACGCCTTGGCCCCTGCAATGGCCGCTTCTCTCCCTGCCTCCTCCCCCTGGCCTCCGGACTCCACCCCAAGGCTCCGGTTCCACCTGGGCCACACCCACCGGCTGGTCATCTCCCGGCGCCCCGCCTCGAGGCTGGGGCCTCTGGTCACGGAGCCGGGTCCGGCCGGGAGGAGGCAGTCTGCAGATTTCCAGGAGAGCCAGCGATTCGCAGCAAAAAGGAGTCCAGTATCGTGGGGGACGTGAAGCCGCGGACTCCCACTGCGCTCTCGGAGGCGTCTCCGCGCACAGGCCGACAGCTTCTGTCCTAAGACTGGCGAGGAGCCGGGCGGGCCCTTCCCGGCGGATCCGGAGCGGGGAGCGCCGTGCGGAGGTCCAAGCAGAAGCCGCGTCCTGAAGCCCCAAACCGTAAGACTTCCTCCCCCGCCTCGGAGCTCCTCGGTCCCAGGCGCAGGAGTGCCCTCCTTTGCCTCAGTTGGCAGTTAGTCCCGGCTGCCTGCCGCCGAGCCAGCATTAAGCGAGGCGGGAGGTGTCCCCAGGTCCGGGAGGTGTCCACACGTCCGGTCCCGACTTCTGAGAAGTGGCAACAGACGTAGGCTTTGAGCGAGCTCAGCTACTAATATCGGAAGTCTTCGCTTTGTCTGTGCCGGTCGGTTTCACAGAGTCCGGTCCCGGATCCGGTGGGTTTGCTTAGCACATTTCTCCCAGTCTAAATTAGCAGCCAGCACGACCTGATGGGGAGGGGGGAAGGGGTGAGGGTGGAGGTTGGGGGTGGAGGCTGGCTCAGACCTACCTGGGACTTGCACCTGCAGAGCTAGCTCCCAGAAATCTCACATCCAGGGAAGGAGGCAGGGAGGTCGCAGCTCCGGGGAAGGAGACAGGGAGGTCGCAGCTCCGGGGAAGGAGACAGGGAGGTCGCAGCTCCAGGAAAGGAGGCAGACAAGTCTCAGCTCCGGGGAAGGAGACAGGGAGGTCGCAGCTCCAGGAAAGGAGGCAGACAAGTCTCAGCTCCGGGGAAGGAGGCCGAGCGATCTCGGCTACACAGAAGGAAATCCGACCTCAGCTTAAGGTAGAGTCTCCACCTGTGGGAGAGACCAGCCGGGGGCAAGTTTCCAGAACAGTTGAAGTGCAATTTCTCGGAAGCCAAGAGCACACGGGGAGCAACAGGGACAAGCCGAGCCCCTACTGCACATTGTAAGGCTCCAGGTAACAGGGGGATCTGAGCAATGGGCTGTCGGAAGGACAAACGGAGCCGGGGGCGGAATTCCGAGAAGGGCTTCTAGGCTGGAAACCGCCTTAAAGCAGCCGGTGTAGTGGAACTGGGCACTTTTCTACGTCCTTTGATTGGAGGATGCGCTCCTGGGCAAACCTAGCCCCGGTGGGGTGGGGAAGAAGGCGGTCCTGGGACGTCCCTGGAATTGTTCCTCTGGCCAATTGTAGGTTAAGTTGGAGAAGGACGGGGAGGGGAGAAGCCTAGAAAGGCTTCCTCCGGCCTCTAACCGGGACCCCCTTCTGGGGGCGGGGGCTGCGTCCTTCAGTCTCTCTCACGCTTTCGAGAAAACTTCATGGACTTTGACACTGACGCCGAAATTAAAACTGGGGCTTCTGTCTAACCCCTGCAAGGGAGGCAGGGAGAGGAGTCTCAGCCCCCACCGGGCGGGGCCTCCTTCTCCCCGAAGCCCCGTTTCCTCCCATCACGCCCAGGACCAGCACCTCAGGCCCCGCCCACTGCTCCCCAAGCCCTGCCTCCATCACGTGGGACGCCTTGGCCCCTGCAATGGCCGCTTCTCTCCCTCCCTCCTCCCCCTGGCCTCCGGACTCCACCCCAAGGCTCCGGTTCCACCTGGGCCACACCCACCGGCTGGTCATCTCCCGGCGCCCCCCCGCGAGGCTGGGGCCTCTGGTCGCGGAGCCGGGTCCGGTCGGGAGGAGGCAGTCTGCAGATTTCCAGGAAAGCCAGCGATTCGCAGCAAAAAGGAGTCCAGTTTCGTGGGGGACGTGAAGCCGCGGACTCCCACTGCGCTCTCGGAGGCGTCTCCGCGCACAGGCCGACAGCTTCTGTCTTGTGACAGGCGAGGAGCCGGGCGGGCCCTTCCCGGCGGATCCGGAGCGGGGAGCGCCGTGCGGAGGCCCGAGCAGAAGCCGCGTCCTGAAGCCCCAAACCGTAAGACTTCCTCCCCCGCCTCGGAGCTCCTCGGTCCCAGGCGCAGGAGTGCCCTCCTTCCTTTACCTCAGTTGGCAGTTAGTCCCGGCTGCCTGCCGCCGAGCCAGCATTAAGCGAGGCGGGAGGTGTCCCCACGTCCGGGAGGTGTCCACACGTCCGGTCCCGACTTCTGAGAAGTGGCAACAGACGTAGGCTTTGAGCGAGCCCAGCTACTAATATCGGAAGTCTTCGCTTTGTCTGTCCGGTCGGTTTCACAGAGTGCGGTCCCGGATCCGGTGGGTTTGCTTAGAACATTTCTCCCAGTCTAAATTAGCATGGGTCCGTTTAAAGCCCCATGTTTTCTCCCAGGAAGGTCATCGCGCAGCTGGACCCACTTAGGGTAGATCAGGCCTTGAGGTTTGACACTAAGGGGCCATGTTTAGGAGCTGGAAAAATAGAAACTGAATGTGGCCGCATCCGAACTATTCTGGTGTACTCTCTGAATGCAATCCGTCTACAGGGTCAGATGGAAAAAGGACAGAGGGGTTAAAAAAATCCAATATAATTAGAAGATAACTGAGTTAGTGTGATTTGACTGGCACTTTTGCTTCATATTTTAAAGGGTACTGTTGTTGATGGTTATTATGCTTCTAATTATTCTCTTTAAGGGATTTGGGCAAAACATAAAATGTTGCAAAAACGGAAAAAAGATTTCTGGAGGAATGCATGATCACGCTCCTGAAAATGAGCTCTTCTTTTCTTGATTTAATTATGAATTAAACTGTAGAAAATGTAGTTACGATGTTAAAAAAGAAAACTCATACCTTTAATTGGGTAGATTTTGTTTAAAATGATTAATAATTTTTACCAAGTAATGAATTCTTGTCCCAAAAGCTTAAGTCTTTATACTAGTCAAATACAAAGTGTGTAGACCAGCAACTCTTACCCAAATTAAAATCGGAGACTCTTCCGGTAAAAAGCAAAAAAGGATTTTTTTTTCAATCTGGGGAGAGAGGACAACTCCCAACTGCCAAGGTGTCAGTAGAGGAGTGCAAAGATCAAAGACTGGATTACATAGATCCCCATCCCCTTTCCCCCAAGGGGGAAATCTGGGCAAGGTTGTGTGTGGTCCCCACAGTTTTGCTTCCCCTATTCCTACAGGTGAGGCAGAATTGGAATTTCCCTCCAATTCTGTGATGAGAAGAGTGAGCAAACAGACAGACTTGGGCTACACCGATCTATGAAACAGATATTCTACAGGGAGACACAGACACAGACAAAATGACATGAAAGAGGACTGGCCCATCTTTGTCAAAAGCTACCCTGTAGCACTTCTGCCTTCTCTGGCAGACCAGGTGAGAGACCCCAAAAGTTTGGGGGCCTACACTGGTGTTGCCAGTTGTCTCAAAAGAGTTTACAGGCTTGAACCCATCTCCTGGCCAAGGGGGGAAGCTTTGTTGCAATAATATCACCGTTACAAAGCCAGGTGAAACTCCAAGGGAATTCTACAGAGAAATAGAAGGAAGGAGATACAGTGATCCAACTTTCAACCACAGATAAAGCTAATTCTACGGCCTAAAGTTAGGGCTAGGGCTAGATTTAGGATTTCTAGACTTATTGTTAGAAAAATTAGAAGCACAATAATAATATAAAGAAAATTTTTGATTTAAAACATGAAGAAAAGTTGCCAGTGAAACGACATCAATGCATTTCTGAATTGTCTTCCATAGAAAAATCACTTGATCCTTCTGACCATTTGACCCTCTGCACATACTGCATTCAGAGTAGAATGGAGTCATTCTGATCCAGTTATGACAAGTGTTTATTCCTACAGCTCCTAATCATATCACTTCAGTGTCAATTTTAGTGATCTCCCAGTAGAGGCTCAAACATCCCTATTGTTATAATGGGAGAACAAGTGTGTATTTAAGTGAGCCCTCATTCTAATTGAGACCAGGAGAAAATCCAAAGGAATCAAGATTAACAATTGAAGTTAAGTAGAATTCCCATTTTCCCAAGGTCCAGTTGCTGTTAGCACCTCAAATATAAGACCCACTATTTTCTGTTTGGCTGCTGTCCAGGATTTATCTAGCCACTCTTTTTGCTCCGGAGCACAAGGAATAAGGAGTGAGCCCCAGAGCTGTGAGTGAGATCCTGCTCCTGTGTGTGATTGAAGGAGACAGCCCTTCTTGGGTAGGCTCAGGGCCTGGGTAAAATGGGAACTCTTGGGACCAGGAGAAATTTCCAAGAATGAACTGGCTGGACAGTGGAACTATTGGAAATTAAATCTCTCTGCCTTGTGCAAGCCACTTCTGTAGGAGCAGGTCCCGCTACCTCTGGGTATGTTTATCCCCACACCTCTCTGTCTACCACTGAGCTTTTACTAGTTGCCTTTCTCTTTGCCAATGGGTAAAATGTTCTTCTCTAAAATGTAATCTTCTCTGGGAGCAGGTTTCTTGGGGGTTTCTGGGAGCAGCCTTAGTTTCAGCTCAGATGATAATCACCTCAAATGCAGCCAGGAATTAAAGTCCAAATCTTTATTTTATCTTTCAAGTCTTGCCTCCTTCCTTGGGCCTGGTTAACTTGCTTAGAGGCCTATCTCTCTCCTTGGTTCGGAGAGCTCTTGCTGCTAGTTCTTTGCCTCTCCAGCTTCAGCCTCCAGCCAGCACAAAGGTGGAAAATGGAATGAATCTTTCTCTGCCTCTGAGAGTGGACTTGTCCTCTCTGACTTGTGAATCTCCTGCACTGAATCCTGGTTGAGGCTCCTAGCTCATATATGTTCTCTTAAAGGTGTGAATCTTGTAGAATTATAGTAAGTACTAAGTACATTAGTGAACTAGAGAACTGTTAAGTACTATGCTAAATTAGATAACTGACTTAGCACCTTGTAAGAATCCTAAAAAATGGGGTTAGGGTGGGTCACCTGACCTTCACCTCCACAAAGAACATGTGCTCTACCAGACTCTGCTGTTAAACAACTGCTCAACAGCCACTTCATCCCTGTTTTTTGCACCCCAAAACATGAATGTCGGGGGTTACTGTCCCCGGATTTATCACCGATTCACATTTTCTCAATTTCAGACCTTGCCCATAAGGACCCAGGAGTCCTGCCTTATTGCTGAATCCTGATTAGAAATATGGTGCTTCTGCCTTCCGACTTAGGCCCCTGAAAGATTCAAGAGTTCTGCCTGCCCTGAGGACCCACTCTGGACATGGGCCCCCAAAACTCCTACCTGGCTCTGCCTCTCTCCCCCCATCCTCCAGGCTCTTGGGCTACTGCCCTATCAGACCCTCACCCTGGCTTGCTATGTCCAGGCTCCCTTTAGAGTCACCAAGCCTAAACTCTACCAGAAGGTCCCAGCGATTTCCCCAGCTCCTAGGTACCTCAGGACAGAGTCATGCTGCTTTCTCAGTCTCTGTCCCCCCGGAGTTTTCTGTCACTGACTGATCTTCCTGTCAGGAGCTGATTCAGAATATCTTTCTCCCAAACCTTACCTGTGTTCTCCATGCCCACCCCCCCTTCTTTTAGAGCACTCAGACCTCCCCTTTCTCCTCCTTATACCAAGGGGTTGGATCCCAGACTTCCCCACCTTCCCCTGGTGCCTCCTTCTAGAGCCACCCTTCCATCCACAGCATTTATTAGCCTCCCTTCTCTCTGGATCAAGCTGTCAATCTGTGGTAGCTCAGGGAAAAGGGGTGGCAGAGTACCAATGGGAAGCAGATCTCTGACAGGTCTCAGCCAGTGGGATCCCAAAGGCTTCTCTGCCTCCTGGGTCTCTGTTACTGGATGAGAGAGGGGAGTAATGTTCCTGTTCAGATCATTTTCACTTCTAGGCCTGCCCCTCCCTGCTGCCCACAGTGTTCTCTTGATTCTGCTCATTTCACTCTTGATTTTCAGTATTTTTTGTCTCACTAAGACCACTGAGCTCACTTCTCACAGCCCAGAGACTCCACCACAACCGAACACCAAGACCTTGGTCAGGGATTTCCTGATTGATGGGCATCCCTGCAATTTCATTTCTTTTTTAATTTTTAAAAAATCCTCATTTTTAAAGTGGCAAAGAGCCACTTTCACCATCCCATCCAAACAATTGAATGTCCTGATGCAGCCTGGGGAAGTTGTGATGAAGTGCAAGAATCGGGGTGGGGAATCCCCTCTGATCAGAGGCACAGGTCCAATGTGAAGAATTCACAAACCCGATGGCAAAAAGGGATTTAATGGCACTTGAGAAGCCAACTTGTGAGGAAGACCTTCTTAGAGGCAAAGGTCCTGTCCGGGAAATAACAAAGGTTAACTCTGAGAAGAGAATATCTTCACAGAGGGCAGGAGTCCTGGAGGCAGCTTTGCCAAGACAGTTTCCTTGGCAAAGGATGATCCTGTTTCAGACTTCTTCAGAGATTTTGGGCTCAGAATTGCCTCTCATTAGTGGACTGAGGCTTGGACTTCCATTGAATGAGATTCCTTCAATACAATGGTCCCAGGCCTAGATTTCCAGTTGTAAAGAGATTGGCTCATTTTGGGAGTTGAGCTACTGGGAGGGGCTCAATTCAATAGAGGCCACATCTCTGGCCAGATCTCCCACTGCATGAGACCACTTACTGCCCTGAAGGGTGGGTCTCTGTCAGAGGGGTTTCAGGGTTCACCACCATCATTTCCATATTGTTTTTACTCCCCATTTTTTTTCTCAAGCCCCCTTTTACCCTATCCCTGTGAGTATCTTCTCCCCACTCCCAATACTAATCCAGCTTAAACTCCCTTCCCCATCCCCATCCCTGCTTTTCTCACCTCTATATATTCAGAAGGCTTCTACCTCCTTCCCAAAGTATACATTGTTTCCTGGGAAATTCAGAGAGGAAGGTTACAGTGTTACCAGCTCTCCATCTCTCCTCAACCTGCTTTCTCAGCATTAGTTGTTACACTTGCCCATTGTTTATAAATGTTTCCTTTTTCCCTTTCCCACCCCTGTCTACACAATTCAGAACCAACCTTTGAAACTACCTACAGTTCTACTGATAACATTTTCATATAGATGAGTAAATATTTGGCCTTAATGAGGCCTTGGAATTAGTGCTTAATGTTTTCCTTTTTTTCTGGATCTTTTATATTAAATTTTCCATTGAGTCCTGGTCTTTTTCTTACAAATACCTGAAAGTTTTTCGTGTATAAAATGTCTATTTTTTCCCCTCATTCCATATTCTATTCCAGATTTCTGGGTAAATTATTCTGAATGGAACTCCAGTTCTTTGTTCTTTGAAATTTATTGTAACCAAATCGATGGTCTTTTAGAGTAGTAACTACTGGGTTTTATGAAATCCTGACTATTTCCATGGTATTGCAGTCTGTCTTATTTCCTTGTTGGATTGCAATATTTTCTGCTTAACCTGGGAATTTTGAAACTTTGCGAGGATATTCTTGTAAGTTTTCCTCCTTTGATCTCTTTCAGTTGGTGAACATTAGATTGTTTTCCTTTCGACTTCTATCCTCTTGTTTTAGAAATTAAGGGCAATTTTCTTTTGTAATTTCTTATGTTATATCCAGAATGAATATGAAATCAATTAACATGAAAATCATATTGGCATCATTATGTAAAGGCTTCTAGAAAGTTTTCATTTTTCTGAACCTAAGAAATTTCTTTTGATAATATTTTATTCTAGAAAAGGACCACTTATAAAAGGGAGATGTCTTGATTTGTATTTGAATGGGATGTAAGGGAGGCAGTGCTCTGCCACATCCAGTGGCAAGATAAAAGTCCTCAATACTTCTTCCAACAAAACATGAGGTGATGGAAGCCTGGGGGAGGAGGACCTCATGGGAAATAAGATGGGCAGCCTGGTGGGTAAGTGACCAGGTGAAATATGAGTCCTAGGATGAAATTTGGAAGTCTGGGAAAAGTCTAGGACTGGAGAACAGCCATTCCAGTGATGATGGGCAGCACTCCGAATCATCCAGTGATGATAGGGGAGGCAGGCAGCATATCGAATTCATCACCCTGGATGATTTTGGGAGTGAGGTCCCACCCTCCAGGCTTCAGGGGCTAGGCTGCTTGGGGCTCTTAAGCCTCAGAGGCTTTCCTGGAATAGATTAATGGGAAGCAGGAAGGCTTGGAACTGAGATCTCTGGGCATTCTCTTGGATCTGCCATTTTCTACTTACTGCAAAACTTCCCTACTGGGTAGGACCCAGGTAGGTGTGAGCCAGGGCTCCTAACAGATCCTGACTTCTGCTGGCTGCCCTTGCATAAGCGTTCACACTTTTTATTTGCTTTGATGGCCAGTGACCTCCCCATCTGTCAGAACAATTTCCTTCCAGGTCTAGCTAGTTAATGAATTCTTGGCCCCTACCTCTTTTTCAGATTCCCAAACACTTCACAAATATCCAGTGTTGCCCTCTTCTTCAAGCTTACCATTGGGTTATATATGCCCAAAGGTAGACTTTCTCCATAGTGACCCAGGAGTCCCACTTTAAGCCTCCTCATCTGGTGTATTATTATCTGCCTCCAGGTCCTACTTAGTGAATTGATTGTGAGCCTTCAGACATGGTTTATTATGAGGTTCCGCAGACTCTGCCTTTGTGCCCCCTGGAACCTTCTTTGGTTGCAGGAACTAAAGGTGTTTCCTGGCCCAACTTCTCTGGACCCGCACATCTTGGGCTCCTTCCCAGAGGCATGTGGCTCACTGTTTCCACATTCCCTCTCAGGATTCTAAGCCTAAAATCTATCCAAGAGTCTTAGGAACCTTCCCCCATCTTCTTTTTAGATTTCAGGGTTGTCATCCCGTTTTCCCTGATTCAGCTACCCATGTAAATCATTTCTGGACACTTAAATTTATTACTTCACCCAGGCTTCTGAGTTCCCTTCCCCCTCTGTCACCACAGGTCCTGGGAGCTGAATACCATACTTGATTGTCTCCCAGCTTTAGGCTTCTTCTGTTCTTTTCCGGGGGGCTCCATCTTAGAGCCCTTAGTATTCTACTGGATCCTTCACTCAGATTGTTGTCTGGATAATATGGCTGTTGGGGAGAAGGGATGCTGGGAGGACCAAGTATCACTGGCAGGGAGATTTCTGACTCAGGGCACATTGAAGTTCTAAACACTCTTGTGTGGGGAAAAGGTGAAGAACTTACAGATTAAAACATGTTGATCAGGGACTGTTAGCTAAAGCCTCAGTTTAGGAAGCATGTGATTTTCGATAAGGTCTGGACTATATTCTATTGTTCAAAGAAAGACATTGGTGAGAAAGCTGTACATCTACTGCATTCTACTGACCAAATAGGGGAATAGATTGATGTGACCAATCACAACATATAGAGGGCGGGATTTGGGGGTTCTTTGTCTGAAATGTATAAAAGTTGTGAACATTTTCGAGGGAGTAGCTCTGTCCTGCTGTGAATTCGGCTCACAGACCAGAATGGGGTCCGCTTCTCGAGATTCTAATAAGTAATTCTATTTTCTATGAGTGATTTCTGTAGTAGTCACTTTGGGTAGTTCTCTTTTTGTCCCAAACACTCTCATGCCATCTGGGGCCCCAAATCCCTCCTGCCTCTTGGGTCTATAGGAAGATGGGGGAGAGGAAGGGAGTCACAGTCATCTTATTCCCTGTCCCTTCTGTCTATGTAAACTCCTGCCTGCTCCTATGGCCAATAACCCTGGGGAATTTTTCCTCCCTGACTTGTTTTTGACCGGGTAAAAGAGGTCATTGTTGGCTTTAATCCTTTCCAGGCTTTATTCCCTCTATGGATGTTGCCTCCTTCAGACTGAGAGCATAGCTTAAGGTCATGGTCTCCACTGCTTCCAGGGCCATCTCCATCATTCTGATCTATATCTGGCCACTGGAACCAGGTGGCTCTGGAGGAGGTAATGAGGTTGGGGCTTTGCACCTCACCACCCTCTCCTCCTCTGTCCCAATTTAATTAACTGACTTCCCAATCTTCCTTCTCCTTCCCAAAGTCTGGGTCCTTTTAGAGAACAAAGGCTAAAGAAGCCAGTAGAAACTCAGTTCTTAACTAGAGTTACAAGTATTATCTTATGTAGGTAAAGAAGGGACCCTGAAACTCCAAAAATCCTTGAAGGAGAAAATCTCCTTCAACTCTGCCTCAGTGAGGGACCCCAGCTGAGGGAAACAAGACAAACCATTTCAATCTGTTATTTAGGTGGGATAGGTTCAATTAAAGAAACTCTATGCAAATTCCAGGTCAATCTGAAACCCAGCTTGTAGATGAGCCAACTTGGGACTCCACCCCCTACCCCCCACCAGGTTTGACCTGTTCTACTCCAACTGTCCCAGCCCCCAGCAAGACACTCAATATAGTAGCTTCCATCAACTAAGGTCTTTTGCAGATGGACCTTGGTAGATCTTTTGCTACTAGGACCTCCTGTCCACTGAGAACTGCATTCTCGCAGTACAAAACTCCATTTTCCATAGATCTACCACTATAGACGTCTGGGTAAACTGATTTCTAACAATAAACTTTCATTTTGCAACTAATAATTTGGAAATAAGTGAATTCTTTCACTTCTAAAACCTGCGGCTGATTTAAAGGGGATTCATAACAACTCTCTTACATTCACTAATCTAGACTCTTTAATTTAGCTTTTTCTTTTTCTTTTCTCTTTCCTTTTTTATGCTACTCTTGAGTCTTTTATTTGAAAATTTGGAGTCTCTGTTCTGCTCTGACCTTTTCATCAAGAATGTTTGAAATTCTCTTTTTCATTGAATGTTTTCCTTTTTGAAAGATGTTTAATTTTGTTGGGTATTTTTTGTCATTTTTTGGCTGTAAGCCATGCTTCTTTACCTTCTGGAATATCATATTATAATCCTGACTGTGCCTAAACAATATTTCACTTGGTTCTAGCTGCTTCCAAATTTTTTTCTTGACCCGTGAGTTCAACAATTTGGCTATAATGTTCCTAGCAGTTTTCATTTTGTTATCTCTTTCAGGAGTGATCAGTGGATTCTTTCCATGTCTGTTTTATTTATATTAGCTTCCAAATTTTTAACGAATTGTTTTCTTTAGTGTACCTTCTTTTTCATGTGGCCAATTCTTTTAAAGGAGTTGTTTTCTTTAGTGGATTTTTGTTCTTTTCTTAAATCAAACTGGTGACTCTTTTTCTTTTTTCATGATTTTCTAGTTCTACTCTCATTTCTTTTCCCAATTTTTATTCTAGCAATTTCACATTGGAGTCATTTTGATCTTGTATTGTTGTGAGTTTGTATTTTGACCTTCCCTTTGACTAAAATACTTTTCTATTATACGAGATTTTTTTTTTTTATTTTGTTGTGTTTTTTTCTCATTTCCCAGACTTGGTAACTCTCCTGGAACCACACCCTGTATAATTTCCTGTAGGCTAGCTCCCTGTCTAGGAAAAGAAGGGAATGACATCTGTTCAGTTATTATCATCTCCTTTCCCTTCCCGCCAGTAGTCTGCAGAGGACCAAGGCCTGGCCCAAGTCAGGAGCCTGGAGCCAGCAGGAATGGCCCCTGAGAGCTGCAGAGCCCCACCCCAGGTGAGTGTATTCTGCTACAGATGTGGGTAAGATCAGCCCAAGAGGCCATTTTCCCAGATCTGGAGGATGGTCTGTGAGGCTGGCCATCTCTCTTAACTGTGGATCCTTTACAAAAATGGGCAGGAAAGTGACTGGAGTAATAACAACACTGCCCTCCTCTCTGCTAGGTTTTGGACTGATCACTGTCCCTTTGGCATCTTCAGCCCAGTTGTTGCCCCCACATGTTTGTTTAAATTTTCCTTCAATGTAAGTCACTGACAAGGATGACCATGTAACTCATTAGTGTTTATCTTGTAGGTATCTTGTCTTTGCTTTGGTCCAGAACCATCTCCCCATTGTACACCCACACCCACACCCACACACACACACACACAGCTTCTAGCCACTCTCTGTGTCCTGTGGCCATGCTCCTTCTTATACCCATCGACTTTCCCAGAAACCCTTGACCCTAAGTATTGTCTGAGCAGAACCCTGGAAGCTTCCCTAGCTCTTGTCCTCTCCCTGGCTGGGAGCAACAGAAATTCTCCTCCTGCTGCTTCTCAGCTCCAGCTGCCTCAGGCTACACAGATCTTCCCAAATCTCTCTGAATCTCTTCTCTTTGCCATTTTTTACTATTATTATTATAATTTTTTCCCCGAGATATTTGTGGTGAAGTGACTTTGCCCAAGGTGACACAGCTTGAAACTCAGGGCCAATGTTCTAGGCACTGCATCATCTAATGGCCCTATTATGATTTATTTTAACCCTAAATACAAAATAAGAGAAGTAAAAAAATTTCAGGCAACCAGCAGAACATAACGGCAGATTTGATATAAAACAAACCTACATAATAAATGCTACCCATGGTTTAAGACCTGTCCAGTGTTTCTTGACTTCCTAGTAGGTTTTCTGCTGTTCCATTTTATTTTCTTTATCTCCTGAAACCCCTCCATGCTCCCAAAGCTGCAATTAGGCACTTCTAGAATCACTCCTTCATACTCAGCTCATACTTTAACTTTCTCTCCCTTTACCATTGCTTGTGTCAAAGCAACAGGCATTTAGAAAGGGAAGAGGCTCTGTGGGAATGTAGAGGAGATGCACAAAGGAAAAATCAGTCCCTGCTCTCAAGAAGGTTCCATTCTAACATGGAAGACAACATGTCGGCATCTCTGTCCACAACTACTCTGTACAGTGTAGGTGGAAGGTCTTTGCATGATTGTACTTGCAAGTTTCTCATACAGGATGTGACCTTTGGGTAAATCCCTTCTCTCTGCTTCAGTTTGCTTTTGTAAAGTGATGACTATTGGGCCAGATACATTATGATGTGTGTGATTCTTAAATTTGGAACATAAAATCTTACAAAAATGAATGTTTAAAACTATCTGTATGTGCCTTTGGAAAAATAAAATATTATTGGAAGTAAAGGATAATGTTTTCATCTGGGTAAGACTTAATTTCTGGCTTTTGGAAAATTTACAGGATCTTTTTTTCTCCTTAGTGGTCATGGAAATGTTTTAGCCTTACAATACACAACACTTACTAGCTTCATGCAAACATTTAATGGCATTTTCTTAACATAGCACTGTCTGATTTCACCTCCAAAAATCCTCATCTCTCTCTCATAAAACCCATAACTTTTCTGTTTCCACAGGTAGTACCATTTCCTATTTTTTAGGAAATTTCTCAATTTTATTCCAAATGAAAATGTAAAGTGTGTTTCTCTAAATTCCACTGGTCTTTGGGGGACTTTCGTTTCACTGCTGGCTCTGAATCTTGTAAGGGCTGTCCCCTTTGGGCAGATCCCTCCTTTATGTTTCAGGTCTGTTCTGTACATTGAGGAGCATTGGATTAGGTCAGTTAGGAAGCATGTTTCAACTCTTATGTCCTCTGGGTTTTGGTGTTTTAGGAGCTGGTGACCTTCAAGGATGTGGCTGTGGACTTCAGCCCTGAGGAGTGGGGTCTGTTGGACCCGGATCAGAAAGAGCTGCACAAGGAGGTCATGCTGGAGAATGCCATGAACTTGCTCTCCCTAGGTAAGGAGTGCTTCCCTTGGAACTCTGGAACTGTCATCAATAGGAGGGTCATCATCCCCTCCCTAGGGTGCAGAGTTTCAGGCTTTTACCAGTTCTCAGAAAGGCCCAAGGGCTGCCTCATGTCCCCAAGAGACAGGGTCCTCCTGCTGCCTGCCCTTCTATGAGTGGTCTTTACATTGTAGGATGAGAAGCTGGCAGTTTTGCCTGCAAACCTTCTGAAAACTGGTCCTGCCCCTTTTCACTGAGCATCGGATAGGAGAAGGAACTCCCTTCTTCTTTGGGGGAAGCTTTGTCATTGCAATGTGCTTTTGGGTAAAAAAGATAAATTTTTATCTCACTGACTCTGGTGTAACCCATAAATCCCCAACACAGCAAGTGTTCTTCCTTCCTACATCCCCCAAAAGCCTGTAAAGGTACAGGGAAGGAGGAGCTCTTGCCATACATTTGCTGGGATCCAGGCCTTGTGCCCAGAGCTTCCTTCATGCACATTATCACACTTGATCCCCACCAAAACCCTTTGTTTTGGGCACCATCTTTATCCCCATTTCACAGGTCTGGAGGCTGAAGCAAACAGATGAAATTACTTGCCCAGAGTCATGTAGCCAGAATGTGTCGTAAGCCAAATTTGCACTCGGGACTTCCTGACTGCAGGCCCGGTGCTCTCTTCTCTGTGCTACCAGCTGTCTGTAATGCTGCTCTGAAGAAGGCAGCAAAAATCAGGATCTTCTGCTTACAGATTACCTGCATGCCCTCCTTTCCCTCTACCCTCTTCCCCTGGCAATAAGCATCTTGAAAACCATCTTTGAGTTTCCTTGGAACCACCCTGTGGACCTTCCTCCCTTTCCCCGCGCCCTGTTCCAATTAGGAATGAATGACAAGTTTCAAGACTCACATCCACTATCTTTCCCCTCCCCAGGACTTCCAGTTCCCAGAGAAGATTTCTTCTCCCATGTGGAGAGAGGAGGCCTAAAGAACTCCTGTCCTGGTGAGTGAGTTGCAAGCTGGGGTGCAGGATGCTGTCCCAGAGGCTTCACGCTTGGAATCCTTTTTCAGACTCTTGTGGTAGTGAGATCCTGAGCACCTCAATGAACCTCTGAACCTCAGTCTCTTCATCTATAAAATGAGAGGATTGGACTCCATGGCTTTCAGGTTCCTTCTAAGGAAGGATCAATGATCCTATTGGAAGTCTTTGTTGGAAATTTTGTGATGTCCAACTATCTACAACCAAAGAAAGAGGGCTCAGACTAATATATCTTTTCTTAGGCCTTCCTTAATCCAAAAAACATTTATTTTTACGTTTTTGATATTTATTTAAAACTAAAAACAAAATGGAAAAAGACAGAAAAGAACAATTTTACAGAATGTTTTATGTTCATCAGAACATAAGGGAGGATTCATATGTAATAATAAATTTCCATAAACCATGAATGAAAGATATTGTATTCAGAACCTTCTATGACTTTTTGCTTCCTTGTAGGTTTTCTTTCATTCTCTGCTGTTCACGGTTTCCTCAATTTCCCCCTCTCCCTTTCATCCTCTTCCAGCTCCCCCTACACAGGATACAGTTAAGCACAGATATATAGGAAAAGCAACAACCTCTGAGGAAAGTTGGCCATAAACTGGACTAGATCAGTTGGAAGACTCCCTTCCTCCCTCCTCCCTCCCCCCTCTCTCTCTCCTCTCTCTTCTTCCTTTCTTGCCTGTTTCACTATTTCTTTTCTTCTTTCCTTCCTTCCCTCTATCCACCTAGGATATCATATACCCTTACCTACAGATGCTCTTAAAAGCATTTTCCCCCCTCTTTCTTCACCATTGAACCAACCCTGAATAGATTTCTTTTATCTTTCCTTCCTCTCCTCCTTCCCTCCTTCCTTCCTTTCTTTTCTGTCTTTCTTTCTTTTTCTTCCTTTCTTTTTTTCTTTTTCATGAGGCAGTTGGGGTTAAGTGATTTTTTTCCAGGGACACACAGCTAGGAAGTATTAAGTGTCTGAGGCCAGATTTGAACTCAGGTCCTCTTCACTTCAGGGTTGGTGCTCTATCCACTGCTCCATCTAACTGTTCCAGTCTCTTTTTTAAGGAACAAACCTTCAAACAAAATCATTCTGATTCTCATTTGTCATTTGCTAACTCCCATTTGGTCTTTGTTTGGGTCCTCACTGACTTAGATTAAGTGTAAATCGCAGTCATTTCTGGTTTGGGCAGAAACCCTGAGCTTCTTCCCAGACTCACTCATTCATTCATTTTTATTTATTGAGACTTTTTTAGCCTAGGTGTGAGAGGAGATTCTTTGCCTCCATTGCTCTCTAGTGTTAATCACTGGATGGGGCAGCCTCAGTCACAGGAGACCTGTTGGAGACCTTACCTTAAGAAGGCCCAGGTCTCCCCCTGCAATCAGAGCCATCTGCACTAATCCTGATTTAGAACTGGCCACAGGACACAGATGTCTCTTTGGGGGAAAGTGCAGCCATCACTCACTTAAATCCAAGTCACTCACATGTCATGGCGTGACCTCCCTTATGTCATTGTCCTCTCTTAGAACAAAGTACTGACAAGAGTGAACCTGACTCTGCCTTCTTGATTTTCTCTGTCTCCATTTATCAGTTTGTGAATGGGAGTGGAGACCACCATCTTACTCAGAAAGAACTCAAACCTAATTCATCCACTTTCTGGCTTTTCCTGGTTCTTATTGACCAATCTTTTCCTCATTCTTGGAGCATCATTGGTCTAATTTACATACCTGACAGCTTCCCTTAGGTTAGGGATATGGGAGGGAAAGACTTCTGGTTATTCCATAACAGCACCAGGAGCCCCAGGCCCTTGTGATCTTCACTAGTGACAATGATAGCAGTTAATGAGCATATGGTGCCTGCTGTGTGCCAAGAGGTTTTTTTTTTCCAATTAACTTTTTTTCCCCATAACTTTTTATTTACAAGTTATATGTATGGGTAATTTTACAACATTGACAATTGCCAAACCTTTTGTTCCATTTTTTCCCCTCCTTCCTCCTTCCCCCTTCCCTAGATAGCAGGATGACCAGTAGATGTTAAATATATTAGAGTATAAATCAGATACACAATAAGTATACATGACCGAACTGTTATTTTGCTGTACAAAAAGAATTGGACTGTGAAATATTGTACAAGGAAATCCAAAATGCAGACAGGCAAAAATATAGGGATTGGGAATTCAGTGTAATGGTTCTTAGTCATCTCCCAGTGTTCTTTCGCTGGGCGTAGCTGGTTCAGTTTATCACTGCTTCATTGGAACTGATTTGATTCATCTCATTGCTAAAGATGGCCAGATCCATCAAAATTGATCAACATATAGTATTGTTGTTGAATTATATAAGGATCTCCTGGCCCTGCTCATTTCATTCAACATCAGTTCATGTAAGTCTCTCCAGTCCTTTCTGAAATCATCCTGTTGGTCATTTCTTACCAAACAATAATATTCCATAATATTCATATGCCACAATTTATTCAGCCATGCTCCAATTGATGGGCATCTACTCAGTTTCCAGTTTCTGGCCACACAAAGAGGGCTGCCACAAACATTCGTGCACATACAGATCTCTTTCCCTTCTTTATGAGCTCTTTGGGGTATAAGCCCAGTAGAAACACTGCTGGATCAAAGGGTATGCATAATTTGATAACTTTTTGAGCATAGTTCCAAATTGCTCTCTAGAATGGTTGGATGTATTCACAATTCCACTAACAATGTATTAGTGTTGGAATCTTTACAAACTGCTAACTCATTAGAGTTGATAGATTATTGATCTGCTCTTACAAAAAGATGTTTCTTCCAAAGTTATTTTAAAGAAGAACAAGAATCACCAACATAATAGTGTCCCTGTTTTCCCACATCCCCTCCAACATTCCGCATTATCTTTCCCTGTCGTTCTAGCCAGTCTGACAGGTGTGTAGTGGTATCTCAGAGTTGTCTTAATTTGCATTTCTCTGATTAATAATGACGTGGAGCATCTTTTCATATGGCTAGAAATAGTTTCAATTTCTTCATCTGTGAATTCTCTGTTCATATCCTTTGACCATTTATCAATTGGAGAATGTGCCAAGAGTTTTATCGGTATTATCTCATTTGATGCTGACAACAATCTGGGATGTGGGTACAATTATTACCTTCACTCTACAGCAAAACTGAGGCAAAGAAGCACATTCCCACAGATGCAGAGCTAGTTGGTGCCTGAGATTCAATTTGAAAGAAAGGATTGGAAGTAAAATGGAGAACATCTGTCTAGTGCAGTGGATTGAGAAGCCTCAGTTTCCAGTTTCAAGTTCTAATCTCTGCTGCAGAGATTTGGATCAGGTTATTCAGCCATTCAGAGCTCATAGCCTGGTTTCTAGATTATGAGAATCTTCCCCTTGCCTTTGTCTCAGCTTTGTTGTGGGCGTCCAATAACATTTTACTGTGTGTGAACCTCTGTGTTAATTGAATCACTTTATTGGTGTGAGCTAATAGCATTTAAAAATGATTGATTCTGTCTATTTCAGGTTGAAAACATTTTGCCTGGAGAAATTAAAAGTCAATGATTTTATTATCAGCCACCTCTATAGGGTATGTTTATACATGTGTGTGTTTGTTTCTTTTAGATGCAGAGACACGGTTTGGTATGAAGGAGATGAGTGCAAATCTGGAAATGATCTCATGGAATGACTTTTTTCAATATCGTGAATACAGGGCTGTTTTTGCCAACCACAGAAGAAAACACATTGGAGAGGAAGGTTGTGAATGGAATAGACACAAAAAAGCTTTAAGAAAGAGTTCTAGTGTTGCTGAAGATAAGAATACACATTGTGAAGAGAAACCACTTGAGTGTCATAGATGTGATGAAGCTTTTCTTTTACTCTCTTCCCTTGCCAAGTACCAGAAAATCCATGATGGAGAGAAACCTTATGAATGTAAGAAACATGGAAAGACTTTGAGAGGGCAATCTATGCTTGCTAAACCTGAGAGAATTCACCCAGAAAAACAATCTTATATATGTAATCAATGTGGAAAGGATTTCCAATATTATTCCAAATTGGCTCAACATCAGAGAATCCACACAGGAGAGAAACCTTATGAATGTAATCAATGTGGAAAGACTTTCACATTTCTCTCTAGTCTTACTTCCCATCAGAGAATCCACAGTGGAGAGAAGCCTTATAAATGTAGTGAATGTGGAAAGACTTTCATAGATGGCTCTAGGCTTGCTAAACATCAGAGTGTCCACATTGGAGAAAAGCCTTATGAATGTAATCAATGTGGAAAGACTTTCACATCTCATTCTAGTCTTACTTCCCATCAGAGAATCCACAGTGGAGAGAAGCCTTATAAATGTAGTGAATGTGGAAAGGCTTTCATAAATGGCTCCAGTCTTACTTCCCATCAGAGAATCCACAGTGGAGAGAAGCCTTATGAATGTAATGAATGTGGAAAGACTTTCACATATCGCTCCACTCTTACTAAACATCAGAGAATCCACACTGGAGAAAAGCCTTATGAATGTAATGAATGTGGAAAGACTTTCACACAGTGTTCCAGTCTTGCTGTCCATTGGAGAATCCACACTGGAGAGAAGCCTTATGAATGTAACGAATGTGGAAAGACTTTCACATCTCACTCTAGTCTTACTGTCCATCAGAGGATCCACACTGGAGAGAAGCCTTATGAATGTAGTGAATGTGGAAAGGCTTTTGCAAAGCGCTCCTATCTTGATGCACATCAGAGAATGCACAATGGAGAGAAGCCTTATGAATGTAACAAATGTGGAAAGACTTTCACATCTCACTCTAGTCTTACTGTCCATCAGAGAATCCACACTGGAGAGAAGCCTTATGAATGTAGTGAATGTGGTAAGGCTTTCATAAGTAGCTCCAGGCTTACTTCCCATCAGAGAATCCACACTGGAGAAAAGCCTTATAAATGTAGTGAATGTGGAAAGGCTTTCATAGATGGCCCTAGCCTTGCGAAACATCACAGTGTCCACACCGGAGAGAAGCCTTATGAATGTAATGAATGTAAAAAGACTTTCACATCTCACTCTAGTCTTACTTCCCATCAGAGAATCCACACTGGAGAAAAGCCTTATAAATGTAGTGAATGTGGAAAGGATTTCATTAATGGCTCCAGTCTTATTTCCCATCAGAGAATCCACAGTGGAGAGAAGCCTTATAAATGTAATGAATGTGGAAAGGCTTTCAAACACACAAACAGTCTCACAGAACATCAGAGAATCCACACTGGAGAGAAGCCTTATGAATGTAATGAATGTGGAAAGACTTTCATAAGTAGCTCCATCCTTGGTAAACATCAGAGAATCCATACTGGAGAAAAGCCTTATAAATGTAATGAATGTGGAAAGGCTTTCACACAATATTCCAGTCTTGCTGTCCATTGGAGAATCCACACTGGAGAGAAGCCTTATGAATGTAATGAATGTGGAAAGACTTTTACACGGCACCACAGTCTTGGTAAACATGAAAAAATCCACATTGGACAGAAATCTCATGAATGTGGAAACTTTCAGGCAGAGTTCAAATCTTGCTTAATAACAGAGAGTGCATATTAGAGAAAAACTTTTGAGTGTCTGGATCATGGTAAAGTTTTTAATATAGATTATTCTGAGACTAGACTAGACATGGGAGATCCCATACTAGACATAAAACTTCATTCACACAATCCATGTGGAAAAACATTCAGGCTCATTTCATTACTTTCTCGATCAATAATGATTAAGAAATTTTATCTGATTTTAAATTGTTTTTATTACTTAATTTTCCTCTTCATTCTCTTGTTTATTCCCAAATTCTTTGGCTTTCCATCTGTGTGATAAGTAATGTGTTCCATGTTCCAATTTTCTTTTAAAATAGCTCCATTTTTAATTAGTTTGTTAAATTGTGAGTTCTCATGAGAGGACAAGCTACAGGGAAAACCTGAGCCAGTGTAAATCTTCTGCCTAAAAAGGGACAAAATGGGACAATAAGGTCTAAGTATTGGTGACATGGACATATTTTTTCTGGCCAGGGAATATAAAAACAATTTCCTCACTCATCATTATTGTGCATGTTCAAAAATTTGGACTTTCTCGGAATTCAGCAAAAGACTATGGGTCATGCTTTGTTTCTCCTCACAAGTCAAATTAACACTAGGAAAACATCTAGGAGCACTGGTAGCTAAAAGCTGTAAAGGTACAATCTTATATATATTTACAATATGTAAGTTATATCTTTTTCCTCCCAAACTATCAGTATCATTTACAACTATCAAGGTCAAGTTATCATACCAAGTGACATGTTTAACCATAGGAGGGGTAAGGCACATAAGTCCAATGCAATCTTTTTTCCATCCTGTAGGCAACTGTGATCGACATTGCCAGGAGAGAGATCAATATCCTAACCCCCTTCTCCTAACCCAAGAGATCTTGCTTTCATCTTCCCATCGTTTCTTTTTTTGAGGTTTCCGTGCATCCTCAGGGCCCTCGTCTTCTTGGCTAGTGTGTTGACAAATGCAGATGTTTCTCTCTAGGACCAACACTAGTTCTGCCTTTTCTGGAAGAATGCAAGCATAACTTCAACTCTACATTAGTAATATGGCTGGATCCATCCAGTAACCCATTATTGGATATTTCCACATGCAGCAAAAAAAAAAAAAAATCATCCTTGAATGTTCACTCCTTATGTTCATATCTGAATAAATGTCTTTTTTTATTATTATAGCTTTTTATTTACAAGTTATATGCATGGGTAATTTTACAGCATTGACAGTTGCCAAACCTTTTGTTCCAATTTTTCTCCTCCACCCCCTCCCCTCCCTCCAATGGCAGGTTGACCAATACATGCTAAGTATGTTAAAACATATATGTCCTAACGGTTATTTTGCTGTACAAAAAGAATCGGAGTTTGAAATAGTTTACTATTAGCCTGTGAAGGAAATCAGAAATGCTGGCGGACAAAAATAGAGGGATTGGGAATTCTATGTAATGGTTCATAGTCATCTCCCAGAGTTCTTTCGCTGGGTGTAGCTGGTTCAGTTCAGTACTGCCCTATTGGAACTGATTTGGTTCATCTCATTGTTGAAGAGGGCTATGTCTATCAAAATTGATCATCATATAGTATCGTTGTTAAAGTATATAAGCATCTCCTGGCCCTGCTCACTTCCCTCAGCATCAGTTCATGTAAGTCTCTCCAGGCCTTTCTGAAATCCTCCTGCTGGTCATTTCTTACCACACAATAATATTCCATAACATTCATATACCACAATTTACCCAACCATTCTTCAATTGATGGGCATTCACTCAGTTTCCAATTTCTAGCCACTACAAATAGAGTTGCCACAAACATTCATGCACATATAGGTCCCTTTCCCTTCTTTAAGATTTCTTTGGGATATAAGCCCAGTATAAACACTGCTGGATCAAAGGGTATGCACAGTTTGATAACTTTTTGAGCATAATTCCAAATTGCTCTCCAGAATGGCTGGATGTTGAATAAATGTCTTTATGTTCAACATTACACAAATAATTTTGAGACACGTAATAAACAATAACCAAAGACTTGAAGTTTAGAAGTAGATAGTAAAAAATTTCCAAATTGCATATTGCCTGGGGAAAACAATGTTCAGTTATTAAACATGTTCAAAGAGACAAAATCATAGCCTACTATACTCAGAATCACTTTAAACAATGGTAACAGAGGCAGCTAGATGGTGCAGTGGATAGAGTACCAGTGTTGAAGTCAGGAGGACAGGAGTTCAAATCTGGCCTCAGATACTTAACACTTCCCAGCTGTGTGACCCTGGGCAAGACACTTAACTACAATTGCCTCTGCAAAAAAAAACAAAAACCAACAATGAGAACACACCTGCACTGTGTATTTACTCTTGAAAGAATATTGAGTGGTTGAGCAACATGGTTAGTTGAGAGGATTATTGCTAAGATTTCAGCCTTCTGTGATGGTGTAGTCAGTTTGTATGGCATTACATTTCTTATTTAAATAGTATCCTGATTGCCCTGAAATAAAGCCAATAAATGCAGTAAGTACAGGATTGGATAGTTCTTTATTATCTTTGGGTATATCCATTGATATTTTTCACAAAAGGTGAGTACTTTTGTAGAGGGAACATGATTATCTTACCACTGTAAGTAAAAATTAAATCTTGTAGTCAGTCTTAATTCTGAAATATTCAAGACCTTATTTTAGATTTTGTATATGATTGATGTCTGATTAATAAGGAGATCTATTTTCCAAGTCAGTTGTTTTCCCAATTAGGTATTTTACACTTTTTTCTATGTTTTAATTTTTTTTTGGTTTTGCTTTACTGATTTCTTGTTGTCTCATTGAGACATCCATTTCACCTTCCAGGATGCAGAGGAACTACCAGCACCTCCCCCTCAAAAATCACCCTCTCCTATGACTAGATTGCAAAAGGCAGTAGTTAAAGCCAGGGAAGAAGGCCAGAATTTAAGTGATTTGCAACTGGAAATGTATCCAGTGATTCAAGAGTTTGACTCTTCAGGTCAAGAAAGTAGAAGATACGCTCCTTTTGATATAGAAATCCTCAAAGACCTGAAAAAGGCTTGCACTCTTTATGGGGCTTATGTTAAGATGTTATTACAGAATTTGGCTTATGAAGTCTTAACCCCTAGGGACTGGAAATCTATAGCGAGGACATGCTTAGAACCTGGACAAAACTTCTTGTGGCTTTCTGAATATAGTGAGCTCTGTAGGATATAAGCCCAACAAAATAGTCATAGTGGACTTAATCCTTCAATCACCTGGACCAACTAACAGGTGTAGGTTCTTATGCAGAAATTTCAGTACAGATTAATTACCCCTTAGCAGCATATGGGCAAAATGCTGCTAATGCTATCAAAGAATGCACTTCGCTTCCCAATAAGAATGACAAGGGTGAAACCTTCACAAAAATAACACAAGGGCCAAATGAACCCTTTGCTGATTTTGTGGGAAGTTTACAGACAGCTATCATAAGAACTAATGGTGAAAATACAGTAACAGATATTTTGATAAGGCAAGTTGCTAAAGAAAATGCTAATGAGGTTTGTAGAAGAATTATACTAGGACTACGCAAGGATGCTTCTTTAGAGGAGATCATAAGATGCTGTGCCACAGTGGGCACAAATGCCTTTTATAGTCAGGCCATGATGCAGACTTCCCAAGATCCCAACATGGGAAGACAGGGTCCCTTCTGGCAAGGGACTTCCAGAGATACTTGTCAATGCTTTCAATGTGGTAAAGTAGGACATCTGAAAGCTCAATGTTGGCTTAGAGACAGAATGAGAAAACAGAGTGGGAGAACAAGACCCATACCCCATGTCCAAAATGCAACAGAGGCTTCCGTTGGGCATCAGAATGTAGACTTGTTGGAATCCTTACTAACTGCTAAGTAATTAGAGTTGATCTAATCTTACAAGAAGTTGTTTTGGCCAGAACCTGAAACAAGGTACTAAGTAGAACTAAGCAAGTCAAGGCTTGTGTTCCCACCTTTACTCATTGGAGTCCATAAGTATGCTAGCTTCACAAAGTACACTTTCTAACTTCAAGAGAGTCCACACCTTAAAGCTCTTTGGGCCAGAGAGCACTATGGGAGAAAACCCATAATCCCATTCTTTCAGAAGGTTCACATATAAGGCGAGACAGCCATTCCAGAATATACTTTTTTCCTCTTGGCTGGCTGATCGCGCTGGACTCGAGAGGAACGACTCTGCTGCAGAGAACACTTTTGACGGACTTCAGTGGAGCTACGCCAGAAGCCCTCTCTCCGCGGCAAGTTGGTGGCTGGGCTCCCCAGAAGGAGATAAGAGAGACCTTCCATCTCTGTCTTGGTTGGAGGCAGAAGAAAGCAGAGGCAGAGGCTGAAGGACAGAACCTTTGGATTTGGAGACATCCGAAGGGCTCCAAGCCTCTAAACCGGCTGTGCCTTTGAGAAGAACTAACTCCAACATTTGAACTCTAACATAGACTGATTCAGAGAAATGGGGTGAAGGGCCCCAGGCAAAAAATACTTGGGATATGATGGCAACTGATGGTACACCCAGAGAGTGCCTAGAAGTCCAATACTCAGACATGACCAATCAGCCAGGAAGCCAACTGATGGAAGAAGGGGATTACACAATCAACCAGCCAGAAAGCAATCTGATGGGAGAAAGGGATTACAATTGGGGAGAATAGAGTTGTATGCAGCTGGGACAACTGAGATATCCCCTGGAGAGGTGAAATCTGTTCCTCTCCAGCCTATGGATCCCTTGCTTCCAGGCACAGTAGGCGTGACCATTTCACTGCCTGAGAGTGCTTACAAAACAGTGTCTATCCATACATTGATGTGGGAAACTGGGGAATATGTAGATAATATCCCAGTCACTAATACAGGTAGACAATGTGTGACTTATCAACTAGGAGAAATAGTAGCATCAGGTTTACTAATACAGACTCCTAATATGCAATCTGGAGATAGTCGCCTAGATTCTGACTCCAAGCAAAAAAATCCAAGAATATACTGGACAGCAGCTGTGATAGCTGACCAGCCTATGCTCACTATCTATACAAATGGCATACAGTTAGGATTGGTAGACACTGGAGCAGATCTTATAATCATTAGAGGTGCCAACTGGCCCAGTCACTGGCCAAAGATTAAGGCAAACACCTACATGTCTGGTGTAAGGGTATCAATAGTAGCTGAAGTTAGTGCTACCCCTTTGAGATGGACTTTTGAAGTTTTTACTCCTTTTATAGTTGAAAAAATCCCCACCAATCTGTGGGGAAGAGACATTTTACAACAATTAGGGTTAAAAATGAGTACTTCAGTTTTTTAGGCAGGGCTGCTATTGAACGCCTGTCAACACTTTCACCTGTTACTATCCAATGGAAAACTGATACACCAGTGTGGATAGAACAGTGGCCCTTAGGTAGCAATAAAATTCAGGCCTTATTATATATAATACAGGAGCAACTTGACCAAGGACACTTACAACCTTCTCTAAGTCCTTGGAATTCCCCAGGATTTGTTGTAAGAAAAAAACCTGGAAAATAGAAGATGTTAACTGATTTAAGAAAGGTAAATGAACAGATGGAAACTATGGGAACTCTTCAGCCTGGACTTCCAGCTCCTACTCAATTGCCTAGAAAATGGCCTCTTTCGGTTATAGACATTAAGGATTGTTTCTTTTCTATCCCCCTAAATAAGGAGGAAATGGAAAGATTTGCCTTCAGTGCCCAGCTTTAACTTAGCTGAGCCTTAAAAAAGATATGAATGGACAGTTTTGCCACAGGGAATGAAAAACAGCCCTACTGTGTGTCAAATGTATGTTGCTGCTGCTCTTAATCCAGTAAGAAAAGCATTTCCAAAAGTAATGTTTTTACATTATATGGATGATATATTGGGATGTGCACCTGAGGAACAAATGTTAGAAGCATGTCTACAAAAGACCATAGAAACACTAAGGAACTACAAATTGTACATAGCTAAAGAAAAAATTCAAAGACATGCTTCTTTTCAACATTTAGGATATGAAGTATATCCTAAGGTGCTTACAATACAAAAACTGTCCTTAAGAACAGAGAAGCTAAACACCTTAAATGACTTTTAGAAATTGATAGCAGATATCCAATGGATGCATCCAGTGTTAGGCTTGAATACCTATCAATTGCAACCATTATGTGACATTTTAAGGGGAGACAGTGCTTTAAACTCACCATGCCAGCTTACAAAAGAAGCTCAACAATTTGGAACTATGCTCAAAAAGTTATCAAACTGTGCATACCCTTTGATCCAGCAGTGTTTCTACTGGGCTTATACCCCAAAGAGATACTAAAGAAAGGAAAGGGACCTGTATGTGCCAAAATGTTTGTGGCAGCCCTGTTTGTAGTGGCTAGAAGCTGGAAAATGAAAGGATGCCCATCAATTGGAGAATGGTTGAGTAAATTGTGGTATATGAATGTTATGGAATATTATTGTTCTGTAAGGAATGACCAGCAGGATGAATACAGAGAGGACTGGCGAGACTTACATGAACTGATGCTGAGTGAAATGAGCAGAACCAGGAGATCATTATATACCTCAACAATGATACTGTTTGAGGATGTATTCTGATGGAAGTGGATCTCTTCGATAAAGAGAGCCTTAATTGATCAAAGATGGACAGAAGCAGCTACACCCAGAGAAAGAACACTGGGAAATGAATATAAACTGCTTGCATTTTTGTTTTTCTTCCCGGGTCATTTGTACCTTCTGAATTCAATTCTCCCTGTGCAACAAGAAAACTGTCCGGTTCTGCACAAATATATTGTATCCAGGATATACTGTAACCTATTCAACATGTAAAGGACTGCTTGCCATCTGGGGGAAGGGGTGGAGGGAGGGAGGGGAAAAATCGGAACAGAAATGAATGCAAGAGATAATGCTGTAAAAAATTACCCTGGCATGCGTTTTATCAATAAAAAGATATTAAAATTTAAAAAAAAAAAAAGAAGCTCAAGTGGCTTTGAGAGAAGTTGAACTGGTTTTATCCAAAGTGGTTGAAAGAGTCACTCAAAAACCCTCGGAAATATCAGTTTTTGCTACACAAGAGGCACCCACAGCAGTCCTTCATCAAGGAGACAGTGTGATAGAGTGGGTGAACCTCCCAGTACAACCAGAACAAAGCCTTACTCCTTACCCAGTGCTTGTGCCTAGAATTTTATTAAAGGCCATTAAGCAAGCAATACAATTATCTGGGATAAGACCTGACAAGATATACACCTTTTATTACTAATACACAAATTAATGTGTGCTGTGAAACCATCTCAGAGTGGCAAATTTTATTAGCCATAGCTCCAAATTTTACACATGGGTCTCCATTAAAGATAACCAGACTATTACATAATTGGTGATGGATTTTTGAAGAAAAGGTTTCTAAAGTTCTTCTTAAAGGACCAACTATCTTTACAGATGCATCCAAACATAATATTTGCGCTGTATATTCTCGTGACTTAACTATAGAGTAGTCAGAACTCCTTTTCAATCCATTCAGCAGAATGAATTGTATGCAATCATTCTAGCTCTTACTTATTATCCAGGAGATATAAATATAAAATCTGATTCAGCCTATACAGTTGGTGTGGTACAAAGAATTGCCACAGCCCAAATAAAATTTGTAGCTTTCAATATTTATCAGCTCTTTAAGGAACTTCAAAAACAGGTGAGAAAGCATCCAGGTAAGATTTATATCTTGCATGTCTACTCTCATAATGGACTTCCAGGTCCTATTTTTGATGGTAATTCAAAGGCAGATAGCCTTCTCACTATGTTGGCCAATACTCCTTTATTTCAAGAAGCCCAAGAATCTCATTTTAAATATTATCAGGCTGCTCGAGCTTTATGCTTGCAATTTGGAATAACAAGAGAGGAAGCAAGGAGTATAGTAAAAGCCTGTACAGACTGCCTTCCTTTCCATACTCCTATGCTCCCTCTAGGGAAAAACCCTCGTAGTTTGAGACCCAATGAAATTTGGCAAATGGATGTAACACATTATAAATCTTTTGGTCACCTGTCTTTTATCCATGTTGTGGTAGGCACCTTTTCAGGATTCACTTTTGCAATACTAGCAGCAAAAGAGACAGCTCGAGTGGTCACTGAATTCCTTATCCAAGCATTTGCAATTATGGGTGTGTCACAAGCAATAAAAACAGATAAGGGACCTGTATATACTTCTAAACATTTTGCACACTTTTGTGCACAGTATAAGATTTTACACACCACTGGCATACCCTTTAATCCTCAAGGACAGGCAATAGTAGAGAGGAGAAACAGAGACATTAAGACGCTCCTCCAAAAACAAAAGAAAGGGGGAGCCACGGGTAACCCTAGAAAACTTTTAAATCTAGCTCTTTATACTAACTTCTTGATTTTTGACAAATATGCGCTGGTTCCGGCAGGCAGGTTTTATAATCCACAGGAAGGGCAGTGTCCAGTGCGAGCAGCTTCACTATCTTTAGATAATCACCAGGTGATGTGGAGAGACCTGGAAAGTAATGAATGGAAGGGAACTGATAGGTTAACTGGTTGGAGAAGAGGGTTTGTTTGTATCTCCACAGGTGGAGAAGGAATCAGATGGGTGCCAACGAGCCGTATTCAACTTATCCATCTGAGAAAGATGGAGCAGACCCTTGAAACAAAGGAGAAGGCCCAGGAAACATTGGGAGGTTCTGTTGCTGACTGTGCCCACCACTGAAAGAGCATGGTAGTTATGGCATTTGAATCACGGACATCAAAAATTGTTGCAATCTTTTGAGACATGATAAGACTGTTGTAGGACTTGAAAACTCTCAGGAATCATTGGATTTTCTGAGAAATGATAAGACTGTTGCAGGACTTCAAAAACTTGTGGGGATCACTGGATTCTCTGATACATGAAGCAATGGACAATAGATTGGTTTTGGACTATTTCTTGGCTGCTGAAGAAGGCATATGTGTGACTGTTGTTTACATACCCTCCTTCTAGGACTTCTGAAAATCTTTTACAATACCATGCTGATTCATATTGTTTGTTATACCACTAGTTGCATATGTACAATTCATGTTTGTTACACCACTTTGAGCCTGCATTGACTATGGGGAGAGTCATCACTAATAGTCTATGTGTTATTGCTATGTGCTTGAGTAATACTTCCCATGTTGATGGGTTTATGCATACCTGTTTCTAATAAGATCCTTCAGCCCAGAAACCCGCTAGCAATCTCCACTTCCCTTTGGTGCTTTTCGTCTCCATTCCTGAGATGTCGGGGAAGGCGTGATCATCTCCTTTTTAGTGCTTTCACTTCCCTTCCTGAGAAGTCCGGGGGGGGGGGTGCTGATCACCTCCTTTTCGGTGTTTTCATCTTCTTTTCTGAGAAGTCAGGGAGGGTGTGATCACCTCCCTTTGGGGGCTCTCACCTCCCTGAACAGTCAGGGATGGCATGACCACCTGTGTTCTAAAACAAAAGAAAGTGGGAGATGTAAAGGTCTGAAACTCTTAAGTTCATGCACTGAGGTTCAGACAAGCAAGCACTTAAGGCTAATTACCAATTGGACAATACTTTATTAGCATTTGCTTGGAAAATGGCCTGCCCCACCATTCTGTGCTGGCTCCATCGGTTGATATATAGGGAGATTGGGAGGAGAGATAAAAGGGGTGGAGTAGGACAAGCCAGTGTGATTCTAAGCTGTAGAAGCTCCTCTTGCTCCACTCTCTCTCCTCTTACTTCAACAAAGAATAAAGATTAAGTGTTAGAATCCTAGTGGTAACTCAATGGAATTGATACAATGCTTATTGGTTCATACATTAGAGTAAATCCTTACAAGGTGTTAAGTCACTAATATTGATAGAAACAATGTTTAAGTTAACGTCTTTGAAAGTTCACACATTAGCTCACACATTAGTTCAAAAGTTTAGGAGATTGACAAGTGTTCACAAGTTCAGGAGATTCACAAGTCAGAAACCCACAATCCCACTCTCTCAGAGGAATAGTCAACCTTTGGGTTCACACCATTAAGAGATCATATATAAGAAGTTCTTAGAGCTTCTGTAAGTCAATCAGTTCAGAAGAAGCCACAAGTCAGAGTTGAGCTAGAGCCAGAAGTCACTTTGGAAGATTGACAGAATGAGAATTCAGTTTGGGAGATTGAGAAGCTAATCTGCACTTGGGCAGAACCAAGATTTAGAGAGAGGCTGAAGCTAGCAACAAGAGCTCTTGGAACCAAAGAAAACTAACTGGGCTATTTTGGAAGAAACAATAAAGAACTACTTTAACACCTGACTGCATTTGGAGTGATTATTACTCTGAACTGAAACTAAGGCTGCCTTCAGAAAACCTCCCCAAGAAAACTGCTCCCAGAGAGAATGATCATATTATACACAGGAATAGAACACCACAATTAAGGACTTTTGCTTATCCTGACTCTGGCTGATTCTAAAGTATCCAGGGTGCTAATGCTATCTTCACACCTGAGGATCTAGGGAAACCCTCCAAAAACAAAAGGACCAATAGAAAGAGGAAAGCAAGACCCCAATGGAGGAGAAGGGGGAAAAGATATTGATTTGTCTCCTGGCAAGGATGTTTATCATGGTTACCTACAGGATGGAAAAAAGATTGAATTGGATTTATGTGCCTTACCCCTATAATTGTAAAACTGTCACTTGGTATGATATCTTGACCCCGATACTGATAATTTGGGAGGAAAAGGATATAACCCACATATTGCAAATATATATAAGATTGTATCTTTGCAGCTTTTAGCTACTAGAACTCCTACAAGTTTTTCTAGTGTCAATTTCAGTTGTGAGGGGAAACAAAACATGTGCCATAGCCTTTTGCCAAATTACAAGAAATTCCAATTTTTTGAACATGAGCAATGATGATCAGTGAGGAAATTGTTTTTATATTCTCAAACTAGGGAATAAGATGTCCATGCCACCAATACTTAGATCGCATTATCCAATTTTGCCCCTTTTTAGTAATGTGGAAATGCATCACTCATCACACTGTATGGGATGGGGGGCCCAATTTGTTCCTGTGGTCTGACACTCAAAGTCAAATACTCATAAGATTCCTTACAGAGGATACAATTATAGTGGAATCAGGAAAGGTCTCTGAAGATCTTTGGAAAGCCATGGCAGAGTTGGGTCCCAGAACACAAAAACTAATGTGGGAACAATTAATTAGTTCAAAAATTCATTATATAAAAACATACATTAAGTATCCTGAAATGTTTCTTCATGGAAATTTATCCATCCAAAGTTTCATAAAAGAAGTCTTTACTATATCTTGTATTGTACTCCATCTAGATACACAGATGCCACTTCAAGACCCATACTTTGGATTGTAGAACAACTACATTATGCCTTGTTTCCAATGAAAATGTGGGATCAGTCTGCTGGAAAAGAAACTTTTGACATAATAGCTCAGGAGAGTTCTTGTAAAAGTTAGAAGCAAAAGATTTATTGCCTCAAGTTGTAGGAATTTTAGCTGCAGTTTCTATTATTGGCTCACTCCTTGTGTCTGCAGTTTCTGCAAACTCCTAATGATTTATTTAGAACATGTCTGCAGCTTTAAAACATCAAATAGATATAGAAGATATAATACAACAAGAATTCGATGTTTTAGAACACTCAATAATAGCAATAGGTAAGGATGTACAATTAGAAACTCACTCCAATTGGCAAAGTGATTATCATTATTCTATTTTCTGTGTAAGTCCTTATGAATATTCCAACTCTACCAATTGAACTACTGGGCAAATATTGAACAAGTTCAGGGTGCTGCATTCTGAAAATATTACATGGGAAATTAGTCAATTGTCTAAGATAAACATAAAATAGCTAATTGTCAGATTGACGGTATTGGTCCTCAGGACATTGCAAACAGGTTGTGGAACTGGATCAATCAACCCAATCCTCTTAATAATATATCAAGCTTGTTGTTGTATTTTCTGCCTTGGATGTTTTGTTACCCTGGTATGTTTCCTCCTGACCTGTTCTCTAATACATGCTCACCACTCCTTAGATGAGTTACAAGCATCCCTTCTGTATCTCAAGGTGGCACAGAAGAACAGGGCGAGGTTGAAGGGCCACTGCTGAGGAGGCAAAGGATTCAGACCAGCTCAGGTTTTCCATGTAGCTTGTCCCCTGTTCAATGGCTGGGAAAACTCAGGATGTTGGCTCACCACCCCTCTGTTCTGTCTCTAGGCAAAAGGATGTCCTAGGAGATTTCAAGGAAGGGAGGAAACTGTCTGGGTACTTTCACAGCTAATAGTCCCATGAGAAAAGACTAATGTTCCAAGGAGAGCACACTATTGTCTTGGTGAAAGATATATAAATGCTTACCGTCAGATGAATAAATGGAATTTGCTCTTTTCTGCAACCTGACTTTTGTTTCATGTCAGCTTGCCCTCTAGCCCTTCCTCCATCAAGTTCTAGAAGCTCACAGGCTGCCTGGCTGCTAGGGCTGGATGGGCAGCAACTTAAGTTAATTCTAAGATAATCAAGTGAATTCATGTTATTTGCCAATTTCCTCTCATGTTTTAAAAACACTAACATTATTCATGAAATTGTTTTTATTGTAATTTTTCTCATTTTGAAATTTAGGGGAAAATATTTTCTTAGAAACATTGTTATTTTAAAAATAATTTCTAGAGGATTATGTAAATGGCCCTTAGAAAATGAACTCTTCTTTTGATCTGGATTCTGCAAAATTAAAAATTGAAGTTAGAATGTTTGAAAACTTATCTGTTTGAAATGAATGCAAGGGATAATGCTGTAAAAATTACCCTGGCATGCGTTCTATCAATAAAAAATTATTTAAAAAAAAAAAGAAAAGAAAACTTATCTGTTTTACTGGTATATTTTTCTTTACAATGAATATAAAATTTTTTAAACCAAATAATAAATTCTTCTCCCACATCTTTATTTTTACATTGATCAAATTCGAGATAATAATTTATATGATATCTCACACCATGTGGGACAATGACCACCAACCCAAATAATTCAAACAGACATTTCTCAGAGTCAGAGCAGAAAGCAGTTGATTCCATTTCTGTAGGAATAGGGCATCACCTCAAATAGTGCAGTCTAGCAAAGGGAGGCAAAGTGCAGGTGACAGAGCAGGAATTTTAATACTCTGAACTGAGTAACTTTATCACACAGTGGACTCCAGTTATCCCTGACTTTGTATCAGGGCTCACAATGTGTCATAGGAACCCATTCCACTTAAGAACAGTAACTATACATTACAAAGCTTGCTGATGTAGCAAAGTGGTTCATGCAAGACTAAGCAAGGGTACAAGGAGGAGAGTTTCTGAAAGTGTAGCTGTAAACTATGGCACTCTTCTGGGGTAAGTGTTCTGAAAAGGCCTCACTTGCCCTCAAGCCCACTCAACACAATTTAACAAGGTCAAAATGGAGACCTAAGCCACATTTACAGATATTTTAAAAGGAAAATTAGAACTTGGAACATATTACTTATCAAACAGATGGAAAGCCAAAGAATTTAGAAATAAACAAGAAAATGAAGAGGAAAATTAATAAAACCAATTTAAAATTAGATTTAAAAATCTCTTATTGTTGATTGAGAAAAGAAAGTAAAACAATTAGTTTCCCCCATTATAAAGACCCTTCTTTGGACACCAATCTTGGGTTTTCAGAGAAAAACTCAATCTATTTTCAGACTTTATACACAGTATAAAATTTTAATGTCTAATGAGATCTGTGCTATAGGAAAAAGCTTTCCCTCATTCATTATATTCACTTATTTCATCTGCAGCAAGATTTCTACACAAAGGATGAGATCTAGGTGAAAGCCTTTCTGTAAATACATTTTTAATAATGTTTCTTTCCAGTGTGAATACTGTGATTTATAGTGACCCTTGTCTTCCAGGTAAGGGCAAGTCTTCATTCAGCACATTTATAATTCTCTCCACTCAGTATTCTCTGATGAAAATGCAGAGATGAACCTGGGCTGAAGAGCGTCCCATGCCAAGTCCATAGGAGATGTATTCCCAAACAGAAAATCCCTGCTGACTGACAAGCTCTGTTCTACATCTTTATGCCATTATCCATGATTTCAATCATCTAGGAATTTTCGGGAGGCAATTCAGGGATGAACTGAGCCTGAATGATTTTCCATGTGGATTATATGAATGAGGTTTTACATCTAGCATGGGATCTCCCAAGTCTAGTCAGGGACTAATATATATCAAAAACTTTACCACGATCCAGACACTCAAAAGTTTTTCTCTAATGTTCACTCTCTGTTGTTAAGCAACATTTGAGATTTGTCTGAAAGTTTCCACAGGAGGTTTCTGTACAATGTGAATTTTCTCATGTTTACCAAGACTGTTGCGCCGTGTAAAAGCCTTTCCACAGTCATTACATTCATAAGGCTTCTCTCCAGTGTGCATTCTCTGATGAATAGCAAGACTGGAACGATATGTGAAAGTCTTTCCACATTCATTACATTCATAAGGCTTCTCTCCAGTGTGGATTCTCTGATGGACAGCAAGATGGGAGCGATATATGAAAGTCTTTCTACATTCATTACATTCATATGGCTTCTCTCCAGTGTGGATTCTCTGATGTGCATCAAGGTAGGAGCGATATGTGAAAGCCTTTTCACATTCATTACATTTATAAGGCTTCTCTCCAGTGTGGATTCTCTGATGTTTAGCAAGACTGGAGCAATGTGTGAAAGCCTTTCCACATTCATTACATTTATAAGGCTTCTCTCCAGTGTGGATTCTCTGATGTTTAGCAAGACTGGAGCAATGTGTGAAAGTCTTTCCACATTCATTACATTCATAAGGCTTCTGTCCAGAGTGCATTCTCTGATGGCTAGCAAGATTGGAGTGACATTTGAAAGTCTTTCCACAATCATTACATTCATAAGGCTTCTCTCCAGTGTGGATTCTCTGATGTTCAAGAAGACTGTAACTCCGTATGAAAGTCTTTCCACATTCATTACATTCATAAGGCTTCTCTCCAGTGTGGATTCTCTGATGTTCAAGAAGACTGTAACTCCGTATGAAAGTCTTTCCACATTCATTACATTCATAAGGTTTCTCTCCAGTGTGGATTCTCTGATGTTCAAGAAGACTGGAGCTCTGAATGAAAGCCTTTCCACATTCATTACATTCATAAGGCTTCTCTCCAGTGTGGATTCTCTGGTGTGCATCAAGATAGTAGCGCTTTGTGAAAGCCTTTCCACATTGCTTACATTCATAAGGCTTGACTCCAGTGTGGATTCTCTGATGTTGAGCCAATTTGGAATAATATTGGAAATCTTTTCCACATTGATTACATATATAAGATTGTTTTGCTGTGTGAATTCTTTCATGTTTAGCAGGAGGAGATCGCTCTCTCAAAGTCTTTCCATGTTTCTTACATTCATAAGGTTTCTCTCCACCATGGATTCTCTGGTGCTTGGCAAGGGAAGAGAGTACAAGAAAAGTTTTATCACAGTCGTGACACTCAGGTGTTTTCTCTTCAATGTGTATATGTTTATCTTTAGGAACACTGGAACTCTTTTTTAAAGCTTTTTTGTGTCTATTCCATTCACAATGTTCTTCTCTAGTGTGGTTTCTTTTGTGATCACCAAGAACAGCCCTACATTCACGATATTGAAAAAGCTCTTTCCATGAGATCATTTTCAGATTTGTGCTCATCTCTTTCATGTCAAACTGTGTCTCTGCATCTGAAACAAACAAACATACACATGTATAAATATATCCTCTAAGGCTGGCTGATAAAAAAATCATGGATATATAATTTCTTCAGGCAAAAAGATTTCAAACTGAAATGGACAGAACCAATCATTTCTAAATGCTATTAGCTCACACCAATAAGATGATTCAATTAACAGAGTTCCACCCACAGTACAATGATATTCAATCCCCACAATAAAGCTAAGACAAAGGTAAGGTGAAGGTTCCCATGATATAGAAACCAGGGTATGAGCTCTGAATGGCTGAGAAACCTGATCCAAATCCCTGCAGAAGAGATTAGAACTTGCACCTGGAAACTGAGGCTTCTCAATTTATTGCACTAGACAGATGTTCTCCATTTTACTTTCCATCCTTTCTTTCAAATTCAAACTCAGGCACAGCCTAGCTCTGCATCCCTACGAATGTGCTTCTTTGCCTCAGTTTTCCTGTATAGTGAAGGTAATAATTGTACCCATTTCCCAGGTTGTTGTGAACAAGAAATGAGATAATGCCTATAAAACTCTTGGCACACAGTAGGCATCATATGCTTGTTAACTGCTATCATTGTCACCGATTTTGATTCTCTACTTCTCAACTCTTCCTTCATAAACTTTCCTTCCCCTCTCTCTTTATATGCATATGTCTGTTGAACATGATACATTTCCATATAAAACACTTTCTTTTGCCTGAATTTACTAAAAATACATTTCATAATCTGTTGTTTCTTCTCAAACCATCCCCAAGTTTTTATGCTGGATTTAAAACTTATTGACAGTTTCTCTTTGTATACCCAAGGCTTAATGCAATGCATAGAACAGAACAGGTGCATAATCAATGTTTATTGATTGGTTGATATTTTCCAGAGCTGATCATATGGCCTAATCCCACCTCAGTGCTTGCATGCTGGTCCCTCTGAGGTGCCAAATCGATGTTTCTATTTCTGTCTCTTTCCTGCTCCCTCTCACCTATGAACAAATCTCATAGTGAAGATAACAAGGGCCTAGGGCTTCTGATCCCGTTATGGAATAACAGGAGTCTTCCCTCCCATATCCCTAACCTGAGGGAAGCTGTCAGTTATGTAGTGAGTGACTTGGATTTAAGTCTGCATCCCATGGCCAGGTACAGATCAGGATTACTGCAGATGGCTCTGGATGCAGAGGGAGACCTGACCCTTCTTAAGATAAGGTCTCCCAACAGGTATCCTGTGTCTGAGGCATCCAATTGCCTCCAAACGCATCCAATGATTAACACTAGGGAGCAATGGAGGCAAAGAATCTCCTCTCTCACCTGGGCCAAAAAATATCAATAAATAAAAATGAATGAATGAGCAACTCTGGGAAGAACCTCAGGGCTTCTGGCCAAAGCAGAAATTATTGCAATTTACACTCAATCTGAGTGTATCAGGACCAAAACAAAGACCAAATGTGGTTTAGCAAAGGACCTATGGATGGTCAATGAAAATCAGACTGATTTTGATTTAAGATTTGTTCCTTAAGAAAGGAATTAGGAAAAAATGGATAGAGTACAAGCCCTGAAGTTAAAAGGACTAGAGGTCACATCTGGCCTCAGACACTTAATACTTTTTAGCTGTGTGTCTTTGGACAAGTCACTTAACTCCAATTGCCTCAGCAAAAAAAAAAAAAAAAAAAGAAGAAGAAGAAGAAAGAAAAGAAAGAGCATCTGTAAGTAAGGGTATATGATATCCTAGGTGGACAGAGGGATAGAAGGAAGAAGAAAAAAAAAAGAAGGAAACAGGCAAGGAAGGAAGAAGAGTGCGCAGGGAGAGAGACAGAAGGGAGGAAGGAAGGGAAGGAGGCAGGAAGGTAGTCTTCCAATTGATCGATTCCAGCCTGTGGCTGGCTTTTCTCAAAGGTTGTTACTTTTCCTATATAGACTTGTGTTTAACTGTAGCCTGTGTGTGGAGGGTTGGCAGAGGGTGAAAGGAGAAAAAGAAATAAAGTAAAAAGGGCACAGCAGAGAACAAAAGAAAACCTACAAGGAAGCAAAAAGCAATGCAAGGCTCTGAATACAATATTTTTCATTTATGGTTTATGAAAACTTATTATTACATATATTGAATCTTCTCTTATATTCTGCTGAACATAAAACATTTTTTAAATTATTCTTTTCTGTCTTTTTCTATTTTGTTTTTATTTTTAAATAAATATTAAAAAAGTAAAAATAAATGCTTTTAAGCTTAAGGAAGGCCTAATAATAGTCATATTAGACAGCCTGAGACCTCTTTCTTTCTTTGTAGATAATCAGATATCCCAAAATTTCCAACAAATACTTCCACTAGGATCATTGATTCTTCATTAAAAGGGAATTGAAAGGCCATAGAGTCCAACCCCCTCATTTTATAGATGAAGAGACTGGAGATTAGAGACTTAGTGAGGTGCTCAGGATCTCACTCCCACAAGAATCTGAAAAAGAATTCCAAGCCACCCATCACATGAAGAAGCCTCTTAGGATAGCACCCTGCACCCCAGCTTCCAACTCACTCACCAGGACAGGAGTTCCTCAAGCCTCCTTTCTCCACATGAGAAATGAAATCTTCTCTGGGAACTGGAAGTCCTGGGCAGGGAGAAGATAGTGGGTGTGAGTCTTGAAATTTGTCATTTATTCCTCTCTGAAACAGGGCCAAGGAGCAAGGCCAACTTGGTGGTTCCAAATGCAACTCAAAAATGTTTTTCAGGGTGCTTACTGACAGGGGAAAAGGGCAGAGGGGAAAGGAGGCCATGCAGGCAATCGGGAATCAGAAGATCTTGATTTTGCTGCATCCTTCACAGCAGGATGGCCCCATCCCATAGCTTCCATTTTCTGGACATTAAAAGCAACTGGTAGCACAGAGAAGGGAGCACCAGGCCTGCAATTAGGAAGCCCTGAGTTCAAATTTGGATTTAGACACATCCTGGCTATGTGACTCTAGGCAAGTAATTTCATCATTTTGCTTCAGTTTCCAAATCTGTAAAATGGGGGTGAAGATGGCGCCCAACACAAAGGGTTTTGGTAGGGATCAAGTGCTATAATGCACATGAAGGAAGCTCTGAGCACATGGCCTGGATCCCAGCAAATGTATGGAAAGACCGCCTTCCTTCCCTTTCTCTCCCCATATCTGTACAGGTCTCCAGAGGATATATGAACGAAGAACAAGGGCCCACTTGTTGTGTTGGGGATTTATGAGTTACACTGGGGCAGTGAGATAAAAATCTATTTTTTTTAACCAAAAAGAACATTGCAAAGACAAAACTTCCCCCAAAGAAGGGTGTTCCTTTTCCTATCCCATGTTCAGTGAAAAGGGGCAGGATTAGTTTTTATTAAGGTTTGTGGGCAAAACTGCCAGGTTCCCATCCTACAGTGCAAAGACCACTCATAGAAGAACCAGGCAGCAGGAGGACCCTGTCTGTTGGGAACAGGAGGCAGCTCTTGGGCCTTTCTAAGAACTGGTAAAAACCTGAAATTCTGCGCCCTAGGTATGGCAATTCCAGAGTTCCAAGGGAAGCACTCCTTACCCAGGGAGAGCAAGTTCTCGGCATTCTCCAGCATGACCACCTTGTGCAGTTCTTTCTGATCCGGGTTCAATAGACCCCACTCCTCAGGGGTGAAGTCCACGGCCACATCCTTGAAGGTCACCAACTCCTACAACACCAACACCCAGAGGACTTAAGAGTTGAAGCACGCTTCATAACTGACCTAATTCAATGCTCCTCAAGGTACAGAAGGACCTGAAGCATGGAGGAGGGATCTGCTCAAAGGTGACAGCTCTTACAGGATTTAGAGCCAGCACTGAAACCAAGTGAAAGACCAGTGGAATATAGAGAAATACATTTTATATTTTCAGTTGGAATAAAATTGAGAAATGTCTTACTAGGAAACAGTAGTGTTTGGGATGAAGAGACCTACCCAAATTGATTACTCAGAGATCACTCATAAAAAGCAGAATTATTAGAATTTCTAGAAATGGACCCCCATCCTGGTCTGTGAGCTGAATTTCATAGTAGGAAAGAGCCAGTCCCTTGAAAATCCTCACAATTTTTATACATTTCAAAGAACCCCCCAAATCCCATCCTCTATATGGTGTGATTGGTCACATAAGTCTCTATTCCCCTATTTGGTCAGTGGAATGTAGTAGATAAGGTGATGTATAGCTTTCCTACCACGCATCCTCCTTTGAACAAGGGAATATAGTACAAGCCTTATCTAAAATCACATGCTTCCTCAACTGAGGCCTTTAAGGTTTTAGCTAATAGTCTCTGATCAATATGTACTTGATCTGTAAGTTCTTCACCTTTTCCACACAGTAGTTTCTGTGAAATCAGGAAAGTTAAGGTTTCTATGAGAGATGAGGATTTTTGAAGGTGAAATCAGACAGTGTTATATTAAGAAAATGGCATGAAGTGTTTTTGTGAAGCTAGCAAATATTATAAATTTTAGAGCTAAAACATTTCCATGATCACTGAGGAGAAAAAAAGATCTTGTGAATTTTTTGCCTTTTCTCTCCCATCTTGTCTTATCCAGATGACAACACTATCCTTCCCCCCAAGAGTATTTTATTTTTCCAAATGAAAGTACAGATAGTTTTCAACATTCATTTTTGTAAGACTTTGCATTCCAAATTTCTCGATCACATACTTGTTAATGGATCTGACCCAATGGTCATCAATTTACAAAACCAAACTGAAGCAGAGAGAAGGGATTTACTCAAAGGTCACATTCTCTATGAGAACACTTGGAAGCACAGTCATGGAAAGGCCTCCGACCTATACTGTACACAGCTGCTGTGGACACAGCTGCCAAAATGTTGTCTTCCATGTTAGAATGGAAGCTTCTTGAGGGTAGGGACTGATTTTTTCTTCTTTGCATTCCTCTATATTCCCATAGAGCCTCTTCTCTTTCTAAATGCCTGTTGTTTTGACCCAAGCAATCGTGAAGGGATAGAAAGGCTTGGAATGAGCCAAGTATGATGGAGTTATTCTAGAAGTAATTACAGCTTTGGGGGCATGGAGGGGTCTCAAGAGATAAAGAAAATTAAATGAAATAAAAGAAAACATACCAGGAAGCCAAGAAACACTGGGCAGTTCCTGAACAATATGTAGTGTTTATTATGTAGGTTTGTTTTATATGGAATCTGCTGTTATGTTCTGCTGGTTACCTGAAATTTTTTTTCTTCTCTTATTTTGTATTTAAGGTTAATATAAATTATAATAGGGGTCGCTAGATGGTGTAGTGGATGGAGCACTGGCCCTGAAAAAGAAGCACCTGAATTCAAATCTGAACTTAGATATTTAATACTTTCTAGCTGTGTGACCCTCTCTGGCTGCAGGCTTCCTGGTTGAGCCAGGCCTTGGTCCTCTGCAGGCTGTTGGGGCAGGATGATTAAAGTGGAAAAGATATCTTTCCCTTCTTTTTCTGGACAGGAGGCTAGCCTAGAGGAATTTAGAGAATGTGAGAGTCTAGGGGAGTTACTATGCCCTTGGCCCTGACCTTAGAGCAGAGACCCCAACCAATAGAGTGAGGGAGGCTGAAGAGAGGGGCAGGTTGGAAAATGAAAATGATGGAGTCAAGATGGGAGAGAAAAGGCAAGATATTGCCTGAACTCTCTCCAGTTTCCTATGAAATAACTTTCAATTAATAATGGAGGACAGAACCTACAAAACAATGTGGAGAAACAATTTTCCAGCCTTAGATAATTTAGAAGGGCTGCAAGAAAGATCTGTCTCACTTGGATAAAAGGGAAACATAGCCCCAGCACAGATCTGCGGCCCAGCCCCAGTGATCTGGCACAACATGTGAACAACCAGTTCCAGAGCCCTTGGCACAACTGGCAAGGAGCCAGCTCCTGAGGCTCTATCTTTGAAGCAGGAAGTCCAGTAGCCAAGCTTCTGGCCCCAGAGCAAAATGGTTGAGACAGTGTCATCTGCTCAGGAGAAGAGCTCAACCATAAAGGCCACAGTATAGTCTGGGAAATGAGAAAAAAAAAACACAACAAAATAAAAAAGCTCTGACAATAGAAAATTATTATGTTGAAGGGAAAGTCAAAAGACAAACTGGGAAGAAGACAAGATTAAGATGCCTCCAATGCAAAGTTTCAAAGAGAAATATGAATTAATCACAAGTCCAAGTCACAAGTCCTGGAGGAGCAGCAAAAGGATTTTAAAAATCCAATAAGAGAAGTAGAATAAAAATTAGGAAAAGAAAAATTAGGAAATGAGAATGGAACTAAAGAATCATGAAAAAAATAGTCATTAGTTTGGTTGAAAGAAAGCACAAAAATCTATTCAAGAAAACAACTCCTTTAAAAGAATTGGCCAAATAAAAAAGAAAATTTGGTTAAGAAAATAATTCACTAAAAATTTGGAAGCTAATATAAATAAAATATACATGGAAAAAATCCACTGACCACCTATTGAAAGAGATCCCAAAGTGAAAACTCCAAGGAATATTATAGCCAAATTGCAGAATCCCAGGTCAAGAGAAGAATTTAGAAGCAGCCAGAACCAACTCATATCTTGTTCAGACACAGTCAGGACTGCAATATGACATTCCAGAAGGCAAAAAAGCATGGACTACAGCCTAAAAATAACTACCCAACAAAACACATCATCGGGGGGAGAAGGGGGGGGGGGGCGCGGCGGCAGAGGGGGAGGCGGAACACTCAACAAAAAAAGGGAATTGTCGAACATTCTTGATGAAAAGGCCAGAGTAGAACAGAGAATTTCAATTTTCAAATAAAAGACTCAAGAGTAGCATAAAAAAGTAAAAAGCAAAGAAAATGAAATAGCTAAGTTAACAAGACTAAACTCTTTATGTCTCTACGTAAGATAATACTTTTAACTCTAGTTAAAAACTGAATTTCTACTGGCTTGTTCTTTGGCCTTTGTTCTCTAAGAGGACCTAGATATTAGGAAGGAAAAGCCAAGATTGGGAAGTTAGTTAATTTAATTAGGACAAGAAAGAAGAGGCTGGTGAGGTGTGAAGTCGCCAGCCTCATCACTTCCTCCAGAGCCACCTGGTTTCAGTGGCCAGATATAAATCAGGATGACTGGAGATGGCCCTGGAAACAGTGGAGACCTTGACCCACAGAGGAATTAAAGCTAAGAAAGGTATGAAGACAAGAATGGCCTCTTTTACCTTGTCAAAAACAACAAACTGGGGAGAGAAAAGTCCCCAGGGTTACTGGCCATAGAGGCAGTCAGGAGTATATATAGATGGAAGGGACAGGGAATAAGATGACTTTGATGGGAAGGTATAAAACTGAAAATGGGCTCAACTTTTTTACTCCTCCCCTTCTAACACTTTCCTCTCCCCAACCCTCCTATAGACCCAAGAGGCAGAAGGGATTTAAGGCTCAGATGGGATGAGAGTGTGTAGAACCTCAATGTCCCAATGTCTCAATGTCTGACTCAGGTCAGAAATCTCCCAGCCAGTGATACTTAATCCTCCCTGCATTCCTTCTCCCCAACAGACATATTATCTCTAGGGGTCCTCAAACTACAGCCACAAGCCAGATGCAGCAGCTGAGGTCGATCATCCCCCTCACCCAGGGCTATGAAGTTTCTTTATTTAAAGGCCCACAAAACAAAGTTTTTGTTTTTACTATAGTCCGGCCCTCCAATAGTCTGAGGGACAGTGAACTGGCCCTCTATTTAAAAAGTTTGAGGACCCAGTTTATTGTCAATAAAGTGAGTGAGGGATCCAGTACAAAGCTAAGGCCTCTGAGATGGAGCCCCCAGGGAAAGACAAGAAGATGCCTAAGACTGGGAGACAATCTAGTCTGGGATTCACCTCCCAGGACCTGTGGTGAAGGAGAGGGCAGGGAATTGGAAAGCCTAGGTTAAAAAGAATAAATTTAAGTTTCCAGAAGTGATTTAGGTAGGTAGCTGAATCAGAAAAAGTAGGATGGCTGAGTCCTGAAATATAAGTAGAAGATGGTGGGGGAGATTCCTAAGACTCTTGGGTAAATTTTAGGCTTAGAATCCTGAAAGGGAATGTGGAAACAGTGAGCCACATGCCTGGGAAGGAACCCAAGATGTGCGGGTCCAGAGAAGTTGGCCCAGGAAACAGCTTTAGTTCCTGCAATCAAGGAAGCTTCCTGGGGGCAGAAAGGCAGAACCTGCGGAACCTCATAAGAAATCATGTCTGAAGCCTCACAATCAATACAGTAAACAGGAGCTGGAGGCAGGGCTAAGACACCCCCATCCAGAAGGGGAGCCTGAAAGTGGGACTCCTGGGTTACTATAGGGAAAGCCTGATCTTTGGGCAAATACGACCCAATGGTAAGCTTGAGAAAGAGAGCAACACTGGATATTTGTGAAGTGTTTGGGAACCTGAAAAAGAGGTAGGGGCTAAGAATTACTTAATTAGCCAAACCTGCAAGGAAGTTGTACTGACAGAAGGGGAGGACACTGGCCATCAGAGCAGCTAAGACGTATGAACCCTTATGCAACGGCAGCCAGCAGAAGGCAGGACTTGTGAGGAGCCCTGGCTCACACCTGCTTGGGTCCTACCCCAGTAGAGATGTATTGCACTAAGTAGAAATGGGCAGATCCAAGAAAATGTGTAGAGATCTCAGTCCCAAGCCTTCCAGCTTCCCATTAATCTATTTCAGGAATGTTCTCTGAGGCTTAAGAGCCCCTAGCAGACTAGACCCTGAAGCCTGGAGGGTGGGACCTCATTCCAAAATCATCCAGGGTGAAGACCTCTGATTGCTGCCTGCCTCTCCTCCCCCCAGTCCTGCCCACCATCACATGGCCAATGGTCACTGGAATGGCTCTTCTCCAGCCCTAGACTCCTCCCAAGCTTCCAAACTCCACCCTAGGACTCTTACCCCAGGCCACTTACCCACCTGGCTGCTCATCTTATCTCCTATAAGCTCCTCCTCCCCCAGGCTTCCATCATCTGATGTTTTGTTGGAGAAAGGATTCAGGACTTTTATCTTGCCACTGGACTTGGCTTATGTCCCATTCAAACAAAAATCAAGACATCTCTCTTTTATCTTCTAGAATAAACATCATCATAAACAGAAACTTCTTAGATTCAGAAAAATGAAAACTCTTTCTAGAAGCCTTCCCACAGTGCAACCATTATGATTTTCATGTTATTCGATTTTATATTGTATTCATAATGAATATTTTGTATTATATTCCTAATAAATATACTAATAATTTAGATTTCTCAGATCTTCCTTTTCTGGGTAAGGAAGCAGGACTCACAATGCAAAGTAAAATTATCAAACATTCTGATAATGTATAGCCTTATGCTGTACTGTGCTTTTCTGTACAATAAATGAATTGAAAGGAAGACTACAGAAAACTTATCACAGAACTCTATGCTTTGGAAAAGAATTGGTCACAACCCATAAGATTTGAAACAATTCAAAAACTGTTGTGTCCTCTTCCATTGGGAAACCAATCAAACTCAGGGTATGATTGTAGTGTAACTCACTTTTCCAACTATTCCTACTCAGGATTTCTCTATAAAACCTGTACCTCTGATGCTGAATGACAGGGGTTTTCAAAAAAGGTAAATAACAATCTCCACCTACAACAAGCTCACAAAATAATGGGAGAAACAACAAGCAAAGAAATAACTTGCAAACAAGCTACAGGCAAGATAAATAGGATATCACTGAAAAGAGGTAAACACTGGAAGCAAGAGTGTTTATGGATGAAGTGAACTGTGAAAGCTGTCTCACAAGATAGAGACAATGTTCTAAAAAATTGAATGAGGGTTGGCTACACCCCATGCCCAAGTCTCTTTCTCCAGAGAACACCAGTTTTACAAAGAATGGAATCATATTACCCTTTTTTTGTAAGTCAAAATTAGGTCTATGTTGGCATTAAAACTCCCATATAAGGTAATTTAATAATCCTAAAGATATGATGGGGTTAGAAATTTTTCCTTATTTGTGACTTAGAATGTGAGGTCATTTCTGCTGACTAATTAGGGCAAAGATCCAACCTATAGGGAGTGTTACCCCAAACCCCTTATGTAGTTATTGTCTGTTTACTATCCATTGCCTCTCTTCACTGCCAGACTACTCAGGGTCAAATCTCTCAAGGTTTGTCAAATTAAAACTCCTTTGTTTTCTACCTTAAGATGTCTCTAATTTATTGAAATCGGTGGTCTTTTGCCCCACACAATTAAAGGTTTCCTATGGAAAGAAAGTTTTCAGTAGGGAAATGAAGGTAACTGGCAGGCACAAATGAGAGAGAGCACATTGTCAGAGAATTGCCAGGGACATTTCTTGAAGGCAAGAGATAGGGTATCATCTTTCTGGAATAGCTATTGTCATGAGATCCCAAAGAACTAAGGTGTAAGAACCCTCCATAATCAGTGAGGAATAGAAAGGGTTCACATTTGCAGATTGGTAGAAAATCCCTGGTGTTTACTAAATCCGGGAAAATTGGATCTTCAGGAAAATCACCTTGTTAGCTAAATGAAGGATGCAATGGAGTCAGATAGCCTGGAGTCAGGCCAACCCACAAGCAGGCTGCTGCAGTATTCCAAGGTGAGGTGACAAGGATCTACAACAAGAAGATTGAAACACCTGTGGGGAGAAGATGGATGGCAGAGATGTTGCAGGGTTGACATGATGTAAGTGGGGATAAGAAAGAGAATTCATGGAGGACATCTAGGTTGTGAGCCTGAGGGACTGAGAGAATAGTGGGGCCCTTAACAGGAAGAGGGAAAAGACAAAGAAAAGAAAATGAGTTCAGTCTTACATGTAACTGTAAAATATCTCACATTAGAGAACTAGTTCGATATGTCTAAAAGACATTTGGAACAGAGGGGTTTGAGGTTGATTGACCTCATTTTTTTAATACCAAATAGCATTTTATTTCCCAATTACATGTAAAGACAATTTTTAACACTTAAATTTTTTTTTCAGTTCCAAATTCTCTCCCTTCCCTTGTCACTTCCTCTCACCCTAAGATGATAAGCAATTTGCAAAGGTCATATAGGTGCAATAATACAAAACACATTTCCTCAAGAATTTTCACCTCATGAAAACTAAGTAGGGCAAGACTGAAGGGTCCTGGTGAGGGCTAACAGTGCTGGCCAGACATTATGCTGGGCAACAACAGTGGACAAGGAAGAATGAGCACTTGTTAGTAAAGTACAGTACTTTAGGGAGCAAAAATATTTCCAGGACAGCAGTTGAGGAAGTCTACATGTGACTTAGGTGAGAACTGTTGTGGGTGTAGACCTCCAGGACAGAATTCAGAACTTAACAGTAAGGAGGAGCTGAGATAACCCTCGGGCAGCATTACCCAGAACTCAGAAATCAAATGACTACAATAACGATCATTGTTATAAGCTCCTAAAAATAAAATAGCACCACTTGAAAATTCAGAATGAGTAAGCAAAGGAAAAAGAACCTGACAATAGCTACTTTGGTATAAAAGAAGATCATGATTAATAAGCAAAAAATAATGGGGTAAAAAAATAAGCCATTCCCATCCCAAAGGGTAACATCAAAGGTATAAGACAAACCCAAAACAATTTCCTGGAAGAACATAAAAAGGAATTCAAAAATCAAATAACGGATCAAGGAAATATTAGGGGGAGAAATGAAAGCAATCCAAGAAATTATGAAACTAAAGTTAATCAATATGAAAGAAGTGAAAAAATGTTCTTGAAAAATAAAATTTAAGCAAAGGAATTAAGTGACATTGTGAGACACCAAAAAATAATTAAACTAAGAAAAATATGAGAGAATCTTAAACATCTCATTAGAAAACCTGGAGAACAGTTGAAGGACAGACACAAGAATTGAAATAATATCTAAAATTGTTATTTTTAAAAGAATTTGAATACAATATTACAAGAAATTATGAAAGAGAATTACCCTAAAGTTCTAGAACAAGAGGATAGAAGTGCAAAGAGAAAAAAAATCTACTGTTCACCAGCTGACCGAGATCACAGGAGAAAAGTTTTCATAGCAAAATGTCAAAATTTCCAGGTTAAGGAGAAAATCTTGCAATCCAACAAGGAAATAAGACAGATTTCAAAATTGCAGAAATACTCAGGATTTCACAAACCCAGCCGCTTCAACTCTAAAAGACCATGGGTTTGGTTACATTAAATTTCAAGGAACAAAAGGCCTGAAGTTGCATCCTGAATAATTTACCCAAAAATCTGGGATAGCATATGGAATGAGGGGGAAGATAGACATTTGACAAATTGAAAAACTTTCATGCATTTCTAAGTAAAAGACCAGGTCTCAGTGGAAAATTTAATATAAAAGATCTAGAAAAAAGGAAAACATTAAAGACTAATTCCAAGGCACTCATTAGAGCCAATTATTTACTTCTATATGAGAAAATGTTATCAGTATAACTCTAGGTGGAGGGGAGGAAGGGTGGAGAGCTGGTAACATTGTAACCTTCCTCTCTGAATTCAGGAGGAAACTCTGTATCCTTCGGGAAGGAGTTAGAAACCTTGTGAATATGTAATAAACCTTGGGGATGGAAGGATGGCGCTGGATGGACGCACCAGGGGAAGTTGGAGAAGCCGGGGATCTGTTGGGGGGCGGGGAATAAGGTGAGGTTTGAAGGATTTAAAACAGGGAGCAGAAGGCCTGAAAAAGGAGATCCCCGGTAAGATCTGGGAGGAAGAAATTCTGACACAGCTCAGGGAAGGAGATCAGGGCCACTGGAGGGGCAGAAGGTTTGGGGGGAAGAGGGGAAGGAAAGAGGGGGGAACAAGGACCCTAGGAAAGCAGCATGACTGTGCCCTGAGGTTTTCCTAGGAGCTGGGGAGGTTGTCTGGGAATCTCAGGATTGGCGACCCTAAAGGGAGCCTGGACACAGGGACTCAAAGCCTGGGGTCTGATCTGGAAGGCAGAACCACCACATTTGTAATCAGGATCCAGGAACAAGGCGGGACTCCTGGCTCTTTATGATCAAGGTCTGAAATTGGGAAAATGTGAATGAATGATAAATCCGGAGACGGTAACTTCCGACGTTTGGAAGGTATTGGGGTGTGAAAAACAGGGATGGTGGGAAGGGGGATGGATGTAGGGAGCTGGGAAGGGAGGATCTGTTCAATAGCCCAATCTGATAGCTGCACGTTCCCGAGGTCAGCTCGGTTAGCAAAGACAAAGGCAACCAGGAAAAGACAGGAAGCCAGACACTGGGGGACACACAATCCTGTCTGGGATCCTTCCTCCGCAAGGAAAGTGAGGGCCCCAAAAGAAGCAGGCGCTTCAGCGACGGGGTCCAAGGCGGGTCCTGCCTGGGGCAGGGAGGCCGAACTCCGGGACTCTGACGGTGTGTAAAAAGTCATCTTGTTCCGCGCCCCTTAGCACCCCGTCAAAGCCAGAGGCTGCCCCAGACAAATCTCCCCACAGACTAAAGGCGCAGGAGCCACACGCTGGATCACAAAACAACCGCGCGCTGGGCGGAAGCCACGGCTCCGTGCTCGGCCAGCCCTGGCCAGCCCCGGGACTTCGGGACCCGAGAGGGCTCGTCGCTTGGGGACCATCTGGGGAAGTAAATGAGCTCGCCCCAAGATGGCGGGGGGGGCGCTCCCCAAAACCCTCTAAAAAAGAGACTCGACCCCAGCGGTGGCCAAGCGCCCAGCTCTAACCTGGTGGGGGCCGGAGGGATGCTCTCGGGCCCTGGCCCTCCCCACCCACGCCCTCTGTCTCAGTACCCCTCCCCACTTTCCACTGCTGTCTGGCTGCCGCCCCATTTCCCCTCTGCCAAGCGGGGTCTTTCCCGGAAAGGACCCAAAGAACCAGGCTCGCCTACCCCCATTCCTTCCTTTCATAAACTGGTCATCCAGTCACTTGGCACAGGAAGCTCCTTGGGAGAATGCGCGGCCGGTAAGGAACCATGCGGGTCAAACCACTTGGAAATGCAGGGGGAGCTGTAGATGGCGCCATCGCCTCCTGACTTCCTATGTCACTGTCCCGGGCTGGACTTCTCCAGCCCTTCCCCCCCCACCCTGAGCCCCGCCCCCAATTTCCCCCCTCCTTGCCATATCCCCTCCACCCGCCGCTCCTTCCCCTGCCCTCTTCTTGGGGCGCCCGGAAGGAAGTATTGGTGAAAGGCTGGCGAGAGGTTGTTCATGTCTGCTTCCCCGATTTGGGAGCGTTCCTGCCCCAGAATAAAAGGAGAAAGGCTCAAGGGGACTGATTTATTTTGAGTTACAAGTTGTTTATGGGCCATATACAGTTTGAGAAATTAAAGAAAAAACCTCTCCCGCAAAAGGAGTTGGTCGTGGCCAGGTTATTTTTGGGGGAGTGGGGAGGGGATCTCAAAAGATTGGTTCAGATAGCTCCCTGCCTCATGTGTGCGCACAGGGTGGGCAGGGAAGCTGGGGAGGGACAAGTGGGGGAAAAGAGCCGCAGTAAGAAATACCCATCCGGTCCTGGATTTGGAGTGATGGTCCCTTGCCCACTCCCTCCTGCTTGGGCGGGAGATCTTTCCGAGGTCTGTCCATATCCTTCCTACAGGGGCTTTCTAGCCCCGTCCTTCAGCTCTGTTGTCTCTAGCCATGCTTCTCTTAGTAGAGGTCTCTAACCCCACCACTCAGTTTGGGGTTAAGTCTCTAGACTTACCTGAAATGGCATTGTAAATGAATTAGAAAATATAAAACTATATAAATTCATTAAAAAGCAATTAGAAATTGAATAAGATCATGTAAACTCTTGAGAATATCAAAAATAGTATTACAATCACCTAGGGTTATCTAGAAAATAATAAATGAGGTTATCTGTTAGGGAAAAATTAGGAGAATGAAGAGGAGGGTTATAGATAGTCTGGGACAAGAAAGAGAAGGAACAGATGAGATATAGAAGAAGAAGAAGGAAAATTCTGTTTTGAAGATATTTAATCAAAGTCACTGAAGAGATTTAATCTTTTTTTTTTTTTTTTTTAAGGGACTTGCCCAGGGACACACAGCCAAGAAGAGTCTGAGACCAGAGAATGAGATCTTCCTGACTTCAGGGCTGGTACTCTGCTGGAGAGATTTATAGAAAGAGAAAATTTGAAGTAGTGAGGTTTGAAAGTAAAAGAGGTTTGGAATTTTGAAAGAAAGGCTTGAAGGAGGGTTTTGATGTGTTAAGATTAGGTATTTCAATAATATGGTCAGTGTAGCAATATATTTGTCACATGAAATTATTCAAAAGTAGAATACTAAAACTCTGCCCTTGAAAGGCCATTTTAAAAATATATTTTAAAACAAAACAAAATGATCCTCACCACAGTAGCTGCTATGAGGACAGGGAAGCTCAAAACCCAAACACAGAAGACAATGACTAGATAATATCTACAAGGAAATACTCAAAGGAAAATACAGATGGAACATATATGTCCATTAATAACTAGATAAATAGGTAAAATTAGCAAAAAACAAAAATTGCAAAAATCAAAGTTGTTAAAATGTAAATAAATAAAGCAAAATCAGTGCCAAACAGAAAATTTGACATTCAAACACAAGATTCAAGAAAAGTATAAAAGGGCAAACATGGATAAATCATGAGGCTAAAGACAAATTGTGTACTTTCTTACATGGCCAGAGGATGGTAGTAGATCTGTGAGCATCCATTCTATCCCCCTTGGAATTTGTGGGCCCCCAAATAGGGGGCCATTGGGCCATTGGGACAGAGCTCTGAGCCAATAACCATTTGTTGAAGGGATCTGGCTCTCTTCAATGAATAGTACTTCAGATCTTCCTTCTGATCTGAGATGTTCCCTTTTTCCAAGGCCTTAGTTTAAAGTGCTTGATACCCAACTAATACAGATGAAGCAAAATGAAAATACTGTCTCATTGATGGATAGACTTTGTCCTTAATTCTCCAGGAGGGTCTTCATAAAATACAGAATTCCATTAATAACAAATAGTCTAATGAGCAGACCTTGACAGACTTTTCAAGTTGTCCTGCCAAACTAATGAGCAGGCCCATAGGCTGGCCTGATGAACAGATGTCAAAATATCTACATGGGCCAATGAGGTTGGTCATGGGCCAGCACAGGGTCACTGAGTGGCCAAATGCTCATAGCCATCTCTTCAGGTTTGACAATAAGGGGTAAGATGAAGGACAGAGGAGCGATGAAATGGTTGGGCGCCTTTTCATTATGCTGAGTCAACTCTGTCACACTGGACTTTTCTCACTTTGCTGATTTAGTTCAGAACATGTCTACAGCTTTACAACATCAAATTGATATAGACGCTGTGATGCAACAAGAACTGGATGTTTTAGAACAATCAGTAAGAGCAGTAAGGCATGTACAATTAGAAACTTCAATTGGGAATGTGATTATCATTATTCTTTTCTCTGAGTAATTCCTTATTCAAACTCTACCAATTTGCCAATTAAGCAAATATAGAACAAGCTACAGGGTGCTTGGCATTCTGAAAATATTACATGGGAAATTAGTCATTTGTCTAAGATACAATATAAAGTAGCTAATTCTCATATTAACGGTATTGCTTCTCATAATATTGCGGTCAGTGTTGAATTGGAGAAACCACCTCAATCCTTTTAATAATGTATCAAGCTTGCTGTTACATTTTCTGCTTTGCATATATTTTTTTACACTGTTTTCTAATACATGCTTGCCACTCCTTAGATGAGTTTCAAGCATCCCTTCCTTATCTCAAGGTAGCACAGAACAGGGAGAAGTTGAGGAACATCTCCAAGGAGGCAGAGGATAAAGGCTGGCTCAGATTTTCTCTGTAGCTTGTCCTCTGTCTGATGACTGTGAGGACTCAGGATGTTCCCTCACCACCTCTTTGTTCTTTCTCTAGGGAAAAGGATGTCCTTGGAGATTGAAAGGAAGGTAGGAAACTGTCTGGGTGATTTCATAGCTAATAGTTCCATGAGAAAAGACTAATGTTCCCAGGAGAACATACTGACTCTTGCCTTAGTATAAACACATAAACCCTTACCTTCAGATGAATAAACAGAATTTGCTCTTCACATCTCTCATCTGGCCTGTGTTTCTTTCTTTCTTTCTTTTTTTTTAAATAGTCTTTTATTTACAAGTTATATGTATGGGTAATTTTATAGCATTGACAACTGCCAAACCTTTTGTTCCAATTTTTCCCCTCCTTCCCCCACCCCCTCCCATAGATGGCAGGATGATCAGTAGATGTTTAATATATTAAAGTATAAATTAGATACACAATAAATATACATGATCAAACCATTATTTTGCTGTACAAAAAGAATTGGACTCTGAAATATTGTACAATCAGCCAGTGAAGGAAATCCAAAATGCTGGCAGGCAAAAATATAGGGATTGGGAATTCGATGTAATGGTTCTTAGTCATCTCCTAGAGTTCTTTCGCTGGGTGTAGCTGGTTCAGTTCATTATTACTCCATTGGAACTGGTTTGATTCATCTCATTGCTGAGGATGGCCCGGTCCATCAGAATTAGTCATCATATAATATTGTTGTTGAAGTATATAATGATCTCCTGGCCCTGCTCGTTTCACTCAGCAAGAGTTAGTGTAAGTCTCTCCAGGCCTTTCTGAAATCATCCTGCTGGTCATTTCTTATCAAACAATAATATTCCATAATATTCATATACCACAATTTATTCAGCCATTTTCCAATTGATGGGTATCTACTCAGTTTCCAGTTTCTGCTGGCCTATGTTTCATGTCAGCTTGTCCTCCAGCCCTTTCCCCACCAAAGTCTAGAAACTCACAGGCTGCCTCACTGCTAAGTGAGGACAGGCAACAACATAAGATAATTCTAAGATAATCAGCTGAATTCATATTATTTGGCAATTTTATCATGGTTTAAAAGCACTAACATTATTTATGCAACTATTTCTGATTTTTCTAATTTTTCTAAATTTGGAACTTAGGGGAGAACATTTTATTAGAAATACTGTAATTTCAAAAATAATTTCTAGAGGATGGTGTAATTGTAGCCTTAGCAAATGAAGTCATCTTCTTATTTTTCTTGTGCAGCAAGATAACTGTATACATATCTATACATATATTGGATTTACTATATATTTTAACATTTTTAACATGTATTGGATTACCTGCTATCTAAGGGAGAGGATAGAGGAAAGGAGAGAAAAATTTGGAACAAAAAGTTTTGCAAGGTCAATGTTGAAAAACTACCCATGCATATGTTTTATAAATAAAAAGCTTTAATAAAAAATAAATTAATTAAAAAACCAAAAAAATGAACTCATCTTTTTATCTGGATATCATAATATAATTAAAGTAAAAATTGTAACCAGAATATTTGAAAATTTACATATTTAAGTGCTATATTTTCTTTCAAAATAAATATTACAATTTTTCACCAAATAATAAGTTCTTATCCCCAAGTCTTTACTTTTTACATTTGTCAAATACAAGATTATAATTTATATGATATCTCACACCATGTGAGACAATTACCACAAACCCAAAATAGTTCAAATAGATGTTTCTCAGAGTCAAAGTAGAAAACAGTTGATTCAGTTTCTGCAGGGATAGGGCATCAGCTCAGCTAATGCAGTCTGGTGAAGGGAGGCACAGTAAAGGTGACAGGAATAGGATTTTTTATATTCTGGACTGAGCAACTTTACCACATCTTGGACTCCAGCTATCCCTGACTCAGTATCAGAGTTCCCAATCTGTCATAGGAACCCACTTCACTTAAGAACAGTATCCAAGAATAGGAACTTTAATGAAGTAGTCAAAACAATTGATAATTAAATGAAAACAAATGCTGTAAATAATTTTTGATTGGAGCAATGCAAATTAGAACAACCTTGGGATATCACTTGACACCTATCAATTGGCTCAGATAAAGAGAAAAGTAACAAATGTTGAAGGGAATTCTGAAAAAGTGGGACAGTAATTCACTCTTGGTGGAATTGGGATCTACTCCAACCACTTAGGGGAGCAAAATGGAATTAGACCCAAAGAGTTAGTAAACTGTTTCTATTCTTTGACTCATAAAATATCACTACTAGGTCTATTTTCAAAGATGAAGAGGAAAAAGGAAAAGAATCTATATGTATTAAAATATTTGTAGCACTTAGCTTTGTGGGGGAAAAGAACCAGAAATTATAGGGATGCCCATCAACTGGGTAATGAACTAGGGGTGGTCACATGTGGTGACAGTATGTGATTAAGACTGAATACTACTTGAGCAGAAACTGGAAGCTGAGTAGATGCTCATCAATTGGAGAATGGCTGAATAAATTGTGGTTTATCAATAATATGGAATATTATTGTTCAGTAAGAAACAACCAACAGGATGATTTCAGAAAGGCCTGGAGAGATTTACACAAATTGATGCAGAGTGAAACGAGCAGGACCAAGAGATCATTATATACTTCAATAACAATACTATATCATGATCAACTCTGATGGATCTGGCCATCTTCAGCAATGAGATGAACCAAATCAGTTCTAATGGAGCAGTAATGAACTGAATCAGCTACACCCAGTGAAAGAACTCTGGGAGATGACTAAGAACCATTACATCAAATTCCCAATCCCTATATTTTTGCCTGCCTGTGTGGTGATCTTCTCCTTTTAAAATAAATAGAATAGTTCTCTCTGGGGGAGAAGGTAGGTTTCTTGAGGGAGGTTTTCTTGGAGGCAGCTTTAGTATCCATTGAAAGTAATAATCACCTCAAAACGCAGCCAGGTGATAAAAGTTCATATCTTTTATTGACTCCAATATAGCCCAGTTAGCTTAGAGTCCTAGAGACTATCTTTCTGCTTGGTTCCAAGAGCTCCCTCCGAATGTCGCCAAATCCAAAGGTTTTGTCCTTCAGCTTCTGCCTCTGCTTTCTTCAGCTTCCAGCCAGCTCCACTCTTCATGTCATTCCGGTAAAATCTGTCCAAGAGCCTCTGTCTGTTTCTTTTATACAAGAGGGAGGAATTGTGGGATATGAGAGAGAGGGATTATGGGTTTTCTCCCATAGTGCTCTCTGGCCCTAAGAGCTTCAAGGGAGGTGTGAATTCACAAAGTTACAAAGTTTACTTTGTGAAACTCCCATACTTGTGAACTCCAATGAGTAAAGGTGTGAACACAAGCTTTGTATTAATTAGTTCTACTTAGTACCTTGTTTCAGGTTCTGGCCCAAAACATCTTCTTGTAAGATCAAATCAATAATCTATCAACTCTAATGAGTTAGCAGTTTGTAAAGATTCCAACACGCCTGCATTTTTTAGTTCCTTCACAAGCTAACTGTACGCTATTTCAGAGTCCAATTCTTTTTGTACAGCAAAATAATGGTTTGGACATATATACTTATTTTGTATTTAATTTATCCTCTAATATATTTAACCTGTATTGATCATCCTGCCATCTAGGGGAGGGGGTAGGGGGAAGGAAGGGAAAAATTGGAACAAAAGGTTTGGCAATTGTCAATGCTGTAAAATTACCCATGCATATAACTTGTAAATAAAAAGCTATTAAAATTATAAAAAAAAAAAGATTGAATACTACTCAGCTATAAAAAGTGATGAGCTCAATGATCTTAGAGAAACATGGGAAGAACGCAAAGCAAAATTACCCGAACCTGCTCCATGGCTCCCAGGGGCCATTCCTGCTAGCTCCAGGTTCCCTGCTTTGCCAGGCCTAGGTCTTCTGCACACTGAACTGGAAAGGAGAAGGATTCCAAATGGGGGAGACTTTTTTCCCTTCTCTTCAGGGACAGGAAGCTGGCTACAGGGAATTATGAAGTGTGAGGCCCTATAGGAGTTATAATGACCAAGACCCTACCCTAAGGGGAGACACTTCAACCTTTAGAGGGAAGGAGAAAGCAAGGATGGTTAGCCCATGTGTACACAAACACACAAATACACACACACACAGAGCTATCATTCTCTAGACCACAAAGTGTATAAAATTGCAGTGTCTAACACCGTCCCTCATTCATTATATTCACATGTTTTATCTGCAAGATTTCTACACAAAGTATGAGATCCAGGTGAAAGAATTTGTACAAATATATTTTTATAATTTTTTTTCCATTGTGAATATTGTGATGTCTAATGACCTTTATCTTCCAGGTCAAGGCAGGTCTTCCTTTAGTACATTTGTAAGTCTTCTCTCTACCATGTATCTTCAGATATAAACTCAGAGATGAACCTGGGTTAAAGATTTTCCTGTTACAAATCCATAGGAGATTTGGTCCCAAGCAGAAAATCCCTGCCAACTAACAATCTTTGTCCTCCATCTTTATGCCTTTATACATGACTTGAATCTTTAAGGAATTTTCTGGTGACAATTAGTGGATGAAGTGAGTTTGAATAATTTTCCACATGGATTATATGAATGAAGTTTTTCATCTAGTATGGAACATCTCATGTTTACTCAGGGATTAGTGTATATTTTTAAAATTTTACCATGGAATATTATTGTTCTGTAAGAAATGACTAGCAGGATGATTTCAGAAAGGCCTGGAGAGACTTATATGAACCGATGTTGAGTGAAATGAGCAGGACCAGGAGATCATTATATACTTCAACAACAAAACTATATGAGGATCAATTCTGATGGACATGGCCCTCTCCAACAATGAGATGAAACAAATCAGTTCCAATAGAACAGTAATGAGTTGAACCAGCTACACCCAGTGAAAGAATTCAGGGAAATGAGTGTGAACCACTACTTAGAATTCCCAATCCCTCTATTTTTGTCCACCTGCATTTTTGATTTCCTTTACAGGTTAATAGTACACTATTTCAAAGTCCAATTGTTCTTGTGCAGCAAAATAACTATGAATATGTATAAATATATTGTACTTAACATATACTTTAACATATTAAATATGTATTGGTCTACCTGTCATCTGGGGGAGAGAGTGGGGGGAAGGAGGGGAAAAATTGGAACAAAAGATTTTGCAACTGTCAAATTACCCATGCACATATCTTGTAAATAAGAAGCTATTAAAAAAAAAGTTAGGAAAGAAAAAAAATACCATATTCCAGACACTCAAAAGTTTTTGTCTAATAGGTACTTTCTATTTTAAAACAAGATTTGAGCTTTGCTAAAGGTTTCCATGTTCATGAGGTTTCTGTCCCACATGAATTTTCTGATATGTATGAAGAGCAGAACACAACATTAAAGCTTTTCCAAATTCATTATATTCATGAGACTTCTTTCCAGTGTGGATTCTCTGATGTTCACAAAGACTGTAACTCTGTCTAAAACATTTCAACATTCATTACCCTCATAAGGTTTCTCTCCAGTGTGGATTCTCTGATGTTGAGCCAATTTGGAATAATATTGGAAATCCTTTCCACATTGATTACATATATAAGATTGTTCTTCTGTATGAATTTGCTCTTGTTTAGTAGAAGTAGATCACTCTCTCAAAGTCTTTCCATGTTTCTTACATTCATAAAGTTTCTCTCCACCATGGATTCTCTGGTGCTTGGCAAGGGAAGAGAATACAAGAAAAGTTTTACCACATTCATGACACTCAGGTGTTTTCTCTTTAGGATGTATATTCTTATCTTTATCAAAACTGGAATTCTTTCTTAAATCTTTTTTGTGATGACAGTGCTACCACCCAGATACCCCAGAATCAGCCGGAGTCAGGATAAGCAAAAGTCCTTGTTCTTTATTCTTGGTCTTTAGGGGTAGAAGTGAAGGGAATGAAAGAGAATTTCCCCAATCACCTTGTCCCTCATCTATCACCCAAGAGTGACCCTGGCCAGTCTTACTCCACCACCTAGTCCCTCCTACAATCCTCTGTATACACCAATCATTGAGCCAGCATGGATAAGGGAAAGGACCATTTTCCAAGCATATGCCCAAAGAGTATTGTCCAATTGGTAGTTAGCCTCAAGTGCTCGGCAGTCCTGACCTCAGTGCATCGACTCAATAGTTTCAGCCCTCTACACTTTTTTGTGTGTATTCCATTCACAATGTTCCTCTCTAGTGTGGTTTCTTTTCTGCTTAGCAAGAACAGCCCTGTATTCACGATATTGAAAAAGATCTTTCTATAAGATCATTTTCAAAGTTGCACTCATCTCCTTTATATCAAACGATGTCTCTGCATCTGACAGAAACAAATACTTACATGTATAAATATATCCTCTAATGCTGGCTGATAATAAAATCATGGACATTTAATTTCTTTAGGCAAAAAGATTTCAAACTGAAATGGACAGAATCAATCATTTTAAAATGCTATTAGCTCACACCAATAAAGTGATTCAATTGACATAGAGTTCCACACACAGTACATAACATTGCCCCCCTGTCGTGTCTGGACTACTCTCTGGAGAATCTCTGGACAAGCCTTGGTCTTAGTGGAGGAGTGAAGGAGGCAGGAGAGCCACTAGGATAGTCTAGGATGGAGTGTCTCATTTCCAGTCTTCTCAGCCCTTAAATACCTCAGTATAATTATATCATTATAGCACACTAAGCATAGGCCAACTAGAGAACCATTATCTCATCAATCACACTGAGCAAATGCTAACTATATGCACCCTGCTGTGTAAATGTCTCTTGCTGTAAGGATCCCTTGCTTCAAGTAGTACACAGGTGGTCATGCCTTCCTTGACTTCTCAGGAAGGGTGATAACAACAAAGGGAGGTGGGGAGCCAAACCAGACATTGTCAGGAGGTTTCCTATGGGCTAAAAGGTCTAATACCTTACCCAGAGTCCCCCCACTATCTGTGGCTCTCTAAAGCCCCCCCAAAACAAACTGAGACAAAAGCAAGGTGAATGTTCTCATAATTTAGAAACCAGGCTATGAGCTCTGAATGGCTGTGTAACCTGATCCAAATCCCTGCAGCAGAGATTTGAACTTGAACCTGGAGACTGAGGCTTATCTATCCATTGCATTAGACAGATGTTCTCCATTTTATTTTCAATCCTTTCTTTCAAATTCAAACTCAGGCACAGCTTAATTCTGTGTCTCTGGGAATGTGCTTCTTTGCCTCAGTTTTTCTTTAGAGTGGAAAGTAATAATTTTACCCATTTCCCAGATGGTTATGAGCATCAATTGAGATAATGCCTATAAAACTCTTGGCTCACATTAAGCATCATATACTTGTTAATTATTATCATTGTCACTATGATTTTGATTCTCTCCACCTCAACTCTCACAAGTTGGTCTATGCTGGTCACAGAAAACCACATCTAGGGATCTCAGGCTTCAAGGCCTTTGTACTTCCTGATTGCACTGTGGAAGTTTCTTCTTTGGACCCTTACACCTGTGGAATCAGGAAAGTTATGGGTTCCATGAGAGAGAAATGAGGATTTTTTGAGGTGAAATCAGACAATGCTATGTTAAGAAAATGGCATGAAGTGTTTGTGTGAAGCTAGCAAGTATTATGTGTTGTAGAGCTAAAACATTTCCATGATTACTGAGGAGAAAAAAGATCTAGTAAATTTTCAAGCTTGAAATTGTCTTATCCAGATGATAAGATATTCCCAAGAGTATTTTATTTTTCCAAATGCATGTACAGATACTTTTCAACATTCATTTTTGTAATATTTTGCATTCCAAATTTCAGAATCACACACTTCTTTAATGGATCTGGCCCAATGGTCATAAATTTACAAAAGCAAACAGAAGCAGAGAGAAGGAATTTACCCAAAGGTCACATCCTGTACGAGAACACTTGGAAGCACAGTCATGTAAAGGCCTCCCTTCTACACTGTACACAGCTGCTGTGGACACAGGTGCCAAAATGTTGTCTTTCATGTGAGAATGGAAGCTTCTTGAGGGCAGGGACTGATTTTTCCTTCTTTGCATGTCCTATATATGTGCACAGAGCTTCTTCCCTTTCTAAATGCTTGTTGTTTTGACCCAAGCAATGGTAAAGAGAGAGAAAGGCTTGGGATGAGCTAAGTATGATGGAGTGATTCTAGAAGTAACTAATTGCAGCTCCGAGGGCATCAAGGGTCTCAGGAGATAAAGAAAATAAAATGGAATAACAGAAAACCTACGAGAAAACAAAGAAATGCTGGACAGTTCTGATCCATGTGTAGCATTTATTATGCAGATTTGTTTTATCGAATTTGCTATTATGTTCTGCTGGTTACTGATGTTTTTTTTTTCTTCTCTTATTTTGTATTAAAGGTTAAAATAAATTATAATACTAACCCCAAAAAATGGTAAAGAGAAGGGATTCAGAGAGATCTAATAAGATCTGTTCTACTCCAGACAACACTCAAGGTCAAGGGTTTCTAGGACCTTTAGTTGCTACAAGGGAGAGCTTGTTCACAGGACACAGTGGCTAGAAAAGGGTGTGTGTGTGTGTGTGTGTGCTCCCTACTTTAATCAGTTCATTTCCCCCAATTATAAAACCATTTTTTGCATACCTCCTTTATATGAGAAAATTTCTACCCTAAAACAACTCCCATGGCATCATCTTTCTCAGCCTTTCATACTGCTTTGGGGATCATCCCAACAAAATAGCTGTTGTTCTAACTCATGTAATCTGACTTGTTTTAACCACTCCAACGATTATAAACATCTTAGGGGATATGTGAATCATCCATCCTCCCATACAGGAAGGTAAACAGTTTGACCTTTCAAGTCCCCGATGATTTCTCACTCATATTTTTCTTTTTATATTTCTTTTGCATAGTAGTTGAACCTCAAAATTCCTATTCAGGTCTAATCTCTTCAGGAATGTGTAAAAGTCCTCATTTCTATTAAATCTATGTCTATATAATCCATATCTATATATTTACCTTGTAGGATTATACTGTTTGTTGAGGAGCTTTTTTTTAAAAATTGAATTTCACTTCTTTAATCTTCTTAAATAACATCTTCCAAAGCCAATAGGCTGTATTAGTAGGCTACTAAATCTTATATCATCCTAGTTGGGACTTCATGATATTTGAATTGTTTCTTCCTAGGTATTTATACTACTTTGATCTAAGGGTTCTGCATATTACCTATGATAGTCCTGGGAGTTTTTATTTTGAAATTTCTTTCAAGTGGTGACCTATATATGTTTGAAATTCTACTTTTCCCCTAAATCATTACATCTATGGGCAGTTTTGCTTTATAACATCTTAATAGTGGATATCTAGATTCTTTATTATTATTATTATGGCATTCAAGTAATCCAAGATTTCCTTAAACTCTTTTCCAGATAAGTTTTCTTTGTCCTAAAAGATATCCATATTGTATTGTTCTTTTAAAAAAAGTTGTTTGAATATCTTTTATTGATTCTGGATGTCCCAAAGAGTCATTACTTTCAATTTCAAAAATTATGATTTTGAAGGATTTATTTTCTTCAGTAAATTTTTTTACATCTTTTACCATATGGCCGATTGTAATGTTTAAAGGATATTTTCACTATTTGGGGGGCTCTTTTGATAAGTTATTTTTTTAAACATCATTCTCTTCCATTGATCTTATTTCTTTTCTTTTTCCTAAAATGCTCATGTTAATTAAAAAAAAGTTACTTAAAAATTCTTTCTTTAGTTCCTTCTGGTATTCTAGATTTGTGTCTATCTAATCCATATTTTCCTCTTTAAGACTTTGATTAAAAATGTTTTCAAGTCACCACTGTCTTCTTTGTTTGAGTCTAGAGCTTCCTTGTCACCAAAGTGGCTGTGTAGTCAGGTTTGCTGCTGTTTTCTCATTTTTTCCAGCCTATTTCTGACTTTGTACTTTGAGTCAGACTCAATTCACTATCAGGTGGAGTTGAGGGCGGCAGGGAATGATTGATCTGAATTTCTGAATTTTACATTCTGCTTCTTCAGTGCGAAGTCTATGAGCCTGTAATTTTGGGGTGCTATGATCTAGGAAAAGAGCTAATCAGTGTCCTCCTAGTTTCTATTCTGGTCCATGTACATTTAGAGGATCTATTCCATCACAACTTTGACCCCTTCCCTCCAACTGAGTATCTGACTAGGAACAGGTCAAGAGCAACAGAAATACTATTTTTATTACTATTATTATTTTGATTATTTCCTCCTGAACTCTGTTCCCTTCACTGAATTGCCATTCTCCTTTATCCTTGTATGTCCTTATGTCCTTGTTGAACTTAAAGTACCTCCATTCCAAAACACCCTTTTTTTTGCTTGGCTCAGGATTTATTGCTTCTTCTCCAAACATTTTCCATTTTTTTGGTGAACTCCTTGTCAACAAAGACTGTCTTTTATTTTCCTATATATTCTCAGAGTTTTGTACAGTGCCTAGAACATAGTAGGTAATTAATCCATGTTCATTGATTCACTATGTGAAAAGACTCCAGTTCCCACCTCAATTCATGGAATCTAGTTTCTCTTCCAGTGGTCAACTTCTGGTTCTGGCCTGAGTTGTATTTTTTATCTCTTGTCACCTTATGACCTATAAGGTACTTTCTGGAGAAGTATGTACCTTTGAGCAGCAAATAATCCTTTCTTATAGTATCTGTAAGGAAACTGAACGGTCATATACTCTAGCCCTTCTCATTTCCTGGATGGGGAAAGGTAGGTTCAGTAGTTCAGTGACTTGCCCAATTCCATTGCTAAAAAGTACCTGAAAAAAAATTACAAGTCCAGCCTTGCTATGCCCAAGTCCTTCCACTCTTATCTCCTGTGATGACTATGCTCCTGCACCTGCTTTCACCTCACTCACCTATCTAGGTGGTTTCCAATATAAAACTGAATAATGATGATGACAGTGGGCATCCTTATTTCACACCCGATTTTACTGGGAAGGCTTCTAAGTCATCCCCATGATAATGCCTGCTGATGGTTTTAGAAAAAAGCTTTTTAACAATTTAAGGAAAATCCATTTACACCTACACATCCAAATGTATGTAAATACAAATGAATGCTGTATTTTGTTTTTAAAAAATTTACATGTTGATTCATGTTGTTTGTTACATCACTACTAACCTGTGTCATATAACTGTGTGCTTGCGTAATACCTCCCATGTTGATGGATTTACGTATACCTGTTTCAAGTGAGACCCCCTCAGAAACCTGCTAACAAAATCTGGTTTGACTCCCCATTTCCCTTTGGTGGTTTCATCTCTCTTCCTGAGATATCGGGGAGGGCCTGGTCACCAACTTTTTTGGTGTTTTTACCCCCTTTTCTGAGAATTTGGGGAGGATGTCATCACCTCCTTTTTGGGGTTCTCACTTCCCTGAGAAGTCAGGGAGGGCATGACCACCTATGATTGAAAACAAAAGAAAGCTGGAGATGTAATGGGCCAGAATTCTGGAGAAATATACTTGAAACAAGGATTCTTACAAGGTATTAACTCAGTGAAACTGATAAGACAATGGTTATCTAGTTCAGCATGTGAGTTCTCTATGATTGTGCAGTATGATTGATTTAATCTTGCAACAAATAATGGTTTCCTAGTGATAGAATGATCGGTTTATACTCAGTATGATGTAATGATGTAATTGTAATAGAGTATATAAGCAGGAACTCAAGGTCTCAGATTCAGAGAAACATTTTGTTTTGGGGGGGCTCTCCTGCTTCCTCCACTGAGACCAAGGCCCATCTGAAGGGCCTCCAGAAAGCTAGCCAGGGCCCAGACAAGGAAATAGACTGAAGGAGACAATAAAGACTTTTGGACTTTATACATGACTATTCTCATGGTGATTTGGCTGAACTAAAGGATGGTCTCAAGACCTCCAGAAAGCTAACCAGAACATTACACATGTATTAATATAATCGTGATTTTAAAACTTTTTATTATTGATAGAATCAATTGGTAATTTATTTAAGTAAAATCATCTTACACTCCTGGTATAAATCTGACTTAAGTTATAATGTATCTTTGTAATCTTTTAGCTAATAATGATTTGTTTCTCCTTCTTCTTGAAGTATTACTATCACATATTGCTTCATAAAAGAAGTTTAGGAGGATCCTTTCTTTACTTACTATTCCAAATAATTTAATATTGTACTTGATTTTTAAAGGGTTGATACGAATCTCTTATAATGCTTTTCTCTTAGGTAGCTTATTTTTATGCCCTCTTCAATTTCTATTTTTTTTCTAAAATAGGTCTATGTAGATATATTATTTTTTCTCTGCTTTCTTTGCATTTTTGCTGTGTATTGAAACAAGTTCCTCCTTATACTAGCTTTAATTTCAGCTTCATTAGTCATATATTATCTTTCCTCTTTTTAACACTAGAGATTTGGTTTCCTTTTCTTATTAAATATCACTGATTTGTCTATTTTATCTTTTATTTTCATAAAAACCATGATTTTATAAATGCATTTGGCTTTTACTCAATTTTATTAATCTCTTCTTTAATTTTTAGGATTTCCAATTTAGTGTTTAAGAGATTTATTCATTGTTTTTTCTACTTTTTTATATATCCAATTCATTGGTTTCCTTTTTCTTTATTCTACTAATGTAAACATTTAGTTATATAAAATATCCTCTGAGCATGGCTTTTGCTTTATTCCAAATGTTTTGAAATACTGTCTCATTGTCAGGATCTTATGTTTAAATTTATTCTTTAACCCACTCGACAAAATTCAGTTGTTTAATCTCCAATTATTTTTAAATCTGTTTACATGGTCTTTTATTAATGAAAATTTTTATTGCATTTTGACCTGATAGTTTGTAAAGATGCAGAAAGTCATGTAGGAATAGATTACGTGATTTGCTCAAAGTTACACAATCAGTAATTATCAGAAAAATCTGGTTTTGCCCATTCAGAAAAAGACCCCTTATCTGTTGTGTTCACCAGTCTAAAAACATCATTACAAAAATAAATATCCGAGAATAAAAATATTTAGACTATGACTTTTTCTATCACCTAATATCATCAAGCAAAGTGAGCAAAATGGCTGAGATTATACCATAGGAATGCCATGGAATATTATACAGGAGTAATAAGAAATCTTGGGATTTCAGAGACAAACTCAATCTATTTTCTTTTTTTAATTGTTTTTTTTTTTTTAATAATTATAACTTTTTTATTGACAGAACCCATGCCTGGGTAATTTTTTATAACATTATCCCTTGCACTCACTTCTGTTCCAATTTTTCCCTTCCCTCCATCCACCCCACTCTCTCAGTTGGCAAGCAGTCCTATACATGTTAAATATGTCACAGTATATCCTAGGTACAATATATGTGTGCACAGGAAGAAATGGATTCAGAAGGTAAAAATAATCTGGGAAGAAAAACAAAAATGCAAGCCTCTCTGTATTCATCCTGCTGTCAATTCTTACAAAACAATAATATCCCAATAACATTCATACACTACAATTTACCCAACCATTCTCCAATTAATGGGCATCCATTCATTTTCCAGTTTCTAGCCACTACAGAGAGGCTTGGAGAGACTTACATGAACTGATGCTAAGTGAAATGAGCAGAATCAGATCATTATATACTTCAACAATGATACTGTATGAAGATGTATTCTGATGGAGTGGATTTCTTTGACAAAAAGACTTAACTCAGTTTCAATTGATCAAGGATGGACAGAAGCAGCTACACCCAAAGAAAGAATACCGGGAAATGAATATAAACTATTTGCATTTTTGTTTTTCTTCCCGGGTTATTTTTACCTTCTGAATCCAATTCTCCCTGTGCAACAAGAGAACTGTTCGGTTCTGCAAACATATATTGTATCTAGGATATACTGCAATATATTTAACATATATAGGACTGCTTGCCATCTAGGCAAGGGAGGGAAAGAGGGGAAAAATCAGAACAGAAGTGAGTGCAAGAGATAATGTTGTAAAAAATTATCCTGGCATGGATTCTATCAATAAAAAGTTATTATAGAGAAAAAAAAAAGAATTTTCTGTGGACCGAGTCCACAAAAATAAAAGAGAATGCCCAGAAATGAGCAACTCTTCTCCTCAGAAAGAAACAACAACAACAATAACTACCAAAAAAAAAAAAAAAAAACAGGGCTGCCACAAACATTTTGGCACATACAGGTCCCTTTCCTTCTTTAGTATCTCTTTGGGACATAAGCCCAGTAGTAACACTGATGGATCAAAGGGTATGCACAGTTTGATAACTTTTTGGGCATAATTCCAGATTGCTCTCCAGAATGGTTGGATTTGTTCACAACTCCACCAACAATGCATCAGTGTCCCAGTTTTTCTGCATCCTCTCCAACATTCATCATTATTTTTTCCTGTCATCTTAGCCAATCTGACAGATGTGTAGTGGTATCTCAAAGTTGTCTTAATTTGCATTTCTCTGATCAATAGTGATTTGGAACACTCTTTCATATGAGTGAAAATAGTTTCAATTTCATCATCTGAGAATTGTCTGTTCATATCCTTTGATCATTTATCAATTGGAGAATGGCTTGATTTCTTATAAATTAGAGTTAATTCTCTATATATTTACAAACTCAATCTATTTTCAAACCTTTATACACATTGTAAAATTGCAATGTCGAATGAAATTTGTGCTGTAGGAAAAGGCCTTCTGTCATCATTATATTGATAAGTTTAATCTGGAGCAAGATTTATATAGAAAGTATGAGATACACATGAAAACCTTTCTACAAAGACAATTTTTCTAATATTTTTTTACACCGTGAATATTGTGGTGTCTAGTCACCTTTATCTTCCAGGTAAATGTGAATCTTCTCTCTACTCTGTATCCTCAGATGAACTTGGGCTAAAGACTTTCCTGTGCCAAGTCCAGAGATTTGTTCCCAAGCAGAAAATCCCTGCTGACTGACAAGCTGTGTCCTCAATTTTTATGTCTTTATCCATGATTTCAATCTTCTATGAATTTTCTGATGGAAATTAGGGGATGAAGTGAGCCTGAATGATTTTCCACATGGATTATAAGAAAGAGATTTTTCTTCTATTATGGAACATCTCATGTCTACTTAGGGATTAATATATTATATATATATATATATATACATACATGCAAAAGTTTTTCACTGATGTGTGCTATCTATTGTTAAATAAAAATTTGAACTTTGTCTGAAGGTTTCCTCATTCATGAGATTTCTGTCCCATGTGGATTTTCTGATGTCTACCAAGACCAGACCGCCGTGTGAAAGCTTTTCCACATTCATTACATTCATGAGGCTTCTCTCCAGTGTGGATTCTCCAATGGACAGCAAGACTAGAACGCTGTGTGAAAGCCTTTCCACATTGATTACATTCATAAGGCTTCTCTCCAGTGTGAATTCTCTGATGTTCACGAAGATTGGAGCAATATGTGAAAGCCTTTCCACATTGTTTACATTCATATGGCTTCTCTCCAGTGTGGGTTCTCATATGAGGAGCAAGTTTGGCCCTCTGAGTGAAAGCCTTTCCACATTCATTACATTTATAAGGCTTCTCTCCACTGTGGATTCTCTGATGGATAGCAAGTTTGGAGTGTTGTACGAAAGCCATTCCACATTCATTACATTCATAAGGTTTCTCTTTAGTGTGGATTATCTGATGTTCACGAAGATTGGAGCTCTGTATGAAAGCCTTTCCACACTGATTGCATTCATAAGGTTTCTCTCCATTGTGCATTTTCTGATGTACATCAAGGTAGGAGCGTTTTGTGAAAGCTTTTCCACATTCATTACACTCATAAGGCTTCTCTCCAGTGTGGATTCTCTGATGCATAGCAAGATGGGAGCGATATGTGAAAGTCTTTCCACAATCTTTACATTTATAATGTTTCTCTTCAGTGTGGATTCTCTGATGTTTTACAAAATTCTTGCTGTATATGAAAGCCTTTCCACATTCACCACATTCATAAGCCTTCTCTCCAGTGTGGATTCTCCAATGGATAGCAAGACTGGAACGCTGTGTAAAAACCTTTCCACATTGATTACATTCATAAGGTTTCTCTATATTGTGGATTCTCTGATGTTTAGCAAATTTGGAATAACATTGGAAATCCTTTCCACATTGATTACATTTGTAAGACTGTTTTTCTGTGTGAATTCTCTCATGTTTAGCAAAAGTAGATTGCTCTTTCACAGTCTTTCCATGTTTCTTACATTCATAAGGTTTCTCTCCAGCATTGATTCTCTGGTGCTTGGCAAGGAAAGAGAGTTCAAGAAAAGCTCCATCAGATTCTTGACACTCAGATGTTTTCTCTTGAGGATGTATATTCTTATCTTTAGCAACACTGGAACTCTTTCTTAAAGCTTTTTTGTGTCTCTTCTGCTCACAATGTTCCTCTCCAATGTGCTTTCTTTTGTGGTTGGCAAAAACAGCTCTGTATTCACGATATTGAAAAAGATCATTCCATGAGATCATTTTCAGATTTGCACTTATCTCCTTCATATCAAACTGTGTCTCTGCATCTGAAAGAAAATAAACACACTCATATATAAATATATTGCCTAATGCTGGCTGATAATAAAATCAATGACTTTTATTTTCTCCAGGCAAAAGGCTTTCTAACTGAAATGGACAGATTCAATCAGTAATTTAATTAACACAGAGTTACACACACAATACAGTGACATTGGACCCCCACAACAAACCTGACTCAAAGGCAAGGTGAAGGTTCTCATAATTTAGAAACCAGGCTATGAGCTCTAAATGGCTGAGTAACCTGATCCAAATCCCTGCAGCAGAGATTAGAACTGGAACCTGGAAATGGAGGATTGTCAATCCATTGTACTAGACAGATGTTCTCCATTTTACTTTCAATCCTTTCTTTCAAATTCAATCTTAGGTACCACCTAGCTCTGCACTCCTTAGAATGTGCTTATTTGCCTCAGTTTTCTTGTAGAATGAAGGTAATAATTGCACCCATTTCCCAGGTTATTATGAGCATCAAATGAGATAATACCTATAAAACTCTTGGCACACAGTAGGCTCCATATGCTTGTTAACTACTATCATTACTATGATTTTGATTCTCTCCAAATGAACTCTTCCTTCCTTCATAAACTTTGCTCCCATATGTCTGTTGAACATGTTGCATTTCCATTAAAAAACAAAAACAAAAAAAAAACTGTCCTTTGCCTGGATTAGCTAAGAATAAGTTTCATAAATTGTTGCTTATTCTCAAACTATCTCCAAGTTTATATACTGGATTTAAAACTTTTTGACAACTTCTTGTTAAATACCCAGGGCTCAATGGTGTACATTGAACAGAACAGGCACTTAATTATGCTTATTGATTGATTGACATTACCCAGAGCTGATCACATGGCCTAAGCCCACCTCAGTGCTTGCATGCTGGTCCCTCTGAGGTGCCAAATCTCTGTTTCTATTTCTGTCTCTTTCCTGCTCCCTCTCACCTAATGAACAAATCCCATAGTGAAGATAACAAGGGCCTCCCATATCCCTAATCTAAGGGAAGCTGTCAGTTTGTAAATTAGATCAATGATCCTCCAAGAATGGGCCAAAGGACCAGGACAAGTCAGAAAGTGGATGAATTAGATCTGAATTAGATCTGAATTATTTCTGAGTAAGGTGGTGGCCTCCACTCCCATTCACAAAGTGATGAATGGAGACAGAAAAAAATCACAAAAGCAGTGAGTGAGGTCCCATCTTGTCAGTCTTCCCTTTAAGAGAGGACAAGACATGATGGAGGTCATACCATAACATGTGAGTGACATGGATTTAAGTGAGCGAGGGCTGCACAAGATCACCGGCCTCACTTTCCCCCCCACTTTTCCCATCCAGTGGCCAGGTACAGATCAGGATTACTGCAGATGGCTCTGGATGCAGAGGGAGGGAAGGTCTCCAACAGGTCTCCTGTGACTCAGGCTGTACCCATTAGTGATTAAGACTAGGGAGCAATGGAGGCAAAGAATCTCCTCTTGCACCCAGGAAAAAAAATCTCAATATATAAATATGAATGAATGAATGAATGACTCTAGGAAGAACTTCAGGGTTTCTGGCTGAAAGAGAAATGACTGGTATATACACCCAGTGTCAGTCAATCAGGACCCAAACAAAAACAAAATGGGGGGACCTATGGTGGTCAATGAGAATCAGACTCATTTGGGTTTAAGGTTTGTTCCTTATGAAAGGAATTGGGGAGGTTAATTTGTGGAGCAATGGATAGAGCACCAGCCTTGAAGTTGAGTATCCCAGTTCAAATTTGGCCTCATATACTTAATACTTACTACCTGTGTATCCCTAGGGAAGTCACTTAACCCCAATTGCCTAAGGAAAAAAAAGAAAGAAATCTATCCAGGAATGGTTCAGAGGTGAAGAAAGAGAGTGGGGAAATGCTTTTAAGAGCATCTGTAGGAGAGAGTATATGATCTCCTAGGTGAACAGAGGAAAGGAAGAAAAGAAGAAAAGAAATAGGGAAATGGGCAAGGAAGGAAGAAGAGAGGGGGAAAAGAGAAAATGTAGGAAGAGAGGGAAAGAGGCAAGAAGGCAGTCTTCCAACTGATTGATTCCAGTTTGTGGCCAACTTTCCTCAGAGGTTGTTGCTTATCCCATATAAATCTGTGCTTAACTGTAGTTTGGGAGTTGGCAGAGGATGAAACAGGGAAAAAGAATAAAGTAAAAAGTGCACAACAGAGAACAAAAGAAAATCTACAAGGAAGAAAAAAGCAATGGATGGTCTGAATACAATATCTTTCATTTATGGTTTATGGAAATTTATTATTATGCTTTTGAATGCTCCCTTATGTTCTGCTGGACATAAAACATTTTTTAAACATTGTTCTTTTCTGTCTTTTTCAATTTTGTTTTTAGTTTTAAATAAATATCAAAAAAAAAAAATAAATGCTTTTTGGCTTAAGGAAGGCCTAAGAAAAGTGATATTAGACAGCTTGAGTCCTCTTTCCTGGGTTATAGATAGTTGGACACCCCAAAATTTCCAACAAAGACTTCCACTAGGATCATAGATTCTTCCTTAGAAGAGAACTGAAAGGCCATGAAGTCCAACCCCCTCACTTTACAGACTGAGGTTCAGAGGTTCATTGAGGTACTCAGGATCTCACTAATACAAAAATCTGAAAAGGGATTCCAAACCATTTTCCCCACCCCCATGCCCATCACATGAAGAAGCCTCTGGAATAGCAGCCTGTACCCCAGTTTGCAACTCACTCACCAGGACAGGAGTTCCTCAGACCTACTCTCTCCACATGGTAGATGAAATCTTCTCTGGGAACTGGAAGTCCTGGGAGGGGGAAGATAGTGGGTATGAGCTTCGAAACTTGTCATTTATTCCTCATTGGAACAGGGCCGGGGCGCAAGGCCCACTGGGTAGTTCCAAGTGCAACTCAAAGATGGTTTTCAGGGTGCTTATTGCCAGGGAAAGAGGACAGAGGGGAAAGGAGATCATGCAGGCAATCTGGAATCAGAAGATCCTGATTTTGCTGCCTCCTTCCTAGAAGGATGGCCTCATCCCACTGCTTCCATTTTCTGGACATTAGAGGCAGCTGGAAGCACAGAGAATGGAACCCTGGGCCTGCAGTCAGGAAGCCCTGAGTTCAAATTTGGATTTAGACACGTCCTGGCTTTGTGACTTTGGGCAAGTAATTTCATCTGTTTGCTTCAGCCTCCAAACCTGTAAAATGGGGATAAAGATGGCGCCCAAAACAAAGGGTTTTGGTGGGAGCAAGTGCGATAATATGCATGAAGAAAGCTCTGAGTACAAGGCCTGGATTCCAACAAATGTATGGAAAGAGCTCCTCCCTTCCCTTTCTTTCCTCTTTCTGTACAGGCATTTGGGGGATGTAGGAAGGAAGAACAAGTACCCACTTGTGCTGGGGATTATGAGTTACACCAGGGGCAGTGAGGTAAAAATTTCTTTATATATATACTTTTTTTTTTTTTTACTAAAAAGAACATCGTGAAGACAAAATACTTCCCCCCCCAAAAGGAAGGGTATTCCTTCTCCTATCCCATGTTCAGTAAAAAGAGGCAGGATCAGTTTTCAGAAGATTTGCAGACAAAACTGCTGGGTTCCCACCCTACAATGCAAAGACCACTCATAGAAGAACTTGGTAACAGGAAGACCCTGTCTCTTAGGGACAGGAGACAGCTCTTGGGCCTTTGTGAGAACTGGTAAAAGCCTGAAACTCTGTACTCCAAGGAGGGGATGGTGACACTTCTTTTGATGGCAGTTCCAGAGTTCCAAGGGACATACTTCTTACCCAGGGAGAGCAAGTTCTTGGCATTCTCCAGCATGACCTCTTTGTGCAGCTTTTTCTGATCTGGATCCAACAAACCCCACTCTTCAGGGCTGAAGTCCACAGCCACATCCTTGAAGGTTACCAACTCCTAAAACACCAAGACCAAGAGGATGTAAGAGTTGAAACACACTTCATAACTGACCTAATCCAATGCCACTCAATTTCCAGAAGGGACCTGAAGAATGGAGGAGGGATCTGCCCAAAGGTAATAGCCCTTACAGGATTCAGAGCCAGCACTGAAACCAAAGTCCTCCAAGGAACAATGGAATATAGAGAAACACATTTTATATTTTGTTTGGAATAAAATTTGAGAAATGTCTTACTAGGAAATGGTACTGCCTGTGGAATCGGGAAAGTTATGGCTTCTATGAAAGAGGAGGATTTGTGGAGGTGAAATCAGACCGTGCTATGTTAAGAAAATGGCATGAAATGTTTGTGTGAAGCTAGCAAGTATTATGTGCTGTAGAGCTAAAACATTTCCATGATCACTGAGGAGAAAGTTTTCCAAAGGCCAGAAATTAAGTCTTATCCAGATGAAACACTATCCTTCCCTCCCCAATAGTATTTTATTTTTCCCAATATAAGTACAGATAGTTTTCAACATTCATTTTTATAAAATTTTGTGTTCCAAATTTCAGAATCACACACTTCTTAATAGATCTGGCCCAGTAGTCACATCCTGTATGAGAACAGTTGGAAGCAAAGTTATGCAAAGGCCTCCCACCTACACTGTTCATAGTTGGTGTGGACATTGCTGCCTACATGTTGTCTTCCATGTTAAAATGGAAGGTTCTTGAGGGCAGGGACTGATTTTTCCTTCTTTGAATCTCCTCTATATTCACACAGAGCGTCTTCCCTTTCTAAATGCCTGTTGCTTTCACCCAAGCAATGGTAAAGGAAGAGAAAGGTTTGTGATGAGATGACTCTAATGGAGTTATTCTAAAAGTACTTAATTGCAGCTTTGGGGGCATGGAGGGGTTTGAGGAGATAAAGAAAATAAAATGGTGTAATATTCTCTCTAAAATGTAATGTTCTCTGTTGAGGTTTTCTTGAGGTCTCTGGAGGCAGCCTTCCTTTCAGTTCATTAATCACAAGTGCAGCCAGGTATTAAAGTCCAAATCCTTTATTATCTCTTTCCAAGTCTTGTCTCCTTTCCTGGGCCTGGCTAGTTTTCTTAGAGGCCTATCTTTCTCCTTGGTTCCAAGAGCTTGAGCTCCTGCCTCCTTCTCTGGCTTTTGAATCTCCCAAATCCAAAGATTTGTGCTTCAGCCTCCAGCCACCACAAAGGTGGACAATGGAATGAATCTGTCTCAGCCTTGGAGAGCTTCTAGTGCACGTGTCCCTGAATCTCTGAATCTCCCTGGCTGAGACTTCTAGCTTATAAGCTCTACACTGAGTATACACCAATCATTATATCACTAGGAAACTATTATTTGTTATAGGATTAAATCAGTGGTAAACTAGATTTAACCATTGTCTTCTCAATTCCAGTTAGTACCTTGTTTCAACTTCTGGCCCATAACAAAATGGAATAAAAGAAAACCTACCAGGAAACAAAGAAAGGCTGGACAGCTCCTGAACCATGTGTAGCATTTAATATACTGCTTTGTTTTATATCGAATCTGCTGTAGGTTCTGCTGGTTATCTGACATTTTTTTTCTTCTATTATTTTGTATTTAAGTTAATATACATTATAAAAGGGGCTGCTAAATGGCACAGTGGATAGAGTACTGGGCCTAAAATCAGTAGAACCTGAATTCAAATCTGGCCTCAGACACTTAATACTTCCTAGCTGTGTGAACCTGGGCAAAGTCACTTCACCACATTGCATCTGAAAAAAAAATAATAATCACAAAAATGGTAAACAGAAGGGATTCAGAGAGATTTGGGAAGATCTATGTGCCCTGAGGCAGTTGGAGCTGAATAACAGCAGGAGGACAATTTCTGCTCTGCTACCAGCCAAGGAAAAGACAACAGCTGGGGAAGCAGGGTCCTGCTCCAGAGAATACTCAGGGCCAAGGGTTTCCAGAAAATCAGTGGCTACAGGACACAGAGAGAGACTGGAAGGTGTGTGATTGTCAGTATGAGTATGTGGAGAGATGGTGCTGGACTAAAGTAAAGACATGATACCTACAGGACAGACATTAATGAGTGAAGTGGTCACCCTTGTCAATGACCTATATTGAGAGGAAATTTAAACAAACATGTGGGGGCAGCAACTGAGGGAAGGGGATTAGTGCTCAAGATGCCAAAGGGACAAGGAATTAGTTCAAAACATGCAGAGAGGAGGGCAGCACTGTCATTACTGCAGTCACTTTCCTGCCCATTTTTGTAAAGAATCCATAGACCAGAGACAGAGAGCCTCACAGACCATTCTCCAGATTCATGGAAATGGCCTCTTGGCTGATGTTGCCCACATCTGTGGGCAGAATACACTTACCTGGGTTGGGAGGTGTTGGCTCTCAAGAGCCATTCTTTCTGGCTGCAGGCTCTTTCCTTGGTCCAGGCCTTGGTCCTCTGCAGGCTATTGCTGGGGGATGATTACAATGAAACAAATGTGTTTCCCTTTTTTTCCTGGACAGGGGGATAGCTGCAGGAAATTACAGAGAGTGACTTTCCAGGGGAGTTTCTAGGCCTTAGGGCAGAGACCCCAACCAACAAGGGGGAGGGAGGCTGAAAGGAGGGGCAGTTTGAAAAATGAAAATGGTAAAATCAAGATGGAAGAGAAAAGGCAGGATATTGCCTGAACTCTCTTTGGTTTCTTATGAAATATATATAATGTACATATTTTGCTGAGACTGCACTACCTAGTTGCCAATGACTGCAGAATCATAATGGAAAGTTATTTCATGGACATATTTCATAGAGCAACAGTCCTGAAGTTAGGAGGACCTGAGTTCAAATCTGACCTCAGACACTTAAGACTTCCTAGCTGTAGGACCCTGGGCAAGTCACTTGACCCCAATTGTCTCAGCAAAAAAAAAAAAAAAAACAGTTCTGGAGCAACAGAACTTACCACACAATAGGGAGAAACAATTTTCCAGCCTTAGATAATTTAGAAAACTTGCAAAAAAGATTTGTCTCACTTGGAGAAAATAGTCCCAACACAGATCAACAACCGAGGTCCAAAGATCCCTAGCACAGCAGGTGAACAGCCAGTTCCAGACCACTAGGCACAACTGACAAGGAGCCAGCCCCAGAGGTTCTGTCTTTGAAGCAGGAAGTCAGTAACCAAGCATCTGGCCCCAGGGCAAAAAGCATAGGACAGTGTCCTCTGCTCTGGGAAATGAGAAAAAGCCACAATAAAATAAAAAAGCTTTGACAATAGAAAATTATTGTGGTTAAAAGGAAGTTCAAAAGGCAAATTTGCAAGAAGACAAGATCAAAATGCCTCCAATGTGAAATCTCAAAGAGAAATATGGATTGGTCACAGGTCTAAAAAGTCCTCTTAGAGGAGCTCCAAAAGGATTTTGAAAATCCAGTAAGAAAAGTAGAATAAACATTAGGAAAAGAAATAAGAGTGGAACTAGAGAATCATGAAAAAAAAGTCACCAGTTTGGTTTAATGAAAGGACAAAAATCCACTAGAGCAAACAGCTCCTTTAAAACAATTTGTGAAATGAATTTGGAAGCAGCCAGAAGCAACTGAAATATTGTTCAGGCACAGTCAGGATTGCAATATGATATTCCAGAAGGCAAAGGAGCATGGATTATAGCCAAAAAATAACAAAGACTACACAACAAAGCTAAACATCTTCTTTCACAAACGAAAACACTGAATGAAGAAGGGAATTTTTAGACATTCTTGATGAAAAGGCCCAAGCAGAACAGGGAATTCCAATTTTCAAATAAAAGCCTCAAGAGTAGCATAAAAAAAGTAAAGAGGAAAGAAAAAGAAATAACTAACTTAACAAGACTAAACTGTTTATGTCCCTACATGAGATAAAACTTGGAACTCTAGTTAAGAACTGAATTTCTACTGGCTTGTTGTTTGACCTCTGTTCTCAAAGAGGACCCAGACATTTGGAAGGGGAAGCCAAGATTAGGAAGTTAGTTAATTGAATCTAATCAGGGGAAGACAGGGTGGTGAGGTGCAAACTCGCCAGCCTCACATCCCTTTCCAGAGCCACCTGGCTCCAGAGGAACGATATAGATCAGGATGACTGGAGATGGCCCTGGAAGCAGTGAAGACCTTGACCTTAAACTAAGCTCTCAGTGTAAAGGCAGGAACACCCAGAGAGGGATTAAAGTCTGGAAAGAAATGAAGCCAAGGATGTTCTCTTTTACCCAGTCAAAAACAAGTCTGGGAGGGAAAAGTCCCCAGGGCTATTGGCCACAGGGGCAGGTAGTGTTTACAAGATAGAAGGGACAGGGAATAAGATGACTGTGATGGAAAAGTATAAAATTGAAGATGGGCTCATCTTCTCTTACTCCTGTTCTTCTGACTCCTTTCCTCTCCCCCACGTTCTACAGACCCAAGAGACAGAAGGGGTTTGGCTCCCCAGATGGGATGAACATGTGTAGAACCCCAATGTCCCCAGAGTCAAAAATCTCCTTGCCAGTGATACTCGGTCCTTCCAGCATCCCTTCTCCTCAACAGATATATTGTCTACACAATAAACAAATAAACACAATAAATTTACTGAGGAATCCAATAAGGAGGTAAGGGCTCTGAGATGGAACCCCCAGGGAAAGACAAGAGGATGCTTAAGGCTGGGAGACAATCCAGTCTGGGCTTCAGCTGTTAGAACCTGTGGTGAGGGAAGGGGCAGGGAACTAGGAAACCTTGTTGTTGGAATCTTTACAAACTGCTAACTCATTAGAGTTGATAGATTATTGATTTGATCTTACAAGAAGATGTTTTGGGTCAGAACCTGAAACAAGGTACTAAGTAGAACTAATTGATACAATGCTTGTATTTGCACCTTTACTCCTTGGGGTTCACACGTTTGGGAAATTTCAGGGTTTAGTATGAGATATCTGAATTCCCACCTCCCTTAAAGCTCTTAGGGCCAGAGAGCACTATGGGAGAAAAACCCATAATCCCATTCTCTCAGAAGAATCACATATATGCCAGTGAAGAGTGATTCAATAGAATATTTTCCACTTGGCTGGCTGGTGGCGGAAGGAGAGTTTTCAGAGGAAGAAGCTACAAGTCGAGAGTTCAGCGGAAGATTGAGAAGGCTCTCTCAGAGGCACAACCAGATTCATCTTCATCTCACACCACTGTGGTGGCTGGGCTCCTGCACTTCCCCCACTGAGCTGGTCTGAAAGACTCACCAGAAAGCTAGCCGATCCCCAAGTGAAGGAGACAAGAGATTCATTCCATCTTTGTGCTGGCTGGAGGCTAAAGAAAGCAAAGGACAATCTGCAAGAGCTCTTGGAACCAAGCAGAGAGAGAGGCCTCAACTAACCAGACTATTTTGGAAGGAGAAAATAAATGTTTGTATTTTTACCAGCTGGCTGCATTTGGGTGATTATTACTTTCAATTGCAACTAAGACTGCCTCCAGAAAAGCTCCTCGAGAAACCTGCACCCCTTCTCCCAGAAAGAACCATCATCTTATATTATTTAAAAGAAGAAAAAAGATCACCACATCTTGTTAACAAAAAAGAATAAATTTAAGTATCCAGAAGTGATTCAGGTGGCTAGTTGAAACAGGAAAAATGGGATGGCTGTGTCCTGAAATCTAATTGGAAGACAGTGGAAGGTTCCTAAGACTTGAGTAGATTTTAGGTTTAGAATCCTGAAAAGTAATGTGGAAACAGTGAGCCACATGCATGGGAAGGAGCCCAAGATGTGCGGGTCCAGAGAAGTTGGCCCAGGAAACAGCTTCAGTTCCTGCAACCAAGGAGGGTTTCTGGGGGCAGAAAGGCAGAACCTGCGGAACCTCATAAGAAATCATGTCTGAAGCCTCACAATCAATACAGTAAACAGGAGCTGGAGGCAGAGCTAAGATACCCCGGTCCAGAAAGGGAGCCTGAAAGTGGAACTCCTGGGTTACTATAAGGAAAGTCTCATCTTTGGGCAAATATGACCCAATGGTAAGCTTGAGGAAGGAGACACTGGATATTTGTGAAGTGTTTGGGAACCTGAAAAAGAGGTAGGGGCCAATAATTCATCAGTAGCCAGACCTGGAAGGAAGTTGTACTGACTGAAGGGGAGGACACTGGTCATCAGAGCAGATAAGATGTACAAACGCATATGCAAGAGCAGGCAGCAGAAGGCAGGACTTGTGAGGAGCCCTGGCTCACACCTACCTGGGTCCTTCCCCAGCAGAGATGTTTTGCAGTAAGTAGAAAATGACAGATCCAAGAGAATGCCCAGAGATCTCAGTTCCAAGACTTCCTGCTTTCCATTGATGTATTCCTGTAAAGTCCTCTGAGTCTCAAAAGCCCCAAGCAGCCCAACCCTTGAAACCTAGGTGGAACTTCACTCCCAAAATCATTCAGGGTGATGACCTCTGAGTGCTATTTGCCTCCCTTCCCCTAGCCCTGCCCATCATTACATGGCCAATGGCCATTGGAAAGGCTCTTCTCCAGCCCTAGACTCCTCCCTTCCAAACTCCACCCTAGGACTCTTATTTCACCTGGCCACTTCCCCACCTAGCTGTTCATCTAATTTCCATGAATTCCTCCTCCCCCAGGCTTCCATCACCTCATGTTTTGTTGGAGGAAGGATTCAGGACTTTTATCTTGCCACAGGACTTGGCCGAGCACAGCCTCCCTTACATCCCATTCAAACACAAATCAAGACATCTCCGTTTTATCTATGGTCTTCTTCTAGAACAAAACATCAGGGACCACAGAAATTTCATAGATTCAGAAAAATGAACACTTTCTAGAAGCCTTCCCACAGTGAAACTATTATGATTTTCAGGTTATTCGGTTTTATATTTGTAATTAATATTTTATATTATATTCCTAATATATATACATGAATAATTTCAATTTCTCAGAACTGCCTTTTCTGGGTTAGGAGGCAGGACTCATAATGCAGCTTAAAATGATCAAACATTTTGATAATGTGTATTCTTGTGTTCTATTGTACTTATGTACAATAATTGAACCAAATGGAAAACTATGAAAACTATTCTTATCACAGAACTCTGTGCTTTGGAGAGGGGGTGGTCACAACCCTCAAGATTTAAAACAATCCAAGAACTGTTGTACTGAGACTTCGATCGGAAATACAAACTCTGGAATTCTATTGTAACTTGCCTTCCTCCTCCCTTCCCATGTAGAATTTGTGTATAAAACCTCTACCTGTTCTGCCACAAGTGGAGCTCTCCTGCCCAGGAGAACTTCCAGTTTGCAAACTGTATCCTCACTGACAAAGTGACAACTTAAACAGATACTTAATTTCCAAAACCTGCTTCTGGGCCAGCTCTCCACACATTCATTACATTTACGAGGCTTTTCACCCGGATGAATTTTGTATCGAATAAGATTTGAATTCCAACCAAAGACCTTCTCACACTGTTTGACTTTGTATATTTTTGTTGCAGTTTGAAATCTAAAATGTTAAGCAAGAAATGAATGAAGATAATTTATCTCATTCATAATATTTCTTTCCAGGGTGAATTTTCTAAAGATCAATGACCAACAAATTCTGATTTAAGGCCCAGCTATCTTCATTACATATGTATTTCACATTGACTAGCCAACATTTAGTCTTTGTTTGGGCTGGGATTGGCTCAGACTGAATGCAAATAGCAATTTTTTTTTCCATTTTGACAAAAAAATTAAAATTAAAAATTAAAAAATAGAGCATAATATGGTAGTAAACTCTACTTGATTCCTCATATTTTATACCTCATATGCTTTTTAGGACACATTTTCACTATTTTTCAATTATATAAAAAATATAGTTGGCATTTCAGTGGATATAGAGAGCTAGGGCTAGAATTCAAATCTGACTTTAGACGCTTTCCAGTTGTGATGGTGTGCAAATCACTTAATCTCTATTTGTCTCAGTTTGCTGAATATAAACATAATAAGTGTTTTATATATTATAACTATTATTATGGCTATTATTTTAAATGTTTTGAACAATTCTTCCACATAGAATTTTCTTAATTGTTACTTTGGGTTTTATAATTTTAAAATTAATGATTTATCTGTCTGCTTCAGTTTCTCTATTTTAGAGAATGAAGAAAAAAACAAGCCTAAACTGTAAGGTTAAATCGGTCCAACAATAAACACTTATTAAATGCCTCCTCTGTGTCAGATCCTGAATGACAAGGGTTTTCAAAAAAAGGTAAATAACAATCTCAGACCACGACAAGCTCACAAAATAATGGGAGAAACAACAAGCAAAGAAATAACTTGTACACGAGCTTCAGGTAAGAGAAATAAGATATCATTGAAAAGAGGGAAACAGTGGAAGCTAGACTGCTTATGGATGAAGTGAACTGTGAAAGGTGTCTCACAAGATGGAGACAGTGTTCTAAAAATTGAGTGGTTTGGCTACACCTCAGACCCAAGTTTCTTTCTCCAGAAATCACCAGTTTTGCAAAGAATGGGATCATATAGCCTTTTTCTTGTAGGACAAAATTAGGTCTATGTTGGCATTAAAACTCCCATATGAGGTAATTTAATGATAATCCTAAAGATGAGATTGGGTAGAAGTTGTTCCTCATTTAGGACTTGGAATGTGAGGTCATTTCTGCTGACTAATCAGGGCAAAGGTCCAACTTTTAGGGAGTGTTAGCCCCGACCCTTATGTAATCTTTGCTGCTGACTGTCTCTTTCCTCTCTTCACTGCCAGACCACCCTAAGTGGTTGGGGAGATGCTCGAATCTCCCAAGATCTGACAAATTAAAACTCCTTTGTTTTCTACATTAAAATGCCTCTGATTTGTTGAAGTTGGTCTTCTGCCCCACACAGTTAAAGGTTTCCTGTAGAAAGAAAGCTTTCATATGGAAAATGAAGGTAACGAGGAGGCACAAATGAGGGAGAGTACATTGCCAGAGAATAGCCAGAGAAATGTCTTGAAGGTGAGAGATAGAGTATCATTTTCCTGGAATAGCAAAGAAGCCATTGTCATGAGATCCCAAAGAACTAAGGTGTAAGAACCCTGCCCATAATCAGTGAAGAATAGAAAGAGTTCACATTTGCAGGTTGGTAGAAAATCCCTGATGTTTACTGAGTCCAGGAAAATTGGATCTTCAGGAAAATCACCTTGTTGGCTAAATGAAGGATGCATTGGAGTCAGACAGCCTGGAATCAGACCAACCCACAAGCAGGCTGCTGCAGTACTCCAAGGATGAGGTGACAAGGATCTACAAGAAGGCTGAAACATCAGTGGAGAGATGGATGGCAGCGATGTTGCAGGGTTGACATGATGTAAGTGGGGATAAGAAACAGGATTCATGGAGGACATTTGGTTGTGAGCCTGAGAGACTGAGAGAATAGTGGGGCCCTTAACAGGAAGAGGGAAAAAACAAAGAAAAGAAAATGAGTTCAGTCTTACATGTAATTGTAAAATATCTCAAATTAGAGAACTAGTTCAATATGTCTAAATGACAATTTGGAACAGAGAGGGTTGAGGTTCATTGACCTCAATATTTTATATTGAAGAGTATTTTATTTCCCAATTACAAGTAAAGGCTATTTTTAACACTTTAAATTGTTTTTTTTAGTTCCAAGTTCTCTCCCTCCCCTTTTCACTTCCTCTCACCTTAAGATGATAAGCGATCTACAAAAGTTATATAGGTGCAATAATGCAAAACATTTTTTCCTCAAGAATTTTCACCTCATATAAACTGAGTAGGGCAAAATTGAAGGATCCTGATCCAGGTTACCAGTACTGGCCAGACATTCTTCTGAGCTGTGGACAAGGATGAATGAGCACTTCCTAGGAAAATGCAGCATTTTAGAGAACAAAAATATTTCCAGGGCAGTAGTTGAAGGACCCTACACGTGACAAGTGAGAACTGTTGCTGAGATTGAGTCCTTGGACAGAATTCAGAACATAACAGTAAGGAGGAGCTGAGGGTAAATGCAGCATTACTCAAAACTCAGAATTCAAACTTGACTATAATAATGATCATTGTTTTAAGCTGTTAAAAATAAATATAAATGTGTTTTTATAAACATGTATATAAAAATAAATCAAATTAAATTAAATTAAAATTCAGGATGTGAGGAAAGGAAACAAGCCAAAAAAAAAAAAAAAAAAAAAAAAAAAAGAACCTGACAATAGTTACTTTGCTATACAAGATCTGTGTTAATATTCAAAGAGTGAGGTTAAAAACAAGCTATTCCTGTCTTAAAGAATAACATCAGAGGTAAACAAGTTCAAAAGGAGTTCCTGGAAGAACATAAAAAGGAATTCAAAAATCAACTAAAAGATCAAGGAAATATAGCTGGGGGAGTGGGGGGGGAGGGGTTGGGAGGTGGGAGGAGGAATGAAAGCAATCCAAGAAATTATGAAAAGAAAGTTAATCAATTTGAAAGAGAAAAAAAAATCCTTGAAAAATACAATTGAACCAGAGGAATCAAGTGACCTTATGAGACACTAAAAAAAAAAATAATAATAATTAAACTAGAAAAAGGTTCAGATTCTCTCCTGAAACATCTCAGTAGAAAAACTGGAGAACAAAACTGTTCTCAAATATGATCATTCTCTGGGAGCAGATTTCTTGAGGGGGCTTTTGGAGATAGCCTTAGTTTCAGTTCAGTGTAATAATCACCTTAAATGCAGCCGAATCCTTCGTTCTGCCTCCCTGCAGTCTCTGGCTTCTTAATCTTCCCAACTCACCCCTGGCTGAGGTTCCAAGAGCCTCTTATATATGATCTCTTAAAGGTATGAACTCAAAGGTTGACTCCTCCTCTGAGAGTGGGATTGTGGGAGCTGTGAGTGTGAATCTCCTCCAATGAATTTGTGAATCTCCTAGACTTGTGAATCTCGACTCAATCCTGATTTGTGAATCTCGAATGCTAATTGGTGAACTAATGTGTGAACTCTTAAAGATGTGAACTTAAGCACATAAACATTGTTTCTATCATTCCAGTGAGTTAGCATCTTGTATCAAATTCTGGCCTATAATGCAGAACAAGGAGATACAATATAACAATTGTTAAACTACCTAAAAGTGATTATTTTAAAAAGATTCCGGATACAATATTACAAGAAATTATGAAAGAAAATTGCCCTGATTTCCAGAACAAGGGGATAGAAGTGGAAAGAGAAAAAAAATCTAATGCTCACCAAATGAAAGAGCTCAAAGGAGGAAAACTTACAAGAATATCCTAGCAAAGTTTCAAATTCCCAGGTTAAGGAGAAAATATTGCAATCCAACAAGAAAGTAAGACAGACTTCGATACTGCAGCAATAATCAGGATTTCATAAAACCCAGCAGTTTCTATCCTAAAAGAACATGGTTTTGGTTACATTAAATTTCAAAGAACAAAAGAATTGAAATGGCATCTTGAATAATTTACAGAAATCTGGAATATAATATGGAATTAGGGGGAAAATACACATTTGACAAACTGAGAAACTTTCATGTATTTGTAATAAAAAGAACAGAACTCAATGGAAAATTTAATATAAAAGATCCAGAAAAAAAGAAAACCTTAAGGACTAATTCCTAGGTACTCATTAAGGATAATTATTTACTTATATATGTGAAAATGTTATCAGTATATTTGTAGGTAGTTTCAAAGGTTGGGATTGAATTGTGTATGATGGGAGAGAGAAGGGCAAAAGGAAACAGTTATAAAAACTGGACAAGAGGAAGAACTAGAACAGAGAAAGCAGGTGGAGGGGGGTGGAGAGCTGGTAATATTGTAACCTTCCTCTCTGAATTGTAGAAAAAACAATGTATACATGGAAGGATGTAGAAGCCTTCTGAATATATAGAGGTGAGAAAACAGGGATGGGGTGGAGCAAGGACTTCTAGCTGGATGGGATTGGGAGAGGGAGAGTGGGAGAGAAGATAAAGTCACAGGGATAGGATAAAAGGGGACTTGAGAAATAAAATGGTGAGTAAAAACAAGATGGAAGGACATTCAGTTGTTTGGATGGGATGTTTGCCATTTTAAAAAGAAAAAATGTTTAAAAAGTTAAAAAAAAAAAAAGTTGAAACTCTACTCATCCCCATCAATCAGGAAATCCCTGACCAACTTTCTGATGTTTGGTTGTGATGGAGTCTCCTGGGCTGTGAGAAGTGAGCTCAGTGGTGTTAGAAAGACAGAAAAGATTTAAAATGAAGAATGAAATGAGCAGGATCAAAAGAACACTGTAGGCAGCAGGTGTAATGCCCCCAGGGCTGATGTCCAAAGCAGCCAGCAGCAAATGTGAGTTCTCAATGACCTATTTATAGCTCTTAGCTCAGGTAGCTAAACAAAGGCAGGGAGTGAGCCCCACAGGAGGGGGAATCTCCAATCAGGGACGTTCTGACAGGTTGGGCGATAGGACCATAAATTCTTACAAACTGGGAGTTAAAGAGGTGTTCAGTTTAGAGCCAGGAAGTCTGGATTTAGAGGTATAAACAACAATGCCAATTAGGTATCTGAGATAAGACATGTGGAGTCTTATCTTCTGGAATGTCAGATCTCCACTTGCCCTAATCATCTCAGTTCTAATGGGCAGAAAAGGAGGGTAGCAAGCAGTGAAACTGAGGCAGAACAATTCAGGGAAATAGACAGGATACTTTAGGGAAACTGAAGCAGGACAATAAAAGGGAACTGTGGGAGACTTGGAATTAAAAGTTATCTGAACAGGAAAATTACTCCCCTCTCCCATCCAGTAACAGAAGTCCAGGAGGCACTGAAGCCTTTGGGATCCCACTGGGTTGAGAGTGTCAGAGTTTTCCAGAGTGGAGCTCTGCCTCTCATTAGTACTCTGCCATCCCATCTTCCAGACTCACCACAGACTGACTGCTTGAACCAGGAAGAACAAAGGCTAATAAATGTTGAGATTGGAAGGATGGCTCTAGATAGAAGCAGCAGAGTAAGCTGGGGAAGCCTGGGATCCAGCTGCCTACTGTAAGAAAGTGTGGAGCGAAAGCCCAAGAGCTCTAAATAAAGAGGGGGCAGGGAAGCTGGAGGCCTGGGAAAGGAAAACCCAGATAAGGTTTGGGAGAAAGATGTTCTGACTCAGCTCCTAACAGGAAGATCAGGGACATTGCAGTGACAGAAGGCTCCTGGGGGACAGAGCCTGGGAAAGCAGCATGACTGTGCCCTGAGATCTACCTAGCAGCTGGGGAGGTTGCCTGGAACCATCTGGTAGAGCTTAGGCCTGGTGACCCTAAAAGCAACCTGGACATAGAGAGCCTGGAATCTGATAGGGAAACCCAAGAGCTTGAGGGATAAGGGGGAGAGAGAGAGAGAGCCAGGTAGGAGTTTTTAGTGCCCACATCCAGAGAGGGTCCTCAGGGCAGGCAGAACTCTTGAATCTATCAGGGGACTAAGTCCGAAGGCAGAACCACCACGTTTCTAATCAGGATCCAGGAACAAGGTGGGACTCTTGGGTCATTGTGGGCAAGGTCTGAAATTAGGAAAAGTGAATCAATGATAAATCCCGGGATGATAACCTCCAAAAGTCAGAAAGTGTTTTAGGTGTGAAAAACAGCAATGAGGTGGTTGTGGAGGTATTATTCAATAGCCAAGTCTGGTAGAGCAGCATGTTTCTTGTGAAGGTTAAGGTCAGATGACCACCCACCCCCAAAATTGGCAAAGAGAAAGACAACTAGCAAAAGCTCAGAGGTGGGCATGGAGGTGTCTGGGCAGCTATGGTGGGAGGTTGGTGGACTTACCTGGGACCTGCACTTACAGAGCTGGCTTTCAGAAGGCAGAGAGGTCTCAGCTCCAAAAGTTCCAATTTCCAGTCAGTTCACTCTTGGAGAATTTCTCCTGGGCCAAAAACTTCCCACATTCCTCAGCCCCTGAGACTTCCCAAAAAGAGCTGTTTCCTTTAATCCCTCACAGGACCAGGATCTCAGACCCTGGCCTGCTTCCCCTCCCCAAATCCAGCCCTCTATCTTTTACAATGTCTTGACCACTGGAATGGCCCAACTTCTATCCTGGACTCCTCCCAGGTTTCTAACTCCACCCCAAGTGCTCATATTCCTCCTGGATCACCACCCACCAGGCTCTTTATCTCTGAGATCTCCTCTGCCACCCAAATCTCCACCACCACCCTCCCTCTTTCACAGCTCTGAGGCTCACTCCTTCCATTCCAGAGCAGAAAGGGTGGCTAGATAAAACTTGGGCAGCAGCCTAACAGAAAGTAGTGGGTCCTATACTTGAGGTGGCTGACAATCAAATCAACTTTGGGAAAATGGAATTCTTTCCACTGTGAATCCAGATTGGATTAGATTTTCTCCTAATCTAAATTGGAATAAGGGCTCACTTAAAGTCAGACTTTTTCTCCCATTCCAATAATAGGGATATTTGAGCTTCTACAAGTGATGGGGGTGAACCCTGAAACTGTCCAAATGATGGGGGTGAACTCTGAAACTTTCTTCTGACAGAGACCCACAGTTCAAGGCAGTTAAGGGATCTGTTCAAAGATGTGGTCCCACCCACTGTTGAGTTGAAGATTAGTCTGGGACACTCCCAATGGCGCAAACTCCCTTAAGTGATTTTATTCAAATAGAGAGCTCAGCCTGAAAGGCTTGAAACTGCGGCTTGAAAGATAAGTAATCTCTTTTCACCTGGAAATCTAGGCCTCGAGGCATTGACAAAATTGAAGGAATCTCATTCAATAGAAGCCCCAGCCTCAGACTGTCAACAAAAGACAACTCTGAACCCTAAATCTTTGCAGAAATTCTGAAACAGGATTATGCTTTTACAAGAACCTCTCTTAGTAAAGCTGCCTGCCAGGATTTTTGCCCACTGTGAAATGTTCTCTTCTCAGTGTTAACCTTGATTATTTCCCTACCAGGACCTTTTTACCTTATGAGAAGCCTGTCTTCCTAGGAAAGCAGGCTTCTCAGTGCCAATAAAATTCCCTTTGGCCTCAGATTTTGGGGTTTGAGAATTCTTTCACACAGGCCCTGAGCCAACCAGAGGGGATTCCCCACCCCACTTCTCACATCTCCTCACTAGCATCACATCACAAGTACATCACTTTAAATTTGACTATTGGTATTTGATTAGGAGCTGTAGGAATAAACATTCAGCATACTTGGATCAGAATGACTCCATTCTGGATGATTTTAGAAAGGCCTGGAGAGACTCACATCAACCAATGCTAAGTGAAATGAGCAGAACCAGGAGATCATTATACACGACAACATCAATATTATATGACAATCAATTCTGGTGAATTTCCCACAGTCAGATGGTTGCTGCCAGTTCCAATGTTCTTGTGATGAAGAGAGCCATCTATACCCAGAGAGAATTGTAGAAACTAAATGTGGATCACAGCATAACATTCTCTCTCTTTTTGTTAATGTTTGTTAGCATTTTGATTTCTTACTCATTTACTTTCTTTTTTTTTATCTGATTTCTCTTGTGCAGCAAGAGAATTGTATAAATATGTTTACACATATTGAATTTAAGGAGGAGGTACCTTTTGGGACAGGTTTTACACTTTAAATAGTCCCTAAAGTAAAATATCCCCTCCACCACTGACCATCATCCTCATTGGCTGAGGGTCCTACATTCAACTACCCAGGAAATTCAATTTTGGCCAATAAGTACACAGTTGTCCATAGTTGATCAAAGTAGGGAGAAAATGATGTCATGGGAGGATAGTAAGAAAGAGACTTAGGTATGCCTTTGAGTTAATGCTTAAGGACCTTCAGCTTACTCCAAATCTGAAGTAGAAGAAATCTTACTTAATTTTCACAAGTGCCTTGAGAGCTCTCACCCCATCTTATTTGTACACTGAGATCTCTTCAAATTTTTGTAACATAACTTCACATTCCCTATCTAATTTCTCATCTTCTTCTGGCTCCTGATGGTCTTCTTGGGCCACTGGCTCCCATCCTTGTCCTTTTAACACCATCAATCAGCTTTCCCTTCCAACCTAATCATTCTAGATAATGAGTTTTGGATTATTCTAGTTACCAATTGGATCAAACAAGGTATGCAGGTAGGGAGTAATATAACACCACTAAGCACTATAAGGCCAAACCAAAGAAGCTGCTTCCTCTAGCTTCCCCTAAACCAGGACCACCAGGAAGTATTGAACAGTAAGGTCCAGGTCTATACAGGAACATGAGCCAGTTTTCTAATGGTCTTGGTGATTTCTTTCACTAGATTTTCATTTTCATCAATCTTTATACAACATGTTGATAAATTTAGTTTTGCACAAATTCCCCCTTCCTCAGCTAACAAATAATCCAGCACAAGTCTGTGCTGTAAAATGGCTTCTCTGATTTAAGTAGCCTGGTCGGTCAAAAGATCTACTGCCTTAACCATCTGATTGGTGATAATCTCTACAATTGCTTGAAGTCTAATTATCCTATTCAACATATATATTGGGGTTCTATATCCTCAATTTCCACCTTGAGTCCAGGTGTCTGGCTCATACACTTTATTCTTCTGGGGGCCAGCTGTCACTCCAACCATTTGCATCTCCAGTGTGGGTAATGGAGGTATCTGAACTCTGTTTCTCTCTTCCCAAATCATCATACAACTAAATCCTTAAATATTTGTCTGCCTGTTCAGGAAGAAAGGAAAAAAATGGTCTTATTAATCCAATATAACAAATCCCTGTGCAATTCAGAGGTAGGTGAGTATAGGCAGTTAAGCCACAAATCTAATAGTGGCCCTTAAGAGCAGGCTGTTCCCTTGAGAATATGTCTGAGCTATTTCTTGTAAAAGGGTAATAATGTTGTTCTCTTGTCCCTAGGGGACCTCCCCGCCATGAAGGTGACATACTGGCATTTCCATAATCCTTGCTCCTTCTTCCAACTACAATTGGAACCTGACCATTGGTCTGTTAGGTTGAAGGCCTGACAAATAAATGTCCAACCATGTATATGGCCCAATGAGGATGGTCATGGGCCAGCAATCAGGGTCACTCATTGACCAAATGCTCATGGCCATCTCCCCATGTTTGACAACAAGGGAGAGATGAAGGATGGAGGGGTCATGAAATGGTTAGCGGGGTTTTCACATCATTGAGTCATCTCTGTCATGCTGGGCTTTCTCCCCTGTTAACCAGGAAGAAAGGTTGGACATTGAGTTGCTTCCTGTGATTTAGCAAGTGGATTTAGAGTGAACTTATGATTTGATAATTTACAGTTTAGGACTTTTATAAAAAAGAAGCTATTCTACTGAATTTTTTTTAAAATAAAGATTTTCTTTTCAAAACATATGCACTGATAATTTGACATTGACCCTTGCATATCCTTGTATTTCAGATTTTCTCCTCATTCTCCCCACCCTCTCTATTAGATGGCAAGCAATTCAATTTTGTTAAACATACAATTTTATTTATACAATTCTCTTGCTGTACAAGAGAAATCAGAGCAAAAAAAAAAAAAAAGAAAGTAAATGAGTAAGAAAACAAAATGCAAGTGAACAACAAAAAGAGTGAGGAAGTTATGTTGTAATCCACATTCAGTTCTTACAGTCCTCTCTCTGGATTATATAGATGGCCCTCTTCATCGCAAGATCATTGGAATTGCCATCAATCATCTCATTGTTGGAAAAAGTCACACTCATCAGAATTGATCGGGTATAATATTGATTGTACAATGATCTCCTGGTTCTGCTCATTTCACTTAACATATTCTACTGAATTATTGCTGAATATACATATATTAGTTGATTGACTAAATGTATATTGACAGGTACACTGTTAATAATTATGAAAAATCACCACTCCTATGAGGTCATTAGCTGTTACTACTGATTGGGATAAAATAGGGATCCCAATCATCTGTTTCCAGTTTATCCTCCAGTCAGCCACTAAAATGACTTTTCTAAAAGGTAGGTCTGATTTCCTCTTTGCCCCACATCCCTGCTGCCTATTGTATGGGAGATCAAATACAAAATGCTCTTTTTGGCATTCAAAGCTTGTCATGACCTAGTCTACTCCTTCCTTCTCAATCTTCCTCAAAAAATCATGCTGAAAGGCAAAGAAATATGCTATCAGGAAAAATTAGAGTCAGTCATGTTGTCAAAAATATATATTTTGAACAATATTTACAACATCTCCATGACTTGAATGATATTATGTATTTTGCAGTTGAGCAAACTGAGGCAAGCACTGATTACCTGACTAACCCACATCACACAGGTAGGTTGTATCTGTGGCTAGATTTATACCCAGATCATCCAGACTCTAGACTCAAGATTCTTCAACTGAATCAGCCTCCTTTAATTAGAAATAGTCTTGTCCTATCCTCCACAATGTCTCCTTAAGAAAAGAGAGGCAGAAAAGTATTGCTTCAAATGTCCAGAAAGGAACAGAATGGGATGTTATATAGAAAATCCCAAGAGTTCTGGAATGACATTTTGAATTCATCATTGGTTTTTTTTAAAAAATAATTTGTTATTTTTAATTTTATTAAAGCTTTTTATTTACAAAACATTTGCATGGGTAAGTTTTCCACATTGACCCTTGCAAGACATTCTGTTCCAAATTTTCCCTTTTTTCCCCCTACCCAGTCCCCTAGATGGCGTATGGTGCAATACATATTAAATATCTTAAAATATATGTTAAATCCAATATATGTACACATATTACATAGTTATCTTGCTGCACAAGAAAAATCAGATCAAGAAAGAAAAAAACTAAGAAAACAAAATGCAAGCAAAAAAACCCAGAAAGAGCGAAAATGCTACACTGTGTCCACACTCAGCTCCCACTGTCCTCTCTCTGGCTCTAGATGGCTCTCTTCATCACAGAACAATTGGAACTGATTTGAATCATCGCATTGATGAAGAGAGCCACTATCAGGAGTTTTTTAAAGCCAGCAGAACTTGATTGTGACTCATGATTTCACCTAGTGCTTCACTAGTGAATCCACCTCAATGCTTTCTTCCTTCATAAAAATTCCCTACCCCTCTCTTGTCTATAACATCAACATGATGCATTTCAATTAAAAAAAAAAAAACTTTTCTTTGCCTGGATTAGTTAAGAATACGTTTCATAAAGTATCTGTAGGTAACGGTATATGAGATCTCAGAGATGAAGAGCCTGGTGGGTGGTGATCCAGGTGTAATATGAGCACTTGGGGTGAAGTTGGAAATCTGGGAGGAGTGGAGGGCAGAAGTTGGGCCATTTCAGTACTCAAGACATTGTATAAGATGGAAAGCTGGATGGGGAGGGGAGGCAGGCCAGGGTCTGAGATCCTCGTCTTGTGTGTGATAGGATGTTGGAATCTTTACAAATTGTTGTCATTAGAATTGATAGAGACAATAATTATCTAATTTAGCATGGTTCAGTGTGATTGATCTGATCCTACAAGGAGATGTTATGGGCCAGAAGAAACAAGGTACTAAGTGGAACTGAGGAACAATGCTTGTGTTCACACCTTTACTCATTAGAGTTCACACATTTGGCAGATTTCAGGGTTTAGTATGAGATATCCAAATTCACACCTCCCTTAATCCCTGCCTCCAGAAGGAGGAGTCAACCTTTGGGAGATCATATATAAAGAGGCTCTTAGCTTTGGGTTAGAGTTTTATTTCGGAACATTCCCAGGGGTTGGAAAGGAGCACTTTGGGATAGACACAAAGCACTCTGGGAGATTGAGAGCCAGAAGCCCTCTCTCGGAGGCAAGACAGATTCACCTTTGTGCTGGCTGGAGGCTGAAGAAAGCAGAGGCAGAAGCAAAGGACAAAGATGTAAGAGCTCTTAGAACCAAGGACAGAGAAAGAGGCCTCTAAGAAAACTAACTGGGCTATTTTGGAGGAAGCAATAAAAGATCTGAACTTTTAACATCTGGCTGCATTTGGGTAATTATTACTTTTAACTGAAACTAAGGCTGCCTCCAGAAAACCTCCTCGAGAAACCTGCTCCCAGAGAGAACCATTATATTTTAAAGAAGAAAAACACCACAATAGGAGAATAGATCTTCTGAGAAGTCTCAGGAGCTAGGTAAGGTGGGAACTCTTAGGACCAGGAGAAATCTCCAAGAGTGATCTCACTCTTTTAGACTTGAAATCTCTCTGCCTTCTGCAGGCCAGTTCTGTAGGTGCAGGTTCCAGGTAGGTCCAGCCAATTCCAAGCATATCTAACTCCACACCTTCCTACCCACTTCAGAGCTTTTGCTAATTGCCATTCTCAGTGGGGAGAGGGTGTCATCTGACTTTCAACTCCACAAGGAACATGCTGCTCTATCAGACTTGGCTATTGAACAACACCTCCTCCCCTCAACCTCCCCCCCACTCCCACTCCCACTATCTTATTGATGTTTTTCACAGCCAAAATAATTTCAGAATGTGAAGTGATGAGAGTAAACTGTGTATGACCTCAGTGAGCCCTGTAAAATTATGTAAAAATCACCAAAAAATGTCTCCTTTGATCTACAAACCTAAATAGTATTGCATCCTCTCAGAGCAAAATGTAAAATTATGTCAAAATCACCAAAAACTGTCTCCTTTGATCTATAAACCTAAATAGTATTGCATGCTCTCAGAACAAGATAAACTTTCTCGGAGGAAGATACAACTCCATACAAGATTTCACATTCACTTGAGACTTCCTTTAGACCCATTCATAAAATGGGTCTTCAAAAAACTACTCTTTGCAAATCACTTCTCTTTTGAGAATGATATGCCCACTAACAGAATCCCTCTTGGTGGAACAATAAAGCTTTTTTACCATAGCCTCTGGGTTTAGCGAATTCCTTATCTCCCAAACTTGAGCCTAGGAGAGAACGGAACCTCACTCCTGCCTAAACTCTCCATCAGTACCCTCAGCCCTCATCAGAAGGTTCTTGTCCCTGGATTTATCATTGATTCACATTTTCCCAATTTCAAACCTTGCCCACAAGGACCAGGAGTTCTGCCTTGTTCCTGGATCTTGATTAGAAATGTAGTGGTTCTGCCTTTTGACTTAGGCCCCTGATAGATTCAAGAGTTCTACCCAGATGTATATTGTTTTCTTTACAATTCAGAGATGAAGGTTACTATATTACTAACTCTCCACCCCACCCCACCCCCACCTGCTTTCTCAGTTCCTTCTTCCTCTTGCTCATTTTTTATAATTGTTTCTTTTTTACTTTTCCTAGCCCATCATCATACACAATTCAGTCCCAACCTACACTTGTACTACAGTTATACTGGTAACATTTTCTCATATATAAGTAAATAATTGGTCTTAATGAATGTCTTAGAATTCATCTTTAAAGTTTTCCTTTTTTTTCTGGATCTTTTTCTTTAAATTTTCCAGAGTCCTGGCCTTTTTCTTACAAATGCATGAAAGCTTTTCAGTTTGTCAAATGTCTGCTTTTTCCTCTCATTCCATATTCTATTCCAGATTTCTGGGCAAATTGTTCAGGATGCAACTCAAGTTCTTTTGTTTTTTGAAATGTAATGTAACCAAATCTATGGTCTTTTAGAGTAGAAACCGCTGGATTTGTGAAATCCTGACTATTTCTTCAATATTGAAGTTGAAAATAGTTTCAAAAGTTTCAAGGATCTTTTTTAAACCTCTTCCATAATTCCTTGGATTGCTTTTATTTCCACTCCACTAATATTTCCTTGATCTCTTACTTGATTTTGCAATTTCTTTTTATGTTCTTTCAGGAACTCCTTTTGTGTATATCTTGGATGTTACTCTTTGGGACAGGAATGGCTTGTTTTTTAACCTCATTATCTTCTGAATATTAACCCTAGATCTTCTTATATTTTTACCACTAGATACTTGATTTCCACCTCTTATTAAATATCACCGATTGTCTATTTTATCGTTTTTTCATAAAACCAAGTTTATTAATACATTTTTTACTGAGTTTTATTAATCTCATCTTTAACTTTTAGAATTTCAAATTTAGTATTTAATTGGAGATTTTGTTCCTTCTTTTTTTAGTTCTTTTATATACTCAATTCATTTGTTTCCTTTTTCTTATTTCTACTGATGTAAGAAGTCAGTCATATAAAATATGCTATCATCATGTCTTTTGCTGTATTCCAAAGGTTTTGATATATCGTCTTATTGTCATGATCTTATATTTGTTTTTTAACCCACTCATTAAGATTCAGGTGTTTAATCTCCAATTATTTTTAATGTGTTTACATGGTCCTTTATTAAAGAAAAATTTTATTGCATTTTAACCTGAAAAAGTTTGTACAGATGCAGAAACTCAAATAGGAATAGGTTAGATGGCTTACCCAAAGTCACATAGTCAGAGAACTTGGGTCCTACACATTCAGAAAAAAACCCTCTTATCTGTTGCATTCACCAATCTAAAATTATCATTACAAAAATAAATATCCAACAGAACAAAAATTGAAACAAAGTGAGTAAAATGACTGAATTTATACCATATGAATACCATGGAACGTTACACAGGAATTATAAGGAATCTTGGGATTTCAAAGAAAAACTCAATCCATTTTCAGAACTTTATAAACAGTATAAAATTGCAATGTCCAGTCAGATCTGTGCTGTAGAAAGAGGCCTTCCTTCATTCATTATATTCATAATTTATCTGCATTCAAATTTCTATACAAAGTATGACATCTTGGTGAAAACCTTTCTGCAAATGTAACTCTTGTACTATTTCTTTACAGTGTGCATATTGTGATGTCTAGTGACTTTATGTTCCAGGTAAAGGGGGTCTACATTCAGCATATTTCTAAATCTTCTCTTCACTATGTATCCTCAGATGTAAATTAAGATATAAACCGAGGCTAAAATTCTTCCCAAGGCAAGTATATGGGGGATTTCTTCCCAAGCAAAAAATCCCTGCTGACTAACAAGCTGTTCTCTATCTTTATGCCTTTGTACATGATTTCAATCTTCTAAGACTTTGGGGGTGGCAATTAAGGGATGAAGTAGGCTTGAATGATTTTCCACACAAGGTTTTTCTTCTAGTATGGAACATCTCATTTCTAATCAGGGATTAATGTGTATTAAAAAATTTACCATATTCCAGACACTCAAAAGTTTTTTTTTAAAGTCCATTGTGAAATAAAATTTGAGCTTTGTCTGAAGGTTTCCCCATTCATGATATCCCATATGGATTTTCTGATGTCTACCAAGCCCAGACCACTGTGTAAAAGCCATTCCACATTCATTACATTCATAAGGCTTCTCTGATGTAAATCAAGATAGGCGTGCTTTGTGAAACCCTTTCCACTGTGATTATAATCACAAGGCTTCTGTCCAAGGTGCATTCTCTGATGTGCATCAAGATAAGAACGCTTTGCAAAAGCCTTTCCACATTCACTACATTCATAAGGCTTCTCTCCAGTGTGAATTATCTGATGGATAGTAATATTAGAGTGAAATGAGAAAGTCTTTCCACATTCATTACATTCATAAGGTTTCTCTCCACTTTGGATTCTCTGATGTATATCAAGATAGGAGTGCTTTGTGAAAACCTTTCCACATTGATTATAAACATGAGGCTACTTTCCAGAGTGCATTCTCTGATGTTTAGTAAGACTGGAGTGGTATGGGAAAATCTTTCCACATGTTACATTCAGAAGGTTTCTCTCCAGTGTTGATTTTCTGATGTTCATGAAGATTGAAGGAATGTGTGAAAGACTTTCCACATTCATTACATTCATAGGGTTTTTCTCCAGTGTGGATTCTCTGATGTAGAACAAGTTTAGAGTTACATCTGAAACTCTTTCCACACTAATAACATTCATAACGTTTCTGCCCAGTGTGGATTCTCTGGGGTTTAACAAAATATTTGTTTTAACTTTTTTTTTTTTTAACAAAAAGTCTTGTTAGACTTTCATCTAGGGGAGGAAATGGGAGGTAGGAGGGGAAACTTCATCTAAGACCTCCCACACTCATTACATTCAAAAGGTTTCTCTTCAGTGTGGATTGTATGATGTTCTATGAGACTCTTGTGTTTGAATGCTTTTCCACAGTCAATACACTCATAAGACTTCTCTCCAGTGTGGATTCTCCAATGGACAGTGAGATTGGAACACTGTATGAAAGAATTTTTACATTCATACTTTTCCCAAATCTCAACTTTCTGATGTTCATGGAGATTGTAACTGGGTATGAAAACCTTTTCATATACACTACATTCATAAGGTCAAAATGGGTTCATGACCTAGGCATAAAGAATGAGATTATAAATAAATTGGAAGAGCATAGGATAGTTTACCTCTCAGACCTGTGGAAGAGGGAGGAATATATGACCAAAGAAGAACAAGAGATCACTATTGACCACAAAATAGAAAATTTTGATTATATCAAATTGAAAAGTTTTTGTACAAACAAAACAAATGCAGACAAGATTAGAAGAGAAACAATAAACTGGGAAGACATTTTTACAGTCAAAGGTTCTGATAAAGGCCTCATTTCCAAAATATATAGAGAACTGACTCTAATTTATAAGAAATCAAGCCATTCTCCAATTGATAAATGGTCAAAGGATATGAACAGACAATTCTCAGACGAAGAAATTGAAACTATTTATAGACATATGAAAATATGCTCCAAATAATTAATAATCAGAGAAATGCAAATTAAGACAATTCTGAGATACCACTACACACCTGTCAGATTGGCTAGACAGGGAAAGATAATGCGGAATGTTCAAGGGGATGTGGGAAAACAGGGACACTGATGCATTGTTGGTAGAATTGTGAACACATCCAGCCATTCTGGAGAGCAATTTGGAACTATGCTCAAAAAGTTATCAAACTGTGCATACCCTTTGATCCAGCAGTGTCTCTACTGGGCGTATACCCCAAAGGGATACTAAAGTAGGGAAAGGGACCCGTATGTGCCAAAATATTTGTGGCAGCCCAGTTTATAGTGGCTAGAAGCTGGAAAATGAATGAATGCCCATCAATTGGAGAATGGTTGAGTAAATTGTGGTATATGAACGTTATGGAATATTATTGTTCTGTAAGGAATGACCAGCAGGATGAATACAGAGAGGACTGGCAAGACTTACATGAACTGATGCTGAGTGAAATGAGCAGAACCAGGAGATCATTATATACCTCAACAATGATACTGTTTGAGGATGTATTCTGATGGAAGTGGATCTCTTCGATAAAGAGAGCTAATTCAGTTTCAATTGATCAAAGATGGGCAGAAGCAGCTACACCCAAAGAAAGAACACTGGGAGATGAATATAAACTGTTTGCATTTTTGTTTTTCTTCCCGGATTATTTATACCTTCTGAATTCAATTCTTCCTGTGCAACAAGAGAACTGTTCAGTTCTGCACACATATATTGTATCTAGCATATACTGTAACCTATTCAACATGTAAAGGACTGCCTGCCATCTGGGGGAGGGGGTGGAGGGAGGGAGGGGAAAAATCGCAGCAGAAGTGAATGCAAGGGATAATGCTGTAAAAAATTACCCTGGTATGTTCTATCAATAAAAAGTTATTAAAAAAAAAAAAAAAGCTTCTCTTCAGTGTGGATTCTCTGATGTTTAAGTTGGAAGAAAAGGTTTTGCAATTGTCAATGCTGAAAAATTACCCATGCATATATCTTGTAAATAAAAAGCAATAACAAAAAAGAAAAAAGAATTACAAAAATATAAATTTGCCTTGATTAGCTGAAGAGAAAATAAGGTGTCTAAATATATCTGTTTTAGAAAATGAACAAGTCATTAATGAACTTCCTAAGGTAAAAAAAAGCAGCAGGATTAATTGGATTTACTGGTGAATTCGATCAACTCTTTAAAGACCAGCTAATTCTAATATTAAACAATGTATTTGGAGCAACAAATAAAAAAAGGATTCTACCAAATTCCTTTTAGGAAGCAAATAAGACACTGATACTTAAACCAAGATGACCAAAAACAGAAAAAAGAAAATTAAAAACCAAATTTATTAATGAATGTAGATGCAAAAATTCTAAATAAAATACTTAAAGATTAGAACAATATATTACAAAGGTTATACATTATGATCAAGTGGAAATTATATCAAGATTTCAGGGATGGTTTGAAATAAGGAAAATTACTAAAATAGTTGATTGAATCAATAAGAAAGTAAAAAATGTTATTTCATCAATAGATGCAGCAAAAGCTTTTCCTAAAGTTCAACACTTTTTAAAATTAAAATTCTTGAAAGAAAAAAAAAAGGAAGGAATCCACTGATCATCTCCTGAAAGATATCCCAAAATGAAAACTATTCAGGAACATTATAGCCAAATTGCAGGACTCCCAGGTCAAGAAAAAAAATTGGAAGCAGCCAGAACCAACTCAAATATTGTTCAGGCACAGTCAGGATTGCAATATGATATTCCAGAAGGCAAAGAAGCATAGAGTATAACCAAAAAATAACAAAAAATACCCAACTAAACTAAACATTTCTCACCGAGGAAATTGTTCAACAAAAAAGGGAACTTTCAAACATTTCTGATGAAAAGGCCTGAACAGAGAATTCCAATTTAAAAAAAAAATTTAATAGCTTTTTATTTACAAATTATATGGATGGGTAATTTTACAACATTGACAATTGCCAAACCTTTTGTTCCAATTTTTCCTCTCGTTCCCCCCACCTCCTCCCCTAGATGTCAGGATGGTCAATACATGTTAAATATGTTTAAGTATAAATTAAATACAAAATAAGTATACATGTCCAAAGCGTTGTTTTGCTGTACAAAAAGAATCGGACTCTGAAATAGTATAAAATTAGCCTGTGAAGGAAATCAAAAATGCAGTCAGACAAAAATATAGGGATTGGGAAGAGAATTCCAATTTTCAAATAAAAGATTCAAGAGTAGCATAAAAAAAGTTAACAGGAAAGAAAAAGAAGTAAGTTAATCAGCCTAAACTGTTTATGTCCCTCAATGAGATAATACTTATAACTCTAATTAAGAACTGAATTTCTACTAGCTTGCTGTTTGGCCTTTGTTCTTTAAAAGGACCCAGAATTAGGAAGGAGAAGCCAAGACTGGGAAGTCAGTTAATTGAATTGGGACAGGGGAGGAAAGGGTGGTGAGGTGCAAAGTGCCAGCCTCACTTTCTCCTCCAGAGTCACCTGGCTTCAGTGGCCAGATATAGATCAGCATGATTGGAGATGGCCCTGGAAGCAGTGGAGATCTTGATTTTAAGGTAAGCTCTCAGTCTGAAGAAAGCAACACCCACAGAGAGATTAAAGTTGGCTAAGAAATGAAACCAAGAATGTTCTCTTTTACCTAGTCAAAAACAAGTTTGGAAGTGAAAAGTTTCCAAGGTTATTGGTCATACGGGCAGTCAGGAGTTTACATAGATAGAAGGGAAGGGGAATAAGATGACTTTGATGGGATGGTATAAAATTGAAGATGGGCTCACTTTCTCTAACTCCAATTCCTCTGACTCCTTTCCTCTTCCTCTGCCTTCTACAGACCCAAAAGGTAGAAATTGCTTGGGGACCCAGATGGGATGAGAGTATGTGGAATCTCAATGTCCCCTGGTAAGATTTGAGTTTTGCCTGAAGGTTTCCATATTCTTGAGATTTCTGTCTAATGTGCCCAATGTCTCATGTTTTCCATATCTGTGGTGCCATGTGAAATCCTTTCCACAGTCATTAAGTTCATAAGGCTTCTCTCCAGTGTGGATTCTCTGATGGATAGCAAGATAGGAGCGCTTTGTGAAAGCCTTTCCACATTCATTACATTGATAAGGCTTCTCTCCAGTGTGGGTTCTCTGATGGAATAAAGATTGCTGCGCTGGGCAAAAGCCTTTCCACATTCCTTACATTCATAAGTCTTCTCCCCAGTGTGGATTGTTTGATGGTAAGTAAGACTGCTCTGCTGGGTGAAAGCCTTTCCACATTGATTACATTCATAAGGCTTCTCTCCAGTATGGATTTTCTGATGGATAGCAAAAGAGGAGCGCTTTGTGAAAGCCTTTCCACATTCATTACACTCATAAGGCTTCTCTCCAGTGTGGATTCTCTGATGTTCACGAAGACTGTAACTCCGTATGAAAGTCTTTCCACAATCGTTACATTCATAAGGCTTCTCTCCAGTGTGGATTCTCCGATGGACAGCAAGACTGTAACGCTGTTTGAAAGTCTTTCCACATTCATTACATTCATAAGGCTTCTCTCCAGTGTGGATTCTCTGGTGAACAGCAAGATAGGAGGGCTTTGTGAAAGCCTTTCCACAGTCATTACATTCATAAGGTTTCTCTCCAGTATGGATTCTCTGATGGATAGCTAGATAGGAGGGCTTTGTGAAAGCCTTTTCACATTCATTACATTGGTAAAACTTCTCTCCAGTGTGGATTCTCTGATGTTGAGTGAATTTGGAATAACACTGGAAATCCTTTCCACATTGATTACATATGTAAGATTCTTTTTCTATGTGAATTCTCTCAGGAGTAGATTGCTCTCTCAAAGTTTTCCCATGTTTCTTACATTTATAAGGTTTCTCTCCAGCATGGATTCTCTGATGCTTTGAAAGGGAAGAGAGTACAAGAAAAGCTTTATTACATTCATGACACTCGGGTGTTTTCTCTTCAGGATGTATATTCTTATCTTTAGAAACACTGGAACTCTTTCTGAAAGCATTTTTGTGTGTATTCCATTCACAATGTTCCTTTCCAGTATGGTTTCTTTTGTGCTTAGCAAGAACAGCCCTACATTCCCGATATTGAAAAAGGTCTTTCCAGGAGATCATTTTCAGATTTGCACTCATCTCCTTCATATCAAAGCACGTCTCTGCATGTGAAAGAAACAAACACAATAAATTTATGCTCTAATGCTGGCTGATAATTAGAAAAAAAAAACTTTTAATTTTTCCAGGCAAAAAGTTTTCAAACTCAAATGGACAGATTCAATCATAGTGTTTCAATTACAGAGTTCTACACACAATACAATGACTTTGTACCCCCACATCCCCCCCCACCCTCTTAACAAATCTGAGACAAAGGGGAGGTGAAGGTTCTCATAATTTAGAAACCAGGCTATGAACTCTGAATACCTGAGTATCCTGATCCAAATCCCTGCAGCAGAGATTAGAACTCAAACCTGGAAACTGAGGCTTCTCAATCCATTGCACTGGACAGATGTTCTCCATTTTATTTCTAAACCTTTCTTTCAAATTCAATCTCAGGCACCTCCTAGCTCTGCACCCCTGGGGATGTGCTTTTTTGGGTCAGTTTTCCTGCAGAGTAAAGGTAATAATTGTACCTACTTCCCAGGTTATTGTGAGCATCAAAAGAGATAATGCCTATAAAACTCTTGGCACACAGTAGGCACCATATGTTTATTAACTACTATCGCTGTCACTATGATTTTGACTCTTTCCACCTCAACTCTTCCTTCCTTCATATACTTTCCTTCCCCTTTCTCTTTATATACAAATGCCTGTTGAACATGATATATTTTCACAAAAAAATACTTTCCTTTGCCTGGATTAGCTAAGAATAAGTTTCATAAAGTGTTGCTTATTCTGAAATCATCTGCAAGTCTATATACTGGATTTAAAACTTTTTGACAACTTCTCGTTGAATACCCAGGGCTCAATGGAGTACACTGAACAGAACAGGCACTTAATTATCCTTATTGATTGGTTGACATTACCCAGAGCTGATCACATGGCCTAACCTCAACTTAGTGCTTTCATGCTGGTCCCTCTGAGGGGCCAAATATTTGTTTCTATTTTTGTCTCTTTCCTGCTCCCTCTGAACTATGAACAAATCCCATAGTAAAAATATCAGGGCCTAGGGCTCCTGGTGCTGTTATGGAATAACCAGGAGTCTTTTCCTCCCATATCCCTAACCTAAGGGAAGCTGTCAGTTATTATGTAAATTAGACCAATAATCCTCTAAGAATGGGCCAAAAGTTGGTCAACAGGAACCAGGAAAAGGCAGAAAGTGGATGAATTAGGTCCAATTCCTTTCTGAGTAAGGCAGTGGTCTCCACTCCCATTCACAAACTGATAAATGGAGACAGAGAAAATCAAGAAGGCAGAGTCAAGTTCATTCTTGTCAGTCCTTCCCTCTAAGAGAGGACAATGACATGAAGGAGATCACGCCGTGACACGTGAGTGACTTGGATTTAAGTGAGGGAGGGCTTCCCAAGGTCATTGGCCTCCCTTTATCCCATAGAGCCATCTGCTTCCAATGACCAGTTACAGATCAGGATTCCTGGAGATGGCTCTGGATGCGGATAGATAGAGGAAACTTGGGCCTTTTTCAGGTAAGGTCTTCAACAGGTCTCCTGTGACTGAGGCCGCCCCCATCCAGTGATTAAAGCTAGGGAGCAATGGAGGCAAAGATCTCCTCTCTCGCCTAGGAGACAGGTGAATGCTGTGAAAATCTCAATAAATAAGATGGAATGAATGAAGTCACTGGGAAGAACCTCGAGGTTCAGAAATGACTGTGAATTACACTCAGTCTAAGTCAGTGAGGACCCAAACAAAGACCAAATGAAATTTAGCAAGGGACCACACCTATGTGTGGTCGATGAGCATCAAACTGGTTTTTGATTAAGGTTTCTTCCTCAAGAAATGAATTGGGGTAGCTAAATGGCACAGTGGATAGAGAGAAGTCAAAAGGACCAAAGTACAAATCTGACCTCAGACACTTAATATTTCCCAGCAGTTAAATCATTTAACTCCAAGTGCCTCAGCAAAAGAAGAAAGAAAGAAATCTATTCAGGGATGGTTCAGTGGTGAGGAGGTGGAAAAATGCTTTTAAGACCTCTGTAGGTAAGGGTATATGATAGCCTAAATGAACAGAAGAAGGAAGGGAAGAAGAAAAGAAAGAAGGAAACAGGCAAGGAAGAAAGAAGAGAGGGGGAGAGAGTGAGAAGGGAGGAAAGGAGAGAAGGAGGCAAGAAAGGAATCTTCCAACTGATCGAATCCAGCTTGTGGCCAGCTTTCTTCAGAAGTTGTTGCTTTTCCAATATATCTGTCCTTAACTGTAGCCTGCGTGGCGAAGTCGGCAGAGGATGAAAAGGGGGGGGGGAGGAAGAATAAAAAAAAAGTGCATACAGGGAACAAAAGAAAAACTACAAGAAGGCAGAAAGCCATAGCAGGTTCTAAATACAATATCTTTCAATTATAGTTTACAGAAATTTATTATTACATATTTTGAATCCTCCCTTATGTTCTGCTAAACATAAAACATTTTAAAAATTGTTCTTTTTTTTTCTATTTTGTTTTTAGTTTTAAATAAATATGAAAAAAGTAAAAATAAAGGGTTTTTTTTGGCTTAAGGAAGGCCTAAAAAAATTCATATTAGTCTGAGCCCTCTTTCTTTGGTTTTGGATAGTTGGACATTCTAAAATTTCCAACAAAGACTTCCACTAGGATCATTGATCCTTCATTAGAAGAGAACTGAAAGACCATGAAGTCCAATCCCCTCATTTTACAGATGAAGAGACTGAGGTTCAGAGGTTAAGTGAGTGCTCAGGATCTCACTACCACAAGGGTCTGAAAAGGGATTCCAAGCCATTTTTCCTGTCCCCAGGCCTATCACATGAAGAAACCTATAGAATAGCAGCCTGCACTCCAGCTGACAACTCACTCACCAAGACAGGAGTTCCTCAGGCCTCCTCTCTCCACATAGGAGATGAAATCTTCTCTGGGAACTGGAAGTCCTGAAAGGGGGAAAATAGTGGGTGTGAGTCTTGAAACTTGTCATTTATTCCTCATTGGAACAGCACCAGGGTGCAAGGCCTACTGGGTAGTTCCAAGGACAACTCAAAGATGGTTTTCAGAGTGTTTATTGCCAGGGAAAGAGGGAAGAGAGGAAAGGAGACCATGCAGGCAATCTGGAATCAGAAGATCCTGATTTTGCTGTCTCCTTCACAATGGGATGACCACATCCCACAGCTTCCATTTTCTGGACATTAGAGACGGCTGGTAGCACAGAGAAGGGAGCACCGGACCTGCATTCAGGAAGCCCCGAGTTCAAATTTGGATTTAGACATATCCTGGCTGTGTGACTCTGGGTAAATAATTTCATCTGTTTGCTTTAGCCTGCAGACCTGTAAAATGGGGATAAAGATGGTGCTCAAAATAAAGGGTAGTGGTGAGGAGCAAGTGCGATAATGTGCATGAAGGAAGCTCTGAGCACAAGGTCTGGAACCCAGCAAATGTATAAAAACACCTCCTCCCTTCCCTTTCTCTCCCTGTATCTGTACAGACCTTTAGGAGATGTATGAAGGAAGAACAAGGACCCACTTGCTGTGCTGGCAATTTATGTGTTGGGGCAGTGAGGTAAAATTTTGTTTATTTTTTTTTTTTACCAAAAAAAATATTGCGAAGACAGAATAGTTCCCCCCAAGAGGAAGGGGGTTCCTTCTCCTATCCCATGTTCAGTAAAAAAGGGCAAGATTAGTTTTCAGAAGGTTTGCAGACAAAACTGTCAGGTTCCCATCCTACAAGACAAAGACCACTCAAAGAAGGGCAGGCAGCAGGAGGACCTGTCTCTTGGGGACAGGAGGCAGCCCTTGGGCCTTTCTGAGAACTGGTAAAAGCCTGAACCTCTGCACCCTAGGGAGGGGATGGTGACACTCCTGTTGATGGCAGTTCCAGAGTTCCAAGGGAAGGGCTCCTTACCCAGGGAGAGCAAGTTCTCGGCATTCTCCAGCATGACCTCCTTATACAGCTCTTTCTGATCCGGGTCCAACAGACCCCACTCCTCAGGGCTGAAGTCCACAGCCACATCCTTGAAGGTCACCAACCCCTAAAACACCAACATCCAGAGGACTGAAGAATTGAAACACGCTTCATAACTGACCTGATGCAATGCTCCTCAATGTACAGAAGGGACCTGAAGCATGGAGGAGGGATCGGCCCAAGGTGACAGCCCTTACGGGATTCAAAGACAGCACGGAAACCAAAGTCCCCCCAAAGACCAGTGGAATATAGAGAAACACATCTTATATTTTCAATTGGAATAAGATTGAGAAATGTCTTACTAGGAAATGGTACTGCCTGTGGAATCGGGGAAGTTATGGGTTCTATGAGAGAGTGATGAGGATTTGTGGAGGTGAAATCAGACAGTGCTATGTTAAGAAAATGGCATGAAGTGTGTGTGTGAAGGTAGCAAGTATTATGTGCTGTAGAGCCAAAACATTTCCATGATCACTGAGGAGAAAAAAAGATCTTGTGAATTTTCCAAAGGCCAGAAATTAAGTCTTATCCAGATCCAGTCTTCCCCCCCAAGAGTATTCTTTTTTTCCAAATGCATGTACAAAGTTTTCAACATTCATTTTTGTTAGATTTTGTGTTCCAAATTTCAGAATCACACACTTCTTCTTTTTTTTTTTAATTATAACTTTTTATATCCAAAACATATGTGTGGGTAATTTTTCAACACTGACAAAACCTTCTGTTCCAACATTTCCCCTCCTTCCCCCCACCCCCTCCCCTAGATGGCATATAGACCAATACACCTTAAATATGTATATCTTAAATACAATATACGTATACATATTTATACAATTATTTGGTTACACAGGAAAGATCAGAGAATCACACATTTCTTAATGGATATGGCCCAATGGTCACCAATTTACAGAAGGAAACTGAACCAGGGAGAAGGGATTTACATAAAGGTCACATCCTTTTATGAGAACACTTGGAAGCACAGTCATGCAAGGCCTCCCACCTACACTGTACACAGCTGGTATGGTGTGGTGGTGGTGGTTTGGAAGTTGCCAAAATGTTGTCTTCCATGTTGCAATGAAAGTTTCTTGAGGGCAGTGACTGATTTTTCCTCCTTTGAATCTCCTCTATGTTTGCACAGAGACTCTTCCCTTTCTAAATGCCTGTTGCTTTGATTCAAGCAATGGTAAAGGGGGAGAAAGACTTGGGCTGAGCTGAGCATGCTCAGTATGATTCTAGATGTACCTAATTGTAGCTTTGGGGCACGGAAGGACCTCAAGAGAAAAAGAAAATAAAATGGAATAAAAGAAAACATGCCAGGAAGCACAGAACCACTTCAGGACAGCTCCTGAACCATGTGTAGCATTTATTATGTATGTTTGTTTTATATTGAATCTGCTGTTATATTCTGCTGGTTACATGAATTTTTTTTCTTCTCTTAAGAGAAAGAAATTTATAATTTCTTTATTTATAAATAAATTATATGTATATATATATATATATATTATAATAGGGGATGCTAGATGGCACAGTGGATAGAGCGCTGGTCCTGAAGTCAGGAGAACTTGAGTTCAAATCTTCCCTCAGACACTTAATACTTCCTAGGTGTGTGACCCTGGGCAAAGTCACTTAACTCCAATTGTCTCAGGGGAAAAAATAAAATAAAGTTACAATGATAATGGCAAAAATGGCAAAGAGAAAGGATTCAGAGAGATTTGGGAAGATCTGTGTGGCCTGAGGCAACAGGAGCTGAGCAACAGCAGGAGGACCATTTCTGCTCTGCTCCCAGCCAGGGAAAGGACAAGAGCTGGGGAAGCTTCCAGGGTTCTGCTCCAAACAACAGGGTCAAGGGTTTGAGGAAAGTCAGTGGCTACAGGAGGGAGCTTGGGTACAGGACATAGAGAGTGGCTAGAAGGTAGGAGCATGTGTGTGTGTGTGTGTGTGTGTGTGTGTGTGTGTGTGTAGTGGGAGATGGTGCTGGACCAAAGCAAAGACATGATACCTACAGGAAAGATACTAATGAGTGAAGTGGTCATCTTTGTCTGGGACCTATATTGGGGAAAATTTAAACAAAGATGTGGGGGCAGCAACTGGGGGAAGGGGGTTAATGCTCAAGATGCCAAAGGGACAGTGATCAGTCCAAAACATAGCAGAGAGGAGGGCACTGTTGTTTTTACTGCAGTGACTTTCCTGCCTACTTTTGTAAAGGATCCACAGATAAGAGAGATGGCCAGCCTACAGACCATCCTCCAGATCTGGGGAAATGGCCTTTTGGCCTGATGCTGCCACATCTGTGGACAGAATACACTCACCTGGGCTGGGGCTCTGTGGTTCTCAGGGGCCATTCCCTCTGGCTCCAGCTTTCCTGCTTGGGCCAGGTCTTGGTCCTCTGCAAGCTGTCAGGGAAGGAGGAAAGATTACTGTTATTACTGAACAGATGTGGCTCCCTTCTTTTCCTGGACAAGAGACAAGCCTACAGGAAATTGCAAAGGGTGAGATTCCAGGGGAGTTACTAAGCCCCTGGCCCTGCCCTTTGTGCAGACCCAAACCAATAGGGAGAGGGAGGCTGAAAGGATGAAAAATGAAAATGGTGCAGTCAAAATGGAAGAAAAAAGGCAGGATATTGCCTGAACTCTCTCCAGTTTCCTATGAAATAACTTTCAATTAAGAGTGAAGTAACAGCACCTACAAAACAATGGGGAGAAACAATTTTCCAGCCTTAGGTAATTTAAAAGGATTGCAGGAAAGATCTATCTCACTTGGGTAAAAGAGGAACATAGCCTGGGACAGATCAACAACTGGAGGCCCATTGGACCCTTCCACACTAGGTCAACAGCCAGTTCCAGAGTCTTTGTCACAACTGTCAAGGAGCCAGCCACTAAATCTCTATCTTTGAATCAGGAAGTCATTAACCAAACTTCTTACCTCAGAGTAAAAGGCTTGGGACAGTGTCATCTGCTCAGGGCAAGAGCTCAATCTTAAAAGCCACAAAATGGCATGGGAAATGAGAAATAAAGACAACAAAATACAATAGCTCTGGCAAAAGAAAATTATTGTGGTTCAAGGGGAGGTTCAAAGACAAATTCAGAAGAAGACGAGATAAAAATGCCTCCAATCCGAAATCTCAAACAGAAATATGAATTGATCACAAGTCTAAAAAGTCCTCCTGGAGGAGCTCCAAAAGGATTTGAAAAATCAAGTAAGAGAAGTAGAATAAAAATTAGGAAAAGAAATGAGAGTGGAACTAGAGAATCATGAAAAAAAAATGTCACCAATTTGGTTTAAGGAAAGCACAAAAATCCACTAAAGAAAACATCTCCTTTAAAAGAATTGGCCAAATGAAAAAGAATGTACACTGAAGAAAATAATTCGTTAATAATTTGGAAGCTAATATAAATAAAATAGACATGGAAAGAATTCACTGATCACCTTCTGAAGGATATTGCAAAATGAAAACTAGGAACATTATAGATAAATAGCAGAATTCACAGGTCAAGAAAAAAATTGTAAGCAGCCAGAAGCGATTGAAATATTGTTCAGGCACAGTCAGGATTGGAATATGATATTCCAGACGGCAAAGAAGCATGGATTATAACCAAAAAATAACTAATCAGCAAAACTAAACATCCTATTTTGTTGGACCCTGAAACCTTCTACCCCACCTGTTTTCTATTGCCCCTTGAACACAATGCCTTGGGTACAGTAAAAACCAGAATTGGGTTGAGGCACCCGAGTATGTATTCTGCTGATAGGTGTGCACTAGGTGTTCCAGCAAGAGAATTATGGCACAAACAGTCATGCATTGAGTACAAGCCAAGGATGGATCAAGCATTCCCCTCCTCTGGTAGGACTGTTTGAGGCAAGTGACCATGGAGGAAACAGAGGACGGTTAGGGGGAAGATGTAAGGGACAAGAGATGAGGGGAGAGGGAGAGACATAATGGGAGACATCATGAGCTGTACCAAATAAAGTGTGCCTACTTCAATCTTCCTCAAGTGTGGTGACTGACTATCTCCTCTCTTGTATTCGGAGATGTCTAAAGAGTCCTTGTGGCCACTGGGTAAGGAAAGGTACCACCCGGTTAGGAGTAGCCTAACACTCTTTCACAAAGGAAAACATTCAATGAAAAAGGAAATTTTTAAAAATTCTTGATGAAAAGACCCAAGCAGAACAGAGAATTCAAAATTTCAAGTAAAAGAGTAGCATAAAAAAGTAAGGAGGAAAGAAAAAGAAAAAATTAAATTAAAAAGACTAAACTTTTTATGTCCCTACATGCGATAATACTTGTAATTCTACTTAAGAACTGAATTTTTACTGGTTTGTTGTTCTCTAAGAGGACCCAGACATTGGGAAGAGGAAGCCAAGACTGGGAAGTTAGTTAATTGAATTGGGACAGGGGAGGAGAGGGTGGTAAGGTACAAAGTCCCCAGCCTCATTACTTCCTCCAGAGCCACCTGGTTCCAGTGGCCAGATATAGAGCAGAATGACTGGAGATGGCCCTGGAAGCAGTGGAGACCTTGACCTTAAACTAAGCTCTCAGTCTGAATGAGGCAACACTCACAGAGGGATTAAAGCCTGGAAAGAAATGAAGCCAAGAATGTTCTCTTTTATCCAGTCAAAAACAACAAGTCTGGGAGGGAAAAGTGCCCAGGGCTATTGGCCATAGGGGCAGGTGGAAGTTTACATAGACAGAAGGGACAGGGGATAAGATGACTTTGATGGGATGGTATAAAATTACTCCTAGTCTTCTGACTCCCTTCCTCTCCCCCATGCTCCTACAGACCCAAGAGGCAGGACAGGTTTGGGGCCCCAGATGGGATAAGAGTGTGTAGAACCTCAATCTTCCCTGAGTCAGAATTCTCCTTGATACTAATACTCAGTCCTCCCAGCATCCCTTTTTCCCAACAGATAAATGGTGAGGGAAGGGGCAGGGAGCTCTAGAAGTGATTTAGGTGGGTAGTTGAATCAGAAAAAACAATTGCTGAGTTCTGAAATCTAAGTAGAAGATGAGAGAACTTTCCTAAACTCCTGAGTAGATTTTAGGTTTAAGGAATGTGGAAAGAGTGAGCCACATGCCTGGAAAGGAGCCCAAGATGTGCAGGTCCAGAGAAGTTTGCCCAGGAAACAGCTTCCAGGAAGTTTCCTGGAGCCAGAAAGGCAGTGCCTGTGAAACTTCTTAAGAAATCATGTCCAAAGGCTCACAATCAATTCACTAAATGGGAGCTGGAGACAAAGCTAGGATACCAGGGCCAGAAGGGGAGGCTGAAAGTGGCACTCCTGGGTTACTATGGGGAAAGCCTGCCTTTGGGCAAATATAATGGGTAATAATGGGTAAGCTTGAGGAAGAGGGTTAGTGGATATTTGTCAAATGTTTGGAAATCTGGAAAAGAGATAGGAGCCAAGAATGTGTTAAGTAGCCAGACCTGGAAGGATGTACATGGAAGGATGTAGAAGGCTTCTGAATATATATAGAGGTGAGGAAATTGGGAGATGGGATGGGGGAGAGACTTTTAACTGGATGGGATGGAAAGTAAGAGTGGGTGAGAAGATAAAGCAACAGAAATAGGGTAAATGGGGGGCTTGAGAAACACAATGGTGAGTAAATATAAGATGGAAGGACATTAAACAGGGACACTGATACATTGTTGGTGGAATTGTGAACACATCCAGCCATTCTGGAGAGCAATTTGGAACTATGCTCAAAAAGTTATCAAATGTGCATACCCTTTATTCAGCAGTGTTTCTACTGGGCTTATACCCCAAAGAGATACTAAAGAAGGGAAAGGGACCTGTATGTGCCAAAATGTTTGTGGCAACCCTGTTTGTAGTGGCTAGAAGCAGGAAAATGAATGGATGCTCGTCAATTGGAGAATGGTTGAGTTAATTGTGGTATATGAACGTTATGGAATATTATTGTTCTGTAAGGAATGACCAGCAGGATGAATACAGAGAGGAATGGAGAGATTTACATGAACTGATGCTGAGTGAAATGAGCAGGACCAGGAGATCATTATATACCTCAACAATGATACTGTTTGAGGATGTATTCTGATAGAAGTGGATCTCTTCGAAAGAGAGCTAATTCAGGTTCAATTGATCAAAGATGGGCAGAAGCAGCTACACCCAAAGAAAGAATACTGGGAGATGAATATAAACTGCTTGCATTTTTGTTTTTCTTCCCGGATTATTTATACCTTCTGAATTCAATTCTCCCGGTGCAACAAGAAAACTGTTCGGTTTTGCACACATATATTGTATCCAGAATATACTGTAACCTATTCAACATGTAAAGGACTGCTTGCCATCTGGGGGAGGGGGTGAAGGGAGGGAGGGGAAAAATCAGAACAGAAGTGAATGCAAGGGATAAAGTTGTAAAAAAAAAATTACCCTGGCATGAGTTCTATCAATAAAAAGTTATTTAAAAAAAAAAAGATGGAAGGACATTTAGTTGGCTGGACTGGATGTTAAAATGGCTCTTTGTGATAGCAAACACCTGGAAATTGCAGTGATCCCCCCTTCATTCCATATTTATTTTAAATTAAAAATCCCATCATTAGAAATTAGAGACAGTCGGTTTTACAGTGCAAAGAATCCTGAGACTGGACTCAAGAAAGGTTGATTTCAAATCCATCCTCATACTCTTACTAGCTCTGTGTCCCTGGGCAGATTACTTCATGTATGTGTGCCTCAGTTTCTCCAATTATTAACAGGGAAAATGATGGGACCAAATTCACAGATATGTTGTGAGACTCAAAGGAGAAATATATATATATATTTGGCACAGTACCGAATACATAGTGAGTATATATAAATTATTTCTTTCCCTACTTTTCCCACTAACTGTGCTGGAATTTGAGGGAACAATGAAATATTACAATAATTTTTTTATACCAGGCAGCATTAGGAACAAGGAGGAACAATTTATTCTCAATAACAACATATCTAGATAACATTCTAGATAACCTTTCTAAAATCGAGGCCTATCCCAACAAGGAACGGGTTGCCTAGACAGAGAAAGAATTCCTTTCACTGCACAACTTCAAGAAAAGGCAGCAGGGGCAGTTTTCAAAAACTTTGTAGACAAAATTCCCATCTGGTTAGAAGTTAGAGTAGATGTCATATCTCAGATTAGCTCCTGTTAAGACATTCTTTAATGCTGTATTGCTTTTTGAGCATTGCAGAAACCAGGCATTGACCAAGATCTAACACTCTATACCGAGAATTCAAAATGAGTTCTTCATTCAGATATAGTGGACGATACTATAAACAAATGAGGAGAACAAGGGATAGTCTGCCTCTCAGATATGTGGAGAAGAAAGGCATTTCTTGCCAAAGAAGAACTAGAGGATATTATCAAATACAAAATGGATAATTTTGATTATATTGAATTAAAAAGGGTTTGCACAAACAAAAGAGCTAGCAGTGCTGGCCAGACATTATGCTGGGCAGTGGCTGTGGACAAGGAGGAATGAGCACTTGCTGGGAAAGTACTTTAGGGAGCAAAAACATTTCGGGGACAGCAGCTGACAGATCTTGCATGTGATTTATAGGTGAGAACTGCTGCTGAGGTTGAGCCACTGGACAGAATTCAGAACATAACAGTAAGGAGGAGCTGAGGATTAAGGCAGCATTACCCAGAGCTGAGAAATCAAACTTGACAGTAATGATGATCATTGGTATAAGCTTCTAAAAATAAAATAAAACCAAATGAAAATTCAGGAGGAGTAAGCAGAGGAAAAAGAACCTCACAATAGCTACTTTGGTATAAAAGAAGATCATGGTTAATATTCAGAAAATAGTGAGGTTAAAAAACAAGCCATTCCTATTCCAAAGGGTAACTTCAAAGATACACAACAAGCCCAAAAGGAATTCTTCCAAGAATATAAAAAGGAATTCAAAAATCAAATAAGAGATCAAGGAAATATTAGGGGGAGAAATGAAAGCAATCCAAGAAATTATGAAAAGAAAGTTAATCAATTTGAAAAAGGTAACAAAAAAGTTCTTGAAATATAGAATTGAAGAGGAATTGAATGACATTATGAGACACCAAAAAACAATTAAACTAGAAAACATAGAAGAGAATCTGAAACATCTCATTAGAAAAGCTGGAGAACAGATCAAGGAGAGACAATATAAGAATTGTTGGACTAGCTAAAAGTTATTATTTAAAGAACAATCTGGATACAATATTTGAAGAAATTATGAAAGAAAATTTCTCTGAACTTCTAGAAAAAGCAGGTAAAGGGGGAAAGAAAAAAAATCTACTGTTCACCAACTGAAGAGATCACAGGAGAAAACCATAAAAGAATATCCTAGCAAAATTTCAAAATTCCTAGATTAAGGAGAAAATACTGCAATCCAGCCAGAAAATAAGACAGACTCCAAAACTGCAGAAATAGTCAGGATTTTAGGAAACCCAGCAGCTTCAACTCTAAAAGACCATGGGTTTGGTAACATTAAATTTCAAAAAAAACAAAAGACCAAGAGTTGCATCCTGAATAATTTACTCAGAAATCTGGAAGAGAATATGGAATGACAAACTGAAAAACTTCCATGTATTTGTAGCAAAAAGAACGGAACTGAATGGAAATTTTAACATAAAAGATTCAGAAAAAAGGAAAACATTAAGTTCCAAGGCACTCATTAAGGCCAATTGCTTATATATGTGAAAATATTAGCAATGTAACTATAGAGTTTCAAAGGTTGGAGCTGAATAGTGTATGATGAGTAGAAAAAGGAAAATGGAAACAATTATAAAAATTGGGCAAGAGGAAGAACTAGAACTGAGAAAGGTGGGGTAAGGTAGGGAGAAAAGCTGGTAATATTGTAACCTTAATCTCTGAATTGTAGAAAAAAAGTAATGTATACATCGCGAAGTCCTGGAGTCTACTTAGGAGCTGGGGAGGTTGCCAGGACCCTTCTCGTAGAGTTTAGGCTTGGTGACTCTAAAGGGAACCTGGACACAGAGAGAGAGGGACTGGGGTCTGATCGAGCAGCAACCAAAGAGCCTGGGGGATAGTGGGGAGAGAGGCAGAGCCAGGTAGGATCCAAAATGGGGTCCTCAAGACAGGCAGATCTCTTGAATCTATCAGAGGACTAAGTCGAAAGGAAGAACCACCACGTTTCTAATCAGGATCCAGGAACAGGCAAGATTCCTAGGTCCTCAAGGGCAAGGCCTGAAATTGGGAAAATATCAATCGATGATAAATCCGGGGATGATAATCTCCAAAGTTTGGGAAACTTTTGGGGTGTGAAAAACAGTGATGGCTGGGGGAAAGGGAGGGGAGAGGCTAGGGAGGGAGGGCTTCTGGTGCTGAAGGTCAGATGATCCCTCATTAGCAAAGATAAAGGCAACTAGCAAAAGCTCAGAGGTAGATATGCCGGGAGGTGGCTGGACCTACCTGGGACCTGCACCTACAGATCTGGCTTGCAGGAGGCAGAGAGATCTCAAGTCCAAAATTCCACTTTCCAAGCAGCTCTCTGGCAGAGATTTCTCCTGGGCCCAAAAGTTCCCACCTTAGCGAGCCCCTGAGACTTCCCAGAATGAGCTGTCTCCTTCTATGACGCCAAGAACAGGAAGTCAGGCGCTCCGCGTCTTCACCACCCAAAACCCCGCCCTCCATCAAGTGAAATGTCTTCATCACTGCAGAGGCCCAACGTCTGCCCTGGACTCCTCCCAGGCTCCCAAACTCCACCCCACGGGCTCATATTCCACCTGGGTCACCACCCACCAGGCTGTTCAGCTCTGAGATCTCCTCCTCCCCCCAGGCTGCCACCTTCTCCCACTCATTAGTAGCTTTGAGGCTCTTTCCTTCCTCTCTGGAACTGAAAAGGTGGGTAGATAAAACCTGGCCAGCAGCCAATTTACCTTCAACTGTTAATCCAGATTGAATTGGATTATATTATGTATAATTGGCTTGATTATAGCACTAAACATTATCTTTTAAAAATCCGGTGACAAGGGGAATTTGGGCAAGTAAACTAGAAATGATTCCACAGGTGTATTCTGTCCTAATAAAACTAATTTCTCACTGAGATAAATGATAAAGGAGAGAGCACTATGGAAAGCATTGTCACTATTGGAGAGAATCCAAAGGTGCAAGAAATAATGGGGTTTACCAACTTAGACTCAGAAAAGATCAGTATGTGTAGGAACCAAAAGATGGTTAAAGTATAACTAGGAATTACCCTAAATCCCTATGTACATGGTTCCAATAGGGAAATAGAGGAATCAAATAATCCATAGAATTGACAAAGAAGACATAAGTAAATCAACAAATTTCACTGACATTTAACCTTGTATAACATTTACCTTTTATTATTGGCTTCGCATAATGTAATCGATAATTAATATTTACCCATAAAAAACTTACTCAAATATTAAATCTCAAATGAAGCAACATATAAAGGTCAATAAGTCAGACACATGTCTGAAGACTATATTGACCTAAAGAAAAGTATATGATCGTGATATAGTATAAAAATAAAGCTTGAAGGAGCCTGAGAGAAATGGGAGCATCATTTCCTTCAGTTCCTCACTCAAACTACCCCACGACTCCTGTCTTCCTTTGACCCCGACCCTATTCCTCCTGCTCAGTCCCCTGGACCCTGCAAACTTCCAAAGGCAGGTTGAGCCAATATAATAAAAATGACAATCCTACCTGAATTAATTTGCTTATGCAGTACAATATACCAAAAGTATTTGATAGTACTAAAATAACAAAATTCATCAAAAAGAACAAAAGATTACCAATTATATTACCAGAAGAATCAATAAAATGTGTGAAGGAAAGTAGTTTAGGTGTTGTATTACAATGGACTCATCATTAAAATAATCACATCTTTCTAAGAAAACTTTAGTGGAATAGATTAGTTCCATAAAACTGTATTAAATGATCAAAGCAATCTAACATTTGATAAACAAAAAAATCCAAGTTTTTGAGACAAGAAACCACCATTTGACAAAAATTCCCAAGAGAACTGGAAAGCAATTTGGCAGAAACTAATCAAGGATCATATAATTCAAACATAATCTATTTCTTTTTGCAATGATTCCCAACAATCATGATGAGAGTCACAATGCTTTTGTAAATCAAGAAGTGAAAACCTACATTAATCTCTCACTACTTCCGACTGAGTATAATATATTCCTTTAGTTTTTCAATCTGTCATCAAACTGTCTGTAAACCCCCAGAAACACTGATGTGTAAATCTATTGTCAATGGATGGTTACAGATGTGCACAAACACTCATGTTTTCTGTCACTGCAACAGAGGTGTTTCTTCTTTCACTGGTAAATTTGTAAGCACATTTTACCAGTGATGAAACTGCCAGATCAAGAAGACACAAATGTTTCTGTTTCTGCAGGACAGATGGCAGGCTCTTTGACCATGAACTATAACTGTTGGGCATATTGGGCACCATAAGCAATTGTGAAAAAAAATCATAGATCGTCAGAAAGATTCTACATAGATACACATTTTCTCATTTAAGTTTTAAGGCTATTTTCTGTTATCAGCTGATCTTTAACTTGTACAACTGTTCCTTGATGAAATACATAGAAATACTAGCAATACATAGCATATATGTTTATGTGGCCCACACAAGTACATAGAAATACATAGAAATGCTAGCAAGTTAACAAGGCAAAGTTCACGTTTGAAGTTTGCCCTGTGTATTACAGAGACTAGATTTGTTGGAAGCTTTCAGACCAGATTGGTTGCTTAATCAGGAGGTGCTGGTCACACTGATCCCAGAGTCTTTTGAGGGGCCAGAGATGGTGATCTAGACAATGAGGCAAGGAATTTTCTGCCATCTACCTTTTCAGTAACCTATATTCTGTTTTTGAAAACTGCTTTAAGCTGAGCACTAAGCTGTTGTTAACTTGCTGTTGGTTTTGAACTCTATTAATGTAAAACTTCCTAAAGGTTCTGGTTTTTTTTTTTTTTCTATTTCAATTCTTGCCTCTACGAGATCATAATATTAGTGTCTTTTCTAATACACAATCATATCAAACTCAGAATCATTTTTTAGATTAGCATTTTTATACTATAGTTTCCCCAAATCCCAATGTAAGAAAAGTTAGAATCATAACAATAATATAAATAAGGCTTTTTTATTTAAAACAGGAAGAAAAATTGCCAGTGAAACTGATGCAGTTTGAGTGGTCTAGATTAGTGGCTATAAGAGAGTTGCTAAGAATCCCCTTTAAATCGGCCACAGGTTTTAGGAGTGAAAGAATTCACTCATTCCCAAATTATTAGTTGCAAAATGAAAGTTTATGGTTAGAAAGAAATCAGTTTACCAAGAGACTGACTTCTATAGTGACAGATCTTTGGAAAATGGAGTTTTGCACTGAGAGAATGCAGTTCTCAGTGGGCAGAAAGTCCTGGCAGCTGCTTCAGTCCTGAACTAAAAGAATTCCACCTTTATTGAATTAAAGAAACTCATTCAATTCTATTCAAATTCCATCTCAAGCTGAAACCCAGCTTGTGGCTGAGTCAACTTGGGGTGTCCCAGCCCCCACTAAGACCCAATATAATAGCTTCTTTCAACGAAGTCATTTGCAGATGGACCTCGGTAGCTCACTTAGCTGCCAGGACCGTCTGTCCACCGAGAACTGCATTCTCAGTGTAAAACTCCATTTCCCATAGAGCTGCCATTATAGAAGTCAGTCTCTCGGTAAATTGATTTCTACCTAACCATAAACTTTCATTTTGCAACTAATAATTTGGGAATGAGTGAATTCTTTCACTCCTAAAACCTGCGGGGGATTTAAAGGAGATTCTTAACAACTCTCTTATAACCACTCATCTAGATCAGTCAAACAGTATCAAAACGACATCAATACATTTCTGAGTTATCTTCCATAGAAAAATCACTTCATCCTTCCCATCATTTGACCCTGTAGACATTTTACTGCCTTCACAGTAGAATGGAGTCATTCTGATCCAATTATGTCGGATGTTTATTCCTACAATTCCCATCATATGACCTCAATGTCAAATTTTTAGTGATCTCCGTGTAGAGGCTCAAACATCCCTAATAATGGGATGGGAGAACAAGTTTGACTTTAAGGGAGCCCTCATTCTAGTTAGATCAGGAGAAAATCCAATCCAATCTGGATTAATAGTTGAAGGTAGAATCCCTAATTTTCTCAAGGTTGAGTTGCAGTCAGCACCTCAAATATGGGATGCACTGCTTTCTGTTTGGTTGCTGCCCAGGATTTATCTAAGCCACCCTGTCCGCTCTAGAGGAAGGAGTGAGCCCCAAAGCAGTGAATGAGTGGGAAAAGGTGGCAGCCTGGGGGGAGAAGGAGATATCAGAGCGGAACAGCCGAGAGGGTGGTGGTTCAGAAGGAATATGAGCCCTTTGGGGTGGACTTGAAAATCTGGGAGGAGTCCAGGGCAGAAGTTGGGCCTCTCTAGTGGTCAAGACATTTCACGTGATGGAGGGCGGAGTTTGGGGCGGGGAAGCAGCTCAGGGCCTGAGAGCCTCCTCTTTGGCTTCCTAGGAGACAGCTCATTTTGGGAAGTTTCGGGGGCTCGCTAAGGTTGGAACACTTGGGCCCAGGTGGGCCCAGGAGCAATCTCCTCCAGTGATCTGGCTGGAAACTGGGACTTCTGGATTTGAGATCTCTCTGCCTCCTGCAAGCCAGCTCTGTAGTTGCAGGTCCCAGGTAGGTGCGTCCACCTCTCGGCATATCTACCCCCCACCTCTGAGCTTTTGCTAGTTGTCTTTGTTTTTGCTAATGGGGGATCAACTGACCTTCAGCACCACAAGCCTTCCTTCACAGCCCTCACCCCCCCCCCTCCCGTCTTCACTGTTTTTCACACCCCTAATACCTCCCAAATGTCGCAGGTTACCATCCTCGGATTTATCACGGATTCACATTTTCCCAATTTCAGACCTTGCCCATAAGGACCCAGGAGTCCCGCCTTGTTCCTGGATCCCGGTTAGAAACGTGGTGCTTCTGCCTTCCGACTTAGGCCCCTGATAGATCATGAGTTCTGCCTGTCCTGAGGACCCACTCTGGACGTGAGCATGAAAAACTCCTGCCTGGTTCTGCCTCTCCCCCCCATCCCCTAAAGCTCTTGGGCTCCTGCCTGATGAGACCCCAGGTCTCCCTGTGTCCAGGCTCTCTTTAGAGTCACCAAAGTGTAAGCTCTACCAGAGGGTCCCAGGCAACTACCCCAGCTTCTCTGTAGACCTGAGGACACAGTCATGCTGCTTTCCCGGGATCTGTCTCTCCCCCCGCCCTCCTCCCCAAAGCCTTTTGCCCCTCCAGTGTCCCTGATCTCCTTACCCTGAGCTGTGTCAGAATTTCTTTCTCCCATATCTTACCGGGGATCTCCTTTCCTCCTGCTTCCCTGCCCCCTCTTTTAAAGCCCTGAAATCTCCCCCCTCTCTCCATAGATCCCAGGCTTCCCCAGCTTCCCCTGGTGCCTCCACCAGAGCCATCCTTCCATCCGCAAGATTTATTATATATTCCGAAGGCTTCTACATCTTTCCCGGTGTATACATTTTTTTTCCTTACACTTCAGAGATTAAGGTTACACTATCACCAACTCTCTACCCCTCCACGTGTTTTCTCAGTATTAGTTATTCCTCTTGCCCATTTTTTATAATGGTTTTCTTTTACCTTTTCCTACCCCATCCTACACAATTCAGTCCCAAACTTTGAAACTACCTACAATTATACTGATAACATTTTCATATATATAAGTAAATAATTGACCTTAATGAGGGCCTTGGAATTAGTCTTTAATGTTTTCCTTTTTTCTGGATCTTTTATATTAATTTTTCCACTAAGTCCTGGTCTTTTTGTTACAAATACATGAAAGTTTTTCAATTTGTCATATGTCTATTTTTCCCCTCATTTCATATTATGTTCCAGATTTCTGGATAAATTATTCAGGATGTAACTCCAGTTCTTTTGTTCTTTGAAATTTAATGTAACCAAATCTGTGATCTTTTAGAGTCGAAGTTCTGGGATTTGTGAAATCCTGAGTTTTTCTGCAATATTGAAGTCTGTCTTATTTTCTGGATTGCAATATTTTCTTCTTACCCTGGGAATTTTGAAATTTTGCTACGATATTCTTGTAAGGTTTTCTCCTGTGATCTCTTCAGTCTGTCAAAAGTAGATTTTTTTCTTTCCACCTTTACCTTCTTTGCCTCAGGGCAATTTTGTTTCATAATTTCTTGAAATGTTATATCCAGAGTCTTCTTTAAATAATAACTTTTAGTAGTCTAACAATTCTTATATTGTCTCACCTTGATCTGTTCTACAATTTTTCAACTTAGATATTTCAGATTCTCTTCTATGTTTTCTCATTTAATTATTTTTTGGTGTCTCATAAGGTCACTCGTTTCCTCTGGTTCAATTCTATTTTTCAAGGGCTTTTTCTGTTACCTCTTTCAAATTGATTGACTTTCTTTTCATAATTTCTTGGATTACTTTCTTTTCCCCTTCTAATATTTCCTTGATCTTTTATTTGATTTTTGAATTCCTTTTTATGTTCTTCCAGGAACTCCTTTTGGGTTTGTTGTGTACTTTTGATGTTACTCTTTGGGATAGGAATGGCTTGTTTTTTAACCTCACAGTTTTCTAGATATTAACTGTGACCTTCTTTTATACCAAAGTAGCTATTGTGAGGTTCTTTTTCCTTTGCTTATTCATCCTTAATTTTCATTTGGTTTTATTTTATTTTTAGCAGCTTATAACAATGATCATTATTACAGTCAGGTTTGATTTCTGAGCTCTGGGTCATGCTGGGTAATCCTCAACTCCTCCTTACTGTTATGTTCTGAATTCTGTCCAGGGGCTCAACCTCAGCAGCAGTTCTCACCTAAGTCACATGTAGGGTTCCTCAACTGCTGTCCCGGAAATGTTTTGGCTCCCTCACTTTTCTAGTAAGTGCTCATTCCTCCTTGTCCACAGCAACAGCCCCACATAATGTTAGCCAGCACTGCTAGCCCTTTTGTTTGTGTAAAACCTTTTTAATTCAATGTAATCAGATTTATCCATTTTGTATTTGCTAACATTCTCTATGGCCATAAAATGCCTTTCTTCTTCCCAGATCTGAAAGACTGACTATCCCTTGTTCTCCTAATTTGTTTATAGTATCATTCGCTATATCTGAATCAAGAACTCATTCTGACCTTATCTCAGTATAGAGTGTTAGATCTTAGTCAATACCTAGTTTCTGCAATGCCCAAAAAGAAATACAGCATTAAAGAATTTCTAATAGGTGATAATCTGAGACGTGACATCTAGTCTAACTTCTAACAGATGTGAATTTTGTCTACAACATCTCTGAAAACTGCTCCTGCAGCCTTTTCTTGAAGTTATTCAGTGAAAGGAACCCTTTTCCTATCAAGGCAATCCCTTCCTTGTTGGGATAGGTCTAGACTTTAGAAAGGTTATTTAGAATGTTATCTAGGTATCTTGTTATCGAGAATAAATTGTTCCTCCTTGTTCTTAATGCTGCCTGGCATAAGAAATTTGTCCTTATACTTCCTTCATTGTTCCCTCAAATTCCAGCACACTTAGTGGGGAAAAGAAGGGAAAGGAATAATCATCTCTATATACTTACTGTGTGGCAGGTACTGTGCTAAGTATATAATCTAATTTGAGCCCCACAACATGTCTGTGGCTTTGGTCCTATCATTTTCTTTATTAATAATTGGGGAAACTGAGGCACACTTACATGAAGTAATATGCCCTGGGACACATAGCTAGTATGAGTATGAGGATGGATTTGAAGTCAATCTTTCTGGTTCTGATAAAGGCCTCATCTCCAAAATATACAGAGAATTGACTCTAATTTATAATAAATCAAGCCATTCTCCAATTGATAAATGGTCAAAGGATATGATCAGACAATTTTCAGATAAAGAAATTGAAACTATTTCTAGTTATATGAAAAGGTATTCCAAATCATTGTTGATCAGAGAAATGCAAATTAAGACAACTCCAAGATACCACTATACAACTGTTAGATGGGCTAAGATGACAGGAAAAGGTAATGACTAATGTTGGAGGGGATGTGGGAAAACTGGGACACTGATGCCTTGTTGGTGGAGTTGTGAATGGATCCAACCATTCTGGAGAGCAATTTGGAAATATTGTCAAAAGGTTATCAAATTGTGCATATCCTTTGATCCAGCAGTGTTACTACTAGGCTTGTATCCCAAAGAGATATTAAAGAAGAGAAAGTGACCTATATGTGCAAGAATGTTTGTGGCAGCCCTTTTCCTATTTGCTAGAAATTTGAAACTGAGTGGATGCCCATCAATTGGAGAATGGCTGAATATCCAAATAATTGAATGTCCTTCCATTTTATTTTTCCTCACCATTCTTTCTCAAGCCTTTTTTTATCCTATCCCTGTTACTTTATCTTCTCTCCCACTCTCTCATTCCCAATCCCATTCAGCTAAAAAGTCCCTCCCCCATCCCATCCCCCCAGTTTTCTCACCCTTATATATTCAGAAGACTTCTTCATTCTTTTGGATGTATTTATTATTTTTTGGGAAATTCAGAGAGTAAAAGTTGCAATATTACCAGTTCTCCACCCTTCCCCCTACCTACTTTCTCAGTATTAGTTCTTCCTCTTGCCCAGTTTTTATAATTGTTTCCTTTTACCTTTTCCTACCCCATCATATATGACTGAGCCCCAATCTTTCAAATTACCTACAGTTATGCTGACAACATTTTCACATCTGTAAGTAAATAGTTGGTCTTAAGGAATATTTAGGATTAGAGAGCAGTCTCTGGTATTTGGTTCTTACTGACCAGATCTTCAGTCAGCAATGAATTGAGGGGTGGTCTCTGGATTTTGATTATCACAGACCAGATCATCAGTCAGCAAACAACTGAGGAGTGGATCTGGAACTTGGTTTCCATTGATAAGATTATCAGTCATCAATGAATTGGGAAATAGTCTATTCAGAATCAGACAGATTGTTGTTCTTAGACTGGGAGGACTCTGAGGCAGACCCAACACTCAAAAGATTTAGAATTTCCTGAGTTATTGTTAGAAGAGAAAATACTTAAAATCAGGAGACAACAAAATCATATCATAGCAAAACCTCTACCTTTTCTGCAACAAGTGGAAATCTCCTGCCCAGGAGAACTTCCAGTTTACAAATTCCTCACTGTGAAAGTGATAACTTAAACAAGTACTTAATTTCTAAAACCTGCCTCTAGGCTGGATCTGTTAGGCTCCAGCTCTTTACTATTTAGAACACTATGAGGAAAAAATATGTTAATGCTTTATTGATTTATATTTTACCTTTTTACTCTAGGATATGAGGGAACTTTGCTCTCTTTGTGATCATTGCTTTGAGTCCTAGAATTCTTCAATTCTCTCTCTTGGATCTGGCTTCCAGATCAGTTGCTTTGTTCCGGCCAGATAGTTTATATTGGCCTTTATTTTTTCATTCTTTTGACTTTTTAAAATTCATTTTTGATCTCATAGAGTCCTTAGCTTCCATTTTCCCAATTCCAATTTTCAAGGAATTATTTTCTTCAGTGAGCTTTTGTACCTTCCTTTTCATTTAACCAATTCTTTTAAAGGAGTTTTCTTTAGTGGATTTTTGTGCTTTCCTTAAACCAAACTGGTGAATGTTATTTTTTTTCCATGATTCTGTTACCACCACTCTCATTTCTTTTCCTAAATTTATTCTGCTTCTCTTATTTGATTTTTAAAATCCTTTTGCAGCTCTTCCAGGAGAATTTTTCACAAGTAAGACTAATTCATATTTCTCTTGGAGCCCGCATTAGAAACATTTTTGACCTTGTCTTTTTCTGAGTTTGTCTTTTGAACTTCTCTTCCACCATAGTAATTTTCTATTTTCAGGGATTTTGTTGGTGGTATTGTTGCTTTTTTTCATTTCCCAGCTCATTCTGTGACTTTTAAGGTTGAACTCTGCTGCTGAACAGATGACACTATCCCTAAGGTTTTCACTCTTGGGCCAGGACTGACTTGCTGCATCAAAGTTAGAGTCTCAGGGATTGGCTCCTTGCCAATTGTCCAGGGGAACTGGAACTGACTGTTCACCTGTTATGCCTGTGACCACTGGAGGAGTGGGTCTGGAACAAGGCCTCAGTTTGGTTTCTAGGATTGTCCAGGGAGCATTCAGGCTGGGCCAAGATGTTTTCCATCGGTTTTCAGGAGGCATGGGAATGCTGAGTTCATGGTTCTCCTTCCTTTTCCTTCTCCATCTTTCTTGAACTGGTGATTCTACTAGAAGATCTAGTCTCCATTTTCAGTTTAACATAGTAGGAGGTGGGACAGGGAGTCATTGATGTTGAGTTTATCAAGTCCTGGGCCACTGCATTCAATTCTTGTCTTTTCTCTAATCTAGTTTGTTCCCTTCATGTTTCATCACCTGAGACAGAGAGAAATGAATAGAATCCCTAGAACCATTTGTAGTCTATATTGTACAAACCCAATGGCAATGATCAGGAAAATGGAAAGACCAAAGCAAGTAGCCCCAATGTCCAGAACAGTGGCTGTCTGAGGTCAGATGAGAGAGATTTCCCACTTCCCCAGAAGAGTCCCTTCCATGTAGGTTATCTCCCCTAGCTAGAGTGCTCCTGGGACTTGATTCCTCATCTCACTTACTTTTCTTTGTCAGAAGATAGGATTCAATCTGAAAGGAGTGATGATTTGTCCCCTCTTCTGACATAAAGATGAAAGGCAACAGCAATAACATCTCTAAAGGGAAGAGGATGAACGGCCTCAGCCAGAGCACAAACATTGCTTTTCATCCGATAATTTAGAGTTGGTCAGATTCCCGACCAAAAAACTTGATGTGGGAAAGTATTTAACTAACATTTCATAGGCTCTTGACCTTCAGACAAACCTTAGTGGGGAAGAGCCTTGTGGAGGGGGGGTTGGGACAGTCTGGATCTCCTATTGGAATTCAAAGGGATGCTTTTTGACCAGGATTTGTAATTGAATCAAAGGCTCTGGCATCCTGGAAGACTGGGAATCTGAAAGGAATCACAGATCAATAGGCAATACTGTTTCTTAAAGGGACCCCAACCCGCTTCATTATGACTCAGCTCCTGACGAAGATCAGTGACACTGCAGTGACAGAAGGCTCCTGGGGGACAGAGCCTGGGAAAGCAGCATGACTGTGTCCTGAGGTCTACCTAGCAGCTGGGGAGGTTGCCTGGGACCCTCTGGTAGAGTTTAGGCTTGACAACCCTAAAAACACCTGGACACAGGGAGCCTGGCCTCTGATCTGGCAGCAGCCCAAGAGCCTGGAAGATAGGGTGGATGGAGGCAGAGCCATTGGAGTCCACAAACAGAATGGGACCTCAGGGCAGGAAGAACTCTTGAATCTATCAGGGGACTAAGTAGGGAAGGCAGAAACCACCAAATTTCTAATCTGGATCCTTGAACAAGGCAGGAATCCTTGGTCATGTCACTTCCTGCAACTTTCTGTACCTCCGGGTTCAAAGTTCATCCCTCAGAAATCAAATGACCTCAGACAGCCATTGTTCTGGGAACAGAGACTCAATACTAAGAAATACTTCATCCAATCAGTTCCATTCATTATGGTTGTGCTGTGGGAAGGCTTCTAGAAAGAATTTTCATTTTTCTGAATCTAAGAAGTTTCTGTTGATGATGATGTTTTGTTCTAGAAGAGGACCACAGATAAAAAAGAGATGTCTTGATTTGTATTTGAATGAGATGTAAGGGAGGCATTAGAGTTATCTGCCAAGTCCAGTGGCAAGATAAAAGTCCTGAATCTTTCCTCCAACAAAACATCAGGTGATGGAAGCCTGGGGGAGGAGGAGCTCATGGGAGATAAAATGAGTGACCAGGTGAAATAAGAGTCCTAGGGTGGAATTTGGAAGCCTGGGAAGAGTCTAGGGCTGGAGAAGAGCCATTCTAGTGGCCAGTGGCCAGTGGCCATGTGATGATGGGCAGGGTTGGGGATGGGGGAAGGCAGGCAGCATTCAGAAGTCATCACCCTGGATGATTTTTGGGAGTGAGGTCCCACCCTCCAGGCTTCAGGGGCTAGGCTGCTTGGGGCTCTTAAGCCTCAGAGGACATTCCTGGAATAGATTAATGGGAAGCAGGAAGGGTTGGGACTGAGATCTCTGGGCATTCTCTTAGATCTGCCATTTTCTACTTAGTGCAACACATCTCTACTGGGGTAGGTCCCAGGTAGGTCTGAGCAGGGCTCCTCACAAGTCCCATTTCCAGCCTCCCCTTTTGGACCCCAGTGCCCTCTCTCTGCCTCCAGCTCCTATTTAGTGAATTATCCTGCCTTCAAACCTGATTTCTAATGTGGTTCCACGGGCTCTGTCTTTCTGCTTCCAGGAACCCTCTTTGGTTGCAGGAATTAAAGGATTTTCCTGGGCACATTTCTCCAGACCCACAGATCTTGGGCTGCTTTCCAGGCTTATGGTTCACTGTCTCCATGTTCCTTTAAGTATTCTAAGCCTCAAATGTACCCAAGTATCTTAGGAACCTTTTCCCATCTTCCACTTACATTTCAGGACTCAGCCATCCAGTTTTTCCTGTTCAGCTACCCACTCTGGTCCATCTCAGAGGCCTTACCTCCTTACTGTTGTCTACACAATATGTCTGTTGGGGAGAAGGATGAGGGAAAGGTTAAGTATCAGTGGCAGGGAGATTTCTGACTCAGAGAACATCGAGGTTCTACACACTCTCATCCCGTCTGGGGTCCCAAATCCCTCCTGCCTCTTGGGTCTGTAGGAGGGTGGGAGAGAGGAAGGTGTCAGAAGAGTAGGAGTAAGAGAAGGTGAGCCCCATCTTCAATTTATACCATTCCATCACAGTCATCTTATTCCCTGTCCCTTCTATCTTGTAAACCCTCCCTGCCCCTATGGCCAATAACCCTGGGGACTTTTCCCTCCCAGACTTGTTTTTGACTAGGTAAAAGAGAACATCCTTGGCTTCATTTCTTACCCAACTTTAACACCTCTGTACGTGTTCCCTCCTTCAGACTGAGGGCTTACCTTAAGGTCAAGGTCTCCACTGCTTCCATGGTTCTCTCCAGTCATCCTGATCTATATCTAGCCACTGGAGCCAGGGGGCTCTGGAGGAGGAGGTGAGGCTGGCGACTTTGCATCTCACCACCCTCTCCTCCCCTGTTCCATTTCAATTAACTAACTTCCCAGTCTTGGCTTCCCCTTTCTAATGTTGGGGTTCTTTTAGAGAACAAAGGCCAAACAACAAGCCAATAGAAATTTAGTTCTTTACTAGAGTTACAAGTATTATCTCATATAGGGACATAAACAGTTTAGTTTGATTAACATTTCTTTTTCTTTCCTGTTAACTTTTTTTTATGCTACTCTTGATCTTTTATTTGAAAATTGGAATTCTTTGTTCTGCTCTGGCCTTTTCATCAAGAATGTTTCAAAATTCCCTTTTTCATTGAATGTTTTCCTTGGTGAAAGATATTTAGTTTTGTTGGTTAGTTTTGCTTATTTTTTGGTTATAATCCATGTTTCTTTGCCTTCAGGAATATCATATTGCAGTCCTGATTGTGCCTGAACAATATTTCAGTTGCTTTTGGCTGCTTCCAAATTATTTTTTTGACCTGGAAGTTCTGCAGTTTGGCTATAATGTTTCTAGGAGCTTTCATTTTGAGATCTCTTTCAGGAGGTGATCAGTGGATTCTTTCCATGTATATTTTATTTATATTAGCTTCCAAATTTTTAACAAATTGTTTTCTTCAGTGTACTTTCTTTTTCATTTGATCAATTCTTTTAAAGGAGTTGTTTGCTTTGGTGGATTTTTGTGCTGTCCTTAAACCAAACTGGTGATTCTTTATTCCCCTGTTATGCCACAGTTCTCTTTAACTGTCTTGACTCCAAGTTTCCCTGCATTAATTTCCTTGTCTCAAGTTTCTTTAACTGTTCTGTCTCAATCCCCAAGTAAACTCCCTCTCTGGGCCATTAAGGCTGAGGACTATTTGCTCTAAGGTTATAAATTATTAGCAAGATAAACAAGAGAGTAGACCTCCTGGTTCTTTTCTGTCCTCAAGAATTTACAATATCCCTCTAAAATATTCCAAGATATCTCACTGACATCTTTATCTCTGTGTATTCAGACATCCTGTCTCTGGGTTTTTAGGATTTATGGCCTCCCCCATCCTGACAGAAGTTTTCCCGTCTTACCCCTTCCTTTGTTTAGAGAAAAGGTATTTAAGAAGTTGGGGTTCCTCTATTCACTGCTGGAGGCTGGATGCTGTCCACTGGTTTCTTTGAGATGACAGTCTTGTCCAGCCCTGAAACCAACATGGATTCCTTGGTCCCAGTATATCTTTATCTCTGTCTGACTGGATAATTTGAGACGAGAGTCCTGTCCAGTCAATTTTACTCTCCCATTAATAAAATATTGAAAACTCTCTAATCTCTCTCCTGCCTCAGTTTCTCTGGCATTACACCCCCATGATTTTCTAGTTCCACTCTCATTTCTTCTTCTAATTTTTATTCTACTTCTCTTATTGGATTTTAAAAATCCTTTTGGAGCTCCTCCAGGAGGACTTTTTGGACCTGTGACCAATTCGTATTTGTCTTTGAGATTTCACATGGGAGGCATTTTGATCTTATCTTCTTGCAAGTTTGTCTTTTGACCTTCCCTTCACCCACAATAATTTTCAATTTCAGAGCTTTTTTATTTTGTTGTGTTTTTTTTTTCTCATTTCCCAGGCTACACTGTGTGCTCTTTCCCTGAGCAGATGAAATTCCCAAGCTTTTTGCTCTGGGGCCAGAAGCTTGGTTACTGACTTCCTGCTTCAAAGATAGAGCCTCGGGGTCTGGCTCTTTGCCAGTTGTGCCAAGGGCTTTGGAACTGGCTGTTCACCTGCTGTGTCAGTTACCTTTTGGGTTCAGGAGAAAATTGTTTCTCCCCTTTCTTTTGTAGGTTCTGTCACTCCACTCTTAATTGAAAGCTATTTCCTAGGAAACTGGAGAGAGTTCAGGCAATATCCTGCCTTTTCTCTCCTATCTTGACTCCACCATTTTCATTTTTCAACTTGCCCCTCCTTTCAGTTCTTCTCCCCCTGTTGGTTGAGGTCTCTGCCCTAAGGGCAGGGCCAGGGGCTTAGTAACTCCCCTGGAACCTCACCCTCTATAATTTCCTGTAGGCTAACCCCCTGTCCAGGAAAAGAAGGGAAGGACAATCTGTTCAATTATGACCGTACTCCATCAACATCCTGCAGAGGACCAAGGCCTGCCCCAAGCAGGGAGCTTGGAACCCGAGGGAATGGCCCCTAAGAGCCACAGATCCCCACCCCAGGTGAGTGTATTCTACCCACAGATGTGGCAACATCAGCCCAGGAGGCCATTTCTGCAGATCTGGAGGATGGTCTGTGAGGCTGGCCATCTCTCTTATCTATGTATCCTTTACAAAAATGGGCAGGAAAGTGAATGCAGTAATAACAACACTGCCCTCCTCTCTGCATGTTTTGGACCGATCACTGTCCCTTTGGCATCTTGAGCACTAACCCCATTTCCCCAGTTGCTGCCCCCACATATTTGTTTAAATTTTCCCTCAGTATAGGTCACTGACAAAGATGACCACTTCACTTATTAATGTCTGTCCTGTGGGTATCATGTCTTTGCTTTGGTCCAGCATCATTTCCCTTCTACACCCACACACCCCCCCCACACACACACACACATGCACTCACACACATGGACTCACACACACTCACACACACCCCCTTCTAGCTACTCTCTGTCTCCTGTGTCCAAACTCCCTCCAGTAGCCACTTACTTTCCTGGAAACCCTTGACCCTGTTATCTGGAGCAGAACTTCTTAAGGGGCAGGTCAATTCTCCAAGAGTCTCCATAGATGTGTATCATAACATCTTCCAGAGTTTCTTCAGTAATCTGTGGGGAAGGAAAGGGAGAAGAACCTTGGTAAGACTTTTTAAATCTTAAGTACAAAAACACTTCATGCCATTTTCTTAACATAGCACTGTTTGATTTCACCTCCAAAAATCCTCATCACTCTCTGATAGAACCCATAGCTTTCCCAATTGCACAGGTAGTACCATTTCCTAGTAAGACCTTTCTCAATTTTATTCCAATTGAAAATATAGAGAAACACATCTTATGTTATGTATATGTATATGTTATGTATAGAGATGTGTTTCTCTATATTCCACTGGTCTTTGGGGATTTTGGTTTCAGGGCTGGCTTTGAATCCCGTAAGGGCTGTCACCTTTGGGCAGATCCCTCCTCCATGTTTCAGGTCCCTTCTGTAACTTGAGGAGCATTGCATCAGGTCAGTTATGAAGCATGCTTCAACTCTTAAGTCCTCTGGGTGTTGGTGTTGTAGGAGTTGGTGACTTTCAAGGATGTAGCTGTGGACTTCAGCCCTGAGGAGTGGGGTCTGTTGGACCCGGATCAGAAAGAGCTGCACAATGAGGTCATGCTGGAGAATGCTGAGAACTTGCTCTCCCTGGGTAAGGAGTGCTTTCCTTGGAACTCTGGAACTACCATCAACAGGAGTGTCACCATCCCCTCCCTAGGGTGCAGAGGTTCAGGCTTTTACCAGTTCTCAGAAAGGCCCAAGGGCTTCCTCCTGTCCCCAAGAGACAGGGTCCTCCTGCTGCCTGGTTCTTCTATGAGTGGTCTTTGCATTGTAGGATAAGAACCTGGCAGTTTTGCCTGCAAATCTTCTGAAAAGTGACCCTACCCCTTTTCACTGAACATTGGATAGGAGAAAGAATCCTCTTCTTTTTCGGGGGAAACTGTCTTTGCAATGTTCTTTTTGGTTAAAAGAAAGTAAATTGTTACTTCACTGCCCCTGGTGTAACTTATAAATCCCCAACACAGCAAATGGGCCCTTGTTCTTCCTTCCTACATCCCCCAAAGGCCTGTACAGATACAGGGAGAAAAAAGAAAGGGAGAAGCTCTTTGCACACTTTTGCTGAGTTCCAGGCCTTGTGTCCAGAGCTTCCTTCATGCACATTATCACACTTGATCCCCACCAAAACCCTTTGTTTTGGCCACCATCTTTATCTACATTTTACAGGTCTGGAGGCTGAAGCAAACAGATGAAATTACTTGCCCAGAGTCGCATAGCCAGGATGTGTCTAAATCCAAATTTGAACTCGGGGCTTCCTGAATGCAGGCCCAGTGTTCCCTTCTCTGTGCCACCAGCTTCCTGTAATGTCCAGAAAATGGCAGCTGTGGGATGTGGCCATCCTGCTGAGAAGGAGACAGCAAAATCAGGATCTTCTGATTCCAGATTGCTTGCATGGTCTCCTTTCCCCTCTGCCCTCTTCCCCTGGCAGTAAACACCCTGAAAACCATCTTTGAGTTATCCTTGGAACCATTCAGTGAACCTTGCACCCCTGTCTGGTTACAATGAGGAATAAATAACAAGTTTCAAGACTCATATCTGCTTTCTTCTCCCTCCCCAGGACTTCCAGTTCCCAGAGAAGATTTCATCAATCATGTGGAGAGAGGAGGTTGGAGGAACTCCTGTCCTGGTGAGTGAGTTGCAAGCTGGGGTGCAGGCTACTGTCCCAGGAGGTTTCTTCATGTGATGGGCCTGGGGGCAGGGAAACTAGATTAGAATCTCTTTTCAGACTCTTGTGGTCATGAGATCCTGAGGACCTCACTGAACTGTGGTGGTCTCTTCTTTTCTAGAATATGATCATTATCTGGGAGCAGGTTTCTTGGGGAGGTTCTCTGGAGGCCGCCTTAGTTTTGGTTCAAAGTAATAATCACTCCAAATGTGTTCAGATCTTTTATTGCTTCCTCCAAAATAGCATGGTTAATTTTCTTTATGGCCTGTCTCCCTCCTTGGTTCCAAGAGCTCTTGCAGTTTCTCTGCCAGCTTCTGCCCCTAGCTCAATTCCAACTCGTGGCTTCTCAGTCTCCAACTGACGCTCCCCTCTCAATCTTTTTAACTGAACTCTCCTGACTGAGCTCAGCTGTTTTTATGCCCTTTTAGAGGTGTAAACTGAAAGGTTGACTCCTCCTCTGAGAGTGGGATTAAGGGAGGTGTGAATTTGGACATCTCATACTGAACCCTGAAATCTCCCAAATGCGTGAACTAATGTGTAAGCTAATGTGTGAACTCTCAAAGGTGTTAACTTAAGCATTGTTTCTATCAATTCCATTGAGTTATCACCTTGTTTCAAGTTCTGGCTCATAACACTGAACCTCTGAATCTCAGTCGCTTCATCTGTAAAATGGGGGGGTTGGACTCCGGCCTTTCAGTTCCCTTCTAATGAAGAATCACTGATTCTAGTGGAAGTTTTTTTTGGGATATCGAACAATCTACAACCAAGAAAGAGGGCTCCGACTATCTAATATGAATTTTCTTAAGTCTTTCTTAAGCCAAAAAGCATTTATTTTTACTTTTCTAATATTTATTTAAAACTTAAAAATGAAATAGAAAAAGACAGAAAAGAACAATTTTAAACATATTTTATGTTCAGCAGAACATAAGGGAGAATTCAAAATGTGGAATAATGAATATTCCTAAATTATAAGTGAAAGATATTGTATTCAACACCATCCATGGCTTTTTGCTTTCTTGTAATTTTTCTTTTATTATATATATATATATATATACATATATATATATATAGAACAAGCAGCAACCTCTGAGGAAAGTTGGCCACTGGAATGAATCAGTTGGAAAACTCCCTTCCTGCCTCCTTCCTCCCTTCTTCCCTTCTCTCTCTCTCCCCTCTCTTCTTCCTTCTTTGCCTGTTTCCTTCTTTTCTTCTTTCCTTCCTTCTCTCTATTCACCTAGGAGATCATACCTACAGATGGTCTTAAAAGCATTCCCCCCCACCCCTTCTTCACCACTGAATTATCTCAGGATAGATTTTTTTTCCCCTCTCCTCTCCTCTCCTCTCTTTTCTTTTCTTTTCTTTTTTTCTAATGCAAATGGAGTTAAGTGACTTGCCAGAGACACATAGCTAGGAAGTATTAAGTGTGTAAGACCAGATGTGAACTCTAGTCCTCTTGATTTTAGAGCTGGTACTCTATCCTGCACCACCTAGCTGTCCCAATTCCTTTCTTAAGGAACAAACCTTAAACAAAAACCAGTCTCTTCTCATTGACCATCCATAGGTCCCTTGCTAAATTCCATTTGGTCTTTGAGTCCTGATTGACTCTGAGTGTAAATCCCAATAATTTTTGCTTTGGCCAGAAACCCTGAGGTTCTTCTCAGAATTACTAATTCATTGTTATTAATTGAGATTTTTTTTTTGGCTGGGTGAGAGAGAATTTTTTGCCTCCATTGCTCCCTAGTTTTAATCACTGGATGGGGGCAGCCTCAGTCACAGGAGACCTGTTGGAGACCTTACCCTAAGAAGGCCCAGGTCTCCCCTATCTATCCGCATCCAGAGCCATCTGCAGTAATTCTGATCTGTAACTGGCCAGTGGAAGCAGATGGCTCTATGGGGGAAAGTGAGGCTGGTGACCTTGGGCAGCTCTCCCTCACTTAAATCCAAGTCACTCACATGCCACAGCATGATCTCCCTCATATCATTGTCCTTTCTCAGAGGGAAAGACTGACAAGAGTGAACCTGGCTCTGCCTTTGTGATTTTCTCTGTCTCTATTCATCAGTTTGTGAATGGGAGTGGAGACCACTGTCTTACTCAAAAAGAAATCAGACCTAATTCATCCACTTTCTGCCTTTTCCTGGTTCCTGTTGACCAACCTTTGGCTCATTCTTGGAGGCTCATTGGTCTAATTTATATAACTGACAGCTTCCCTTAGGTTAGGGATATGGGAGGGAAAGACTCCTGGTTATTCCATAACAGGTTCAGGATCTTTAGGCCCTTGTTATCTTCATTATGGGATTTGTTCATAGGAGCAGGAAAAAGACAGAAATAGAAACAGAGATTTGGCACCTCAGAGGGACCAGCATGCAAGTACAGAGGTGGGGTTAGGTCATGTTATCGGCCCAGAGTAATGTCAACCAATAAGTAAACATCAATTAAGTACTTGTTCTGTTCATTTGCATTCAGCCCTGGTTATACAAAGAGAAGCTGTCAAGAAGCTTTAAATCCAGCATATAAACTTGGACATGGTTTGAGAATAAGTAACAGCTTATAAAATTTATTCTTAGCTAATCCAGGCAAAGGAAAGTGTTTTTTTATGGAAATGCATCATGTTCAACAGACATTTATAAAAAGAGAAAGAGCAAGGGAAGTATATGAAGGAAGGAAGAGTTGAGATGGAGAGAATCAAAATCAAAGTGACAACGATAGTAGTTAACCAGCTTATGGTGCCTACTGTGTGCCAAGAGTTTTACAGATTTTAACTCATTTGATGCTCACAACAACCTGGGAAATGGATATAATTATTACCTTCACTCTACAGGAAAACTGAGGCAAAGAAGCACATTCCCAGTGGTGCAGAGCTAGGAGGTGCCTGAGATTGAATTTGAAAGAAAGGATTGGAAATAAAATGGAGAACATCTGTCTAGTGCAATGGATTGAGAAGCCTCAATTACCAGGTTCCAAGTCTAATATTTACTGCAGGGACCTGGATCAGGTTACTCAACCATTCAGAGCACATAGGCAGGTTTCTAAATTATGAGAACCTTCACTTTGCCTTTGTCTCAGCTTTGTTGTGGGGGTCCAATGTCACTTTACTGTGTGTGGAACTCTGTGTTAATTGAATCACTTTATTGATGTGAGCTAATAGCATTTAAAAATGAATCTTTCCATTTCAGTTTGAAATCTTTTTGCCTGAAGAAATTAAATATCCATGATTTTATTATCAGCCAGCATTAGAGGATTATTTATATGTGTGTGTGTTTGTTTCTGTCAGATACAGAGACACCGTTTGATATGGAGAAGGTGAGTGCAAATCTGAAAATGATCTCATGGAAAGACCTTTCTCAATATCGTGAACACAGGACTGTTCTTGCTAAGCACAAAAGAAACCATACTGGAGAGGAACACTGTGAATGGAATACACACAAGAAAGCTTTAAGAAAGAGTTCTAGTTTTGTTAATGATAAGAATATACATCCTGAAGGAAAAACACCTGAGTGTCACGAATGTGAGAAAGCTTTCATTTCACTCTCTTCCCTTGCCAAGCACCAGAGAATCCATGCTGGAAAGAAATCTTATGAATGTAAGAAACATGGGAAGACTTTGAGAGAGCGATCTATTCCTGCTCAACATGGGAGAATTCACACAAAAAAACAATCTTACATATGTAATCAATGTGGAAAGGATTTTCAGTATTATTCCAAATTGGTTCAACATCAGAGAATCCACATTGGAGACAAGCGTTACAAATGTAACGAATGTGGAAAGACTTTCACAAAGCGCTACTACCTTGATACACACCAGAGACTCCACACTGGAGAGAAGCCTTATGAGTGTAATGAATGTGGAAAGGCTTACATAAAGAGCTCTAGTCTTATTGAACATCAGAAAATCCATACTGGAGAGAAGCCTTATGAATGTAATCAATGTGGAAAGACTTTCACACGGAGTTGCATTCTTCGTGAACATCAGAGAATCCACACTGGAGAGAAGCCTTATGAATGTAACAAATGTGGAAAGACTTTCATGCGGAGTTACAGTCTTATTGCACATCAGAGAATCCACACTGGAGAGAAGCCTTATAAATGTAATAATTGTGGAAAGACTTTCAAATGTCACTCTAATCTTGCTAGCCATCAGAGAATGCACTCTGGACAGAAGCCTTATCAATGTAACGAATGTGGAAAGACTTTCACACACTGTTACACTCTTACTAAACATCACCGAATCCACACTGGAGAGAAGCCTTATAAATGTAATGAATGTGGAAAGGCTTTCACACACTGTTCCACTCTTACTAAACATCAGAGAATCCACACTGGAGATAAGCCTTATGAATGTAATGAATGTGGAAAGGCTTTCATATGGAGTTATAGTCTTCTTGAACATCAGAGAATCCACACTGGAGAGAAGCCTTATGAATGTAGTGAATGTGGAAAGACTTTCATACGCAGTTATAGTCTTCTTGAACATCAGAGAATCCACACTGGAGAGAAGCCTTATGAATGTAGTGAATGTGGAAAGACTTTCATACGCAGTTATAGTCTTCTTGAACATCAGAGAATCCACACTGGAGAGAAGCCTTATGAATGTAATCAATGTGGAAAGGCTTTCACACAGAGTTACTGTCTTCGTGAACATCAGAGAATTCACACTGGAGAAAAACCTTATAAATGTAATGAATGTGGAATGGCTTTCACAAAGCGTTCTTACCTTGATGTACATCAGAGAATCCACAGTGGAGAAAATCCTTATGAATGTAATGAATGTGGAAAGACTTTAACATCTCACTCCAGTCTTGCTGTCCATCAGAGAATCCACACTGGAGAGAAGCCTTATGAATGTAGTGAATGTGGGAAGGCTTTCACATATTGCTCCAGTCGTGCTAGACATCAGAGAATCCACACTGGAGAAAAGCCTTATGTATGTAATGAATGTGGAAAGGCTTTCACACAGCGCAGCAGTCTTGGTAAACATAAGAAAATTCACATTAGACAAAAACCTCATGAATATGGAAACCTTCAGACAAAGCTCAAATCTTGCTTAACAACAGAAAGAGCACATTAACGAAAAACTTTTGAGTGTCTACATCATGGCAAAGTTTTTAATATATATTAGTCTCTGACTAGACATGGGAGATCCCATACCAGATGTAAAATCTCATTCATACAATTCATTTGAAAAAACATTCAGGCTCACTTCATCCCTGAATTGCCTCCAGAAAATTCCTAGAAGATTGAAATCATGGATAAAGGCATAAAGATGGAGGACAGAAGCATTATTAAAAATGTATTTGCAGAAAGGCTTTCACCTGGATCTCATACTTTGAGTAGAAAGCTTACTGCAGATGAAAGACATGAATACAATGAATGAGGGAAGGCCTCTTTACATCTCAGATCTCATTGGACATTGCAATTTTATTTTATGTATAAATGCAATTTAATACTATGTATAAAGATGGGAAAATAGATTTGGGTTTTTCTTTGAAATCCCAAAATTGGTGTCCAAAGAAGAGTTTATAATGGGGAAAACTGATTGTTTTAATCTCCTTTCTCAGTAATGATTAAGAAATTTGTTCATCTGATTGTAAATTGTTTTTACTACTTAATTTTCCTCTTCATTCTCTTATTTATTCCTAAATTCTTTGGCTTTCCATCTGTGTGATAAGTAATATGTCCACATTCTAATTTTCTTTTAAAATATCCATAAATAATGAGATGATTCAGGCCAATTCCAGTACACTTGTGATAGAGGGAACCATCTGCTTAGTAATTTCATATTTTTTTTGTTGTTTATTTGCTTTTTGTTTTCTTTCTCATTTTTGATGATTTTATTTTTCTTGTGCAGCATGATAAATGTGGAAATATGTAAAAAAAAATAATAAAATATCTGTACGTGTGGCTTAGGTCTCCATTTTGACCTTATTTTATTTAATTCCATTGGGTAGGTTTGAGGGGAAGTGAGGCCTTTTTAGAAAGCTGACCCTCAGAAGAGTGCCATCGTTTGGGCTATAGTTCCAGAAAAACCTTCCCTCTGTACTTTTGCTTAGTTTTGCACTAATCATTTTGCCACATTAGGAATCTTTGTAATGTATAGTTACTGTTCTAGAGATACAACAGAGAGGTGGTGAAACACCATCCTGAGTTCTCACACCCATCGAACAGAGGACAAGCTACAGGGAAAACCTGAGCTGGCCTGAATCTTCTGCCTCCTCGGAGCTGGCCCTTAACCTCTCCCTGTTCTTCTTTGCTACCTTGAGATAAAGAAGAGATGTTTGAAGCTCATCTAAGGAGTGTAAAGTGTGTCTTAGAAAACAGGGAAGGAGGAAACATGCCAGGGTAACAAAACATATCCAAGGCAGAAAATGCAACAGCAAGCTTGATACATTATTAGGAGGATTGGATTGATTGATCCAGGTCCACAACCTGTTTGCAACATCATGAGGATCAATACCATCAATCTGAGAATCAGTGATTTTATGTTATATCTTAGACAATTGACTAATTTCCCACGTAATATTTTCAGAATGCCAAGCACTCTGTAACTTGTTCACTATTTGCTCAATAGTTCAATTGGTAGAGTTGGAATATACGTAAGGACTTACACAGATAAAACAATAACCATGTGCCCAAGTGAAGCGAGCTTTTAATTGTACATCCCTATCTATTGCTATTACTGAGCATTCCAAAACATCTTATTCTTGTTGCATCATAGCATCTATATCAATTTCATGTTGTAAGGCTGCACATACGGTCTAAACTAAATTGTTAGGAGGTGAGTTTGTGAGGCAACTGCAGATAGAAAAGGTGAGCCAATAATAGAAACTGCAGCTAAAATTCCTACATCTGGAACCAATAAACTTTTGCTTCTAGGTTTCCAAGATCTGTTTCCTGAGCTATTATGTCAAAAGTTTCTTCTCTAGTAGACTGATCTCATACTTTCATTGGAAACGAGGCATAACAAGGTTGCTCTACAATCCAAAGTATAGGTCTTAAAGTGGCATCTGAGTACTAGAATACAATTACTAGACATAGTAAAGACTTGTTTTATGAAACTGGATGGATAAATTTCCATGAAGAAACATTTCAGGGTGTATTCTGGGACCCAGTTCAGTGATGGCTCTCCAAAGATCTTCAGAGACCTTTCCTGATTCCATTATTATTGTGTCCTCTGTAAGGGATCTTATGAGTACTTGACTTTGAGTGAAAGACCACACAAACAAGCTGGGTCCCCCATCCCCTATAGTGTGAGTTATGTTTAGATGAGTGATTTATTTCCCTTGGCATTTTCCCCCAAACATCTAAGCAAAAAAAGAGAGATTCATCCCTGAATGTTCATAGCTTATCTTCATATCTGAATAGATGGCTTTATGTTCAACATTATACAAATAATTGTTTTAAGATACTTAATAAATAATAACTCAGACTTAAAGTTTAGAAATATAAGATCAGATTGTGTTCATGATTCAGATATAGTGGATGATAATATAAACAAATTAAGAGAAAAAGGGATAGTCTGCCTCTCAGATCTGTGGAAAAGAAGAACTAGAGAACATTATGGGGAAAAAATGGATAATTTTGATTACATTGAATTAAAAAGATTTTGCACACACTACACTAAGGCAGCCAAGATTAGCAGGAAGCTGGAGAAAAAATTTTACAGCAAGTATTTCTGATAAAAGTCTCATTTCTCAATTATATCAAAATTATCTCAAATTTATAAAAATACAAACCATTTGCCATTGGCCAAATAGTCAAAGGAGATGAACAATTTTTAGATGAAGTTAAAGCCATTTCTAGTCATATGAAAAACTGCTCTAAATCACTATTGATTAGAATGATGGAAATTAAGTCAATTTTGAGATACAACTTCACATATCTCATATTGGTAAAGATGACAGGGAAAGATAATAGCAAATCCTGAAGGGGAAATAGGAAAACTGGAACACTAATGCACTGTTGGTACAATTGTGAAATAATCCAACCATGATGGAGAGCAGTTTGGAACTATGCCCAAAGGTCTATAAAATTCTGTATACCCTTAGATCCAGCAGTGTCTCTACTGGGTTCTATAGTCCAAAGGTATCATTAAAGAAGGGAAAGAACCCATGTGAGTAAAAATGTTTGCAGGCCGGAACTGAAAACTGAGGGAATGCCCTGAATGGCTGAATAAATTATGTTATATGAATGTAATGGAATATTATTGTTCTATAAAAAATGATGAACAGACTGATTTCAGAAAAGCATGGAAAAACTTATATGAATTGATGCTAACTGAATGCATACAACCAAGAGAACAGTATATACAGTAACAACAAGATTATTTGATCAACTGTGATGAACTTAAATAATGAGGAGATTCGAGTAAATTCTAGACTTGTGATAGAAAGAGCCATCCACTCCCAGAAAGAGCTAATTATGAAATCTGAATGTGGATCAAAACATAGTATTTTCACCCCTTTTTAAATGTTTTTTTCTTTCATGTTTTTTTATTTGATTTTTTTTTTAATGCAGCATTACTATAGTATGGAAATATATTTAGAAGAATTGCTCATGTTTAATCTATATTCAATTGCTTCTTGTCTTGGGGTGAGGAGAGGAGAAGAAGAGGAAGAAAAATTTGGCACACAAAATTTTACAAAAGCGAATATTGAAAACTATCTTTTCATGAATTTAGAAAAATAAAAATACTAGATTGATTTTTTTGACCTAAAACTACCTAAAATAAGATACAAATTTAGAAGCAACAAAGGAAAGTCCTAGCTTCCCTTCATGAAACTCAAAGACTTTTTATAGGAAAACCAATGAGAGGAACTTTGAGGAGAAACCAAAACTTTAGCCTTTCAAATAGTTGATAAATTTTCATAATCTGCACAATAGATGGAGAATGAAGACATTCCTCTGATGACAGATTTAGAGTTACCATAGAAAATGATCTTTATACAGAAATAAAAACGCAGAGACCTCAACCTACAGAGGAAGGGAGAAAACGAAGGGGTAGGGGCACACACACACACACACACACACACACACACACACACACACACACCCCTTCTCTAAACCACACACTGACTAATCTAGAAAGAAGAGAAAGTTGGAAGTGTGGAAGGTTGTGGGAAGGAATAGAATGACCAGGAGAAGCCAGACACTGGGAGACACACAATCCTTTCTTGGATGCAACCTCCGCAGGGAAACTGAGGGCTCCAAAAGAAGAGGGGACAGGGAAGCAGGCTCTTTAGTAGAGGGGTTCAAGGTGGATCTTTGGGGCAGGAAGGCCCAACTCTGGGATGCTTTGAGGTTGTGTAAAAACTCTCATCTTGTTCTGCTCCCCTTGAGGACCTTTTCCTCTTCCACTTAGGAAATGTGAACAGGAAATTAGACTAAAGGCCAGACTGAAGATTTACTACAAACAAATCTTCCCAAAGACTAAAGAAGCAGGATCCACACATTGTTATCACAAAGTAACCGCTTGTTCACTCCCGGCAGCAGGTGGGGACTGGGCAGAAGTAATGGTGCCTCTGCAGCACCCGGAGTTCAGCCTGAGCTCAGCCAGCCCTGGCCAGCCTCAGTTGCTTGGAGACCATCTGGGTAAGTAAATGAGCTTGCCCCAAGATGGCACAGAGAGGGGGGCTGGTAGATCCCAAAAACCCTATTAAAATGAGACCCAAACCCCAGTCCAGGCTAACTGCTTCTAGCTGTAACCTGGCTGGTGGAGGGAGGGATGCTCTCTGCCCCTAACTCTCCTCCACTGGTCCCTCTCTCTGTGAGCCAGGACCTCTGCCTCAGTATCCCTCCCCATTTTTCAAGGCAGTCTTGGTGCCGCCTCAGCCAAGCATGGTTTTTCCCGGAAAGTACGCAAAGAACCAGGAGGGCTTACCCCATTCCTGCTTTTCATAAATTGTTTATCCATGTGATGCAATATGATTTTGTTGTCCCCTGATTTTCTTTTGGGGGGGGCAGCTTTTGTACTGTTGTATTTTTATTAACGTTTTTAAATTTTCAAAACATACATGAATAATTTTTCAACATTAATTCTTGCAAAACCTTGTGTTCCAATTATTCCTCCTTTTCTCCTCACTCCCTCCCCTAGATAGCAAGTAATCCAATATATGTTAAACATGGTAAAAATACATGCTAAGTGCACTACATGCATACATATTGATATAATTATCTTGCTGCACAAGAAAAATCAAATCAAAAACGGGAAAAAAAAGAGAAAAATAAAATTCAAGCAAACAACCACAAAAAGAATGAGAATACTATGTTGTGGTCCACACTCAGTTCCCACAGTCCTCTCTCTGGGTGTAAATGACTCTCTTCATTACAAAATCATTGGAATTAGTCTGAATTATTTCATTGTTGAAAAGAGACACTTCCATAGACTATCAGAATTGATGTTGTTGTTGTGTACAGTGACCTCTTGGTACTACTCATTTCACTCAGCATCAGTTTATGTATGTCTCTCAGGCCTCTCTGAAAATATCCTGATGTTCTTATAGAACAATAATATTCCATAATATTCATGGACCATAATTTATTCAGCCATTCTCCAACTGATGGGCATCCACTCAGTTTCGAATTTCTTGCCACTACAAATAGGGCTGCCACAAATATTGGGGTCCCTTTCCCTCTTTTAAGATCTCTTTGGGATATAAATCCAGTAGAGACACAGTTGGATCAAAGGGTAGGCACAGTTTCATAGGCCTTTAGGCATAGTTCCAAATTGTTCTCCAGAATGGTAGAATCACTTCCAACTCCAATGTTTTAGTGTCCCAGTTTTTCCACATCCCCTTCATCATTCATCATTGTCTTTTCCTGTCATCTCAGCCAATCTGAGAGGTGTGGAGTGGTACCTCAGAGTTGTCTTAATTTGCATTTCTCTGATCAATAGTGATTTAGAACACTGTTGGAATCCTTACAAAGTGTTGTCATTAGAGTTGATAGAGACAATAATTATCTAATTTAGCATGGTTCAGTATGATTGATCTGATCCTACGAGGAGATGTTATGGGCCAGAACTTGAAACAAGGTACTAAGTAGAACTGATAGAAACAATGGTTCATGTAATGGGCTGAGGCTTGAGTTGATGCACTGAGGTCCCAAGCACATGAGGCTAAATAGTAATTGGACCATACTCCATTAATATATAAGCTTGGAGAAAGAATGGCCCCCACCCACTCTTTGTGCAAGTTCTGATGTGTTGTATAGGAAATGACGATTTTGGTGGGTGGAGGCAGGGAAGTGGAAAAGGAAGGGGAAGGAGAGACTGCTTGCTTTTGCCATTGCGAAGACCTTTCAGCTCAGATCCCCCTCTGTTAGCTGGCTTCCTGTCACAGCTGCCCATATTGCTATCGCAATCTTTCTTGCCCATATTGCTATCGCGATCCTTATTTACCTCTTCACTTCAGTAAAGATTGAAGATTTTCCCCTTAACCTGAATTCCTGACTCCGGCTGATTTTAAATACGTGGTCATTACAATTCACACCTTTAGAGAGCTCATATAAGCAAGAAGCTCTTAGAACCAGAGAGCACTCTGGGAGGAAACCCATAATCCCACTCTCAGATCCCACAATCCCATTCTCAGAGAAGGAGCATAAATATAGCTTCAGTGAGCCAGTCAAGTCAGTTCAAGAGAAGCCCTCTCTCGAAGGTGCAACCTGATTCATTCATCCTACCGTGGTGGCTGCCTCCTGCACTTCCCCCACTGATCCCAAGGCTGGGCTGAAAGGCTTTCCAGAAAGCTGCCCAGCCCCAGGCAAGGAGACATGACTTTGAAGGAGCACTCTGGGAGATTGAGAGCTAGAAGCCCTCTCTCGGAGGCAAGAGAGATTCATTCCATTTTCTACCTTTGTGCTGGCTGGAGGCTGAAGGACAAACCTTTGGATTTGGAGACATTCGGAGGGAGCTCTTGGAACCAAGTGGAGAGATAGGCCTCTAAGAAAGCTATCCAGGCCCAAGTAAGGAAAAAACAAACATTTGTATTTTATCAGCTGGCTGCATCTGGAGTGATTATTACTTTTTACTGAAACTAAGGCTGCCTCCAAAAAACCTCCCCAAGAAACCTGCTCCCAGAGAGAACCATTATATTATTATAAAGAAGAGAACACCACATTTTGGCGCTCCACATTGGGGCCAGCTGGGGTTTCAATAAATTGTTCAGTGTGGATGGATAATATGACAAGGCAGTCAAAAAAATCTAATGCTATTTAGGTTAAATTAATAGAGGTTCGATGTCCAGACAAAAGGAGTTATGGTATCACCACTCTGCCCTTGTCAGACTACATCTGGAGTGTTGTGCTCAGTTGTAGGAAGGACACTGGCAAATTGGAGCATTTCCAGTTGGTGTGATGACTGGAAACTGTGCCATATTATGATAAGTTGAAGGGATGAGAATGTTCAGACTAGAGAAGAGAAGGTTTATGGGGCAACAGAGGCATATAACTGTCTGCCAATGTTTGAAGAGTTTTCATGTATAAAGATTAGATTTGTCCATGTGGCCCCAGAGAGAAGAACTAGAAATAACCAGTGGAAGTTGCTAAGTGGCAGGTTTTGACTCAAAGGAAAATTTCTTAACAATTGTTAAGAATTGTTAGCTATCCAGACATGGAATGTCCTATATTGTAAAATAATGCATTTTTCCATCCCTGGAGGATTATTAAAAAGAGCCTGAACAATCACTTATTGGATATGTTCTAGAGGGTATTTCTTTTCTGGTAAAGTTTGCACCAGATTATTATTATTATTATTAGAAATACCTCTGATTTTATTTATTTATTATTTTTAATAGTTTTTTATTTACAGGATATCCATGGGTAATTTTACAGCATTGACAATTGCCAAACCTTTTGTTCCAATTTTTCCCCTCCTTCCCCCCACCCCCTGCCCTAGATGGTAGGATGACCAGTAGATGTTAAATATATTAAAGTATAAATTAAATACAAAATAAATATACATGACCAAACCATTATTTTGCTGTACAAAAAGAATCGGACTCTGAAATATTGTATAATTAGCCTGTGTAGGAAATCCAAAATGCCATCAGGCAAAAATATAGGGATTGGGAATTTAATGTAATGGTTCTTAGTCATCTCCCAGAGTTCTTTCACTGGGTGTAGCTGGTAGCTGAATGAGCCACGTTCATCAGAATCAGTTCATTACTGCTCCATTGGAACTGATTTGGTTCATCTCATTACTGAGGATGGCCAGGTCCATCAGAATTGATCATCATATAGTATCGTTGTTGAAGTATATAATGATCTCCTGGCCCTGCTCGTTTCACTCAGCATCCATTCATGTAAGTCTCTCCAGGCCTTTCTGAAATCATCCTGTTGGTCATTTCTTTTCTTTTTTTTTTTTAAATTTTTATTTAATAATTACTTTATATTGACACTCGTTTCTGTTCCAATTTTTTTTCCCTCCCGCCCTCCACTCCCTCCCCTAGATGGCAAGCAGTCCTTTATATGTTGGATATGTTGCAGTATATCCTAGATACAATATATGTTTGCAGAACCGAACAGTTCTCTTGTTGCATAGGGAGAATTGGATTCAGAAGGTATAAATAACCTGGGAAGAAAAACAAAAATGCAGATAGTTCACATTCGTTTCCCAGTGTTCTTTCTTTGGGTGTAGCTGCTTTTGTCCGTCATTTATCAATTGAAACTCAGGTCTCTTTGTCAAAGAAATCCACTTCCATCAAAATATGTCCTCATATAATATCATTGTCGAAGTGTATAATGATCTCCTGGTTCTGCTCATTTCACTTAGCATCAGTTCATGTAAGTCTCTCCAAGCCTCTCTGTATTCATCCTGCTGGTCATTTCTTACAGAACAATAATATTCCATAACATTCATATACCACAATTTACCCAGCCATTCTCCAATTGATGGGCATCCATTCATTTTCCAGTTTCTAGCCACTACAAATAGGGCTGCTACAAACATTTTGGCACATACAGGTCCCTTTCCCTTCTTTAGTATTTCTTTGGGATATAAGCCCAATAGAAACACTGCTGGATCAAAGGGTATACACAATTTGATAATTTTTTGGGCATAATTCCAGATTGCTCTCCAGAATGGTTGGATTCGTTCACAACTCCACCAACAATGCATTAGTGTCCCAGTTTTCCCGCATCCCTTCCAACATTCATCATTATTTTTTCCTGTCATCTTAGCCAATCTGACAGGTGTGTAGTGGTATCTCAGAGTTGTCTTAATTTGCATTTCTCTGATCAATAATGATTTGGAACACTCTTTCATATGTGTGGTAATAGTTTCAATTTCATCCTCTGAAAATTGTCTGTTCATATCCTTTGACCATTTATCAATTGGAGAATGGCTTGATTTCTTATAAATTTGAGTCAGTTCTCTATATATTTTGGAAATGAGGCCTTTATCAGAACCTTTAACTGTGAAGATGTTTTCCCAGTTTGTTGCTTCCCTTCTAATCTTGTTTGCATTCGTTTTGTTTGTACAAAGCTTTTTAACTTGATGTAATCAAAATTTTCTATTTTGTGATCAGTAATGGTCATAAGTTCATCTTTGGTCACAAATTTCTTTCTCCTCCACAAGTCTGAGAGATAAACTATTCTATGTTCCTCTAATTTATTTATAATCTCGTTCTTTATGCCTAGGTCATGGACCCATTTTGATCTTATCTTGGTATATGGTGTTAGGTGTGGGTCCATGCCTAATTTCGAACAGGCACTTAATTAATGCTTATTGATTGATTGGCATTACTCAGGGCTGATCATATGGCCTAACCCCACCTCAGTGCTTGCATGCTGGTCCCTTTTAAGGGCCAAATCTATGTTTCTATTTCTGTCTCTTTCCTGCTCTCTCTCACCTATGAGTAAATCCCATAGTGAAAATAACAAGGGCCCAGGGCTCCTGGTTGTGTTATGGAATAACCAGGAGTCTTTCCCTCCCATATCCCTAACCTAAGGAAAACTGCCAATTATGTAAATTAGATCAATATCCTCCAAGAATGGGCCAAAGATTGGTCAACAGGAATCAGCAAAAGGCAGAAGCTGATGAATTAGGTCTGAATTCTTTTTGAGTAAGGCAGTGGTCTCCACTCCCATTCACAAATGATGAACAGAGACAGAGAAAACCACAAAGGCAGAGTCAGGTTCACTCTTCTCATTCTTTCCCTCTAAGAGAGGACAATGACATGAGGGATGTCATGCCATGACATGTGAGTGACTTGGATTTAAGTGACAGAGGGCTTCCCAAGGTCACCGGCCTCACTTTCTCCCACAGAGCCATCTGCATCCAGTGGCCAGTTATTGATCAGGATTACTGCCGATGGCTCTGGATGCAGGGGGAGACCTGGGCCTTCTTAAGGTAAGGTCTCCAACAGGTCTCCTGTGACTGAGGCTGCCCCCAAACAGTGATTAACACTGGGGAGCAATGGAGGCAAAGAACCTCCTCTCTCACCTAGGACAGAGTTGAATGCTGTGAAAATCTCAATAAATATAAAGGAATGAATGAAGTCTCTTGGAAGAACCTCAGGATTTCTGGCCAAAGCAGAAATGACTGTGATTTACACTCAGTCTAAGTCAATGAAAACAAAACAAAAATCAAATGGGGTTTAGCAAGGGACCTATGGGTGGTCAATGAGAATCAGACTGGTTTTGACTTAAGGTTTCTTCCTTAAGAAAGGAATTGGGGGGAGCAGTAATGAACTGAACCAGCTACACCCAGCGAAAGAACTCTGGGAGATGACTAAGAACCATTACATAAAATTCCCAAACCCTATATTTTTGTCCGCCTGCATTTTTGAGTTCCTTCACAGGCTAATTGTACAATATTTCAGAGTCCAATTCTTTTTGTCCAGGAAAATAACTGTTTGGTCATGTATACTTATATTGTATTTAATTTATACTCTAACATATTTAACATGTATTGGTCAATCTGCCATCTAGGGAAGGGGGAGGGTGGAAGTAGGGGAAAAATTGGAAGAAAAGGTTTGGCAATTATCAATACTGTAAAATTACCCATGCATATAACTTGTAAATACAAAGTTATAAAAAAATAATAATACTTAAAAAAAAAAAAAAGGAATTGGGGCAGCCAGATAGAGCATCAGCCATGAAATCAAAAGAATGTAAGTACAAATCTGACCTCAGATACTTAATAGTTCATAGCTGTGTGTCCCTGGGCAAGTCATTTAACTCCAAGGACCTCAGCAAAAAAAAAAAAATTTAAATTTAAAAAAAAAGAACTGAAAAGAAAGAGAGAAATCTATCCAGGCATCATTAATGCCTTCATCGATGATGAAGAAAGAAAGGGGGGTGGGGGTGTGAATGCTTTTAAGAGTATCTGTAGGTAAGGGTATAAGATATCCTAGATGAACAGAGGGAAGGAAGGAAGAAGAGGAAGGGAAGGGAGGAGGCAGGAAGGGAGTCTTCCAAGTGATGGATTCCAACTTGTGGCCAGCTTTCCTCAGAGGATGTTGCTTTTCCTATATATCTGTGCTTAACTGTAGCCTGGGGTGGGGAGGGGAGGGGGGAGAGTTGGCAGAGGATGAAAATGGAGAGCAGAGAAAGGGAAAATATGGGAAAGGTAAAAACCATGGAAGATTCTGAATAGAATATCCTTCAATTATGGTTTACTGAAATTTATTATTACATATTTTGAATCTTCCCTTATGTTCTGCTGAACATAAAACATTTAAATTCTTTTTTGTCTTTTTCCATTTTGTTTTTAGTTTTAAATATCAAAAAAATAAAAATAAATGTTTTTTTGGCTTAAGGAAGACCTAAAAAAAGTTCTATTAGTCTGAACCCTCTTTCTTTGGTTATAGATAGTTGGTCATCACAAAAAAGGGTTCTACTAGGATCACTGATTCTTCATTAAAAGGGAACTGAAAGGTCTAGTCCCCTCATTTTATAAATGAAGAGATTGAGGTTGAGAGGTTCACTGAGGTGCTCGGGATCTCCCTACCACAAGAGTCTGAACAGTGATTCCAAGTCACTTTTCCCACCCCCACACCCATCACATGAAGGAGCCTGTGGAATAGCAACCTGTATCCCAGGTTGCAACTCACTCACCAGGACAGGAGTTCCTCTGACCTCCTCTCTCCACATGGTTGATGAAATCTTCTCTGGGAACTGGAAGTCCTGGGGAGGGAGAAGAAAGTGGGTGTGAGTCTTGAAACTTGTCATTTATTCCTCATTGGAACCGGACAGGGGTGCAAGGCTCACTGGATGGTTCCAAGGACAACTCAAAGATGGTTTTTAGGGAACTTATTGCCAGGGGAAGAGGGCAGAGGGGAAAGGAGACCATGCAAGCAATCTGGAATCAGAATATCCTGATTTTGCTGCCTCCTTCTCAACAGGATGGCCACAGCCTCCATTTTCTGGACATTAGAGGAAACTGGTGGCACAGAGAAAGGAGCACCGGGCCTGCAGTCAGGAAGCTCCCAGTTCAAATTTGGATTTAGACACATCCTGGCTGTGCGACTCTGGGCAAGTAATGTCATCTATTTGCTTCAGCCTCCAGACCTATCTGTTTGCATATTCTCCCCTAAAGGCCCCTTTCCCCTCTCCCGTTCCTCCTACTGTATTGTCATTATGGGATTTTCCTTAATCTTTCTCCTTCTCCCTATGGTTTTTAAGGTTTTGGGAAACCCACATGCCCCAAAGACCATATGGACAATGACCTTTAGGAATCTTGAGGGGGGTCCCACTCTTTCTGCCACTTATTACTCAGGTTTAGAACCCTCTATGACAATAGATTCCTCCCTGGCTCCCTGTTTCTACTTTAGGGCCCTGATAGACCCTCCAGCCCGATTGTGCCCTAATGCTTGGTGGTGCTCCCTCCCTGACGATTCCTTTAGGCTGACTATCCAAACCTTTGATCAGCAGACCCAGACCTCACTGAATCCCCCCCGAATTATCCTAACGATCCAGGAACCGTCCCACCAGAAGTGGAAACAGTCCGAGTTTTCACCCTTTGGTCCCGGATAGGTAGCAGTCTTCGATTCAGCCACCACCTCATAGTTCAGTGTAAAGATCCACCCCCCTCCAAGCCTGTGGGACCTCTGACTGCTTTACTAGTCCCACCTAGACCACCAGTCCTGGCTGATCCTATCCCAACCCCATCATCCCTGGCACCACAGGACCTTGTCATGACCCAAAGTCCCCCTATTCTTCCTGACCCGTTAATCCCAATTGACAGCCCCTCTGAATCTTCTGCTTCTCCCTCCATGCTTGAACTGTTACCAGTAGTGCACTCTTATTTGAACTCCACAAACCCCCAGCTGGGCCGAGATTGCTGGCTCTGCTTTAACTCTGAACCCCCTTATTTTGTTGGGATTGCCCTGACAGACTCAGTTCCTGGAACCACTTCTCAGTCTACCTGTTCCTGGGAACAGCCTAAAATTACCCTTGGGCAGCTCCAAGGTCAAGGCACCTGCGTGGTGACTGCCTCCACGAATCCCTCTGACCCTCTCCTCCAGTTCTGTAACCCCAGTTCCTTAATTAACATCTCAGCTTCCTCATCAGACGTTGCAGTCTGGTATCAAGCCCCTGAAGGTTCATGGTCTGCCTGTAGAGATGGACTGACCAGGTGTGCCTACTCTAGTACCCTCCTCAGAAGGACAGATTCATTCTGTATCCTAATAGCAGTGTTTCCCAGCCTGTCTGTTCTTCCAGGAGAGGAGGGATGGGGCCTTTTCCAGTCCCATTTCTCTCCCTTGGAGATTACCAGACAGAAACGGGCTCTGCCGTTCCTTCCCCTCATAGTAGGGCTCGGGCTGGCAGGCACTACCGCCCTCAGCACTGCAGCCCTCCTGAAGGGCGATTCTGGGTATGCTGAGTTAAGTGCACAAATGACCACAGACCTGACTCAGATCGAGTCATCCATCTCAAAACTGGAAAGCCAGGTTGACTCCCTGGCTGAGATGGTACTCCAAAGCCGAAGGGGACTTGACCTGCTATTTCTGCAACAGGGAGGCCTGTGTGCTGCCCTGAAGGAGGAATGCTGTTGTTATGCTAATAACTCTGGGGTGATCAGTCAAGTCTGGCCCTGGTTCGTAAGAATCTTGAGTCCAGACGACTGGAGCAGGGGCAAGGAAGGAACTGGTATTAGTCACTGTTTAATTCTTCCCCGTGGCTGACAACCCTTGTTGCATCCCTCATGGGACCCTTGATTCTCCTTCTCCTGGCCCTTGCCATAGGTCCTTGCATCTTCTCTAATCTTGTCCGTCTTATCCGTTCCCAGGTGGAGTCTGTCAAAATTATGGTGCTAAGACCACCTGGGTATCAAGAGGAAGGTGCTTCAAAGATTTGAATATTTAGGAAAGAGAGTGTGGAATGTTATGCCACAGTTCTCTTTAACTGTCCTGACTCAGTTTCCTTATATAAGTTTCCCTTGTCTCAGTCTTCCTAATTACTCCCCTAAGCTGTAAATCTCCCTCTGGTCCATGAAGGCTGAGGACCAATTAGTCTAAGAATATAAATTGTTAGCCCAAGTAAGATAAACAAGAGAGTAGACTTCCTGATTATCTTCTGTCCTTGAGAAATTTACAACATCCCTTAAAATATTCCAAGATATTTCACTGACATCTTTATCTCTGGGTTCCTTTTTGATTCATAGCTTTTTCCAGCTGGGCTTTTCCCGCTCTTTTTTCCTCTTCTTTGTCTCTAAAAGGTATATAAAGGTTAGAGATTCCCCCAATCAGGGCTGGACAATTTGAGACGAGAGTCCTGTCCAGTCAATCTTACTCTCCCATTAATAAAATATTAAAAACTCTCTAATCTCTCTCCTGCCTCAGTTTCTCTGGCATTACACTCTACATTCTGGAGCACCACCTCAGCCAGGGAATCCAGTTTGAGATGGACAGTTAGATCTGTGGTCATTTGTGCACTTAACTCAGTCTCTGCTTACAGAGCAGCAAGGCCAAAGGCTCAAGCCCATTCACAGGGGCAGATCTCTCCAGGGAGAAGGGTGAGGCTGTAGTAGCTACACCAGTCCCTACCCTGAGAAACAGGCAGGGCTGCTACTAGAATACAGATTTCTGAGCAGATTATGCACAGTTAGACCATCAAGGCAGGCAAACTACTGTGTGGGTCAGAAACCATTAATAAAACAGCTGGATAGATCTCTAGAAGCAAAGCAAAGTTTATTTACATTCTCGAGAGAATCATGCGTCCCACCATCAAGCAGACAGTCGAAGGGAGGAAGCACCATAGGGGGTAGGGTCGGCGCTTTTATCCCTAACGCAAATTCCCCCTCCCACCACTGACCCTCATCCTTATTGGCTGAGTATCTTACATTCTAAACGAGGGAACTACCCAAGAAATTGAACTTGGCCAACAAGTACATAGTTGCCCATATTTGGCTGAAATAGGGAGGATAACAAGAAGGGGACTTAAGTATGCCCTTGACCTTAAAGTCCTTCAGGCCTACTCAAACTTTGAAATAGATGAAGCCTTACTCGATTTTCACAACTGTCTTGAAAGATCTCATTTTATCTCGTTCACCCCGAACTTTTTAGATGCCTGATATCAAACAAGGTCCTTTGAAATGCTGAGGTACTAATGAACTGGTGTTACAGGACTGGAAAAAACAGATCAGAGAGACTGTCAGTCTCAGGACAGGTGTCTGATTTCTAAAACTTTTCTAAAAAAAATAATCCCCAAAACTGAGTCTGCCAGGGCAATTTGAACAAAATAAGGGATTCTAAAAGTAAAGCATTCAAATTCAATCTGAACTAGTAAGATAGGGGGTGGGGCAGAAATGCCTAAAGCAAGTGAATAGGAGCTAAAGGTTCCCATTCTTTCTGGTATTTTGAAAAAAATAGACTAGTTTCCCCAATGTTCTATCTCTTCCTCCCCTTTTTTTTCCTCACAGAAAGGGAATTATCAAATGACCATTCCCCATATAAATCCCAAGGTGAATCAAAATCCCTACACTTAACAGACTAGTACAGTAGCATTTCCTAAAAATCCCTCAAACATAACAGCAATAATTACACAGTTTTAACAAATCCCATCCCAGTCTTAAACACACAGTAATAGATGATCCAGGCAAGGTTTAACAGTCAATCATCAACCATTCCCAAAGTCCCCCATATCAGTCCAAAGTACACTAGATGCAGGGTCCAGTCCATGGTCTCATGTACAAACTGCTGCTTCAGGCTGTGAAGTGATAGGAGGCTCTCATTCCTTGCAGAGTGGGTGTGTGCCGTGGTGACAATCAAAGCTGATCAAAGCTGATCCAGGTTCCAGAAGCAAGCCAATATCTGTAATTTGACCAAAATCTAGAACAAAAATAAAAACACAAATCTAACAAATAAAGATTAGATCAGTCTCAGATAGAAAGACTCAGTTCACCAGACTGCTGCAAAATATGAGGAGGCCAGAATAAATTCTTTCCTATGTGAAGAGATGAGTTTGCTTTACAAGCCAGGCAAATGACTGTAGTCCCAAGTTGTAACATCAGTGAGGTCTCACAGACCCCTGTTAATTGTACTCTTATCATGTAGAAACCTTAAAGAAACAAAACACAAATATCCAGTGACCAAGGGAAATACTCCGTTGCCCAAGCATTTAGGATACAATGATTACATATAACCAGACAGAAAATAGCAAAGCATAACATAATTGAATTGCATTAACAGTTTCTATTGACATTGCTCTGATCAGAGAGATCAGTTACAGAAGGAAAAATGCAAGAACATAACTATAACATAACATAAGCAGTTAAAACTCAACCTTCAGCACATACAGAATAAAATAGCTTTAACCCAATTTTATTCCAATCAATTGTCCCAGTAACTGTCAGAGGGTGGAGCTTTAAAACTCCCAAATAGCATTAACTAATTAACTATAAGCCCAAGAAATTTTACCCCAATAACAAATTCCAATAATCAAATTTCTGATAACTCTTAAACAAAGATTTACCATAACTTCATAGTAATAACAGAAAGAAAATTTTCTCAGTAAGTTCACAACTTAAAACAATTATCATATCTAGATAGATGTTACATAAGTGAACATTATACATACAAATCATTTTGCTTTTAAAATACCCAATACATAGAAAAATATCCCAAATTGCATATTGTCCATAACAGAAACATTTTCAAAAGGACAAAGAAAAAAACTATTATTTTCAGAGGCCCTTTAAATAACCTCAGGATGACCCAATACAATTTAAACTTATACGAAAGACCCACATAAAAGAATTCAAGAAGTTTTCAACATAGCAATTAAACTTTTAGAAATATTCCTACCAAAGTATGGTTCACATTTATGACCATATCTCTTAACCAAGAAAACATTTGTATCAAGAAACAAATATTCAATCAATTAACCTAAAAGTAAGCATGTCCTTAAAAAAAATCACAGTTTGCTGCACTGGCCGTAATCAGATAAGAAAAAAACAGCAGGAACATACTCAGCAGGGTGAGGGGAGGAGAGGATTCCACATAGCCATCCTTCCCCCACTCCTGCCCCCTAGGAAAAAAACTTCCCTCAGGTTCCCCACTCAATTTCCTACACGGGGATCCTTTTCAAGATTTAGCCTATCAGTTTCCCAAAGTCAGGTTTCTTCCCAAATCCATCCATTTCCAACTTTCTCTTTCTCCCTGGCTACATACTTGAACAATCTCCTTAAAGAACTTTCCTACCAGATGCTCCTTTGATAAAGTAGCAGAAGATAGTGGGGGTGGATGGCTCCCTCCCCCCTCTTCACCTACTCCTAAAAGTCTTTCTTTTACCTTCCTAAAACCATGCAAACCTCTAATTGCCCTCCAAATCAGTCCTTCCTAAATCACCAGTATTCCTCTTTCCTTTTCCCTTCAAAAACCTATAAGATTCACACTATAGTGAACCAAACCTCCACAAAACCCACACATGTCCAGCTGAGCTGGATGTAAAGTATAACTTATGTTAATAAATAACTCAATATATTTCAGAAGGTAACAAACTGAATTAAACTAAATACAGCTGTTTTTAAAAGTTTTTTTTTTTTCTTTTCCACCACATTTCTTCTAACAGCTATTAGCATCTTATCTCCAGAGCTTTTTATTGCCCAGGCCAGGCTAAGCTTGAATTTTATTGCTCTTTACTCTAGTCCAAACTTTCAAATCCCTTTCAATCTATTTTTTTATTTCTTACCTTCTCTCCCTTTTCTCCCTTCCCCCCCAAAAAACTGTTATAGTCAGCCAGAGATAGAAGGAGAGAGAAAGATTTTTCAAACTTCTTGATATTTTCGAAGCCTCAACAGAGGCTGAATTCTTATCTCTTACAAACTTGCTAATTTTTAATACAGACACACAGAGACACACATGGAGCTCCATTTTACTAAGCACAATTGCAACATTGTTCTTAAAAATTTTCAACCAACAAAAGACAGACAAATCACACAGAACATAGAACACACATCACACAGACTACACACTTCCAGCATTAAATAAACATATAACACATACCCAGAGGTTATTTTCCAGCGTCCCAGAAAATACCCATCTCAGAACTTTTAAACCCGTTGGTATTTATTCTGAGACCACAGATTGCTAGCAACAGACCAGACCAAAACCAGAATAACCAGAATCAGAACCAGATGGTACCTCAAAAGGTACCCAGACAGACTTACTCTCCCAATTGCCAAATCGATTTCGTTGTCCACTGTAGGCCAGACTGAGGCTGAAGAACTGCTTCCTTTTCCCCAGAGTCTGTGGAGGTAGCCAGAGTGCTGGTCTTTTCCCAAGGAACAGACCTAGGTTCTGAGCCTCCTCAGGCCTAGGTGGAAACAGAGAGGTCTCTAATCTCTAATCCAGTTCTCAGTTTCTATAATCTCTAGGGGACCTCCAAAATGTAATGCCGGAGAAACCGAGGCAGGAGAGATATTAGAGAGTTTTTAATATTTTATTAATGGGAGAGTAAAATTGACTGGACAGGACTCTCATCTCGAATTATCCAGTCAGACAGAGATAAAGATATACTGGGACCAAGGAATCCATGTTGGTCCCAGGGCTGGAGGAGACTATGATCCCAAAGAATTCAGTGTTCAGCATATAGCCACCAGCCACCAACATCCAGCCTTCACCAATGAATGGAGGAACCCCAACTTTTTAAATACCTTTTCTCTAAACAAAGAAAGGGGTAAGAAGCATGGGAAAACTTCTGTCAGGATGGGGGAGGCCATAAATCCTAAAAACCCAGAGACAGGATGTCTGAATACAAAGAAGTAAAGATATCAGTGAGGTATCTTGGAATATTTTAGAGTGATATTGTAAATTCTTGAGGACAGAAAATGGTCAGGAGGTCTACTCTCTTGTTTGTCTTGCTAATTTATAACCTTAGAGCAAATAGTCCTCAGTCCTAATGGGCCAGAGGGGGATTTACAGCTAAGGAGATTGAGACAGAACAGTTAAGGAAACTGAGACAAGGGAAACTCATACAGGGAAACTGAGTCAGCACAGTTAAAGAGAACTATGGCTTAACAATTCTACTCTGAATTCAGTAAATCTACAGAGTTAAATGATCAGAAATGATTTTTCTATGGAAGATAATCCAGAAATGTATTGCTGTTTCTTGGGCCATTTTTCTTCATGTTTTAAATTGAAAACCTTATTTATATCATTGTTAGGCTTCTAATTTTTCTTATATTGGATTTTGGGGAAACCATAGTATATAAAATGCTAATCTAACCATAGTATATAAAATGCTAATCTCAAAAATGATTCTGAGAATGTGATATGATTGCCTATTTAGAAAATTAACTAATATTTTGATCTGGTAGAGGGAAGACCTGAAATACAAAACAACAACAACAACAACCAAAAAAACCCTTTAGGAAGTTTTACATTAATAGAGTTCAAAACCAGGAAGAAGATAATAATAGCTTAGTGCTCAGCTTGAAGCAGTTTCCAAATACAGCACACAGGTTGCTGAAAAGTAGTGTGATGCAGGAGAAACTGAGGCAAGATAGAGGTTAGAGAGTTATAATCATTTAATTTATTGGAGAGTAAATCAATTGACTGGATCGGACTCTTGTCTCCAAGTATCCAGTATCGAATGTGGGGTATAGAGATTCTTTATAGGTGACAGAAACAATGACATAATGGGAAGCAGATAGGGATGACATAATGGGGGAGGATCTGGAGAGGGGATATGCTAATGGGGTAAAGTTTCTGATATTCTAATAGATTAGGATTGGGAGCAGCATCTGATATTCTAAAATATAAGATCTTTTATCCTTATCAATTATTCTGATGATCAAGAGGGAAATGTGGTAGGCTCTCCTGAGGTTTGGGGCAGAATAACTGAGGTAGGGCAATTCAAGGAGACTGTGGCCCTGTAATAGGTCTCAGAAAATTCCTTGCCCCACTGTCTGGATCACCCTCCCTGCCCCACAATGGGCTCTGGGATCAGTGTGACCAGCACATCCTGATTAAGCAACAAATCTGGTCTTAAAGCTTCAAACAAATCTAGTCTCTATGATACACAAGGCAAAGGTCAAACATGGCAATCTCATTTTCCCAAAGGTTCTAAATTTGTTTCAAGGAAAAAGTGTCCACAAGGGTAACAGGAAAACTGAAAGGTTCCTGTTGTAATGTCAGAGAAACTGAGCAAGACAGAGATTAGAAAACAACTTTATTAAATGGAGAGATTTTCTGGGACCAAAGGATCCATGTTTGGTCCCAGGGTTGAACGAGACTATAGAATCAAAGAATCTAGCCCTGAGTATCAGGACAGCAAGATTTTTTATAGGATAACAAGAACAATGACATAATGGGGGAGGTACCTGGATGGGGGGATAATCTAATAGGGGGAGGCACCTGGGATGACACAATGAAGAGAGATACGGGAGAGATTACTGATATTCTAATGATATCTAAAATGGATAGACATTGATCCTGTCAATCATTAAGAAGGAATGATTATAGCCTAAATATATAAAACCTTTATCTCATCAAACATTTAAGAGGGAATGAGTATAGCCTAAGGTTTTGGGGAAGAGCAACTGAGATAGACCTTTATCTCATCAAACATTAAGAGGGAAAGGCTATAGGACAATTGGGAAACTGGGTCAGGACATTAAAAGGGAACTGTGGCACAACATTCCACACTCTCTCTCTTGTAACTATTCAAATCTTTGAATTACCTTCCTCTAGAAGGTCTTAGCACCATAATTTTGAACAACCCTATGTGAAGAAAATAGACCAAATAAAAATCAAAATAAAGCTAGAACAATGCAAGAACTTATGGCAAAGTCAAGTCTCTTCCTGATAACCCCAGAGTTAATCAGCAATACACAAAGTTCCTTATTGCAATCATTTCAGGTCCTCTGCAGTTGGGGAGCATCACTACAAGTTAGGTCTGTCATTTGTGCATGACTCTGCCTCTGCTTACAGAGCAACAGGGCTCAAGATAGTTGTGCTGCCCATTCAGAGGGGCAACCCACTCCAGGGGAGAAGGGTGAAGCCTGGAGTAGTTCCACCTGTCCCTGCCCAGAGGAACAGACAGGGCTGCAGAAAGGATCATATTTCTGAGCAGATTATGCACAATTAGACCAAGACAGGCAAACCCCAAACTTTTAGATATCCAATATCAAACTACAAGGTCCTTTTAAGTATGCTGAAATACTAATTAAGGACCTTGGGTAACAGGAGTGGAGAAACAGATCAGAGAGACTGCCAGTCCCAAGACAGGTATCTGATTTCTGGTTGTTTCTAAAAAATTAATCCCCAAAACTGAGTCTGCCAGGGCAATTCCAACTGAATAAGGGATTTCAAAGTTAAAGCATAATCAGCAAATCATAGTCCAGTAAATTTAAGCAAAGAATAAAAAATGAAAAGGACTGTTTAAAGGACTTCCAATTAAATCTGAACTAGTAAGATAGGTGGGTAGGGCAGAAGTGACTAAGAAAATATACCAGTTTCCAAATTTCCTATTTCTTCCTCCCTTTTTTTTCTCCCAGAAAGGAATTATCAAATAACCATCCCACATATAAATCATATACATATGCATATACATAACAGACTAAAGGTCCCTCAAACATAACAGCAATAGTTAACACAAGTTTAACAATTTCCATCCCAAGTCTTAAACACACAGTAATACAGTTAAAATTCTAACAATTCAACCACTTCCCCACTCCTCCATATCATTCCAAATTACATCAGGAGAAGGGGCGATGGTTTTCTTAAAAGGTGCTTCATGCTGAAGATGGGCAGAGATGCTCAATCCAGGGAGGGGGATGGGTGTGGTGTGGCGTGTTGACAATCAAAGCTTGATCTAGGTCCCAGAAGCAAATTAATATATCTGTAATTTGACCAAATCTAGAAACAAAAATAAATCTAATAAAGGAAACTTAGAACAGTTTGAGATAGAAAGACTGGTCCACAAGGGCTGCTACAAGATGTGACCTCTCATTAGTTATGAACCTTAAAAAAAACTTGAATATCAGACACAATATCTAGTAATCAATAGATGACCAGACTAAATACTCATTTGCTCAAGTATTTAGAATATAATGATTACAGATAACCAGATTGGAAACAGCAAGATATGACATAATTGAATTGCATTAACGATTTCTTATTGATCATTGCTCTGATTATAGAAATCAGTTATAGGAGGAAAAAATGCAATGACATATTAACTATAAACCCAAGAAAATTTACCTCCAATAACAAATCCTCTCCCTCTGGCCCCATGTGGCCATTATTCCCAATGGACTTCTCCCAAGTTCTAGCTGGGCCAGAGTTGAAGCCTTCAGAAGTTAGATCTGTTTTGCTATAGATTTTTACCTAATTAGAGGCACATGACCCCTTTCAGGTAAGTTAACAGAACTTCTTTAACAAGCTATTGTTCTTTTTAAGTTCTCATACTTAAAGTTAGTTAAATCTAGCCTGCATAGGCAACAGTAAGATTATTTCTCACATTTTGATCATTGTTCTTAAACTTAACAGAGCTCCTAAATTAACAAAATGGACAAACAAATTACACAGAATATAGAACACACTTAGACTGTCCAGCAGTGAAAAAATCAGCTCCACACAGAACACAGAGCACTCTTAGACTGTCCAGCAATCAGAAAGCCAGCCCCAGTCTGCCTTCCCCTCCATAATCCAAACTGAGCCTGCCGTTTTTTTGTTTGTTTTTTTTTTTTTTGCCAAATGGTGTCTTAAAAAAAAAAAAAAACACCCAGATTTATACTCTGGAATGCCCAGAGTTATGCCAACTGGCGCACAGAACCAGATGTGTCTTAGGAGACACTCAGTGTCAACTACATCCAGTTCGACACTAATCAAAATCAAAGCCAAATGGTATCTTAAAAAGACACCCAGTAGTGCCAACTGCATCCAGTTTGACACTAATTAAAACCAACCAAAACACAGACAGACAGAAAGAAAGACAAACAGATCTAGGAGACACAAAACCAGAGGGTATTATCTAGTGTTCTAAATAATAACCTTCTCAGAATTCAATGCCCATCATTCTGTCAGCATTCTATTATTCTGAGAATCCAGCTGCTAAGAAATCACATTGGACTTACTCTCTGAATCAAAAAGTATCCACTGTCGGATGTGGCCCCAACTGGTGAACTGCTCTCTTCTTGGAACCTCTGGAGGAATCCAAAGGACTAACCTTTCCGAAGAAAAAGAAAACCCAGATCTCCAACTGTTTCCAGGCCCAATGTGGAGACTTGAAATGTCTCTAACCCATAGTCCCATTCTCAGTTATTGATATCTCACTGGGGAGCTCCAAAATGTAATGCTGGAGAAACAGAGCAAGACAGAGATTAAAGAACAATTTAATAGTTTATTAAATGAGAGATTTTCTGGGAGCAAAGGATCTATGTTTGGTCCCAGGGCTTAATGAGACTATCGTCTGAAAGAATCCAGCCCTGAGTATCAGGACAGCAAGATTTTTTTATAGGATAACAAGAACGATGACATAATGGGGGAGGTGCCAGGATGGGGATAACCTAATGGAGGAAGGCACCTCGGATGGCACAATGGAGGGAGGTACTGGAGAGTTTACTGATATTCTAATGATGTCTAAAATGAATAGAGCTTTATCCTGTCAAATATTAAGAAGGAATCATTATAGCCTAAATATATAAAACCTTTATCCCATCAAATAAGTAAGAGGGAATGATTATAGCCTGGGCTTTGGGGGAAGAGCAACTGAGGTAGACCTTTATCTCATCAAACATTAAGAGGGAAAGGCTATAGGACAATTGGGAAACTGGGACAGGACATTAAAAGGGAACTATGGCACAACACTGTTAGAGTCAGACTGGTCAGCATGCTCTCCCAAGATTCTGAGGTTGGGCTTTCTACCAACATCCCAGAAATGAGGCAGATCCAAAGTGGGGACTTTCCAAGTGTCAAAAGTTTCTCTCAAGGGGAGAAGAAGATGTTGAACCCTAGATTACGTATTAATCAAGGAATGCATTCAACACAAAAAGCAACTGATGCCATGAGCAGAGTGAGGTTCCAGCATTCAGCCTAGTTTAATGCCTGTGGCAGAAAACTAGAGGACTCTCCTGCAATAAATGTCACTGAAGTTCCCTCAGTCCAGAACAATGCAGTTTTCTAGCTGGATTAAAGAGACTGAATGCATCAATATTCTTCTGAAACTCCACATGGAGGAAATCCAAAAAAGTACAAACAAGTCACAATTTTCAGAACTAAAATCAGGGAGAGGAGAGGGAATGAGACCATCTACAGAGCACTGAAGGACTGAAGAACCGACCCTAGAAGGAGGTTTTTTGTTTTTTGTTTTTTTTTTTTGTTTTTTTATATCCTGGGAAATTTCAAAACTCATCATACCAAGAAAAAGCAATAAGAATATCCTGGACATTTCTTCCAGATATGGAAAGACCCAAGTTTTTGGTCAGAAAGGAGTCTGGAAGAATAAGTAGACAACAGGTAATAGCACCATAAACATTATGTTGGGGAAATGTTAAACTTGGAAGAAGAGATTAACTCCAAACACACTAAGTTTCTTATATATGGACATGCAGTCAGAATTCTACAAGCTATCATTATTACTGAGAAGTTTGAAAGAAAAGTGAGGGCTGAGTTGTGAAGCATGATGGAGTGCTTCTAAAAAAAACAAAACTGGCTAGAAAAGGGTAAAATGGAGCAATCACCTCATAAATTTCGGTATGAAAGAAGGAACTGACACAGAGCCCCCAGGTGGGATATGTTGGAACCTTGGTCTCCTCAGAGTTGAAGAGGAAACAGCCTCCAAATCTAAGTGTGTTCTGAAGTTCTAGAAAGGTGGAAAAGTGGGGAAAGGAAAGCAGCAGAACTTTTAGAAAGGGTGGGGGAGAAGATAAGGGAGGAACTCCTAGGGGAGGAATGGGGAGAGATAAGGTAACAGAAATAGGGTAAAAAAGAAAGGCAGAGGACAATGGTGAGTAACAATAAGATGGAGGGAACGTCACAAAGTATAATTGTAAAAAAATAATAATAAAATTGATAAATCACAGGTTAATTTGATTTAAATAATATAGAGAAAACCAAAGCACTATAATCAAAAATTTGATAGCATTGATCCTTACATAGCCTTGTATTTCAGATTTTCTCCCCCTTCCCTCAATTCCATCCCCTAGATGGTGAGCAATTCAATATAGGTTCATCATGTTAAAATACATGTTAAATATATACAGATTTAAGATTTTAAAAAGTAAATGAATAGGAAAACAAAATGCTATTGAACAACAAAAAGACTGAGAATGTTATGTTATGATCCACACTCAGTTCCCACAGTCCGCTCTCTGGGTGTAGATGGCTCTCTTCATCACAAGATCATTGGAATGGGCCTGAATCATCTCATTGTTAGAAAGACTCATTTCATCAGAATTGATCTTCATATAATATTAATGTTGCCATGTACAATGATCTCCTGGTTCTGTTCATTTCACTGACATTATTGCTAACATCAACTCATGTGAATCTCTCCAGGCTTTTATAAAATCATCCAGAATGGAGTCATTCTGATCCAATTACACTGAATGTTTATTCCTACAGCTCCTAATCATATCCCATTGTTGTGCCACAGTTCTTTTTAATGTCCTGACCCAGTTTCCTTAATTGTCCTATTCAGTTACTCTGCCTCAGGTTATAATCATTCCCTCTTAATGTTTGATGGGATAAAGATCTTTATCCATTTTTGATGTCATTAGAATATCAAGAGCCTCTCTAGTACCTCCCATTATGTCATCCTAGGTGCCTCCCCCCATTAGGTCATTGTTCTTGTGACCCTATAAAAGAATTTTGTATCTGACATTCAATGCTGGATTCGATAGTCTCATTCAACCCTGGGACCAAACTGTGGATCCATTTGGTCCCAGTAAATCTCTCCATTAAATAAATTATTAAATTGTTCTCTAATCTCTATCTTGCTCAGTTTCTCCAGCATTACACCATTAGAGTCAAATTTTATGTGATGAACTTGTAGAGGATCAAACATCCCTATCATTGGAATGAGAGAACAAATCTGACTTTAAGTGAGCCTTTGCTCCAATTTAGATTAGGAGAAAATCTAATCCAATATGATTTCACAGTTGAAAGTAAATAGAATCCCCATCTTCCCAAGGGCAATTTGATTATCAGCCACCTCAAGTATAACACTAACCTTCAGACCCACTACTTTCTGTTAGGCTGCTGCCCAGATTTTATGTAGGTAACCTTTCTATTCTTGAGTGGAAGGAGTGAGCCCTAGAACTATGAATGAGGTGGAGATGTGGAAGAGGTCTGGGGAGAGGGGGAGATCTCAGAGATGAAGAGCCTAGTGGATGGAGGGCTAGATTTGGGGAGGGGAGGGAGGCCAGGGTCTGAGATCCTAGTCCTGTGTGTAAGCAAAGGAGGCAGATCTTGGAGAACAAGGAGCCTTCACCCATTCCTGCCACACCTCTCCTTTGGTACCCATACCCTCATCATGCCCTCTTTCAGGGTCATCTTGTAGAGGCCATGAGGAAATACACTCATCTGGACTCCACTTCTCCAGAGGGGACCATTGTCCTTGGCATGCATTTTAACAGTCTTCCCCAGACATAAGACGGAAGCTACAGAAATTGGCTCTAGAGCCCCAGACTTCCAAGATTCAGTTATTGGAAGTCGCCTTTGAGGTATTCAATAATAGGGATTGAGAGGAGGATCGCAGGGCCAGAGCAAGGAACAAAGAGCAGGTCCAAATTTTGGCCAATGCTATTTCCAAAGACCACAAAGTTTCATGCTTTAAGTGCAAAAAGGTGCGGCCACTGAGCAAAAAGTTGCCCTCTGAAAAGTCAGCCTCCAGGTCCTTGCCCTAAATGCAAACAGGAAGGACACTGGAAGAAAAAACTGCCCAGAGAGGGGTAGAGTGGCCATCTCCGGCCTTGCCCTCCGGGCTTCTCAGGACCTGGACTGACAGGGCCAGGAGTTTGGCCAGGGCCCCCTTACTCCATCTCCACTACTGAACCCAGGGTCACTTTGGACATAGCAGGTAAGCCCATCTCCACTTGCTAGGAAAGTGAAGTATTTTAGGGAGCAAAAATATTTTCAGGACAGCAGTTGAGGAAGTCTACATGTGACTTAGGTGAGAATTGTTGCTGAGATTAAGCCCACAGAATTCAGAACATAACAGTAAGGAGGAGCAGAGGATTAAGGCAGCATTACCCAGAGCTCAGAAATCAAACCTGACTGTAATAATGATCATCATTATAAGCTGCTAAAAATAAAACAAAATCAAATCAAAATTCAGGATGAGTAAGGAAAGAAAAAAAAAAAAACTTCATAATAGCTACTTTGGTATAACAGAAGATCATGGTCAATATCCAGAAAATAGTGAGGTTGAAAAACAAGCCATTCCTATCCCAAAGGATAACTTCAAAGGTACACAACAAGCCCAAAAAGGAATTCAAAAATCAAATAAGAGATCAAGGAAATATTAGGGAGGATGGGGGGGGGGGGGAATGAAAGCAATATAAGGAATTATAAAAAGAAAGTTAATCAATTGGAAAAGGTAACAAAAAAAAGTCCTTAAAAAATAGAATGGAAAAAAAAAGAAATCAGTGACATTGTGAGACACTAAAAAAAAAAAAAAAAAATGAAACCAGAAAACATAAAAGAGAATCCAAAACATCTCATTAGAAAAAACTCGAGAACAAATAGAGGAGAGACAATATAACAATTGTTAGACTACCTTAAAATTATTATTTAAAAAAGATTCTGGATACAATTATTATAAGAAATTATGAAAGAAAATTGACTTGAAGTTCTAGAACAAGAGGATAAAAGTGGAAACAGAAAAAAATCTACTGTTTACCCAGCAGAGATCACAGAAGAAAGCCCTTCAAGAATATCCTAGCAAAATTTCAAAATTCCCAGGTTAAGGAGAAAATATTGCAATCCAACAAGGAAATAAGACAGACTTCAGTACTGCCGAAATAGTCAGGATTTCACAAAACCCAGCAGCTAACCAAGGTTTTGGTTACATTAAATTTCAAAGAACAATAGAATTGGACTTGCATCCTCAATAATTTACCCAAAAATATGGAATAGCATATAGAATGAGGGGGAAAATAGACATTTGACAAACTGAAAAACTTTCATGTATTTGTAACAAAGAGCAGGACTCAATGATAATTTTAATATAAAAGATGCAAAAAAATGGAAAACATTAAGCACTAATTCCAAGGCACTCATTAAGGCAAACTATTTAAAAATGAAAATATCAGTATAACTATAAGTAGTTTCAAAGGTTGGGGCTAATTGTGTAGAATGGGGTAGGAAAGGCTAAGAGGAAACAGTTATAAAAAATGTACAAGAGGAAGAACTAGAACTGAGAAGGGTGTGTGTGTGTGTGTGTGTGTGTGTGTGTGGCAAGCTGGTAACATTGTAACCTTCCTCTCTGAATTCATGAGGAAACAATGTATCCATCTGGGAGGATGTGAATATGTAATAAAAGTTGGGGTTGGAAGGATGACTCTGGATGCCTCCAGAAAGAAAGCAATGGAAGCCTGGGATCTGGCTCCCTTGGGAGTAAGGGGGAGAGTGAGAAGAGATTTGAGGGCTTTAAAAGAGCAGGCAGGGAAGCAGAAGGCCTGGGAAAGGAGAACTGGGAGAGATCTGGGTAAGATGTGGGAGAAAGAAATTCTGACACAGCTCAGGGTAAGGAGATCAGGGACAATGGAGGGGCAGAAGACTTGGGGGGGGGGGAAGGGAGGGCGCACACGGATCCTAGGAAAGCAGCTTGACTGTGTCCTGAGGAGTTGGGGTGGTTGCTTGGGATGCTGGTAGAATTTAGACTTTAGTGATTCTATTTATTCAGGGGTCCTCAAACTTTTTAAATAGGGGGCCAGTTCACTGTCCCCCAGATTGTTGGAGGGCTGACTATGTGGGCCTTTAAATAAAGAAACTTCATAGCCCTGGGTGAGGGGGATAATCATCCTCAGCTGCCACATCTGGCCCATGGGCTGTAGATTGAGGACCCTTGCCTGAGTCTAAAGGGAGCCAAGATAAAGGGAGCCAGGGCCTGGGGTCTGGTAGAGCATCAGCCCAAGAGCCTGGGGGATAGGGGAGAGAGGGGCAGAGCCAGGTAGGAATTTTTAGTGTCCAAGTCCAGAGTGGGTCCTCAGGGCAGGTAGAACTCTTGAATCTATGAGGGACTTAAGTCAGAAGGCAGAAGCACCACATTTGTAACCTGGATTCAGGAACAAGGTGGGATTCCTGGGTCCTTGTGGCCAAGATCTTGTTTGGGATGAAGACACCTACTCAAATTGATCACTCATAAAAAGCAGAATTTATTTATTAGAATCCCGAGCTGTGGATCCTACTCTGGTCTGTGAGCCAAAGCCCACAGCAGGAGAAAACCACTTTCTTGAAAATGCTCAGTTTTTATACATTTCAAACAAAGAACCCCCAAAATCCTACCCTCTATATGGTGTGATTGGTCACATAAATCTCTATTCCCCTATGTCGTCAGTGGAATGTACAATGGAATGTAGTCCAGGCCTTATCTAAAATCACTTGTTTCTGGAGAAGCCAAAAGTGAGGCCTTTAAGACTTCAATTAATTTATGTGCTTGATCTGTAAATTCTTCACCTTTTCTACACAGTCTGAAATTGGGAAAATGTGAATCAATGATAAATCTGGGGATGGTAACCTCTGCTGTTTGGGAAGCATTTAGGATGTGAAAAACAGTGATGGTGGGGAGGGGAGTGTAGATGAGGGGATTGAGGAAGGAAGGCTTGTGGCGCTGAAGGTCAGATGATCCCCCCCATTAGCAAAGACAAAGGCAACTAGCAAAAGCTCAGAGGTGGGGTGGGAAGTGGGAGGTAAATATGCTGGGAGGTGGTTAGACCTATTTTTGTAAGAAAACATACACTCCAACCCCACTCATTTCTTAGATGGGGAAACAGACTCAATGGTTCAGTGAATTGCCCAATTCCATTGCTAAAAAGTATCTGAAAATGAATCCTTCACCTCTGACCTGTGATAACAATGTTCCTGTACCTGCTCTCACCTCACTCACCTATCTAGGTGGTTTCCAATATAACACTGAATAATGGTAGTTATGTGGGCATCCTTATTTCACTTCTGATCTTACTGTAAAAGCTGCTAAGTCATCCCCGTGAAAATCCCTACTGATGGTTTTAGATAACTGCTTTTTAACAATTTGAGGAAAATCCATTTATACCTTCACATCCAAATATATGTAAATATAAAAGAATGCTGTATTTTATCAAAATAAATTTGCATCTATTAATAGAATGATGATGTAAAAGTTTTATTACTGATAGAATCAATTGTTAATAGTTTTGTCTTGATTTTTAAAGATTTGATAACATCTTCGTGTGATGCTTTTTTTCTTAAGTTTATTTATGCTGTGTTCAATTTCTTTTTTTTTTTCTGAAATAGGTTTGTCCAAATACATTATTTTCTCTTCTGCTATTTTAGGCAGTTTACATTTTTGGTGAATGTTGAAAAGAATAATTTCAATTAGTTGCTTTAATTTAATCTTCATTAGTGGTATATTCATCTTTCATATTTTTAATACTAGTGATTTGGTTTCCTTCTCTTATTAAATATGATTGATTTGTCTGTTTTATTGTATTTTTATAAAAACAATTTTACTAATGCATTTTTTATTCAATTTTGTTAATCTTATCTTTAATTTGTAGGAATTCCAATTCAATGTTTAATTAGAGTTTTTATTCATTCTTTTTTTCTACTCTTTTACATAACCAACTCATTGGTTTCCTTTTTCTCTATTCTGTTGATGTAAGCATTTAGAGATATAAAATATCTACTGACTATGGCTTTTAGTCTATTCCAAAAGTTTTTCTATGTTGTCACATTTTCATGATCTTATATTTATCTTTATTCTTTAACCCACTCACTAAAATTTGGTTGCTTAATCTCTGTTTTTGATCTGTTTACATGGTTCTTTATTAAAGAAAATTTTTATTGCATTTTGAACTGAAAAAGTATGTGCAGATGCAGAAACTCAGGCCGGAATAGGTTAAATGACTTGCCCAAAGTTACATAATAATTATCAGAGAACATTGGTTTTGCACTTTTAGAAAAAGCCCTCCTTCATCTGTTGTGTCCACCAGTATAAAAATGTCATTATAAAAATAAATATCCAACAGAATAAAAATATTTAGATTAGGACTTTTTATGCCACCTAATATCATGAAACAAAGTGAGTAGTAATCAAATGAAGAATGGCCGAAGTTATACCATAGGAATACCATGAAATATTATACAGGAGTAATAAGGAATCTTGGGATTTCAGAGACAAACTCAATCAATTTTCAGAACTTATACACAATATAAAATTGTAATGTCTAATGAGATCTGTGCTGTAGGACATTCCCTCATTCATTATATTTATAAGTTTTATCTGAAGCAAGATTTCTATACAAAGTATGAGATCCAGGTGAAAGCTTTTCTACAAATGTAGTTCTTATAATATTTCTTTCCAATGTGTATATGGTGATGTCTGGTGACCTTTAACTTCCAGGTAAATAGGTCTTCCTTCAGCACATTTATAAGTCTTCTCTCCACTCCATATCCTCGGATATAAACTCAGAGATGAACCTGAGCTAAAGACCTTCCCATGCCAAGTCTACAAAAGATTTATTCCCAAGCAGAAAATCCCTGCTGACTAACAAGCTCTGTCCTCCATCTATATGCCTTTATCCATGATTTCAATCTTCTAGAACTTTGCTGGAGGCAATTCAGGGATGAAGTGAGCCTGAATGTTTTTCCACATGGATTATATGAATGAGATTTTATATCTAGTATTGGCTCTCCCTTGTCTAGTCAGGAACTAATATGTTAAAAACTTCTCAATGATCCAGACACTCAAAGTTTTTCTCTAATATATACTGTCTGTTGTTAAGCAAGATTTGAGCTTTGCTTGAAGGTTTCTACATTCAATGTAGGTTTTCTCATGTTTATCAAGACTGTGGTGCTGGGTGAAAGCCTTTCCACAGTCACTACTGAATGTAGTAGAAGTCCTATGAATTAAGACTTCTCCCCAGTGTGGCTTTTATGATGGTTTTCAAGACTGTTTTTGTATTTGAAAGTCTTTCCACATTGCTTACATTCAAAAGCCTCCTCTGCAGTGTGGATTCTCTGATGGGAAGTAAGATGGCTGCGCTTTCTGAAAGCCTTTCCACATTTGGTACATTCATAAGGTTTCTCTCCAGTGTGGATTCTCTTATGTGCATCAAGATGGGAGCGCTTTGTGAAAGCCTTTCCACATTCATTACATTTGTAAGGTTTCTCTCCAGTGTGGATTCTCTGATGTTCATGAAGTCTGTAAATCCGTATGAAAGTCTTTCCACATTCATTACATTCATAAGGCTTCTCTCCAGTGTGGATTCTCCAATGGACAGTAAGACTGGAACGTTGTATGAAAGTCTTTCCACATTCATTACATTCATAAGGCTTCTCTCCAGTGTGGATTCTCTGATGTTTAGCAAGACTGGAGCGATTTGTGAAAGTCTTTCCACATTCGTTACATTCATAAGGTTTCTCTCCAGTGTGCATTCTCTGATGAACAGTAAGACTGGAGTGAGAAGAGAAAGTTTTTCCACATTTGTTACATTCATAAGGCTTTTCTCCAGTGTGGATTCTCTTATGTGCATCAAGACAGGAGCTCATTGTGAAAGCCTTTCCACATTGATTGCATTTATAAGGCTTCTCTCCAGTGTGGATTCTCTGATGTTCATGAAGTCTGTAACTCCGTATGAATGTCTTTCCACATTCATTACATTCATAAGGCTTCTCTCCAGTGTGGATTCTCTGATGCATAGAAAGACAGGAACGTTTTGTGAAAGTCTTTCCACATTGATTACATTTATAAGGCTTCTCTCCAGTGTGGATTCTCTGATGTTCATGAAGTCTGTAACTCCGTGTAAAAGACTTTCCACATTCAATACATTCATAAGATTTCTCTCCAGTGTGGATTCTCTGATGTTGAGCCAATTTGGAATAACACTGGAAATCCTTTCCACATTGATTACATTTGTAAGATTGGTTTTCTGTGTTAATTCTCTCTTGTTTAGCAGGAGTAGATGGCTCTCTTAAATGTTTCTTACATTCATAAGATTTCTCTCCAGCATGGATTCTCTGCTTGGCAAGGGAAGAGAGAGCAATAAAAGATTTATCACATTCAGGACACTCAGGTGTCCTCTCTTTAGGATGTATATTCTTATCTTTAGCAGCATTGGAACTCTTTCTTAAAGCTTTTTTGTGTATACTCCATTCACAGTGTTCCTCTCCAATGTGGTTTCTTTTGTGCTTACCAAGAACAGCCCTGTATTCGCTATTTTGAAAAAGGTCTTTCCATGAGATCATTTTCAGATTTGCACTCATCTCCTTTGTATCAAACCATGTCTCTGCATCTGAAAGAAACAAACACACATATGTATAAATATACCCTCTATTGCTGGCTGATAATAAAATCATTGACTTTTAATTTCTCCAGGCAAAACGTTTTCAAACTGAAATGGACAGATTCAATCATTTTTAAATGCTATTAGTTCACACCAATAAAGTGATTCAGTTAACACAGAGTTCCACACACAGTATAATGACATTGGAGCCCCCACAACAAAGCTGAGACAAAGGCAAATTTAAGGTTCTCATAATTTATAAACCAGGTTATGAGCTCTGAATGGCTGAGTAATCTGACCCAAATCCCTGCAGCAGAGATTACAATTTGAACCTGGAAACTGAGGCATCTCAATCCATTGCACTAGACAGATTTTACTTTCAATCCTTTCTTTCAAATACAATCTCGGGCACCACCTAGTTCTGCACCCCTGGGAATGTGCTTCTTTTTCTGAGTTTTACTTTAGAGTGAAGGTAATAATTGTAACCATTTCCTAGGGTGTTCGGAACATCAAATGAGATAAAACTCTTGGCACACAGTGGGCATCATATGCTTATTAACTACTATCATTGTCACTATGATTTTGATTCTCTCCACCTCAACTCTTCCTTCCTTCATAAACTTCCCTTCCCTTCTTTCTTTATATACATATGTCTATTGAACATGATGTAGTTCCATAAAAAACACTTTCCTTTGCCTGGATTAGCTAAGTATAAATTTCATAAACTTGCTTATTCTCAAACCATCTCCAAGTTTCTATGCTGGATTTAAAACTTCTTGATAGTTTCTCTTTGTACACCCAGGGCTCAATGCAATGAACTGAACAGGTGCTTAATCTATGTTTACTGATTGGTTGACATTACCCCGAGCTGATCACATGGCCTAACCCCACTTCAGTGTTTGCATGCTGATCCCTCTGAGAGGCCAAATGATGTTTCTATTTCTGTCTCTTTCCTGCTCCCTCTCACCTATGAACAAATCCCATAGTGAAAATAACAAGGGCTTCGGGCTTCTGATCCCGTTATGGAATAACCAGGAGTCTTTCCCTCCCATATCCCTAACCTAAGGGAAGCTGTCAGTTATGTAAATTAGACCAATGATCCTCCAAGAATGGGCCAAAGGTTGGCTAACAGGAACCAGGAAAAGGCAGAAAGTTGATGAATTAGGTCTGATTTCCTTCTGAATAAGGCGGTGGTCTCCACTCCCATTCACAAACTGATGAATGGAGATAGAGAAAATTAGGAAGGCAGAGTCAGGTCTGCTCTAGTCAGTCCTTTGTTCTAAGAGAGGGAGGTCATGCCAAGACATGTGAGTGACTTGGATTTAAGTGAGGGAGGGCTGCCCAAGGTCACAGGCCTCACTTTCCCCCACAGAGCCTTCTGTGTCCAGTGGTCACTTATAGATCAGGATTACTGGAGATGTCTCTGCGTGCAGGGGGAGACCTGGGCCTTCTTAAGGTAAGGTCTCCAATAGGTCTCCTGTGACTGAGGCTGCCCCCATCCAGTGATTAAGGCTAGGGAGCAATGGAGGCAAAGACTTCCTCTCTCACTGAATCCAAAAAAATCTCAATAAATAAAAAGGAATGAATGAGTGACTCTGGGAAGAACCTCAGGGTTTCTGCAAAAATGATTGCAATTTACATTCAGTCTGAGTCAATTAGGACTGAAACAAAGACCAAACTGGATTTAGCAAGGACCTATGGGTGGTCAATGAGAATCAGACTGATTTAAGGTTTGTTCCTTAAGAAAGGAACTAAGAAAGCAGCTGGTATCACAGTGGAAAGAGTACCAGCCCTGATATGAAGAGGATCAGGATTCACATCTGCCCTCAGACACTTAATACATCCTATTTCTGTGTCCCTGGCAAGTCACTTAACCCCAAGTGCCTCAGCAAAAAGAAAGAAAGAAAGAAATCTATCCAGGGATGATTCAGTGGTGAAGAGGGGGGAAAATGCTTTTAAGAGCATCTGTAAGTAAGATTATATGATATCTTAGGTGAACAGAGGGAAGGAAGGAAGGAAGAAAAGAAAGAAGTAAACAGGCAAGAAAGGAAGAAGAGAGAGAGGAGAGAGAGAGAGAGAGAGAGAGGGAGGAAGGGAGGGAAGGAGGCAGGAAGTAGGTCTTCCAACTGATCCATTCCAGCTTGTGGCCAGCTTTCCTCAGAGGTTGTTGCTTTTCCTACATATAGATCTGTGCTTAACTGTAGCCTGTGTGGGAGAGCTGGCAGAGGATGAAAGAATAAAGTAAAAAGTGAACAGCAGAGAACAAAAGAAAAACTACAGGAAAACAAAAGGTCATGGAAAGTTCTAAAATACAATATCTTTCATTTATGGTTTACAGAAATTTATTATTACAGATTTTGAGTCCTCTCTTATGTTCTGCTGAACATAAAACATTTTTAAAATTGTTGTTTTCTGTCTCTATTTTGTTTTTAGTTTTAAATAAATATCAAAAAAGTAAAAATAAATGCTTTTGGGCTTAAGAAAGGCCTAAGAAAAGTCATATTAGACAGCCTGAGTCCTCTTTCTTTGGTTGATAGTTAGATATCCCAAAATTTCTAACAAAGACTTCCACTAGGATTATTGATTCTTCATTAGAAGGGAACTGAAAGGCCATGGAGTCCACAGCCCTCATTTTACAGATGAAGAGACTGAGGTTCAGAGGTTCAGAGAGGTGCTCAGGATCTCACTACCACAAAAGTCTGAAAAGAGATTCCAAGCCAGTTTTCCTGCCCCCAGGCCCATCATATGAAGAAGCCTCTGGAAGAGCAGCCTGCACCCCAGCTTCCAACTCACTCACCAGGACAGGAGTTCCTCAGGCCTCTTCTCTCCACATGGAAGATGAAATTTTCTCTGGGAACTGGAACTCCTAGAGAGGGGGAAGATAGTGGGTGTGAGCCTGGACACTTGTTACTTATTCCTCATTGGAATGAGGAGGTTTGAGGCCCACTGGGTGGTTCCAAGGACAACTCAAAGATGGTTTTCAGGGTGCTTATTGCCAGGGGAAGAGGGCAGAGGGGAAAGGAGACCATGCAGGCAATCTGGAAGCAGAAGATCCCGCTTGTGCTGCCTCCTTCCCAGCAGGATGGCCACATCCCACAGCTTCCATTTTCTGGACATTAGAAGCAGCTGGAAGCACAGAGAAGGGGGCACCAGGCCTGCAGTCAGGAAGCCCAGAATTCAAATTGAGATTTAGATACGTCCTGGCTGTGTGACTCTGGGCAAGTAATTTCATCTTTTTGCTTCAGCGTCCAGACCTGTAAAATGGAGATGAAGATGGTGTCCAAAACAAAGGGTTTTGGTGGGGATGAACTGCAATAATGTGCATGAAGGAAGCTCTGACACAAGATCTGGATCCCAGGAAATGTATGGAAAGACCTCCTCCCTTCCCTTTCTCTCCCTGTATCTGTCCAGGCCTTTAGGGGATTTAGGAAGGAAGAACAAGGAAGAGTCCACTTGCTGTGCTGGGGATTTATGAGTTACAGAAAGGGCAGTGAGGAATTTTATTTATTTATATTTTTTACCAAAAGAACACTGCAAAGAAACAATGGTTCCCCTCAAGAAGAAGGGGGTTCCTTTCATTTTGCATGTTCAGTGAAAAGGGAAAGGATCACTTTTCAGAAGGTTTGCAGACACAACTGCAGGGTTCCCATCCTACATTGCAAAGACCATTCATAGAAGAACTAGGCAGCAGTTTGAGGACAAGAGGCAGCCCTTGCGCCTTTCTGAGAAATGGTAAAAGCCTGAAATTCTGCCCCCTAGGGAGGGGATGGTGACACTCCTGTTGTTGGCAGTTCCAGAGTTTCAAGGGAAGCGCTCCTTACCCAGGGAAAGCAAGTTCTCAGCATTCTCCAGCATGACCTCCTTGTGCAGCTCTTTCTGATCTGGATCCAACAGACCCCACTCCTCTGGGCTGAAGTCCACAGCCACATCCTTGAAGGTCACCAACTCCTAAAACACCAACACCCAAAGAACATAAGAGTTGAAGCACATTTCATAACTGACCTAATCCAATGCTCCTCAATTTATAGAAAGGACCTGAAGCATAGAGGAGGGATCTGCCCAAAGGTGACAGCCCTTACAGGATTCAGAGCCAGCACTGAAACCAAAGTCACCCAAAGACCAGTGGAATATAAAGAAACACATTTTAAATTTTCTGGTGGAATAAAATTGAGAAAGTCTTACTAGGAAATGGTACTGCCTGTGGAATCAGGAAAGTTATGGGTTCTATCAGAGAGAGATGAGGATTTTTCGAGGTGAAATCAGACAGTGCTATGTTAAGAAAATGGCATGAAGTGTTTGTGTGAAGGTAGTGAAATGGGCAAAGGACTGGCCCCCTTCTTTAGCAGTACTTCAAAGGCCTTAGGCTAGCAGAAGAATGTTTGCTCAGCTAGATTAGGGGACTTCTTTTGCACTTCAAAGTGCCAGATCAACAATGCTCCTAAGGGTATCTGTTCCTTGAGGGTGGTCTCAAAACCCTGATCCCTATCTATGTTAAAACATCTGGCCCGGTGGATTCTCGTTTCATCCAGTAAAATCCCCATTCTCTTGTAAAAATTGAGTCACTGTTTAATGTCAGAATGTAACAAGCCGAACAGAAATGCTTATAAGGCTGTCTCTAGTTCTATGAGACATGGAATTCGATCAGAACTCCGTCCCTAGCGCGGTACCAAATAAATTCTAAATTTTACTCATTGCGGCTGTCTAGACTTTTATTGCCTATGCTATTTCATTAGCAAGTATTATGTGCTGTAGAGCCAAAACATTTCCATAATCACAGAGAAGAAAAAAAGATCTTGTGAATTTTGCAAAAGCCAGAAAGTAAGTTTTATCCAGATGAAAACACTATCCTTCCCCCCAATAGTATTTTATTTTTCCAAATACAAGTATAGTTTTCAATATTCATTTTTGTAAGATGTAAGATTTCAAATTTCAGAATCACACACTTCTTAATGTATGATTCTAGATGGACCTAATTGCAGTTTTGGGGGCATAGAGGATCCTCGGGAGATAAAGAAAATAAAATGGAATAAAAGAAAACCCACAAGGAAGTAAAGAAATGCTGGACAGCTCCTGAACAACGTGTAGCATTTATTATGTAAGTTTGTTTTATATTAAATCTGATGTTGTATTCTGCTAGGTAACTGACATTTTTTCTTCTCTTATTTTGTATTTATGGTTTTATTATAATAGAGGCTACTAGATGAGCACTGGCCCTGAAGTCAGGAGAACCTGAGTTCAAATCTGCCCTCAGACACTTAATACTTCTTAGCTTTGTGACAATGGGCAAAGTCACTTCACTCCAAATGCCTGGGGTGGGGGGGAGGGGGAATTACAATAAAGGCAAAAATGGCAAAGAGAAGGGATTCAGAGAGATTTGGGAAGCTCTGTGAGGCCTGAGGCTGAGTAACAGCAGGAGGACCATTTCTGCTCTGCTATCAGCCGGGAATGGACGAGCTTCCAGGGTTCTGCTCCAGACAATACTCAGGGTCAAGGGTTTCCAGGAAAGTCAGTGGCTACAGGAGGGAGCTTGGCCACAGGATATAGGAAGAAGTGAGAAGGGAGGGGTGTGTGTGTGTGTGTGTGTGTGCATCAGTATGAGTAGAGTGGAAGATGGTGCTGGACTAAAGCAAAGACATGATACCCACAGGATAGATACTAATGAGTCAAGGGGTCACCCTTGTCAGTGACCTATATTGAGGGAAAATTTAAACAAACTTATTGGGGCAGCAACTGGGGGAAGGGGTTAATGCTCAAGATGCCAAAGGGACAGTGATCAGTCCAAAACATAGCAGAGAGGAAGGCAGTATTGTTATTACAGCATTCACTTTCCTGCCTCCTCCAGATCTGTGGAAATGGCCTCTTGGGCTGATGCTGCTACATCTGTGGGTAGAATACACTCACCTGGGGTGGGGATCTGTGGCTCTCAGGGGCCATTCCCTCTGGCTCCACCTTGGGCCAGACCTTGTCCTCTGCAGGCTATTGGGAGGGAAGGGTAAGGGGAGGGAGGGGAATGATAACTGAACAGATGTCTTTCCCTTCTTTTCCTGGACAGGGGACTAGCCTACAGGAAATCACAGAAAGTAAGGTTCCAGGGGAGTTACTAAGGCCCAAATCAACAGAAGGAGGGAAGCTAAAAAGAGGGGCAGGTTGAAAAATTAAAATGGTGGAGTCAAGAGGGGAAAAAAAGGCAGGATATTGCCTGATTTCTCTCTAGTTTCCTATGAAATAACTTTCAGTTAATAGTAGAGTGACAGAACCTACAAAAGAATGGAGAGAAACAATTTTCTAGCCTTAGATAATTTAGAAGGGCTACAAGAAAGATCTGTCTCACTTGGGTAAAAGGGGAACAGAGTCCCGGGACATATGAACAACAGGAGCCCATTGGCAGGTGAACAGCCAGTTTCAGAGGCTTTGGCACAAGTGGCAAGGAGCCAGTCCCTGAGTCTCTGTCTTTGATGCAGGGATCATTTTTTTTTTTGAAAATTTAATTTTATTTAATAATAACTTTGTATTGACAGAATCCATGCCAGGATAATTTTTACACAGCATTATCCCTTGCAATCACTTATGTTTCGTTTTTTCCCCTCCCTCCCCCCCCCCCCAAGATGGCAAGCAGTCCTATATATGTTAAATATGTTGCAGTATATCCTAGATACAATACATATTTGCAGAACCAAACAGTTCTCCTGTTGCACAGGGAGAATTGATTCAGAAGGTAAAAATAACTCAGGAAGAAAATCAAAAATCAAATAGTTCACATTCATTTCCCAGTGTTCCTTCTTTGGGTGTAGCTGTTTCTGTCCATCATTTATCCAATGAAACTCAGTTAAGTCTCTTTGTCAGAGAAATCCACTTCCATCAGAATACATCCTCATACAATATCGTTGTCGAAGTGTATAATGATCTCCTGGTTCTGCTCATCTCACTTAGCATCAGTCCATGTAAGTCTCTCCAAGCCTCTCTGTATTCATCCTGCTGGTCATTCCTTACAGAGCAATAATATTCCATAACATTCATATACCACAATTTACCCAGCCATTCTCCAATTGATGGGCATCCATTCATTTTCCAGTTTCTAGCCACTACAAACAGGGCTGCTACAAACATTTTGGCACATACAGGTCCCTTTCCCTTTTTTAGTATCTCTTTGGGGTATAGGCCCAATAGAGACACTGCTGGATCAAAGGGTATGCACAGTTTGATAACTTTTTGGGCATAATTCCAGATTGCTCTCCAGAATGGCTGGATTCGTTCACAACTCCACCAACAATGCATCAGTGTCCCCGTTTTCCCGTATCCCCTCCAACATTCATCATTATTTTTTCCTGTCATCTTAGCCAATCTGACAGGTGTGTAGTGATATCTCAGAGTTGTCTTAATTTGCATTTCTCTGATCAATAGTGATTTGGAACACTCTTTCATGTGAGTGGTAATAGTTTCAATTTCTTCATCTGAAAATTGTCTGTTCATATCCTTTGACCATTTATCAATTGGAGAATGGCTTGATTTTTTATAAATTTGAGTCAGTTCTCTATATATTTTGGAAATGAGGCCTTTATCAGAACCTTTAATTGTAAAGATGTTTTCCCAGTCTAATCTTCCCTTCTAATCTTCCCTTCTAATCTTGTTTGCATTCGTTCTGTTTGTACAAAGGCTTTTTAATTTGATATAATCAAAATTTTCTATTTTGTGATCGGTAATGGTCTCTAGTTCATCTTTGGTCACAAATTTCTTTCTCCTCCACAAGTCTGAGAGATAAACTATCCTATGTTCCTCTAATTTATTTATAATCTTGTTCTTTATGCCTAGGTCATGGACCCATTTTGATCTTATCTTGGTTGATGCAGGGATCATTAACCAAGCTTCTGACCCCAGAGCAAAATGCTTGGGACAGTGTCATCTGCTAAGGAGAAGAGCTCAACTTTAAAAGTCACAGTATAACCTGGGAAATGAAACACACACACACACACACACACACACACACACACACACACACACCCATACACACACCAAAATACAAAGCTCTGACCATAGAAAGTTATTGTGGTTGAAGGGAAAGTCAAAAGACAAACTCAGAAGAAGACAAGATCAAAATGCCTCCAATGTGAAGTCTCCAAAAGAAATGTGAATTGATCACAATTCCTGGTGGAGCTCCAAAAGGATTTGAAAAATCAAATAAGAAGTAGAATAAAAATTAGGAAAAGAAAAGTGAGTGGACCTAGAGAAACATTAAAAAAAAAAAGTCACCAGTTTGATTTAAGGAAAGCACAAAAATTCATTATAGAAAACTACTTCTTTAAAGGAATTTGTCAAATGAAAAAGTTACACTAAAGAAAATCATTTGTTAAAAATTTGGAAGCCAATGTAAATAAAATATACATGGAAAGAATCCACTGATCACCTCCTGAAAGATATCCCAAAATGAAAACTCTTAGTGAAGAGGGGAGCCCCAAAACTCTTTCTCTTTCTCTCTCTCTGATTTCTGGGTAAGCCATTGGGAAGCTCCTTGAAGGAAAGATTCTCCTTGAACCCTGCCTTTGTAAAGAACCCTGCCTGAGGGAAACAGGATAAACAGCTTCATTCTGTTATCCTAAGAGACTGGGTACCACTCCATTGATAACACTCACTACTGATTAAGCTTCCCATAGAATTAAAGATCAGTCGAGAGACACTCACTGAATTCTACAATTCTCTATTCTAATTCCAGCTCAAGCTGCACCAGCCCCCATCAAGAGCAAACCCCACCTTATAGCCAAGGCCTCAATTATAAAATTAACCAAGTTGAGGCTCAATTTTTGCAGAAGACCTAATATGCCATACCTGGTATAGCAGCAACTCTCTGCCCACTGAAATGAAATTGTCTTTCAGAGTTACCCTCCTTTCATCCCTCTCATCTATTTCCCTAACAAAATTTTATATATATATCTCGAGACTTCTCTGCTAGAAACCACTTCTCTGTCAGACATTGCCACCAAGGAATTCAGTCTTTCTATTCATGCATAGCAAAGGCTAATTTCCCAATGCCGATAATAAACTTTTTTTTTTTTACCAGTGTAGCTTTTTGGGTTCTTAAATTCCTTTACAAAAGACCTCTGCGCTGCAAGAAGGGGGTTCCCACAACTACCTAGGGGGATTTAGGGGTGGGTAACCTCATCATTTGGTTTCCTGACCGGGAACCCTAAAATCTATACCTTATCATTTGGATTCCTGACTGAGAATCCCAAAATCTAGACTTCATCACTAGGAACACTATAGCTAAATTGAAGAACTCTCAGGTCAAGAAAAAAATTTGGAAGCAGGCAGAACCAATTTAAATATTGTTCAGTAACAGTCAGGATTGCAATATGATATTCCAGAAGGTAAAGAAGAATGGATTACAGCCTAAAAATAAAAACTAACAGTCTTTCACAAAAGAAAACATTCAACAAAAAAGGGAATTTTCAAACATTCTTGATGGAAAGGCCTGAGCAGAACAGAGAATTCCAATTTTCAAATAAAAAGCTCAAGAGTAGCGTAAAAAAGTAAAGAGGAAAGAAAAAGAAATATCTAAGTTAACAAGACTAAACTGTTTATGTCCCTACATGAGATAATACTTCTAACTCTAGTTAAGAACTGAATTTCTACTGGCTTGTTGTATGGCCTTTGTCCTCTAAGAGGACCCAGACATTGGGAAGGGGAAGCTAAGACTGGGAAGTTAGTTAATTGAATTGGGACAGGGGAGGAGAGGCTGGTGAGGTGCAAAATCGCCAGCCTCACTTCCTCCTCCATAGCCACCTGGTTCCAGTGGTCAGATATAGATCAGGATGACTAGAGATGGCCCTGGAAGCAATGGAGCCCTTGACCTAAGCCCTCAGTCTGAAGGAGGGAACACATACAGCGGGATTAAGGGCTAGAAAAGAATGAAGCCAAGAATGACCTCTTTTATCCAGTCAAAACCAACAAGTCTGAGAGGGAAAAGTCCCCAAGGTTACTGGCCATAGGGACAGTCAGGAGTTTACATAGAAGGGACAGGGAATAAGATAACTGGGGAGGGATGGTATAAAATTGAAAATTGGCTCACCTTCTCTTACTCCTACTGTTCTGACTCCCTTCCTCTCCCCCATCTTCCTACAGACCCAAGGCAGGAGGGATTTAAGGCCCCAGATGGGATGAGAGTGTATAGAACCTCGATGTCCTCTGAGTCAGATATCTCCCTGCCAGTGACACTCGGTCCTCCCAGCATCCCTTCTCCCCAACAGACATATTGTCTAGAAAATAAACAGACTGAGGGGTCCAGTAGAGGTAAAAGCTCTGAGATGAAGCACCTATGGAAAGACCAAAGGAAACCTAAAGCTGGGAGACAATCTAGTCTGGGATTCAGCTCCCAGGACCTATGGTGAGGGAAGAGGCAGGGAGCTGGGAAGCCTTGGTAAAAAAGAATGAACTTAAGTGTCCAGAAGTGATTTAGGTAAGTAGTTAAATCAGGAAAAACAGGATGGCTGAGTCCTGAAATCTAAGTAGAAGATGAGGGAAGATTCCTATGACTCTTGGGTAGATTTTAGGCTTAGAGAATGTGGAAACAGTGAGCCACATGCCTGAGAAGCAGCCCAAGATGTGCAGGTTCAGAGAAGTTGGCCCAGGAAAGAGCTTTAGTTCTTGCAATCAAGGAAAGTTTCTGGGGGCAGAAAGTCAGAGCCTGTGGAACCTCATAAGAAATTATGTCTGAAGCCACACAATAAACAGGAGCTAGAAGCAGAGGTAAGACACCCGGGTCCAGAAGTGCAGGCTGAAAGTGGGATTCCTAGGTTACTATGGAGAAAGCCTGCCTTTGGGCAAATATAACCAAATGGTAAGCTTGAGGAAGAGGATCAGTGGCTATTTGTGAAGTGTTTGAAAAGGGGTCAAGAATTAATTAAATCGTCAGACCTGGCAGGAAATTGTTCTGATAGATGTGGAGGACATTGGCCATCACAGCTGATAGAAGTGTGAATGCTTATGCAAGGGCAGCCAGCAGAAGCCAGGACTTGTGAGGAGCCTGAGACCTACCCCAGTAGAGATAAATTCCACTAAGTAAAAAATGGCACATCCAAGAGAATACACAGAGATCTCAGTTCTAGGCCTTCCTGTTTCCCATTAATCTATTCCAGGAAAGTCCTCTGAGTCTGAAGAGCCCCAAGCAGCCTAGCCCTTGTTGGCTAAATGCAGGATGCATTGCAGCCAGATAGGCTGGAATCCGACCAATCTACAAGCAGGCTGCTGCAGTACTCCAAGGATGAGATGACAAGGATCTACAGGAAAAAGGTTGAAACATCAATGGAGAGAAGATGGAGATTTTGCAGGATTGATATGATGTAAATGGGGGTGAGAAACAGGATTCATGTAGGACATCTTGGTTGTGAGCCTGAGGGAATGAGAGTAGTGGGGGCACTAATAGAAAGAGGGAAAGAAAAATAATGCAATCTGACAGGGTAATCGTAAAATATCTCAAATAAGAGAACTTGTTCAATATGTCTAAAAGATTATTTGGAACAGAGGGGATTGAGATAAACTGACCTCATTTTTTAAATATTAAAAAATATTGTATTTCCCAATTATATGGAAAGACAATTTTTAACACTTAAAAATTGTTTTTCAGTTCCAAATTCAGGATGAGTAAGGAAAGGAAAGGGAAAAGAACCTAACAATAGCTACTTTGATATAAGAGCTCTGGGTTAATATTCAGAAGATAGTGAAGTTAAAAAAGAAGTCATTTCTGTCCCAAAGAGTAACAAAGGTATACAACAAGTCTAAAAGGAGTTACTGGAAGAACATAGAAAAGGAATTCAAAAATCAAATAAGAGATCAAGGAAATATTGCGGGGGAGGGGGAGGGGAGGAAGCAATCCAAGAAATTATGAAAAGAAAGTTAATCAATTTGAAAGGGGTAAAAACAAAAAAGTCCTTGAAATACAGAGTGGAACAAGAAGAATTGAGTGACCTTATGAGACACCAAAAAATAATTAAACTAGAAAAAATAGAAGAGAATCTGAAACATCTCAGTAGAAAAACTGGCGAAGAGAACAAGGGGAGACAATATAACAATTGTTAGACTACCTAAAAGTGATTATTTAAAAAATATTCTGGATACAATATTACAAGAAAATAGGAAAGAAAATTTCCCTGAAGTTCTAAAACAAGAGGATAGAAGTAGAAAGAGAAAAAATCTAATATTCAGGAACTGAAAGAGATCAAAGGAGAAAAACTTATAAGAATATCCTCGCAAAGTTTCAAAATTCCCAGCTTAAGGAGAAAATATTGCATTCCATCACTGCAATCCAGCAAGGTAACAAGACACACTTCAATACTGCAGAAATAGTCAGGATTTCACAAAATGCAACAGTTTCTACTCTAAAAGACATGGGTTTGGTTACATTAAATTCAAAGAACCAAAGACCTGGAGTTGCATCCTGAATAATTTACCCAGAAATCCGGAATAGAATATGGAATGAGGGGGGAAAATACACATTTGAGAAACTGAAAAGCTTGACCAGAATTCAATGGAAAATTAAACCTTAAAGACTAATTCCAAGGCACTCGTTAAGGCAAAATATTTACTCACAGAAATGACAATGTTATCGGTATAACTGTAGGTAGTTTCAAGGTTGGGACTGAATTGTGTAGGATGGGGTAGGAAAGGGTAAAAGGAAAAAATTTTTTTAATGGGCAGGAAGAACTAGAACTGAGAAGGGGGGGGGGGGGGATAATTTCTTTTTCATGTAGGACCACTCCTACTTAGCCAGAGGTGAAAAGGAGATTTCTATCCAACTTTTGAGTTGGAGATTAGTCCAGGGACACTCATTCAATTTCAAGATTCTCTATTCTGATTCCAGCTTAAACTGCCCCACCCCCACCAAGAGCTGCTCATACAACAAGCTTTTCTCCGCTCATTTCCTTGCAGAGGACCTAACATGCCATGCCAAGGAACCTCTCTCCTTGGTATAGCTGTGACTCCCTGGCTGCTGAAAAGACATTCTCTTTTCAGAGTTACTCCCTCATTATCTTTCTCACCTATTTCCCTAACAGGACCCTGTTCACTTTCTCTGCTAGATCTTTAATAATAAACTTCTTTTTTTCAGTTTAACTTTTTGGGGTTTGTAAATTCATTTACAAAGGACCTGTGCCAACCAGAAGGGGGTTTCCACAATTCCCTGCCCTCCATCAAACCTCATCAAGATGATTCCCCCATTAGCAAAGACAAAGGTAACTAGCAAAAGCTCAGCGACCGGCAGGGAGGTGTAGTAGTAGACATTCCGGGAGGTGGTTGATTTACCTGGGATTTGCCCCTATAAAGCTGGCTTGTAGGAGGCAGAGAGATCTCAGCTCCAAAAGTTCCAGTTTCCAGCCAGCTCTCTCTAGATGATTTCTCCTGGGCCCAAGAATTACCTCCTTAGCCAGTCTCTGAAACTTCCCCAAAAGAGCAGTCTCTATCACACCCAGGACCAGGATGTCAGAGCCAGAGCTGCTTCCTCCCCCAAACCCCGCCCTCCATCACGTGAAATGTCTTGACAACTAGAGGCCCAACTTCTGCCCTGGACTCCTCCCAGATTTCCAACTCCACCCCAAAGCCCCATTAGGGCTCACTCCTTCTGCTCTGCATCAGAAAGGTTGGCTAGATAAAATCTGGGCAGCAGCCAAACAGAAAATAGTGGGTCCTATACTTGAGGTGCTGACAGCAACTGGATCTTGGGAAAAAGAGAACTCTACTTAACTTTACCTGTTAATCCAGTTTGGATTGGATTTTCTCTAGTCTCAGTTAGAATGAGGGCTCACTTAAAGGCCCACTTGTTCTCCCATTATAACAATAGGGATGTTTGAGCCTCTACAGGGAGATCACTAAAAATCTGACATTGAGGTGATATGATTAGGAGCTGTAGGAATAAACATTCTGCATAATTGGATCAGAATGACTCCATTCTACTCTAAATGCAGTAAGTCCAGAGGGTCAAATGGTCAGAAGGATGAAGTGATTTTCCTATGCAAATACAACAAATGTAGCTAAGATCAGAAAAGAAGCAGAAAATTGGAGAGGAAATTTATGGACAGTAAGTTAGATAAAGCTCTGATCTCAAATACATAAAAAAAAAAATTGAAAAATCTGTGAGAGAAATTCCTTCTCCAATTGAGGAATGATCAAAGGAAATGCAAGACAATTGCCAATGAAGTCAGAAGAATTTATAATTAAATGAAAACAAATGCTGTAAATCATTTTTGATTGGAGCAATGCAAATTAAAACAACCTTGGGATGTCACTTGACATCTATCAATTGGCTCAAATAAAGAGAAAAGCAATAAATGTTGAAGGGAATGTGGAAAAAAGTGGGATATTACCTTTGTTGGAAGTGGGAACTGCTCCAACCACTTGGGGGAACAAAATGGAATTAGGCCCCAAAAGTTATTAAACTGTCTCTATTCTTTGATTCATAAAATATCAGTAGGTCTGTTTTCAAAGATGAAGAGGGAAAAAGGAAAAGAATCTGCATGCACTAAAATGTTTGTAACAGTTCTCTTTCTGAGGGCAAAGAACTGAAAATTGTAGGGACGTCCATCAACTGGGCACAATATGTGATTAGGTCGGAAGGCTTCTCCACTATTAGAAATGAAGAACTCAATGATCTTAGAGAAACATGGGAAGAACACAAAGCAAAATTACCCGACCCTGCTCCGTGGCTCCCAGAGGCCATTCCTGCTGGCTCCAGGTTCCCTTCTTGGGCCAGGCCTAGGTCTATCTGCCTACTGAGCTGGGGAGGATTCCAGTTGGGGAAGACTTCTTTCCCTTTTTTTCAGGGACAGGAAGCCGAGTACAAGGAATTACAATAGTGAGGCCCTACAAGAGTTATAATGATCATGACCCTATCCTAAGGGGAGAGACTTCAATCTTCAGAGGGAGGGAGAAAGCAGGGAGGGAGAAAGTAGGGAGGGACACACACAGTCTCTCTTTCTCTCTCTGTCTGTCTCTGTCTCTGTCTGTCTGTCTGTCTGTCTGTCTGTCTCTCTCTCTCTCTCTCTCTCATACACATAGTGGTCTAAAAGGGAGGGAAAGTTGGGGTGGGGAGGGCTCTGGATGGAGCCCTCCGGAATGACTAGGAGAAGCCAGACACTGGGGGGACACACAATCCTGTCTGGGATGAATCCTCCGCAAGGAAACTGAGGGGCCCGAAAGAAGAGGGGACAAGGAAGCAGGCGCTTCGGTGCCGGGGTCCAAGGCGGGTCCTGGGGCAGGGAGGCCGAACTCCGGGACTGGGAGGCCGAACTCCGGGGCTCTGAGGGGGTGTAAAAAGTCATCTTGTTCTGCGCCCCTTAGGACCCCGTCAATGCCAAGCGGCTGCCCCAGACAAATCTCCTCACAGACTAAAGGCTCAGGAGCCACACGCTGGATCACAAAGTAACCGCGCGCTGGGCGGAAGCCACGGCGCCGCTGCAGCGCCAGGAACTCAGCCCCGAGCTCGGCCAGCTCTGGCCAGCCCTGAGACCTCGGGACCCCGAGAGGGCTCGTCGTTTGGGGACCATCTGGGGAAGTAAATGAGCTCGCCCCAAGATGGCGGGGGGGGGGCGCTCCCAAAACCCTCTAAAAAGGAGACCCGACCCCAGCCGTGGCCAAGCGCCCAGCTCTAACTTGGCGGGGGCGGCAGGGATGCCCTAGGCCTCGGCCCTTCTGCGCTGGTCCCCCTTCGCGAGCCACGCCCTCTGCCTCAGTACCCCTCCCCACTTTCCCCTGCGGTCTGGCTGCCGCCCCATTTCCCCTCCGCCAAGCGGGGTCTTTCCCGGAAAGTACCCAAAGAACCAGGCGCGCCTACCCCCATTCCTTCCTTTCATAAACTGGTCATCCAGTCACTTGGCACAGGAAGCTCCGTGGGAGAAGGCGCGGCCGGTAAGGAGCCATGTAGTCTCCCTGAAAATGCAGGGAGAGATGTAGACGGCGCCATCACCTCCTGATTTCCTATGTCCCAGAAGTCTCTGGGCCGCAGTCTGGAGCTGGGGTGCTCCAGTCCTCCCTCCCCCTCCCCCCCAGCCTGTGCTCCGTGATAAAAGAAAAAAGGGCCAAGGGGACAGATTTATTTTGAGTTACAAGCTATTTATAGGCCGTAATACAATTTGAGAGAGTAAAAAAAAAAAACCTCCCCTGAAATCCTGTGGGAAAAGGAGCTGCTCGTGGCCAGATTTTTTTAGAGGCGAATCTGAAAAGCTAGGTCCCACCTCAGGTGTGCAGACTGGGTGGACTGTGGGTGCTAGGGAGGGATAAGTAAGAACCGCAGGAAGAAAACCCCAGCCAGTCCTGGATTTGGAGTGAGGGTCGTTTGCCCACTCCCTCCTGCTGCGGCGGGAGGTCTTTCCAGTGTCTGACCAAGTCCTTCCTACTGAAGGTCTCTAGCCCCGTCCTCCAGCTCAGGTGTCTCAAACCATGCTCCTCTTAGTAGGGGTCTCTAACCCGCCACTCAGGTAGGGGTTAAGTCTCTAGACTTACCTGAGATGGCATTGTAAATGAATTAGAAAATAGAAATGTCTTTCTTTCTTTTCCTCCGTCTCCAACCTCAGATTCGGACTTCATCAATTCTAAGGCATTCCACAAAGCAAACGATTTACTTATAGAAGTGAAAATGTTATCGGTGTAACTGTAAGTAGTTTGAAAGATTGGGGCTGAGTTATGCACGATGGGGTAGAAAGGTAAAAGGAAACAATTACAAAAATTGGTCAAGAGGAAGAACTGGGACTGAGAAAGCAGGTGAGGGAGGGTGGAGAGCTGGTAATATTGTAACCTTACTCTAGGAATTGAGAAGGAAACAATATATGCATCGGGAAGGATGTAGAAGCCTTCTGAATATATAGAGGTGAGGAAACTGGGGGTGAAGTGGGGGAAGGACTTTAAGGTGGATTAGTATTGGGATTGGGAGAGAAAGAAGATAGTTACAAGAATAGGGTAAAAAGGGGTTTGAGAAAGAAAATGGTGGGCAAAAACAAGATGAAAGGACATTCAGTTGTTTGGATGGGATGTTTAAAGTGGCTCTTTGTGATAGCAAAAAACTGGAAATTGCAGCAATCCTTATCAATCAAGAAGTGGCTGAACAAATTTGTGGTGTTTAGTTGTAATGGAATACTATTGTGCTATGAGAAATTAGTTCAGTGGTCTTAAAGACATGGAAAGACAAATAAAATAAAAGTTGAGATGAGCAGAATCAAGAAAACACTGTATGCAGTAATAGCAATATTGTTAAGAATAATTATAAATTTTATTTACAATTATAAATGTTTGCTGTCATATGCAACTATCTTTTTTTTTTCTTGTACTGTGTTGTGGAAATTCTTATTTTCTTCCTTGAGCTGAAAAGAATTAAAAAAAAAAATTGTTCACACTTCTGACCATGTCTGTTGCATATACAGTCTTGGTGGTAAGCAGACAGAGTGCCAGGCCTGAGATCCTTTCAAGTTCAAATCTGGCCTCAGACAAGTAGTAGTTGTGCAACTCTGGGCAAGTTATTTAAACTTGTTTCTCTCAGTTTTTTATTTGTAAAATGAACAAGGGAAGGAAATAGGAAACATTCTAGTACATTTGCCAAGAAAACCCCAAATGGGGTCACAAAGAATTGGACATGAATAAGCAAGCAAACTCTGGAAGTATTCTTTCTATGCCTTGTGTATGAGGCCTTCATGAGGGCACTCTGCTGTAAATGTCTTCCCCTTAAATTGGCCATTTTATTTACTATGAAGCTGTCCCACTTTGGGCCATTTTCTACTCTCCAGAACTGTATCTTCTAGTTTTCTTTCATTTACAAAGTGATGCTTAGTATCTATGCATGTATTCCAGGAGCTAATCTTTGTCTACAGTGTGAAATACTGGTCAGAATCTCTTTTCTGCAAGATTACTTTCCAGTGTTCCATAATTTGGTGGTGGTTTTTCCATTATTTCATTCATGTCTGACTCTCTATGACCCCATTTGAGGTTTTTGTTACAAAAATACTGGAGGGGCACTAGGTAGTACAGTGGAGAGAGCACCAGCCCTGAAGTCAGGAGGACCCGAGTTCAAATGTGACCTCAGACACTTAACACTTGCTAGCTGTGTGACCACGGGCAAGTCCTTAACCCCAATTGCCTCAGTAAAAAAACAAAAACAAAAAAATCCCCAAGATACTGGAGCAGTATGTCATTTTTTTTTCCTCCAGCTCATTTTACAAATGATCAAACTGAGACAAACTGGATGAAATGATTTGCCCCCATCACACAGCTGGGAAGTGCCTAAGGCCAGATTTGAAACAGGAAGATGAATCTTGACTCCAGGTCCAGGACTCTGTTGAACTACCTAGATGCTCCTTTTCTGTTTTCAAGGAGGACAAATTCATTTGAATGATTACCACTCTCTGACAGTTTTTAGATTTTTTCCTCCTCCCCAAATATTGAAAGAGTATATAGGGATGGGGTATGAATATACTTGGGATGAGAACATGGATGCAGAATCAGAAAGGACCATAAAAGTCACCAAGTCCCACCTCTTCATTTTAGAGATGAGTAAATCGAAGCACAGAAAGTACCTGATATCAGGATGTTTAGTCAAACCTTCTTGAGCCTAAACCCAGAGTTCTGTGCTTTACAAGTAATACCTTCATTTACACTGTTCTAGAGATCAATTTGAATGAAATGTGACTAAATGTTTAAACCCCATGACTTCAATGGACACTTATGACCTAAGGAATATTTTTTTTTTAAAGCATTTTCATAGTGACAATGCTCGCAAAGCACTTTGCAAATATTGTCTCATTTGATTCTTATATCAACCCTGTGAAATAGATGCTATTATTATATGGGGAAACTCAGCAGCTATAGGTTAAGTGATTTGTCCAGGATCATCATAGCCAGTATGTTTCAGAGATTAAATATGTGACTACAGACACAGTGCTTTCTCCAATGGGCTACCTAATTCCTTAAAGAAAACATTATAGAAATAGATTTCCAACAATTACAAAATAGTTATATAAGGACTTTTTGTCCCAGCAAACAATAGAAAACAAAGTGAATTCCTTCGATTGGAGAATGATTGAAGAAGTTAAACAATACAAATGGCATGGAATATTGAGGAGTAAAGACAAAATCAATATTTCAGAGAAAAAAAATGTTACATTTATTGAACTTTAGGCACAGGATGAAATTTGGGATATCTAATGAGTTCTATGATTAGGAGGTGTAATGAGTCTGTGTTGTAGCCAAGAGATACCCCTCCATCCCATCCCTTGCTAATGAGATCCTTAAGTATCATCTCTACCATGATTTCTCCAATGTACATTCAAGTATGAAGTCGAGAAGGAATAATTGCTTCTCTAAGCCTTCATTCCAATAGGTTGCCTTCTGATTCCCCTCTTCTCAAAAAAAGCACATCCCCTTAAGAACAACAGTCTTAGGCTTGGACACTATGAATCCTCTGATGTAAATAATTCCCACATGGATTACATTTTAATAAGCTCTCTTTCCAGTGTGACCTTGAGAAGTTAAACAAGACTGGAATTGCACTGGAAAAGTCTTTCCATATTGATTACATTTATAAGGTTTTTCTCCAATTGGATTCTATAATGTTTAGCATGATGGCCTGTCATTGAATCTATATGCAGCTTCTCCTCAGAATGATTTTTTACTGTGTTTGGTGCTCCATTTTAATGCCTTTCCTGCCTCATAACACTGATAAAATTTCTTATCTGGTGAGAAATAAAGAATGACTATTTGAAGAATTTATGACATCACTTATATTCCTAAATTTTCTCTCCAATGTGGAATGTCTCATGTTCAATAAACTTAGAGAACAATTTAAAAATCTGCTATATGCATGACATTCAGAAAGATTCAGATATTCACCAGTCATGGAGCTGGCTGAAAGACTTTCCACAGTGCATGCATTCAGGTTTCTCTCCAGTGTGAACGCTGTTGTTTTGCAAAATTGGAAATAAATCATAAACCTTTTTTATATTAATTATGTTTATAAGTTTTCTCTCCACTGTAGAGTCTCTAAGTGATGAACAGGAAGACTGAAGTTCTAAAGGAAAGGTTTTCCACATTGATTACTTTAATAAGCCTTTTCTCCTGCATGGATTCTCTGATGTACAGTAAGACTGGAACTCTGAGTGAAAGCCTTTCCACACTGATTACATTCATAAGGTTTTTCTCCAGTGTGAATTCTCTGATGTACAGCAAGACTGGAACTCTGAGTGAAAGCCTTTCCACACTGATTACATTCATAAGGTTTTTCTCCAGTGTGAATTCTCTGATGTTCAGCAAGACTGGAACTATGTCTGAAAGTCTTTCCACATTGATTACACTGATAAGGTGTTTCTCCTGTGTGGGTTCTCTTATGTGTAGCAAGAGTGGAGCTCTTTGTGAAAGCCTTTCCACATTGATTACATTCATAAGTTTTTTCTCCAGTGTGGATTCGATGATGGGCAGCAAGATGGGAGCAGGATCGGAAAGCCTTCCCACATTGATTACATTCATAAGGTTTCTCCCCAGTGTGAATTCTCTGATGTGTAGCAAGACTGAAGCAGCATCTGAAAGCCTTTCCACACTGATTACATTTATAAGGTTTCTCTCCAGTGTGGATTCTCTGATGTTTAGCAAGGCTGGAGCTCTGAGTGAAAGCCTTACCACACTGGTTGCATTTGTAAGGTTTTTCTCCAGTGTGAATTCTCTGATGTTTAGCAAGGCTGGACCTCTGTGTGAAACTCTTTCCACACTGATTACATTCATAAGGTTTCTCTCCAGTGTGGATTCTATGATGTTTAGCATAACTGGAGGGGCATCTGAAAGCTTTTTCACATTGGTTACATTTATAAGGTTTCTCCCCAGTGTGAATTCTCAGATGCACAGCAAGACTGGAATTACATTGGAAAGCCTTGCCACATTGATTACATTCATAAGGTTTCTCTCTAGTGTGACTATTCTTATGTCTAACATGATCTGAGTTCCAATGACGGAACTTCCCATACTGATTACATGCATTTGTTTTCATTCCAGCATGAAAGCTATGATGGTAAGGAAGAGTTGATGGATGGGTTAAGGTTGTTGCAGCTGATTGATATTCATGAGGTTTCTTTCCAGTGTGAATTTCCTGATGGCTAATGATCTTACTATTGTGGCTGAAGATCTTTCCTCCTCCGTTGCCAACATAAAGTTCTTTGCCAGTATAACTTCTCTGATGTTCTGTGAGGTTTGACCTCAAGCTGAAAAACATTTTCATCAGATTACCCTGATATTTTTGCATTTCAGGAGGTTTCCCATGAAACTGAATAAGCTCTACCTGTTCAGTAAAGCATTCTCTATATTTGCTGGACTGAAAACAGTCATTTAACATCATTTTGTCATGGAGATTTAGAACTAAATATTGTGTGAAATTCTTTCCAACTTTATCAAATTCATGAGGATTCTTTGGATTTTTATCTACCTTGCCATCAGAGTCACAGATTTCTCTCACAATGAAATCACAAGTACTATCATCCATGAATTTTAGCTGCTCAGATTCTTCCACAGAAATGCTCTGGTTTGCAGGCATCTCATCCATCTCAAATGTGGTCCCTGCTTCTAAAGAAACAAACAGATACACACAAAAACACATATAAATATAGGAAAAAGGAAACATTGTTCTATTTTCCCAGTCAAAAGAAGACTTTTCAAACTTAAATAGGCAGAAGCAATCACTTGAAAATGCCAATAACTCACATCTTGAGTATGATTTTAAGTTGCAAAAAGTTTCACATACAATAACATTGAATCTTCACAATAAAATTACAATGTAACCAGGGCAGGCTTCTCATTACACTTTACAGCTCAAATCTTGAGTTCAGAATGGTAAGTAATTAACCCAAATCTCTAAAATTCATACCCGCAGTATATTCCTTCCATAGAACAAGATGGCTTTTCTCCATGACACTTTCTTTAAAAAAAAAAATAGCTTTTTATTTTTTAAGAAAACACAAAGATTATTTTCAACATCCACCTTTGCAAAACCTAGCATTCTAAATTTTCTCCCTCTTTCCCCACCTTCCCCTCCTGAGACAGCAAGTAATCCAATATAAGTTAAATATGTCTCCATGTCACTTTCAATACTTTCTTGAAATGCTTTCTAGAAAATTTTCATTTTTTATTTAGTCAGTCTTGGGTAATCTTCTTGCTTTACCATACTGATTAGTTTTAATCTTTATAAAATTCACAAATAGATCAGAAATAGGTTTACTCTTTTTATCTATCAAGAATATTCAGTCTTATATTCAACTTTTAAGATGAACAGATTATTGTGCCTGCATTAAATCATTAATGTTCCTGGTAAATTCTTTTAATCATCCTTTTTTTTTTTAATTACCATGTTTCAGATCAAAGTATGATTGCCAACCATTTTCCCCACAATTCCCTAATTAAAGTTATAATAGATTCTGTTTTAGCTCATCACTTCTTTAACATAACCAACAACATCCATTTATTTTCCAAAGTTTATCTTCTTTAATTTCAAATTATCTTGATCTGGTATACAATGATTTTGTATTCATTTTATGATTACATCAACTCTGTCAACTTCTGACTAAGTGAAATAAATTATTTCCATTTCTCAACCTTAGATCAAATTGTTTCCAGCCTCCAGAAAAGTGCACTTCTTAGAAGTGCAAATCAATTCTCAGTGAGTAGTTGCAAGAATCCAAATACTTTCATTGCTTTCTGTACAGTGCACTAGAGTAGTTGCTTCATTTCAATGTTATCTTATTTCATCAGCACTATAATTACTACATCAAGGGAATTGAAACATTTTGCATTTTTATTCCCCAAATGATGGTTCTGCGATATGAATACTTCAGATGAAGAAATTAAGGTTATCTATAATCACATGAAATACTCTCAATCACTATAGATTAGAAATACACTAAACCACTGGGACACTGATTCATTGTTAGTGGAATTGGTAAATGACCTAATCATTCTGGAGAACAACTGGGAACTATGTCCAAAGGACTATACAATTGTACCTGCTTTTTGATCCAGTAGTGTTGATGCTGGTTCTGAATCTCAAAGAGATCATAAGAGGGAAAAGGACCCACGTATGCAAGGGTGTTTGTAGCAGCTCTTTTTTGTAATGGCAAGGAATCAGAAATTAGTGGACATCCATCAATTGGGGAATGGCTGAATAAATTATGGTATATGAATATAATAGAATAGTACTGTTCTATAAAAAATGATGAGCAACCTGATTTTAGAAATGTCTGGGGAGACTAAGATGAACTGATGATAACTGAAGTAAGAAGAACCAGGAGAACATTCACAGCGACAACATCATTATGTGATGATCAACTATGATAGCTTTAGCTCTTCTCTATAATCCAGTGATCCAAGACAATTCTTAAAGGGATGGAAAATGTCCTTTGTATCCAGAGAAAGAAATATGGAGACTGAATTTGGATCAAAGCATAGTATTTTAACTTTGGGTTTTTTTCCCCTTCTCATTGTTTTCCCCTTTTGTTTTGATTTTTCTTTCACAACATGACTAATGTGTAAATATGTTTAAAATGATTGTATTTTATCTACATTAGATTGCTCAGAAAGAGAAAAATTTGGAATTCACTATCTTACAAAAGCGAATGTTAAAAACTAGCTTTACGTGTAATTGAAAGAAAAAAATACTATTAAGCGAAACAAAATTTTTTGCAGTAGAGATGGTGGATTCTTTGCAACACATGATTACAAAATATGCACAACCATCTTGAAACCAACATGGACTATCACATCCAACAAAAACACACCTTATATTGCTTCTCATTGCAGTACGTGAACTCATCTTATATTTATTATTCTATCTAGTGAATTTTGGGGGTTTAAAATTTTTTTTATTTTTATTTAATTTTAACATCTTATTTTTACTTTATGGAATTAGCATTTCTGTAATAACAGTATAATAAAAAATTGCACATGAATCTGTTAACTTATGATGTGCACATCTTAAAAATATAATGAAATTATAATATAAATTTCTTTTTCTTTTTTTTCCTTCTCTCTCCCCAGAGATATATACCATTAGACACAAATATATATGTGTATGTGCATTTCTATGTAGATAGGAACACACACACACGCATATACACAAAGTATTATTTTCTCTAGATACAAATAGCATCTTTCTTTATAGGTCCTGTGTACTTAGTTTGGGTATTTATTGTAGTCAAAGTGACTTAATTGCTCAATATTGCTGCTATGTATATAGTGCTCTCTTGGTTCTACTCACTTTGCTCTTCATTACTTCATGCAAATTTTCCCATGTTTTTCTAAGATTGTTGACCTCATCATTTTTCATAGCATAGTAGTAATCCACCATAAACATATACCATAACTTTTTCAGCCATTCCCCATTTGATGAACATACCTGCAATTTCCAAGGTTTTTTCTTACCACAAAGAAAGCTGCTAACAACATTCTAAAACATATAGGCTCTTTTCCTTTTCCCCTAATCATCTAGTAGATGTATTGCTGAATCAAAGCATACAGACATTTTAATAACTCTTGGGGCATAATTCCAGATTGTGCTTCAAAATAGATCAGTCCACAATTCCACCAACAATGAATTAATGTACACATCCTTTCCATATCTCTTTCAACATTTGTTGCTCCCCGCTTCGATATTTTTATCCAATCTCACAAGTGTCAAATGTATCTAAGAAGGTACATCTAAGAAGGTTAATTTTTCATCTATCTAAGCAATAATGATGTAGATTGCTTTTTCATGCCAAAACCCATTTAGATTATTTCTCTTCTGATCACTTATCAATTGGGGAATGACCTAGGGGAATTGCAGAGGAACCAGACTGCAAGCCAGGCCAATCATTCCATAGTTTCTAAGAGAGTGTAACCAGTGTGCCAGTGAAAAACAAAGCAAGGTCAAAAAGTCTTTCCTTACGAAGGTTGTTTTATCCACTTAATACACTACTTTTCATTAGCCAAGAGATAAAGGTATCTTTCATACAATAACCAGCCGTTTATTTGTTGCCTGATTTTGGTTCTAAAAACAAAAAAATGAATTCTAATTTTCAACAAGAGATCTTATAAATTATCTTACCATTTTCTACCTTATTAATGTTTAAGAGAGCATTATCACTGTTATTCTAGTTATAAATCAAAATAAAACTGATGGGGCATTGATTGGACAGGTAGGTAGAATAGTGGACAAAGTGACAAGCCTGAAGTCAGGAACACTCATTTCCATGAGTTCAAATCTAACTTTAGATACATACAGCAAATCATTTAATCCTAATTTTCTCAGTTCCTAATTTTTGTGAGCTGCAGAAAGAATTGGCAAACCATTCTAGTATCTTTGCTAGGAAAATCGGATGGGGAAGAATTAGACATGACTGAAAGAACTGAACGAGAAAGAGCTTTGTATAGAGAACTGTATTCAATAATCAGGAAGACCTAAATTCCAGCCTGACCTTGAACACTGGCTTACACTGTGACCTTGAGCAAACCATAACCACTCCCTTCCTTTAAGCATTGCTGTGAAGCCACTGAGAGATGTTTACAAAGCACTTAGCCCAGTAACTGGCACAAAAGAGCCAGTATATAGAAATGCTAGTTACTATTTTGTTTTTCTTCTTATTATTACTACTAAATCAAGGATCAAGTTGGTCAGGTGGTAGACCAAATATGCCAAACTTTTGCTTGGAAAGAAAAGTTCAACTTCGAATTAATTTGAAATAATGCATTATGTTCAACATTTTCTAAGTTGTAACTTATTTGATTAAAGACTTTTTATTCAACAAGATCGGTAATTTCCATTGAAGTCTTACAGATAACAGTAAAAATTGGCTCTTATTGGATTTAAATTCTTCCAGAAAGTCCCATATTACATTTTTTATGATAATTTTTATGATAAATTTGAAGCAGAATAAAATTTTATGTTTCTAGTTATACAGTGGAATCAAATTATCAATTTGCAACTTTGAAAGGAAAATGTTTCGTTTGCCATTTTTGTAAATATTTAATACACGAATTTGAAAGAATATTATGAATAGAAAATTAAATGACTAGGGGGCTTCACAACACTAATTTTTTGGGCATGAAAGGAGTTCTAAGCACAGAACTCTGGAGAACTACTGCTTTAGAGTCACGGCTGTTTGTTGTACTGATCAGTGTTGCTACAGTATAAACTGTTGCCCTGATTCTGCTCACTTCTCTCTATATCGGTTCAGACAACTCTTGACACTGTGCCTTTTTTTATTACTCCATAATCTTCCATTATATTTTTAGATCATCTTTTGTTGACTTATTTACCAACATATGGGCACCATCTTTTATTTATACATCTTTACAATAACAAATATCCACTGTAATTTCATTTGTAAGATGATTTCAGAGGGGCCTGGAGAGACTGACATGGACTGATGCTAAGTGAAATAAGCAGGACCAGAAGATCCTTATACACAGTAATAAGACTATGCGATGATCAATTCTGATGGATGTAACTCTCTTCACCAATGAGATGATTCAAACCAGTTCCAATTGTTCTGTGATGAAGAGAGCCATATAAACTTAGAGAGAGGACTGTGGGAACTGAGTGTGGACCACAACATAGCATTTTCATTCTTTCTGTCGTTTGCTTGGATTTATGTTTTCCCTCTCAGGTTTTTTTTCTTTCTCTCTAAATCCGATTTTTCTTGTGCAGCAAGATAACTGTATAAATATGTATACATATATTGGATTTAACATATACTTTAACATATTTAACATATATGGGACTACCTGCCATCTAGGGGAGTAGGAAAAGTTGGAACAGAAGATTTTGCAAGGGTCAATGTTGAAAAATTTCCCATGCATATGTTTTATAAATAAAAAGCTATAATAATAATAATAATAAAAAGATCAGTGAACTATGATAGACAAAACAAAGTTTGGAATTGTATTTTTTCTATGTACAATAAAACTTCTAAAAATAAAAAAATAGATAAAAAAAGTAATTTCATGTTGTGTAAATGGATCATTTAACTTTTCAGTTTATAGGTTATCACAGGGTTAAAGGACAAACAGTGGAGTGACTTTAGGGGCCAAGGTAAAAAGCTATTATAGGAAGTCATCCTTTCATGTGAAGGCCATATGAATCTTGCAAGTGCCTTTCCCCTGCACAATGTTGGATTCTGCTTTCTAATGCATTCTGCTACCCTCCTCCATTTTAAAAGGTGAATCATTTCAAGTATATTTTATTATGAAAACTATTTTCTCAATGTTATGTTTTGATACCTATCCCTCCTTATTTTAGACAAAAACTAGGTGAGAAAAGAGATGTGGATCAACGTATAGTAATTGATCATTGGAATGGCCTGATCCCCACTCTTCAGGCCCACTTACTTGTGGTGTTCTTTTTCTTAATGGTTCTCTCTGGGAGCAGGTTTCTTGGGGAGGTTTTCTGGACACAGCCTTAGTTTCAGTTAAAAGTAATAATGACCTCAAAACATAGCCAGGTGATAAAAGTTCAGATCTTTTATTGCTTCCCCCAAAATAGCCCGGTTAGCTAGATAGGCCTATCTCTCCGCTTGGTTCCAAGAGCTCCCTCCGAATGTCTCCAAATCCAAAGGTTTGTCCTTCAGCCTCCAGCCAGCACCAAGGTGAAAGTTGGAATGAATCTGTCTTGCCTCCGAGAGAGGGCTTCTAGCTCTCCCAGAGTGCTCCATGTCTGTCCCAGAGTGCTCTCTGGCCCTAAGAGCTTCTTGCTTATATGAGCTCTCTAAAGGTGTGAACACAAGCATTGTTTCTATCAGTTCCATTTAGCACCTTGTTTCTTCTGGCCCATAACATCTCCTTGTAAGATCAGATCAATCATAGTGAACCATGCTAAATTAGGTAATTATTGTCTCCATCAATTCTAATAAGTTAAGACTTTGTAAGGATTCCAACACCTAGTCTTCCATTTATTCCACTTCCAGATGACTGGCTAGAACAGTACCTAAAATTATCCACTTGTCTCCCTTATTTGAAGCTTCCATTATAGTACAAAGTTACTTTCCCACCAATTAGAAGGCACAATGGGCAGAGAACGTTGCCTGGACTCAGGAAGATTTGAGTTGAAAATTTACTCAGACATTTTTCACCTGGGGGACACTGGGCAAGTCACAGTACCTCTGTTTGTTGTTACTTTCACATAAAGTTAGGATAATAATAGTACTTCCTACTTGTCATGGCTGTTCTGAAGATCAAATAAGATTTGTCCATTAATTGGAAAATAGATATTATATGAAGGTTAACTATTAATGCTGTGATATTGACAATTTCTCCCCTCTATTCTGCTTTCTAATGTACTCTCCTTTTTACACTGTTATTCTTTTCTCTCCTTATGTTCACTCCCACCTTAAACTAAATGTTTTTTCCATGCCAAAACAGTCTTTTTCCCTGGATCCGCTAAGAGTGAAGATCCTGATTTGTTGTTTGATCTCAAACCACCTCCATGTTTGTGGGCCAGATTGGGAGCACCTTGACAATAAGGACCGGCTTTTACCTTCCTTTGTATCTGTGGGACTTAGTACAGTACTTTATTAATATTTATTAACTTAGAGATTGGGGCTGGGTCTAACACCAGCCCCAGCTTCCACCTCAACCCCCTCCCTCCTCTTTCAAAAGCAGATTCTGATCCCAAGTCTTATCCCTTATCTCCTCTATTGAGTGACCCTTGATTCTAACCCCAATTTGCTCTGACAAGGCCAAATATTGGGGATCATAAAGACACCTAATCTCTCAGAAGGTCTGGTTTTGTGGAGCCTGGAGTTCTTTTTTTCCTCAACCTGAGGGAAAGCATCTGAGAATGGAGGCAAAGATTGGGTCATAGATATTAGGAAATAGGACTTTGGACTGAAGACTTCTAAAAGGCTCAGTCTTGGATTATTACTTCCAGGAAGGCAGTGGCCTCCATTCCTACCCACATGACACTGACAGAGAAGATCATGAAACCCAGATGTCTGGGGACATTAAAAATTTAGGTGATGTCACTTCAGATGGGCTCTCACTATGGCAAGGCAATGCTGACTCCCTATCCCTTTACAACAGCAGTTTTTATCCGTCTCTTCATTCCTTCAAATACCCTTAGTTGGTTTGCTTCCACTCTTTCACGCAGCTCAGCACTTGGCTTTATTTTCCTAAAAAAAATTTGGATCCTTCTAAGAGCTCTCTCATTTCCTCCTGATGTCACATCAATCAAATGCCTTCTTTTTCCTCCAGTGCTCTGGTCTTGCATGAAGAAGTGGCCCTTCTTGCATCTCGGGTATACCTCTTTACGTGCACAAATGATTCCTGTCTACCTCATCTCCCCCAGAAATATTCCCTCTTATAGCATCCCCACATTTTCTTCAATTTTCAATCTCTCCTTGTCTACTGGGTCCTTCTCTACTGTCAATTACCCTTTTTACTTGATACTTTCTTCTTTCTAGGTTCTGTGACATTTTCTCTTGGTTTTCCTTTTAAAATGGAGTCTAAACTCACTCTCTTCCCCATCAATCATCTCTTATTTTTACTTTTCTATTATAAGCCAGGACACCACCCTCCCAATTATCCAATCTCACAACATAAATACCAACTACTCTTCATTATCTTTCACATATTCAAACTCCACCCACCCCCCTTCAACCCTATGGAAATCCCATAGATTTTGCCTTTTATTATCTCTTACATCCACCCACTTGTCTCCCAATAGTGTCCCCAACCACCAGGTATACAGAAGAATTCTGGATTACTTTTCTATTTCAAGTCACTTCTCCATCTACTCTGTCCTTCACCAGCTGTCAAAAAGTGACTTCTCTCCCGGTCACTGACAATGCAATAAACTTTCTCTATCACCAGGATCAAACAGAATGCCCTAGTCTTTCATCATCTGTCCTCTCCCACCTTCTCAATCTTCTTTCACCTTACTTCCCCATCACTTGTGCAATAAGGACTGGGACAGGCCTCCCTCTGTTCTATGACCAGAACACTCCATCTCTCAACTCCATGGTTGTTCTGGCTGCCCCTTCTGCTCACTCTGGCTTCCCTGAAGTCTCACCTGAAAGTCCTCATTCTGCATTGTCTTCTCCAATCCTGCAAAGGATTGCTGCCTTTGTTCTCTTGATTAGTTCCAATTTATCCTGGATATGATAGATTTATTTTTATTTGCATATTGTCTTCCCCATTAGATACTGATGCCCTTAAGAACAGGGCTTGTCCCCTGCCTTTCTTTTTATCCTTTGTGCTCAGCATAACATCAAGAATGTGGTAGATGCTTAATAAATGCTTACTGACTTGAAAAAAATTCAGGAAAGTATTCATATTGGATACCCTCAGCCCTTTTACGATAATTTCAGAAGAGTTCTATGCCCCAAAGTTCCAAATAGTAACTTCATATGAAATCAGAGCTTTATTACTAGAAGAGAACTGAAAAGCCATGAAGTCCAATCATTTCCTTTTATAAATGAGGAAATTGAGACTCAAAGTTCAATGATTTGACAGGATCACTTTGCTAAAAAGGAATTGCAGGATAGCTCTTCCTGTCTCCAAGGCTAGCACTGCTTTCACTACAACAGGTAAATGCATCATGAAAACAGCCCTCACACATCCACTTTCTTCCCACTCACCTGGACAAAAGTTCCTTAGGCTTTCTCCCCTCAGAATCCATGGTGCTTCCCCTTTCTGAAAACAGCAGATCAGATCTTCTCTGGCAACTGGAAGCCCTAGGCATGGGGAATACAGAGATGATGAGGATGAAGGGAAATTGATAATTTGGTCCTCTTTAGGGAAAATGATAGGACCAAAGTCACAGAGATATTGTATGACTCAAATGAGAAAATATTTATATACATAGCACAGTATCTGACACACAATAAGTATATATCAATGATTGTACCTTTTCCTTCTTTTCCCTCTAACTGTATGGAAATTTGAGGAACAACGAAGGAAGTATAAGGATAAATTTCTTATACTAGGCAAAATTAGGAATAATAAGGAACAATTAGGAACAATCAACTTATCCTTGATAACAAGAAGACTTTTCTAAAGTCAAGACCTATCCCAAGGGGTTTGCCTTGGGTTGCTTTGACATCTAAAGGGTTCTCTTCACTGCACAACTTCAAGAAAAAGCTGCACGAGCAGTTTTCAGAGACTTTGTAGACAAATTCACATCTGGTTAGAAGGCAGATTCGATATGATGTCTAAGATCATCTCAAATTCTGAGATTCTTTAATGCTGTATCGCTTTTTGAGCATTGCAGAAACTAGGCATTGACCAACATCTAACACCCTATACCAAGATAAGGTCAGAATGAGTTCATGATTCAAATATAGTGGATAATACTATAAACAAATGAGGAGAACAAGGGGTAGTCTACCTCTCAGATCTGTGGAGAAGACAGACATTTATGGCCAAAGATGAAATAGAAAATATTATTAAATACAAAATGGCTAATTTTGATTACACTAAATTAAAAAGGTTTTGCACAAACAAAATTAATGTAGCCAAGATTAAAAGGGCAGCCAAAAGGTGGAGAAAAAAATTTATAGCAACTGTTTTTGATAAAAGCCTCATTTCTAAAACATATAGAAAATTGACTCTACTTTATAAGAATACAAGCCATTCCCCGAGTGATAAATGGTCAAAGGAGATGAACAATCAATTTTCAGATAAAGAAATTGAAGTCATTTCTAGTCATATGAAAAACTACTCTAAATCATTATTAATTAGAGAAGTGGAAATTAAGACAACTCTAAGGTCCAAATCACATTTCTCAGATTGCCTAAAATGATAGGAAAAGATAATAGGAAATGCTGAAGGGGAAGTGGGAAAACCAGGACCTTAATGTACTTTGGTGGAACAACTGTGAAATGATACAACCATGATAGAGAACAATTTGGGACCATGATCGAAGAACTTCAAAACTGTGTATACCCTTAAATCCATCAATGTCCTACTGGGTCTGTAGTCCAAAGATATCATAAAAGAGGAAAAAGGATCCATATGTGTAAAAATGTTTGCAGCTAGCAAAGTACTGGAAACTGAGGGGATGCCACTCAGGAGGGGAATGGCTGAATAAGTTATGGCATATGAATGTAATGAAATATTATTATCTATAAGAAATGATGAACAGATTGATTTCAGAAAAGCCTGGAAAGATACACATGAACTGACACTAAGTGAATGAGCAGAACCAAGAAAAAACAGTGTACACAGTAATGGCAACATTATGTGAGGATCAACTGTGATGAACTTGGCTCTTTTCAACAATGAGGTGATTCAAAGCAAATTTAATATACTTGGGATGGATCCAATATCCAGAAAGCTAATTATGAAGGCTGAATGTGCATCAAAGCATAGTATTTTATTTTTTCTTTTTAATTAAAGCTTTTTAATTTTCAAAATATATGCATGATTAATTTTTCAACATTGATCCTTGCAAAGTCTTGTGTTCCAAAATTTCCCCTCTTTCTCCCTACCCTGTCCCTTTGACGGCAGGTAATCCAATATATGTTAAACATTCTAAAATATGTTAAATCCAATATATGTATACATATTTATACCATAATCTTGCTGCACAGGAAAAATCAAGTCAAGAAGGGGAAAAAATGAGAAAGAAAACAAAATGCAAGCAAACCACAACAAAAAGAATGAGAATGTTATGCTGTGATCTACTTTCAGTTCCCTCTCTCTGGGTGTAGATAGCTCTCTTCATCACAAGATCATTGAAACTGGTATCAGTCATCTCATTGTTGGAAAGAGTCATGTCCATCAGAATTGCTGTTGCCATGTATAATGATCTCCTGGTTCAAAGAACATTATTTTCATCCTTTTTAAAATGTTTTTTTTCAAATCGGAACAGAAACGAGTGCAAGGGATAATGTTGTAAAAAAAAATTACCCTGGCATGGATTCTGTCAATAAAAGTAATTATTAAATAAAAATTAAAAAAATAAAAATAAAAATAAAATGTTTTTTTTCTTTTGATTTTATTTGTGTACATCATGAAAAAGAGTATGTAAATATATTTAGAAGAATGGCATATGTTTAATATACATTGGATTGCTTTCTGTCTTGGAGAGAGGAGAGGAAAGGAAGAGGGAGAAAAATCTGGAACACAAGGTTTTTGCAAAGGTGAATGTTGAATATTCTCTTTGCACATATTTAGAAAAATAGAAAAATGCTATTAGTAAAAAAAAAAAAAACTGGCTTGATTTTTGACCTAAAGCTCCCTAAAATAGGAGACATAATTAGAAGCAACAAAGAAAAGTCCCAGCTTCTCTTCCTAAAACTCAAAGACCTTTCATAGGAAAACCACTAAGAAAGACCTTGGAGAAAAACCCGCATTTTAGCCTTTCAAGTAGTTGATAAATTTTCATAATCTGCACAATACCCAGAGAAAGAAAACATTCTTCTGATGACAAATTCCAAGTTATCAGACAAAATGGTCCTTACCCAGGGATAGAAAGTTCCAAACATTCTCCAGCGTGACCTCCTTAAACAGCTCTTTCTGAGAATGGTCCAAGAGGCTCCACTCCTCTAGGGTGAAGTTCACAGCCACATCCTTGAATGTCATCATCTGCTAAATCATCAAAAGTCACAAGATTTAGAGCGGAAAGAGACTACAGAATTCATGTGACCCAACTCTCATCAGTTTCAAGGAGGTAACTGAAGCAGAGAGGGATCTGCCCAAACTCAGAAACTTTTAAGAGTATCAGAGGCCACATTTGAAACCATAGACATTAAGAGCCCAATGACATGTTGAGAAAAGCATTTTATATTTGAAGTGAGAATCACGTTGGAATAATAAAAAATTGGGAAAATATCTTATTATGACATGCTTCTTCCCATGAAATCAGGAAGAAGGTATGTGTTCTATCAATGAGATATGAGAATCTGTGAAGGAGAGAGAGGATAATGTGAAATTCTCCTCATCTATGTTACAAGTGATTTGTTAAGAAAATACCATGAAGGGGGCAGTGGATAGAGTACCAGCCCAGAAGTCAGCAAGACCCAAATTCAAATCTGCCCTCAGATACTTAACACTTCCTAGCTGTGTGACTGTGGGCAAGTCATTTAACCCAATTAATTGCTTCTACAAAACAAAACAAAACAAACAAACCAAAAAAGAAAATACTATGAAAAGTTTGTGAGAAGTTAGCAAATGTATTCTGGGATGGAGGAAATGGGCAGGATGTTATCTGTGATCACTGGAGAGCAAAGAACAGTACTTATCTAGCTAATTCCCCATGAAGTTGAAATAAAATCTTATCTAGATGAATAAAGAGGACTCTTAAGAGATAATATCACAATTTGGGTTGAATTGTTTCCAGTAAAGTGAAGAAGTTTTATTGAGGACTTGAAGTGACACTAGGTATGATGTGTCATAGCAAAATAGTTTTTGTCACTGCTTTATGATCTCTTTCCTTTGTTAATGACACTTATTCCTTAATCATTATTTTTATAGTTATATAGAAATGAGAAACTATGATGGGATGTTATTCTATTAGCTGGGGAAGGAAATTGAGCTAACTCATAAAAATGACATTAACAAAGTAAATAATTTAAATTGACTCCCTAGACACCCAGAATTTGGGGGACCAGGAGTCAAGAGAATGATTTAGTAACACACAAGAGTGGCCACATCTGCAATCCTTTGATACTCTGGAGGGATCATTTATCGTTCCAATCTGCTACATTTAGAATATGTTAGAAATGGAAGAACATTTCTAGCAGAATGATATGACTCACTTTTTCAGGTTTTATTATCTTAGAGTCCCTCAAACTTACTGTCATCCGTGGCTCTTCTATTTCACCCTCTCAATGCAGTTATTCTATTATTGGATTCTATTGTTATTCTCTTATCATGTAGATAAAATTCTCTTCACTTTTTCATCATTTTGATTTCTTTAAAACACTGTATTTATACTATTTATAATCCATATTTAGCCTTAACTTCCTTTGCTATTGAATTTTGGAACAAGTAAAGAATTTATTGGTTTTCCCCCATTTTTTGAGATTCTCTAGAATTTTAACCCTTTCCTTTTATTTAGAGTCTCAAGGGTCACCATTCTTCATTTTCACACTTATATTCATATTATAGTCTTCATCCTTCCTATTTTCTTTTTAGTACGGGCAGTCTCTGAAAGGCGGCAGTCCTTTTCTTGACTGATAACAAGTCTCCCCTCCTCTGGATGATTCCAATAACCTGCTTGGTGGGTCAGTCTGCTTCAAGATGTTTCCCAATCCAAATGCGCCCTTCATTTAACCAAGTATCGAGCCACCGATAAATTCCAGTGGCTCCCCATCACTTCCAGGGTCACACACAAAATCCTCCTACACTCAACACCATCAGGAGGCACTCATTGGCTGCTTGTTCAGTCTTCTTACACCGAACTTGCCGGCTCTGGATTTCTTTCACCCAGTGACACTGGCTGCCTGCAACAAGAAACATCCCCTCTCTGGGCTCCAGACATTTTCCCTAAATTCCCAACTGGCCTGGAATCCTCTGCTCTCATTTCTACCTCCTGGATGCTTTTAAGTCATGACTAAAATCCAGTCCTGACCAAGATTCTGACTCTGCCTTTCCCTGGTTCTGTCTCTCATTTCAGAATGTCCTTCCCCCTCACCTCCTGGCTTCCTCCCAATCTCAACTAAAGTATCACCTTCTGAAAACAAGTTTCCCTGGTCCCTGAAGTTGCTAAAGCCTTCCCTATGAAAGTGTCTCCTCTTTATATTGTACAGAGCTTGTTTGGACACCATTGATGAGATGTTTCCTCCAATCTGACTGTCAGCAACTTGAAAGCAACTTATTTTTTAAACCTTCCCTTGCATCCTGTAGGTGACACAATCAGAGGAGCCACTTTTTTTTTTTTTCTCCATAGCTTTTTATTTACAAGTTATATGCATGGGTAATTTTACAGCATCGACAATCGCCAAACCTTTTGTTCCAATTTTTCCCCTCCTTCCCCCAATCCGCTCCCCCCAATGGCAGGTTGACCAATACATGTTAAGTATGTTAAAGTATAAATTAGATACACAATAAGTATACATGATCAAACCGTTATTTTGCTGTACAAAAAGAATCGGCCTCTGAAATATTGTACAGTTAGCTTGTGAAGGAAATCCAAAATGCAGGCAGGCAAAAATATAGGGATTGGGAATTCAATGTAATGGTTCTTAGTCATCTCCCAGAGTTCTTTCACTGGGTGTAGCTGGTTCAGTTCATTACTGCTAGAGGAGCCACTTTCTAAGCCCTTATGACTTGACACTAAGATTTGGCCAAGAGGGAAAAATTCTGAGACCTGCGAGCAGCCATGTGTGGCCGAAGGGGCAGGAAATGGGAAGAACCAGGAAGATAATGTATCTGCCCAGCTAAGGACTCCCTTCCTCCACCAAGGTGGAACTTCTGGACTTCCCTGGGCCGATGCTGCTCAGCTCTGTGGAGGGACAGCACTTACCTGGGTTGATGGTCTCTGGCTGCCAGTGACCATCTCTCTGCTTCTGGGATTTCTCCTTGGAACAAGCTTTGGTCCTCTCCAGGCTGAGCTGGCAAGGGAGGGGGATCTCAGAGGAGACTTCCTGCTCAGGAGGCTGGCCTGTGGCGTTAATAGAGGAGGTGGTCCTATGGGAGTTACAATGATTCTGGCCCTGCCCTCAGGGCCGCAACCTGGTCGGGAAGTGAGGCAGCAGGGAGGGGCAGGCGTGGAGGTGAACAGGAACGTGACTCCCCTCTCTCATCCAGTAACAGAGACTCAGGAGGCAGAGAGGCCTTTGGGATCCCACTGGGATGAGACTTGTCAGAGCTCTGCCTCTCATTGATACTCTGCCATCCTGTCTTCCTGACTCACCACAGACTGACTGCTTGATCCAGGAGGAAGGGAGGCTAATTAACATTGGGGATGGGAGGATGGCTGTGGATGGAGCCACCAAGGAAGTTGGGAAGCCTGGGATCCAGCCCCCTGGCTGAAGGTGGGGGGAGATTGTGAGGTGTGTTTGATGGCTTTAAAAGAGGGAGCAGGAAAGCAGGAGGCCTGGGAAAGGGGAGCCCAGGTAAGGTCTGGGAGGAAGATATTCTGACATAATTTAGGGCAGGGAGATCAGGGGCACTGGGATGACAGAAGGCTTCAGGCGGATATGGATTCTGGGAAAGCAACATGACTGTGTCCTGAGGTCTACCTAGGAGCTGGGGAGGTTGCCTGGGACCCTAGGGTACAGCTTAGGCTTGGCAACTCTAAAGAGAGCCTGGGCACAGTGAGCCAGAGCCTGGGGAATGATAGGGCAGCAGCCCAAGAACTGGGGAAGGGGAAGGGCGATAGTGGGGAGAGAGGCAGAGCCATGTCCAGAGTTTTGGGGGCCCACGTCCAGAGTGGGTCCTCAGGACAGGCAGAACTCTTGATCTATCAGGGGCCTAAGTCGGAAGGCAGAAGCACCACGTTTCTAACCAGGATCCAGGAACAAGTTGAGACTCCTGCCTCCTTATGGGCAAGATCTGAAATTGGGAAAATGTGAATCGATGATAAATCGGGGATGGTAATGTCAGACGTTTGGGAAGTGTTTGGGGTGTGAAAAACAGAGATAGGAGGGCTTGTTCAATAGCTGAGTCTGGGAGAGCAGCATGTTCCTGGTGAAGCCAAAGGTCAGATGACAGCCCATTGGCAAAGACAAAGCAAGAAACAAAAGCTCGGAGGTGGGGACGGGCGTGTGTGAGGGTAGATATGCCAGGAGTTGGCGGGACCTGCACCTACAGAACTGGCTTGCAGAAAGCAGTGATCTTAGCTCCAAAAGTTCCAGTTTCCAGCCAGATCACTCTAGATTTCTCCTGATCCCAAGAGTTCCCACCTTACCCAGCCCCTGAGACTACTAAGAAGGGCTGTCTCCTTCAATCATTCACAGAACCAGGATCTCAAACCCTGGCCTGCCTCCCCTCTCCAAACCCAGACCTCCATCTTGTAGAATGTCTTGAGCCCTTGGAATGGCCTGACTTCTGCCCTAGACTCCTTCCAGATTTCCAACTCCACCCCAAAGGCTCATATTCCACCTGGATCACCACCCATCAGGCTGTTCATCTCTGAGATCTCCTCTCCCGAGCCTTCCACCGTTCCCCATCTCAGTCACAGCTCTGGAGCTCACTTCTGCTATGGAGTAGCAAGGGTGGCCAGATAAAACTTAGGCAACAGCCAAATAGAAAGAACTGGGTCCTATATTTGAGGTGTTGACTGCAACCTAACCTTGGGAAAATTGGGAATTCTATTTACCTTCAACTGTTAGTACAGATTGGATTGGATTTTCTCCTAATCTAAATTAGAATGAGGGCTCACTTAAAGAAAAACTTGTTGTCCCATTACAGTAATGGGGATGTTTGAGCCTCTTCAGGTAGGTCACTTAAAATTAGACATTAAGGTGATATGATTAGAAGCTCTAGGAATAAACATTCAGTATAATTGGATCAGAATGACTCCATTCTGCTCTGAAGGCAGTGAAATATCCAAAATATCACAAGATCAAGTGATTTTCCTATGGAAGATAATTCAGAATATTCAGTATTCACTAGCAATTTTCCTTCACCTTTTAAAATGAAATTTTATATTATTGTTATGCTTCCAATTTTTCTTATATTGGGATTTGGGGAAAACTGTAGTATAAAAATGCTCATTTGAAAAATAATTTTGAGTGTGATATGATGGCACCCTTACAAAATTATCTAGTATTTTGATCTGGTAGAGGCAAGAGCTGAACTGGGGAGCCCACTCCCAGAACCTTTTTAGGAAATTTTACATTAATAGAATTCAAAGCCAGGAACAAGATAACAACAGCTTAGTGCTCAGCTTGAAGCAGTTTCCAAATACAGCACACAGGTTGCTGGAAAGGTAGATCTCAGAAAATCCCTTGCCTCATTGTCTGGATCACCTCCCTGCCCCCCAAAGGGCTCTGGGATCAGTGTGATCAGCACATCCTGATTAAGCAACAAATCTGGTCTGAAAGCTTCAAACAAATCTAGTCTCTATGATCCACGAGGCAAAGTTCAAACATGGCAATCCCATTTTCCCAAATGCTCTAGACTTGTTTCAAGGAAAAAACGTCCCCAAGGGTATCAGGAATACTGAAAGGTTCCTGTTAAGGGTCAGACTGGCTCGGGGTGCTCTCCCAAGATTCTGAGGTTGGGCTTCCCATCAACATCCCAGAAATGAGGCAGGTCTAAAGTGGGGATTTTCTGGGGGTCAGAAGGGGCATCAGTTCTAAAAGCTACAGTGATGATTACTCTACAACGCTGTTCTCCACTAAGGTTTGTCTGAACATCAAGAACCAATGAAATATTAGTTAAATACTTTCCCACATCAATTTTATTTGTTGGGAATCCGAGCAGCTCTAAATTATCTGATGTAAAACAATATTTGTGCTCTGGATGAGCCCTTTCATCCCCCGCCCTTTTGAGGTTTTATTGCTGTTTTACCTTTATATCAAAAGGGAGACAAACCATCTCTCCCTTCAGATTGAATTCTATCTTGTGACAAAGTAATTGGACAAGGAATCTAGTCCTCTGAGCACTCTGGATGGTGGAGATAGCCTTCTAGCTGGAAAGAAGTCCTCTGGGACTCTCAGTGAAGCTGGTTTCTCTCATCTAACCTCAGAGATAGCCAATGTTCTGGACATTACTCAGAGGACTATTTGCTTTGATCTTTCCACTTTCCTGGTTACTGCCATTGGGTTTGTATAGTATACAATAGAGATAGTTCTTGGGGTTTTATTCATTTCTCTCTAGATCAGGGATGAAAGATCAAGGGGAATAAACTAGATAAGAAAAAACATAAGAATTGAATGCAGTAGCCCAGGATTTGATAAACTCAAGGACACAGATAGGTAAAGGAGGATTCCCTTTTTTTAAAAAACAAGCACTGCAGAGAAAACTGGAAAGCAGTTTGGTAGAAGTCAGGTGGAGACTCCCTGCCTCCACCTCCTACTAGGTTAAACTCAAAAGAGACGAGACATTCCGTTAGACTCATTAGTTCAAGGAAGATGGAGAAGGAAAAAGAATGAGGACAATGGACATAGAGTGTCTTGCTTATATATGAAAATGTGATCATAATTCTTCAAACTATCATCATTACTGAGAAGTTTGAAAGAAAAGTGAGAGCTGAGTTATAAATGATGGAGTGATTCTAAAAAACAAAACTGGCGAGAAAAGGTAAAATGGAGCAATCACCTCATAAACTTGGGTGTCGATGAAGGAACTGACACAGAGAGCCCAGATGGGATAAAGGATTGAAAAGTTGGAACCTTGCTCTCCTCAGAGTCGAAGAGGAAACAGTCTAGGAATGTAGAAGTGTGTCCTGAGGTTCTAGAGAGGTGGAGAACCAGGGAAAGTATACCAGCAGGACTTTTTGAAAGGGGGGTGGAGGAAAACATAAGGGAGAGGCTCCTAAAATGTAGGGGCAAGGGGGAGAGATAAGGTAACAGAGGTAGGGTAAAAAGAGAGGCTGAGGAGGACTATGGTAAGTAACAAGAAGATGGAGGGACCTTCACAAAGTGGAATTATAAAAAATCAACAAAACAGATGAATCATTGGTTAATTTGATTTAAAAAATATGGAGAAGAAAATCAAATCACTAGAACCAAAAATGGAAAGGGTACATATACCACCATGATGAAATCATAGCAATCATAAGTTATTTTGCCCAATTATATGCCAGTAAATTTAACAATTTAAGTGAAATGGAAGAATATCTATCCAATGAGAAGGTTCCAGTCTTTTGCTTTTAAAGGACCCTGGACAAGCCGGAAGCTGGCCAGGTTCAAGGGGCACGTGGTGGGGGTTGGGATGGCTCCCAGGTGTGTGTCTGGGCCTCTTCCTGCAGAGATTAAATAAATGTTTTCTCTTTGTACCTGATGATGTCTCTGATTAGTTAATTGGATTGGGAAGGGGGTCTTGCACCCGTCCTGTCCCACACACTAATACCTACACCTGGTGTAGGAAGAGTAAAAATAGAGAAAGAAAATTATAGGCAAATTTCATGAATACGTATGGATGTGTAACTCCTAAATGAAATAGTAGCTAAAAGATTATTAGATATTACAAAAATATACATTTTGACCAAGTGGGATTTATACTAGGAATACAGGGAAATTTTAACATAAGACAATCTATTAGTGTGATGGCTTATATCAATATTAAACATTTTAAAAATCATGATTGTAGCAAAGAATTGAGAAAAAAGGTTTTGATAAAAGTATCACACTGTTCTCTACTAAATCCAAACCAAACCAAAACAAAAACACTTGAAAGTAGTGGTCTAACTGATACATTGTTGGTGGAATTATGAATACATCCAGCCATTCTGGAGACCGATTGGGAACTATGCTCAAAAAGCTATCAAATTGTGCATACCCTTTGATCCAGCAGTGTTACTACTGGGCTTATATCCCAAAGAGATCTTAAGAAGGGAAAGGGAATGCACATGCATTCTGTATGTGCAAAAATGTTTGTGGCAGCCCTCTTTGTAGTGTCCAGAAACTGGAAACTGAGTGGATGCCCATCAATTGGAGAATGGCTGGGTAAATTGTGACTTATGAATGTTATGGAATATTATTGTTCCATAAGAAATGACCAGCAGGAGAATTTCAGAAAGGCCTGGAGAGACTTACATGAACTGATGCTGAGGGAAATGAGCAGGACCAGGACATCATTATATACTTCAACAACAATACTATCTGATGATCAATTCTGATGGACATGGCCATCTTCAGCAATGAGATGAACAAATCAGTTCCAATAGAGCAGTAATGAACTGAACCAGCTATACCCAGCAAAAGAACTCTGGGAGATGACTACGAACCACTACATAGAATTCCCAATCCCTCTATTTTTGTCTGCTTGCAGTTTTGATTTCCTTCACAGGCTAATTGTACGCTATTTCAAAGTCTGATCCTTTGTGTATAGCAAAATACCTGTATGGACATGTGTGTGTGTGTGTGTATATATATATATATATATATATATATATATATATATATATATATATATATATATAGTATTTAATTAATGCTTTAACATATTTAACATGTATTGGTCAACCTGCCATCTGGAGGAGGGAGTGGGGGGAAGGAGGGAAAAAATTTGGAACAAAAGGTTTTGCAATTTTCAATGCTGAAAAATTACCCATGCGTATAACTTGTAAATAAAAAGCTATAATAATAACAACAATAATAAAGAATTTAGTTGCTAAAAAAAAAGAAAGTAAGTATTGGTCTAAGTGGATTTTTACAAATTTTATTTTAAAAAAATTAACTAAAACTATTGGCAACCATTATTTGTAATTTGGATAAGCCAGTAAGATTAGGTGTGAAACAAGGATGCCCACTATCACCAATTTCAATACTGTACTGGAAATTATACCAATAACAATAAGAGAAAAGAAATAGAAGGAATCAAAATAGGGAAAGAGGTAATAAAACAATCTCTCTTTTCGACAACATGATGACATAGCTGGAAAATTACAAAGACTCAACTCAAAAGTTAATTGAAACAATTTATAATTTTAGTAAAATAACAGGATAGGAAGTAAATCAACATAAATCATCACCATTCCTATATATCACAAGCAAAACCCTGCAAGAAGAGATAGTAAAAGATGCCCCATTTAGAGTAATTGTAGGCAGTGTTAAGTATCTGGGAGTACACCTGTCAAAAGAATCCCAAGGAGTATATAAGTAAAATCATTAAAAAAACCTTTTTATACAAATAAAATTAGATTTAAATAACTCGAGAAATAGTCATTGTTCATGGGTGGCCCAGGCAAATATTTTTAAAATGACAATTTTACCAAAACTAATGTATATATTTAATGCTGGGGCAGCTAAGTGATGCAGTGGATAGAGCACCAGCCCTGAAGTCAGGAGGACCTGAGTTCAAATCTAGTCTCAGGCACTTACCACTTCTTAGCTGTGTGACCCTGGGTAAGTCACTTAATCCTAATTGCCTCAGCAAAAAAATAAAATTAAATTAAAAAAAAATTATATATTAATTGCCATGCCGATTAAATTGCCAATTTTTTTTTACTGAATTAGAAAAAAAATAACATTTATTTGGAAGAACAAAAAGTCAACAGTATCAGAACTAATTTTTTAAAATGTAAGAAGAGAGTTTTAGTAATACCAAATCTTGAGTAATATTAAAATGTTGTAATAATTAAAACTCTGGTAAACATCAATGAAACAGAATAGAAATGCAACTTAGAGCAGCAAATAAATAACAGTAATCTTGTATTACGAGAAAATGAGAAGAACATGGAATGTATTACTCATCAGACTTATGGATGTCATCAATTTATGAATAAGCAAGAGATAGAGAACAAAGCGATTTTCCGATGGATAATTTACATTACATTAAACTAAAAAGTTTTCTGCAAAAACAACAAATGTAGCTAAGATTAGAAGAAAAGCAGAACACTGGGGAGGAAATTTGTGGATAGTAAATCAGATAAAGGTTCACATCTCAGAAACATAAAAACTTTGTAAAATCTGGGAGAGAAAATCCTTTTCCAATTGATGAATGGTCACAGGATAGGCAAGGTTGTTTTCCAATGAGTGGTCAAAACAATTTAGAGTTACATGAAAACAAATGCTGTAAATCATTATCGACTAGAGAAATACAAATTAAAACCACTCTGGGATACAATTTGACACCTATCAGTCAGTTCAAATAAAGAAGAAAAAAAAAAAAACAAATGATGGAGGGAATATGGAAAAGTGGAAGACTGATTCACCTTTGGTGGAAGTGGGAACTGCTCCAACCACCTGAGAGAGCAAAATGGAATTAGGGCCAAAAAGTTATTAAACTGTCTCTATTCTTTGACCCACAAAATATCCTTCGAAAATATCTTGTTTTCAAAGATGAAGAGGGAAAAAGGAAAAGAATCTGTATGTACTAAAAAGCAGTTCGCTTTGTGGGGGCAAAGAACTGAAAATTGTAGGGATGTCCATGAACTAGGCAATGAACTAGGGGTGGTCACATGTGGGGAGTCCATGATTAAGACTGAATACTACTCCGCTCTAAGAAATGATGAGCTCAGTGATCTTAGAGAAACATGGGAAGAATGCAAAGCCAAATGAACCAGAACCAGAGAGACCAGAACCCTCTCTTTTTCACAGACACACACAGACACACTCACACTCTCTCTCTCTCTCACACACACACACACACACACACACACTCTCGAATATACACAGTGATCTAAAAGGAAGGGCAAGTTGGGAGTAGGGAGGGCTCTGGATAGAGCCCTCCAGAATGACCAGGAGAAGCCAGACACTGGGGGACACACAATCCTGTCTGCAATGCTTCCTCCGCAGGGAAACTGAGGGGCCCGAAAGAAGAGGGGGCAAGGGAGCAGGCGCTTCGGTGCCGGGGTCCAAGGCGGGTCCTGGGGCAGGGAGGCCGAACTCCGGGACTGGGAGGCCGAACTCCGGGACTCTGAGGGGGTGTAAAGTCATCTTGTTCTGCGCCCCTTAGCACCCCGTCAATGCCAAGCGGCTGCCTCAGACAAATCTCCCCACAGACTAAAGGCGCAGGAACCAAAAGTAACCGCGCGCTGGGCGGAAGCCACGGCTCCGTGCTCGGCCAGCCTTGGCCAGCCCCGAGACCTCGGGACCCCGAGAGGGCTCGTCGCTTGGGGACCATCTGGGGAAGTAAATGAGCTCGCCCCAAGATGGCGGGGGGGGCGCTCCCCAAAACCCTCTAAAAAGGAGACCCGACCCCAGCCTTGGCCAAGCGCCCAGCTCTAACCTGGCGGGGGCGGCAGGGATGCCCTCGGCCCCGGCCCTCCTCCGCTGATCCCCCTCCGCGAGCCACGCCCTCTGTCTCAGTACCCCTCCCCACTTTCCCCTGCGGTCTTGGTGCCGCCCCATTTCCCCTCCTCCAAGCGTGGTCTTTCCCGGAAAGTACCCAAAGAACCAGGCGCGCCTACCCCCATTCCTTCCTTTCATAAACTGGTCATCCAGTCACTTGGCACAGGAAGCTCCGTGGGAGAAGGCGCGGCCGGTAAGGAACCATGCGGGTCAAACCACTTGGAATGGCAAGGAGAGGTGTAGACGGCGCCATCGCCTTCTGACTTCCTATGTCCCAGAGGCCTCTGGGCCGCAGTGTCCCGGACTGGGGTGTTCCAGCACTTCCCCCCTCAGCCTGAACCCCACCCCCGCCCCCAATTTACCCCCCATCTTTGCCGTACCCCTCTCCCCCCGCAGCACCTCCCCTTCTCCTCTTCCCGGGGCCCCCGGAAGGAAATGTTGGTCTAAGGCGGGGGGGGGGGGGGGGGGGGGGGGGTAAGTGAACGTTTCTGCGTTGCTGACTTTGGAGGCGTTCCTGCCCCGGGATAAAGGGAAAAGGGGCCAAGGGGGTTGATTTGTTTTGGTTTACATACAGTGTGAGAGATTTAAAAACCCCCCGAAAATTGTGTGGAAAAAGGAGCTGGTCGTGGCCGGTTTTTTTTTTGGGGGGGGGGGGGGGGGGCGGGGGGGATCTCAAAAACTAGGTCCAAATGGCGACCTACCTCGGGTGTGCAGACTGGGTGGGCTGGGAAAGCTGGGGAGGGATAAGTGAGGAAAAGAATCTCGGGAAGAAAATCCCAGCCATGCCTGGATTTTGGCGGGGAGGGTCGCTTGCCTTCCCCTTCTGTTGAGGCCTGAGGTCTTTCCAATGTCTGGCCATGTCCTTCCTCCTGGGGCTCTCTAACCCCGGCCTCCAGCTCTCGTGTCTCCAGCCATGCACCTCTTAATGGGGGTCTCCCACCCCAGCGCTCAGGTTGGGGTTAAGTCTCCAGACTTACCTGAGATGGCATTGTAAATGAATTAGAAAATAGAAATGTCAGAAATTGAATGAGACCATATAAGCGCTTGAGAATCTCAAAGACAACCAGGGCCATATAGAGAAATGAATGAGATCATCTTCTGGAAAAATTCAGGAGACCGAAGAGGAGGGTTATAGATAGTCTGGGATATGAAAGAGAAGGAAGAGATCAGATTTTAAAAGAGAAGAAAAGTTCTGTTTTGAAGATATTTAGTCAGTCACTGGACAGATTTTTAGAAACAAAGAGGAAAATTGAACGAGTGAGGTTTGAAAATAAAAAGGGTTCAATGTTAGAAAAAGTACCCAGGCATATGCTTTGTAAACAAACAAACAAACAAAAAGAGAGAATAAAGAGACAGTAGAAAAGATACAACACACCTAAGATTCCAGCAAAACATTTCCCAGATTGTTTTTGCTCTCTAACTTGGAGCTCACTTTACTCTGGACTTCCTATATATACTTGTGTGAGATTTGTATCACTGAGATTGTTTAGGGGGGTGGGGACAGCAGAGGGAGTGTTTGTGTGGATTGTACTAGTTTATTAAATGCTATTTTCTGATTTAAAAAAAGGAAAGTAAAAGAGGTTTGAAATTTTGAACGAAAGATTTGAAGGAAGGTTTTGAACTGCCAAGATTAAGTATCTTAATTATATGCGCCTTGTAGTAATATATTTGCCACATGAAATTATTTAAAAGTAGAATACTAAAATTCTGCCCTGGAAAGGCCATTAAAGGAGTATATTTTAAAACAAAAAGAAGGTCCTGACCACAAGTAGCTGCCATGAGGACAAGGGAGCTCAAAACCCAAATACAGAGGAAAATGGCTAGACAATATCTATAAGGAAAAGCTCCAAGAAGTTCAAAGAAAAATACAAATAGAAATATGTCCATTAATAATTAGATAAATTGGTAAAATGAGCAAAGAAAATTTCAAAAATCAAAGGAGTAGATGAAAAAAGTAACTGAGCTATGAAAGAAAGTTGCATTATTTGTGAATAGACAATATTTCTGGAAAAAAAAAACCTTTCAAAAAATTGGACTAATGAAAGTTAATAATTATGTGAGATAATGAGTGATATTAAAGGAAATCAAAAAGCCAAAAAGAAAAAAAGTACAAAGGGTGCAATATCTCATGGGAAAGAACACAATTAGAAAAATAGATCAAGGACAGAGAATTTTAGAATCACTGGACTACCTGAACTCCATGAACAATTAAAAAAAAAAAAACTAGTTATCATATTTCAAGAAATTATAAAGGAAAACTGTCCCAATACTTTAGAGCAAGAAGATTGAGTAGAAATTGAAAGAATCCGTGGGTCACCACCTCACAATTTAAACTCACTAAAATATTGTAATCAAAATCCAGAACAGCCTGGATAAGGAAAAAATACTTCAAACAGCCAGGGAGAAATAATTCCGGTACCATGAAGCCTCCATCAGGCTCACCCCAGATTAGCTGTCACTACTCTAAAGGAATAGAGAGTCTGAAATATGATGTTCTAGAAGGCAAAGGATCTAGGATTACAACCAACTTGCAAAATTAAATATAATCCTATGCAGCGAAATATGAATAATGCTCAGTGAAATAGAGGATTTTAAGCTTTCCTAGTAAGAAAAAAAAAAAAAAAAAACAGAGCCAAACAAAATTTGACATTCAAACACAGAATTCTAGAAAAGACTAAAAAGAAAAACCTGATGGATAAAGCATATTATATGATCAGAGGATGGCAGTAGATCTGTGAGGCTCCATTCTATCCCCATTGGGATTTGTGGGCCCCAAAATGGCCAATTTGCAAGAAAAGTCATTGGGACAGAGCTCTGAGCCAATAACCATTTGTTGAAGGGACCTGACTCTCTTCAATGAATGGTATTAAAGATCTCTCTTCTGATCTGAGATGTTCCCTTTTTCCAAGGTCTTAGTTTAAAGTGCTTAATACCCAACCAATACAGGTGAAGCAAAATGAAAATATTATCTCATTGATGGGTAGACTTTGCCTTAATTCTCCAGGAGGGTCTACGCAAATACAAAATTCCATTAGTTAGCAAACAGTCTAATGAGCAGACCTTGACAGACTTTTCAAGATGTGCTACCAAAGTAATGAGCAGGCCCATAGGCTGGCCTGATGTTGACAAATGGTTTCAAGTGATGACTCTGAGACTCCTAAATGGTATGGCTGTGAGCAGATCCCTTCTCTGCACTTCAGGTTCCTTCTATCAATTGATTATATAATTGGACTAGATGAATTCTGGAAGTCTTTTTTCAGCTGTAAGTCCTATGACTTTTTATGATTTAGGAGTTGGTGACATTGAAGAATATGACTATGGATTTGACCCAGGAAGAGAGGCACCTCTTGGACCATTCTCAGAAAGAAGTCTGCAAGAATGTCATGGCAGAGGATTCCCAGAACCTGATCTCCCTAGGTAAGGAGCTCTTCTCCCTGTAACTGACTTGGCCATCAAAGTGATGTGGCTGATGTGGGCACCAAAAGTGGGCGTTCGGTCATGGGAAGAATTCACAATGGCCATTGTCTTTGGCAAAAGGCAGATTTATTTAGGGGTTATGCATGAAGACACCAGGAATATATAAAATAGAGTTGGAAGAGCAATACAAAGAGATTTTAATAATCAGTGACAGAAAGGGCAAGTTCCCTAGTGGAACTTGCTATTTACTTGGAGAAAAGAAACACCCCATAAGATTGGGACATGCCCTTAGTTGGCAGGCTAAATCCTGAAAGGGAACATCGCAAAAGAGTTTGCTATGGGAGGGGGGTGGGAGGAGGGGGTAACTAGGTGGCACAGTGGATAGAACAGCAGCCCTGAAGTCAGAAGGACCTGAGTTCAAATCTGGTCTCAGACACTTCCTAGCTGTGTGACCTTGGGCAAGTCACTTGACCCCAACTGCCTCAGCAAAAAAAAAAAGAATTTGCTATAAGAAGTGGGTTTGAGATGCATGGCAGAGTTAGGAGAGATATACATGGCATGGGAGTGGGTAAGGAGAAAGACATCCTTCTGTGGTGGACTGACCATAGGAGGGCAATGAATATGACATGGGTCATAAGTAGATTTTATAGGGAAAATAACCTCAGGGACATGCCTGGGATTTTTGAGTGGACATGGCAAGGTGAGGCTGCCTAAGGCCCTTACAGAGGGTGGGTTTCAGGGGTTACTATGACTTGGATTTCTGACTGGAGAACTTCCCCAGAGGGTGGGACCACAGGACTAAACTGATCTGTATCAGTGCCTTCTCCCTGCCTGTGTCAGGGATCATTTTTCTCAGTTCTTCATTCAAGATCTTATCAAAAGGAATATCTTAATTCCTTCCCTAATTGCAGGGTTTTGAGAATTTGTCAATTCTTGGAAGGCTGAAAGTCCTGGTCTTTAAGAGAGAAGATTCTCTTTCTGCTGCCTAGTTTTCCTATGGTTTTCTTCTGTTCCTCTGTTTTTCTTCATTTTCCCTCTTAACTAGATTTATATTTCAATTTTAAATTAAGTTTTATGTGTGATGAACTAAAAATATAATGAAGATGCTTTTTTAAAATAAGATTCTATTGAATATATAAAGTATCAAATAAGCATCATTATGTTTTTTAAAGTGTTACAGGAAGCTGCAAGTTTCCTTTGTTGCTCTTGAAGACATCTCTTACCAGTTCTAGGTCAAAGATCGAATCAGTATTGCTGAAACTCTTACTTGGAACTAGTTCCAGTTGTTATTTGTAGTCTAACCTCTACCTGGACCTGACTTTTGTCTGCCAAATCTCTGCCAACTGATCGTGCTGTTTTTCCACACTGAAGAACTCACCCACTTGACCCCCTCCCTTTCCCCCCCCAAAGCAACATCTTCCTCTTTGGGATGTAGCCATTCTTCAGTGTGTTCTTCTGAACAAGCATTAATTTGTAGCTTGTAGCTCTAAGTCCCGTCTATTATAGCAGTTTTGAAGGACAAAACAAAGAGTTCTTCCTTGCTACTTTCTCCAAATTCTGCCACAGTTTCCATGTGGAAAATAAATGGAATATAGCTTTTGGGAGACTTTTCAGTGAAATATGAGGCTAAGTTCTCCACTGAGAGGGTGAGTGGAGAGCAAACCATAAGGAAACTTTGGGAAGGAGTAAATAGACATGGAAAGGAATATGTGGGATAGGGAGACATTGAAGGATTGCCTTGACATGGTGAGGGCCCAGCTGAAATTTTGTAACCTAAATTTGTAATAGCCTCAGGCAACTGGGTTTATATGGGTCTCAGTGTCTCCATTTAGTATCCTATGAATAGGATTGAAGAGCACCACCTTACTTGGAAATAATTCAAGTTCCTTTCTTATCTCTCCAGCCCAGTCTTTGATTCCTGGGGAATCAATGTCCAGATTTGTGGAGGTGATTTTCACTTTAGAGAGATGGTAGATAGATAATTCTATTTGTAAGATGCTCCAGGAGCCTAGAAACCAATGTGATCTCCAGTTTGTGTTCTAGTAAAGTCCCATGAAGGTTAGAATCACATAAAGTCACTCATTGTAGGTGATGAGATTCAAGAAATAGAGAGAAACAGGGCTAAGGCCAGAATATACATTTGACAATTAGGAAAGAGACTAGAATGCAAGAATTGATGGAGAAGTTGGGCCCTGTCTTCAGTCCTGGATCCAGTCAGTTAATAAGCATTGATTAAAGGCCTATTGTGTTCTAGGCACTGGATTAAGCTCTGGGAGTACAAAGAGAGGCAAAAGACAATTTCTGTTGTCCAAAAATTCAAAATCCAGCATGTAAATATGGAAATGCTTTGAGAATAAGCAGAAGAATATGGAACTTAACTTTTAGCTGATCCAAACAAAGGAATATATTTTTGTATGAAAATACATTACCTTCAACAGGTACTTACATGGATACAAGGAGAGGAAAATGGCAGTTTATGAAGGAAAGAAGAGTTGAGGTGGAAAGAATCAAAATCATAATGACAATAATACTTAACAAGCACATGGTGCCCATTGTGTGTCAAGAGCTTTATCTGTATTGCCTCATTTGATCCTCACAACAATTTGGGAAGTAGATACTATTATCACTCACTCTACAGGAAAACTGAGGCAAAGAAGCATAATCCCGATGTCTCAGAGCCAGTCAGTGTCTGAGATTGAATCTGAACTCTAGTCAGCTTGACTTTTGGAACGTTGCTCTACTTAGTTTCCTTATGGGGGAGAGAAGTTATTACCTGAGAGGATGCTTCAGCTGGGAGAAACTAAAAAGAGAAGAGACTCCTGATAGTGATGTAATATGATTTTGTGGTTCCCCGATTTTAGGGGGGCTTCTGTTCTAACAATAAATCATTAAATCCTAAATCTTCTGGTTTTATAGTCTGCCTCAGGAAACTCCCACAGATCCAACTCCTGAGACAATAGTGAATAGACCACTCCTCAATTTACAAATGACTGATAATCGGGAGACTACTCCTCCTTCCTATCTATGAACCATGGGATTAGCATATCAATGACTGAAAGCTGGATAAGTGTGTAGCCTTGCTTCTCTTTCTCTACCAATTTCTTTTGGAAACTCCAGCCCACTTTGTAATGGGTACAATTATAATAAACTTTGCTCCTTGATTAGGAGATGAGTTCAAGACTTCAGATTCCTTTGAAACACTTCATGTCACCGATCTGGGACCCAAAACTTTTAAGGTCCCCTTTCCCAACCTCAACAATAGTGTTAGAGCCAAAGATTTGGGGAATCCAAATGAAATTAGGGTTTCTGGTGGTCAGGGAGTTAAATGAGGTCTAATGGCAGGTTCAGGATTCAGGGAGTCAAATGGAGCTCCCCTGCAGCCCTTTGGATTTGGCGCAAGGGTAGGGAGTTTTGGGGAACTCCCTTCTGGTGGCGTAGAGATTCTCTGTAAAGGAATTTACAGAGAATTTTCTTGTATTTTTGTATTTCTGAGAATACCTAAGTCATTCACAGTTGACCACTGTACAATTTTGTGGCTACTATGTACTTCTTTTAATCTGTGCAATTAATTTTTTTTGGTATATAATCATTAATTTTACTTAATTATATTATATCTGTTGGCATATAATTGAGCAAAATAACTCCCAATAACTGCTATGGTTTCCTTATTTGTGATGAATTCACTCTTTTCATTTTAAAAAAATTGAGTGGCATTTTGAGTTTTGAACGGTATTCTTCTCTCCCCTTCAACCTCAATAGAGAAGCCCACTATTTGACACAGATTTATAAATATATGTAAAACCAAACTATGTTTACTTCTGTTTATCAGTTCTTTCTTTTCAGATAGGTAGCATCTTCCTTCATAAGTCCTTTGTAATTGATTTGAGTATTTATAGTACTCAGGACAATTATTCTTTTAACAATATTGCTGTTAATGTATACAATGTTATTTTGGTTTTACTCATTTTGCTTTTCATTTATACATTCAGGTCTTTCTATATTTTTCTAATATTTATTTATCTAATATTTATTTATTATAGCAGAATTGTATTTAATTGCAATCATATACCACAAGTTTAGCCATTTTTCAACTGATGAGCATCCCTTCAATTTCTTATTCTTTGCTACCACAAAGAAAAAGTAACATTTTGAACATGTAGGTTTTTCTCTGATCACTTTGGGAAATAGACCTAATGGTTGTATTGCTGAATCAAAGATTATATAAAGTTTTATTATTCTTTAGACTAATTTCAGATTGCTCTCCAAAATGGTTGGATCAATTCAAAGTTCCACCAATAGTATATTACTATCCCAATATTTGTACATATTCTTCAACATTTCTTATTCTTCCCTTCTATCACTTTCATCAGTCTATTAGGTGTGAGATGTTATCTTATGGTTGTTTTAATGTTTTCTCCAATCAATAATGATTTAAAGTATTTTTATATGACTGGACTTATGGATTTGATACCTTTTTCAGTTTCAATACTGGTAATTTGTTTTTCTTATTTTTTTTCACCCAAATTATCCCATTGCCCAATAGTTTGTCTATTTTGTTGTGTGTGGGTTTTTTTTTTTTTAATAACCAAAGTCCTAGTTTATTTATTAGTTTGTTTTTCATTTCTATTAATATCTATTTTGTTATTCAGCATTTCCAATTTGATGTTTAACTTGGGATGACAACTTTTGTTCTTAATTTTTTAAATCACATGCCCAATTAATTGATCTTTCCCTTTTTACTTTAATTATTGAAGCATTTGGAGATTTAAAAAAAAAATTTTAAGGTCTGTTTTGACTGCATCCCATAAATTTTGGTACATTGTCTTATTGTCATTCTTTTTAGTGAAATTATTGTTTTTGTCATTTGTTCTTTTCCTCCTTCACTCTTTAAGATTAAATTATTTAGTTTCCAAATATTTATTCATCTGTGTTTCCATGGCCCTTTATTTTCCCATGTGCTAAAAAGGATGCATTTAATATTTCTGTTTTTCAGTGCTTGCTTCGGCAGCACATATACTAAAATATTTCTGTTTTTCAGCATTCAATTTGTGAGGTTTTTGTGTCATAAAATGGTTAGTTTTAAGGTGCCATTTATAGTCATAAAAAGTGTGCTGTTTCTATTCCCATTCAGTTATTTCCAGAAGTCTCTCCTCTTTAACATCTAAAAAAATTCTATTAATCTCCTTAACTCCTTGCTTGTTTATTTTATGATTAAATTAATACAGTTTGAAGAGGGGCAAGTTTGGTTCCCCCACTAGTCTGGCTTTACCATTTTCTCCCATCCCTTTTTTTCACTTTTTCTGTAATAATTTGGTTGCTATACCATTTGGTGTATGTGTACTTAGTATTGATATTACTTCATTGTATTGGGTAAGTAATAGCAAAATTTAGTTTTCCCTGTTTGTCTCTTTTAATTAGGTCTTCTATGCTTTAATTATGCCCACACTTCTTTTCCAGTGGAAAAATATAATGATAATGATATAATAAAAACACTTAGTATGTGTGCAATAAATGACATACAATTTGGAAATCTAAATAAATTTTAAGAAAATGTAATTATAACTGGAAATTATTACAAGACCCACTGAAAAGAGCAAATCTATTTTTTTCAGGATAGCATGAAATTTACAAAGAATGATCATGTAATAGAATATTAAAATTGCTTCTTATGGAAAAGCAGAAAGATTACCTGAATACAACAAAATAAAATTGTCATAAAAATGCATTTAAAGAAAGGATTGAAAATAAGATAAAGAACATCTGCCTAATTTAGTGAACTGAGTAGCCTTACTCACCAGATCGGAGTTCATATCGCTGCTAGAAGGATTTAGGTCAGGTCACTCAGCCATTTGGAGCTCAAGGTCTGGTTTGTAAAGTATAATGGGAACCCTCATCTTGCCTGTGTCTTGGGTTTGTTGTAAGGATCCAATGTGATTAGATTGTATGTGAACCTCTGTGTTAACTAGATTATTTTATTGGTATGAGCTAACAGCATTTAAAAATGATTGATTTTGTCCATTTCACTCTGAAGACTTCATTTTGACTGGGGAAATTGAAAGTCAATCATTTTATTTTTAGTCGACACAAGAGGATGTATTTATACAAGTGTGTATTTGTTTGTTTCCATCAGATGCAGAGACCATGTTTGATATGAAGGAGATGAGCGCAAATCTGAAAATGACCTCACAAAAAGACTATACTGAAGATGTGACTGATCTTGCTAACCACACTGGAGATAAAGGTTATGAATACGAGCTATATTCAGAGGATTTGGAAAAGAGCTCCAGTGTTGCCAAAGATAAGGATATATGTACTGAAGAAGAAAAACCACATGAGTGTCATGAATGTGGTAAAGCTTTTAGTGTATATTCTTCCCTTATCAAGCATCAGGCTGTCCATAGTGAAGAGAAATCTTATGAACGTAATGACTCTAGAAATACTTTTAGAGAGCGATCTACTTTTGGTAAACAACAGAGAATCTATACTGGAGAACAATCTTACATATGTAATCAATGTGGAAAGGATTTTCAATGTTACTCCAAATTTGCTGAACATCAGAGAATTCATACTGGAGAGAAACCTTATGAATGTAGTGAATGTGGAAAGGCTTTCACACAGTACTCCAATCTTGCTAAACATCAAAAAATCCATGCTGGAGAGAAACCTTATGAATGTAATGAATGTGGAAAAGCTTTCACACAGCACTCCAATCTTGCTAAACATCAGAGAATTCACACTGGAGAGAAACCTTATGAATGCAATGAATGTGGAAAGGCTTTTACACAGCACTCCAATCTTATTAAACATCAGAGAATCCATGCTGGAGAGAAACCTTATGAATGTGATGAATGTGGAAAGGCTTTTACACAGAGCTCAAATCTTGTTAAACACCAGAGAGTTCACAGTGGAGAGAAACTTTTTGAATGTAATAAAAATAGTGAGACTTTGAAAGAGAGTTCTGCTCCTACAAAACATCAGAGAATCCACACTGGAGAACAATCTTACATATGTGATCAATGTGGAAAGAATTTCCGATGTTACTCCAAATTTGCAGAACATCAGAGAATTCACACTGGAGAGAAACCTTATGAATGTGATGAATGTGGAAGGGCTTTCACACAGTATTCCAATCTTGTCAAACATCAGAAAATCCATGCCGGAGAGAAACCTTATGAATGTGATGAGTGTGGAAAAGCTTTCACACAGCACTCCAATCTTGCTAAACATCAGAGAATCCACACTGGAGAGAAACCTTATGAATGTAATCAATGTGGAAAGGCTTTTGCACAGAGCTCAAATCTTGCTAAGCACCAGAGAATCCATGATGGAGAGAAACCTTATGAGTGTCATGCATGTAATAAAGCTTTTCGTGCACACTCTTCCCTTATTAAACATGAGAGTATTCACACTAGAGAGAAACTTTATGAATGTAATAAACATACTCTTAGTAAACATCAGAGAATCCATACTGGAGAACAATCTTACATATGTAATCAGTGTGGAAAGAATGTTCGATGTTACTCCAAATTTGCTGAACATCAGAGAATCCACACTGGAGAGAAACCTTATGAATGTGATCAATGTGGAAGGGCTTTCACCCAGCATTCCAATCTTGCTAAACATCAGAGAATCCATGCTGGAGAGAAACCTTATGAATGTGATGAGTGTGGAAAGGCTTTCACACAACGCTCCAATCTTGCTAAACATCAAAGAATTCATACTGGAGAGAAACCTTTTGAATGCAATGAATGTGGAAAGGCTTTCACACAAAGCTCAAATCTTGCTAAACACCAGAGAATCCATGATGGAGAGAAACCTTATGCATGTGATGAGTGTGGAAAGGCTTTCACACAGAGCTCAAATCTTGCTAAACATCAGAGAGTCCACATTGGTGAGAAAGTTTGAGTTTAATATGGTTAAGGTTTTAATGCACATTCTTCTTTGATTAAATATTTGAGAATCCATTTTAAAGGAAAAAGCTTTTTAATATAATCAAATTGGAAAATCATTCAGGCTAAAGTCATCCTTTACTTCTTGTCAAGAAATTCATAGGAGATACAGATCACATCCCTGTAATGAATATGAAAGGCATACAAATGGAGTACAGACCTTTGTTTGACATCGGGAAATTCATCTTGGGAGCAGCTTTATGTGGACTCTATGTGGAAAAGTCTACAACCTGAGATCATCTCTTCTTTTACATCTGAGGGCTCATCGTGGAGAAAAGATTAATGAATGTGATTAATATGAACCTGTCTTTCCCTGGAAGTTGGAGGTCACTAATCATTGCAATATTCACAATAGAAAAAAGCCTTATAAAAGCAATAATTGTAAGAAAACTTTTACCCAGAGCTCATTTTTGTGTGTACACTGGAAAAATCTTGCTAGAGTTAAAACATATAGATCTCATTAATGAGAGACTGCTTCTTCCTGCACAGTAGATCTCATTGAACATTGCCAATTTTTTCCCTGTGCATAAAGCCCTGCAGATGGACTGACTTCTCTGAAATCCTAGAGTTCTTCATGAGTTTTCTCTAATATGCTATGCTATATTCCTGTTCCATAACTTCCTTTACCCTGCCCCATTTGATTGGTACTCCCTGTGTTTCATGATACTAGCTGGTACAAAAATGTCTAGTGTTGATATTCTGGAATCCATTGGATATTTATTTTTATAATGATTTTTTTAGACTGCTGGGTGGCACAATAGATAGAGGGCTTTCCCTGAATGCACAAGAAACAAGTTTAAATTTAGTCTCTGATACTCATTGGCTATGTGACCTTGGGCAAGACACTTAACTTATTTCTTTCTGAATTTTTCTATCTGCACAATGGGGATAGTAATAGTATCTACCAAATGACAACTAGAATAATTTCAAAAGAAGTCGACTCACATGAACTGATACAAAGTGAATTGAGCAGAACAAGAACATTGTACACAGTAACAATATTATACAATGAAAAACTGTGAATGACTTAGCTATTCTTAGCAATACAACGACCCAAGACAATCCCAAAGGATTTATGATGAAAACTGCCACCTATCTCCAAAGAAAGAACTGATATCTGAATACAAACTGAAACATACTATTTTTTACTTAGTTTCTCCCTCCCTTCTTCTTTCCCTCCCTGACTTCCCTCCTCGTTTCCTCCCTCCCTTCCTTCCCTTGTTCCTTCTTCCTTCCCTTCCTTCCCTCCCTGCTTCTCTCTTTCTTTCCTTCCTTCTTCCCTCCCCCCCTTCTTTCTTCCTTGCTTCCACCCTCCCTCCTTCCCTCCCTCCCCTCTTTCTTTCCTTCCTTTCTTCCTTTCGTCCGTCTTCTTGCACAAAACTACAATTTTGGAAATGTTTTACATGATTGTACATGTATAATCTACATCAAATTGCTACTATCTCAGGGAGGGCTGAGGGGAGGGAAAGAGGGACAGAACTCAAAACTTAAAAAAAATGTTAAAAATTGTTTTTACATGTAATTGAGGAGAAAAATATTTTTAAAAAAGAAAGGAAGTATAAGTCAGCCAGCAATTTTTAAATAAAGCATGTTGTAATGAGATTTTTTCCTAAGTGCATTGAGTTTGAAATATCATACTAAGTATACTTTATTAGCAATAAATAAAATTTCTGATTCAAAAGAAAAATAGCATCCACCTCCAAGGATTGATAAAATCAAATGAGACAATATTTGTCAGGTGATTTGCAAATATTAATTAGGTTAAAATAATTAAATTAGTAAAGGCAGTTATTATTTCCCCTTGGCTCATGTGTCTTAGCAAAGTCTATGGCCTAAAAGATGGTGGCCTAAAAGATGGTTTGATCACTTTTCTTTTTATTCAAATTGACATTCAGAGCATCATCCATGAAAGCAATTCTGCCACATATGCTTTCTAGCTGTGTAAGGCTAGCGAATAATGTCTCTCTGCCTCAGTTTACTTATCTCTAAAATGAGGAGCTTGGACTCAGTGTCTTCCATAGTCTCTATGGCTCTAAATCTGTGTTCTGATTAAAATTATGTCCATGTGCCTCTTTCCAGGATTCCAGGAAGGAGATCTAGTAGGACCAAGTCTGAGACCATAGCAGAAAGTGGTATCACTGAAATTCTTTTGTTCTACTTAAAAATAAAGACCTTGTGCACACGTGTGTCATATATTAAAGAAAATTAATATAGCAACCCTAGGTTTAACAAAATCAATGAAGTATGTCACCAAAGAAGGAATAGAGCCAGTCATACAAAATATCATATGAAGCAAAATGGATTTTTTTTCACATGAAGAAATGCGTCTATCTTAAATATAAAAATAAAACAATTTTTTTCTATTTTATTTTATTTTTTATTTTTAAAAATAACTTTTTATTGACAGTACATATGCATGGATAATTTTTTACAACATTATCCCTTGCACTCACTTCTGTTGCAACTTTTCCCTTCCCTCCCCTAGATGGCCGGCAGTCTTATACTTGTTAAATGTGTTATAGTATATCCTAGATACAATATATGTGTGCAGAACCGAACAGTTCTCTTGTTGCACAGGAAGAATTGGATTCAGAAGGTAAAAATTACCTGAGAAGAAAAACAAAAATGCAAACAATTCACACTCATTTCCCAGTGTTCCTTCTCTAGGTATAGTTGCTTCTGTCCATCATTAATTAATTGGAACTGAATTAGATCTTCTCTTTGTAGAAGATATCCACTTCCTTCAGAGTATATCCTCTTACAATATTTTTCTTGAAGTATATAATGATCTTCTGGTTCTGCTCGTTTCACTCAGCAACAGTTCATGTAAGTCTTTCCAAGCCTCTCTTATTCATCCTGCTGGTCATTTCTTACAGAACAATAATATTCCATAACATTTATATACCACAATTTACCCAGCCATTCTCCAATTGATGGGCATCCATTTATTTTCCAGTTTCTAGCCACTTCAAAAAGGGCTGCCACAAACATTTTGGCGCATACAGGTGCCTTTCCCTTCTTTAGTATCTCTTTGGGGTATAAGCCCAGTAGAAACACTGCTGGATCAAAGGGTATGCACATATTGATAACTTTTGGGACATATAAAGAAAACAATTAACTGGAGAAATGATTTGCAGCAAGTTTCTCAAAAAAAAAAAAAAAAAAAAGGTCTTCTTTCCAAGTACTTAAAAGAATGGCTACAGATATATAAAAATAAGTCATTCCCCAGGGGATAGATATGTTTCAAGAACCCTATGAAAAAAATGCTCACATCTATAATCACTAATCCAAATCACTAATAATTAGACTTTCCCATTAGTAAAGATGATGAGAAGGGCAGCTAGGTGAGGCAATGGATGGCATGCTGGGCCTGAAATCAGGAAAATCTGAGTTCAGATGTGGCTTCAGATCCTTCCAAGCTATGTGACCTGGGCGAGTCATTTCACCCTGTTTGCCTCAGAATCCTCATCTATAAAACAAGATGGGAAAGCTAATGAAAATAACTCTAGTATCTTTGCCAAGGAAATCCCATAGAATCATAAAGAGTAAAACATGAGTGAACATCAACAGTGATAAGAAAATGGTGATCATAAAGAGTAGAGAGAATTTTAAGCATGGATATTGAAAGACAGTGTTCATGCACTGTCCATGTTAAACAATTATTGTGCCTAATCCTGCCCTCTGAATCCTTCATCTCCAACAGGAGTTGGATAATATATTTTATTTTTGGTCCTCTGGAGACACAATTGGTCATTGCATTGATTGAGATTCTTAAGTTTTCCAGACTTATTTTTTATGACAATATTGCTTCTACTTGTAAAGTGTTCTGTGTCTGCCCATTATACTTCCATTCTTTTTCTACAACCTTTATTTCTTACATTATACAGCTTTACTTTCATGAAAATGACATATTTGGGGAATCTATTTTCCTTTACATATTAGTTTCAAGAATCTGGAAAAGATCTGATCAGCGGGGAGAAAATAAATATTTATTTAAAAATTAAAAACTAGCTGAGAATTCACTAATAATTAGTGCTCAAATTCACTAATAATTATAGGCACCTGAGTTAATTCACTGTTGGTCAAAGTGTGAAGCCTCAAAAGTGACTAATGCCTTTTGATTCCAGAGCATAAGTAGTGTGTGTTTGTGTGTGTTCCTTAAAGACAGGAAAAGGAAAAGGAAAAGAAAGTGTCTAATAACTCCTGTTAAGGGAAAGAACTGGAAAATGAGATGTGATGATCTTCTATAGGGTGACATATTGCCATATGAATTGAATACAGATATGCTGTGAAAGACAGGCCCCTTCATTGAAACCTCAGAAGAATCACCTGAACAGTAACAACACTTCTAAAGAACAAGAACTTTGGAAAATGTTACAATTCAGTTGATTGTAATCACCACCACCATTCCAGAGGACTTATAAAGAACTGTGCAATCTGATCACAAGATAATGGATTCAAGATGTTGAATAGAGTCCATTTGGGCATGTGGACAAGATAGCAATTTATTTAGCTTGATTTTGTGTCATTGCTTCAGATATTTGTGTGTGTGTGTGTGTGTGTGTGTGTGTGTGTTTGGGGGGAGGGGATTTGTCATTTTGAAACTAGGAATAGGATTACTCTTTCACCGTACCACAAAAAAGAAAAAAAAATGGTTGAATGTTTTAAAACTCACACAATAGAACAGGAGGAAGGCCAAAATGATTCAGGACAGATTTGAAACTGCCATATTAAATTTTTGAATATCTCAAAATGAAAATAATAAAAATTATTTCATGTGCAATTCTTTCCTGATTTATTATATATATGTGAACCTATATACATAATATATTTATTTTATTTCATGATTGTGGGTTTCAAAATTAAATATAGCTTAATTTTTGTCATTTTTGCTAATTTTGAAAGCATTCTCTCTTTTCCTTGGATATAATGATTCTTATTGTTTCTTTTTGATATGAACTTTGATATACTCTCCAGGCTATATTTTTTAGTTCTTTTTGAACTTTATTTTTTTTATTCCTCTCTTTATAATTATATGTAGTGAGAATTTTTACAAAAATACATCTTATATTAAGAATTATTCTAGCTATATTTGTTAAAGTTACCTAAAAGTGTTTTCTTATGTTTTTAAATCAGTTTCACTGAAGTCCTTCTTTGTTGTGCTGGGTCTAGATTAAATTCAGATTAGGTCTCAATCCCTTATTAGCTGTATATCTTTGGGCAAGTCATTTTAGCCTCTGTTTCTTTCATCTATAAAATGGAGGTGATACTGCCAAACAAACTCAGTAATTATGTGAACAGTTTTCACATAAATAATTGGAAAAATATTAATAGCTTATGAATAGGGTGAGCTAATATAATAAAAAGGATAATTTTATCTAAATTAACTTAGTGCCATTCCAAATTACCAAAAAAAAAAAAATTAGAGCTAAAAAAATTTTAACAAAATTTATCTGAAAGCATCAAATGTCAAGGCTATCAAAAGAATTAATGGGAAAAATGCAAAAGAAAGTGACCTAGCAGTACCAGAAGTAAAACTATATAATAAAGTAGGAATTATCAAAACATTTTGATGGTGACTAAGAAATAGAGCCGAGAACCAGAGGAACAGATTTGGTACACAATATACAGGAGTAAATGAGTATAGTGATCTACTGTTTGAGAAACCCAAAGCCTCCAGTTTTGGGGATAAGAACTCACTATTTGAAAAAAAAACTGTCAGGAAAACTGGAAGATTGCATGGCAGAAACTAGGCATTAACTAACATCTCACATAGTATACCAAGATAAGATCAAAATGTGTTCACCACAAGCAAATTGGAAGAGCAAATAAGAGTTTACTGTCAGATCTATGGGGAAGGGGAGAATTATGACCCAAGAAAGAGAGCATTATGAAATGCAAAATGGGCAATTTTGATTATAATAAATTCAAATGAGGGTAATTATAGTATCTGCCTACCATAGTAATTGTGAGGATGAAATGGGATGACCATTATAAAGTACTCAGTATAAGGATCTGACATGTAGTGGGTACTATGTAAATGTTAGCTTATTTTGTCTTCTCTGGAAGTCTTAATACTTTAGTGACAAAATATCTTGTCAGTCAATATGCATTTATTAAATACCTACTATGTGCAAGATCTTTTGTTAAGTCCGAACAACTTTTCTTACTTCCTCCTTTACTGCAGTTATTATATAATCAAAACTGTCCTCATAGTCTATTGATCTTCTTTATCAGTGTTTGGCTGAGTTTTTCTTTTTCTTTTTCTTTTTTAAAACATATTTAGACCTTTATTTTTCCTCAGTTCCATGTAAAAACAATTTTTAAACATTCATTTTTTTTTCTTTTTAAGTAGGCTTTCTTTTCTTTTTTTTAAATAACTTTTTTTATTGACAGAATCCATGCCAGGGTAATTTTTTACAGCATTATCCCTTGCACTTACTTCTGTTCCGATTTTTCCCCTCCCTCCCTCCATCCCATCCCTCAGATGGCAAGCAGTCCTTTACATGTTGAATTAAACATTCATTTTTAAAACTTGGAGTTTCAAATTCCCTCCTTTCTTCCTTCCTTGCTCCCCTTAGAGAGAGAGTAAGCAATTTGATATGGATGATACATGTGTAGTTATGCAAAACATTTCCATAATAGTCATGTTATAAAAGAAAATACCAACCAAAAAGAAAAAACTTCAAAAAAAATTTTTTTAAAGTATGCTTCAATCTGTATTCAGATACCATCATCTAGGGATGGATGATATTTTTCATTATAAGTCCTTCAGAGTTGTTTTTGATTATTGTATTGTTGAGAATAATTAAGTTGTTCACAGCTGATAATCTTACAATATTGCTATTACTTTGTACACAGTACATTTCACTTTGCATTAGCTCATGGAAGTCTTTCCAGGATTTTCTGAGAGCAATATTCTGTCACACTCACATACCATGTGTTCAGCCAATTCCACAATTGATGGGTAACCTCTAAATTTTCTATTCTTTGCCCCCAGAAAAGACTATTATAATTTTTTTTTACATATAGGTCCTTTTTCTTTTTGTTTTTCATCACTTTGGGGATACAGACCTAGTAGTAATATTTCTAGATCAAAGGGTATGACATAGTTTTGTAGTCCTCTGGGCATAGTTCCAAGTTGCTCTCCACTAACAATGCATTAATGACTCATTTCCCCTACATCTCCACCATTTGTTATTTTTCTTTTCTCTCTTATTAGCCAATCTAACAGGCATGAGGTAGTACCTTTGAATTGTTTTAATTTTCATTTTTCTAATTAATAGTGTTAGAACATTTTTTTAAAAAATAGAGCTATAGATAGTTTTGATTACCTCATCTAAAAACTGTTCATATCTTGATCATTTATCAACTGGGAAATGGTTCTTAATTTTATTAATCTGTTTCATTTCTCAATGTTTGAGTAATGAGGCTTTTATCCGAAAAACTTGCTTCAAATTTTTTCAATTTTTAAAAAATTGTATTTACTTCCATCCTATTTCCCCCCACCATTTATTTGACTTATTCTCTCTCTCCTTTCCCCCTACCCCTTTTCGAAAGTATTTTGTTTCTGACCACTACTTCCCCCATTCTGCTCAGCCTTCTATTCCCTTTCCTGCTTTTCTTATTCCCTTCTGTTCCTACTTTCTTGTAAGTTGAGATAGATGGCTATACCTAATTGAGTGTATGTACTATTCTCTATTTGAGTAAGTTCTGAGAGTAAAGTTCATTCACTCTTCCTTCGCTCCCTCTTCTTCCCCTCCATTGTAAAAGTTTTTTCTTACCTCTTTTATGTGAGATAATTTGCCCCATTCTGCTTCTTCCTTACCCTTTTTTCCATCACATTCCTCTCTCATCCCTTAATTTTATTTTTTAGATACTACCTCTTTCATGTTCAACTTATAGTTATGCCCTCTATCTTCACTGCTCTAATAACGAGAAAGTTCTTATGAGTCAGTTATAAGTATCATCTTCCCATGTAGGAATGTAAACATTTAACATTATTAAGCCCTTCTAATTCACCCTTCCTGATGATTCCCCTATGCTTCTCCTGAGACATGTATTTGAAGGTCTTGTTTTCTGTTTAGTTCTAGTCTTTTCATCAAGGCTTGAAAGTTCTTTATTTTTTGGCTGAGTTTTTTTTTTCCTCAAGACATATATGTGAGGGCCATCTCCTATTCTTGTATAATTTATCTAGTTATTTAAATAATTTATTATTTTACAATGTGACTCTTTGTTATGGTTGCTGATCTTTTTTGAGCTTTTCTTGGTCCATATGGTGTCAGACTCAGATAGAAACATCCCTTTGAGATGCACATTAACTTGGGGAGCCACGAATTATCTATACTGAATTATATTTTTGGCAAATATTTCCTTCAACATAATTACACCTCACCATCACAACCAAATGTCCTCCACTCCTTCCATTAGATGCCTGAAACCATTCAGTACTATCCTATCATGCCTCCTTCCCAGACTGAAAACAATTTCTTGAACTCTTCTATCAATTCCATTTTCTTGCCCAGGCAGTCTGTAGTACACTCCAATTGATAGTTTTTGGTCAGTCATTCAACACCCCTACTTGGTGTGCTTGTCTTGTACTAAGCCCCAGAACCATAGTTGCCAGTTCTTTCTTTACTAAGAGTAGCTTCTATATACCCAAAGATACATTTAGCATTTCCCTGTTAAGAGTGTGAGCTTTTCCATTTTACATGACCAAAATTATTCCAAAACCTATTAACCTCTATCCTTGTGTGATTGTTTCCAGAAAACCATAGATACAGTTTCCTGTCATCTGTTTCTTTCTTTTGTTCTTTTTAATTAAAGCTTTTTATTTTCAAAACATAAACATGGATAATTTTTCAACATTAACCCTTTCAAAATTTTGTGTTCCAATTCTCCCTTTCCCCACCACCCCCTCTCCAGATGGCAAGTAATCCAACATATGTTAAACATATGATAAAAATATATGTTAAATCCAATATATGCATATATATACAATTATCTTGCTGCACAAGAAAAATCAAATCAGACTGGAAAAAATGAGAAAGAAAATACAATGCAAGCAAACAACAAGAAAAAGAGCAAAAATGCAATGTTGTAATCCACACTCAGTTCCCACACTCTCTCTAGGTGTAGATGGCTCTCTTCATCACAATATCATTGGAACATACCTAAATCATCTCATTGTTGAAAAAAGCCACATCCATCAGAAGTGATCATCATATAATCTTGCTGTTGCTATGTACAGTGTTTTCCTGGTTCTACTCATTTCACTTAACATCAATTCATATAAGTCTCTCCAGGCCTCTCTGGAATCATCCTGTTGCTCGTTTCTTATAGAACAATAATATTCCATAACATTCATATACTATAATTTATTCAGCCATTCCCTAGCTGATGGACATCTACTCAGTTTCCCGTTTCTTACCACTACAAAAAGAGCTGCCACAAACATTTCTTTCACATGTGAGTCTCCTTCCCTCTTTTATTATCTCTTTGGGATATAGGCCCAGTAGAAACACTGCTGAATCAAAGGTTATGCACAATTTGATAACTTTTTGGCCATAATTCCAAATTGCTCTCCATAATGTTGGATCACTTCACAACTCCACCAATATTGCATTAGTGTCCAGTTTTCCCATATCTCCTCTAACATTTGTCATCTTTTCCTGTCATCTTAGCCAATCTGAGAGATATGTAATGGTACCTCAAAGTTGTCTTAATTTGCATTTTTCTGATCAATTGTGATTTAGAGCACCTTTTCATATGACTAGAAATGGTTTCAATTTATTCATCTGAAACTTGTCTTTTCATATCCTTTGATTATCAATGGTTCTTTAAAAAAGGCTCATTTCTAAAATATATTTTAAAATTGACTGAAATTTATAAGAAATCAAGCCATTCTCCAATTGATAATAGATAAATTTAAACAATATTATCATTTTTATTATATTAACTCAGGCTATTCACAAGCACTTCAGATATTTCCAACTGATTAGATCTGATTTTATTTGTGTGGAAAGTGTTTTGTGGTTGTGTTTATATAGTTCCTGACTTTGCCTTGGCAGATAGACTCCCAAATATTGTATATTATCAACAATTATTTTAAATGGAATTTCTTTTTGTATCTCTTGCTGCTGGACTTTGTTGCTAATATATAAAAATGCTGATAATTTATGTGTATTCATTTTGTATTCTTCAACTTTGCTAAAGTTGTAAAGTGTTTCTAGTATAGAAGCTAGCCTGAACGTTACAGGGTGTATTTGGTGAAGACTAGTAATTCTAGTGTGAAATCTGTCAAGCCCTTTTCAGGGCTGCTTTCCATCTTTAGTATCTATACAATCTACCTAACTTGCAGTTAGTTCACAACTCTTAGTTGCTTATGGCTCCAAGTAACTGTGGTGAGCACAATGGCCATATCCCAGTAAACCATTTTTAGCAGACATTCCAAAACAGATTGGGGGTAACCAAAAGGTGTCAAACCCATTGGTGAAGTGAGGGGTATCTATCCCAAGCATGTGAAGACTTTCCTTGGGGAATGGGAAAATGAGAAGAATTTGCTCCAATGGCCATGAAGGCAATTGAGGCAGGTACTGTGGAATGCTTAGAGGTTGCTTAGACATTGAAGACACCAAGATCACCAATGGCATCCCAAGCTATTACTAATTTTCTTGACTTTATTCTGCTACTGGACTGTGATGAATTTAAAAGGGAAAATGAGACCAAAGATTCCATGCAGTTCTGTCTGAAATTTATGCCCAAATCAAAACACAATACCATACCATTTTATAATTTTTATCTTTCTCAGAATCTTGTGGTGCTAGGCAAATGATGAAGCAGCAGAGGAAGATACCCTGGGAATTGGAGTCACAACTCTGCCCACAGGCAGCCAAGGATATTTGATTGTCTTCTCACTGGAAGAAGTCAAAACACACAAAAAAGTACAAAAATTTATGCAAAAACTATTCAATTCACCATATGTACAGCAACTTTGTGGATGTACTCTTGTAGCAAAAATTGATATTTAATAGACTATGTGATTGTAAGGAGAAGGGACAGACAGAATGTGAGAATGAGGAAGGTGATGTGTGGTGCAGAGTGCTGGACTGAGCATAGACTTATCCTCTCTAAGCTGATTATTCTCATTCAACAAAAGCCCCAAGGCAAAATGACCATCAGAAGAATTAAGGTCAACAGATTAGAGTGCTTTTATGAGAGGGAACAGTTGCTAATGTGTTAGGAGAGATAATTGAGCCAACACACTGGTGCTAACAATTGAGCAGAAATGAGATGACAAGTTTCAGAGATTTGGTATACACCAATGCATTTGTTCATCAGAGTCAAAACACTCACCAACATTGACTGGTTTGATAAAAATGATGAGGAAATTCAGAAGTTTCTAAATGAAAAACAAAAACTTCATAGGATTTGTCAGCAAGATAATTCATCCATCTCTAAAGGCAGTATTTAATTCAATCAAAAGTAAAGTACAAGTAAAGCTTAGAGAGATGTAGGATTGTTGGGTCAGTATGAAGGTAAATGACCTCCAGTATTATGGTGATAGTAACAATCCAAAGCACTTTGGAGCAAAGGCACTGAAGGCTATTTATGGACCAAAGACCTATGGTGCATCTCAATTACTCAGTGCTGATGGAGTCAAATTGATTAGTGGTACGAACATGATACCAGAGATAGACTGTACACTTCTATAGTATTCTCAAGAGATTATCATGAATCAGTACTGAAGCCATTGACTATTTATCTCAGTTTAAATTCAATCCATTCCTAGCTGAAGTCCCAACTGAAGAAGTTTTGAATACCATTAGACTCCTATTGTGTGGCAAAGAATGTGAAATACCTTCTGGGGAAGACAACAGACCTGGAAAACAGATCCAGGAGAGACAATCTGAGAATCATTGGACTCCCAGAAAAGCATGATGAAAAAAAGAGCCTGGACACTATTTCCCAGGAAATAATCAAAGAGAACTGCCCAGAAGTCATAGGAACAGAGGATTAAATAGACATTGAAAGAATCCATCGATCACCCACTGAAAGGGATCCTAAAATCAAAACACCAAGGAATATAGTGGCCAAATGCCAGAACCCTCAGACGAAGGAAAAAATATTGCAAGCAGCTAGAAAAACCCAATTCAAGTATCGAGGAGCCACAATAAGGATCACCCAGGATCTGGCAGCATCCACATTAAAGGATCGAAGGGCCTGGAATATGATATTCCAAAAGGCTAAAGAACTTGGTATGCAACCAAAAATAACTTACTCAGCTAGAATGAGCATCTTTTTCCAGGGAAGAAGATGGACATTCAACAAAGTAAGCAAATTTCACCTATTTTTGATGAAAAAGCCAGAACTTAACAAAAAGTTTGATCTACAAATATAGAACTCAAGAGAAATCTAAAAAGGTAAAGATTAATCTTGGGAACTATATTTCGGCTATAAAGATGTATAAAGAATACATGTATACCTTGTTCTAGAAACTAGATGTGGAAAGGACATTGTACCAGAAAAAGGGTAAAGTGGGGGTACTACATCTCATGAAGAGGCAAAGGAAACCTATTATATCCAAGAGAAAGAATGGAGGGGGATGAATATATGGGTATCTTACTGCCTTCAGAATTGGCTTTAAGAGAAAAATTTTAGACATATTCAATTTATGGTGAAACTTCTCCCACCTCATTGAAAAGTGAGAAGGGAAAAGTGAAAAGGGAAGGAATAAGCTAAGCGGAAGGGAATATGGAAATGGGGAGGGAAAGGGGTAAGATAAGGGGAGAAAATCTAAGGCGGGGGTGGGGAGAGATACTAAAAAGGGAGGGGTGTGAGAAGCAAGTGGTGCTCACAAGCTTAATACTGGGAAGGGGGGTAAGGGGGAAAGAAGGGAGAAAAGCATAAACAGGGGTTAACAAGATGGCAAATAATACAGAATTGGTCATTTTAACCATAAATGTGAACGGGGTAAACTCCCCCATAAAGAGGAAGTAGTTAGCAGAATGGATTAAAAGCCAGAATCCTACAATATGTTGTTTACAGGAAACACACCTGAAGCGGGGAGATACATGCAGGTTAAAGGTAAAAGGTTGAAGCAAAATCTACTATGCTTCAGGTGAAGTCAAAAAAGCAGGGGTAGCCATCCTGATCTCAGATCAAGCTAAAGCAAAAATTAAATTAAAATTAATTAATTAATTAACTAATTAAAAGAGATAAGGAAGGGCACTATATCTTGCTAAAGGGTAGCATGGATAATGAAGCAATATCACTATTAAAAATATGTGCACCAAGTGGTGTAGCATCTAAATTCTTAAAAGAGAAATTAAGAGAGCTGCAAGAAGAAATGACAGCAAAACTATAATAGTGGGAGATCTCAACCTTGTACTCTCAGAATTAGATAAATCAAACCACAAAATAAATAAGAAAGAAGTCAAAGAGGTAAATAGAATACTAGAAAAGTTAGATATGATAGATCTCTGGAGAAAATGTAATGGAGACAGAAAGGAGTACACTTTCTTTTCAGCAGTTCATGGAACCTATACAAAAATTGACCATATATTAGGACATAAAAACCTCAAATTCAAATGCAGTAAGGCAGAAATAGTAAATGCATCCTTTTCAGACCACGATGCAATGAAAATTACATTCAACAAAAAGCCAGGGGAAAGTAGACCAAAAAATAATTGGAAACTAAATAATCTTATACTAAAGAATGATTGGGTAAAACAGCATATCATAGACATAATTAATAATTTCACCAAAGAAAATGATAATAATGAGACATCATACCAAAATGTATGGGATGCATCCAAAGCGGTAATAAGGGGAAATTTCATATCTCTAGAGGCCTATTTGCACAAAATAGAGAAAAAGAAGCTCAATGAATTGGGCTTGCAACTAAAAATGCTAGAAAAGGAACAAATTAAAAACCCCCAGTCAAATACTAAACTTGAAATCCTAAAAATAAAAGGAGAGATTAATAAAATTGAAAGTAAAAAAACTATTGAACTAATTAATAAAACTAAGAGTTGGTTCTATGAAAAGACCAATAAAATAGACAAACCTTAGTAAATCTGATTTAAAAAAGGAAAGAGGAAAATCAAATTGTTAGTCTTAAAAATGAAAAGGGAGAACTCACCACTAACAAAGAAGAAATTAGAGCAATAATTAGGAGTTACTTTGTCCAACTTTATGCCAATAAATTCGACAACTTAAATGAAATAGAAGAATACCTCCAAAAATATAGCTTACCCAAACTAACAGAGGAAGAAGTAAATATCCTAAACAGTCCCTATCAACCAACTCCCTAAGAAAAAATCCCCAGGACCAGATGGATTTACAAGTGAATTCTACCAAACATTTAAAGAACAATTAACTCTAATGCTAAATAAACTATTTGAAAAAATAGTGATTGAAGGAGTCCTATCAAACTCCTTTTATGACACAGACATGGTACTGATACCTAAACCAGGTAGGTTGAAAACAGAGAAAAAAAAACCATAGACCAATCTCCCTAATGAATATTGATGCTAAAATCTTAAATAAAATATTAGCAAAAAGATTACAGAAAATCATCCCCAGGATAATACACTATGACCAAGTAGGATTTATACCAGGAATGCAGGGCTGGTTCAATATTAGGAAAACTATTAGCATAATTGACTATATCAATAACCAACCAAACAAAAACCATATGATCATCTCAATAGATGCAGAAAAAGCATTTGATAAAATTCAACATCCATTCCTAATAAAAACACTTGAGAGCATAGGAATAAATGGACTTTTCCTTAAAATAGTCAGGAGCATATATTTAAAACCATCAGTAAACATCATATGCAATGGGGAAAAACTGGAATCTTTCCCAGTAAGATCTGGAGTGAAGCAAGGTTGCCCACTATCACCATTATTATTCAATATCGTATTAGAAACACTAGCCTCTGCAATAAGAGTTGAGAAAGATATTAAAGGAATTAGAGTAGGCAATGAGGAAACCAAACTATCACTCTTTGCAGATGATCTGATGATATACCTAGAGAACCCAAGAGATTCTACTAAAAAGCTATTAGAAATAATTCACAATTTTAGCAAAGTAGCTGGATACAAAATAAATCCCCATAAATCCTCAGCATTTTTATACATCACCAACAAAATCCAACAGCAAGAGATACAAAGAGAAATTCCATTCAGAATAACTGTTGATAGCATAAAATATTTGGGAATCTATCTACCAAAGGAAAGTCAGGAATTATATGAACAAAATTACAAAAAAGTTTCCACACAAATAAAGTCAGACTTAAATAATTGGAAAAATATTAAGTGCTCTTGGATAGGCCGAGCGAATATAATAAAGATGACAATGCTCCCTAAACTAATCTATTTATTTAGTGCTATACCAGTCAGACTTCTAAGAAAATATTTTAATGATCTAGAAAAAATAACAACAAAATTCATATGGAACAATAAAAAGTCGAGAATCTCAAGGGAATTAATGAAAAAAAAAATCAAATGAAGGTGGCCTAGCTGTACCTGATCTAAAATTATATTATAAAACAGCAGTCACCAAAACCATTTGGTATTGGCTAAGAAATAGATTAGTGGATCAGTGGAAAATGTTATGTTCACAAGACAGAATAGTCAACTATAGGTATCTAGTGTTTGACAAACCCAAAGATCCTAACTTTTGGGATAAGAATTCATTATTTGATAAAAACTGTTGGGATAACTGGAAATTAGTATGGCAGAAATTAGGCATGGACCCACACTTAACACCATATACCAAGATAAGATCGAAATGGGTCCATGACCTAGGCATAAAGAACGAGATTATAAATAAATTGGAGGAACATAGGATAGTTTATCTCTCAGACTTGTGGAGGAGAAAGAAATTTGTGACCAAAGATGAACTAGAGACTATTACCAATCACAAAATAGAAAATTTTGATTATATCAAATTAAAAAGCCTTTGTACAAACAAAACGAATGCAAACAAGATTAGAAGGGAAGCAACAAACTGGGAAAACATCTTCACAGTTAAAGGTTCTGATAAAGGCCTCATCTCCAAAATATATAGAGAACTGACTCAAATTTATAAGAAATCAAGCCATTCTCCAATTAATAAATAGTCAAAGGATATGAACAGACAATTTTCAGAGAATGAAATTGAAACTATTACCACTCATATGAAAGAGTGTTCCAAATCATTATTGATCAGAGAAATGCAAATTAAGACAACTCTGAGATACCACTATACACCTGTCAGATTGGCTAAAATGACAGGAAAAAATAATGATGAATGTTGGAGGGGATGCGGGAAAACTGGGACACTGATGCATTGTTGGTGGAACTGTGAACGAATCCAACCATTCTGGAGAGCAATCTGGAATTATGCCCAAAAAGTTATCAAATTGTGGATACCCTTTGATCCAGCAGTGTTTCTATTGGGCTTATATCCCAAAGAAATACTTAAGAAGGGAAAGGGACCTGTATGTGCTAAAATGTTTGTAGCAGCCCTGTTTGTAGTGGCTAGAAACTGGAAATTGAATGGATGCCCATCAATTGGAGAATGGCTGGGTAAATTGTGCTATATGAATGTTATGGAATATTATTGTTCTGTAAGAAATGACCAGCAGGATGAATACAGAGAGGCTTGGAGAGACTTACATGAACTGATGCTAAGTGAAATGAGCAGAACCAGGAGATCACTTTACACTTCGACAACGATATTGTATGAGGATGTATTCTGATGGAAGTGGATTTCTTTGACAAAGACTCAGTTTCAATTGATAAATGATGGACAGAAGCAGCTACACCCAAAGAAAGAACATTGGGAAATGAATGTGAACTGTTTGCATTTTTGTTTTTCTTTCCGAGTTGTTTTTACCTTCTGAATCCAATTCTCCCTGTGCAATAAGAGAACTGCTCGGTTCTGCACACATATATTGTATCTACGATATACTACAACATATTTAACATATATAGGACTGCTTGCCATCTAGGAGAGGGGGTGGAGGGAGGGAGGGGAAAAATCAGAACAGAAGCAAGTGCAAGGGATAATGTAAAAAAATTACCCTGGCATGGATTCTGTCAATATAAGTTATTATAAAATAAAATAAAATATTTTTTAAAAAAAGACTTTGGTGCTGAAATCAGTGAAATAAGTAATAAAATTTTTCTTGGTTCAGTTTTTTTTAAAAAAAGAAAAGCCTGACCTGTTATTACTGTCATACTAACTAGTCATGCCCGTGAACACCCCTGATGAGTTTTTCATAAGAGAGGCTGTTCCTAGCCATGTATTTCAAATTTCCCACCAATCATATCATTTTTTCTCATCTGCAATGTTACCTATTTTTTCTTTTGATGCTCCATCATAAAAACAACATATCAGCCCTCATTTGTTTTTTGTTGTTGTTGTTGTGTTGTTGTTGTTGTTTTTGGTTTGGTGGGAAGCTTTAGCTTTTTTCTTGGTAGCTGCTAAGTACTAGCTCACTGCTATCTTACCTTGCTTTGCACTATGATGATTACAGCATATCAGTAAAGTACACAATGAAGGGCAACAAAACACAAAATGCATTTGATGATGTGGGTATCAAATTATTGATGGCAACTAGGTGATACAGTGGACAGAGCACTGAGCTTGAAATCAGGAAAACTCATCTTCATTAAGTCAAATCTGGCCTGACACTTACTAGCTGTGTGACCCCAGGCAAGTCATTTAACTGTTTGCCTCAGTTCCTCATCTGTAAAATGAACTAGAGAAGGAAATGGCCAGTCTCTCTCGTATTCTTGCTAAGAAAACCCCAAATGGGGTCACGAAGAGACAGACATGACTGAAAAAATTGAACATCACTTCTGTTAACAATAATTATATTTTAAAAGTGAAAAATGACATTTCTAACTTGTTAAAATTAACATGATAAACTGCTTTGCACAGGATATATTTTGTGTGTTTGGGAGAAAGTGAGAAGTAAAATTTCTGGGAAGGATCCATTTTATTTTTTAAAAAATGAGTTAACTAATATGGTAAAGATTTGACCCTCTATGAGCTGCAGCATCTCTTTTTGGAATTTAGTTCAAACATAAGAAATTGAAGTCCTATGAATGCATTGAATTGGGGAAATCTTGTGGAAAGATGGGGAAAAAACCCCAGTAAGGAATTCATATTGGAAATGAGACCTTAGGAATATATAATGTGTGGGAAACCATCGTCTGTGTCTCATTGACTTTCAAAAGTCAGTTCTGAAGAGAATGAGAATGTAGATGGGCAAGCCATTCATTAAGATAGCATGGAGTGAAAAGACTTGAGATTGTACATGGGCTCTGCAAGTCATTTCATTATAAGTTTCTTTTGTCATCTGACAACTGGGATTAATAATACTTAACTCTAACTCAGAATTGTGAAAATCATGTGAGAGAATATTTCTAGTCATGAAACATAAGCATAAAATCTTAATCATAAGATGTATGTTCTTTCATTGAGTGTTTTGAGACTATATAAGAGAAAGACCACGACATGGCACAAATTTCCACCAAGATTTTTTACTCTAGGAGTTGCTAAAAATAGGGGATGGCCTTTGGGCCAGTCCAGCTTGGGTATGGATTTCCTGACCTGGGCTATATGTGGAGATTCATTAATTAAAAGCTACAATTATAAGTTATTTCCCCCCATTCCCCGACTTCCATTTTGGGACCACTAACAATATCCACACTCTCTGAGAAGAACTATTTAAACTTGGGTTATACCTACATATTTTCTTCCCAATAATATAATCCTCTGGAGAGCAAATACTTTTTTTTTTAATCTTTGTGCCCCACAATACAGCACAATGCTTGTCAAGTTTTAGGTGCTTAATAGATCAATTTTATTAATTTAATTTTTGGTGGGGGAGAAAGCTAGATGATGCGGTAGATGGTATTCTTTAAAATGTTAAGAATGAATTCAAATCAAGCCTTAGACATTCACTAGCTATAAAATGCTGGGCAAATCAGTTAACCTCTGCTCACTTTCCTCATCTATAAAATGGGGATAATAATAGTATGTATTTCTCAGAATTGTTTTGAGACTAAAATGATTTTTTTTTTTTTTTGGCTACGGCAATTGGGGTTAAGTGACTTGCCCAGGGTCACACAGCTAAGAGGTGTTAAGTATCTGAGAACACATTTGAACTCAGGTCCTCCTGACTTCAGGGCTGGTGCTCTGTCCACTGTGCCACCTCGCTGCCCCTAAAATGCCATATTTTTGTAAAGACATTTTAAACCTTAGCTGCTAGTATTAAGAATCAAGAGGAATGAGAAGACAGTGGTACCCTCAAAAACATGGAAGCCAATCCACCCATTTCCAAATAATAATCACCATCTATACTCTGACAAGTGATTGTCCACATTTTGCTTGGAAACTAAGTGAAATTGTTTGTTCATCTCATTTGTCTCTGATTCTTTGTGATTTGGGTTTTAGCAAAAATACCAGAGTGATTTGCCATTTCCTTCTCTAGCTCATTTTTTAACAGCTAGAGGACTATTTTAATAGATATTTAATAGATGATTATTATAGATGAGGACCTCAGGCAGTGTTAAGTGATTTCCCCAGGATCATATAGTTAGTAAGCGTCATGATTTGAACTCATGGAGATGAGTGTTCTTGATTGCAAGCCCAGTGTTCGATCCAATGTACCACCTAGCTGTGTCCCAGTGAAATAGAAGACTTCTAAGGGCATGGGGAGGAGGTGGGCACTTCAGGACTGGAGGATCAGCCAATGTAAAAGCATGGAACTGGGAAATGCAATGTTTTGCAAATGGAGAAAACAGGTAGACTCATCTGATTAGCTGGTAGAGTGTCAGGAATCTTATGAAATCTGACTGAAAGGTAGATTAGAGACGGATTGTGAAGGGTTTGGAATGCTCCACCAAGGCTTCAGGACCTTCTCACGTTAGCAAACTCCTCCTGTCCCCTCAAAATTTGCATATCTTCTGACGCAATCAGATTCCCCAAATCTCTCTGTCTTGTTTTGCCGGCCTGATGACTCTGCTCAATGTGCAAAAGGGGCAGAGCCTTGATGGACTGTACATGTGGTTACCCAGGATGGATACAGAACAGCTCGCTGGGGTATGTCAGTGTATGGTGATGATATTATAAGTAGCCCGACTTTGTCGTAACTTCACCCAAAGGACATCGAAGAAGGGTAGTGCGCAGGTGCCGTGTCAGGGGACAGAAGTTTGCGCTCATTGTTCGATCTACATCCTGTTGATGCTATTTTCTTCCTGGTCTAGGCTGTTTATACTTGATGGATGATGGGGTTACAGGTCGTGTAGACCTGTACCTGTAAGCGAGTGATGAAGGATTTCTGTGGGATTTGGGCTGGGGTGGGGCTCAAAGACGTCCTTAATAGCTGATAAGCATTTGGCAAGAACTTAAGTCCTGTTAAGGACTTATGGGGGTCACTACTTAGGCTCCTCCAAGGCGCTGCCATTTGACTTCTGGTGGCTCTTCTCAGCTTCTGAAGCCTCAAACGACCCTCTGTGTCAAAGACAGAAAGGCAGTTCCCACCCAGAGATTACTCCGTCCCAGACAAGGCTCGGAGGAAGCCGTGTACTCATGAACCAGCCTAATGGAAGGGAGGAGGAGGAGAAGTGGTCCTCACTCAGCGTCATCCTTACTCCTGATGGATAACGGGAAGGAAGAAAGACCCTCCATTTACACTGTCCTGACTCAGCAACCAACTGAAAGGTTTTTCGGCACCAGGGAACAATCGTAGAACGACTGGACATGCGTGGATCGTGGACGGAGACCCTCCATGTTTCCAGAAGCACTCTCCGCCTGACTGCGTGGGGTCGGGCAGCTGGGGGAAGCAGCCAGTTTTGAGGGCACGTTTAGAGCCCCTTCCTCGGGAGGGAGCCGCGCGGTCCTTCGGAGAGGCTGCTGAGGCCGCAGGGGCTGAGAATCCCACGGCTTCTTCAGTCCCGAGAGAAGCTGACCTGCGCGTGGGCGGGGGGGGGGGGGGGGAAGGCGCGCTCCCCTCCCCAAACTTGTCTTTTATTTTATTGTTTTCTCTGCAGGACGGATGTTCTGTGAGGGCACAGAAGGGTTCGCTTTAGTGTCGGGACTAGGACGGTGATTGGCACCCAGTAGGAGCTTAAGGAATACTCTGGAGCACTGACTGGATGATGACGTCCTCACCTGAAACAGGGGGGTGGGGAGGGGAGAAGCGACCTGGGGAAACGCTCCTTCAGGCGCCATTTTCTCAAGGAGGAAAGACCTGGCGGCTGGGGTGGGAATTTCGGGGATCCGGGGGGAGGGGGACGTGCACGGCCGCACCAATCGCAGCGTGGAGCCAAAAAGGAGCCCACTTTGCAAGTTCGTGGCCGGCTAAGCCGCTGGGAAAGAACAGCGCATGCGCAGCGAGACACGCTTTTAGTTTTGGGGGGGCGGGGAGGAACCACCGGTCCTTTCTCAGGGGGACCGGGGTCCCGCTCCGCAAAGTTGGCTTTCAAAACGCGCAGGCCCGTAAGCATCATCCCCGCCCCTTCCATCCCCTCCCCCGCAATCCACATCCGGTTCCACAATCGGAAGTGTCCTTTGGCCTCACCCCAGGTGACCCCCGAGTACAGTGGGAGCGCTTGCGCGTAGGAAAGGCGGCTCAGCCTACAAGCGGGCCACTTCCGCTTCCCAGAGGTCTCCGCGCGGGGAGCCTCACTCCTAGATGGCCCAGCCGCGGGCCGGCGCAGGTGAGTCTTTCTGCGGCCCCGTGTTCCTGCGTGCGCGGGGGCGCGTCTCGGCTCGGGGGCGTGCGTGGGCGGCTCCGGCTGTGCTACTTCCCGCGTGGGTGCGTCAGCGCCTGGGGGAGGGGCGGGGCAGGGGAGCCGGTCGGGAGGTGCGCTTCCCCGAGTGCCGGGAGCTCGTCATTGTGAGCCTGGAAGGGAGGGAGGAGGGAGGGCGCTCGCAGCGGGGGCGCAGCCTGGGGCATCCCCAGGCTCTTCCTTCTGGGAAGGGGATTGTGATCTCGCTTGGAGTCCAAGCCATGTGCGCCTGGGAGACCAAGGGACAGAGTTGGGGTCAGAATTCAGCGGCTCCTGGATCCTGGATGTGCTTCGGGCCTCCTTCCGGTCCGACCCCGTCACCGCTTCAGGCTAGTCTGTCCTCTCCTTTCCTGGGGCCCCTGGACCAGCTCGTCTCCTCCTCCCTCAGAGTAAGGGTGGGCGCCTGCCCGGATGTCGCCTCGCTCTCGGCGGCACTTCTGTCTCTTGCTGCACTGACTTCCTGGCCGTGCCCTCTCTCTGCCGGATGAAGCTGCTTCTCACCTGAAGAAAGCTTCTTGATTCACTTGTAAGGTCTGTGCAAAAGCCCTCCCCTTGGCCCTTGGCAGGTCAGACCTTGGGCTCAGCAAGGATCTAGTGGAAGAAGTCTGTTTAAGATGTTTATTGGCCATTTGGGGAGGGGCCCAGAGGGCCAAGAAGGTGGAGAGCCCAGGAAGAGTACTTTCTGGGCAGTGCTTCAGCACCACGGACAGGGCTGGCGCAGCCGCTTAGGTAAGGTTGGCTGTGCTCAGTTGAATAAAGAGATCATTGGCGAGCTCCAACAGGGTTGGCCCAGCTGCTTGGACAAGGATGAGTGTTCTCAGTTGAATGGAAAAATCATTGAGCCACGGAGATGGAAAACTCAGGAGCACTTCTCCCCCGCCTCCCCCCCAGCCCCTCGGGCAGAGCTTCAGCACCTTGGACAGGACCTGGCCCAGCTGCTTAGGCAAGGGTGGCTGTGCTCAATTGAATGGAGAGATCCTTGAGGCTGCAGGTGGAGGGCTCTAGAAAAAGGGCTTCAGCACCTTGGACAGGACCTGGCCCAGCTGTTTTGTAAAGTTGGTTATGCTCTATTGAATGGGGAGATCATTGAGGTTGGAGAATATCCTTGTGCACTAGTGATTGCTGTGCCCATGAAGATGGATAGAATCTGTTAAGTGTTGAGAGAGAAGACATCCAAGGCAATTCCAATAGGCTTCGGATAGAAAATGCCATCTGCATCCAGAAAAAGAACTATGGGGATTGAACATAAATCAACACGTTAGGTTCACTTCTTTTTTCTGTTTTTCTTTTCCTCTCCATTGGTTTTCCTTTTTGTTCTGATTTTTCTCTCCCAGTATGATTCATAAAGCAATGTGACACAAAAACAAATAAATTTGAAAAAACTAAAATTAAAAGAAGAAGACACAGAAGATGGTCCAGCCAGGGCCTTGAGGAGACTCATCTCTGCTTCCTTTGGTGACTTCCTTAGCTCACCTGGACTCTACTATGCAGATGTCTGCCAAATCTTTATAGTCTTCCTCTCTCTCCTCAGCTCTAATCGGGCACCTCGTACCCACGGTGACACCTCTGCTCAGTTCCTCGAGACATGCAGGAGAAATGCAAAGAAAGCCTTCTGCTTAGCATTTCTTTGGCAGGCACTAGACTGTCTTACCACCCATCTTCCGTCTTACTGGACATTTCCTTTGTGTCCTGTGTGTTTGTGTCTCTCCACTGGGTAAGTGGAGATCCTGTTTGCCTCAATGGAATATAATGTTCTCTAGGAGAGGGATTTATCTTTTTGCCTTTGTGGCCCTGTGCTTGTGAATTGGTTTATCCATTAGGAGCAGTCTTACTGATACCCGAAAAGCCAGAGTATGATCCCTGGACTCAAAAGATGACACAGTATCTAGAAGTAGGGATGGTTTGTCATTGCTAGAATGTGTGGAAAAGCAGCAGGATAGTGTAGTGGATAGAACTTTGGAGTCGGAGTCTAGGAAGATCTGAGTTCAGATCTGAACTTGGAGACTTACTAGTTGTATGACTGAGAAAGTAAATTCACCTGAATTTGCTTCAATTTCCTCAACTGTAATATGGGGATGGTAATAGCACCTTGCTCCCAGAGTTGCTGTGAGGAGTAAATGAGACATTTTTAAAGCACCCAGTACAATCCGTGGCACATAAGAAGAGTATAGCAAATGCTTATTCTCTTATCCTTCTCCACAAGAAAAGTGAGAAGAGGTCACTGAATTTTGTAGTTTGACAGAGCTTGAGTTAAAATAAAGCTGAGTGTTGTAGTTAGAAACCAGGTTCACCAAGTATCTTGAAGAGAGTGGGAGGAGATGTGGGCAAATGCAGATTGCCCCTTATAAAAATTTGACTGCCAAAAGAGAGAGAGATACAGGGCATTCTAATGAGGGGGTATAGGAACAATTAATAGTTGTCTAACAATGAAGGAGATAAAATCATGTTTGTAGCAGCAGGAAAGGAGCCAGTGTTGATAAAGCAAGATTGAAAATCTTCTGAATCTATTTGGGGGATGGTAGAGGAGTTTTGAAAAATCATAATGTTTGCTAGTTATCCCGGCCAGATTTCCCCCAGGGAATTTCAGAATTTCTCTCATTTCACTTCTGGAAGTAACAAAATGTCACTAACATTTAGGTATTCCCTTTTGTGAAAGGCCCTTATCTCTCCACCAGCACTCTCAATGTAGAGCAGCTAGGAGACAACTCTTAACTTACTCTTCTTTTGAAAAAATGAAATAAATCAAAGAAAATTCACAAGAATCTCTAATGTCCAGAATCTCTAACCTTCTCCGTGAGTCCATGGGACATACCCTGATTTTCAAGATTCTGTTCCTCCCATCACCTGCTTCTCCCTCCTTTCCCCTCTTTATTGCCTCCTCTGTCCCCCATCCCTCAGAGAAGGCCTCTGAGATTCAGGCTGGCACTTTCCATATCAGCAGCTCTGCTCCTGGAGTCCCAATATTTTAAAGATGATGCGTGACAACTGTCATTAAGGACAATTGGTGTGCATTGTGATTCTGTGTGTTTTCTTCCATACCTTTAAAGTTGCTGAGCAGGTGTTCCTGGGCTTCATTAGGGGACCCAAGACATAAAGTATGGAAAGAATTCCAGCTTTCCTTTATTCTGGGGGAAATCTCTTTCCCTTCCAAGTCTGAGTTATCCCTTCTCTGAAGATGATTCCCTACTTTGTAACTTCACCCCAACCTCTTTGTAGAGCTCTCTCACCTTAGGAGATTTCAGGGCTCTCTTCTGAGTGTATATGTGTGTGTGTGTGTGTGTGTGTGTGTGTGTGTGTGTGTGTGTGTATCTATGTATCTATGTATGTAGTTATATAAATGTCCCCATGAAACATGCACCTGCTCCCTGGGTAATGGGATGCTTCTTGCTGCTATCAGGAGATGTCTTGTCTAATTGGTTCAGAGACTGAAAAGCCAGCCCCCGATTTCCTTCAGCAATTATAATCTCTTCCCACAGGCCTGATGTCTCTTGATTGTATCCAAGCAGGGAGCCTGGAGGAGGATGGAACATCCATCCGGGTCCTGTTGGGCCTAGGAGAGGTGAGTTGGGGTCTCTTCTTGTTCCCAAAACCAGGCTGCCTTCCTCCACGTACTTGCACATGGCAGTCAGTGAGGAGAACTAGCTGCTGACTTGATCCCTGGCTGTGAGTGTATCTCTGAGGTTCCCTCCTGGCTTTGGTAGTGTCCCAGGATATCATCAGGTTCAGCTTTCCTGGTATAGTCTGGAAAGTGAAGGCAGACGGGGGAGTCACTTACTTAATCCATCAGCAGGTCAGCAGCGGGGCTGTCGGGGGCTGAATTTGGACACCGGAACACTCACATCTACTTTCTGTCCTTTCTGGCCCTTCTGCAAGAGCCAGCATTTCCCTCTCATCTTTGGGCTCTGTAAGCTTGTGGCCTCTGGGCCAGCACGGCTGTTTGGTGTTGCAGGAGGCGGTGACCTTCAGGGATGTGGCCTTGGACTTCACCTGGGACGAGTGGGAACGCCTGAGCGATGCTCAGAGGGAGCTCTACAGGGAAGTGATGCTGGAGAACTACAGGAACCTGGTCTCCCTGGGTAAGGCCGGCTTCCCCTGGGAATTGGGTCTGCCCTGGGAGAATCAGGGTTCTGGCTGTAGGGCACAGCCCTGCAGGACCTCTTTATTGGCTCAGTCGAGGAATCTCTGAAAGCAGAGGCTGCTGTTGTCATTTAGGGACACTCCCATAAGCTGGAGTTATTCTCCTTGTAGCAGGGAAAGGGACACAAGATATTTCTCTACGTACTGCGATATTGTAGAATATCAGTCTTTGCAGAACCATTCGAGGGCATTTACTGTAATCCCTCATTTTAAGTAGAAGAAACTGCTCCCAAAGCGAGGAAATCATTGACCTAAGGTTACCCTGCAAGAGAATAACAAAGATGGGGGCTTGAACTGGAAGCTTCTGAAGTCCTTAAATAAGGGAAGCTTTGTTGGGAAGCATACTGTCTCTCTTCCTGCCCCCTTAGAAACACACTCTAGCCTTCTTGGTCCCCGGGATGTTGGCCCAAGGTTCCTTAGGATCAGCCGAGGTCATTTTGTTTTTGTGCAGACTGAGACCAGGGGAAGTGATGGTCTCCCTGATCCCGGGCTTTTGGAGCAGGGCTGGGAGGCTCACTGGGAAGACTGTTCCAGAGCAAATCTGGGCTTCCCCAGAAGCTGGGAAGGGCCCGGGTTTGGTAACCCCCCTCAGGATCACAGAATCAGAGCCTCTTGTCCCACCTTGGTCACTCCTCCCCCCATACTTTGCCTCTCTCCTCCCTGACCTTCTACCTTCAGCATGTGCAAAGCTGTCTCATTTTCTCCCCCGTGAGCAGGGCTTCCTGGTCCCAAGCCAGACCTCATCTCCTGGTTGGAGGGAGAGCAAGAGTCACATACATGGGATTCGTTGGGATATGCTGCTGGGAGCCCCTCCTTGTCTGAAGGTGAACATCCCAGGGGTCAGTTAGGAGCCAGTGAATGGAGCAGCCCGGCTGGTCTCTTCTGTGTGGCCATATTGGAAGCCCTGGAGGGTGCAGGTGGGTGTGTGGAGGGCAGGGGGATTAAAGAGGTCAGTGGTCAGAATCCAAAGTGCCTGGGAGACTGAAGCTTCCTGCTTTCAGTGTTCACCTGGCCATACAGAGGAGGCTCACTGCCACAGACTGGACGAGGGTCTGGAAAGTGGGGGTCTCTCTCCCCATGATTTTTCAAAGCAGACCTTCCTCCCCAGACTTGGGGATCAGAATTAAGGGATAGAAAGGGCAGGGCCCAACTCTGGAGGACAGAGCCCAGACTAATGGGCCTCTAGATTCAGGAAAGGGAAGTCTGCAAGGTCCAGTGGGCCCGGCCTCATGGGGATTTTTCCAGCTCCCTGTCCTGGACTCTGAAGTTGAGAGCTCTTAAGCGTTCTTTCTTCATATGGGATGGCAGAGGCCCCTGGAGAAGGTCTGTCTGAATACACACACACAGGCACTCGATGGACATGTCAGCAAGTTCCCTCACTTCCTGAACCTCACTTTCTCAGTTTGTCAGATGAAAAGGGGGACTTTCCAGCTCTGGCACTGGGCGGTTGCTGTCCCTGCAATGGGGCAGGCTTTGAAATTGGATGATGTCCTTCCTCCTCTGGGATTATGTTGTGTAAAGTGAATGTTCTGGGGCTGACGAGGTTGAAGTCCCCGCAGGGAAGGAGGTGGGAGGGTTCTGGATTCCAGTATGGGTTGGGCTGAGAATAAGCTTTGCCTGGGATTTCATATGTACTCCCTGGGACTAGCCGTCCAGTCCTGTGGGCTCAACATCTGTTTCCCTTTTCTTTCAGCTTGGGATACTAACCTCAAGGACCCGGAGTCACCTGAAAGGCAAGGTGTGGGACCAGAAGAGATGTCAGTGGAAGGAGTCCCTGGCCACGTTCTCAGGAACAAAGCCTTTGTGGGAGGTCCCATCCAAGAGATTAGGGTATGGCAACAATTGCAAAATCTGGCAGGAGAGATCCCGAAGAAGCTCATTTCCCAGCAAAGCGATCTCAGGCAATTGATTCTGGACCCAAAAACTCTTCTTGAGCAAAGAGACCATGACCATGGTGACATGGGCCAAGAAATCCACAGGAGCCTGTGCAGGCCCAAGGTGTCAAGCAGTGAGAATGACGTTGAGGATCTTCCAGGCCTGATTCAACCCCCAAGTCTGTGTAAGATTGAGAAATCCTGGAATTGTGAGGAGTTTGAAAAGACTTCCAACCAGAATGCAGGGATGATCCCCCGGCAGAGAATTCGCATGAGAGGGAAAACTGAGAAATCGAAGCAGTGTGGGAAAAACTTCCAGGAAATCTCTCACCTTAAAGAAGGCCAGAGAATTCAGACTAGAGAGAAACCTTACATATGTAAGTACTGTGGCAAGTCTTTTGCCCAGTATTCTTACTTTATTAATCATGAAAGGACGCATAATCGAGACCGACCATATGAATGTAAGGAATGTGGGAAGACCTTCAACTGGAACTCATACCTCATTGGCCACCAGAGAATTCACACTGGAGAGAAGCCTTATGAATGTAAGGGCTGTGGAAAAGCCTTCAGCCATAGCTCAGCCCTTATTGCCCACCAGAGAGTTCACACTGAGGAGAAACCCTATCAGTGTAAAGATTGTGGGAAAGCCTTCAAATGGAAGTCAGGTCTCATACAGCATCAGAGAATTCACACTGGGGAGAAGCCATATCACTGTCAGGAATGTGGGAAGACCTTTGGTCAGAGTTCAGCCCTTATTGCTCATCAGAGCATTCACTCTGAAGAGAAATTTTATAAATGTAGGGAATGTGGGAAGGCCTTTAATTGGAAGTCACCTCTCGTTCAACATCAGAGAATTCATACTGGAGAAAAACCATATAAATGTGGTGAATGTGGCAAAGCCTTTAGTCAGAACTCAGCTCTTATTGTACACAAAAGTTCCCATACCGGAGAGAAGCCTTATGAGTGTATGGAATGTGGGAAAGCTTTCCATTGGAATTCATACCTCATTCAACACCAGAGAATTCACACGGGAGAGAAACCTTATGAATGTAAGGAATGTGGGAGAGCTTTTAGCCAAAGCTCGGCCCTTACTGTACATCAGAGAATTCACACTGGAGAGAGACCTTATCAATGTAAGGAATGTGGGAAGGCTTTCAGTCGGAGTTCAGCCCTTATTGAACATAGCAAAATTCATACCGGAGAGAAACCTTATAAATGTAAGGAGTGTGGAAAGTCCTTTAATAGAAAGTCACATCTCGTTCGACATCAGCGTTCTCATTGGAGAGAAGTATAAGGAAAGATGAGCAGAATTATATAGTTTGATGCAGAATGAAGATAGCACATCCAAAATTATATATTTGATTACAGTTTCATTTATAAATATAGAATTAAATGGTAGCAAAACAGATGAAGAACAACAAACTATAATGTTTCTGGGGTATTGAAGTTAAATGTATACCTTTCCTTTCTGCTAATCATTAACAGACTAAATAAAAAATGGAAAAATGACTATTCAAAAACAGTTAAAATTAGTCCATTATCTACTATCACTTCACTTTTTACAAAAAATACACTTTTACCCTTTGTGAGATAAAAGGAAAACTTCCTGAGAAAGAACTATCATATGAAAAGCAAATATCAGTTTATTAATTTTGGAAAGCTTTCAGATGCAATCCATCCCTTGTTGAAGTTAGTTAAATAAGAAGGATTGATTAGTATAGTAAATATGAATATTCTTCTAGAGTAAAAAACTAAAGCCTGGATAATCTCATGGGAAAACAGATCCTTGCCATATGATGTATTTGGGGGAAAAATCTTTACAACTTTACTGTCAGAAGAAAAGCTTTGTGGCTGGAATAGAGGTAGTGTAATTCATCAGGGCCGCATAAAATCTTTGCCTTGAATTTCGACTTGGGCTTACATTCTGACTTGCCTTCTGACAACTCAGAAAAGTAATTTCCTCTTGTGCCTTAGTTTCTTGTTCATGCATTTGTCCCCCAGTTATAAGAGGGACCCCCAGTCTCACAGTATTTCCCATTACCTCATTCACATTTGTATTTTCCCCAAATGAGAATTTTCTACTGGGCAATGCAGAAGAACTTTTAAATTTTACAGTCTAAGAAAAGAAAGCAAAATGGGAGGGAATTTGAAGTGTGTTGTCCTCATGCTATTACCAATGTAACATTTATTCAATCATCCCTTCACTCTTTCAACAAACATTGTTTAAGTTATTGCTGCTTGAAGGTAACCTATTAATTAAATTAAGCTTGGACCCTAAGTTCTGAACTTGTGACACATGGTAAAATAATTTTTAAAAAGATTGACAGAGCACTCTAAATGTCATGAAGTGGCTCTTATATAGCATCTATTTTGACCCTCTCAAGTGCCTCAGGTACTATGTTCTCCATTTCATAGAAGTCTCGATGAGTCCCAACCAATGGTTGTGTATCTCTACCTAAAGCTACCAAAGGTGAAGGGTGAGAGGTAGGGATTGAACTAAATTGTTTGAGAAACAATACTCTATCCAAGGCTCTGTTGGAGGTAGGAGCTGCCTTCCAGAGACTTCCATTTCACCAAGGAGGTGGAGAAGAAAGGCTGATAACATACACACAGATAATTGGGGTAACATTCTAGCGTAGCCTCTAGGAGGCCTCTGGAAAGTCACTGCACTGTGTGCCTTGATTCTCTCCAACTACCAGGATTAGTCATTCTTAGGTTCTCTATTGGGGAGTTATGAGGATCACCTGGGAGAATGTCTCCAATCAGAAATCACCATCATTTATGTGTAAACATGTGAAGTAGGGAGAGGTGTGAGTAAAGGAGAGTCCAGAGTCTGATTAGAAAATTTGGGGAGGTTTTGAGCACTTTGAACGTGGTGGTTGAGGGAAGGATTGTGGAGAAGGTTCATGTAAGCCGAACCTTGAAGGAAGAGAAAGGATTCTGAAAGGGAGAGGTGAGAATAAAGTACAGGAGATGGACTCTACAAATCCACAGAAGTCCAAGGAGAAGGCAAATTCAGGTAAACGATAACATCGGCAGTGTAGCAGGCAAAAAATGTTTAGAATAAAAATGTAACAGCCTGTCCGTTAACAGTTTCCTATCCATTCATATGGTGACTACAGAGAAGAGGGAGCCTCCCCCAAAACTCAGGAGATATAACTCAACTCTGGAGAGAAACTTACAATTATATCTTTGCTTCTGTTTGTTTTTTTAGAAAACAATCTTTCTCCCCCATTACCTTCTGGGTAAAGCCAGTATTCTGCTATCTGCTACCCTTCTGGCTCTCACTACCGGTCTGCCCAGCAAAGTAATTTATTCTAGATCTGGTGGAACGTGTTTGAGATCTTTTAGCACATAGCTACCTCAGGGTGCTGAAAAAGTGTTCTCAGTTTTTAGGAGAAAAAAACCATTGCTTGCAGTTATATAGTATGTTAAATTTTACAAACTTGATTCTCACAACAGCCCGAGGAAGTGTTAGCCCTCTTTTTTACATGTGAGGAAACCGAAGCCAAAAGTTAAATGGCCCAGGGTCACACAGGGAAACGCTGCTCAAAACAATGTGAAAACCTGTCTTTTACCGGTGCCTTAAGACAACACAGGCATTCGTAGATGGTTGTGGGTGGTTACAGAGGGAAGAAATCCAGTTGGCTGTACCAGCCGCTGCCACCTCTGCGGGATCTGTCCAGCTTTGGGAAACTCTTTCAGACGATTCGGGGTTTGTCCAGATCATCAGCTCTCAGCAAAGCAAAATCTTTCCATTTCAGTCATCACAGTTCCCAGAAAATCCGTGACAGAGCTTATCAGTTTGGATTCCATCAGCCTAGGTATTTTGTGCTTTCTGTTCCCAAATCCTTCTCAGTTCAGCTTTCTCTCCTACTTCTGTCTTTCTTAGGCCATCTAAGAACTCTCCTCACCGTGGCTTATAGTATATCAGGGTCTTCCTGAGCAATAACCTGTTTTGTGTATCTCTTCAAGCATTTTTATCACAGGAGCTAGAGGAGCTGTGTTTCTTCTTAAGGTAATTTTTCATCAATATTCCTTATGCAAATGTTCTAACCCTGTTCTATCCGTATAACAAAGGGGCAGTATTTCTGACTGTTCTGCTATCTTCATGCCACGTATACATTGTTTCTCAGCCATGATCACTACTCTGGAGCCAGTATAAAAGATCTCTGCTCCATCCCTTAAAGTTTTTATGGGATGGTTGTCAGGACCCCCATTTTCTCATTTGTTATGGGATTAACAGCCAGTGAATTTTTACTTACTTCTCTTATAGTGGATAGTGTCATCTGTGAACAGGGTAAATGGTGCTCCTCAGAGCCAAGTCCTTCTGGAACAGGCCCCATCCGGGCCTTTGCCAGTAACTGCATGGTCAGTTGACCTCAGGGAACAGAAAAATAATGCAGTTGCTCAACTATGCAGGTGACTGAGGAGGAGAGGGGGGCTTGGGATGTGGTAAACAGGGTGCAGCGACCCACTCAGCCTGATGCAGAAAGCTTGCTAAATATTTCAAACTCTCAGGCCCCAGTAGAGCCTTGGTAGTTTCAAAGTTTCAATAAGCCCCAATCAATGGTTGCAGAGTGACCTGACCTGGGAAGAGATAACCATGACCTTATTCTATATATATCCATCACAAACTGTTGCCTCAGACTAACCAGTTCCCTGAGGCTGTTTGCTTCCATCTGCTTTTATGATAATAAAGCTCCTTCCTTTAAGAAACCGGTCAAGCTGCTTGTTAATTCTTATCCATTAAAGCTTCTCTCCCACTGCATTTCTATTGGTTCTAAAATGGAAGAAGTTTGAGAGCAGTTCTTTTAGCCTCCCCTCCCTTTTCCCAGGGACTTGTTTCGCTAGGAATCTCTGAATCTGGCCTCACACCAGGATCAGCGAGTCCCTGCCCTTGCTCCTGGTTTCCAGTCCTCCTTTTCCCTTGGTTTCCTGATGCTAGGAGGGACTGGGCAACACTGATTGAGGGGCTTGAGCTGCCTGCCCCCTGTGCAGTCTGCTTTCTTATATGGACACCTGGGTTGGGATGCATGTTTTTTTCATCTTCTGGGCCTTTGGGATACCAAAGTCCTGAGAGTGAAGTCAGAGATGGGACAGGAAGGCTCCATCCCTTCTGATTCCCCCTTGAGATGTCTTCCTGAAAACTGGAACAAATTTGCAGGGCAGGATCTAAAGATGTATATGATTTTCTTTTGTATTATTGCTTGGCCCAAATACATTCCAGAAGATTGGGAACACTTGCCTGAATATGGGTCTCTAAATTATAAAACTACAAGCAGTTGGATTTATTTTGCTGTGTGAGGGAAAATGGATAGAAGTTCCCTATTTTTTCAAGACCCTGATTTGTGCAAGGTATTCTTGGCCACCCCTGACAATAAATACACCCCTGACAAAACCTCTCCCCATGATTTCCCATCCAGATCCACTTCTGATATTCTGGATGACCCTCTTCTCCTTCCTTCCTCTCCTTTTGCTCCAGGACACTGTGATGGGTTTGTTTGTAATCCCCTCCTCCTACTTTTCCACAGATTCTCCCTCTCCCTCCCTATTGTTCTCCGATCTGTCAGGACTCCCTTCCTTTAGTCCTGCCAGAACCTCTGGCAGTTCTGCAGCTTGATCCTCCCCCTTATCTGTAATATTCTTCTCTAAATTACAATGTTCTCTGGGAGCAGGTTTCTTGGGGAGCTTCTGGAGGTAGCCTTAGTTTCAGTTCAATTTAATAATCACCTCAAATGCAGGCAGGAGTTAAAATCTTAACACTTATCCTCAGGGACCACCTGTTCTTTCCCTTTCCAATACCCAGAGGGTTCCCTTTCCTTGCCCCTGCCCACACCCTTCTGATCTGGGAGGTCCCAAACCCCTTAAGTGGCTGAAAGGGTCCATGTCCCCTTCTCAGCAGGGATGTTACACAATTTGAAACTAGATTAGGATTCTATTTCAAAAATCCCACAAGATTTCAGGAAAAATACTGTCTATATCCCACATCATATCCAGAGCATACTAAAGGAGAAGGGAATCTTGTAATGCCTCAGTTTCCCTGGAGGTAACCTCCCCCTCCCTTGCCCCATTGGGACTGAGAGAATAGGGACCTCTGGTCACTCTCACATTCCAGAGAGTCATAAATCTCCAGCTGGCCTATCTCAGATACCCAGATGACACTCTCTATCTTGCTGGCTCAGACTTTCTGTCTCCTGTTTTCAACCCTCAACCTGTCAGAATTTAAACGTTATGGTCCTTGCTTGGGATTTAAACTCACCCATTGCTCTTTCCCCCCTCCACCTTTGTTTCCTTGATAACTGGAGTCCTATAAAAGTCTCTAGAATTCCTTGCTGGTTGCTGGATGCTTTGGGACAAGAGTCCCATTCAGCTAGCTGGGGGGTCGGACATGGGTCCTGTTTGGCCGCTAGTTGTGATTCTCCACTATTAAAATATTAAAACCCTCCAATCTCTGTCTTGCCTCAGTTTCTCCAGCACTACCATCCCAAAGAGCATCTAACCCAGTACCAAGTCCTCCTCCTTGATCCCCCTGATCTCGCTCTGAAGACCAACCCTACCTTAATCGTACTGCGCTACTCCCCCTTTCACAACGATCACCCCTGTGAGGAAGGCTGGGAGCTTGCTTCACTCCCTGATCTAAGCATTTCTCCTCTCCTCAGTCCTGATACTTCCTGGTTTAAGATGGCTCTATATTCCTGCTTAACAGACCTTGCCACTTTGGTTCTTGGGTTGCTTCCCTCCATGAGTCAGCTCCTCTGTTTCAGCCCAGAAGGCTGATCTCTTTACTTTAACAAGGACCCTTACACAGGGAAAGGATAAATGCCTCAATTTCCACACTGATTCTAAATTGCTTTCCACATCCTCCATGCTCATGAGGCTATTTGGAAAGAAGGAGGCCCTTTCACCTTCAGTAGGTCCCCTGTTAAACACGACCCTCGAATCATGGACATCCTCGCAGCTGTCCAACTCCCTTTGGAGGTTTCTGTCATGTATTGTGGAGGACACCAGACCGACAGCTCCCGGAGTCCTGTGGCAACTGGCTTGCTGCCCAGAATACCACCTTAGGACTTTCTTCCATTTTCCCCACTATGCCTTTAAATCCCTTCCTCCCTTCCGTTCAAAGGTACTGCTTCCCCTAAATATACTCGGGAGGAACTTGATATAGCCACGACTGAGGGATTTCCTTGGCTGGCTGGTTATCCCCCAGCATGTGCAGTGGAAACGTGCCAGCTCCTTCCACTCCACCACTGACTTTGGCTGTGAAGCCCTCTCCAACTTTATTAAACTGCTCTTCGATGGATATCTTTCCTCTAAAGCTTTATCTGCTGGCCCTGTGCAATCTGGGCTAAGGGTAACTCTGAGGACCCTCTTCCCCCCTCAATTCCTCCAACCCATCCAAGGGGGCAGTTCTTTCCCTGGTGTGGGCTGGTAATTGGATTTCATCCATATGCCTCTGGTTGGCTGTGCTGATCACGTATTTAAAATCAGCCGGCCGGAGTCAGGAATTCAGGTTAAGGGAAAAATCTTCAACCTTTATTCTCAGTAGAGGTGAAGAAGGATTGCGATAGCAATATGGGAAGCCAGCCAGCAGAGGTGAAGGGGGATTGCAGGTGAAAAGGGGATCGGAGGTGAAGAGGGGTCACGATAGCAATGAGAGCAGCTGTGTCAAGACGCCAGCCAGTAGCCTCTCTTTCCGCTTCCCTTTCCACTCCCCTGCCTCCACCCACCAAAATCGTCATTTTCCATAACACATCAGGACTTGCACAAAGAGTGGGTGGGGCCATTCTTTCTCCAAGCTTATATATTAATAGAGTATGGTCCAATTACTATTTAGCCTCACGTGCTAGGGACCTCAGTGCATCAACTCGAGCCTCAGCCCATTACAATCGGCCACTTTCAATACCTCTTAGTTCTAGCAGACACTTTTACGAACTGTGCTGAGACCCTCTCATGCCTTTCAGAAAAGACCGAAGAAGTGCTCAGTATTCTCCAAGACTTTTATCCCAGATTCGGCCTTCCCCAATATCTGTTGAGTGATAATGGTCCATCTTTTATCTCCTAAACGATTCAAGGGGTCTCTAAAGAATTAGGCAACTCTCTCCACTCTTCCCAACTCTCTCCACTCTGCCCAACTCTCCCAATCTTCAGAAAAGGCTGAGAAGGTCAAAGAAGCCCTAAAACACCCTAACCAAAGTAAGTCAAGAAAATGAACAGGATTGGGCCAAACTTCTGCCCATCTGTCTTCTCCACACCAGGGCAGCCCCCAAGCAGATATTAAATGGAGCCCTTTTGAACTCCCCTATGGCAGACCCTTTCTAATAGCAGACATTTTCCTTGACCCTGATATCACTTGGATCTCTCAGTATGTGCCCAACTCAAACAAATGAGAACTGCCCTCCAGGAGCATGTGAATTTTATCTCACCTGAACTTAGTGATGAGTCACCTAATTACCTCTACCAACTGGTGACCACACATACATAAAAAACTGGCAAAAGGATGGACACTTCCACTTTTTCCCCAAATGGAAAGGAAGTTTTATTCTTTTTATTCCCACAGCAATCAAACCAGAAGGGCAGCCCACTTGGACACACTGGACTAGGGTTAAGCTAGTCCCCATTTCCTCATTAGACCCTGGACCAGACACTAATCAGCCATCCTGTTCCTGTGAACCAGTGGAGGATTCAGACTTCATTTTTGAAAATAAAAGCTTTTTATTTTCAAAATATATGCAAAGATAGTTTTCGCAAAACCTTGTGTTCCAATTTTTTTCTTCCTTCCTCCCCCATCCCTTCCTCTGGACAGTAAGTAATCCAATATATGTTAAACATGTGCGATTCTTCTATACATATTTCCACATTTATCATGCTGAACAAGAAAATTCAGATCAAAAAGGGAAAAAATGAGAAAGAAAACAGAATGCAAGCAAACAACAAAAAGAGTGAAAACATGATGTTGTGATCCACACTCAGTCCCCACAGTCCTCTCCCTGGGTGTGGAAGGCTCTCTCTATCACAAGACCACTGGAACTGGTCTGAATCACCTCGCTGTTGGAGAGTCATGTGCATCAGAATGAATCATCATATAGTATTGTTGTTGAAGTGTATAATGGTCTCCTGGTTCTGCTCATGTCACTCAGCATCAGTTCGTGTCAGTCTCTCTAGGCCTTTCTGGAATCACTTTGATCATTTCTCACAGAACAATAACATTCCATAACATTCATATACCACAATTTATTCAGCCATTCCCCCACTGATGGGCAGCCCAGGTCCTTGCCACTACAAAAAGGGCTCAGGCTTCCTTTGTAAGAGACATTGTGCCAAGCAGCAGCTGACTTTCAAGCAGCCTGAGGAGTGTGACTTCCCTACAGGCCCCTCTTCATCCTGTCAGCTTGAAGGAGCTAAAGATGACTGCGCCTACATCCCTATTTCCTGATTCCTGTTTCTCTTCCCCAAAAAGACGAAAGTGGAGGAAAGGAATTGGCTTTGTTGGGGCCTTTGTTAGTTCCTGCATGGGCAGCTGATGGCAGGGGGTGCTGGTGCCCACTTAGCCAGGCATAGGGAATTTGGGCTATGATGACTGTTTCAAGGTCTGGGGCCCTAGCAAAAGCCTGTTACTCCCAACTAAGCATTGAAGGGCCATCTCCCTTGGAGGAGACAACCTTTGTCTTACAAAAATCAGGCAAGCTCCCTGATGTTGCTTGGTTGCTTTTATGCTAATAAAGTCCCTTCCTCAGAGAAATGAGTCTTGGTCCAGTAATTTTCACCTATCCAACCTGCTTGCCCACAGCAATATCTAGGCAGCCACAGTCTATTCAAGGGGTCTCACTTGCCCCACAGTGATATGAGAACCAGTTACAGTGTGGCCCTCCGGATTTCTTCAGGGAGCCTCTTTTACATAGAATTTGTTGTGAGCAGAATGAAGGAGGGGGAAGAGTCAAAGATGACTCTTTTGAAAAGACATGATGAGAAGGGGATGGTCAGGTCAGGCACAAATGATCCATGTGAACATTTAACACGGAGCTGTCCCTGAGTCTGTACACCTCATGTCTGACACGAGGTGGGATCCCCATCTGCACCGATGGTGAGTGGGGTCGTCTTTGCAAAAGGTTTCTTACACATTTTATTTTCAAAGACAGGTAGACGCTCTGCTTGCCCTGGGAAGCAGGCCAGGGTTAGGTTAGGTAAAGCCCCTTCCTCCTGCCAGAAGGTGAGCCATGTGGTCCTTCAAAAAGGCTACTTAGGCCCTCTTAGTCCATCTGCTGAAATAACTTACTGTGCATACCACAGTTTCTTGGAGCCAAAGGATACCGCAGGTGAGAAGCAGCCTTGGAAAAGGGTTCAGCAGCCTCCCACCATGGGTACCAGTCTTCACTGAACCCTTGTACACTCCAAGGAAACAGTCACACAATGCTTGTATATGCTTGGAATGAAAGACCAAGGTCCCTCCCTTAATAGATCAGCTTCTACTTCCAAAAGTTCGGCAGGGCCCCTGTGCCCACACCAAGACTGAGCTCCCCATCACACCCATATATTTAGATTCAGTCTGAATCTAGCCTATCAAAGTCATTTTAGTTCTTGGCCCAGTCAAACACCATGTTAGCTGTCCCTCCTACCTTTGGGTTATCTTAAATCTGTTGCCAATGTTATCTATCTCTTTGTCAGTAATAAAACTATTAGAACAGAACAAGACCCAGTCCTCGTTCTCTAGATATTCCATTGGAGGCTTCTTGCCAAGTTCATATCAATGATCATCATTATTAATCAGAGAAATGCAAATTAAGACAACTCTGAGATACCACTACACACCTGTCAGATTGGCTAGAATGACAGGGAAAGATAATGCCCAATGCTGGAGGGGATGTGGGAAAATAGGGACACTGATACAGTGTTAGTGGAATTGTGAACACATCCAACCATTCTGGAGAGCAATTTGGAACTATGCTCAAAAAGTTATCAAACTGTGCAACCCCTTTGATCCAGCAGTGTTTCTACTGGGCTTATCCCCCAAAGAGATACTAAAGAAGGGAAAGGGACCTGTATGTGCCAAAATGTTTGTGGCTGCCCTCTTTGTAGTAGATAGAAACTGGAAACTGAATGGATGCCCATCAATTGGAGAATGGTTGGGTGAATTGTGGTATATGAGCATATCAATGATCATATTAATGGTATCTCTTTATGGTGAGCCATCCAACTGGCTGTCATGGCATTATCACTGGTTCAAACTTCTCCATCTCTCTACATGAATATTAGGGCAATATAAGATGCTTTTCCAAAATAGTTGCTAAACTATTTTGTATATGTAGACGATAGCCACAGAATTCACCGAGTCAAATAATTTAATAACTTTGTCAAAATAAGGGAAATTCAATTAGCACGACATGATCTATTTCTGATGGCAGGGGAGAGGAAATGTGATTTCCTTTCCTATTGTTTTCATTTCTCAACTTTTCTTCCTTCAAATGAACTTATTTAGTGAAGATCAGGAGGCAAAGAATATCCTTAGAAAGCAGGAAGAAGCATATAAATGTCATTTTAAGGAGTTTTCCTTTAGCCCTATAGCAACGTCCGAATAAATTCCTTAACCAGATGGCGATAATTAGAGATCTCTGGCTGCTGAAGAATCCACACTGGAGGAAACTTCTTGTGACTGACTAGGAATCAGATTTTCTCTCTTTAGTCACAAACTCAAGGAAGTCTGGTCCCCAGGACCAGATGGATTTACATGTGAATTCCCCCAAACACTTAAAGAACAATTAACTCCAATACTATATAAACTATTGGAAAATATAGGGACCGAAGGACTGAGACCAAACTAGCGTTTTGTGTTTGTTCCTGGGGACAATAGGGGAGGAAGGAGCTGGAGGTCGTTGCCCAGGGGTCGGCATCGTCAGACACGTGCTCTCGGATGATGACTTGGGTGAATGAATGGGGGGCGGATTGGAGTGGGGAGAGACACCCCCTCCCCAGTAGCAGCGGTCCAGGTGGGAGATGATGGGGGTCTGCAGCAGGCTGGGGGAGGTGTCGGGGAAGAAAGGGCCACCTTCGGGAACAAGCCGGGAAGGGGCCTCGTCTCCCTCTAGCGATCCTCGGTGCCAGCCACGTGACCTCGCTCCCAAAGGCTCCGGCCGTTTCTTTCCCCTTTCTCCCTGGTGGTCTCCGCAAAACTCCAACAACAACAGCGGTTTCTCTCCCCAGGTGCAGCTTGGCATACAGTAGGAGCTTCATAAATGTTTCCAAGGCAACCCTGAAAAGTGGGGGAATCCACAATGGGGAGTTCTCTGCCACAAGGAGGCAAGAACTGGAGGCTGGGGCGGAAACGGGGTCTCCCGGAGGAGGGGATGGCTGCGAGGATGGAGCCCGGCCCGGGCTGGAGGAGAGGGGAAGCCCTCCAGAGCAAAGGATAATGGATAGCACAAGGGAGCCGGGGGCGGGGAGGAGCCGGGCGCCTGCGCATTCCGACTCCATTTCTTGGACTGGGTGGAGAGGGCCGTTTCTCCACTTACAGGACGTCAGTCCGAGAGCCAAGCTGGCTTTCAGTGTGCGCAGGCGCACACACATAACCTTTCCACGCTGCCCTCCCAACGCCCGTCCCAGCCGGAAGCGAAGGGTCCGATGCTCGGCTCAGTGACTGCCCGCCCAGTGCTAGATGCATGCGCTGGGGCGTCACCTGCTCTCTCCCAGACTTCCGGAACACGGCCGCCTGCCAGCGGCCTCCCCGGCCTGACCTTCGATCTCGAGGGCCATGAGGAGGACCACAGGCCTCGGGGGGCAGCAGGGGGAGGCCCAGGTGCGTGCTTTATCCTCCCAACGGGCGGGCGGGCGTCCCGTCACTGAGCATACGTGTGCGTGCGCGTGCACGCAGGTGCGAGGGATGGGAGGGAGAGAGATACTTCCCCAGTGTGCGCGCCTGTAAAGGGACGGCTTGTCCCGCGGGGATCACGGCCAGGGCAAAGGCAGGGAGTGGGGACATTCTGCAGGATGAGACTTCCTTCAAGGCCGCTGGTGGACCGCTCCTGACTCGTATCCCGGCTCCTGGCCGGCCTCTTCTTCCCTGGACTTTGGGACATTCGCGTCCCATCGCCCAGCTCTGGCCCCCGGCATTGGGATGTCTCCCACACTTTCCGCGCCAGTTTTGTCTCTTCTGGTGTCCTCCCTCTGTCTGTGCCAGGGCTTCCTAAGCTTTTTCCACGCCAGATCCCTTTTAGCCCAAGAAATTTTTAAACTCCCTCTGGTATGTAATGATATAAAGTAAGAATACAAATTCAAACACTTAATGATAAGAGATCAGAAAGAAATTTATTTAAAACAATTCTTTAGTAGACATGTCATTTTACTATTTATTAAAGAGTAAAGTAATTTACTTACTCAACTAAATATCATTGAAGCCAGCTCAGGAGGGCTCCTCCTCAGGTACTGCTTCAGCACCTTGAACAGGACTGCTCTAGCTAATTAGGCAAAGTGGGCTGTGCTCCCATGGAGTCTGGAAGTGGAGAGCTCAGGAGCACTACTCCTTAGGTACGGACTGCTTCAGCACCTCGGACAGGACTGCTCTAGCTAATTAGGCAAGGTTGACTGTGCTCCATTGGAGAGATCATGGAGTCTGAAGGTGGAGAGCTCAAGAGCACTCCTCCCTGGCCAGTACTTCAGAACCTTGGACAGGGCTGACCTAGCTAATTAGGCAAAGTGGGCTGTGCTCCATTGGAGAGATCATGGAGTCTGGAGGTGGAGAGCTCAGGAGCACTACTCTTTAGGTACGGACTGCTTCAGCACCTCGGACAGGACTGCCCTAGCTAATTAGGCAAGGTTGACTGTGCTCCATTGGAGAGATCATGGAGTCTGAAGGTGGAGAGCTCAAGAGCACTCCTCCCTGGGCAGTACTTCAGAACCTTGGACAGGGCTGACCTAGCTAATTAGGCAAAGTGGGCGGTGCTCCCATGGAGTCTGGAAGTGGAGAGCTCAGGAGCACTACTCCTTAGGTACGGACTGCTTCAGCATCTCGGACAGGACTGCTCTAGCTAATTAGGCAAGGTTGACTGTACTCCATTGGAGAGATCATGGAGTCTGAAGGTGGAGAGCTCAAGAGCACTCCTCCCTGGGCAGTACTTCAGAACCTTGGACAGGGCTGACCTAGCTAATTAGGCAAGGTTGGCTGTGCTCTGGTGGAGAGATCATTGAGTCTGGACGTGGAAGAGAGATACAGGGCAGTCTAAACAGGGGCTATAGGGACAAGCATGTGTGTAGCAGCAGGAAAGGAGCCGGTGGATAAAAGAAGATTGAAGATCTTCTGAGTCTATTTGGGGGACAGGAGAGGGGAACTTTGAAAAAGCATAATGTTGACAAGTCGTCCCAGCCAGATTTTCCCCAGGGAACCACAGAATTTCTCATTTCACCTCTGAGAATAATGAAATATCACTGACATCCAGATTATTTCCTCTTGTGAAAAGCCCTCCTTTTCCCTGCCAGCACTCACTCTCAAGCTATATAAAGCCCTTAACTTATTCCTCTTTTGAAAAAAATGAAGTAAGTTTTTAGTGAATGAAGATGAAATATAACTGAGAAAATGAAGGTTTGCTCTTCTGAGCAAATTGATTTATTAAGCAAAGTATGCCAGTTACCCAACAAGCTAGGACCAGACCATGTCAACTTATACATTAACCATCTTTTATACATTAAAACCGATCAAACAAGGCCAGTTAGTTAGAAGGAAACTGTACAGCGTTATGTCATCTGATTTCTAATTAGATGAAAAATTAGGAACTTTTCAAGTTGGGAGGGGGAGAACAAAGAGGTGTTCAGAAAAGGCAGAATCCTACTCCCCTCAAGTGTCTGCAGACACTCAAAGGAACTATAAAACAGTAACTTATTGATTAGTCCAGGGCCTATTTTCAGATAGATGTGGTTTGCTTGACATGTACAACTCCTTCAATCAATCTTTGGATCTGTCTGGGTTAGACCACAACTTAGGTTCTGCAGCAGGTAGGGGTGGGCCAGCTTTCCACTCAGAGCTAGGTTCAAAAAATGAAGTAGAATTTTCTACATTGGATGATGTTTTCTCACAAGACAAAAATTGGATTAGACCCATAATTGAATAGAAACCAAGCTAACTCCAAAGTAAGTTATAAGGCAGTCAGTGTGGTTCACTCAATTCCCAAAGTTATCCATCTGTTGTCCTAATCCCCTTACTTCCCTAAAATCACAACAAATCCACAAGAGTGCCTAAAGGCAAGACTCTTCTTTCCCTCCTCGGTGAGTCTGTGGCACATACCATGATTTTCAAGATTCTGTTCCTCCCATCACCTGCTTCTCTCTCCTTTCCCCTCTTTATTGCCTCCTCTGTCTCTCATCCCTCAGAAAAGGCCTCTGAGATTCAGGCTGGCACTTTCTCTCCACATCAGCAGCTCTGCTCCTGGAATCCCAGCATTTTAAAGATGATGCGTGACAATTGTAATTAAGGACAATTGGTGTGCATTGTGATTCTGTGTGTTTTCTTCCATGCCTTTAAAGTTGCTGAGCAGGTGTCTCTGGGCTTCACCAGGGGACCCAAGATATGAAGTATGGAAAGAATTCCAGCTTTCCTTTATTCTGGGGGAAATCTCTTTCCCTTCCAAGTCTGAGTTATCCCTTCTCTGAAGATGATTCCCTACTTTGTAACTTCACCCCAACCTCTTTGCAGAGGTTGACCTTAGGAGATTTCAAGGGTGTCTCTTCTGAGTGTACGTGTGTGTGTGTGTGTGTGTGTGTGCGTGTAGTTATGTAAATGTCCCCATGCACACATGCACCTGCTCCCTGGGTAATGGGATGCGTCTTGCTGCTATCAGGAGATGTCTTGTCTAATTGGTTCAGAGACTGAAAAGCCAGCCCCCAATTTCCTTCAGCAATTATTATCTCTTCCCACAGGCCTGATGTCTCTTGATTGTATCCAAGCAGGGAGCCTGGAGGAGGATGGAACATCCATCCGGGTCCTGTTGGGCCTAGGAAAGGTGAGTTGGGGTCTCTTCTTGTTCCCAAAACCAGGCTGCCTTCCTCCATAGTGATGTTCTTCTTCTTTTTCTATAGTATAATGGTTCTCTCTGGGAGCAGGTTTCTTGGGGAGGTTTTCTGGAGGCAGGCTTAGTTTCAGTTCAGATCAATAATCACTTCAAATGCAGCCAGGTGTTAAAGTAGTTCTTTATTGTTTCTTCCAAAATACCCCGGTAAGCTTTCCTTGGTTCCGAGAGCTCTTGTTGCTAGTCCTTTAGCTCTTCCAGCTTTATCTATCTCCAACTGCTCTCTCAGTCTATGAATCTTCCAAACTGACTGACTGACTGACTGAAGCTCTAAGAGCTTCTTATATATGATCTCTTAAAGGTGTGAATCCAAAGGTTGACTCCTCCTCTGAGAGAGTGGGATTGTGGGTTTCTGACTTGTGAATCTCCAGAACTTGTAAACTTCAATGTGTGAGCTAATGTGTGAACTCTCAAAAGTGTGAGCTCTAATGTGTGAATTCTCCCAAAGGTGTAAATCCTAAGCACACAAGCATTGTTTCCATCAACTCTAATGAGTTAACACCTTGTTTCAAGTTCTGGCCCATAACACTCAAACAGCTTTATCTTTGGTGCATGATTTGTATTGGGGACCTTTGAGAGGTTTGAGGGATTGGAGAAAGTTCTAGCCCACCATCTTGGTGCTCCTGTGATCCAGAAGTGTCTATGGCAGGCCCTTCCCCCCAGGGCCAGCTTCTCTCTCCACATGGAACCAACACAGCTGTGTTTGGGGTTGCAGGAGGCGGTGACCTTCAGGGATGTGGCCTTGGACTTCACCTGGGATGAGTGGGGACGCCTGAGCACATCTCAGAGGGAGCTCTACAGGGAGGTGATGCTGGAGAACTACAGGAACCTGGTCTCCTTGGGTAAGGAGGCTCCCCAGGGGACTCACGGCTGTAGAGCACAGACCTGGCTGAGGGAGCTCCTAAAGCAGGGGCCCCTTGGCCTTTAGATCCAGAAGCAAGGCCTGTCTTCCCTTTCCACGTTCTACTTGGTCAGGGAAGCTCCCCAGGATGCCCCTGTGGTGACATCCCCACACCGGATTACTCTGCTTCAAGGTGGGAAGGGGGCCCAAGATGTTTGTGCAATTCTAAGCCTGGCAGGTCACTGGGGGCCATCTATTGACCACCCTTCATTTTTAGTGGAAGCAGCTGGCCCAAAGAGTGGGAAGTGGTTAGTGCAAGGTCACCCTCCTGAGGATGGGGACTTGAACTGGGATCTCTGTTTTCCCAGCCCAGTCAATCCAACAAACAGACACTTATTTATTTATTTTTTATTGACAGAACCCATGCCTGGGTAATTTTTTACATTATCCCTTATACTCACTTCTGTTCCAACTTTTCCCTTCCATCCCTGCTCCCCCCCGCCCAAGATGGCAAGCTGTCTTATATATGTTAAATAAGTTATAGTATATCCTAGATACAATATGTGTGTGCAGAACTGAATGGTTCTCTTGTTGCACAAGAAGATTTGGATTCAGAAGGTAAAAATAACCTGGGAAGAAAAACAAAAATGCAAGTAGTCTAGATTCATTTCCCAGTGTTCCTTCTCTGGGTGTAGCTGATTCTGTCCACCATTGATCAATTGGAACTGAATCGGATCTTCTCATTGTCAAAGATGTCCACTTCCATCAGAATACATCCTCATACAATATTGTCGAAGTGTATAATGATGATCTGGTCCTGCTCATTTCAGCATCAGTTCCTGTAAGTCTCGCCAGTCCTCTCTGTATTCATCCTGCTGGTCATTTCTTACAGAACAATAATATTCCATAACATTCATATACCACAATTTACCCAGCCATTCTCCAATGGATGGGCATCCATTCATTTTCCAGCTTCTAGCCACTACAAACAGGGCTGCCACAAACATTTTGGCACATACAGGTCCCTTTCCGTTCTTTAAGATCTCTTTGGGATATAAGCCCAGTAGAAACACTGATGGAGCTAGTTTGAAAGAGTCCCCTCCTTCATGGCCCAGGTTAAAGGCTTGAGTTGGGGAAGAGAGAAAATCGAGAGCCCCGCGTCAAGACTCCCTTCGCAGGGACGGGCAGGGACGGGGTCTTAGAGAGCAGCTACTGGGATTTTGCTGGGGCTATTACTAGTGTGAACCAGAAGGAAGAGGGCTACTAAGAAAAGGAGGAAGGGGGAGACCCTGGCAGGTGTATTGGGGCTTGCGGGAGTCCCTGAGAGTGAGGGAAGAAACAGCTGGGTCATTGTGGGAATCCAGGTTTCCTTAGTAGTTGCTGGATGAATGAGTGGAGGCAAGAGTGGACTAAAGATGAATAGAAGGATGTTGGGTAGGGAGCGAGCATTGCGGAGGGCACACTGGGAGGGGAGGGGGGCAAGAAGGGCAGGAATGGAGAATCAGGTGGGGGAGATGTGAGGGCTCAGGCTTGCATCTTGCTGCAGAGGAGTTCAAAAACACTCTAGCCTTCTTGGTCCCCGGGGTCTTGGCCCAAGGTTCCTCAGGGTTAGCTGAGGTCATTTTGTTTTGGTGCAAATGGAGAACCTGGGAAGTGATGGTCTCCCTGATCCCGGGCTTTTGGAGCAGGGCTGGGAGGCTCACTGGGAAGACTGTTGCAGAGCAGATCTGGGCTTCCCCAGAAGCTGGGAAGGGCCCGGGTTTGGTAACCCCGCTCAGGATCACAGAATCAGAGCCTCTTGTCCTACCTCGGTCACTCCTCCCACCATACTTTGCCTCTCTCCTCCCTGACCTTCCACCTTCAGCATGTGCAAAGCTGTCTCATTTTCTCCTCCATGAGCAGGGCTTCCTGGTCCCAAGCCAGACCTCATCTCCTGGTTGGAGGGAGAACAAGAGTCACATACATGGGATTCGTTGGGATATGCTGCTGGGAGCCCCTCCTCGTCTGAAGGTGAACATCCCAGGGGTCAGTTAGGAGCCAGTGAATGGAGCAGCCCGGCTGGTCTCTTCTGTGTGGCCATCTTGGAAGCCCTGGAGGGTGCAGGTGGGTGTGTGGAGGGCAGGGGGATTAAAGAGGTCAGTGGTCAGAATCCAAAGTGCCTGGGAGACTGAAGCTTCCTGCTTTCAGTGTTCACCTGGCCATACAGAGGAGGCTCACTGCCACAGGCTGGAGGAGGGTCTTGAAAGCGGGGTTCTCTCTCCCCACGATTCCTCAAAGCAGACCTTCCTCCCCAGACTTGGGAATCAGAATTAAGGGATAGAAAGGGCAGGGCCCAACTCTGGAGGACAGAGCCCAGACTAACGGGCCTCTAGATTCAGGAAAGGGAAGTCTACCAGATCCAGTGGGCCCGGCCTCGTGGGGATTTTCCCAGCTCCCTGTCCTGGACTCTGAAGTTATGAGATCCCTTAAGCGTTCTTTCTTCATATGGGACGGGAGAGCCCCCTGGAGAAGGTCTGTCTGAATACACATACACAGGCACTCGATGCACATGTCGGCAAGTTCCCTCACTTCCCGAACCTCACTTTCTCAGTTTGTCAGATGAAAAGGGGGACTTTCCAGCTCTGGCACTGGGCGGTTGCCATCCCATCCCTGCAATGGGGCAGGCTTTGAAATTGGATGACGTCCTTCCTCCTCTGGGATTATGTTGTGTAAAGTGAATGTTCTGGGCCTGAAGAGGTTGAAGTCCCAGCAGGGAAGGAGGTGGGAGGATTCTGGATTCCAGTATGGGTTGGGCTGAGAATAAGCTTTGCCTGGGATTTCATATGTACTCCCTGGGACTAGCTGTCCAGTCCTGTGGGCTCAACATCTGTTTCCCTTTTCTTTCAGCTTGGGATACTAACCTCAAGGACCTGGAGTCACCTGAAAGGCAAGGTGTGGGACCAGAAGAGATGTCAGTGGAAGGAGTCCCTGGCCACATTCTCAGGAACAAAGCCTTTGTGGGAGGCCCCATCCAAGAGATTAGAGTATGGCAACAATTGCAAAATCTGGCAGGAGAGATCCCGAAGAAGCTCATTTCCCAGCAAAGCGATCTCAGGCAATTGATTCTGGACCCAAAAACTCTTCTTGAGCAAAGAGACCATGACCATGGTGACATGGGCCAAGAAATCCACAGGAACCTGTGCAGGCCCAAGGTGTCAAGCAGTGAGAATGACGTTGAGGATCTTCCAGGCCTGATTCAACCCCCAAGTCTGTGTAAGATTGAGAAATCCTGGAATTGTGAGGAGTTTGAAAAGACTTGCAACCAGAATGCAGGGATGATCCCCCGGCAGAGAATTCGCATGAGAGGGAAAACTGAGAAATCGAAGCAGTGTGGGAAAAACTTCCAGGAAATCTCTCACCTTAAAGAAGGCCAGAGAATTCAGACTAGAGAGAAACCTTATGTATGTAAAGACTGTGGCAAGTCTTTTGCCCAGTATTCTTACTTTATTAATCACGAAAGGACGCATAATCGAGACCGACCATATGAATGTAAGGAATGTGGGAAGACCTTCAACTGGAACTCATACCTCATTGGCCACCAGAGAATTCACACTGGAGAGAAGCCTTATGAATGTAAGGGCTGTGGAAAAGCCTTCAGCCATAGCTCAGCCCTTATCGCCCATCAGAGAGTTCACACTGAGGAGAAACCCTATAAATGTAAAGAATGCGGGAAAGCCTTCAAATGGAAGTCAGGTCTCCATCAACATCAGAGAATTCACACTGGGGAGAAACCTTATCAGTGTCAGGATTGTGGGAAGGCTTTCAACTGGAAGACACCCCTCATTCAGCATCAGAGAATTCACACCGGCGAAAAGCCTTATAAATGTGGTGAATGTGGGAAGGCCTTCAGCCAAAACTCAGCTCTTATTGTACATAAGACTATTCATTCTGGAGAGAAACCGTTTCAGTGTAAGGAGTGTGGGAAGGCCTTTCACTTGAATTCACACCTCATACAACATCAGAGAATTCACACTGGAGAGAAACCCTACGAATGTAACGAATGTGGGAAAGCTTTCAGCCAAAGCTCGTCCCTCATTATACATCAGAGAATGCACAATGGGGAGAAACCTTATCAGTGCAAGGAGTGTGGGAAAGCTTTCAGCAGGAGCTCATCCCTTTTTGAACACCACAGAGTTCATACCGGAGAGAGACCCTTTAAATGTAAGGCATGTGGGAAGGCCTTTAACAGAAATTCCTATCTCATTCAGCATCAGAATTCTCACTGGACAGAGACCTTAGAAGCATAAGGGAACATGGACAGAGTCGTACAGTCCGAAGCCCATGGCAGAGCCCAAAATATGATACACTTGTCCCCAGCAATGTGCTGAAATTGTACCGTGTTCTTGTCCCTTGGCGCTTCCCCTTCTCCCCTCCCCCCCACTCCACACACCCCAAAGAGCTGTGATAAAGTAGGAGGAAGGGAAATCGCAAAGAGGAGACTCGGAGTCACTTGCAGATGGTTCCATAAGTTACAGGATACTGTCTCATAAATTAACTGAGCCCACAGCCTAAGACAGTGTTGGGGAAAACAGCTAGACCTTCCTGTAAGGACCCCTGACTCCTGCTATCTGCCTGTGTCTGTAAGCCTTGGATGAGCCCCTGATTCAAGCCTTGAGACCAGCAGAACCCCAGCAAACATTAAACTAATGAACTAACCTAAAGTGGTGCTGATGACTGAGATGGTGTGAATATGCTAATGAGCCAAGACAGATGGTCCATCCCCATCACTGAAATCCCATAAAACGAGATCTCCTACACTCCTGCTTCCCCCTAGCGCTCTTCCACCTGCTGCTGGTCCATGCGGTCCAAGGGTCACAGACGTGACCGTACCCTTCTACCTCCCCATTGGGTTGCCCACCTCTCCTCCTTTCCTCCCTCTCTCCATCCCATGCCATCTGCCTCTGTGCCTTATTAAAGTGTTTCAAGCATTACTCCCTGCTTGCTGCCATTGTGGTGGGTAGCCAAAGACCTCGACATACCTGACTCCAAATCCCTCCTCTTCCCTTTTTTGAGGAGCACCGGGGTTATAGAGGACTCTTGTTACAGCTGCTCCTGCCATGAACAAGTGAAATGAGAGACTGAAGGCAGCAGATGTGCCTCTGGTCTCATTATTAAGGGGATAGTCCCTTTATTTGGGTCACAATAAATCTACAAAAATTTCTTATTATTCCATATACTTCCATAAACTGCTAATTCAAGCAGCATCATTATACCTCTAAGGGCCAACAAGAAAGGTGAATAGTAAACTATGTTGGTTCTGGGCTACAGACATCCCTTCTGCTAATAAATGGCAAATATCAAAAATGGGAAATGATAGATTGCTTTAAAATTGCCCCTTAATCACAATTGCTTAACTGTTTTGGCTTTTTTGTTTGTTTTTGGCAAGGCAATTGGGATTAAGTGACTTGCCCAGCATCACACAGCTAGTAAGTGTTAAATGTCTGAGGCCAGATTTGAACTCAAGACAGAGCTGATGCTCTATCTGTTACCCCATCTAGCTGGCCCTATTGCTTAACTTTGGGAAGAGAATCTACTCTGTACCCTTTGTAGGATGCGAGGGAAGCTTCCTGGGAATGATCTGTCATGTCAAAAGCAAATAATGCTGGAAAGCTTATGGCTACAACTCATTCCTTGTTGAAGCTTAGTTCAGTAGAGGAGAAGCATTAATGCATATAGTGGATGTGAGAAATCCTAGCACAGAAAACAAAAGCCTGGAGAACCGCGTGGAAAAACAGACCCTATACATACATAGATGGGAAATAAGTCATTGCCACTTACTGACTTGGTGCATGCTGAGGAGAACCGTTGGGGCTGAATGAGGGGTCGGGATGTTCCAGTGTCTCCTAGAAGCTTAGTTTGGGGGTACAAGAGGACCCAGCTTCCATGGGGCCTCAGGAAAGTCATTCTACCAGGTGCTGGGCTTTCCTCCTCCAACTATTTGGGTTACTAATTCTTACACTCTGCATCCACATTATTATAAAGATCACGTGTGAGGATGGCTCTGATCACAAAGCACCATCCCCTTTGTGCAAAAGCAATACAAAGCAGAGAGATGTGGATAAGGGAGAGGTCCGGGCAAAATTAGCGAATTTCAGGAGATAATAGAAAGCATCCGGAGTAGGGAAGAATTGTGGAGAAAGTCCTTGTGAGCTGAGGGCCCAGTATTCCTGTCACAGGATCCACAGAAGAATCAGGAAACACCGAGGGGAAGGGAGACCTTGGCTGGAATGTGGACAGACTCGAGTGAATAATATTAAGAATAAAAAATGCCAGGAGGGAAAGTTTGAGCCAAAGCATGGGGAGCCTTGACCCCCCAGCTATGGATTGTAAAGGGGTGCCATGTCCCTGAGCCCAGGGCTTCTCAGCCACTAATGTAGCCCTTCACTCAGAGCAAGGCTACGGAGACTTCTTTTGTGGGGAATCACGATGGTGTATAATAGAGCTTCCTTGAGGGGACTGCAGCACGGGAGGACCTTCTGCAGCTGCTCCAGGCTGCTAACCCCACGGCAAGGAGGTGCCGCCACAGGCTGTGTGCAGAAACCGTTAGCCATCAGCACCCGAATCCCATGTCTCCCAGGTTGCCGGTGGTTTCCTTTCAGAGTCACAAAGTCTGAGCTTCTGGTCTCAGCTGAATCAGAACAAATGCCATGGCGCGGAAGCCCCGGCACTGAGGGCTCCAAGTTGGTGCTGCTGCGTTCAGCAGCGTCCCCACATCTCTCTCTTCGTGACCCCACCAGGCTTTTCTCGGCAAAAACACAGGAAGGGTTTGCTGTGTGTTCTCAGCTCTTTCTTAAATGAAGACCTGCAGCAGACGGTGAAGTGACCGGTCCATGGTCACAGACCTGGTGTCTGAGGCCAGATTTGAACTCAGGGTGAGTCTTCCTGACTCCAGGCCCAGCACTATGTCCCAGGAGCCACGCATCTGCCATGGGTCCCCTGTAACAGACGGCAGGGGGAGGACTCTACAACATTCCCTTCTCTCACCTGATGCCATTAGGGAGAAGAAATTATCCTGGTAGGAAGAGCCAAAGCACTGCCCATCTGCTGCCTTCTTGAGAGTCCCCAGTCACCTCTCTTAAAGGGGTTCTCATTGCCCCCTGTCTAGTCTAGGACCAGCTCCAGCATGTGTCCTCCTTCTTCAAGGAGTCTCCATTACAGAGGAATTTGCTGGGAGCAAGATGAAGAGCCAAAGAGGATGATATTTCACACTGGGATTTCTGAGCAGTTGAGGGTGCCAGTCAAAAGTAAGGGAGGTGAGAAGAGAGACACAATTGCTGGGAAAATGGGCTCCACTTTGGACAGGCTGATTTAGAGTGTCAGTAGGACATCAGTGTGAAGTTCATCAGTTGGCAACTTGGGATTGAGAAAACAATTGGCACTAGATAGATGGAATTGGGAATCATTGAGGTAGCCATGGGGCTATTGGATCGTTTGGAGTGGAGGAAATCACTTAGAGTGTGGACAAGATCAGCACAAAGGAGAGAGTTCCAAAGGCGAGCCATATTCAGACCCAGTCAACATATTAAATATGCTCCCTAAATCTACACATTCATACACAATCTACTCATGCCACAAACACAAACTCTTATGCCACAGTTCTCAGTTTCCATAATTATCCTGACCCAGTCCTGCCTCAGTTTCTCTAAGTGTTCTGCCTCAGTTTATAATTGTCCTGAAAAACCTCCCCTCCCTTTTTATCAGGATATTTGATAAGGATAAAAGATCTTATGTTTTAGAATATCAGAATGTCTCTCCCCATCCCAAGCTATGGGAATGTCAGAGACTGTCTTATCAAGATGCCTCTCCCCAGGTCCGGGATGCCTCCCCTTGATTATGTCATCTCATCTCTGGTGGCTCATCCCACCCTATCAGAGTCCCACTCTCAGCACCCTGCCCCCGCCCCTGCTTCAGTCCACTCCCTGCATCTGAGCCACGTGTATATATGTCTTTGAGAACTCACATTGTTGGCTGGACCGATAGTCTCATTCAGCCCTGGGATCAAACCATAGATCCATTTGGTCCCAGTATATCTCTCCATTTAATAAAATATTAAATACTCTCTAATCTCTATCTTACTTAGTTTCTTTGTCCTTACAAAACCTACAAATACATATTGAATAATATTTATTAGTGTAATAATATTCAATATCTGGATGGAGAAAATCTGCAAAAAAATGATTGGCAAAAGACCTATTTTATGGGTAAATCTGGGGGAGGTTTGATAATCTGATCAGGATTTCTCAATTGAATGTGAAGGTTTTTTTTTTTTTTTTTTTTTTTTTTTTTTTTTTTAGGATGTGACTTCCTAAAAGATGAATAAGAGTTTGAGTTACCCTTGAATGGTCTTGAGAGGATGTGAGCCGATTTGGAGCCTCTGTTTTTGCAGATCAAAGGAGACATGGTTTTTGTGATTTTACACAATTTTTACAGAGTTTACTCAGGTCATTTTCAGTGATTATTTTACACAAATTTTACAGAGTTCACTTGTGTCAAAACCATGATAAATTTGTCTCTGACTATTTGTTTTTCTTTTTTTGTGGATTATTTTTTTTAAATTAAGTCTTAAGTGTGTAATGAACTTTCACATATTTTATGGATTTTATTCTCTTCTTGAAATTTATCATTTTCAAAGATACTTAAAAGCTTTTGAATAAATAAATCAATGCAATTAGTATAAACGTAATTGTTGCGTGCTAAAATTATCTTTACCTCAGAAGCCCATGAACTGAAAGAAGTCTGATATCTAAGACCCCATAGATGATAGCCTCTCCAGTGCTTAAGTGGTAAAAGGTTAAGAAGAAATCCTTTTCCTCCCCTGATTTTAAAATTTTCATTGATGTTTTTCATCATTTTCATTTCCAAATATGACCTATCTTCTTCTCACGCCATAGAAACTTGCTTTTTGACAATGGATACCGAATGCTACAAGCCAAGTCGAGTTAGCTTTCAGTATATATTTATTTGCCAAAGCCCTTCAAGACTGAAAGAAATCCAGGAAAATGAAGAGGCAGAGGTGAGGAGGGAGAGCATTCTAGGCTTCAGGGACAACTCACGCAAAGGCATGGGAGAGGGGTACAGAAAGCTGTATTCTCAAGGACTACCCAGAGCTGGGGGGGGGAAGGGTACCAAGTGAAGATGAGTGGAAAGGTGGGAGGAGGGCAGCTCTAAAGAGCTCCAAATGCCAGCCAAGGGATTGATGTTGGATTCTACAGCTGAGAGGGAGCCCTTGGAGGCTATTGAGTAAGGCGTGACACGGTTAGACCTTTGCCTCAAGCAAATCCCTTTGGTGGGTGAATGGGGTGGACTGGAGCAGAGAGACTTGAGCCCCACAGACCCACCAGCTGATGTCCCAATAGTCCAGGTGGAAGGTAGGGAGGATCTGCCCCAAGGAGGGGGCTCTCAGAGGAGAGTAATCTTGTGAAGGTACAAACAAGATTTAGCAATGGACTGGACTGGTCACATAGCGTGAGTGTAAGTGAAGAATCGGGACGGGCCAGACCTAGGGAGCCCCAGGGACTGGAAGGGTGGTTGTGTCTGAACAGCAATAGGGATGTTGGGAAGAAAGCTCCTGAGTCCGGGCTTCCCACTTGGGTTTGGAGCAAAATGAGACACAGGGCACTGAGCATGTAACAAAGCATTTACTTGGCAGCACTATGAAAAGCAGATTCATCCGGGGTTGGTTTGCGGGCCCTGGTTCCTCAGGTACCCTCCCTCAAGCACCCAGCCAGGGCTGTGACGGACAGCGCTGGGACCATGACGTTCTTCTCGAGTCTCGGTTCGCTTCTTGCCCTGATGCCAGCTCTCAAAGGGCCCCCCGCACACATGTGGAGTTTGAGCAGAGCAGGTTCTAGGCATTGTGGGGGCAGAAAGGCCAGGCAGCATGGCGGACATCTGGTTGTAATTTGGAGCAACAGGAAATGCGCTCAGTTCAGGGATTTGAGGCAAGGCAGTGGCGAGCAATAATTCCCTCAGGGAACTGGGAAAATACACTCCAGAACAACAAGCCAAACAGGTAAACAGGTCAACTTAGGAGTCAATGTGAGCTCAGAATGTGCTAAGAGAATTCTTTTTCTCTCTAAGTACCTTGGCTACAGCTGAAGGAAAGTGCCTTAAGACTTGCCTCCAGGGAAAAGATCACTGGACACTTACTCGAGGACTCTGGGTGCTCAGCAAAATGTTGTGATCTTTTTCTTCTCAAAACGCAGCCAGGTGATAAAAGTTCAGATCTTTTATTATCCCAATATAGCCCGGTTAGCTTAGAGGCCTATCTCTCTGCTTGGTTCCAAGAACTCTCTCCGAATGTCACCAAATCCAAAGGTCTGGTCCTTCAGCCTCTGCCTCTGCTTTCTTCAGCCTCCAGCCAGCTCCAACTCTTCATGTCATTCCGCTGAAATCTCGACTTGTAAATTATATGTATAAAGTATATTTTTAGAAATTGAGTTTGGATGAGAATTGTAGAATTCACCTAGCTGTTCTCCCACTAACTTCCACTCATTTAGATCCAAATCTTTTTCTGTAGGGAACCAAGGAGATGTATGCTATACAGTTTTAAAAATATCAACGACATGCTCCCAGGTTATAATTAAACCTTGATTTTTTTATAAGTCTAGCAATGGTCTCTGAACATTTTCCTTGAATGCTCTCTAAACATTTTCTTTGAATAGAAACAGAAGTCTGTTTTCTAAACATCTGTCCCATCTTAGCTGAAATTCTACTCTAACTCTTTTAACAAAATTTCTTTGTTGTACTCACCCTAATTTCTGGGTTGGGGAGTCTTTTCTACTGGATCAGGATCAGAGGCTTTTCCACTGAAATCCACTGAGGGGTCTGTCAGCCCCACGTTCAGAGCCAAAATGTTGGTGTTTTTCTTCTTTAATATAATATAAGATGAAGGTTCTCTCTGGGGGAGAAGGTTTCTGGAGGAGCTTTTCTGGAAGAAGTCTTAGTTGCAGTTGAAAGTAATAATCACCCAAATGCAGCCAGCTGGTAAAAATACAAAAATTTATTTTCTCCTTCCAAAATAGCCTGGTTAGCTCCTTCAGAGGACCCCAGTACCAGACAGCTCCACAGCCGGTCACTGCACAGTGGCCAATACAAACAGCTGCCCATCCAGAATGCAGGAGGCATCTAGTGCCCCCTTCCAAGGTGCCATGTCTAGAGTTTGGGGTCAGCAGGTCCAGACCCCACAGCTCCCCTCCCCCAAGAGAATCAGGTCTGTTCTAGCTCTGGATCTCTCCTTTTTTATCTCGGCTTCCTTTTATAGTCCCATCCCATGGGTCTAGCTCAGATCTACAATATTGATGTGGAGTGTTACTATCCCCCATATCCCGGATCCAATCGATGCGATCCCTAGCAAAGAGATATAACCAGCTCCAAACAAAATCATGACTCCTTTAGCCCCATTCCCAGTCCTTTCCGGTTAAAATGCAGTGATCCTTGCAGTTACACAAAAGTGCCTCTGGGTCCATGGCTCCACCTCAATCCCATCGGGCATCTCTTAAGACTTCCCCAAGATCCCTCCACCATGTGAAGGAGCTCGTTGGAAGCAGCAGGCTCCTCTCCTTCCATACCAGGTAGTCCTGCCCCCATTGCACTCACCTGAACAAACTGGCAATACTACAAAATTGGGTCAGGGACCTCGACCTGAGGCACAGCCTGGAAGTTTGGCACTTCCCAAACCATCTTGGATGACTCCTACCTGCCCACGTGCTGTTTGAGGTCCTCACCCCAAAGTCTGGGCGCACACAAATTGGGCCAGCTCTCGGGGGCTACCCAGAAAATCTCATTACCTACCTCCCTCCACCCCATCCCTGGCCTTCAATGAGAACCTCGGACTCAGGCTGCCTCAGTTTCCTCAGGCTCTCCCCCTTGTCTATCACAATACGGCTCTTGACCGTTTGCTCAAATGAGGTTGTTCCTTGTGTGTGTATATGTGGGTATATCTGAGCATGTCTGTGTGATATAAGACAAGCTTTATTCCGGGCAAAAGAAAGCAATACATCAATCAACAAGCATTTATTATGTGCCTACTAGGTGCCGGACACTGGGCATTCAAGGACAAAAGTGAAACAATCCCTGCCATTAAGGAACTTGAGGGAAGAAGGCGAAGGCAAAAAGGTAACAAGCATTTATTAAGCACTTACTAATGTGCCAAACACTGCTAATGTTTTAGAAACATCTCATTTGATGCTCCCCCAAACCCTGGAAGGTAGGTGCTGTTATTATTCCCATTTTACAATGAGGAAGTTGAGACAAATGGTGGGTGACTCTGCCCAGATCGGGGATGGAATTTAACTCGAATTTTCCTAACCCTAAACCCAGTGCTCTGCCCATTGGGCAATCTGGATGCAGCAGGAGGAGGCAAACCATAGTACCTACACAGGTGAATACAAATGATATATGTGAGGCGGGGGTAGGGGTGGGTGAGGACTCGCTGGAGGGGGCGTTCACATAGAAGAACTAGGAACCCTAAGAGGTGGCTATAAGCAGGGGAAATGTTTCACACGTGGGGGGATTGGAACATGGCAGCTCCAGGAAACCTATACGGAGGTGGAGGCAGAGTTATGTACGAAGAACAGCAAGACGTCCTCCTGGGCTGGGCCAGGGGCCGCCCAAAGGGGAGAAAAGTGTAATTAAGCTGGAAAAATACATTGAGACCAAGTCCTGATGAATCTGAAGGCCAACACGGGGTTCGAATTTGATCTCTGCAGTAGTGGGGAGCTACTGAACGTTACTGAGAATAAAACTGGCCCGTTAGTCCTGAGCTGTAGGAGTTCACAGCTTGGATTAGGGGCAGGTGGAATGCAAGGGGACCACTGTAATCGCCCAGGTAGCGGATGAGGCTCCCATCAGGGGGGTGGCTGCATGGGGAGGGGGGCAAGGGGCAGGTCCAAGCTTGGACTGGGAGAGGGACCTCAGGTGACTTTGAGAATCACAGTACCAGGGAAGTGGGGGGAAGGGACGGTCACAGGACTGGGAAGATGGAGGGTCTCTGTACATGGCACATCCAGGTGAAAACAGGCAGTTGGTGATGTAGGAAGTGGGTGTGGGAAACAGGTGTAGGTGAGCTCGGAATAGGGATAATGATGAAGCCTTTGGAACCTGACAAAGTCGTGAAGAGAAAAGAAGGGCCTGGGATAGAGCCGAGGGGGAACCCGCAAAGATCCTGGAGTGGATGGCCACCAAACGGGATCATGGAAAAGCACGTGGCAAATACAAAGTGCTGTCACCCGCAAGCAAAGACTGAGAGTGACGGGCAGGAAGATGCTCCAGTCATAAAAACCCCAAAAGCAGAAGGGGAGGGGGCCCTGCCATGTTGAATGAAAGAGACAGGTCAAGAACAAGAGCGCCAGAAAACCACCTTGAGATTCGGCAATTAAGAGCTCCCTGCTGCAGTCCAAGAGATCGGAGTCTGCAAGGAGGCGGGTATGCAAGGCTGAGGAGGGAGCAGGTATGGACAAAGCCGAGGCAACGCGGGCAGAAGAGCTTTCCTGCGAGTTCAGGTAAGGAAGAGAGGAGACATTTTGGACAAGTTGAGGGCCTTTGGGAAGGTTTCTAAGGAAGTGGACTTAGATATGTCTGTAAGCAGTGGGAAAGGAACCAGGACAGAGGGAGAGAAAAAAGATTGGGGAGCAAAAGGGGCTTTGGGGGACAATCTGCTGGAGAGGGCTCGAGGACACACATCAAGGCTTGTCTTCAGCAAAGAAAAGGGCCAATTCTACAATGGAGACCCAAGGCACCAGGGGACATCAAGAGGTCTGAGTTAAGGACTGGGGGGAAAGGGAGTTCACAGAGAATGGCCCCAGGGTTCTCTGCGAAGAACAAGGACAAGCACCATCCTACCACACACTCACACATGCACAACTGCAGACCACCACAAAGGAGGCATGGGGACCAATAACAAGGCACTCACCTCCTTTCCAGGGACTTCACCTTCCTGGACCTGCAGCAGGGGATACTCTTGCCCGCCCTCTCCTCCTGGAGACTTTCTCCAATTGGGCTTTTTCTGACACTGCTCTCCCCTGAGTCTCTTCCCAGTGGGATGATCTGACCCCTCCCTATATCCTTCCCTGCCTCATCATCCACGTCCCATGTCCCAACTGCGGATGCTAATTCCCTCAGTCTCTTGCTAGGTTCTTTCCTCTTCTATCCCCTTTTGATTACCTCATCTACCTCTAAGGGGTTAATTATCATCTCTATGCAGATGTATATGTGCACAGAGAAATATATACACTCATATATATGTAAATATATATCTGGGCTATTATAGAGATACACACACATATTTCTACATATACAAATGCAGGATGCTTATGCCTCCACGTTTGTTTGCGTACTACATCATCAATTGTCTGCTAGGCTCATACTGGATACCCCCAAAAGAACTCCATCTTCCCCCCCCAACCCTCTCTGCTTTCACCCTAGGTTCTCAACTCTGCCATCATCCTCATCCCAGAGATCCAATCAGAAGGCAATTCCCACCATTTCTACAGTTACCATCTCTCTCAGAGGTCTTCTATCAGAGCTACCATCTTAGTTCAGGTGCTCAGGACCTTAGATCACACAAGAACCTGCTATTCCATTTCCCTGACTTCCCAGACACTCCAGTCTGCTATCAAAATCATCTTCCAAAAGCCATAGAGCTCCCCTACTTAGGCAACTCCAATAGCTTCCTATTGTCTCTTATATAAAATATATATTCTTCTGTTTAATTTTTGTGATTTATAAAATGAACTCCTTTTTGCTTCATTATACATTACTCCCCTCTTAAATGCCTAAATCTACCCAAAATTGCCTCTTCTCTGTTCTTCACACGTTGTATTCAGTGTCTACTCATTTTGCCTTTGCAATGGCCATCCCACTTTTCTAGAATACATGCCCTCCTCAACTGTCCTGGAGTCCCTCCTTTCCTTTAAGAGTTATCTCAAGCTCTATCTTCTGGAAATATCTTCCTTATCCAACTGCCCTTCCTTCCAAACTGCCTTGTATTTAGTTATTGTAAATATATTTGTGATTTACTTCACACACACACATACAACATATATTTATTTCTTCTACTAGGATGTCAATTTCTAATGACCAGAAATTGTTTCATTCTTTGTATTTGTATTTCCACAACTGCAAAAGTACCTGGCACATAGGGTTTTATAAGTGCTTCCTGATTGAATCATTGTCCCTGAAAACTCTCCATGTTCTCTTTTCAGAAAAACCTATTGCTTTCAGATTTTCCACCTTCTGTTCCAGCCAAATCAGTTTGTTTGTGTTTTTTCAAAGTCTTTTTAAATAGATTTCCTTCTTTAATCTGAAGATAAGCTTGATCATTCTAGGATTCTTGTGGTAGTTTTGTTCTCACTTTCTGGGTCTCGCTGTTGTTCCTGAGATACTGTGCCTTGTCCCTTTCCTTTCTCCAAACCTTTGCTTTGGCCATGCCCTATTCCTGGAATGTCCTCCCACCTCACTTCTGCTGTTTCATGCAAGAATCAGAGTCCACCTGCTCGAGGAAGCCTTTCCTGATCTCCCTAACCATGGGTGGTCTGCTTGCCCCAGCCTTACTCACATCATTCTTGGGTTTTTTTAATATATAGTTTGCAAATAGATGTATGTATATACTGTGTCTCCCCCCATTCCTCCCACACTGTCCCTGGCTGGAATATAATCATCTTGATGACAGAGACAGATAATTCTGTCCTTGGCACACAGTCAATAAATACTGATTGTTTCTTCTGGAGTTATTGCTTTGCTCTTCTAAAATTTGTTCTTCAGTGTCTTTGCTGTCATTTCAGGTTTTTGGTACGACTATTTCTTCCCTTTTCCCTCCTATTTTTCTTTTCCTTTATTTCCAATATTCCTTGGTGTTCTGAGATCATGAAGAACAGGGTTCAGACATAAACAACTCATATTTTCACCCAGTATCAGTCCAGTGATGGTAAAATAGGGCAAACCTCTGACCAGAGACTTTTCCCAATCATTGTATTCCTAGGATGGTGCAATGATTCCTTGTCTTCAGAAAGTGAAGACTTTCCCTAGCACAAGAAAAATCCTCTGCCTTCACACATTCATGTCATCCATAGTTTTCTTCAGTGTGAATTCTCTGATGTGGAAGATTTGAGTCTTGAAGGATTTTCCCTGTATGTCCCATCCACAGAGTCTCCATTAAGAAATATTTATGGTGAATAGAATTGCAATATATCTGAATACTCTTTCATATTATTTACATTCATAAGATTTTGCTCTTTTATGAATTTTTTCATGATTATAAAGGGATGAACAGTTGCTGAACATTTTCTCACACTCCTTGCATTTATACGGTTTCTCTCCAGTATGAATTCTCTGATGTTGGATGAGGTAGGACCTTTTCCTAAATGCTGCCCCACATTCTTTACAGTGATAAGGTTTTTCACCCGTGTGAATTCTTTTATGTTGAAGAAGGACCGAGTTCTGCCTGAAGGCTTTCCCACATTCCCTACATTTATATGGTTTTTCTCCTGTGTGAATTAGCTGATGCGAAAGAAGCTCTGATCTCCGAATGAAGGCCTTCCCACACCTGATACACATGTGAGGTTTTTCTCCGGTGTGAATTCTCTGATGATGAACCAGGACAGAGTACTGCCTGAAGACCTTCCCACATTCCTTGCACTGATAAGGCTTTTCTTCAGTGTGAATTCTCTGGTGTTGAATAAGGACGGAGTTCTGCCTGAAGGCCTTCCCGCATTCCTTGCATTGGTAAGGCTTCTCTTCAGTGTGAACTTTTCGGTGCTGGATAAAGACGGAGTTCTGCCTGAAGGTCTTCCCGCACTCCCTGCATTTATAAGGCTTCTCTCCAGTGTGAATCCTCTGGTGCTGGATGAGATGGGACCTCTGCCTAAAGGCTGCCCCACACTCCTTACACTGATAAGGCTTCTCCCCGGTGTGAATTCTCTGGTGAATAGCAAGGTACGACTTCTGGCTGAAGATGGTCCCACAGTCGTCACACCGGTAGGACTTCTCTTCAGTGTGAACTCCCTGGTGCTGAGTAAGGCCCGAGTGGTGCCGGAAGGCCCTCCCACACTCTTGACATTTGTAAGGCTTCTCCCCTGTGTGGATGTTCTGATGGGCAATGAGGGTGAGATTCCGGCTGAACGCTTTCCCACACCTGGTGCACTCGAAAGGTTTCTCCCCAGTGTGGATTTTCTCGTGTCGAGTCAAGTGCGACTTGCAATTGAAAGACTTGCCACAGTCCTTACATCGGTGAGGTTTCTCCTCAGCATGAACGCTCTGGTGCTGGATAAGGACCGAATTCTGCCTGAAGGCCTTCCCACACTCCTTACACTGATAAGGCTTCTCTCCAGTGTGAATTCTCTGGTGATGGATGAGATGGGACCTCTGCCTAAATGCTCCTCCACATTCATTACACTGATAAGGTCTTTCTCCTGTGTGAATTCTCTGGTGTTTCGTAAGGTAGGACCTCTGACTGAAGGCTAAGCCACAGTCATTACATTTATAAGGCTTTTCTCCAGTGTGAATTCTGTGGTGTTTAGTAAGGTAGGACTTCTGGCTGAAGGCTGTCCCACACTCCTTGCACGGGTAAGGTTTTTCTCCAGCATGGATTCGCTGATGCTGTCGGAGATGGGACTTCTGCCGGAAAGCTGATCCACATTCCTTACAGGGATAAGGTCTCTCTCCGGTGTGGATTTTTTGGTGCTTAGTAAGGTATGACTTTTGGCTAAAGGCTGAACCACATTCTTTGCATGGATAAGGTCTCTCTCCGGTGTGGACTCTCTGGTGTTTAGTAAGGTATGACCTTTGCCTAAAGGCTGCCCCACACTCCTTGCACTGATGGGGTTTCTCTCCAGTATGGATACTTTTATGTTTTGTAAGGTATGACTTCTGGCTGAAGGCAATCCCACACTCTTTACACTGATAAGGTTTTTCTCCAGAGTGAATGTTCTGATGTTGAACAAGGACTGAGTTGTGTCGGAAGGCCTTCCCACACTCCTGACACTTGTAAGGTTTTTCTTCACTTCGAACTCTCTGAGGCTGAACAAGGGGTGAGCGTTTCCTGATGGCCTTCTGACATTCCTTATACTCAGAGAGTTTGTCTCCAGAATGAATTCTTTCATGATTAATAAGGCATGAACGGCTGGTGAAGATCTTTTCACAGTCCTTACATTTATAAGGTTTCTCTTCATTGGGCACTGTCTGATCTGGAGTAGGGTGGGACCTTTCCTGGATCTTCTCACCCTCCTTCCTCTGGTAAAGCTCCTGTCCAGGAGGAATTCTCCTATGTTGAGTAACATGTACATCTGGACTAAAAGCTTTCCCAAGTTCCTCACAGTCAGAAGGTTGCTTTTGCCTATTTGCTCTCTGACGTTGAATAAGGGCTGTGAGATCCCCAAATTCATTACCATTCCGTGAACTCTCAAGCCCAGAGATGTCCTGACTGAAATGTTTCCCATTATCAAAACAGCTGTGGCCTGTCTGTATACTGGGGATTTTACTACGGAAGAAAGCCAATTTCTTGAAATCATGGAAGTTCCTTGAAATATTTCCCATCTGCTTCCATAATGGAATCTCTTGGGTGGGATCTCCTATAAATATGGAGCCATGGAGGACATCTTCAAGGAGTTCTTCCCCTAATGTCTCTGGTGTTCCTGCTTTTTGATTTAGAGGTGATTCTCGGTTCTCAAGTTTAGAATCCCAACCTGGAATAAATTAGGAATGAAAATGATTGAAATCAAGTGAAGTAAAAGACCAGCTCAACCCTTAACAGGATCATGAATCTCCCTGGCTCAGAGAGAACTGGAAAGACAGAAAGTTAAGGCAATCCTAGGGAGTGGTATGGGAGGCACAGTGTTCAAAGCTAAGATGGTGGTAATTCCTTGGTACTCTGCCCTGGTCATACCACAATTGGAGTTGTATGTTCAGCTGAGGAAATTACATTTTAAGAAGGATGAAAAAAGAATGGGAGAGAGAGAGAAGAAAGCAACAAAGTTGATGAAGGACCTTAAATCTGTGATCCATGCAGATGGGAAAGCTGAATAAACTCAAGAACATGCAGAATTATAGGAGAGACAAGTTTGGCATGAGATGCAATGAAGTGGAGAGTTTGGGGCTTTGTTCCCTTTGGATTCATATGATAAAGCTGGGGACAATGGATAAAAGTTGTCAAGAATCATTCTTAAGTGTGCTCTAAGAAGATGTTTCCTAACAGTATGAGCTCCCTGACATAGAACCAACTTCCTTGGGGGTCATGGGTGCACCTCTACACTTGGAGCCTCCGATGTAAAGACTGACCTTTTTACATTTACATTTTTACATTTATATTAGGGAGGAAAGGGAGCTGAGCTAGGTGGTCTCTCAGGTTGCTCCCAATTTTCTGGATTCATTGAGCTTTTAGCCCATTAGAAGTGGAACGTCTGGCTCGTTTGAAAGATGGGCAACTAGATGCTCCAAGAGTTGACAGGATTTCCCTAAAGCCCTAAAGTGAATTAGTAACAGGTGTGAGACAAAGACCCAAGTATCTGGGCTCCTCCTCTTGTGTTCTCTTCCCTCCACCATTTGTCTAAAAATCTCTGGATCCCTCTGTGAGAAAGGAGGAACCTGTGAGATGATGATGATGATGATAATGATGATGGTAACGATGAGGATGATGAAGCTGGGGGAAAGACCAATGAGAAGAGCAAGGTGTTGAGAGTTATTGAACTATCCTGGTCACCAGTTTTTGGGATAAGAACTCACTATTTGACAAAAATTGCTGGGAAAATTGGAAATTAGTATGGCAGAAACGAGGCATTGACCCACACTTAACACCGTACATCAAGATAAGGTCAAAATAGGTTCATGACCTAGGCATAAAGAATGAGATTATAAATAAATTGGAAGAGCATAGGATAGTTTACCTCGCAGACCTGTGGAAGAGGGAGGAATTTATAACCAAAGAAGAACTAGAGATCACTATTGACCACAAAATAGAAAAATTTGATTATATCAAATTGAAAAGTTTTTGTACAAACAAAACTAATGCAAACAAGATTAGAAGGGAAACAATAAGCTGGGAAAACATTTTTATAGTCAAAGGTTCTGACAAAAGCCTCATTTCCAAAATATATAGAGAATTGACTCTAAGTTATAAGAAATCAAGACGTTCTCCAATTGATAAATGGTCAAAGGATATGAACAGACAATTCTCAGATGAAGAAATTGAAACTATTTATAGACATATGAAAAGATGCTTCAAGTCATTATTAATCAGAGAAATGCAAATTAAGACAACTCTGAGACACCACTACACACCTGTCAGATTGGCTAAAATGACAGGGAAAGATAATGCAGAATGTTGGAGGGGTTGTGGGAAAACAGGGACACTGATACATTGTTGGTGGAATTGTGAACACATCCGGCCATTCTGGAGAGCAATTTGGAACTATGCTCAAAAAGTTACCAAATTGTGTATACCCTTTGATCCAGCCATGTTTCTACTGGGCTTATACCCCAAAGAGATACTAAAGAAGGGAAAGGGACCTGTATGTGCCAAAATGTTTGTGGCAGCCCTGTTTGCAGTGGCCAGAAACTGGAAAATGAATGGATGCCCATCAATTGGAGAATAGCTGGGTAAACTGTGGTGTATGAACGTTATGGAATATTAAGGAATGACCAGCAGGAGGATTTCAGAAAGGCCTGGAGAAACTTACATGAACTGATGCTGAGGGAAATGAGCAGGACCAGGAGATCATTCTATACTTCAACAACAATACTATCTGATGATCAATTCTGATGGACGTGGCCATCCCCAGCAATGAGATGAACCAAATCAGTTCCAATGGAGCAGTAATGAACTGAACCCATGAAAGCTACACCCAACGAAAGAACTCTGGGAGATGACTATGAACCACTACATAGAATTCCCGATCCTTCTATTTTTGTCCGCCTGCACTTTTGATTTCCTTCACAGGTAATAGTACACTATTTCAAACTTCGATTCTTTTTGTACAGCAAAATAACTGCTAGGACATATATGCTTTAACATACTTAACATGTATTGGTCAACCTGCCATCGGGGGAAAGGAGGGGAAAATTGGAACAAAAGGTTTGGCAATTGTCAATGCTGAAAAATTCCCCGTGCATATAACTTGTAAATAAAAAGCTATAATAAAAAAATTTAAGAAAAAAAAAGAAATATCCTGGTCATTCAGAGAGTAAATGGAAAGAGGAGCGGGAGATGGAGTGACAACAGAAAGAGAGAAGTGGGAGCAGGAAAGGGGAGCCAGGAAGTTGGGGAGACCTGCTTTAAGAAGATAGGAGGGGAACATGCTTCCAGGTAAAAGCACAGGCAGAACAAGATCACCTAATTATTAGTTCCTCCATTTCAGAGGCATCATATTTAAAGCACATATTTGACAGTACAGAAAACTGAGGGGAGGGAGGGAAATGACTCATCCAACATCACACTTTGTGTTGAACGCAGAGCAAAGGTCCGAGAACATCAGAACCAGTATATGTAAGTCACGCCCTTATTTGAAAGACTGAGGCTCAGAGAACTGAAATGTTTCCTGAGGTGTTTCCACACCTGATTCGGAGGGCACGTTCAGATACAGGGAGCACTCAGATACAGGGAGCACACTCAGATATGGCTTCTCAGAAGAGGTCCATGCTGCCCTCTGGACAGAGTGGGCTTCTGGACCCCTTGGAACTCCCCAGAATCATGGTTTTGAATGCATAGAAGATGTCGGATAATGAAGGGAACCAAGTCTATAGAAGGAAATATAGTTTTGAAAAAACAAGCTGCCACAGGCCAGGGAAGGACTCGTACTGAACTTCAGATATCAGAGGAGGAATTGGGAGAGTCCTCCCCGAGGTCCCCCTGCCCTCCACACACCCACCTGCACCATCCAAGGCTTCGAAGATGGATGCACACGAGTGATGAGCAGAGCAGCTCCTCTCGCTGGCTCCCGGCCGCCGGCTGGATCTCCCACCTTCACACAGACAGAGGCGACCTCCGGTGCATCCCAGGGGATCCCAGATCGCAGCCCCTTCCCCTTGTTCCAGCCAGGAGATCAGGTTTGGCTTGGGACCAAGAAGCCCTGATCAAGGAGAAAATATGCCAAAGGGAGTCGGGGTCAGGTGGTCAAAGGAAGGCCTGAAACTAGAGCTTTCAGACTATGCGACTCTCCAGAGAAACAGAAACACTCGTGATTCAGAAGGGACCCCACTGCAGACCCTCTCCTCAAACCATGACTCTCACGTTTCTTGGGGAACATCCCTCCTGATGTCTAGGGAAGGGACATCATGACCTCTCTGGGCCTCAGTTTTCACGGGTGTAAAATGGGGCCACTGTCCTTTCCAGCTGTGCTCCCACCAGCCCAGACTTCTTACCCAAGAACATCTCTCTCCACTTTGTCTTTTGGTTGCTTCCTACCAGAGGCTTCCACTTTGAGGACTGCTTGGACCAGCCAACTGGGCTGCGCTTCTGCTCCACCATCTCTTCCCCCTGCCCCCCAAATTCCTTCCCTCTTAAAGTCTGTATTCCTCCTTAGAATGGAGGCTCTATGAGGGCTGGGAGCTTTCTGTCTGCTCCTATCTGTATCCGGGTGTTTAGCACCGTGCCAGGGTCGGAGCATGCATCTGTTGCCTCTTGCAAACTGGGAGGAATGATGCCCCGAGACTTGGAGGAGGGAGGCTGCTCAGAGGTACTGCAAACATGGGTGGGAGGGGCAGGAAGGGTGGCTCATGGGAAACGTCCTGGGCTGGAACTGGAGCGTCCGGCTTCCAGGCCCCTCTGCGCTCCCTTGTTCAAATCACTTCCCCTCACTGGACCAAACGCAAGGGCTGGAGCCAATGGTGGCCGATGGCCCGGGGCGCCACCGCTGTTCAGTTTGCCGTGTTAGGGAAGGACCCCCAAGCCAGGAAGGTGTCGAGAGGGGTCCCGATTTCCCGGGGCGGGGGAGCTTCCTTACCCACAGAGACCAGGTTCTTGTAGTTCTCCAGCATCACCTCCCTGTAGAGCTCCCTCTGAGCTGTGCTCAGACATCCCCACTGGTCCCAGGTGAAGTCCAAGGCCACATCCCTGAAGGTCACCGCCTCCTGCAACACCAAACAGCCGTGCTGGCTCCGGGGTCCCATATTTGTGGGAGAGAGAGGCTGGCCCTGGGGCCCAGAACGGACACAGGGGGCTTGAAGGAGGTAGGGAGGGCAAAGAGAGGGTCCTTAAGGCAGCCAGAGTAGGGGATGTTCGGGTCTGGGAGCCCAGGAAACTGCCACTGAGGGATTAGAGATGAAGGAATGTTGGCCGGTGGTCACCGAGCCCAATCAATCCCCTCATTTGGCTTAAGTGGCAGGAGGCTCTGGCATAGGTGGCCCCCATGGAAGTGACCCAGCAGGATTGGAATCCAGGTCTTCTAACACCAAAGATGGCCTTTGTCCCTACTCAGGGCTGGCCGGCTCTATTGCCAACTGGACTGTCTCCCCATTGGCCTTTGGCTTTCAAAGTAAAGTGAGAAAGCTGGTGGTCGGATGATCCCTTCCCTGACTTTGGGAGCCAGGAGCCCCTAGTCCAAGAAGGCCTTGGCAGCTGACCTTTGGCCAGTGCCACCACGCGCAAGAACCTGAGGAAGCAAGTCCAGTCACTCACCCGGGATCTGGCCCACGGGATCCTGGCAGGGGGTCCGGCCTCCTCCAGGCGCCGCTTTGGGGGACAGTTATGGGGCATCACACCTGTGGGGTGAGAGAGCAGCCCCTGAAGGGAGGAAGGCTGATTTTCTGGCCTCCTCCCTCAAAACCCAGGGCAACACCTAGGGTTAAAGATGGAGAGGAAGGGTCCTAGAAGGGTGAGCCCCATGTGAGCCCAGGAGACAGGTCCAGAACAAACAATCCAGGATAATCTTGGAGCCATCCACCGGAGGGGTGGGAGACAGAGGAGGAGGCGACAAGGAAAAATGCTGAGTGATCAGAGACTGGGAAACCAGGAGCAGCTACTGCAGAGCATGGCAGAACAAAGGCAAAAAAGGGGGTCTCACCAAGAGGGGCCGAGCGGCACTCTGATTCGGGGAGACAACATGTGGGTGTGGGTAAATAAACAACATGCTCAAGTATATTTATATACACACATATATGCATACGTGTGTATTTGCATCTGTGTGTATTTACATGTATATGTACACGTGTGTGTGTGTGTGTAACAAAATACACACAAAATGAATACAAGGCACTTTGGGGCTCCAGAGATCTAGCAGACGGGCAGAGCACAAGAAGCTTCCTGGAAAAAATGGAACTGGAAGGAAACCAGGGATTCCAGAGTTAGTGAGAGCTGAGGATAATGCTGAGGTAATGATTCTCGGAGACAGGCAGCATGGTGGTGATGTCAGAAAGAAGAGGCTGTCTGTGAGGGAAAAGATGAGCTTTATTATGGACATAACAAATTTGAGGTGCCCGTGGAATACATCAATTACCAAGGAAAGGACTCCTAATTTGACAAAAATTGTTGGAAAACATTTAGACTAATATATAGTAAGCTTAAAATGGGCAACTGACTTGAATATCAAAGTTCATACCACCAAAAAAAAAAATAGAGAAAACCAGATCAGATACTTTTCACAGCTATGGCTGAGAGAGTTTTTTTTTTTTAATTAAGTTTTATTTTTAAGTTTTTTTAATTAAGTTTTATTTTTCAATCAATGAAAATCCATCTTCTCTCCCTTCCCAGTCCACTGAGAAAGAAAAGAAAAGAAAACCCTTGTTACAAATGTAGATCATGAAGTAAAACAAATTCTTAACATTGTCCAAAAATGTCCATGTCCAAAAATTAGGGGTGAATTTTTGACCAAAGAATAACCTTAGAAGAAGAAAAACAAAACAAAAAGTTCAGATATGTAAAATGGAAAAATTTTTGTATGAACAAAATCAATGCAACTAAGGTAGGAAGATAAGCAGTCATATTGGGGGGAAACGTTTTACATCAGATAAATATGATAAGGGTTAGATATCCAAGATATATAGAATACTAATTGAAATGTATAACCAAAATTCATTTATTCTTTAATATCTAAATGGTCAAAATATATGAACAAATGATTATGAAATAAAATGCTCCAAATTACAAAGAGCAACAAAAAGCAAAACAATTCCGAGCACTCATTTATTCCTGACAAACTGACAAAGGTGGCAAACAATATGAAGTCTATGACGGAGGGGCTGTGGAAAAGTGGACACACTGACATATGCTTAGTGGGATTGTGAATCCTGGAAAAACAATTTGAATCACATGAAGAGAGTGACCAAAATGCCATTCCGTCTGACCCAGCGGGGCCAATGACAAAAAAAAAGGACTTGTGTTTATAGCAGCACTCTTTGGAACAGCTGCCATAGGAAAGGGAGCAACTGGGAAATGGCCGATTCACAGAAAGACATGAATATCATGAGATGTGAAAGAATGAGTAAAACAGAAAAGCATGAGAAAATCACATGCACTGAAACCAAGTTAGGTATATGGATCCAGGAAAACACAAAACAACACAACTAAAAAGAGTAGCCAAAAACCAAGCAAGCCAAATACTGAGCAACTACTCCCACCTGGGAGAGGCTGGTCCAAAGAATAGATGTGGTCCAGTTCCTCCCTGCTCATTTATATGTAGGACTGGGGAACTATGGGTGAGATACACTGCATGTAACATCTAGCTTTTCTGATATGTTGGTGAGTTTTGTTAAACTTCTTCTTCCCCACCCTCCCATCCACTTTAAAGTTTTTTATTATGCAACATTGATCTCCAGAAAGGAGAGGAATACATTGGAAAATGTAGGTAAAATATTGATTAAAATACATTTAAAAAACAAAAGAAGTAAGAAAAAAGGAAATGAAAATACTTAGTGTGGATAACTTTTTTTCATATATAGCTTTTTATTTACAAGTTATATGCATGGGTAATTTTTCAGCATTGACAATTGCAAAACCTTCTGTTCCAACTTTTCCCTTCCTTGCCCCCTTCCTCCCCCAGATGGCAGGTAGACCAATACATGCTAAATATGCTAAAGTATATGTTAAATACAATATATGTATACATATTGTGGATAACTTTTTAAAGGATTTTGGCTGAGAAAGGGAAGAAGGGTATAGGTGAGCACCTAGTAAGGGATTTGTGATAGCATGTGATGATTTTTTAGGGATGGAGGAGAATGGGAATGAAGCAGGAGGAAAAGATGAGAAAAGGCATATTGGTGGGAGTGGAGGTGTGAGGACACCTCATCAACAGAGATGGAGGAAAGGAAACAAAGGGGAGGAATGATGTCAAGGGAGTTGTGAGGTGATAAAGAAGGCTTATCAGATGAGACAGACTGGAAAAGGGACAGTTAGTGGTGAATGACTGACTTTATCAGTACCAAATGAGGAGAGGGCTTTGAGGAATTGGGTGAGGAAAGGGGGAGCTGGGGAGGCTTCAGGAAAGAAGATGTCTGGAAGAGTCATCATGGTGACTGGACAGAGAATCACTTAGGGAACAACAGAAGGACTGCCTTGTGGCAGCAAAGATCCAGTTGAGATTGGGTAACAAATTTGTCTTGGATGATAGAAGAGCAGTCCAGAGTTGGGCTGGAAAAAGTACTTGTGAGTCAGGCACTAAATTCACTGAGAAATTTTGTATGCTGGAATAAAGTATCTGTCCCAAATTGGAAAATAAATAAATAAAATAAAATGACCAGACTTAGTAGAAAATGTGACATACAAACACAAGAAACAAGAGACACACAAAGTTAAATATAAATGAACAATCATAAGGGTTATGCTCTGATGGGGGGATAACACATGTAGCACCTCTGAACTCTCATCAGGGGGTCATTTCAGTTGTTCAGTCATGTTGGATTCTTCATGAGCCTATTTGAGGTTTTCTCAGCAAAGATACTCAGCCAAAAAACCAAAGGAGTCGTTTACCACTTCCTCCTCCAGTTCATCTTACAGATGAGGAAACTGAGGCAGACAGGATTAAATGACTTGCCCAAGATCATATAACTAATAAGCTTCAGAGGCCAGACCTGAACTCAGAAAGATGAGTCTTCCTGTCTCCAGGTCTGGTATTCTATCCACCTACCTGCCCCTCAGGAATTCCAGAAAGAATCTAATTAGACAGGAAGCCTGAGGATGATTCTATTACATCTCGATGATCTCAAAAGGAGAATGGAAAATGTGGGAAAGGAGGGAAGAGAGAGGAAGAATGGAGAAAATAATCTCACATAAAGGAAGTACGCAGGGAGTTTATCCAAGAAAAGGGGAACAGTGTGGGAAGAAGGAAGGAGAAGGGAAGGGAGAGGACAACACTTGAACTTCAGTTCGATCTCCTCTGAAGGAGCCAAAGGAGAGAATACACACACACACACACACACACACACACACACACACACACACTCAGAAATGGGCACAGAAATACCCTCCAGATAAATAGAAAGGAAAGGGGTTAAGGGAAAGTGGGAAAGGGAATAAGAAGGGAAAACAGATTGAAAGAGGCACCATCATAAGCTGAATGAAGTTATCAGTGATCTTATAATTACTAAATCCGTGGCCATTTTTATTCTCAGCTTTCTTGAACTCTCTCTGCAGCCTCTGACACTGTTTTCAAACATTCCTCTGAACACACTCTCTTCTAGATTTGGGGGACCCTGTTCTCTCCACCACTTTGCTAGATCTTCATCCAGGCTACATTCATTAATGATGCCCCCCCCCCCAAGGCCCCATCTCTACCTCATTGATTGAGCTCAGCTTTAATCTTGGTGATTTAATCACCATCTCTGAAGGACCCTGGAGGATGGACAACGTACCAGACACTTGGGGAAAGGCTCAGGTTGTGCTGATTTTCAAGGACCCTGAATTCAGCTTTGATTTCTGGTCAAATTCTAGAGCATTTTGTTACAGGAATGATTCATCAAGACCTAGCAGAGAAAGAGGGATTGCAAGCAGACAATATCATTTCCCCCCAAATCTGTCAGGCCCCAATAATCTCAGCTCCTTTTCAGACCACGTTCACTGGAGGGCCAAAGTATTTTGAACAAAGCACGTGGGTTTTTTAATACTTTTCTGATGAAAAAGCATGAAGTGGCAGAGTAGGCCCCGGCACACTTATTTGGATTCAGAGAAATCTGAACAATCAAATCACAAACTACAGTGACGACCATTTCCACGGCCAGTAGCAAGAAAGTCTCCAGGGAACGAAGGGCCCTGGATCTGTACTTGGCCCCAGGATTGCTAACATTTTTGTGAATTCCTAAGATAGAAGCTTGGATGGCTCACGAACCAAATCAAATGTCAGAGTAGAGAAGGTAGGAATTAAAGAGAGGAAGAGAAAAAGAAAGAGGAGGGTGAGGGAGGATGGCAGAGAGAGAAAGGATGAGAAGGAAAAGAACAAGAGAGACAAGAGACAGCGTGGAGACTGGGGAGTCAGAATCTATAAAGATTGACTGACAAGTTAGCAGGACAGTCCCAACCAAAATAAAATTTAATCTGGATAAATATAAAAACTTACACAGGTTTCAGAAGTATAAACCTGAGGAGAGATGGGTAGACAGCAGTTTCATCTGGAAATGGACTGGGAAGGAGAAAGGGGATCATTAGTTAACCCTAAGTAAGCTATGGGAGCCAAGAAAGCTGATGGAACATTTAGGGTACATTTAAACAGAGTCCAGAAATGAGGATGTCAAAGTTCTACCTGATCACACCAGGCTCACCATGTTTGTACTTGGAACAAGAAGGATCTGAGTTCAAATCCTGCCTCAGATCCATACTAGCTGTCAGCTCCGGTTTCCTCATCTGTCAAACAGTTCAACTTATTTGACTCCATGTCTTTGGAAAACATAAGGATCTCACGGAGACAATTGTTTCCCCTTCCTCCTCCCCACCCCCAGTAGAAGGTTATCATTCTGAGGTCACATGACCCCTTCAAATTGTGCAAATAAATTAGACCTTCTTAGTTTTCTCTGGACTGTTGTGTTTGCATTTCAGAATTTCTGCCCTAATTAGTATATTTAACAGCCATTTCCTTCTCAGTAGGATGGCTCTCAGTTTGATCTTTTGATTTTTGGAATACTGTATTAGGAAGAGCTCCTTCCAAACTCATGCGTGTGAGAAGAAATAATTCCTTCCTACCCTGGGACCCAGCGCATGGGCTCCTTCCTACCCGGGGACAGGGCGCACGGTCTCCTTCCCTCCCGGGGACACGGCGCACGGGCTCCTTCCCACCCGGGGACACGGCGCACGGGCTCCTTCCTACCCGGGGACACGGCGCACGGTCTCCTTCCTTCCCGGGGACAAGGCGCACGGGCTCCTTCCTACCCGGGGACAAGGCGCACGGGCTCCTTCCTACCCGGGGACACCGCGCACGGGCTCCTTCCTTCCCGGGGACACCGCGCACGGGCTCCTTCCTACCCGGGGACACTGCGCACGGGCTCCTTCCTTCCCGGGGACACCGCGCACGGGCTCCTTCCTTCCCGGGGACACCGCGCACGGCTTCTTACTTCCCGGGGAAAGGGCGCACGGGCTCCTTCCTACCCGGAGACACCGCGCACGGGCTCCTTCCTACCCGGGGACACGGCACACGGGCTCCTTCCTTCCCGGGGACAAGGCGCACGGGCTCCTTCCTACCCGGGGACAAGGCGCACGGGCTCCTTCCTACCCGGGGACACCGCGCACGGGCTCCTTCCTTCCCGGGGACACCGCGCACGGGCTCCTTCCTACCCGGGGACACGGCGCACGGGCTCCTTCCTTCCCGGGGACACCGCGCACGGGCTCCTTCCTACCCGGGGAAACGGCGCACGGGCTCCTTCCTTCCCGGGGACACCGCGCACGGCTTCTTACTTCCCGGAGACAGGGCGCACGGGTTCCTTCCTACCCGGGGAAACGGCGCATGGGCTCCTTCCTTCCCGGGGACACGGCGCACGGGCTCCTTCCCACCCGGGGACACGGCGCACGGGCTCCTTCCCACCCGGGGACACCGCGCACGGGCTCCTTCCTACCCGGGGACGCAGCGCACGGACTCCTTCCTCCCCCGGCTCCTTCCTACCCGGGGACACCGCGCACGGCTGCTTCTCCCTCCCAAGAGATCCACTGCGGGTTTCTGTGCTCTCCTGCCTCCTACCCGGGGGAGACAGCGCCCGTCACTTGTGGGACAGAAGCACAGACTACCCAGAGTCTCAGGCCGAAACGGCCAAAAGTGCATCCAAGAGTCCTACTCGAAAACCCTAACCCTAAAAAGCCCAGCGCGCTCGCGCGCTCTCTCATACACACGTATTTCACAACGAGCCCACAAACACTCCCCAGGAGGACTCGCAGGTATAAACAGGAAACCCAACTGACACAAGGACACGTATGCACACAGACCACACTCACAATGGAAAATGAACACACAAATACGCATCAGACACAGCCACACAACAGACGCACGAACATCCAGCGGACACATAACACAGAGGCACCGGCGTTCACATACCTGGCACACACCCGGCGCGGCCCTCCCAGGAGCACAATTACACAACCCGCGCCCCTCCCCCACAACCCGCCACGATAGGACACAACTTAAATAGGACCACCAGGCCCGACAGCGGGGCCATCAAAGGAAGCCTCGGCCGCGGAGGATCCGAGGGCGCCGGCCCTTCTGGCTCCCACTCCCATTTATGGCCTCACCTCGCTTAGCGTCTCTCCAATATCGCCCCCGTAGCCCCCAGCGGACTCAGAAGCCTGCGGGTGGTCGCTGTGCCTACGCAGCCGCAATGGCAACGGTGGGGAGGTGGTAAGGAAGGCAACCCTAAGCGCATGCGCCCCCAAGTTTCTTCCCCCAAACTGGAGCTTGGAGGGGCGGGGCCTGAAGCGGTCACTTCCTTTGTAAATATCGGCGGTGTGGGGTGCTCAGTGTCTCTGGGTGTGGAAGGTTCTTGGGACATTTCGAGTGTGCGTATTCTCGTAACGTACGTAAAAGAGGGGGTGTCTGTGTATGTCTAGAGGCTCTTGCACACGCGTGGGCTCCTCCGTCCTGCCTTCTCCTGCTTCCCTGTCCTGACCCTGTTCCCTGACCTCCAGCAAGCGATCGGAGGCATTGTCCTTGGACCGGGGTCCCCCCTCCCGGGAGCCTCCCTTTTCTCTCAGCATCGATTAAATCCCCACCTTGACTGGCCTCCGCTTGTCCTGAGCCTCACTTTACCCGTGCTTGCTACGCTCGTGTCGTCCCCCTCTGTTACCTGATGTCTCCTGGATATTTCCTTTTAAAATCTAACTGGGAACGGCAAGTTCCCGGAGCATCCACATGATCTCTTCAGAAAATCCCCCTTTTCTTCCTCCTTGAAATTGTTTCCCTTTTGGTCTGCGAATTTTCTTCCTTCATCTTAGTCCCCCTCTGGTCCTTTACCTTGGAAATCCTGCCTTTCTTTGTATTCCTCAGCACTTAACACAGTGCCGGGCCCTTAGGCACTTAATACACGCTTGCGTTCTTCCCTACTCTTCCCTGATTTTGTCCTTCTAGCATTCTCCTTTGCTCCTCCTGATCTTATCCTTCAAGCAAAACATCTTCCAAAACATCCCTTATCTCTCCAATTCTCCCGGTTTCTCTCTCTTCCTTCAGTCTATAAAATGACCCCTTCCCAAAGTATGGCACAAAATTACCTATCAGTTTTGTCCGAGGCCTTTACTAATGAATAAAGTTATTTTTTCGGCAAGGAGAACATCTCATGGTAATTCTTCACAATCTTTGTGCCTCATCTTTGCTCTCTTGAATCTTGTTTAGCAAAGTGCCTGGCACCTAGGAGACATTTAATAAATGTTGGTTCTCTTCTTTTTGTGGTTCTCTGCCTTTATTTAATATAATTTTTTGATGATTTGAGTGATTGAAATTATCCTCCCCTGAAAGAGGATACATTTTAAATTGTCTCTCCTAGGTGTATATTTCATGTTTTCTCCCTGCTATGAAATATTTTATGTTTAATAAGGGCAGCCAGATAGCACCATTAACTTGGGGAACAGCTAGTTCCCCTTGTATGGGGTATTAATGGGCTTTGAGCCTCCCCTTACTGTATTATGGTCCTTTTGTCTATGGAGGCACTTGATGGGTCTCTTCTCAAATCACACTTTTAAGTGCATAAAATAAAACATTTAAGATTAAAAAAGAAATCAGTTATTGTCAGAAAGATAACAAAAGACCAGGTGATAGTGTTTAACAAACCAAGTCAAGGTTTTTATATTTATAATGGGCCTGAGGTTAGGAAGGCTCATCTTCCTGAGCTCAAAACCCACCTTGGACATTTACTAGCTGTGTGACCCTGGGCATGTCACTTATTTCTTTGCCTCAATTTACTCATCTGTCTAATGAAATGGAGAAGAAAGGGGCAAAATACTCCAGTTTCTTTACCAAGAAAACCAGAAATGGGATCTTGAAGACTTGGACACGACTAAAAGGAATGAACAAAAGACTTTACAAACCAAATCAAGGATTTTTATATAGAAAGCCCCTGGTGTTTGCTGAGTAGATTTTATTACATCATGACAATGAATACATTGTTTAACCGTGAGGAAGAAACAGTTACTAGTGCTGAACTCCTCTCTTCCCCTTAATTCCCAAGTTTCTGAGCTAGTAATTTATTTAAATAGATCACATTGGAATTCAGGTATCAATCAACAAATATTAATTAAGTGCCTGAAACCAGTCCTTGCCCTAAAGAAGCTTAAAGTCTAGTCTGGACTTTCACAGAATATGTGTTAAAATAAATATTTATATTTAATTATAGAATTCTGGCACCAAAATGGCAAATAATTTGAAAACCACTTCAGAATTGATATAAGGAGCAAGAAGTAGGGCCCATCTACCTGCAGATCCTAAGGGTATGGTCTAAGTGTTGGCTACCCTGGGGCAGGATTTCATTACTGCTCAGCAATGAGGTCGAGGCCATCCAGGTGGCCTGTGTTAAGGATGGGACCACTGGAATGGGACCTTGATGTACAGCACAGATTGCTGGCTTGCCTGAGGGCTGCTGGCTTGCAGAGGGTGGAACCTTGCTGGTGGATTGTCCCAGGTTTGAAGTGTAGATGGAAGCTCCTTGCTATGAGGCCAGCTGCCTGTAATTTAGGACCAGAATCCTACAAGGTATTATTTACAAGAAACACATGTAAAGCAGAGAAATACACCCAGGTAAAAGTAAGGGTTGGAGCAGGACCTATTATATTTCTGTTGAAGTAAAGAAACCAGGAATAGCAATTATGATCTCAGATAAAGCAAAACCAAAAATAGGTCTAATAAAAAATTTAAGGAAGGAAATTATCTTGGTGAATGGTACCAGAGATAATGAAGCAATAGCAATACTAAACACTTATGCACCAAAACGGTATAGCATATAAATTTTTGAAGAAGTTGAATGGGTTACAGGAGGAAACAGACAATAAAACTCTATTAGTGAGATACCTCATCTTTCCCCTCAAAGAACTAAGGAAATCTAACCAAAAAAATAACAAGGAGATGAATAAGGAGATTTTAAAATTATGAAAAGCTTATATATCTGAAGAAAATTGAATGGGAATAGACAGGAACATGCCTTTTCTCAGCAGTACATGGCACCTACACAAAAAATGATCATGTATTAGGACATAAAAGACCTCATGACCAAATGTAGAAATTGTAATTTCATACTTTTCAGATCATAGTGCAAAAACAAATTGTATTCATTGTCAGCAATGGAAAGAGTTAATTGGAAACTAAATAACCTAACCCTAAAAAAGTGTATCAAACAACAAATCATAGAAACAATCCACAATTTTATTAAAGAAAATGACAAGAATGAGACAACATCCTAAAATTATAAGATGCAGCCAAAGCAGTTCTTAAAGTAAATTTTATAACTCTAAATGCTTAAATCAATAAAACAGAGAAAGAACAAATCAATGGATTAGCCATGTAAATTAAAAAACTAGAAAAAGAGCAAACTAAAAATTCCCAATTAAACGCCAAAATAGAAATTCTGAACATCAAAACATAAGGAGGGAGGGAGAGGGGGAAAGATGGAGGGAAGAGGGAGAGGAGGAGAAATGGAGGGGAGAGAGAGAGACAAAAGGGAGAGGAGGAGAGGGGAAAGGGAGAGAGATGGAAGGGTGAGGGAGACTTAATAAGACTGAAAAAAAAAAGAAAACATACCATTAAAATAGATGGTTAATTTTATTTAAGAGAAGGAAAAAATAAAGCCAAAGATTAGTATCAAAAAGGAAAGGAGTGAATTGATCACAATGAAGAGAAAAGTAAATCAATCATTAGGAAATATTTTACCGAATTATATGCCATTAAATTTGACAATCTAAATCAAATAGGTAAATATCTATAAAAAATAGAAATTACCCAGATTAAAAGAAAAAATAAAATACTTAACCCAATCTTAGAAAAAGAAGTTGATGCTAAGTGAAATGAGCAGAACCAGGAGATCATTATATACTTCATCAATGATACTGTATGAGGATGTATTCTGATGGAAGTGGATTTCTTCGATAAAGAGAAGATCTCAGTTTCAATTGACCAATGATGAACAGAAGCAGCTACACCCAAAGAAAGAACACTGGGAAATGAATGTGAACTATTTGCATTTTTGTTTTTTTTCCCAGGTTATTTATACCTTCTGAATCCAATTCTCCCTGTGCAACAAGAGAACTGTTCAGTTCTGCACACATATATTGTATCTAGGATATACCGTGACCTATTTTACATGTATAGGACTGCTTGCCATCTCGGGGAGGTGGTGAAAGGACAGAGGGGAAAAATTGGAACAGAAGTGAGTGCAAAGGATGATGTTGTTAAAAAAAATTACCCTGGAATGGATTCTGTCAATAAAAGTTATTTAAAAAAAAAAGAAAAAGAAGTTGAATAAGTCATCAATGAACTTCCTAAGAAAAAATCCCCAGGACCATATGGATCTACAAGTGAATTCTACTAAACATTTAATTTTTAAAAAAATAATAGTTTTTTTTTAAATATATGCAAAGATAGTTTTCAACATTCACACTTGCAAAACCTTGTGTTCCAAATTTTTCTTTCTCCCCTCCTCCCATTCCTAGACAGCAAATAATCTAATAATGTACAATTCTCCTAAACATATTTCATATTTATCATGCTGCACAAGAAAAATCAGGTCAAGAAAAATAAATGAGAAAGAAAAAACAAGCAAGTAAATAACAACAAAAACAACAAGGTAAAAACACTATATTGTGATCTACATTCAATCCCCACGGTCCTTTCTCTGGATGAAGATGGCTCTGTCCATCACAAAATCATTGGAATTGACTTGAATCACCTCATTGTTGATCACATTGATCACAACATTCACAGTTGATCATCACATAATCTCATTGCTGTGTACAATGTTGCAAGGGTATTGATTCTGCCAAGAAGGAGTATCAAGGCCACCTCGACCTTTGATGTACAGTAAGTTTTCTGCCACCTTGCAGAAATGCCCTTGTTAAGCAAGGAGCACTGATTTGAGATCGTGGGAACTAGTGTAAGCTGAGAGTCACAGTCAGTGCTACGTGAACAGGGATGCCTGAACAGGGCCTCCTGCCTGTGAGTGAGCTGATGAATTGCTGAATTGGCTCTCTTCCCATTGGTAGATACCATGCATACACAATGCCCACAAGCTGCTTCTCTGAATGGTGATTGGGGATCATCTATTGTTCACACTCACAAAAATGTATATCAACAAGGTTGTATGGCACAATAAACTGGAGCTCTTTTCACACCCTATGAGTTTCCCTCCTCATTCATCTCACCTCTGAGATAATATGCCACAAGCACTTAAAAGCAGGCCCCAATACAATGTTCTCTTGTGCCAGGGACCCCATACCCTTAGGCCTGAGCTAATAAATGTCAACTGTGTCAACACCATTGTGCATTGTGCTGAGATCGTTATCCGCTTCCTGGCTCCAGAACTTCATATCTCACAAGACATCAATCACCATCTGCTATCGGACCCCTGGACTTATGACCCTCATCATGAGACCTCAGCCCCCCTCTCCTCTATACCTTGTGCATTGTGTAACTGCATTCCTACATACGTGACATTCCTGAGCCACCCTATATAAGCTGAATTGTGTGCTGCAATAAACTCGAGCTGCTTTAAACCCCACTTAGCAGTCTCCCTCCTTTGTTTTTCCCATTACCAGGCTTTTTGCCCTACAGGCTTTTTTGCCCTACAGGCTTTTTGCCCTACAGGCCTTTGCCTTACGGTAATGCTCCACTTCGAGACTCACGATTGACGACCTGCTGGACGGGTCAACTGGCGCCCAACGTGGGGCTCGAAGTGGACATTAACCCATTAACCCGACAGACCACGTGGAAGTTTCGTTCGGGCCCCAGAGAATCCGCTCCGAGAAGACCCGGCTACGCCCAGCGTCTACTCCGAGCTACGCAAGTGAAAGGTAAGTGATCGTCTGTCTTATCCATGGGATCTCATCTGTCCAAAGAGCAGGTCTTTATTAAAGACCTTAAGGACAGTTTCAAGGAACGAGGGGTTAAAGTCAAAAAGAAAGATCTTATAAAATTCTTTATTTATATTGACAAAGTCTGCCCTTGGTTCATAGTTAATGGCCCTGAAATATATCCCGCTAAGTGGCAGAAAATGGGGCGCGATCTGAATAATTTACTTGAAACAGAGGGGCCTGAATCTATTCCCACTAATGTTTTCCCCTATTGGACCTTAATAAATGAAGTAGTGGAAAGTGCCTCTAGCAATGGCAAGGTGCGACAATTGGTCATAAGTGCCGAATCTTATCTACGGCTGCTGTCTCGCACCGCCTCTATACAATCCCTCCCAAAAGAAAAGCGGCCGCTGTCTCGCACCGCCTCTATACAGTCCCCCCTAAAAGAAAAGCTAAGTCCAAAAGAGAAGGTAGAAGCCCCCTCTCGACCCCCATCAGTAATTATTGATACCCCACCTCCACGACCAAAATCTATCTATCCTCCTCTTCCCACACACTCGCCCCCCCTTTCCGGCGAGCACAACCTTTCCTTTCCTGTTTTTCCAACCGTCTCTAAGAGCGTTGATAAAATCGAAAGTAATAACAATGAGTCTCTTAATGGTGCCCACAGGGCCGAATTAGTATCAGAAGCTACGGTTTACAACCCCCAGGATGTTTTTCTTGTAAGCAATTGTCAGCCCTCTGCTCCCTCCTTCCCTCCTCCTCCCTCTTTCCCCCCTCCTGCTTCATCACCCCCAGACTTAACCTCCGCAAAAGAGGATCTAACTAGACGGGTGCATGAACTCAGAGAAGTCTTAGATTTGCAGACCCAATTTGCCCGAATGACTAAGGAACTCTCTGCTTTACAACATTCCCTCAAAGAATCTTTTTCCTATAATCTGCTTTCTAGCCCTCCCTTTAAAGACCTTGATAAGGAAAAACAGTCAAAAGGACATCCCAAAACACCCTCTAGAAAGACTTCCCGCAATAACAAACTTCTATGGCTTTCCCAGTTCTAAGGAGTCAGGACAAAAAAAAGCCTCAGGAAGGTAAAAGTGATATAGGCGAGGAAGAACAGGAATCAGACCAGGAGGGTTCCGAGGAAGAAGAGGGAGGTGCACACGCTTCAGACGATGATAGCGAGGGAGAACAAATTGGTGAAAGGAATAAATATAAAACTACTAAATTCAAAAGTATTAAGGACCTGCATTCAGCTGTTAAAACTTATGGCCCGAACGCCCCGTTCACCTTGTCAGCTCTTGAAGCTATCGGGCAGGACGGTTACTTATTACCAGGGGAATGGATAAGAGTAGTGCAAGCAGCTCTTTCCAGAGGACAATTCCTTATCTGGAAAGCTGATTTCTTTGACAGATGTGAAGCCACCCAGAAGAAAAACCTTCGGTCCACTTCTACTAAAAACTGGACCTTTGATAAATTAGTAGGCCAAGGTAAATACGCCTGTGAAAATAAGCAGAGGAGCCTACCCCTAGGAATTTTATCACAAACGGCGGCGGCCACTACTGGCGCCTGGAGAGCTCTCCCTACCACAGGCTCGCCTTTTGCCCCGCTAAATAAAGTGCTACAGGGGAACCAAGAGGATTATTCTGAATTTGTTAGTCGATTACTAGAGACTGCTGAAAGAACGCTGGGAACTGAGGCGGCAGATGACCAAACTGTTAAAAGATTGGCTTATGAGAATGCTAATGGGCCCTGCCGTGCCGCTTTACACGGCCAATGGAGAGAGAAGAATTTGAATTACATGATTAAATTATGTAGAGATATTGACCCTACATCGGCTAAAATGTCCCAGGCAATTCATCTGGCTATAGGAGCTGCTTTTCAACACTCTGGAGCTCCAAAAACATGTTTTAAATGTGGCACGGAGGGACATTTTGCTAGGCAATGCCCTTCCAACCCTAATTACAATGCCTCCGCTGTCCCGAATCAACGCACAGCGCCTGCCCCACTATGCTCCCGATGTAGGAAAAGCTATCATTGGAATAAAACCTGCTAGTCCACACATGATGTGGACGGAAAGCCCTTTCCCCCTTGTCGGGAAACGGCCGACGGGGTCCGCCCCGGACCCCTCAAGGACCTATTCAGACAGCCACGGGGACCCCGCCCACCCACAACTCTTTAGAGCCACAACAGGCAGCGCGGGAGTGGACCTGTATACCACCACCCCCGCAATACTGAGACCTGAAGATGGCCCTCAAGCCCTCTCCATGGGCGTTTATGGCCTCCCTCCTTACAAATCCTTTTTCCTTATCATTGGCCTCTTCCACCCTTCAGGGACTCATGATACACCCCACACTGGTTGATAATGACTATGAAGGGGAAATTAAGATTATAGCTTCAGCCATAAAAAATACTATTGAAATCCAGCCCCATCAACGCCTAGCCCAAGCCTTACCACTCCCCCTGGACACCACTTTTCCGGCATTCACGGCCAGAAGGGGGAAATCCACACCCGGATTTTCAGACATCTATTGGGTCCAGGCCCTGTCCCAAGAAAGACCCACCTTAACACTTAAATTACAGGGCAAACCCTTCTCAGGCCTGATTGATTCGGGAGCCGACACTACAGTCATTTCTGCCACCCATTGGCCCACCATATGGCCCCTGCAGCCATCACTCACACATTTACAAGGCATAGGACAGACCTGTAACACTATGGAATCCTCTCAGCTGTTAAATTGGGAGGACACAGAAGGGAATAAAGGAACAATCCGCCCTTTTGTAGTTCCAAATCTCCCTATCAACTTGTGGGGAAGAGCTGTCCTCTCGCAAATGGGAATCATTATGTGCAGCCCCAATTCCATTGTCACGGAACAAATGTTAAGCCAGGGATTCCTCCCTCGTCAGGGGCTAGGGAAAAATAATCAAGGTATCACTCAGCCTTTGCAAATACACCCACACCCTGGCCGCACTGGCCTTGGTTTCCAAAACCATTTTTCATAAGGGCCACTGGTCCTCTCAGCCTACAGGCGGATAAAATCACATGGAAATCTGATACCCCCGTCTGGATTGACCAGTGGCCCCTTCCAAAAGAAAAACTAGAGGCTGCAATAACTTTAATCCAACAACAATTAACCGCAGGTCATATAGAACCCTCTAATTCGCCATGGAACACCCCAATTTTTGTTATCAAAAAGAAATCAGGCTCATGGAGATTACTCCATGATCTAAGAGCAGTAAATAAAACCATGATCCCCATGGGAGCCCTACAACCAGGCTTACCCACACCTATAGCAATCCCTGCAGGTTTTCATAAAATTGTTATAGACCTCAAAGACTGCTTTTTTTCTATCCCTCTACACCCCGAGGACTCTAAAAGGTTTGCTTTCACCGTTCCTATCACTAACTGCGTGGGTCCCTCCCCCCTCCCCCCCCCCCCCCCCGTTTCCATTGGAAAGTCCTCCCTCAGGGCATGACTAACAGTCCTACTCTCTGTCAGAAATATGTTGCCCAGACAATAGACCCCTTCCGACTGCAATACCCCCAACTCTATATAATCCATTACATGGATGATATCCTTATTGCTGGACCCTCTGAACACGAATTATATAGAATTACACATCAATTGATAATAGCTTTAAAAGATAGAGGGTTGCATATTTCTCCAGAAAAGGTGCAATTCACCTCCCCTCAATTTTTTCTTGGGTTTGAACTGCATTTCAGTCATATAATAACCCAAAAAGCCCAGATACGTACCACTCATCTTCATACCTTAAATGATTTCCAAAAATTATTGGGAGACATAAATTGGTTACGCCCCTACTTAAAATTAACTACAGGAGATCTCAAACCCCTTTTTGATATTTTAAAGGGAGATCCTAACCCAACCTCGCCACGCACTATGATTGTTGAAGGTGAAACTGCCTTGCAGAAAGTCAACCAAGCTATTTCCATCCAAAAAATGGGATACTATAGCCCCCAGAAAAAATTATGGCTCCTCATTTTTTCCACAACTTTCTCTCCCACGGGACTGTTATGGCAGGAAATGCCCCTGTATTGGATCCACAGTCCAGCAACACCTAATAAAGTACTCTCCACCTATCCACTCCTTACAGCAGATCTCTTACAGGAAGGTAGGACTCTGTCTGTTAAACTTTTTGGAAAAGATCCCGACCACATTGTATGCCCATATACATGGGGACCATTGATAACCATTATCCCCCAGATAAGCTCATTCAATTTCTCAAAGAAACCCCAGTAACCTTTCCACGTATCACCAAAATAACCCCTCTAAAAAAGGCTCATCTAGTCTTTACTGATGGATCCTCTTCAGGCACCGCCGCGGTCACAGTTGATGCGGTCCTCACCTCATTCCATACACCCTATGTTTCAGCCCAGCTTGTAGAATTAGCAGCCATACTTTGGGTTTTTGAAAATATCCCCGGACCAATGAATATTTACACTGATAGTGCATATATTGCCAATTCTATTCCACTGCTAGAAACAGTCCCTTATATCAAGCCCTCTACTAATGCTTCTCCCATGTTTTCCCAAATACAAAAACTTATTCTGAATAGGAATTACCCCTTCTTTATTTGTCATATTAGAGCACACTCCGATCTTCCTGGCCCTCTAACTGAAGGCAATAGCGTAGTAGATCTAGCCTCCAAACAAGCCCTCCTGGCAACAGTTCTAAATACCTCTCCTGTTGATGCTGCCACTAAAGCACATGAATTGCATCATCTTAATGCTCATACTTTGCGCCAACATTACAGGATTACTAGAGAACAAGCCAGACAAATAGTTAAACAATGCCCGGGATGTCTAGTACATCTACCCGAGCCACACTTAGGAGTTAATCCCTGTGGTCTTGTTCCTGGAGAACTTTGGCAAATGGATGTTACCCACTTCACACCATTTGGCAAACTTAAATACATTCATGTCTCTATTGATACTTTTAGTGGCTTCCTTTTTGCTTCTCTGCAAACAGGGGAAGCTACCAAACATGTCATCAGCCATATCATGGCCTCCTTAGTCTCCACGCCTAAGCCTAAAATCCTTAAAACAGACAATGGCCCAGGATATACTAGCTCTTCCTTTAAACAATTCTGTGCACACATGGGTATCAAACACATCACAGGGATTCCATATAATCCTCAAGGCCAAGGTATTGTCGAAAGGGCCCATCAAACTCTGAAAAGGATGATTTCAAAATTACAATCAGGCCCTGAAATCCTATATCCCCATGCTGGCAATTCTAAAACCTTATTAAATCATGCACTCTTCGTGCTGAATTTCTTAACCCTTGATGCAGAAGGAAAATCTGCAGCAGACCGCCTTTGGCACCCCTCCACAGCAAACAATTATGCGCAAGCAAAGTGGAGAGACCCCATAACCAATCAATGGCATGGCCCTGACCCTATTCTTATATGGGGAAAAGGACATGCCTGTGTCTATGATTCTCAAACTCAAAACGCCAGATGGCTCCCAGATCGCCTGATTAAACCTCTTAACCTACCCAGGGATCAACCCTGAGAAATTTTATTTTTGTTTTTATTGCAGATAACAGAATATCCCCATCCCCTCAAGAAGACGGTACCTTGGTAATGTATCTTCAGCCCTTGCTTATAGGTATCATTGTTGTTCTGTCCATTCTCATTCTCTTTGCTATTGCCTGCTGTTGCAAATCCAAATTTTCCATTCCCTGCCCAGTGTGATCACCCACTCACTCTATCCATGATGCTTTTTGCAGGACTGCTTTTAGGGCTCACAGGCCTGATAACCGCCTCCCCATACACCTTATACAATTACACATGGGTAGTAAAAAATAATTGGGGAGACATCATTTGGAGTACCTCACAACTCTCCACTCTTGACTGGTGGCCCACCCTGTACCCTGACCTATGTAAGTTAGCACAAGGGGCACCAGGCTGGGACATCCAAGACTTCCACGGGCCATATGCCCCCATGCAGGCTCAGGGAGACAAATATTCTTGGGGAGGATGTACTTCTCAACGAAGAAGAACACAGCTTCGTCAACATCCCCTTTATGTGTGCCCCGGCTCCAAACACAGACCCCGCTCGCTCACATATAAGTGTGGGGATGCCAGTGACCTTTTCTGTGCCTCTTGGGGATGCGAGACAACAGGCGACACTCATTGGCGCCCATCCTCCTCATGGGATCTTATTATATTACAGGCCAACTATTCCCACAATCTTGGCCCACTTCTCGATCGCCCCTTGCTAGGATCCGCAGGCTATGGCAGTCCCCAATATCCTAACCCACACACCACAACCACCCTGTCTGAATGCTCAGGGTGGTGCCATCCTTTAAAAATCACATTCACCGAACCCGGGAAGAAGTACTCTTCATGGGACAGAGGGGCTACATGGGGCCTTAGACTATACAAAGAAGGCTACGATAATGGACTAACATTTACTATCAAACTTTTAAAAACCCTTCCCGCACCTCCTTCCCCAGCTGCAATAGGACCCAATCAAGAACTCCGTCCCAATTACGATCATAAACCTGAAACACCCAGAGATAATCACCCCTCCCGCAATGTTCACCCCTCTCCTACACCTCATCATCCGCACCAAACCCCCTACCATCCCCTTTCTCATCCCTGTTTCGCCCTACTATTCCCTAGGGACCTTCCCCTCCCACTTCTATTATACCATCACTAGTAAACGCTTCTATACAGGCTATTCATCAACTTAAGGACTCCCACTTAGAGGAGTGCTGGATCTGTTACTCTTCAACCCCTCCCTTTTATGAAGGACTGGCCCATTTTGGTATTCCTATATTCACAAATGACTCCTCCTCCCTCAGATGGGGACTGGAAGAAAGACAAGGATTAACTCTCAGTAAGATCTCAGGCCTAGGGACCTGCCTCCTAGGCCCTGATATGCTTCCTCCCCGGCAGCTAAATGACATTTGTAACCTTTCTGTCGCAATCTCACTATCCTCTGCATATGATCTTACTTTGCTTGTTCCACAGGCCTTACTACCTTTATAGAAACCTCCCACTTTCTCCAGCAAAGGGACTACTGTGTCTTTGTTGCCCTATTCCCTCATGTTACCATTTACCCGACCGAGGATTTTCTAGCGATTTGGGATAGAGGGCCGACCACCCTATCCAGGCAAAAAAGAGAGCCTTTAGCAGCACTGACATTAACTATCTTTTTAGGCTAGGAGCAGCAGGCACGGGAACTGGCATAGCCTCCCTCGTTCAATCTAATAACCAATATCATCAACTCAGTGCTGCCATAGACAAAGATCTTCAAGAATTGCAAACAGGCCTTCAACATCTCAAAGACTCGGTTGCCTCTTTAGCGCAAGTGGTATTGCAAAATAGAAGAGGCTTAGACCTCCTTTTCTTGCAACAAGGAGGCTTATGGGCAGCGCTCAAAGAAGAATGCTGCTTCTATACAGATAAACTTGGTCTTGTTGAAAATAGTCTGCAGAAGGTCAGAGATAGCTTAGAAAAAAGGAAAAAAGAAAGGGAACAGCAAGAATCCTGGTACCAAGATTGGTTCTCTACTTCCCCTTGGCTCTCCACCCTCCTCCCTCGCCTCCTCGGACCACTTATAGGCCTCCTTCTCTTAATCTCCTTTGGCCCTTGGGCCTTTAACAAAATAACAACCTTTGTTAAGTCTCAGGTGGAGGCAGCTATTAACAAGAAAGCACATATCTTTTACCACCGTCTGTCTGGCCTTGCTCCTGCTGAAGATCACTCACCAGGATTGGAGATGGAGCCCATCGAAGGCCCGCTGAGATTTAATGACCAGTTGTTAGAAGAGCCTTGGTACCGACGGGTCAGGTCTAGGCTATGCCCCTCCTTTCAGCAGGCAGTGGTCTAGCCAATGACGGGATTAGTGTGACCCCGGGTGGTGGATACTTTGAGGTTGACTTATTATTTTTTAATTTTGGAGCCATGGCAGTAAGACCACGCCAGTGCCATGACGGGCAACCTCGAGAGGTCAGGCCACCCACTTAAGACAGGGTTCGGCATGGCGTACCCCTGGGTTGGTATGGCTGACCCCGATGACCTAAGACAGCACTTGGCGGCATGCATCCTCCTTTCCAATGATTGGCGATACTAAGACATTGTAACATTGGTTGTGTGTCAACGCTCGCTCCCCACAACCGGAAGCCGGTCACATAGTCTAGGACAGGCTACCCACCCTGCTAAAGAGAAAAAAGGGGGACATGCCAGGGACCCCATACCCTTAGGCCTGAGCTAATAAATGTCAACTGTGTCAACACCATTGTGCATTGTGCTGAGATCGTTATCCGCTTCCTGGCTCCAGAACTTCATATCTCACAAGACATCAATCACCATCTGCTATCGGACCCCTGGACTTATGACCCTCATCACGAGACCTCAGCCCCCCTCTCCTCTATACCTTGTGCATTGTGTAACTGCATTCCTACATACGTGACATTCCTGAGCCACCCTATATAAACTGAATTGTGTGCCGCAATAAACTCGAGCTGCTTTAAACCCCACTTAGGCTTTTTGCCCTACAGGCTTTTTGCCCTACAGGCCTTTGCCTTACGGTAATGCTCCACTTTGAGACTCACAATTGACGACCTGCTGGACGGGTCACTCTTGGTTCTACTTCACTTAGCATCAGTTCATGTAAGTCTTTTCAACACTTTGTGAAATCAGCCTGCTGGTAATTTCATATACAAAAATAATATTCCATCATATTCTTTGCTGCTACAAAAAGCGCTGCCACAAACATTTTTGTACATGTGAGTCCTCTTCCCTCTTTTATGATCTTTTTGGGATACAGAACAGTAGAGACTCTGCTGGATCAAAGGATATGCACAATTTTATAGCCTTTGGGGCACAGTTCCAAATTGCTCTCCAAAATGATTAGATCAGTTCACAACTCCACCAACAATGCATTAGTGTCCCAGTTTTCTCACATACCCTCCAACATTTATCAATATCTATTCCTGTCATCTTAGTCAATATGAGAGGTATGAAATGGTACCTCTGAGTTGTCTTAGTTAACACTTCTCTAATCAATAGTGATTTAGAGCAGAATGGCTTTGATTTCTTTGTCTGAAAATTGTCTGTTCATATCCTTTAACCACTTATTAGTGGGAGAATGGCTTGTATTCTTGTAAGTTTGAATCAATTGTCTATATATTTTAGAAATGAGACCTTTATCAGAAACCTTGATTATAAATTATTTTCCCCAGTTCTCTGCTTCCTTTCCAATCTTATCTGCATTAATTTTGGTTGTTTTAAAAAAAAAAAAAAAACCTTTTTAATTTACTATAATCAAAATTATCTAAATTGCATTTCATAATGTTCTTTAGTTCTTTTTTGGCCATAAATTCCTTCTTCTCCACAGATCTGAGAAGTAAATTACTCTTTGTGCTCCTAACTTGCTTATAGTATCATCCTTTATAACTAAATCATGAACTCTTATTTTGACCTTATTTGGTATATAGTGTTAGGTGTTAGTCAAGGTCTATTTTCTGTCATATTTTCCAATTCTCCCAGCAATTTTTGTCAAATGGTGAGTTCTTATCCCAGAATCTAAAGTCTTTGGGTTTATTAAACACTAGATTACTAGTTATTGATTATTGTGTCTTTCTATTTAACCTATTCCACTGACCTACTACTCTATTTCTTAGCCAATACCAGATGGTTTTGGTGATTGCTGCTTTATAATAGAATTTTAGGTCTAGCACAGTTAGGTCATCTTTGCACTTTTTTCACTAATTTCCTTGAAATTCTTGACTTTTGTTCTTTCATATGAATTTTGATATTTTTTCTAGTTTTAGAAAGAAATTTCTTGGCAATCTGATTGACATGGAAGTGAATAAGTAAATTAATTTAGATAGAATTGTCATTTTTATTACATTAGTTCGACTTATTGATGAGCACTTAATATTTTTCCATTTGCTTAGATCTAACTTAATTTGTGTGAAAAGTGTTCTGTAATTGTGTTCATATAATTCCTAGCTTTGTCTTGGCAGTAGCCTCCCAATATTTTATATTATCCTAATTATTTAAATATAATTTCTCTATCTCTTGCTGCTGAACTTTGTTGGTAGGAATATAGGAATAGATTATAGGAATGCTGATGATTTATGTGAGTTTATTTTATATTCTACAACTTTGCTAAAATTGTCAATTGTTTCTAGTATTTTTTAGTTGATTCTCTAGCTTTCTCTAGGTATGCCATCATATTATCTGCAAAGAACGGCAATTTTGTTTCCATATTACCTATTCTAATTCTTTCGATTTCTTTTTTTTCTCTTATTGCTAAAGCTACTATTTCTAATACAATATTGAATGGTAATGATGACAGTAGGCAATCTTGTTTCACCCCTGATTTATTGGGAATGCTTCTGGTGATATATGGATTGCTTATATGATTATATATGATGCTTGCTGATGATTTTAGATTGATGCTACTTATAATTTTAAGGAAAACTCCATTTACTCCTATGCTTTCTAATGTTTTTAATAGGAATAGGTGCTGTGTTTTGTCAGATGCTTTTTCTGCATCTATTAATATAATCATATGAATTCTGTTAGTTTGGTTATTGATATAGCCAATTATGCTAATAGTTTTCCTGATATTGAAGCAGCTCTGCATTCCTGGTATAAATAGCTTATTATTCTGATTACAGATTGCTGTAATTTCTTTGTTAAGATTTTTAACATATTAAGATATTTGCATCAATGTTTATTAGGGAAATTAGTCTATAATTTTCTTTCTCTTTTGGTCCTTCCTAATTTAAAGAACAATTAATCCTAACACTATATAAATTATTTGGAAAAACAGGCAGAGAAGGAGTCCTGCCAAATTCTTTTTATGACACAAATATAGTGCCAAAGAAAGAGCCAAAACGGAAAAAGAGAATTATAGACCACTTTCCCTAATGAATATTAATGCAGAAATTTAAATAAAATACTAGCAAAGAGAGTACAGCAATATAAATCACAAGGATCACACAGTATGAGTAGGTAGGATTTTTAGCATGAATGCAGAACCAGTTCAATATGAGCGTCTCCTGCTCATCAGCACTTCAACATTCACACTTGCAAAATCTTGTGTTCCAAATTTTTCTTCCTCTCCTCCCCCCTTTCCTAGACAGCAAATAATCTAATATAGGTTATGTACAATTCTCCTAAACATATTTCATATTTATCATGCTGCACGAGAAAAATCAGGTCAAAAAGAAAAAATAAATGAGAAAGAAAAAACAAGCAAGTAAACAACAACAAAA